>NW_027266270.1:35431661-36859700 GCF_022045235.1 Haliotis cracherodii
TGATACAGTCAGTGGTGTACTATTCCGAGGTTTGTCACAGATCATGTTGCCCAGTCTGCACCCTCCGGGTTTTATGTGTTTACGGACATAATTGCAAATGTCCTCGCTCATGTTTCTTTGCCTTATAAGCTTGCATGGTATTGGGATCAAATTTAACATTTTAATAATTGTATTTAATCCAATTAACATCTGGTAAGAAAATTTTGGAAAAAAATGAAGTAATGTAAATTTCATGGTAAAGTCATTGATACTTATGCAGTGTTGACATGACATTAAGTATTGGTTAGTAATAGTCCATTCATATCTTTGAAACTAAAGTCATTTTACAAATTCGACATTAAATTATGGTCCTTATACTATGCATGTCATGAGTTTTTGTTTTCAGGTTAATCACCAACGTCCAATTGTTGTTTGGTTGTGGTTTAATCTGGAGTCAACAGTAGGACACCTTGTGTATAAGCCGTACTTCCCTATCCGCAGCTCCCTGTGTGTATGTGTGGGTGTAAGTGTGGCTGTAGTGTGATAGCTTTCATGTTGGAATGTGGCGTAGCAGGTATTTTTTTACATGCCAGTATTTATATGTCTTTCAATATTGAAGCATTAACTCTATGATGTCATCGTGTCCTTTCGCAGACTTGTGCTTTTGTCGTCTATCTGGCATTGGTGGCGAAATGTGTGTATTGGGTGAAAATTATGTCCATTGAGTTTCCTTGTTATTGTGAGATAAGTCTGTCATTCGTGTGGTTGGAACGTCATATCTGACTTTGGATTCCCTGTTTGTACCCTTTTTGAAATGGATACATTTTTGTTGGTGAAAAATTTCATGGCGTGATTTAATATGTCATTCAAATGTTAAGACTAAGTGTTGTAAAATATATATGTCAAATGGAAAAAAAATCTACTGATTTGATTTGGCTATTTCAGATCTTGTAACATATGCTTCTGGGCATATCAATAGCAAAGTGTCAGGAAGACTTAGGTTACGGCCAGAGCTTAAGTTTAATTATGTCAAGTGATTTTGAAAGGTAAGTTATCGATCAGGGCATAAATTTCTGTATTTTGGAAGTGTAGGGTATTGATCAGAACATTAATTTCAATATTCAAGTGAGTATTATTGGGATGGTATGATATAGAAAGGTGGGATATATTGATCAAAGTTTAAATTCATGTTTCAAGTTCCTATGATTTAGAATTCAGACCCTAATATTTCATATTTCAAGTCCGAACAATGTCAGAACAAAAGCACAAGTTTGTTGATTATTTTATTGCATGTTTGGCATTTGTCAATCTGCCTTGATTACATAATGACTTATGATGCTGGATGACGGTATAAGTTAACTACAGATTCCCGTACCTCAGAGGGGGCAAGCTCCACGTCCCCACGTGTATATATGTATTGTAAGATGGTCATTTTTATATCCAAATACAGCAGTTTAGTGAAGACCAGGTGCAGGTTGCCCTCGCATGGCTTCCAAGCATCTTCTACCCAACTTGTGGAAGAAAGACATGTTTCCAAGTGTATTCCCAAGCCGCTGTGGTAAAACTATCCAATCAGGATTATAAGATGGAGTTTATGTACTTAAACAATGCTGGAAGATATGAATTTCAAATTGCAAATACTCTATGTGAATATTCCTTGTCCAAGACTTGTGTATAGTGTGATGCTATTATGTATAAAATTGCACTGAACTACAGGTCAAATTGTAAGATACAGAACAGAAATTTATATTTGTACTTGTCCCCACGCGAGAACATAATTGTCCAGTCTCTAAATGATTTTGTGTGGTAACTAAGCACGAACATAAACAACAAAGGGCAGAGAAACTTGCTGGTTGGGTTTGATGTTAATTTGTTCTTATGTTTCCGTTCACAAAGAATTTATGAGATTGCAGCTTGGCTTGCTATGTATGTATAATGTATATTGTTTTTTGATTATTATTTAACTATTATTCAGGAATTTTTGATGTTGGAAGGTGATGATTGACTCTTTGTATTAATTTCTTCCACTTATTTTTCAAGTGTGTTGAGGTCACTTAAAGTGTGAGAGTGTTGTATTTTGACGTTGCTAATATCACCAGACAATCTTTAGTAGATGTGGATGTATTTATTGTCGATGCAAGGAGTTACATATTTGTTCAAAATCCAAAGACTATAGAATTAGCCGAGTTATTTATTAATGTAACACAGTGAGCATGCGTGTAATGTATTACTATCAAAAGATTTTCCCATGTGGGTATTTTGATATACAGTTTCATTGTAATTTTGGTATTTTGAAAGCCATTTCTAATCCGTGTTATAATTGCTAAGTATTTGAAAGTTGCTCTCAGGAGAAAGGTTCCTCAGTGTTAAGTGTATAGGTTAATTATTGCTGTTGTTTTGTCTTTGGATTCTGCACAAACAGGAATGGGAGAGATTTTTTAATACCTAGATACCCAGATTTATCTCTGGCACTGCATGTCAAAACAATTGCATTTTATTCTTGTGTATCTAAGAGGAATATTGAATATATATTTTTTGTCAAACTTCATTGTACAATTCAGATTTCATACCAATAGAAGAACTATATAGAATAGAGTTGTTGCTATGTTACACCTAACCACAAATTAAGCATTGTGTACTGTGCTCACTGCATAACTCCATGTAACCCCGAAGTCCTAACAGGATCCTATAGAATTTTAAAACTTGGGTGGATTGGCTTCCTGATCTCCTAATCACAGTGTTTTGGTATTTTATTTGTGTGGTCAACTTTGTATGACGTTAGCATTTTATCACCAGTCTACTTAGTATTGATTTCTGTAGCACTTCATTGTTAGAGGTATCTTAATATTATGTATTCGTTGTGTACGGGCACACTCTGACTCTTGGTCCCACGTATTTAGTGCTGGTGTTAACCTACTTTCCGTTTCTAGCTGCATGTGTCAGTTTTATCATTGGCAGGTGTTGAAAACACCTATTTTGTTATTACATATCAATGAGTCATGGATTTTTAGAATGAAAAAAAAAGTTGAAATTTCAAATTTCAAATTAATTAGGTTTGGTTGTTGGGCATTTGGTAGGGGAAATAACTGCATATATCAATATAGAACCTTTCACTGCCTGTTGTATATCTTCATTGTAGAAAGTTTCATGTCATTTTGTAAATTGACCATCAATTTGTAAAACCTTCCAATTTTTTCCCAATCGAGTTATTTATCTTTTTGGAAGATACAGAATTTTATGAAAGAATATCACTTGTGAAAAGTACATGAACTGAAAATCATTGTCTCATCAAATTTTGAGAATTTCTTCACATTTTCACACTTCATCGCAGTAACCTCCATGGTAGTTATCATATTCATTGCCACTGCATTTGCGCTGATCTTGTCACAGACCTAGGAAGTTGTATGTTAAAATTGAGATTAATACTATCCTGCTATTTTCACTAATTTTCATTACACAGTATATAGAGTTCCACATTATTTCATATTATATCCATAACTGATATTTACTATTTAGTCTATCACCTAAATTTCATAGCATTCAATGACCCATATTCATTCCATTGACACTACTCCAATATAGCAGGTCAGAGTGTGGCCCAAATAGCTTTATTCGGTTTTAAATTATGCATTTTATATTTTTATCTAGTCAGTATAGCTAAGCGTGTGAGTGTTTTCTAGTTGCAGCAACCCTAGGGTACAGTAGGCTTGAATCAAAGGGTGATGATAGTTTGAACTTCTAATCCCTACCTTTTGTAGACAGCATTACATTTGATGGTAACTAATTATTTTATTCGTCTTACATATATCTACTATTACTGGTCTTCTTTCCTTCAATTTGGTGGTAGTTATTTTTCTGTGACTTCATCTTCTGCTGTGTGCAGTTAAGGTTGCTCTCATTGAACATTTCACATCTTGTGATTATTGTGGCGATATTCCCTTTTATTGAGGTCAGCTGGCTGACTGAAGGATCTCTCGGTAAAGTGCTGTCAAAGTTTGGACTGGAGTTATTTTTAATTTGAAACGGGAAAAAACCCTGCCAAAATGTGAATATTATTCACTGCAATATTGTTAAAACACAATGTTACAACATTGTTTAGTCACTGTGTGATTGTGTATATGGGTATTTGTGTATACCTGCTGTTGAATAGATTGCCAGAACACTTTGATTCTTGTCACCGAATAAAGACTTGTCCAAGTTCTGTGAATTAAATCAAAGGCGAATGGTGTCTTGTCAGAAGAATGGCCAAGTACATCTCACCATTTATAAAGCAATATCCCTACCTGGTTAGCATAACAACTTTGCCCATCTGTGAAGTTGTTCCTCTAACAAGGCAATTGTTGATGTATTAACTCTTTTAACTCTTTTACAAACCTGTTCAAAATTTTGACAGCACTATAATTGGTGAAAAAATGAGCAAGAAAAAAAGGATTGTTAAATTTGTTTGTCATTTCACTTGAAGGGAACATTATTTTCCATGAAATATTTTTTTGTGAAACGTGAGATTATTTATATATAAAAAAAAATATGCCACTTGACAAAGCCTATGGCTAACTTTGTGTTATGGGTAAGTACACAATGATAAATAGCAAGTGTTATCCGAATGTTAGTTTGTTTTTCACACCATACCTGTGTGCAATACTATTCTGAAGTGGTTACTAGGTGTCATGGGTTCGCCAGCCACTCTGTATCTCCAATGCTTGGCCTCCGTGCACAGTTGCAAGTCCATTGTAGAACCTAACTCATTCGGGATCAATTGGGATTCAATTAAAGTATGAGTATTCTTGACGTCCGACTTCTGTTTTCTCTGATTTGTGTGAAGAGAGTGAATGATTAACATGGTAATCAGCAATATTCAAGCTGTATGATAGGCACAGGACCCAGTGTTGCAAATGAACACAATCAGCACATCGTGGGTTTCAATCCACGATTTGCCCAGATCATGATGCTTGGTTTGTCCACACCATGTGTTTTGTTGGTTTCGCATCTTGGAATAACATCCAATCCTCCCATTTTGAGACGACATGCAGTGATACAAGTCACTGCATCGATGAACTCAACATCCTTTTCTGAAAGTACCACATGATCTGCTACTCCTCAAAATTTACGAGGGGTCTCATTTTGGGGTTTCTCTAACATCCCGTGATAACTGAAATATGGTCAAAAGTTGCTCTCATTCACTTAATTCTGGGTTAGAACTGATCCCTTCATTGATGGGTGTCCATGACAGTGGCTAATATCAATCAAGGGATCGTCTGAACTCGACCCACCGCGTAGCTGTAATATTTCCCCAGGCCCAGTTGTGAAAAGGACTGCCCTTCGCAGTGTTGTGTCCCTTTGGGGCGCCAGAACCCACTTATCATTATCCCTGGTACATGCGTACTGGGCCCGTGCTTGTTGGTTCCACCAACGTCAACGAGTGGAATATTGCCAAGAGTAATGTAAAATCGCATTCATTTAATAGGAAACCCATATTCAGCAGCCAACATTTCCTGTCGCGCCACTTGTATAACCGTTTATGACGTCTATGTTCTATTTCCATAGTTTCTCAACCAATCGGGGCAGTTGCTCACTGTTGAAGGGCATGTTTAATGGTCATTCATTTGCTAGATTGATGTACACTACTCATAGAAGTTAAAGAACACCCGATTTTTGTCATATGGCTATAGTTAATCTGTCATGGCGAGTGGGCATTGCGGCACACGTATCTCAAATTGTGGATGTTCTCTTGTTTTGAGTACACATCAACTGAAGTTATCAGAAAAAAACAGGTATTTGAACGACTATGGATATTTTGCTTGGACCGAGACTTCCCCCGAGCCAAGTGCCCCTGTAAGTACCTAGAGTACGCCACAGAAGTGTTCACACTCGTAACTCGGCCACATGAACATACATCCCTTGTTATAACAGGATGGATAATCGAGGTAGGGGCCTACCAATGGTCCACGCCGATTTACACACTAACCACCCGATCCGTATTTGTCTTACAGACAAGCATGGTGTACAGTGGACGTTGTCCGACCCTTGACACCAGGTGTGCAGGAAATAAACTGGTTCCTGTCGTGTGTTAGACGAGCGCAAGGTCTTCGGTCCCTTCAATGGGGACTACAGGCTGAGATATCCTGAGACTATGTTCCAGTTTTCTGTAGGACACTCATTTGAAAATCTGTCATGGCCATTTATACTACTCAAAAGAAGTTGAAGAACATCCGATTATTTTCATATGGCTATAGTTAACTTCTTTTGAGTTGTTTAAACTGCTATAACAGATTATGATCATACGAAAAAAATCGGGTGTTCCTTAACTTCTTTTGAGTAGTATACATGTCTCAATTGCTCCCGAGTGGTCAACGTTTTTTCGTCATGACCACCGGTGCTCAGTTGCATGCACGGGTTCAATATTTGAAGTCCATCTCCGTCGTGATTGGTTGGAATATTGCCCAAAGCGGCGCTCAACAATATGCCCTGGTTGATAGAATGTATAATCAACACTACACATGCACACACGCACATTACCAAAACCAATTTCCGTCTGTCATTGGATCGTTACTAATAATTAATAATACGCATGTTGTATGCTTTTCCTCTGGTAATGTCCGCTTCTTATCACATAACTGACATGCCGTGTATGTCGACGTGCCTACAAGTCACCGCTTTCACCAGACACCTGCAGCACTTGTTGAAACAAAACACGTCATAAAAGACCGACACTTCCCATATGGTGGTTAGACTCGGAATTGTGGTCGATAATGTCATATATATAACTGAATCTGGGGGATAAAAACAACAACTCCCCTCTTATGTTATATTAAACTGTCTGGAACGTCCATTTACATGAACAAGAATTGATTTTCTGGTCCTATATTGCTTTTCCCGAATGATAAAATAACCTAGGATGCAGCCTGCGCGGTCTCTGTAAAACACGTATCAAGCTGCGCATAATAATAGGGGCCAGTGTAATACAAACCCATTGTGTAGGTCGTGGCTGCTTGCATATATTTGCATTCTACAGGTGGGCTTCAGATGTGATCGATCATCTATGCTGTACTATTGAACTCGATTCACATTCAGACGTACAACCCGCACGCACCTGCTGCTGACTATAATACTGAGAACATATTCCTGCGTTAATTAGTATATTTGCACTAAGGCAGCTACATGTGTACACTCGCACTTACAAAAATATCTTGCTGCAATGTGAGATTGGTTTAACGCTGCTTTGAACAGAAGATAATATATATATATATATATATATATATATATATATATATATATATATATACGCACACGCACTCACACACACACACACACACATATATATATCAGGCCTGGTGAGACTCGTACGAGTTGAAGGTGAGGTGAAATTCGGTTTAACGTCGCGTCCAAGATCATTGCGCTTATATAACGACGTGCACGCACGTGTATGTGTGGCTGCTTGTACTAGTCCGGACTGATGCCGATTTATAGTGCTAGCACACTGAGATATCATGCCGCAGTTTAACATGCCCCGACCTTCCCCTCTCCTTGCAGACGCTCTGAAAAGCTACCAAATCACACTTACGTTTAATGTACATAATAACAAACTGAAGAACTGTTTTCCACTTCATAAACGGATTAACTATTCGTCTTGATGATAGTAAAAATATCATTTTTGATTCCGCATGATTTCTTCCTTGTGGTTGTGACGTAAGACAACATTTGTTAGCGTTCGGTATGGACTCCGCGGGTTCGAATCCCGCTGGCGATACACGTTTCTCACGAAATTGGGAAGACTCGTGAATATCCGGGTTAGAATCGGTCTTCAGCAACCCATGCTTGTCGTGTAAGAGGCGACTAACGGGATCGGGTGGTTCAGATAAAAGCAAAGCCATTTGATTCTGACTTCATGCGTGGTAACCGATGAGATAATAATGACCTGCAAGGACAGTTGCAATTTCATTAAATTGATATCTCCAAGGAGATATTACCTAAACTCACCTTATCTGCTTTGGAAGACAGTTTTGGACGTGAAATGACTGTTTAGCTGTTCTATCACCATGGTGATTAACTCAACACCATTGCTATGGTAACACCACTATTCCAATAGCGTAGTGATAGCATGATACTGTTACCTTTTAAACTAAATTCCAAAAAGGTAGATTTTGTCGATTTGTTCGACATGATGTCAAAGCCTATACAACAGGAGCACCGTTCACAAGATTGGACGCTGTCATTGTCCCTCTGGTTACCTTCCCACTGTGAGTGACTGACTGAGTGAGTGAGTGAGTGAGTGGGGTTTAACGCCATTTTAACAGTATTCCAGTTATATCACGGCAAGCCAACTTAATGTGGGAGGAAAGCCCGAAATGATGCAGGTCTCAGACGTTTACCACTTCAGTAAAACCCACGAGCACGGGTATGTTGCTGACAAACCTAAAAACACAATCAGTGCGAACCCACAATCAGGTTTCTGATGTGCCAAAGGGACGCGAATTGTGGCGCCTTTCCTCTGTGACAGTGCTGGAATATTGCTAAAAATGACGTAAAATCCAACTCACTCACTCGGGCTACTTTGATTTGATTCGTATGTTGGTTTAGGCCACGGTCAGTAATACTGTAGTCGTGTTACGGTGGTATGTAAAAAGGTCGAGTCTAGGCCAGACAATCCAATGGTTTATATGAGCAACATTCCATGCCGGACGATGTGACGCAATCAACAAGTCACGGAGTCTGACCACCCGATACACTAAATTGCCCCTCTCTCTCTCTCTCTCTTATACATAATAGTCATAAATAAATAAGTGGAGTAAGATTGAACACAGTTTTAATTGGATAGCGCTTTCAACTCGTACCACCGCCTCCATGGTCTAGTGGTAGAGCGTCCACCCGGAGAGCAGAAGGTCCGGGGTTCGATCTCCGGCCGCGTCATACCAAAAGACGTTTAAAAGATGGTACTTATTGTTACCCTGTCTGGCGCTCGGCATTAGGGGGCTAAAACAACGTCTTGGCGGCTCGGAGTCACTATACTGTGTCTGAGTGGGGTATTCATGTTAAAATGCAATGCAGCATGGTATCTCAGTGGGCTAGCATTAGTCCGGACTTGTACAAGCAGCAACCCCCCCAACACACACACACCGCTGTATAAGTGCAATATTCACCTCACCTGGGAGCTTTTCGTTAAAATTACTCAAAATAGGCCCATAAACATGGGCAAATAATATTTCTGTGATTGTAGAGCAGATCTAATATATCTTGTTTTTCTTGTCCTTGCACGTGCCTTTCACAACCGAGTCGTCAAAAAGCGAGATGCACGTGCAGATGCGAGAGTCACAGGGATCATATTTCACGTGCAACGTACAGGGCCGACTTCACGGTGTTCTCACAGTTAAACACCGAGTTCTTGAATATCTTTTAATACGGTCATCAATGCGATGTTGTTTTTAACAATTTAGATGCAGGGGTTCTTTAAATGTTGGCAAGCCTCGGATATTTGTAACATTTATCAACTCGAATACATGACACTTTTTATGGATAGCAACTTCTTTTTTTCTTTGTCACGACGTTTCAGAGCTTCTTCCTCCACCAGGTCAATCATTCACCCGATGAAGGAGCAAGACCTTGTCGTGACAGAATGAAAGAAGTTGCTATCCATAAAGAAGTATGTATTCATTTATCAACTCGTCTTGACGAATTGGACTTCGGAAGACACTCGACGAGATTCTAAATATATCAGATAATAAACAACCAAGTTGACATAATCAACAATTGGGTCTTTTAATATACGAAAACCGTTTACAGACATTCAACCCTGCACTCTCACCTTTCACTGATAATCGCGACCGATCTGTCCACCATGCAAACAGGTCTCTGAATCCTCAGGCCTCGGGTCACGAGACGCCCGCCCTATCAAAAGGGGGCGTTCCTGTCGTTGTTGATAACACACTAGTTAAACTACAGAGTCATGCTGCCACAGTCGACTAGATGACCCACAGAGGTTATCCGTGAAGGTGAGGATGTGCTTATGTATTTATATACTGGTTTTGTTGAGTTATATCATGATTACTTTTTTGTGACATTTAGCGTTAGCGTAAAGCTGACATGTATAACGTTACACCAAAATATTATGATTATAAAATGTATATTTCGCTAGACGTGCACCGAGAGTAGTGTGTAGAGTTTACAAGGGCATGTTTCGTGTTTACTGATTATTGTTATCCTGTGGCTAGTTATATTAAACTGGAGAAATAAACAATACAACATGTTTATTTCAAACAATGACATATATGAAGACGAGTTGGGACAATTAGCAGTTGAAGTCAAAGTTCAAATTATGCTAATGTGCGTCAAGCCCCCGGTTCACTAGTTAAGGTCGTGCAACTGTTGGTGAACAACGTATATTTTAATCCCTGTACGAATTCCCGACCGTCATGCCTTGATGTAGTTACAATGAGGTTGCGTCGACTCTGTACATCACGAGGAGCGAGAAGTGACACAAACAGTTTATAGTTACATTGACCGAGTAAACCTTTGCGGGATAAACCTTTGGCTCGTCATTCTATATTCACGACATCTTAAAAGGAAGGACGTTTAAACCTCGCCCAGTCTATCCAGTAACTCAAATTGTATATTAATGTATTATGTCAGACTATAGCAGTTAATCGTTTGTTTGTTGTATTAAAACGAGAGTTGGGGAATCAGCTCGCTTAGCAGTGGTACCGCTGTACACGACCAACCCACACAACAACACAAGACCTGAGTGAATTAACACTCAGTTTATGAGACAACCACAGAATAGGTATATAATCAGTCAACAATAGAATGTTTTCTATCAATTTTTAGAGAAGATTTACAATCAGTTATAGAGGTACTTATATGTGAAGAACATTAGATGAACATGATATGAAATCATTACACAGATTATACATGTACAACACTAGTCACGATACATATTCCAAAATACACACGTAATACAACAGTTTACATATGATTGAATCTGCTATACCCCCGACACACTCTAGCTAATACATGACCCGAGTGGGCAATCACACAAGATACATTCAGTTCAGCCACAATACATATTCCAGAAGGTAAACAACGTAATACAGTTAACAGAACTGGCATAATCTATACACAGAAGTTGTGCATGGAAATATACACTCAAGTATGACATTTTCAGTTACCAATTAAACTTGCAGGTATTGCCAAAGGTAGTACAAGATAGTAACGTTTCTTATTGATTGAATAAACAGTCAGTTTATTTGACAGCCACAGAATGATTTGTGACTGTCTGTCGTCCGTATTTATACCTATTCTAGCTACTACAGATAATCTCATTTACTGATGTAACTGACGATGAAGCTGTTATTGCGAACTTTAGTGGCGCTATCTAGATAGAATTATATAATTTAGTTTGATGGAGGCATTGCTGATAAAGGTGTTTCCCAGTAAAGTTTAGTAAGAATAATAGCTTACCAGTTCCTAGTATGCCACGAATGTATACGTGGTACGTGTGATTTGATAAGGGTGGATGAGAAAGATATTAACGTCTTTTATTTGTTTGCCTATTCTATCAGACCAGCACCATGAGAGATGCGGGCCCTGTCCGTTATGCGTTATCGGTTTGACCCTTGGCAGTCTAATGATAATGGAACGTGGTCGTTAGTTGTAATATTCCCTTTTTTCACAATATCCAATTCTTAATATTTGGCATTTAACGTGATAAACTATTTATCAAACTTTGTTCATTTTCCCCATGTTAATAGTTGTTTAACGCCGCACTCAGAAATATTCCAGCAGTATGAAGGCGGTCTGTAAATAATCGAGTCTGGACCAGACAATCCAGTGATTGGCATCATGAGCATCGATCTATGCAATTGGGATACGATGACATACATCATCCAAGTCAGCGAGCCTGACTATACTCCCATTAGTCGCCTGTTACGGTAAGCATGGGTTGCAGTAGACCAATTCTAACCCGGATCTTCACGGGTGAGCAGTTAATCACTTCCGTAATTACACACGGCGTTATTTACAACGTCTACTAGCACTTGTATGGTGTTACGCCGCGTTTAGCAATATTCCAACAATATCACTGCAGGTACCCAAAACAATGGGCTTCACGCATTGTAAGCAAATGGGGAATCGAACTCTGGCCTTCGGCGTGGCGAGCGAACGCTTCAACCAGTTGCCCACCGCCGGTCTGCGGACAGTGGAACGTACTACTTAATGTTAAAGCAGCTTCAGCGCTTAGTTATTTCATTAACGGTGTAAAAGGTAGGCAAGATAAGAAAGATTACAGGAGATCTTTGTTGGTTTAAGATACCCAGTTGATGAGCACGCCTTCCTCTAGACAAAACTCCGCTTCGATTCAATGCTACTTCGCATTTTTAAAGTATTTTGGCAGCGTTTCCGTATTTCATGCAATGGCAATGTTAGATTATAGCTGACACAGTAACACCCGGTACTGAGACCCCTAACAGAGGGACTTGTCTCAGCCTACCCATTGTTGCAAGGTGGAATAGGGGAAGGTAGGTAGCGATCTGTCTTGTCATACCTTGAATTTCGCGAGCTCATAATATGTGTCTAACTATCAGTCTCCTTGTCATGATATTGACTGTGTCATAGTCATTGCACTGACAGTGGCCTAAAAAGATAATGACATATTTGTAGTTCATGTAAACAGTCCTATTTCAATACACTCACAGTGTCCAAGTTCACATACTTACATTGTCCTTGTCCTCATACTTACAGTGTTCCTGTCGAGTTGAAGTCACTGACTCAACTCGCACAGGTAGATTTTTGGTAAATGTTTTGTACCTAATAAAGTCGACATATGTTAAATATGAAATTAGGGAGCTCCACACTCACATGTTGTCGTCGTACAAAGGCATTGGAAATTGTTCATTGTCATGTCACATACGGGTTGCGCTGAACTCAGTATCTCGTGTGACCGCCAATGGCAGCAATCCCGGCTCTGCATCTCCTCGACACTGACTAGTGTACGAATTCTGTCCTGTGGAATTCTGCGCCAATCTGCTTTAACACGTTGTCCAGTTGTGGGAGTGTCTGCGGCGAGTTCATCCCAGAGGTGTTCGATTGGGTTGAGATTTTGAGGTCTCGACGGCCAGGGCAAGAGTTGATGTTGGTATTATGAAGGTACTCGGTAGTCTACCGTGACACGAGCTGTGTGCGGTGGAGCGTTGTCCTATTGAAACAGGTCCCTCTGGCGGGCAATGTTGGGAAGAAGATGAGATTGAAGAATTTGTTTCATGTAGCGATTTGCTGTCAAAATTCCCTGAATCACAACCAAGTCAGATCACATGGTGCAGAATATGCCTTGGTTGACACAGTGGCATGGCCAGTGTATGTAACGTTTCCGAAGGTTACTCAGTTTATTTTCAGATCTCCGAATCCAAGTGCTGTAGTCAACATGTCGACGTCACACATTCCCACGTCACTGGACAGGCGAGACTCATCGCTTCCCGAATCCCACCTCATCTTCTCCATCGTCTCTCTCCTCTTCTGTCTGCCTGTCGGGATATTTGCGATCCTTGCCAGCGTGAAGGTGGGTGTCACTGAGTGTACGTGAAGGTGGGTGTCACTGCGTGTACGTGAAGGTGGGTGTCACTGAGTGTACGTGAAGGTGGGTGTCACTGCGTGTACGTGAAGGTGGGTGTCACTGCGTGTACGTGAAGGTGGGTGTCACTGCGTGTACGCGAAGGTGGGTGTCACTGCGTGTACGCGAAGGTGGGTGTCACTGCGTGTACGTGAAGGTGGCTTGGGATTGATTGTACGAGAAGGTGGGTTGTGAATGATTGTACGTGAAGGTGGGTTGTGAATGATTGTACGTGAAGGTGGGTGTCACTGCGTGTACGTGAAGGTGGGTGTCACTGCGTGTACGTGAAGGTGGGTGTCACTGCGTGTACGCGAAGGTGGGTGTCACTGCGTGTACGCGAAGGTGGGTGTCACTGCGTGTACGCGAAGGTGGGTGTCACTGCGTGTACGCGAAGGTGGGTGTCACTGCGTGTACGTGAAGGTGGGTGTCACTGCGTGTACGTGAAGGTGGGTGTCACTGCGTGTACGTGAAGGTGGGTGTCACTGCGTGTACGTGAAGGTGGGTGTCACTGCGTGTACGTGAAGGTGGGTGTCACTGCGTGTACGCGAAGGTGGGTGTCACTGCGTGTACGCGAAGGTGGGTGTCACTGCGTGTACGCGAAGGTGGGTGTCACTGCGTGTACGTGAAGGTGGGTGTCACTGCGTGTACGCGAAGGTGGGTGTCACTGCGTGTACGCGAAGGTGGGTGTCACTGCGTGTACGTGAAGGTGGCTTGGGATTGATTGTACGAGAAGGTGGGTTGTGAATGATTGTACGTGAAGGTGGGTTGTGAATGATTGTACGTGAAGGTGGGTGTCACTGCGTGTACGTGAAGGTGGGTGTCACTGCGTGTACGTGAAGGTGGGTGTCACTGCGTGTACGCGAAGGTGGGTGTCACTGCGTGTACGCGAAGGTGGGTGTCACTGCGTGTACGCGAAGGTGGGTGTCACTGCGTGTACGTGAAGGTGGGTGTCACTGCGTGTACGTGAAGGTGGGTGTCACTGCGTGTACGTGAAGGTGGGTGTCACTGAGTGTACGTGAAGGTGGGTGTCACTGCGTGTACGTGAAGGTGGGTGTCACTGCGTGTACGTGAAGGTGGGTGTCACTGCGTGTACGCGAAGGTGGGTGTCACTGCGTGTACGCGAAGGTGGGTGTCACTGCGTGTACGTGAAGGTGGCTTGGGATTGATTGTACGAGAAGGTGGGTTGTGAATGATTGTACGTGAAGGTGGGTTGTGAATGATTGTACGTGAAGGTGGGTGTCACTGCGTGTACGTGAAGGTGGGTGTCACTGCGTGTACGTGAAGGTGGGTGTCACTGCGTGTACGCGAAGGTGGGTGTCACTGCGTGTACGCGAAGGTGGGTGTCACTGCGTGTACGCGAAGGTGGGTGTCACTGCGTGTACGTGAAGGTGGGTGTCACTGCGTGTACGTGAAGGTGGGTGTCACTGCGTGTACGTGAAGGTGGGTGTCACTGCGTGTACGTGAAGGTGGGTGTCACTGCGTGTACGCGAAGGTGGGTGTCACTGCGTGTACGCGAAGGTGGGTGTCACTGCGTGTACGCGAAGGTGGGTGTCACTGCGTGTACGTGAAGGTGGGTGTCACTGCGTGTACGCGAAGGTGGGTGTCACTGCGTGTACGCGAAGGTGGGTGTCACTGCGTGTACGTGAAGGTGGCTTGGGATTGATTGTACGAGAAGGTGGGTTGTGAATGATTGTACGTGAAGGTGGGTTGTGAATGATTGTACGTGAAGGTGGGTGTCACTGCGTGTACGTGAAGGTGGGTGTCACTGCGTGTACGTGAAGGTGGGTGTCACTGCGTGTACGCGAAGGTGGGTGTCACTGCGTGTACGCGAAGGTGGGTGTCACTGCGTGTACGCGAAGGTGGGTGTCACTGCGTGTACGTGAAGGTGGGTGTCACTGCGTGTACGTGAAGGTGGGTGTCACTGCGTGTACGTGAAGGTGGGTGTCACTGAGTGTACGTGAAGGTGGGTGTCACTGCGTGTACGTGAAGGTGGGTGTCACTGCGTGTACGTGAAGGTGGGTGTCACTGCGTGTACGCGAAGGTGGGTGTCACTGCGTGTACGCGAAGGTGGGTGTCACTGCGTGTACGTGAAGGTGGCTTGGGATTGATTGTACGAGAAGGTGGGTTGTGAATGATTGTACGTGAAGGTGGGTTGTGAATGATTGTACGTGAAGGTGGGTGTCACTGCGTGTACGTGAAGGTGGGTGTCACTGCGTGTACGTGAAGGTGGGTGTCACTGCGTGTACGCGAAGGTGGGTGTCACTGCGTGTACGCGAAGGTGGGTGTCACTGCGTGTACGCGAAGGTGGGTGTCACTGCGTGTACGTGAAGGTGGGTGTCACTGCGTGTACGTGAAGGTGGGTGTCACTGCGTGTACGTGAAGGTGGGTGTCACTGCGTGTACGTGAAGGTGGGTGTCACTGCGTGTACGCGAAGGTGGGTGTCACTGCGTGTACGCGAAGGTGGGTGTCACTGCGTGTACGCGAAGGTGGGTGTCACTGCGTGTACGTGAAGGTGGGTGTCACTGCGTGTACGCGAAGGTGGGTGTCACTGCGTGTACGCGAAGGTGGGTGTCACTGCGTGTACGTGAAGGTGGCTTGGGATTGATTGTACGAGAAGGTGGGTTGTGAATGATTGTACGTGAAGGTGGGTTGTGAATGATTGTACGTGAAGGTGGGTGTCACTGCGTGTACGTGAAGGTGGCTAGGGATTGATTGTACGAGAAGGTGGGTTGTGAATGATTGTACGTGAAGGTGGGTTGTGAATGATTGTACGTGAAGGTGGGTTGTGAATGATTGTGCGTGAAGGTGGGTGTCACTGCGTGTACGTGAAGGTGGCTTGGGATTGATTGTACGAGAAGGTGGTTTGTGAATGATTGTACGTGAAGGTAGGTGTGAATGTTTGGGCATAAAGGTGGGTGTCACTGCGTGTACGTGAAGGTGGGTTGTGAAAGATGGTACGTAAAGGTGGGTTGTGAATGATTGTACGTGAAGGTCGGTTGTGAAAGATTGTACGTGAAGGTAGGTTGTGAAAGATTGTACGTGAAGGTGGGTTGTGAATGATTGTGCGTGAAGGTGGGTTGTGAAAGATTGTACGTGAAGGTGGGTTGTGAATGATTGTGCGTGAAGGGGGGTTGTGAATGATTGTACCTGAGATCTGCTCCGCCCGTGAACTGATTCAGTAGGATGGTTGTCTTGCACGAACATATATTGCCTGTCGCAAAGTTTGTTCTATATTCATTATTTTATTCCCAAACAATTTCTCACAGTTTTTTTGTTGTTTAACGCCGCACTCAGCAATCGAGTCTTGACCAGACAATCCAGTGATTGGCATCATGAACATCTATCCACACAATTGGGATACGATGACATGCATCAACCATTTCAGCGAGCCTGACCTCCCGATCCCGTTGGTCGCCTCTTACGACACGCCTAGTCGCCTTTTACAGCAGCATGGGTTGCTGAAGACCTATTCTACCCCGGATCTTCACGGGTGATTTCTCACAGAAAAAGTTAATATTCATTATTTTATTCCGACACAATTTTACACAGAAAAACCTGATATGTTTGCATACAGCAGTATAAGGACATTCATGAGCTCTCCGGCTGTAACGTTGACCTGTCGCCTCGTTTGCATAAGTTAACCTGACACACGGTTGAAAAGAGACATGTCGAAAGTTCCTCAGATGCTTAATTCATATCCTCATGTCAACACAACATCCTGTTTGCCCCGAGCTGTATGCATTCACAACAGAAGGAAATATGCATACCTGTATACATTTAAAGCACAACTGTGTTCTTATTAGGCTTTTAAATATTCAGGCTGGACCTGACTGGTGTATTTACAGGTTGTTATTTTTGCGGCGTTAAACGACTTTCACTCACTAACCCAAGTCCATATATATCTATATACTATGCTTGTCGTAGGAGGCGACTAACGGTCAGGCTCGCTAACTTGGTTGATGCATGTCATCGTATTCCAATTGGGTGGACGCCGCGATATAATACTGTTAAAAATGGCGTTAAATCCCACTCACTCACCCAAATGGGATGCTCATGGTGTCAATCACTGGATTGTCTGGTCAAGACTCGATTACTTACAGACCGCCGCCATATAGCTGGAATATTGCTGAGTGCGGCTTTAAACAAATAAACAAATATACATATATATATATATATATATATATATATGTTCTCATATATATATAATAAAATAATAATGTCCACGTTAGTCCAACATCTTCTTTATATCTTTGTAATTGTCAGTTACACCGAAGAGCGGTCATGAGACAGCGAAAGTACTATGTCTGAAACGGATAACAATAAGAAGATGTTGGACTAACGTGGACTTTATTATTTTATTATATATTACATGTACACCGAGTGAACATCAACCTCATTTTTGTAACGACAAAAGCACATTTTTTGCTTTTCCTTTTTCGTTGCGCGCTCAGATGCCATGCAGTAAGCCTGTGGCTGAATGCAGTAGGGACACCCACGGCAGATAAAACTGGAATACTGGGTTACTGTTCGAAGCAGCGTTACACCCCACTCCCTCTGACACCCAGGGGCTCGGGTGTTGTAGGCGATGTCTGACTGTATGCAATGGTGTACGTATATATTCTGTCTTGATTCCAGGTGAGGGTTGCTATCGGTATGAACAACATTTCCGTGGCCAGAGATGCTTCAGCCAGGGCCGCCAAGTTATCACTGCTGGGGGTGATGTTGGGGAGCAACGTCTACATGCTGATTACCGTCCTTGTTATGTGCATCCTCTTCCAGGCGACTTGATGACGTCACACAGCGGCAGCCCTGATGACGTCACATGTGTTTTTCGAATATTTTGGTATTTCATCCCATTCGTCCCTACTCGGCCCTTTGCGACACCAATGCCGGAGTCACACGAGTGATCATAACTTTTGTTTATCCATACGACCTTGGAATGTCAATTACATCGTTTGTTTGACATGACCTGTCGTCACCTCAGAACGCAAGGATGATTAGCACGGGTTGCGCTGTACATATACTCACCTACAAGCACAACGCAATGATTCCTTTTGTATTTTGGATATCTGCTGAAGGCGACGAAATGTAACTTGGTCGACACGTTTAACCACAGCTAAATATTGCGAATCCATGTGAATCGATACAAAATAAAATAATAAGGTGGGGACATGTAATAAAGCGATCGTAGGGCTTCTTATACTTCGAGTTACAAAGTACCAAGACTGGAGCATAGACTTGAGCATAGACTAGAAAATACATGAATACTTGAACATAGGAACCTCCATATACAGTAAACTACGGTTATCACGAACTCAAAGGGACCACAAATGTTAGTTCGTTATAACCGTAGTTCGTTATAACCATATATACAGAAGATGGACGGGACCAGTTTTAACAAGCTAGTTGTGACTATTGGTCTGGAAATCACTATTGCGATAACTATTGATGTTGAAAGAAACTATTGCGATAACTATTGATATCGAAAGAAACTATTGCGATAACTATTGATATTTGAAGAAACTATTGCGATAACTATTGATATTGCAAGCAAGTATTGCGATAAATATCGATAGTTTTCAGTGTTTCATGTTAGATGGATTTTAGTGTTGAGTTAAACCTTGGAACTGCAGTTTATTTTGAATGTGATAACCATAACAACAAATAAAAAGTAAAGTTTGAGATATCATGTTTTTTCTTTACCCTAATGATTTAAGAAAACGAAACTTTCACATTATCATGTGTAAATTACTACCACTCATGATCAAAAGAAAAACAAATTTGAACTGCATTGCATGTATTATATTGATATAGTAAATACAATCGAAACTATCGATATTCCTAACTGAAATCGATACTATTGATCGGAAACTAATTTAACAATCGATTTATTGACTTTAAATGCTTACCAATAGCAATATATCGATATTTCGATTTATCGTGACTGCCCTAGTATAAGCGTGTTTTTTTATAAACGCAGATTGCTGACTATGCCAACTAAGAAACAAAAACTTCAATGTTTTGTGAAATAAACAAAGACCTTGACATGTCTTTTTAAATGTATCCCCCAGTTCGGGGTGTAATGTTTGAACATATCTGTGTCTGCATATATTCCTATGTGCTTGATCAGTACTTACAAGGCGACTATGCTTGTCGTAAAAGGCGACTAACGGGATCGGGTGGTCAGGGTCGCTGACTTGGTTGATCTTGGTTGATGCATGTCATCGTATTCCAATTGCGTGGATCGAAATATTGAATCTGAATGCCAGATTCACTCTTGATTGGGATGTGTGGTGTGTCAGCACCCTGTCCCTGCCCCTGGATGTCACCAAGGTGACGAATGCGGCGTCATTTCTGACTTCACCCCCGACATCTGACTGTAAGGCCGTGGTGTATCTGGTACACTGTTCAAGGCGGCGTCAACCTCCTTTCTCCTTGATATCAAACGGGGGATGAAAAATACATCAACTCTGCTCCAGGGACCTTAACAACAAGCAACCCATGTTTATCGTAAGAGGCGACTAAATGGATCGGGTGGCCAGGCTCGCGGACTTGGTTGATGCATGTCATCACATCTCAATTGCGTCGAGTGATGCTCATGATGTCAATCACTGGTTTGCCTGGTCCAGACTATTTACAGACCCTACCGTACCCCGTAAGGCCCAGGGTCAGAATAGGACCCCAGCACTCTGTTGCTTGAGGTCGGTGGTGACTAAAATTAAATCGGGTCAAGCTACTTGGTGATTGGTTGATTGCGAGGGACCACTAAACATAAACCACATATTTCTTTCCCTGACTCGGGTATTTAAAGGCTGCCATGTTATAGCTGGGATATTGCTCAGTGCGGCGTAAAACAACAAACAAACAAACAAAGCATTGACGTGAAACGGTGTAACTGGCTTTATTATAAACAATTTAATGCCAATTTCACAAACAGGTGTATTGAATGATTGCGTCAATGACAGCTGAAACGCACGATAGTAATAATGCACGTGCAAGATGTCAATGATCGTTCACCACGTGCACACGGGTCATCTGGCAGCCGTTGCGCTATAAGTCAAGGTTGGAATTAAATGGCATCTTGGCACGGGTTTTCGGATTGTAGATTTGTGCAGCTGCTACAAAATGTATGCCATACAAATGGAAAACGTCTATGTGTAATTAGAGACCATATATCGTCGTATGGTTCGTGAAGTAACGTAACGATAAACAATGGCCGAGGAGACAAAGTTGCCCAATACGAAGCGAACGTAAAATCTCAATAAAATGCACATACAATATATACTCTGTACGGTCTGATTGGTTAGAGATGAAACGGGGTTTAACGTCGCGTCCAAGATAATTGCACTTATATAGCGACGTGCATGCAAGTGTGTGTGTGTGTGTGTGTGCGTGTGTGTGTGTGTGTGGATGCGAGTACTAGTCCGGACTGAGGTCGATTTATAGCGCCAGCCCTCTGAGATACCATGCGACATTTTTAACATGAATACCCCACAGTGTACTGACTCCGAGCCAACCAGTCCTTGTTTTAGCCCCTTTATGCCGAGCGCCAGACAGGGTAACAACAAGTACTATCTTTTAACGTCTGTTGGTATGACGCGGCCGGGGATCGAAACCCGGACCTTCCGCTGTCCCGGCGGACGCTCAACCTCTTGACCACAGAGGCGGTCTTATTGGTTAGACATATGTTCACGTGGATTTCGTTGTTTGCTTTTATTATGAATCATGAAAGGCACTATCACTTAAAAAAGATGTCAATAGTTGAACAAAACCTATGCAGGAAAACAAGTATCTCAGTGTGTTATTCGCGTTGAGGGTTTGCCCTCTCTCAGGTACCGAGGACAGTAGTCGGGCACTCGGGCGTCCTGCCGAGGACCAGTGTTCGATTCCACAAGTGGGTACAATGTGTGAAGCCTGTTTCTGGTATCTCTCGCAGTGATATAGCTTGAATGGTGGTGATCGCGGCCTAAAACCACCCTCACTCACTCAGGAAAAGTCCCCTTCATTAAGTGTGGAAACAAATACACGTACACACTAAACGAACATTACACACGCGCACACACGCGCGCGCGTACTTTCACTGAGTACCAAGCTACTAAGAAGCAGTAATGTACAAGTTAAAACAACACGATAACAAACACTATATCAAAACAAAAACAGCAACAAACTTCACGTCATTCTTATCTTATCGGTACATTTAACATAAAAAACCCCACCAAATATATATTTGATTTGCCAGGTCAAAATGAAGCAAACAGTTGCAAAGCGCGCGCCCTTTTCGCAGTGTGTCTACAATGAGATAGACAGGATTAATTTTTACCGTCCACAAATAGTCACAAATTCTTTAGTATCCTGTATAATACTTCGCACACACGCCGGACTGTACGCCAGGTAAGTGTGTTGACATTTCAACAAACTTTAACTCATTTTGACCCAGTTCATATTCATTGCAATATCACACAGTAAAGGCGAAGGTTATTAAATTTTCCAGACAAGGAATTCACTCCCGTGGGTACTTAATCTTGCGTTTGTGGGTCGTCCATATTGTATCTATTCGTTTTTAAACCACGATCTGCATGGCAGTCACGTTTCCTGTGGACAGAGGGTGACGTTATTTTTGAGTTTGTCAACTTGTGTAAACAGTGTTACGGCGTGTTACTTCTTTGAACGTGATGTTGCCGTGTTTCCAATGTAGGTCTGCGACTTTTAAACAGTATCATTGGACTCAACTGAGTGTAGCTTATCTCCGAAGTTCATTCAACTTATTTTTTTCTGAGAGATGATTGTGTTCAGGGTTTAACCTGTTAGTAAATTCCGGACCTCCTCGAAACCACATATCAATCATTCAAATCTGGGTTGAAGTTTAAAGCACTTAGTACCAAGTGCGTGGTTACCTGTAGGGGCGCATCCAGACCCCCTTTTTAAGTGTAAAAAATGTCCTACTATGATAGCATATTGGTTTGGTTGTCAAAGTAAAATTAGTAATGTTTTATCTAGTCATTGTATCGAAGTCGTACGTTTGTTACGATGTGGTGATAGTATCTGTGATATGTTACCTCCAACGTAGACTTAATACTTGCACGTTCGTCAGATACTACATGTGTATGCCACAATATTGTACACTACTCAAAAGTAGTTAAAGAAGACCCGAGTTTTTTTCATATGACTATAAGGCGACTATGCTTGTCGTAAGAGGCGACTAACGGGATCAGGTGGTCAGGCTCGCTGACTAGGTTGATGCATGTCATCACATCCCTATTGCGTCGAACGATGCTCATGTCAATCACTGGATTGTCTGGTCCAGACTCGATTATTTACAGATCGTCATATGGCTGGAATATTGCTGAGTGCGGAGTTAGACAACAAACAAACAAACATCATATGAATATATTTAATCTGTCTTAACTTTAAAGTTTCCACTTGATTGTAATCTACCTGGCATGGCATACTGTTTTCATGGCATATTATTTTAACGCATGAACGAAAGGTTGAATGGCGTTTTCATTAACATACGCCCAGAAGACATACAATCGACTAAGGACAGATTTAAAAACTGAACACAAAATAGATTTGATCATATTTAAGCGACAATATTTACATACTCTACAACACATATGTGCCGACTGTCAGAATAATTGATTCTGTTTTATCCTTTATGTGCAGCTTAGGTTTTTCTACGGTTTGAATACATATGGCGTGTTGTACAGTGCATCCCAGTACAGGTTCATGTTTACACAAGTTTACGCAAGTAGTCGTAGATACATCCTTACTACAAAACGGTAATATCTTAGACATAAAGAATCATTCATTCTTTTATTCATGAGTGCGTATTGTTACAGTATCCCAGTTATATCACGGTGTGTCAGCTTAATGTGGGAGGTCTTAGACGTTTATCACTTCGGTGAAATCAACGAGCACGGGCATGGTGCTGACAGACCTAGGAGCATAATCGGGGCGAAGTGGGATTCGAACCCAATGTCCAACGTTTCTGCGTGCCCAAGCGAATTGCGGCGCCTAAGACGGCTGGGCCACTCATCGTCTTTAAAATACATTACATTTTCAAATAAACGACCGACGTTTATACAGTTTGGCCCTCACTCTATGAAGGTTCATAGATGAACTCACAAAGCAAAGTCAATTCTGAATTGTTTAATCTAACGACAAACACACCCGCCCTTATTACAAGTTTACAAGAAATGTCAAGGGCGTGATGAAATCGTAGGGTGAGATGCAACACTCAATCAAATTCGCTGTACATACCAGAAATATTTCTTTGATATCAGCAATGGAAAGGCAAAATTCATAAATTTATATTATTATAGCCTGACTTCTATGGACGTCATAAAGTAGTATTTATTTTTCATATCGCAAGAAAACATGTGAACGCAGCTTTGATATACGCTTCTGTTCCGATATTGTATTGGGTGTAACGAAAACTTCACATGTAAAAGCCATCAATTATCCAATTACAGAATATTATTTGCTTTGAAATAGATAGGCGACAGGCGTTTTGAAAAATGTGTCAGTGTCCATATCTGGCTTTTAATGGCTTCAACAATAAACCTCTCTCGGCCATTTTGTGATTCATTAAAATTACCCATGCTATCTGTGATTATACAAACAGGCATATGTGGAAATGAGTGACTTGGCTATAGCACTCATGTCAGGAGCATGCTTTGGGAAAGCATAAATATATACTACTCAAAAGAAGTTAAAGAACACGCGGTTCTCTAATATTACTACAGTCTGTCAGGCTATGACAGATTAACTTTTGTCTATGAAAGTGTATAGGTGTTTTAACTTATTTTGGGTAGTATACATATTTTGGATAAAATTCCATTTTGATTGCATATATTTAATACCGCGTGCATATTGCCGTCATTTGCCAGGAATGATAGTATTCGTGAAATTCTCATCCTTTAGAATAATGAAGAAGATACTTCAGCTGTGCAACACCAAGAAATGTCCAAAAAATCTAACAATAGACTCAGATAACGTACACAGTATAGTTTCTTAAACTATCCTGATGTTTTGTACCGTAATATTGGTCTAACTAGATACACTGCCGGACAAACGAAAGTATACACCCATGTTTGGTTGTGGCTAAAACTCAAACAAACAAACTTGTCATACCTCCATGTCAGAATGATGAGATTTGATTGGTCAACGTGATCTTAATTCCGAGGCAAGGTAGTTAACTGACTTTATAAGTCTAGTTTCCACCCTTGCCGATCTAGGCTGGAATTTCCAGGCTCGGTCGTGACGCCACCAGTGGCTATTACGAGTTATGTCCCTTCTATGTCCCTCCTATTGACCAATCAGATTACATCTCTCATATGACTTGCCTTTGCTTCAAACAAAACAGCGACACTCAGTCAAGACGATCTGATCGATAATCAAGACCTTCATTGTAATAAAACGGGTCTTATCTCGCGAAGTGTGTCAAATCACATGAGCACTTTCGTTCAAAACATGAAAAGATTTTGAAAATATCTGTCGACGCCCAGTTGGCAACACACATGCTCTGCAAATCCTGCAATCGACCGAAATCTGTACAACAATCGCTATGTTGTTTATGAACCGAATGTCAATTTTGTTATGCGATTTTGATTGGACTATGCATAGACTCGTTAGCCCAGCCAAAATATAACTCCATAATTGACGCCTAGCTCGGCAAGGGTGGAAACTTGACTTTTACAGTCAGTTAACTTCCTTGCTTCGGGAAAATACTTACATCCTGCTTCAAAGCAAAAAGAGTCAATGGAAGTCATGAGGCATGGCCCAAGTTAACCTCAGCTCAATCTTAAAGCTGTTTTCTGTCAAAGTATAATTTTTGTTAATTCTTTTATGTCGGTAAGGGAAATCCATTGTAAAACCCGGCTCGTGGTCTAACATCTAACGCGGGACACAACACCCCATGAACCCTGAGTGATCCTGCTGCGGAGTCTGTATTTTCATGTAAGTTTCGCAGCTATTTTTCCCTTTATGCTAAATGGAATGTGTTTCAGTGGATAATCAAGACTGGCTATTTTCTTGCATTGACATTTATTTATTTTCGATGGTGATGTAGTTCATACGGCTATCATAGTTGTGTTTTGGACCTTATATTTGCAGTGTTTTGGCCACTGTTTTCAGCCTAGTAACGTTTTGATGACGTTTTGCAAATCTTTGATCAAACCCAAGTATCAAGTGTATCAGTTCTTTGTCTGGCCGTTTAGTACATTTTAAACAGTGTTATATTCATGTAATGTGTAAATTGAGAAGATGATTACAAAGCCTTCCGGGTTTAGCAATACTAACAATATCATTCATACAGCCTGTGGACTATGTGTCTCTTTGCTCAACATGAATGCTTCTTACATTTCAAACTGATTTCTGTGATAGGTGAATGAACCTCTTTGTGGAGGCATGTCATAACTCATCGTTGTTTACAATAAATATAAAACGCCAACGCAACAAGTACAAAACTCGATTATCCGCGTACACAATCCGTAAGACAAAATTACATGAAAGGATGCGACGTTAAATTCTATTTAACACACTCTCAACACATTATATTTCCACAATGTACAGAAAACTGGATCGGTTAACAAACAAACAAAACTCTTGTTAAAATGTCTCCAGACAAAAGTCAACCCCAATAAAACAGGTTATACAATGCAAAGCTTACACTTTAAGGTGGTAGATAGAGCTATATACCTGAATAAACCTAAGGCTTTCGCTTTAACCTCTCTCTACAAAACAAACACCGTCGGGGTAAAATATAGTGTCCTCCCTCTATCCCCCACTCCCTCATTGTTTGTAGAAATGTTCCATATGAATGTCAACGAGTCGCTCCGACCTCCAACTGCGGTGTCGCGAGTACGGCTGCCAACAACGCTGACAATAATTACCCCACTAACAACTTCGTTGATATTATCCTTGTATTAATTACCAGGGTCTGCCAGGGTCTACCAGGGTATACCAGTCTTCAAGGGTCTACCAGTCTTCTAGGGTCTACCAGGGTCTGTCAGGGTCTGCCCGGGTCTACCAGTCTTCTAGGGTCTACCAGTCTTCTAGGGTCTACCAGGGTATGTCTGGGTCTTCTAGGGTCTACCAGGGTCTGCCTGGGTCTACCAGTCTTCCAGGGTCTGTCAGGGTCTGCCTGGGTCTACCAGTCTTCCAGGGTCCGCCAGGGTCTACCAGTCTACCAGGGTCTACGAGTCTTCCAGTCTACCAGTCTTCTAGGGTCTACCAGTCTTCCAGGGTCTGTCAGGGTCTACCAGTCTTCCAGGGTCTACCAGTCTTCCAGGGTCTGCCAGTCTACCAGTCTTCTAGGGTCTGCCAGGGTCTACCAGTCTTCCAGGGTCTGCCAGTCTGCCAGGGTCTGCTAGTCTACCAGTCTTCCAGGGTCTGCGTCTACTAGTCTTCCAGGGTCTGCGTCTACCAGTCTTCCAGGGTCTGCCAGACTACCAGTCTTCCAGGGTCTGCCAGGGTCTACCAGTCTTCCAGTGTCTGCCAGTCTACCAGTCTTCCAGGGTCTGCCAGTCTACCAGTCTTCCAGGGTCTGCCAGTCTTCCAGGGTCTGCCAGTCTGCCAAGGTCTGCCAGGGTCTACCAGTTTTCCAGGGTCTGCCAGTCTACCAGTCTTCCAGGTGTTTGACAGGGTCTGCCAGGGTCTACCAGTCTTCCAGGGTCTGCCAGTCTACCAGTCTTCCGGGGTCTGCCAGGGTCTACCAGTCTTCCAGGGTCTGCCAGGGTCTACCAGACTTCCAGGGTCTGACAGGGTCTGCCAGTCTACCAGTCTTCCGGGGTCTGCCAGTCTATCAGTCTTCCAGGGTCTGCCAGTCTACCAGTCTTCCAGGGTCTGCCAGGGTCTACCAGTCTTCCAGGGTCTGCCAGTCTACCAGTCTTCCAGGGTCTGCCAGTCTACCAGTCTTCCAGGGTCTGCCAGTCTACCAGTCTTCCAGGGTCTGCATCTACCAGTCTTCCAGGGTCTACCAGTCTTCCAGGGTCTGCCAGGGTCTACCAGTCTTCCAGGGTCTGCGTCTACCAGTCTTCCAGGGTCTGCCAGTCTACCAGTCTTCCAGGGTCTACGTCTACCAGTCTTCCAGGGTCTGCGTCTACCAATCTTCAAGGGTCTGCCAGGGTCTACCAGTCTTCCAGGGTCTGCCAGGGTCTACCAGTCTACCAGAGTCTTCCAGGGTCTGACAGAGTCTACCAGGGTCTTCCAGGATCTGCCAGGGTCTGCCACCTCATAAAGTGCCACATCAGCAGCTTTACCAGCTGCTCAGGTGATATTAGACGTTTAATAGTTTGGCGTTTTACAGCTTAGTGTATTTGACGTTTTATAGTGATATCCGTTGTTTACGGATTCGACGACCCAAAATTCCGGAATGTGGTAAAAATAAAGTTCAAGTTTAGCCCTATTTTCATTATAGCAGAGCCAGATATTGCTACTCTCAAAGCGTGTGGATTGAACCTTTTTCTTCATTTCGACCACCGACACATGGCTTTGTGAAAGAAATCCGCAAAGCAAGTAACAATCAATTGAAGATTAAAGACTGGGGTGACTGAGTATCGCCGCAATTAGGTTGTAATGACGTCACACAGAACTGTAGGCCATGGCTGACCCTATTTCAGTGTCCAATTCCAGAGTGATTGCCACAATGACTGCACACTCAATAAGACAAGCAATGTTCATCTGGGTAAATATCAAGTTATTTCAAAACTCCTTAAACACTTCCATGTACACCACTAGAAATAGTTTGTGCAATTATTTACTCATTAAAACAAAATCAGCCATGACGTCCAATATCAGAGCCGTCCGAAACCCAAGTCTTATTTGGGCTTGATCAAGGTGGGAAAGGGATTGACTTAAATACAGTTCTTTATAGTGCATAACAAACATGGAATAATTTGTCTCGAAATTTTAAATCGACAAATCGTTTTATAACAATATATGTCATATTCGATAGCCAAAAAAATCATGATTAATATAAAATATAATGTTTGGGGTGTATTAAAAATTATGAAACATATTTAAAGAAAATACACAGACTTTACACTTTTCAAAAACACATTGTTCAAATGCTATTGAGGAAGAGATTTGAAAGATAGCCTGGATAAAGGAACCGATATGCCCAGTATATATTGTGTTTCCTATCAGTCTGACTGTAACGTTAAACAAAGACTACATCACAATTGGTGGCGGGTGTTTAGCGCAGTCTATAAAGGCGTTGGGAAATTGAAAACAACTCACGTTCGATTCCCCAAACTGACAAAGCATTTGCAGTGGTTTAAGGTTCATGATGACATAACCAGGTCTTGTCATTATGCACTTGCATGCACGTCGTAGCACCTGCACAGGTGATTCGGTTGCGTGAAATACCTACTGAATCATTGCAAATTAAAGCGTAAGCATGGTGATGCTTAAATACTGTTCGGAGGGGCGTTAAACTAAACTCCTTCACTCTCACATTGATTAACATGAAAAAGAAATGAGTTATCTGAGAACTTAGGACAAACATATTTTTTAAAACTCTTCACTGAAACTGATTCCGCCTATACATGCAACATAATAAGAAATATTGCTATATTTCAATATCTCATTTCGAGGCATTATCTTATAACGTTACCTGGTGCAGCTACGGCGTACACACTAGCGAGTATTAGTGCAGTTTGAAACTTTAATCTTATTTTATTTTATTTAAGTTCATTGAGTAATTATTTTCTCATAATGTAGATAAACCTCTACTGTTTCGTGGTAATTACTCAGTTTTTTTGTAAACGAAACCTAGTTTAGATAACGTTACATATATCCTTTGCGTTCAAGAATATTGTACTGGTGTAGCGTGTATGTGCCTGTGTGTTTTCTAGTGCTAGCCCACTGAGATACTATGATACCACTCAGACACAGTATACTGATTCAGCTCTGAAGAGTCCTTGTTTTATCCACTTAGTACAGAGCGCCAGGCAGGGTAACATCAACTACAATCTTTTAAAGTCTTTCTATATGACGCGGCCGGGGATCGAACCACTGACCTTCCGCTCTGCGGGCAGACGCTCTAACCACTAGACCACTGAGGCCGTCCCGTAGTTTAAGAACATTACCGGTTTGTGAACCTTTGCTTTTCGTGTCTTTAATCCGTTGGAATTAACCAGGCTTTAATCGCTTTTCGCCTCATTCAGCATTTTTCCAGCAATATCACGACGGTGGACAACAAGAAAACCCTTCATACATTGTACCAATTAGGGGAATGGAACTCGGTCCTTCGGCATAAAGATCGAAGTCCAAATTAAGAACTACATAATACGCATGTCATGATATCTCGCTTAAAGACACAGGCCTAGGCTATTGATCTTATGAGTTTGGAGAAGATGTTTTTTAAAAAGTATTTGTGGCCCGATGGCCATGTTCAACGGCCGATTTCTATGTCTTAAATAAACTTAAAACGAACGAAGATCTTGAAGAAATTCTGATAAAACTTCCTTTCGATGGAACACACTTTGGGGGATATTCAGACCTTTCGTGGGGGCGTTGGGGTAGCCTAGTGGTTAACGCGTTTGCTTGTCACGCTGAAGGTCCGGGTTCGATTTCCAACATGGATACAATGTGTGAAGCCCAATCCTGGTGTCCCTCGCCGTAATATTTCTGGAATATTGCTAAATGCGGGGAAAAACATAACACTCACTCACTCACACACCCTTCGTGACCCAAGGACCTGAGGCACCGCAAGTCGCTATCAAGAATTACTTCCCTTTATCTTGCCACGATATTATTTGTCGTGGCTTCGATTCGTATAATCTTTACAGTTACGATCCTTGATTTGAGTACATCATCGTGAATAGACCTGGATTGATTAGGACTAAGTCAAATCTTGTGGTTTCACGTCCGAGATCTGCATTACTTCGGTCTTTCCCCCATCAACACGCCGTGAGAAACTGAATACTGTTCGAAGCGGCGTTAAACCCAACTCACTCACTCACGTGTTTGTAAAGAATCAAGAAACCTATAAGAATTATGTTGTGTATTCATTAATATGTACTGCCAGGTAAAAGGAAGGATATACTTGAAAACTGGATGTGACAAAAAAAATTACAAACGTTATCAAAACGTTACTAGGCTGAAAACACTCGCCAAAACACTGCAAACATAAGGTTCAAAACACAACTTTGATACCCGTACCAAATACATCACCATCGAATAACAGTAGCTTGGTTGGATACTTTCTTTAGCCAGGCAGTTTATCATAAAACGTGGTATACATCTATACCCTTCCATTTAGCGCTAAAGAGTTCACCATCCCGGTGGTTAAGACATTTAATTACTATACCCCGACTCCTATCCATTCACTGGATGCTAACATGCAATCAGCACTGTGCGAACTTACGGAAAGAGTCGACACGTGCTGATTAACAAGAGACCGTGGCGTGAACGCAGTACCTAATGTCTTAAACACATTGCTTTAAAGAGAACATCGGTTACAAGGAAAGCGCTACTCTGTTGAATATGAAGTATATTTCCGTTGATTAATTGATTTTCATTAGGCGGTGGTTATTAAATAACGGTTGTTGCCCTGAGAATTAAAACAGGGCAGTTTTCAGTCAAAGGATTTGAATACTTTGAGATTTTTTTGATCGTCATTCCGACTTTAATTGACATGAGAAGAGCCACGAGTCTGCCGAGTGGCGGAAGTACGCTTACAGGGGTGCTGGAGGAGGAGGGTGGGATAGCGGGGACATCATCTGATGGCGTAGACTTGCACAAGTCTCTAAGGAAATAATTATTAGCATTATTATTATATATCATAATTTCTAGATTATATAATTAGTAAGTGTATATTATCCCCATAAAAGACTGGCGTCCTGTACTCTCTGCTTATCTAGACTTGACTATTTGGAGGATAGAATTACTACACATCCATGGGCTTATCTTTCAGCACAGCCTTGGAGCAAGGCTACTGATGACATAATGTCAGATGGAAAGATTCTACTTGAGTTATCGGCTAAAACACATTTTAACAAAAAATAAATCATCAGGAATATGTTCCCGGGAATAAAAAAATGGAGATAAAGAGTCCGGAAAAGACTTAATACATTTATTCTTCACCCCAATTATAACGAAACGTGTTCAGATTATTTCTCTTTTGCACGAACGTATTCATGATATATACGTTTTAAACAAGGAGTGGGTGAGACACATTTGGATGAAAAATAATCAGTAAAATTAATAGTATTACAATTAAACTGCTGAAGCAAGTTATGTGTTTTCATGAACCATGACACATGACATATTAATGTGTGGAGGAATCATATATGAGTCCAAGAAACAAGGCGTGTAGAGTCATCTAAGGGACAACTGCTTTGAATAATCCCCAAATTGAAATGAAAATAGTTAATAATAAACACAGAAAGTAGGCAGAATGTCGTTTTAAGAGGGTATGTGACTTGGATAATTTTGTAATAATAAATTATGTTGAGGTTTTGTCAGCGCGTACTAAAGTAACCCTTATTGCTAGGTTTATATGCAATACTAAAACAACGTGAAATAACACCCGATGTTTTATCCCCCTCCCCAACGAAGTTGGGGGGGGGGGGGGGGGGGGGGATATAGAAATGGGTTCCGTCCGTGTGTGTGTGTGTGTGTGTGTGTGTGTGTGTGTTTGGTGTGTGTGTGCGTGTGTGCGTCCCGAAATCGTTTCCGAAGCATAACTCAGAAACCGTTCAATATTTCTCTACGAAACTTTGCATGTCTATCAGACTCATGCTGAACTGGTGCCTTTTGCTACTTAGGAATTTTTGTAAATTTTTATGTTTTACGTTTCCATGGCAACAAGTTGGACTTAGGTTCTATAAGGGTGCTGTTTGTTTCCAGAGCGTAACTCAAAAACCGTTAAATAATTTCTTACAAAACTTTGCATGTTTACCAGACACATACTGAACTGGTGCCTTTTGATATATAGCACTTTTAGAAATTTTTATTGTTTATGTTTCCATGACAAGAAGTTGGATTTAAGTTTTAATATAGGATTGGTTTACTTAAGTAGCATAACAAATAAACTGTTAAATATTTCCTTGCCAAACATTGCATGTCCATATATAAAGCGCATACTGAACTATTGCCATTTGATATTAAGGAGTTTTAGAAATGTTTATTTTAGAATTTCCATTGCAGCTATTTTGACATGGGCTAAGAGAAATGTTGGGTCAGTTACCTGGTTTGGGACCATAACATGTTAAAATGGGCGGGGGATATAGATGACTTTGTCAACTATACGCTTGTTCCTATTACTATCGTCTGTAATGACACATTAACAATAGTAATATTAAAGAAAAGGTAAAGTTGAGCAACGTTGTTTGTGAGGAGTAGTTGCACTGGCGACCGTGTTCGGCAACATGACTCCTGGCCTGGGTGTCCACGGCATCGATCTGTCCTGCCTCACACTGAAGCACATGTAGCACACGTGACGTCTCCTTGTTAGGCACGTGACTTTGTTCGAAATGTGCCTCTGTACACCCAGCAGTTAAAGGGTACCCGGTAGGATGTGACTGCTACCCTGCGCCTCACGGTTTGATTGGGTTGTATACTTCTACTTTTGAGCAGTTATAAACTGGAAAGTGCGCTGTACAAATTCATAATTTTATTCATTTAATTAATATTTTCATGCCTCCACTGTCGCGGTTGTGGAAGGACATATATAATTATGAATATAAAAAACAATCTGTAAGTCTCGCCGACAGTCTTGAATAAGCATTTGTATTTGTGATGACGGCTCTTGTAACCAGATCCTGGGCCCGGTTCTACAAAGCAATCTTAGCGTTACAGCCATCGTAGGTCTACGTCAGTGTATGGGAGTTTGACAGACGTAGCGTTAACGTAACGACAGATAAGATCCTCACGTGGCTTCATGCTCTGAACCCTGATTCAGACCTTGGGCCCGCTACACGAAGCGATTCCAGTGCGAAGACGACCGTTATTACTCCTAAGTTAGTCTTGGACCATGAATAAGGAATATCTGTATTTAAACAAGTCCAAATGATAATAATAAGCAATATTCAAATAAATCTGCAATTAAAAATGTAAAAAAGGTATCCCTTTGAGTTCACGGACTATATGTTAATCTACTCCCCTAACTTAACATTGATCTATGACAGTCGTAGAACTAAGTTCGCTTTGTGGAACGGGACTCTGAATGGCAAGCATGCGAGTTGACTGACACTGAATTGAGTGAGTATGGTTGTACGACGTCTTTAACACTATTCAGCAACATCACGACGGAGGACACCAGAAATGGGCTTCACACATTTGTACCCATGTAGGGAATCCGCTAAAACCACTACACTACACCAACACCCCTCCCTAATTCAGGCCTGGGTCGTTAACATGCGGATTGACTGTTTCCCCGTCTTCTTCTCCAGCGCTGTGCTAATGAAGCCTGACCGTTGTTGTCAGGACCAGACTGGTTCTCCATCACACCTAGCAACCTTCCAGTGATATTGCTAAAACTCATCCGTCGGGCGATGGAACCCAAACGCCAGTGTTCCAACAATCCACAGTATGAAAGAGAATAAAGATGCAAATGTGAACGGTCGCGCTGACCTGCGATGACCTGCGATGACCTGTAGTCTAAATGTTTAAACGTGCGTGTGTGTGTCTGTAGAACCAATCGTGTGGGAAGACACTGCCACTGGTTGTATTTAAGCAAGTACGTCTGTGAACACTCGCAAATAAAGCACAGGGAGGGGGGCGGGCTTGCGTGGAGATAGGAAACACGGAGAGATCTAATGGGACCCAGACCTGCCAAATGGGCTTCGAACCTACACCCGTGACGCGTTCTAGGATCCCTGCTCACTAAGTGTCTTGGTATTGCCTTACCATGTTGTGTAATGCTCTGTGGAGGAAGGACCGTTTCTGTTGGTTCTCGGGTTAAGACCAGAGAGTAGCGTGTAGTCAGCAATAATCCATGACAACGGACTGTCAATCGAGTCTCAGCTAGACAAACCAGTGGTTGATATGTTGTAACTTTACTATGGCGATTGTTGCCAAGGCAGGTCGTGAAACAGAGTCGCCTCCCTTAGTTGTTAATAGTTCAAACTCCGTCCCAGCGCATTTGTTACCTTCCCGATATACAGAGCTCCGCTCTGAGGAGCTTGTTTCAGGCTTGTGACTGTCCATATTAAATATGATATATTGATAATAATAGAAGTAAAATAGGCAAAATATATATAAGCACTGACTGGCTATGCACGCTAGTGCGTTTATAATGAGATAATATACTGACGTCACACTTATGGCGCGAAGTGAAAAAGATCCCAGAAATTGTGTTTGGGTAAAATGGTATTAAAATATGAAACATATTTACATATATCTTATTCCTTTCTTACGTGCGATGCCAGTGCAGTGATTAAGTTAGTAATGGGGATTAGCGAGATGTTTACATTGAACACGATCGATTCTTTACTAACTCGAATTTACATTTCTTGATGTGCTATATTCGATATAATTAATACACTGACACTTAGATATAGATGTAGAAGGCATATATAAGGTGAGTGCTTACCTGTAACAATAAACGTCAACATCTGAAAGGTGTTGATTGCTGTCGGCCATCCTGTACATTCAAATTGTCGTGACGTCACGGGTAGAAGTGGTAACCTACTGATTTGACAATTCAGTTCTGTACGTATCTATTTCTGGGTTAACCTTCGCGTTCCAACTTGGGAATGAACACATAATATTATGAAAAATGTCCAACGTTCTCTGGGTACGACGCCACACAAACAACGACGTCACCGAGCCTGACCACCCGATCCATTTATTCATTTAATAAGACACATATATGTCCCTCTGGCATCCAGGGGTTAATAAGAGTTTAATAAGATGCAGTAGAGCGCCGGAGATCCTGTCGACCAAACATAACCAACTAGAACTCATTGACCTTGGAAATAGTGTTACTTCTGTAAACGAAAGACACGAGACACGAGTTATGTCCCTTTGCAAAAATAACCGTCATGCGTCTTGTGAAAATATCACACCTTTCAAAAATTTACGCATTTTAAAAAACATATGTCGTGAAATGGTTAACTTCCTGCCACATCATAATGAAAGAAATTGAAAAAGAGTCATTTTTTTGTGTGAGTAAAAGATTTCACTGACAACATGTTAAGCTTCATTGAGTTAGTATGGATTTTTGCCGCTTTTACCAATATTCCAGCAATATCAATGGACTTTACATATAATACTCAGTGGGGACATGAACCCAGACCTTTAGCGCGAGGAGCGAACGCTTTAACCACTGGGCTACCCCACCGCCCCCATTATACAGAAAAATAACAAATAATGTTATGGCATATTTTACCAAAACAGTTCGACTGTTTTCAACCGAGCGCAACATGAGGTTAAATAAAGTTTGTTGCGGCGTGAAAATAGTTCATCACTTGCCATCCTTGACGATGACATTTGCTTCCCTACTTACATACTGAACCCGATGGGCGATATTTAAACCGAGACAAAAACACCTCGGTGAAGGGTCGAGCTCCAAGCGAATGCAATCACAATGGCCCCTTGCTTGATACCGCCCCAACATTTACAAAGATGGTTGGACGCCAGTACAAGAGCGGTCTGTTTAGTGTTGTTTCACTACGGAAGGGTTGTGGCTTTCTCTGCCACGTGGACGACAGACAACCACATCATGGCGTGCACAACATTCACTTGACCTGGCGTCGAGGGGCGGCCAATGTTTATGGGTAGTGGAACAATTTATCCATCGACACGGGAATTGTTGACATTATAATTCTGAATACTTAAGATTTAATCAGTTCTTTATTTCCGCGTTTTGGCGTTCAAACTTGACCGCATTGTCGTGATGGAAATGACGAATGGACAATTAGATATGACTCCACCCATACCCGACTCTGGCATGTCGCAATGTTCAGTGGGACAATCATTAGAACTACTGCAAAAGTAAATTGAAATACAATTATTATCAAAATTGGAATACTGTTTACATCGTTATTTTTTATCATGTTTGCCGTTAACGTATTCAGGCTGTGGGTATTTCTCTTTGATGTTCGCCGACAGCAGGTGTCTATTTCAAGAACACGTGTCCCGTCGTGGTTTGATGCAGCAATATGAATAAATATGTGTGTATACGTTGATTAACACCCCGTGTCTCATGTGCCCCGCACATGCCTGTTGTGATGTAACTGGGATCAGATGAAACACTGACAGCGTTGAAACAATGTGTTAGACATCGTGATAACACCGCCGTCAGTTCCGAGACATCACATGACAGCCTTCTATTTCACAACGTTCCAGTACGAGACATTTAATCAGCTGCATTCTGTTGTTGTTTTGTTTGTTTAACACCGCACTCAGCAATACTCCAGCTATATGACTGCTGTCTGTGAATAATCGAGTCTGGGCCAGACAATCCAGTGATTGACATCATGAGCATCGATCCAGACAATTGGCATACGATGACATGCATCAACCTAGTCAGCGAGCCTGACCACCCGATCCCGTTTGTCGCCTCTTACGACAAGCATGGGTTGCTTAAGACCTATTCTAACCCTGGTCTGTTGTCGCTGTACGGGACTCGGGTGGTCCAGTGGTGACTCATACAAATCAAATGTTTTACTCCTGTATGATCGGGATTCCGAGTAGAGCTGGGACCATCAAACCTATATCATGTTTTTCATAAGAAGCGACATCAATGGATCGAGTGCAGTCGGGCTGATTGCTTGTCGAAATGTCGCGATGGCGTGGATCGTTGGTCATAATATCAATCACTGGTTGGTCAGGTTTTACATGCCGACGTCATACAGCTGGAATACTGCGGAGTGCGAAGTTAGCAATATTCACTCACTCACTCACTCATAATGTTAACATGTCAGTCTACATTTTAAGTGGCCCAGTAGTAGAGCCGCCGCCGCGGAGAGCTCAAGATCGGGGTTCGAGCCAGGGCCGCCTAGTACCAAAAGGCATTAAGAGATGGTACTTCTGGTTACCCTGTCTGGCGCTAGGCACTAAGGGGACGGTCTTAGATACCACGCCGCAGTTTAACATGATTAACCCACTCAGATACTGTATACTGAGCCCAAACCGACCAGTCCATGTTTTAGCCCCTTCATGAAAAGCCAAGGAGGGTCACACAAGTACCAGTTTTAATGCTTTTTGGCATTACGCGACCAGAGACCATTCGCTCTCCGACGAGAACCTCTATCTAAATTTACATTTGATATATTCCTCTTTAAAACAAATTCCAAAATCAGGCCTACGTGCCCGAAGATACTGAACGTTAAACACAACCTCTAGCCCTGGAGGCGGTTGGGTTAACGGTGAACTTGTTGAGCCGTATTCGTGTTTTTTATAGAACTTGAGGTGAAGTTGTTTTTTACCATTTGGCATTTGGTTGGAAAGTTACCACATGTTAAACATGCGCACAGATAATGATGTTGCGTGTACACAGGGTAGATAACATATCACCACACACTGGCTCATGCATGGCATTCCGGGTAAACGAAAATAAATTAGATGTCAGCAAGTAAAATACGTCTCAGGTTACTTTATTTCTATAAGATACAAAGGGGTGCGTTATAAACTCGACAGTCGGGAGGGGTGAATGTTGTTTAAGGCCGCAGTCAGCATTACTCAAGTTTTATCACGACCTGTAACTCTGCCCCAGTGAATGAATGCAGTAGCACTGACCAACGTCATCGGGTCACGCTGTGACGTAGTCAGTCTTGGAACAGCCTATACACCGATCCCCATAGCAGACGGCTCTCAGCATGGGGTACTGGGGACCTAATCTTACTAGGATTGTTAGGGTAGGACAAGTACCTCAATTTGAGGAGTGCGCGAGAGTGGGTCAGCAGTATCTCACATCTCCCATTGGTGAGCCGACAACTTTATAGCCGACAACTGTGGAGCCGACAACTTTATAGCCGACAACTTTAAAGTCGACAACTGTAGAGCCGACAACTTTATAGCCGACAACTTTAAAGCCGACAACTGTAGAGCCGACAACTTTATAGCCAACAACTTTACAGCCGACAACTTTATAGCCGACAACTTTATAGCCGACAACTTTACATCCGACAGCTTTATAGCCGACAACTTTATAGCCGACAACTGTAGAACCGACAACTTTATAGCCGACAACTTTACAGCCGACAACTGTATAACCGACAACTGAGGATCGAGTGGTCTTGAATTGTGTATTGCCTGACAAGTGTGTCCTCACACACCGACTGCTTAAGCGATACTCATGCCATCTGCAATTAATTATTCAGTTATCCACAGTCATAGTGCTGACTGCGGCGTAAAACAACATGACACTGACCTTCCGCTGTCCGGGCAGACGCTATATATTAATTTACATTTGAGTTATTCCCCTGTAAAAACGATTTCTTAATCAGGCCTCCTTAACCAACCCAAACATACTAAACGTTAGTCAAAATTGTTAATCGCGGCTCGAAAACACTCGCAACTTGTTTGTCTGGTCAGTTAAAAAGGTTACAGCTGGAGTATTGCTTACTGTGGCGTAAAACAACATATATTGTAGAGTTCCATTACCCCCATCGTTGTACACACTGAACAAAGTATCGACATATTGTCCCTATGATGTTGCACAGCTGTAACAATGTTTTCAGTATCATTACCACCTGTCCATGCTCGATAATGCATGTGATCCTAAAGGGCATGGCCCCATTACATTGTACCCTGCCCCATGGGGAGCTAGAGTGGCCCCGCGCTGTAAGAGCCGACTAAAGGGCATGGCCCCATTACATTGTACCCTGCCCCACGGGGAGCTAGAGTGGCCCCGCGCTGTAAGAGCCGACTAAAGGGCATGGCCCCATTACATTGTACCCTGCCCCACGGGGAGCTAGAGTGGCCCCGCGCTGTAAGTGTCGACTAAAGGGCATGGCCCCATTACATTGTACCCTGCCCCATGGGGAGCTAGAGTGGCCCCGCGCTGTAAGTGTCGACTAAAGGGCATGGCCCCATTACATTGTACCCTGCCCCATGGGGAGCTAGAGTGGCCCCGATCTGTCAGAGCCGACTAAAGGGCATGGCCCCATTACATTGTACCCTGCCCCATGGGGAGCTAGAGAGGCCCCAGCTGTAAGAGCCGACTAAAGGGCATGGCCCCATTACATTGTACCCTGCCCCATGGGGAGCTAGAGTGGCCCCGCGCTGTAAGAGCCGACTAAAGGGCATGGCCCCATTACATTGTACCCTGCCCCACGGGGAGCTAGAGTGGCCCCGCGCTGTAAGTGTCGACTAAAGGGCATGGCCCCATTACATTGTACCCTGCCCCATGGGGAGCTAGAGTGGCCCCGCGCTGTAAGTGTCGACTAAAGGGCATGGCCCCATTACATTGTACCCTGCCCCATGGGGAGCTAGAGTGGCCCCGATCTGTCAGAGCCGACTAAAGGGCATGGCCCCATTACATTGTACCCTGTCCCATGGGGATCTAGAGTGGCCCCGCGCTGTCAGAGCCGACTAAAGTGTGGCCGAGATGTTACAATAGGTCACTTACCCGATCGTATCCCGATAATGCGAAGGGCTGCTCATTGTTTCCACTTCCAGTTTTTCTGGTGAAAAGTAGTGACTGAGTGAGTGAGTTGGGTTTAACGCCGCTTTTAACAGTATTCCAGTTATATCGCGGCGTATCAGCTTAATGTGGGAGGAAAGCCCCAGGTGATGCAGGTCTCAGACGTTTACTACTTCGGTGAAACCCACGAGCACGGTATGGTGCTGACAAACCTAGAAACACAATCGGCGAACCGGGATTCGAGCCCACAATCAAAGGTTTCGGATTGCCCAAGGGACGCAACTCTGCACAGCGAATCGCGGCCCCTCAAACGACTGGGCCACCCGTGTCGTCTTTTCAGTGTTTTCTAAGAAAGAAATACTTTGTGTAATACTGAGAGCAACCTACCCGCAACTCGGAATTACAAAATTCCTTCACCAACTTTCTTCCTCTCATTTCCCACCATAAATAAAGACCAATGTCTAGTTTATTAAATCAGCACACAATACATTAATATGTTTTACTTCTTAATTTTTTTTTGAAACCTCTGACTCAATTAAAGTTTAATGCAGATATTCCATAATGATCATGCATCAGTGCAATCAAGCATGCAACTGACCTGATGTTAAGAATCGTGATGTTAAACTCCAAATAATGTTGCATCAAACTCTACACGATTCACCGGGGCTGTCATTCTCCGCACCTGTACCCAGGGGCAGTACCCAGGTAGCCAAGTGGTTAAAGCGTTCGCTCGTCACGCCGAAGACCTGGGTTCGATTCCCGACATGGGTACAATGTGTGAAGCCCATTTCTGGTGTCCCCCTCCGTGATATTGATGGAATATTGCTAAAAGCGGCGTAAAACCATACTCACTCACTCACTCACCCTCACCTGTACCCGACACGTTATGCGTTGAACATATGACAAAAACAAAGCGATGAGAGACGAAATAGGTGAAATGTACACCGCTATTCGGTCATTAGCACCTCGTCCTCCTATACACACGCCTTCCCGAGATGGCGTCACACAACATGCATTCGTCCGGAGTCCGTCTCCGGGCTGCTCGACTGTAGCGGTGTACAGGCTATTTGTGAATGAACGCTTTTTTAACTGGCGTCTTGAAAGGTTGTACATGAGCTTGTGTTGGTACTAGAAGCCACTTTACAGACTTCCTAGACCATCTGCTACAACATATACCTGCTGCTGAGGAGCTGATGAGGTAGGGTTGCCTTGTTTTGTCATTACTGAGACCTATTTATACAATGCAGACATTTTTGTTCTATTTGTTCTCTCGCAGATCAATATTTAGATTTTATTATGTATGTCTTAGTTAAGTACGTTATCCTTTTGGTTTTTTTCGGTTCGTTTATATTTTTAGGCAATATATTCACATATTTATTTATATGGGTAAACGTGACTTTAAGCTGACTTAGTGCCGTTGCAACTGGACTTACAGTTGTAACTCACATACTTATATGGGTTAGCCTGTTTTCATGAAATGATATATAATGTGTACTTATTATATAATTCATAATCAAAACACCACGAGTTGTTTTTAAACAAATTAAATCACCAATTATCCAACTTTGTAAATTTATCCAATCTGCAAGAAACTTACATAATCACACAAGCATCTGATGAAATGAAACATGTCCAAAGTATATTTTAGCACAAAAACTGTTTTTAGCTAAGAATTAAACATAAATCATATTCCTTAACGAATCCTTTATTGTGAATCCATAAAATCCATGACAACGCTTGTACACAAAAATGTATCGTATCTTAAACCGCAACAGGCCATGCCGAGCACCGAAAACAGGAGAACCTAGAACTATGAAATAATACTCGACCTTGACATAACATCTAATAATCTTCAGGTTTATTTTGGCACACCATGACTCAATGGCTTGTTAAATGCGCACGGCTATGCGGACGTGCTTTCCACTCCTGCCTCGCTCACTGTTCAACACGTATAGGGTTTAAGCGTTGACCCTCTCCGCGTTTTTTCCCCTTCCTGCAGTCGGTTTCTTTATGACGGTAGGAAGAGTAAAAAATATAACAAAGGGGAGTTTTTGCAATAAAATCTTACTATAAAATCCTTCCACTTTAAAAAAATGTAAATCGCTTATAAACGGCATGTTCTCAAGATATGACATACTGATACATGTATACTAGTATGTTGTTTGTCGTGTTTCCGAGGGAAAAAAACATACCAACTGGATTAAACAGAAATGCCGGGCAAAACAAAGTATACACCTGAAAATTGGATTTGATGAGAAAAGGTTACAAACGTTATCAAGACGTCTCAAGGCTGAAAACAGTCGCCGAACCACAGCCAACTTTAACCCAAACACAACTGTTATATCTATATCAAATACATTACCATCGGATAACCATTCCTCGTTTTCCTTATTTCACCATCAAACATGGGTGTATACTTTCTTTTCCCTAACAGTACAGTTTATGTATTCCAAAGTGCTGCGGATGGTTAAATATTTATGCGGTTCATAAACTAATACAACTGGTTAAGCTGAAGCCACAATATGTAACCAATATCAACTATTGTCTAAAGTTTACTTGAATACTTTCTCTACTGCTCAGGCCCACTGCTTGACCTTGCCCTATATAGGCATCCTTTAGAATAATGCCGTACATTGCGACAGCCTATGCCTGTACGGTGGTAGTCTCATCACAACACACTGTGCTACCACATTGCCTTCACTGCGTTTAGCTCGATACGATCCACATCCACAGACCCGTGAAGATCCGGGTAAGGATTGGTCTTCAGCAACCCATGTCTGAGGTAAGAAGCGACTCACGGGATCGGGTAGTCAGGCTCGGCGATTTGGTTGATGCATGTCATCGTATCCCAATTGCTTGGATCGATGCTCATGATGTCAACCATTGGTTAGTATGGTTCATTTACAGACCACCGTCGTATAGCTGGAACATTGCTGAGTGCGGCGTTAAACAACACAGAAACACACCCACATTACACAAAACATGACACAACACTATTCAAGACGTTACCTGTAAACCAACACTCCACCAACTGTCACAACACGCAAGCCCTCAGAGTAGATCCCCACAGATAACGCTGTATTCGACTGAAAAACGATACTGCAACACAACATCAAACTTCAGTATAACATACAACAGGACAATCTCATACTTAAATAAAATATACTACGGCACAACATCAAACTTCAATATAACATACTACAGGACAATCTCATACTTAAATAAAATATACTACGGCACAACATCAAACTTCAATATAACATACTACAGGACAATCTCATACTTAAATAAAATATACTACGGCACAACATCAAACTTCAATATAACATACTACAGGACAATCTCATACTTAAATAAAATATACTACGGCACAACATCAAACTTCAGTATAACATACAACAGGACAATCTCATACGTTAATACAATATACTCCAGCACAACATCAAACTTCAGTATAACATACAACAGGACAATCTCATACTTAAATAAAATATACTCCAGCACAACATCAAACTTCAGTATAACATACAACAGGACAATCTCATACTTAAATAAAATATACTACGGCACAACATCAAACTTCAATTTAACATACTACAGGACAATGTCATACGTTAATACAATATACTCCAGCACAACATCAAACTTGAGTATAACATACAACAGGAAAATATCATACTTAAATAAAATATACTACGGCACAACATCAAACTTCAATATAACATACTACAGGACAATATCATACTTAAATAAAATATACTACGGCACAACATCAAACTTCAATATAACATACTACAGGACAATATCATACTTAAATAAAATATACTACGGCACAACATCAAACTTCAATATAACATACTACAGGACAATATCATACTTAAATAAAATATACTACGGCACAACATCAAACTTCAATATAACATACTACAGGACAATATCATACTTAAATAAAATATACTACGGCACAACATCAAACTTCAATATAACATACTACGGGACAATATCATACTTAAATAAAATATACTACGGCACAACATCAAACTTCAATATAACATACTACAGGACAATATCATACTTAAATAAAATATACTACGGCACAACATCAAACTTCAATATAACATACTACAGGACAACGTCTTACTTCTTGGTGTTACTGCACTACCCGATACGTTGCACTATATTGCTACCCAAACTTCTCTCCATCTAACTTCACTGAACGCAAGGTTGCCCTATGTTGCTACGGAAGCTACTCTCCATCTTGCTTCACGAAACGCTAGGTTGCACTATGGTGCTACGGAAGCTACTCTCCATCTTGCTTCACGAAACGCAAGGTTGCGCTATATTGCTACGGAAGCTTCTCTCCATCTTGCTAAGCTGACTATATTTACTCCTCTGTGTCACTGTCCACTCATCAACTGGCTAATACAACTCACTTTTCAGTCCAGGAAACAGGGTTTCCCACTTACGCTAATTACGGACAGACGTCGAGTTGACATTAACGGAACCCTTACAAATGACTCATCCAAAACATCAGGATAAAAACATAAGTGAACCTATTTTCATGGTTTATTTGAAGGTTGAAAATAACCCTCTGTTAAATTAGGAGTTATCTCACGTCACAACAATGTCAGTCAAAGAATAACAGAAATGTTTAACAGCAGGAGGTAAAAAACTAACGAACTTAAAGTTTGCAGCTGAGCCCCAAATCTGAAGTGGGTTGCCACCAAGTGTTGAAAATATCGCCAAAGATTGCAGAGATAGATAACGAGGGCGAGATGTTGCAGGCGTTGCTGAAGGGGGCGCATATTCAGGATTGCAAATGGTTTGGGTTGAAACCAACCTAAGATATAGCCGAGGGTGGTGTTTTCTTCCCATGTTGTATTTGTGTGTTGTTTGAGCGTGTTGCTTGGATGGCTCCAGCACCCATCTGGTTGTGGTACTAGTGGCGAGTGCATGTTGCTTGGATGGCTCCAGCACCCTTCTGGTTGTGGTACTAGTGGCGAGTGCATGTTGCTTACTATGTGCATAGTTCTGTCATCTAGACTGTTCATTGGATTTCATACATTTTTATTTTGGTCATTGATATAAAATCGGTTATATTTTCGCTGTGTCATTCTGCAACATTGCTGTAACATTATCAGAGATTTGACTAACACAAATTATATTAAAAAGTTACCGCTACAAGTCAAATACATATTACGATAATTTGAACAATTTCAAAATGAAACGATAAACAAACTTTGGAATATGAATGTTTGATGCATGAAATTTTTTCCAACATTTTCACGTATGTCGCCTATGTATATTTCTCCCTTGCACAACATATTGTCTTGTTGTGTCAGGAGCTTCTTTATATAATTCATATTTAGCTTGTGAGATTAGCTTTGCTATATATCATGACGACGTATAGAAAAAAAAGAAAAATGATGAAGTAAACTAATATTATGTCATACATCAATGCAATAGTGGCTATAAGCTATTATAAATAAGTCATGTCATGGAAAGAACTGTATTCAAAGTTATTAATACAAACAATTGCAAAACATAAAAGACTAAATAATTATGTTAACGAATTATACCCGTGATGCTCACGTGTTCGTGATGCCGCTCATTAAAAGTAAAGGGTCGAACGTTAACTCATACTGAATGATCCTTGTAATTGTATTTAAATGTTATCCCTCAATTACTTTACAATAAAATGTTATTATCTCTATCATTATCTCCTGTATCCGCCCTTAAGGTGTATATGTGTATCCCATGCGTGGGGTGTATTTAAGGAATATGGCTTCATGTCACCATCATGTCTCAACTTACCCTAACAAAACCATGCACATATATCATTTTACGACATGGTATTTTAAGGATTAATTTCAACGACAAAAAAATAGATAAAATGCTATCAAGTATTCAAAGAGCCCATGGTCGCGACAAAGCTATGCAAGAAGTGCCCTCTCGGCGGGGCACCTTGTCTGTGGCCACTGTTGTTAATAGGATCAGGTGCCATTTCAGCATTCACCTGATGCTGGTGAAACATACCTGAGTAGACACAAACCATTTGTCATTGTGGAACTGAAGACATTTGAGAAAGACGACCACGTTACTCGGGGGTATTGTCTGCATCAATACCTGTACTTCTATACATCAGTGAAGAAGATGGATGCTCGTACAAATAGCAGGTGTCTGCATGCAGCCCCGTTACGGTGCATTATAGCCCGTGAGGAATCCGGGGAGAATAGCTTCCATCGCCTCTGATTTAATTTGTAGCCGGCCAAATGAGTGAGTTGCGATTAACGTCGCTGTGGACAGTGTTTCAGTTAGATCACGGCGTGTCAGCTTCATGCGGGAGGAGAGCCCGAAGTGAAGCAGGTCTTACATGTTTACCACTTTAGAGAAAACAACGAGCACGGCATGGTGCTGACAAACCTAGAAACACAATCAGGGCGAACCGGGATTCGAACCCACCATCATAGGTTTCTGGCGTGCTCAACTCTGCACAGCGAATCGCGGCGCCTTAGACGACTGGGCCATCCGTGCCCCCTTAGACGACTGGGCATATCTCTCATATGATTATAAGTGGGATTAGTGTCCTCTCAGGGTATTGGGTTTTGTTTTTGCAGTTTGGATTTCAAATTAATTATACTACTACTTATATGCCATTCACATAATTACCAAGGTACATTGCAAGGGTATAGGACAGGTGAGCTAGCGATCATGGAAATCTTAAAGGCACACTGTCAATTTGTCATGCGTACCCATGCGTATCCATGTAACGAGTCCCGTCATAGTATATTCATTGGCGCTTGAATTGATGTTTGAGGCGGAGCATTCTTTTCAGCCAGGTCTTTCTATGAAAGTAGGAAGACAGACAGACAGACAGACAGTTTATTATAGTCTCACCTCATTACACTGATTTATACATATTTTTAAAATACAAAAATTTATATCTCAAATACATATCATATGTAAGAGTATACAAGTATAAAATGTAACGAGCCACCCCATACAGGGTTACGAGAGACTTTTCATTAAAAGGGCATATTAAAATATAAATAAAAGGTACTACAACGCATATTAAAGTAAAACCATGAATTAAGAATAAAGGCAATCATATCTTTTAGATAAAATGTTAAAGCAGGTTTTGGCACTTAAATATATCACATCTTGGGAAGACAGGATAAAACTGGCTTTTCTCGGATCATCGAAATTCTTAAAATCGTCTTCAACATCGCAACATTTTCTTAACAGTTCTTCTCTTTCGGTTTCATAGTTAGGACATCTTAGTAATACGTGCTCTTCGTCTTCTATACCATCAGCACAAAATGGACATATTCTTTCATCTAGGGGCGTGTTTGTGTAGCGTCCAGTCTCTACTTTGAGGGGCGCCACCCCACTCCTGAACTTGGCTAAAGCCGACCTATATCTCCTCGGCATAGGGGTTCGAACATAATACTCCGTTCCGTAACCTTCCTTGAAACTGTTGTATGTTCTTAGCTTATTTCCGCCGATTTCTCTCTTTCCTTCCTGTTGTGAAACCTCGTTCCTCCAATTCTCTTTAAATTGCTGCATAGTCTTATCTTGGATGGTATTCACAATGTAATGACTTCCATATACTTTGTCCAGTGGTATAATGTGAGTTAGGCTTGATTCCTGTAACTTCTTGTGTAGTCGGAGGGTCCAGTTGGATTTTCGTCTTATTGCCCATTGATGACTCCACTTGAATATCTTGTAGTTGAGACGCTGATGGTCCATTCTCCTATGGCGCATGTATAGCCGGGTGACTGACCCCCACTGTTGCACTGTGGTCGGGACCCAGCCCATGTCTCCGGAAACAGCGTTGTTTGGCGCAAATTTTCTCAACCCTAGGAAGTATCTCATGGCTCGGTTCTGGACAGCTTCTATAGTTATAGTATATTCAGTGGCGCTTGAATTGATGTTTAAGACGGAGCATTCTTTTCAGCCAGGTCTTTCTCTGAAAGTAGGAACCACACCAACACATTATGTTTCGGGACATCCAATATGTCCAGCCGCCCAATGAACAATTAATTTTAAACATATTCCGGTCCCTGCACATATCGAGTGAATGAGTATTGTTTTACGCCGCTTTTAGCAGTATTCCAGCGGGGGACACCAGGAATGGGCTTCACACATTGTACCAATTTGTGGGGAATCAAACCCGGGTCTTCGGCGTGGCGAGCGAAGGCTTTAACCACTAGGCTACCCCACAGCCCCACTGTCTATCGAGATAATGGAGGTCGACTCAATGACGATTCATTGTATTCAGTTTAAATCCTCTTCAGGTAATTCTAGGAACTATAAATACATCTCAATTTTAGAGTTCTTTTTAGTGTATTATATTTCAGTACACATTATTTTTATTTTTATGATGATGACGATGATGATGATGATAATGATAATGATTATGATGATGATGATGATGATGATTATTATTATTATTATTGATGTACAGTTTTCTTATTCCTACTACCGATTCTTCCTCAAAACCAAGATAGATATATGGGTGACCTTAACTACAATCATGCACACCACAGGTGTTATTGGCAGACGTCTTTGCGTTCCAACGATCAAATACTTGTTTAACTAGTTCAAAGTGCTATGCTGGATTTAGAGGTCCTGCTGAACTTTACAGATCGATTCTGGTCAGAACATTGTCTGTTCTCATGCCACTTTAACCTTTCTCACCCGACAGGACACGTGTTCTCAATGTAGAACAACCTCTCTGTGCTCACGGCCCATACAACTACAATCCGTTGTCTGTCGAAATTCCCTTAAGACATTAATTATTTGTATTCCGTGAAGCGAGATGTATTTTGATTAGATTTAAAGATATGGCTGCCGAATGGACGAGCTTACCATACGACAAAAGGTACGGAATGTGACTTTACCAGCTGGTGACGGGGCATCAGTGACCAAGGTAAATAAACATGGCGCGGTTCGATTAGAACCAAGGAAACTCTACACCTCACTGTGTCTATCGGGTGACCAAACAGTAAAAGGATCTGCTCGTAAATTCTAAATGTGACTCTGTTATCTGAAATCATCAGTCACCGACACCGACACCCTAGATATACCCCACGATGCCCATGAACGAGGGGTTTGTCCTATCACATGCTTTCTTACTGGTCAAACTGTCAAACTATGTGATCATTATTTGACTTGATTGAGTGGGTGGGTGGAAGTTATGCCCCCTGCCTCTGCTTCCTCGAAACGGCCTACCGACAAGCAACAACAGCCCACAAACACATAGTCCTAGAATAGTCATGTATTGGGTTAAATAAAAAATAATAATTCTTATAAAGAAACCCTCGCTTGTTAATAAAAATAAATTCGACAAAAACCTTTCCATATTCACAGAAAATCTCTGCAAAAAGTCGATTGTACGATTCCGACTAACATGTGTTTATGAATTGCCATCAAATAGTGATGACACCAGGTGTTCACGAAAAGGAAAACGACAAGGGAACCACAAGTCTCCCTCTATTATTATTATTATCATTATTATTTAAAGATTAAAATAAAAAATGCAGCAAAGAGGGTTTAGAGGATCCTGGCACAGTGAGGCTTGTTATTATTATTATTGTTGTTGTTGTTGTTATTATTATTCACCAATTCTTCAAATTTAAGTTACACTCTTACAGGTCTATTGAAAATTCCCTGGGGTAGGGATAGTAGATAATACCACTCTAGATCTGTTCTTAATTCAGCCGTTTCTACGACCCAGGTGATCATGAGCTACCTGGCATGTGTCCCACTTTATATCTGTACATGAATCAGTTTGTTGGGTTCAGGCTGTGACCCCATGTGTCAGTGGGGACGTGTACAGTGACGTGAAGACATTGTTCCAGGTTGATTGCGGGGCGTGGTCACTCCATCATGTCCTTCATCTGACCACGCCCATTCATCACTGGCGGCTGGAACACGTCCACGCAGACATGTAGGTCATTTGGTCCAAGAATAATTACTCCAGTTGTGAATAATTGTTGTTTTAACTAAAAATGGCATCAAACGACGGAATGTCCATGCCTAATGGAGCAGCTGTAAATTTCAAGGACAAACACTTTACGATACTCAGGAGTAATCTCTCCCAAAAGTAGCGTCCATTGTGTACGATTCCGTCTATTGCAGAATCATGAATCACTATCAAATAGTGATAACACCAGGTGTTCGCGAAGAAATGGGTGTTCAGGCTCTCGACTTTATGTTAGTCAAGGCGCACCTTTCAAACCTTTGGCCTCAGGCACATGCATAAACGTGGCTCTTTGACTAAATATCTGTATTGTATATTTGTCGTTGAATATTCATTCACACACGGCTAAATGTGTCAGCGGTACGACTTGGTGATCACTCATTTATCGATTGTATCATGATATCTACTCAAATGTGCCGAGAAAAGCGATGTCCTAGGCATAAAGTACATCTAAGGCGGAAGCCTCCACAGGCAATACGTATAGTTCCCACACTTGGAAACCACCAGTACACTATAATTCTTTCCAGACGTTTCCAATTTGTAAACTATAATAGCTACCAAACGTTCCAATTTGCAAAGTATAATAATTTCTAAAAATAGAATCCGAGTTAGAATAGGTCTTCAGCAACCCATGCTTGCCGTAAAAGGCGACTATGCTTGTCGTAAGAGTTGACTAACGGGATCGGGTGGTCACGCTCGCTGACTTGGTTGATGCATGTCATTAATTCCCATCTGCGTGGATCGATGCTCATGATGTAAATCACTGGATTGTCTGGTCCAGACTCGATTATTTACAGACCGCCGTCATATAGCTGGAATACTGCTGAGTGCGGCGTTAAACAACAAACGAACAAAAAATCTTAAACTAGATTCCAAGAGTTTATATTGGAAACCAGTATATGTCGCCCAGTGCATCACTTCATCACAAAGAACATAACCGGCAGGGAAACGTGCAACATTGAGACACGAGATGGTTAACTGATCATCTGTACTTCTTGGTTACTGGAGGGACGTCTAGTGCACTGCTGATTCTGTCTATAATCGCATCCTTGGTATGTCTCTGCGGTGAGCTGGTTGCCTTTGTATAAGACTGAACCCATAATACATCGATCAACCCGATCACGATCAGCTGCGATTTGCCTAAACCAGGCCAGGTTTAGTGGTTTCAGATAACTGTCTCTCTTCGCCTTTATCCTATTCTTCCTCCGACAGATGAAGTACACAAGGAAAGCATCCAACATGCCCCGAACCTGTTAACTGTAAATACCGTGCATTTCTCCCCCAAATAACTAGTAAAGATGTCGAACGTTGAGAGGAGTGTTCTTTACATGCTGCACAGATGTTCTGAGTTGTTTCCTACTTTGATGCTCTCTCACCCCCCACCTCCACACCCACCCCCACCCCCAAGTCTCAGGTGTTAAGTCCCACTAACAAACCCATCAAGCATAGCGAGGTAATTAGTCACTGCAACATCGGGCGTTGCGGGACCAGTAGGAACTATGAAGTGCTTGAAAGTGGTGGAAATATGTGTAAATAGAGAAGAGGCGTGAGGTGTACTTGAACACGCGTTACAGCATTTGTTCATGTATGTGCATGTGTGTTTCTAGCCTGGGAAGGGCTGGGCTGCGTTGGGGGGCACAGTCTTCATGAGAATCTCAACCTGGAGGGATTCCGGGGAGAAACATAGGTCAACTAACGGGATCGGGTGGTCAGGCTCGCTGTCTTGGTTGACTGCAGTCATCATATCCCTACGTGGATTAATGCTTATGACGCCAATCACTAGATTGTCAGGTCCAGTTTTGATTATTGAAATGCTACTGTCATTTGCTCGAATATTGGTGTGTGCGGATTTAGACAACAAACAAACAAACACAACAGTAGAATCTCAAAAGTTAAAGATTTGGTGCGATGGTTTGTGAACTTGCAGCATTAATCTCGTTCATTTATAATTAAAGGTGCTGTATTAACACTATCGTCATCCTCCGACCAACGCTAACGAACATGTAACATGACTATGTTGCCAACTTTGATTGTCCTAAATATTAAGTTTGCAGAATAGCAAGATCCAGACTGACGGTTCTTCTATGATGCACTGATTGTAAAATAGAAAGAGCTTCAAGATGACAATGTCACAGTCTGTTCTGGGAACCAATAGAAAAAACAACAACTGAAGGAGACACCTCGAATCTCGGTTCGCCCTGATGATGTTTCTAGGTTTGTCAGGTTTGTGGGTTTCACCGAAGTGGTAAACGTGTGACACCAGCATCACTTGGGCTTTCTTCCTACATTAAAAGAGGGGGCACGGGTGGCCCAGTCGTCTAAGGCGCCGCGATTCGCTGTGCAGAGTTCCGTCCCTTGGGCACACCAGAAACCTATGATTGAATCCCGGTTCGCCCCGATTATGTATCTAAGTTTGTCAGCACCATACCCGTGCTCGTGGGTTTCACCGAAGTGCTAAACGTCTGATACCTGCATCACTTCGGGCTTTCCTCCCGCATTAAGCTGACACGCCGCGATATAACTGGAATATTGTTAAAAGCGGCGTTAAACCCAACTCACCCCTCACTCCTACATTACGCCGACACTGGAATACTGTTAAAAGCGGCGTTAAACCCAACTCACTCACTCACTCTTGCCTTGGATCATTCTTATTATACATTATTATTTGGATAAACTCTCTCTCTCACAGTCTCTCTTTCTATCGCCCCTGTCTCTGTCTCTGTTAGTGTCTCTCTCGCTCTCTCTCACTAGCTGTCTCTCATTTCCTCTCTGTATCGCTCTCTCTTGCCCTGTCTCTGTCTCTGTTAGTGTCTCGCTCTCTCTTGCCCTGTCTCTGTTAGTGTCTCTCTCGCTCTCTCTCACTAGCTGTCTCTCATTTCCTCTCTGTATCGCTCTCTCTTGCCCTGTCTCTCGCTCTCTCTTTCTCTCTGTTTCTTTTTCTAAATCTCCTCCGCTCTCTCTGTATCACGTACAAGACCATATAGTGTTCATATCACGAGTCTTCCGTTGTGGCTTCCTTTCAAGGCTTCTACCCTTACACAACGTCAAGCCGCTATGTGCCCTCACGCGTACAGTACATCGACAACTGCTCCCCGGTCTAAGATGTATGAGAATAGTTATAGTCAGACCGATTGAATAACAGAACATTAACCCCATTATGTCCTCCGAATATCTGTTTACGTGCAAATATACTCACAGTTATCACCATGAGTTAACTGTCTATGCTTCTAAAACTACAGTATCATCAAAGGTTATCAAGCTATGATATCCAAGGTACGAAACACGAGCATCACTAGTATAAAGTGCTGATTACTGCTGAATCGCCTCAAAAAATAAAGCCCCGCCCCCTGGGTTGTCACACAGTTCCAACCTCACCACCCAACACTGGCCGCCCGACATGCTACATGTACATACTGGCTATCGTCAATCCTCGCTGTAGGGCGAGGGGTAGCCTTGCTCCAAGGCTCTACTGAAAGTCCATGGATGCGTAATAATTCTATCCTAGCCTTATAATATGCAATACTAGATTAGAAGACAGACGCTTATTACACATGTTCTTATTATTTATACAATCTAGAAAATTATGATTTAAGCGAATGATTATTTCCTAAAAGACTTTAGCAAGCTTAGGCGAGGGGTCGCGTGTAGTGAATTACTGAAGACATTTACATAGCATAACCTACACGTGTCAATTGCGGCATGGCTTGCCCTGGCTGCCAGATACCTACTGCTTACACCGTTTCCTATAGTTACAGATTCCTGACTTCCTGACATTAGTAGAGCCCAAGATTCTCAGACCTGTTTCTATAAACAATCAGATTGTTTACAATCCACGAATTACGTATGAATTACCCTAGGGTAAACATGGCCGACAGATCTGGGCTGGTGGTGTGAATTCTTCATGCAGTGTACACTTACCGCGATGTCTTTAATGTCCTCGAGCTATTTTCATGCTGAGGTGGCAGATTTGAGTGATATCCTGTAATAACATGTTCTATCGTTTCTGGGGGGTCGAGTCACCGTCCGCCGCATTTCGCTGCGCAGAGTTGCGTCCCTTAGCCGTGCCAGGATCGTGGATCCTACAGTCAGTGAGTGAGTATGGTTTTACGCCGCTTTTAGAAAGATTCCAGCAATATCACGGCGGGTGACACCACAAATGGGCTTCACACATTGTACCCATGTCGGGAATCGAACCCGGGTCTTCTGCGTGACGAGCGAACGCTTTAACCACACGGCTACCCGACCGCTCCCGCATCCTACAAGTATGGGGTGTGGGATACAGTGGAATCCCCTCATAGGAGCTACAGTAGTGAGTCTGTATCTATTACGCCTCGTTGGGATCCGTCTTCGAAGTGGCCCCCAGCACTTCATTGATGGGGACACTTCTTAAACGAAGCTGTGGTACCGAATGGATCCAGGGTATTTATCAAAACAGATTGGATGTGACTTAGCCATGCATTTACCCATGTGTTTGTTATAATTAGACAACGCTAGGTAATGGCAGAACGTATTCTTGTTCATTGTTTGTTACATACATCGTGATAGATGGTAAGATAGTGTTATGTTGCCTGGGTGCGCCCATTCCAATAAGTAAAGATTGTGGTATAACACATATTAATATTTATAAAATTTCAAGCACTTAGTCTGATAGTCTGTTTATGAATAAGGTATATGTGTTTAGCCAGTGTTGGATTCTATACATTGAATGTACATGTAAACTTGTTTACGTCATTCGTATAGGGGCGGTCGGGTAGCCTAGTGGTTTAAGCGTTCGCTCGTCACGCCTTAGACCCGGGTTCGATTCCTGACATAGGTACAATATGTGAAGCCCATTCCTGGTGTCCCCCGCCGTGATATTGCTGGAATATTGCTAAAAGCGGCGTATAACCATACTCGCTCACTCATTCGTATAATTAGACACGCCCTGCTCTCCCCCAAGGACATACACGTATTTACAAATCTCTGAAATGAAGTCACTTCATACACAACGTAAGACACGATTGGTCCAAGAATCCGCTTATTGTGGGTTTGAATCTACAATTAACTCTGATTATGACCCATGGCCTGTCAGCACCAGACCCGAGCACTTATGCTTGTGTTTCCCCATACCTCAAGCTGACACAGATATACTGTTCAAAGCGGTTACACCCAACTCACTCACTAATGGTATGTGACTGCGGGGTGTTTGCAAAGGAGTTTCGCCTCCAGTACTGACAGTGCTGATGTCACATCATAATTTCCTCTGAGGGCCGCTGGGTCCATTCTCCCAGTCAATTCTCCGGAGTCTCGCACCTGTCAACACGATCCAGTTGGTGGTTACCTAAATATCATCAGTGTTGAGGTGATGCTGGTGACCCATTTGTCAACTCGCTGTGCGGAGTTTCGTCCCTTGAGCGTGTCAGGAAACTATGATCGAGGGTGCGAGAAACAGACTGGCAATGATTAAGATCTTGGTCTGTTGTGGATTTTAACAATATGGTGAATGTCTGAGACCTGCATCCTCCAACGCTGTGTTAGAACTGAAATACTGACCGACGTTACACTCAACTCACCCAGTTGATGATAACACGTTGCTGTTGATCTTCAACTCAGTATCTGAGTACCTGAGTCTGAGTGGAGAGTCGGTGGTTCGACCACGGGTCTCGTCATACCAAAAGACGTTAAAACAAGGGGGCTAAAACAAGGACTACTTGGCTCGGAGTCCGTATACTGTGTCTGAGTTGGGTATCCATGTTAAACTACGGCGTGGTATCTCAGTGGGCTAGCACTATGAAATGGGCATCAGTCCGGACTAGTATAAGCAGCCACACACACACACACACACACACACACACACACACACACACACGTCACTATATAAGTGCAACAGTCTTGAACGCGGCGTTAAGCCCCATTTCACCTCCCCTCGCCTATGCGTGGACTGGTCGCTAGGTCAGGTGTAGATCTCATCAGTAACAGGTGAGGTGTGAATGACACGCTGGACACAGATAGCTCCACCTAATGATTGGTGTCTGTAGATTCACATCGGAGATGGACAGATTAGAGAAACTGTTTGTAAAGAAAAGAAGAAAAATGGGGTACTTGGGGTTCCGCGTATATCAATATTCCGACGTTTCACCGACTCCAAAGAAGTGATGAACGTCAGTTCTCAAAGAACATTTCTACAAAGATTCTGACCTACATTTGCCCCTACGAATTTCAAGTAGCAGCATCCGATTTCCAGTATTTCAGAAAGATCTTGTCACCCAGGGCTTCACTTTGGATGGGATCCTCATGTTCATACTTACAACTCATGTATGAATAAATCAAAATGTTCTGAAAAAACACACGATTTTTCAAAATGAGGTTTGTGCATAGGTAACGCGCACCGTTGAAACAGTTAACTACATCAAAATTATTTACTTTTGGAAAATACAGTGACCGGTGTTCCGCACTGTAAAATGTGTGTAGAGATCTAAACACAAACCTAAGCTTGCCCTTGTCCCATAACATTGACACGCTAAGGGTCTAAACATGTTTGGTATTGTGTTTGACAGCTAAACGTGTTTAGGGACTAAATTTGGGACAGACTCGTATCCCCTGCCACCTCTTAAGTTGTAGTCCTTCACGCCGTCTTAGACCTGCATCACTTCGGGCTTTCCTCCCACATTAAGCTGACACGCCGTGATATAACTGGAATACTGTTAAAAGCGGCGTTAAACACAACTCACTCACTCACTCACTAGTCCTTCACGCTACCACCTGTGCTGCGGAGATTGTTGACGTCACAAGTGTCAATTTTCCTAGTCGCCATTAGCTTGGTTTATTTGTACATTGTCACGTTAATATTGTACCAAGTTCGTTGTACGTCCTGTTTGTGTATGTGTTATGCAAGTGCATGTGAATCTGATTGCACATACCATGTCAATATATATTATACACATTATCCATATTTGACTTAATGCCCAATGATATGCATTTATTCAGATATGTTTAGATTATTAGGAATATGCTCAATGTTATGCACTCTGTCATAAATATTTTTTAATTCAAAACAATCTTTAGATTATAGGGATGTTCTTAATGTGTTTACACTCTAAACCACATTTTTACAGTGAAGTCAGCAAGGTGGAAGAGTGCTAATTGACGTGGTTTTGACACCGAAACTGACACCCCTCTCCATCACTGCCGTGAGCAATCTACCCGGCAGGGTAGTAAATACGGTGTTTACTAACCTTCTGGCCGATGTTACAAATGAAGTTAGTAGAATTCACTAAACCTTTAATCAGTGAATAAGGAAGTCAGTGACACAAGATGAATCTTTATCCACATCTCCGAAGTCTCTGTCAAAGATTGGGTTACGCTCAAAATATTAGAAAAAAACGCTTCCCGAATGTCTCTAAAATCAGGATGTTTGATATCTCTTAGCTTTGCTTCATATTTTTCTGATAGTTTCTTAGCAAGTTAGAAGAAGCCGAAGTCATTACGTGAGTACCCTGTTGTTAACGTTAGGTATCTACGGCCTGGGTATGGAGAGAGCCTCTGTCCAGAGAGCGGAACGTCTGTGGTTCGATCCCCGGCCGCGTTATACGAAAGACGTTGAAAAACGGTACTTGTTGTTACTCTGCCTGTCTATCGGCATTAAGGGGCTAAAACAAAGGATGGTCGCCTGAGGGTCAGTATACTGTGTCTGAGTGGGGTATACATGTTTAACTGTGGCATGGTATCTCTGTGTGTTAGAACTATAAAACCCGTCCGTACACGCACAAACAGCCACACACGCGCACACACGCACACACGCACGCACGCACGTGCATGCACGTCGTCGTGTAAGTAAAACCCCATTTCACCCCACCCACCTCAATGTGTATTTAGAAAATTTGAAAAAGATTTTAAACTGATCTGAGAGGCAAGTAGTCTATATATAATGAATTGTAACCTACATAGCATAGCCACAATGACAAGTTTACTTGAAGGAAACCCTTTAGAAATCCTGGACCCGTCTCTTCCTGCCCACAATCCACTATGTCACGATTTCAGAACTCGGGTCAAACTATTTCCTGCAAGAAATAACACATATCACAACAATTAAAAAATATTAAGGAAAACTAATCAAAATCTAAAATTATGTCATGAAAATATTTACCTAAAAGTTTCGTTTATTTTGCGTGATAAGCCGATCTGTAATCAGAATACACAGAGGAAATGGTGCAGACATCAACATATGATAGCCTATTTCAATGAACTTGCACTTTGTGATTTGCAGCTCTCATTTCACGATATAATCACTGGTTTAAGAAACACGAGTTATCTGTCCATGTGCAGGGACCCTGTAGCCGTCCCCAGAAACAGCAGGTCCCCCAAACCCGCGCCTCTCAGACACAACTGTGAATATTGGGTGGGCACAATGTGGGACAAGACCACACTCATCAATATTCCAGCTGTATGACAGGACTATACCACACTCATCAATATTCCAGCTGTATGACAGGACTATATCACACTCATCAATATTCCAGCTGTATGACAGGACTATATCACACTCATCAATATTCCAGCTGTATGACAGGACTATACCACACTCATCAATATTCCAGCTGTATGACAGGACTATATCACACTCATCAATATTCCAGCTGTATGACAGGACTATACCACACTCATCAATATTCCAGCTGTATGACAGGACTATACAACACTCATCAATATTCCAGCTGTATGACAGGACTATACCACACTCAGCAATATTCCAGCTGTATGACAGGACTATATCACACTCATCAATATTCCAGCTGTATGACAGGACTATACCACACTCATCAATATTCCAGCTGTATGACAGGACTATACCACACTCATCAATATTCCAGCTGTATGACAGGACTATATCACACTCATCAATATTCCAGCTGTATGACAGGACTATACCACACTCATCAATATTCCAGCTGTATGACAGGACTATACCACACTCAGCAATATTCCAGCTGTATGACAGGACTATACAGCACTCAGCAATATTCCAGCTGTATGACAGGACTATACCACACTCAGCAATATTCCAGCTGTATGACAGGACTATACAGCACTCAGCAATATTCCAGCTGTATGACAGGACTATACCACACTCAGCAATATTCCAGCTGTATGACAGGACTATATCACACTCATCAATATTCCAGCTGTATGACAGGACTATACCACACTCAGCAATATTCCAGCTGTATGACAGGACTATACCACACTCATCAATATTCCAGCTGTATGACAGGACTATACCACACTCATCAATATTCCAGCTGTATGACAGGACTATATCACACTCATCAATATTCCAGCTGTATGACAGGACTATACCACACTCAGCAATATTCCAGCTGTATGACAGGACTATATCACACTCATCAATATTCCAGCTGTATGACAGGACTATACCACACTCATCAATATTCCAGCTGTATGACAGGACTATACCACATTCAGCAATATTCCAGCTGTATGACAGGACTATACAGCACTCATCAATATTCCAGCTGTATGACAGGACTATACAACACTCATCAATATTCCAGCTGTATGACAGGACTATACAGCACTCATCAATATTCCAGCTGTATGACAGGACTATATCACACTCATCAATATTCCAGCTGTATGACAGGACTATACCACACTCAGCAATATTCCAGCTGTATGACAGGACTATACCACATTCAGCAATATTCCAGCTGTATGACAGGACTATACAGCACTCATCAATATTCCAGCTGTATGACGGAACTATACCACACTCAGCAATATTCCAGCTGTATGACAGGACTATACAACACTCATCAATATTCCAGCTGTATGACAGGACTATACCACACTCAGCAATATTCCAGCTGTATGACAGGACTATACAACACTCATCAATATTCCAGCTGTATGACGGAACTATACCACACTCAGCAATATTCCAGCTGTATGACAGGACTATACAGCACTCATCAATATTCCAGCTGTATGACAGGACTATACCACACTCAGCAATATTCCAGCTGTATGACAGGACTATACAACACTCATCAATATTCCAGCTGTATGACGGAACTATACCACACTCAGCAATATTCCAGCTGTATGACAGGACTATACAGCACTCATCAATATTCCATCTGTATGACAGGACTATACCACACTCAGCAATATTCCAGCTGTATGACAGGACTATACCACACTCAGCAATATTCCAGCTGTATGACAGGACTATACCACACTCAGCAATATTCCAGCTGTATGACAGGACTATACAGCACTCATCAATATTCCAGCTGTATGACGGAACTATACCACACTCAGCAATATTCCAGCTGTATGACAGGACTATACAGCACTCAGCAATATTCCATCTGTATGACAGGACTATACCACACTCAGCAATATTCCAGATGCATGACGGGGCTATACCACACTCGGCAATATTCCAGCTATATGACAGGACTATACCACACTCAGCAATATTCCAGCTGTATGACGGGACTATACCACACTCAGCAATATTCCAGCTATATGACGGCGTAAATATTCGAGTCTCGACCAGACAAACCGGTGACTGATGCAATGAGCAACGGTCCACGTCATTGGGGCACTGTAACATGTAATGACAAAGTGTATCTAATGCATAGATATAGGAACACTTACTGTAACGATTAAAAGATACCCCCCCAACCCCCCCCCCCCCCCCCAAAAAAAAAACAAACAAAAAAACAAAACAAAAACAAAACCAACAACAACCCAACAACAACAACAAAAAAACAAACAACAAAAACAACGTACATAACCTCCACTGTCCTTCACAGCACTACGCAAACAGTCCAACCATTAAAACGTTTTATTCACAATTTGTGTAAGTTGATATGTTTAAATAAACCATGCCGAAATCCATCCACGCAATCCCATAATGCATTTTCAGGTTACTCTTAAAACATGTGCACATAAAGGGATCTCGGGGCTCTTTGTTCTCCGCGGACCCAACCTCGCTTGGGAGGCTAGTAGAAGGCTGACTTCAGAGTAGACTGGACGAGCAAATCTGTTAAAACGCTTTCACTGTGTACACAATCTCTCCGATATGGTTCGAACTCGTGTTAGGGTTTACTGATTTATCGCACACGTTTTTTTATGCTCGCCCTTTCCTGAACGTGTTGAGATATAAACAGCGACCCTGCGTGTATGGGAATTAGCACGTCACTTTACTTTATCGTCATAATAAACGGCATAAGAAAATATTTGTGTTTCTTCTTTTACTTATTTTTTTCTTTCCACGCTGAATTATTCATGTACACATCGCATCAAACACACACACTACACACAAACACACACACTACACACATACACACACTAAACACGCACACCACGTACATACATGTCACATCACCTCCATCCCCTGCCTTGCCCGCCTTAGTAATACCTCACACTTGTATTCAGGGGCGGTGAGGTAGCCTAGTGGTTGAAGCGTTCGCTCGTCACGCCGAAGACCCGGGTTCGATTCACCATACGAGTACAGTGTGTAAAACCCGTTCCTGGTTGCCAACGCCATGCTATCGCTGGAACATTAATGTTACTAAAAGCGGCATAAAAAAATACTCATGATGACAACGTTTAGACAAAGCAACCAAAACTTAAATGTCTTTCCGACTGACAACATGTATCAAACTAAATGCATGGCGGATTCCAAGGCAATGTCCTATTAGTCGGTTCCCGACCATTCCGCTTCCATTTTCCACATAACATGACCGCTATCTTGTACCCATTCTGGTTCTTCTCAAGGGCAGCCGCCAAAGTCAGTAGACAGTTACGCAGTTCTATCATATCTACTTAGGATTAGGTATCTACGCTGAGATGATAACATTAATAACTTTGGTATTTTGGACGAGACGGAGGAGTGTGTGTTATAAGCACGTGTGTCTCCACGAGTGTCAGAGTAGTAAATGTCTCAGACCTGCACCACGTTGGGCCTTCCTCTCTCAGGGGAACCTGGTGAGTTTATAAGAATATCGCTCGTGAAATACAGTTTGATGTGGCCTTGTACTCGACCACTCATGTAAATATCAAACCGTAGTCCTTTCCTGCAACGAATTTATCTTTTACCACAATTTGAAAACAACCGCAGACTGAAATGCCAGGTGAGCTCCAATTTGTTTATGCTTAGGCTCTGTGCATCACGTACCTCTAATGTCATTGTTAATACTAGTATACATTTCTCGACGCCGTTTCGCTGTAAAGAGCTTGAATTGCAGAGATTACCGACATCGGGAAAATGCCTGCTGTCGTGACGCCGTGGTATGTTGTTTTTACCAGTTGTAAATAGAAACGACCAAAAAAAAACCCAACATTTCCATAATCATAAGAAATCTCTGCTAAAAGCCGAGTCCATTGTACGATTCGGACAATATCACATGCTTATGAATCACTGTCAAACAGTGTTCGCAAAAGAGTGGCACCCGTCACAAACACATGCAGAGGCAAGTCAACTGTTCACCTGAAAGAACACGGGAACATATGGTACAAGACAGTCAATATACGGCATTGCGTCGGACATCATATTTGTCACTGATGCGTCAAATTTTGAAACGTTCTTCAAACGTCTGCAATAAAACCTTTTGGAAACTTTGCTGAGGCCTTGCTGTAACCGTGATCTTTTGAGCAGGAGTGGTATGACTTTCTTTGAACTCTACGTTAAAAGAACATGCTCGATTGTTCAATTTATCATCCAATACTGGCCTCTACTCGCGGTTACCGAAGTGGTTTACTGAAAGATCGATTAAGTGAGATCAAGAGATTGCTCCTTGGATATATCGCTGCTATGAAATTGCATCACAAAGCTTTGCATATCATTCTACCGTCATCGGTTACCATGGCGTCATAACCAAATGACATCACTAGTCTCTAAGCCATCGTATATAAGAAAGCTACGACTCGTGAGAATTGTTTATCGTTCAATAAAACAGTACAGGGAGAATACACCATGAGAGGCGCAGCCCCGAGTGTTTATATGCAGTCAATCAGTTTTATTCAGTACTTAAAAGGCCACAGGCCTACAGTACAATGCGTATTTACATGTAGGTGACGTGGTTGTTAACTAACAATTCCGCTTCTATGTGACATCGCGTGATAAACATAATTATGTTGACAGGTTACATAACATAGTATCATTAGATGAAGTTAAAAGATCTACAAACTTATGGACATTCGGGTGTACAGAGTAGAAAGATGGCAAATATTTATTATGTAAATGTTTGTAAGCTTGACATACCAGGAGAAAGTGAAACTCATCTTCAATTGAATTTGTGTTACACAAGGTTGCATATTCTGTCTCTTCTATCAGTGTGATTATATCTACCAGTCTCTATATACAGGTTGTGAGAGGAACATCTAAATCGTACTAGTGCAATTCTAATTTTTTTAAACTCAAGTTTACAGAGGCACGCCTCTATTTCAATATTACTTTTCATGATTCTATAATATAAACATATATTTGATTTGGACATTAATGGTTATATGAGGTATCAACATTATGAGCAACCCCTATCAGGCTGATAATAAAATATACGGATATATCAATTTTCACGTTGATTAACTTTTCTCTCAATACCGACTGTCATATCTTTTCCACTTTGGATGCGATCTTGGTCTTCAGCAACCTTTGCTTGCCGTAAAAGGCGACTATGCTTGTCGTAAGAGGCGACTAACGGAATCGGGTGGTCTGACTCGCTGACTTGGTTGATGCATGTCATCGTATCCCAATTGCGTGGATCTATGCTCATGAAGTCTTTCACTGGATTGTCTGGTCCAGACTCGATTATTTACAGACCGCCGTCATATTGCTGGAATATTGCTGAGTGCGGCGTTAAACAACAAGCAAACAAACAAACATATTTTGTTATTAATCAATCACTTCAAAAAAAGTGTCATGGCCGCACACTGGGAATCAAATGACGTCCCCTTGATGACATTTCCGCACCGTGGCGAATCACGTCACGTTAGCTCACTGCACCCCTTTTGTTGACACGCAAATTTCCTTCTTATTTCGCCAATTACCGGAGTCAAACAAAAAACCCGGTCTCCCCATTCACTTCATATCATTGTGTGCCTGAACAAATACATTCAACGACAGCTCCCTATTTATTCCAGTTTGTCAAACGTATAGCGCCCCCTTGCTAAGTGGACGACAACCTCTAAGCAACGTGGGATAATTGCGTGTCATGTCATCAATATTTGTGCACAAATATGAGTGACGTAACTAAATTTGTTGATTTTCGTGGTGTGAAGGACACGCGTTTTGGCGCACTATTTAGGATACAACTAATTGGCTACCTCATTACGAAACTGAATAAAAACCACAAAAATGTGACAAAAATGCTAACTATCAGTACAAAGATCGGTTCTATGTGGCGCCAAGCGGACGCCACGTTTTATAATTATCAGTACAAGGTCACAGCTTAATGGAGTCTAGGTCAACTGTTACTGTCGGCTATGTCTTTGATGAGCTGAATATAGAAACAGTATAACGATGTGTAGGTACTCAGTTAGACTAACATTTAGTCACTGAGATATAGTTATCTGATTTAAGAATATATAATATATTATTAACATGATATACCATGATATAACAGAAACCTTGATCTAAACGGAGCTATACAAAAGTCCCTCACTCACTGACCCACGCACTCACTCACACTTGTGTAATGGTATATATATTCTTGTACAGCTTGATAACTTGAACATTTAATTAGAAAATATCAATATGTGTGGCAGTATAATGTCTTGACAAAAAAGTATCGAAGACAAAGTTTTTTTCTACATTAGTTCGGGATACGTTGTCAAATGTTGTTTCAAACAACCGGTCGTGATAAACAGAATCTGATAAATATGTTGTTAGTTTATTTGTTGTTTAATGCCGCACGAAGCAATGTTCCAGCCATTGACGGCTGTCCCTACATAATCGAGTCTGGACCAGACAATCCAGTGATTGACATCAAGAGCATCAATCCACGCATTTGGGATGCGATGACATGCATCAACCAAGTATGCGAGCCTTGACCACGTCCACCCGATCCCGTTTGTCCCCTCTTACGACAAGCATAGTCGCCTTTTACGGCATGCATGGGTTGCTGAAGACCTATTCCAACCCCGTTCTTCGCGGGTTAAATATGTTTGTAATATGTAGATCTACAACTGTTTTAAGATCTGTAAGTACAGCTGAACGTAGAGTCGCTTTTTACAATAACCCCCTCTACTGTCACAAAGAAGCGGATTGACTGACATTATCATCGTATGAATGCCCAAACAACCATTATCCACACAAACACATTGTCCCTCCACTACCTAGCGGTCACTATCTCGAGACACTCTCTATCCACTGCCGTCCATTGTTGTTTCCCTTTGTCCCGGGGGCCACTGCAGCTGGTGTATACTTTGTAACCCTACACGAGGAAGGGGCTGGTTGGACAGGTGGAACCCTACTTGATCCCTGCCCGTTAGGGGTCCCAACTCCCACTGGACGCTGGTACACGTGAAAGGGGTGTTAGGGTACTTCCCCCAACTCGTACTGTAAGTCTTAACTTAGACTGACATTTAGTCCCAGAAATAAAGTTATCTCATTTTAAAATCTGTATCTAAAAAATATAACAAATAAAAATCCAAATGAAGCCCAGAACATTCCTTAATTTCAGAGCTGATGCACGTGGTTTACGTGTTTCCCTCGTTCCTCGTGGTCTAGCGGTATAGCGTCTGCCCAGAGGGTGAAAGGTCAGTGGTTCGATCCCCAGCCGCGTCATACCAAAAGCTGTTTGAAGATGGTACTTGTTGTTACGCTGCCTGGCGCTCTGGCATTTAGGGGATAAACAAAGGACTGGTCTGCTCAGAGTCAGTATATTGTCTGAGTGGGGTATTCATGTTAACCTGCGGCATGGTATCTCAGTGGGCGAACACGGTAAAACCGGCATTAGTCCAGACGGACTAGTACAATCAGCCACACACGCACGCACTTACGCACTTCTTTGTATAAGTGCAATAATCTTGAACTTGACGTTAAACCAAATTCCACCTCACCTCATTTCACCGTGGCTGTCTGTAGATACATGTGACAGATTTCCTTCCAGTACAGACTGGTTCCTGCATACAGCCGTGACATCAGTATGATGATCATAAAATTATCTCATTTTAAAATCTGTATCTAAAAAATATAACAAATAAAAATCCAAATGAAGCCCAGAACATTCCTTAATTTCAGAGCTAATGCACGTGGTTTACGTGTTTCCCTCGTTCCTCGTGGTCTAGCGGTATAGCGTCTGCCCAGAGGGTGAAAGGTCAGTGGTTCGATCCCCAGCCGCGTCATACCAAAAGCTGTTTGAAGATGGTACTTGTTGTTACGCTGCCTGGCGCTCTGGCATTTAGGGGATAAAACAAGGACTGGTCGGCTCAGAGTCAGTATATTGTCTGAGTGGGGTATTCATGTTAAACTGCGGCATGGTATCTCAGTGGGCGAACACGGTAAAACCGGCATTAGTCCAGACGGACTAGTACAATCAGCCACACACGCACGCACTTACGCACTTCTTTGTATAAGTGCAATAATCTTGAACTTGACGTTAAACCAAATTCCACCTCACCTCATTTCACCGTGGCTGTCTGTAGATACATGTGACAGATTTCCTTCCAGTACAGACTGGTTCCTGCATACAGCCGTGACATCAGTATGATGATCAGAAGCAGTTTCGTTTCTCGATACTTCAGATTATCTATTTTTAGCCAGTGACTTTGCAGGGATTGCCGCATTAAGTAACACCCTGTCTTCATATGGTGTAGGGTAATTGATGCCCGATTTGGGGTATTTGTCTCCTTTCGTGAAAATGATCAATGAAAAAAATGTCTAACTGTTCTTTAAAGCCAAATTATAGGCCTTCTTTAATATATATATATCTGTCTCTCTCTGTGTGTGTGTGTGTGTGTGTGTGTGTGTGTGTGTGTGTGTGTGTGTGGCCGACTGTGATTTATCGCATCCGGACGGGATGGAGTGAGTGCGTGAGTGAATATGGTTTTACGACACTTTTAGCCATATTCCTGCAACAGCACGCGTACAGCGGGGGACACCAGAAATTGGCTTCACACATTGTACCCATGTGGAGAAATCGAACCCGGTTAGCGAACGCTTAAACCACTAGGCTACCTCACTGTCCCCCGACGGGATGGAGAGAGGATGCAGGAGCAATTAGTACTAAATACTACTCACTAGGGTGAAGTACCCACTCATTCACTCGCTGATGTACTCGTACGGTGGCCCATAAGGGACATGGAGTCTGTTTTTCAATATTTTGATATTTCACCTACTTTTATCGTAACCTTTTGCAAATTAACACAATTTGTCATACAAATATGTGATAAATCATGTATAAAAACAACCGAAAACATGGAAAATGTACTTTCAAGTAGCTATTGAATCGCTGAAATGTGAAGCGAAAATGTCAAAAAATAAAAAGGAAATGTCAATAACAAAAACGAAAAGGTCAAAAACAAAAGCGAAAATGTCAAAAACTAAAATGAAAATACAAAAAACTATTTCCACCGCGGTGGAAATATTTTTCTTTATTTGCATTTTCGTTTTTGACATTTTCGTTTTTGTTTTTTGACATTTTCATTTTAGTTTTTGACATTTTCGCTTCAATTTTCAGCGATTCAATATCTTCTTTATACAATATTGAAAACTAAAATGAAAATACAGAAAACTATTTCCACCGCGGTGGAAATAGTTTTCTGTATTTGCATTTTCGTTTTTGACATTTTCGTTTTTGTTTTTTGACATTTTCATTTTAGTTTTTGACATTTTCGCTTCAATTTTCAGCGATTCAATATCTTCTTTATACAATATTGAAAAAAACAGGCTCCATGTCCCTTATGGGCCACCGTACTGACGTACACTTTATAAAGCGTACACCGATATCATGGTGCATTTCGCAACACAACCCTATCTTTACCACTACTGATTACTCTCAACACACCGTTCGTCTTCGTCCATCAACCACAGCGCCCCCTATCGGTACCAGAGTTCTCAAGGTGAAGTATGTCCGTTGAAGATGACATACATGTCGGTGTTTTATTTCACCTGTAGAGGTCACTGGGTACACACGCTGCTATACTGACGAATATACTCGTGTTTGCTTCTCTTGCATGATTGATGTATAGCTTTTCCTTTCACAATTTTGACACTTCAGGATAATTGTTTCTTCGTTTGGGGTGTCGCGTTTCCTTCGTGAAGGTGATGGGGGTGCCGTGTGTCTTCCTTGAAGGTGTCGTTACATAACACATGTACGTGAGTAGGTTTCCGTTATTGCAGGCGGATGGGCCATACATGCTGGAGTGGTATAGTTAACAGAACAGACCACGTTAGAGGCTAACGTTAAATGTTATTGTTGCTTGCAGAATGTATCTCTCTGACGTCAAGTGGCTAATGGTATATTTCAGATCTTAATGCATCATCAAATAAGATAATCACTATCACCATCATCATCATCATCATACGTTTTACATTGGCGGATACAGCTTTTTTTAAATGGGGGGCGCACAATTAAGATCTATTTATTGTCTTTGGTGGTAATTTATACAGAAATAAAGATTTTTTTCGAAATAAAACACACACACCGCACCCCCCGCACCCCCCCCCCCCCCCCCCCCCCCCCCCTCCTCTGTATCCGCCCATGTTTTATATGCTTTGTTGTTAAACGCCGCGCTGTTCCATCTATATGACGGGAGTCTGTAAACAATCGAGTTTCGACCCGAGAGACTGGTGATTGATACAATGAGCAACGTCCCAATCATTGGGGGCACAACGTCCATAATCAACCAAGTCACTGAAACTGATCCATGTGGTAGCCCTTTACAGGCAGCGTAGGTTGCTGAGGACCTAGTTTAACCCGGAGTCCCCACGGGGCCGCATCATCCGAACTATCACAAAAACAACGATCACTGCCCTGAGTTACACTAGTCTGCATCTTCAACATCGCCTGAATCATCCGTTATTTCTCATTCTGTATCATACATACCAGCAACAAGATAATCATGATAAAGATCGTCGTCGTCATTGGCATCATCACCATCATCATCATCATCATCAAGATCATAACCGTCGGTGGGGAAGCCTAGTGGTTCAAGCGTTCGCGCGTCACGCCGAAGACCCGGTGCAATGTGTGAAGTCCCCCGCCGTGATATTGCTGGAATATTGCTAAAAGCGGCGTAAAACTATACCAAGTCACTCATAACCGTCATCATCATCACCATCATCACAATCATCGCCCTGACCGTGAAGCCCCTCGATATCTATGTTGTACTGGATGTGGGTGATGGAGTTGGGTAGGGTTTAAACAAGCAATGCCTCCATCGTGGTATCAGTACTATCAGGCCAGCTGCCTGCATGGCGCTTTATTGCTGCCTTAACATTGCCCAGATGGCAGGGCTGACCTTTAGTACATGCTCAACATACGAGAAATATTTTCAAAACGATGACGATTTCACTCTGTCTGGCTTTAAAGACTTACGAGTTTAATGAACTGATGAAGAAAGGGACACACAAAACTATAAGTTTGTAGTACTAGAACATTTAAAAAACATTTTGTTTTATTTTTTAAGGATGGGGAGTAGATACATAGACGTGTAAGGATACCGTCGGATAACATGAGCTTTTCACACGGTGCAATTCAATAAAAAACTACATTTATCTGCATATTTTTGCGAAAATGAACGGCATGTCTATCGTAGATAAAACAAGATTACAAACAAAATACTGTGTTAGATAAACCAAAAACATTCCACAATTTCTGTTGGGCATTTATAAACCTTAGACCCGTGAAGATCAGGGTTAGAATAAGTCTTCAGTAGTTCGTGCTTACTGTAAAAGGCGACTTTGCTTGTTGTAAGAAGCGACTAACGGGATCGGGTGGTCAGGCTCGCTGACTTGGTTGATGCATGCCATCGTATCCCAATTGCATGGATTGATGCTCATGATGTCAATCACGGGAAGAGTGCGGCGTTAAAAACAAAGAAACAAATCATAAACCTTAGGATTTCTATTTTTCCTTCTGCAAATATCTTTGAGCATGTCAACATTTCCACAATTACATGTTCTGATGTGCGTTGGGGTATGTCTCAAAACTTAAGAATTTAATTCCGACATGGCACTTCAGAGCTTTTTGCAAAGACAAGAAAAGACACAGCAGAGAAGCGTGTATCTGTGTCATTATAACAATAGCCACGTGAATCAAGTCAAATGAAGACTCGATTATCAGTCACGTGGCGAGGAGTGAGGTGAAATGTTACCTCTCACTTAAACCTCATCCGGGGAAAATGTCTTTCTGGCGGCTAATTCCCTGTTATAAGTACGACGTTTCAAAACGTTCAATTTTGTTTTCAGACGACCACGATGTGGAAGACATTATCAAAGTTTATCTGTGAGAAAACGTAGGTTTAAAACTTCTTGAAAGCAGCTGCATCTACACCATGTGGATTCAACTCACGGAGAGGCACAGGTCCCAGAAGACGCAGGGGTATGCCAACACACACGATCTGACGCACGTGCACATGTGCACACATGCGTTGTATCACTATCGTGGCAAGACTTTCAATTAGTTGAAACCAAAAAAGATGGCCAGGAATTACCACGAGCTAAGTAAACAAGATGACAGGAATTGGATGTGACGGTATGGTTTCATGAGCGCTGGAATTAGAATCTATTCTAGCTGGATTCGAAAAAAACTTTGAACTTGGTACTTGGTGGTATTTGAAACTTTGAGTGGGTCTGTGACTTTCTTAGCGCACCTGACTGAAAGTGAACTCATGCAATGGATGGCCGAAAGGACCTTCTCCTCTGAGGCCGCTGGGCCAATGAAGCTGAAACTTAACATGCTAGATCCCACCACTGATGAAACAACCATCTCTTCAATCGATTTTCAATATGGCTGAGTGGCGGCCATTTGTTAGGAATTAGACTTTATTCATATTTAGTTAGTGGTACAAAACATGCGTGTTCCGTTTTTTGTGCAATATTTAAAATTTCGATCTTTTGTTGACTTTTGTGTTTCGACCATGCTCGTAAATTCTCTCACAATGCATATTTGGCTCCGTAAACGCCTACTCTGAAACTGACAAAAACGAGGCAGCTCAATGATGACATGATAATATTTTGTTCACATCATTGGGATATTTGTGTTCATCATTTTTCACCTCTGTATGGGGGCGGTCGGGTAGCCTAGTGGTTAAAGCGTTCGCTCGTCACGCCGAAGACCCGAGTTCGATTCCCGACATGGGTACAATGTGTGAAGCCCATTTCTGGTGTCCCCCGCCGTGATATTGCTGGAATATTGCTAAAAGCGGCGTAAAACCATACTCACTCACTCACTCACTCACCTCTGTATGTTTGCAGAAAAAACAGCAAGTGTAATCTGCTACTGCTATTGTTTTAATGGATATTATAGTTGAAAAATTCTTACGTAATTTCTTTACTGAACGGGCAGAATGATACGGAAGCCTTTTAGGGCCATTTGCTTTTTTTCTTGATATTTCAAGATACCAAGTTGAAATTTCAAGATACTTATTTTGTGATTCACGATGCTAAGTTGAAATTTCAAGATACTAACTTATTTTATTTTTAAGATCATTATCTTTAAATTTCAACTTATTCTGTATCTTGAAATTTTATCTGCGTAAATTTCAACTTAGTGTCTTGGACTTTCTAAAAAATAAAAAAAACGGCCCTAAAAGGCTTCCGTATAAAGGCAATAGCAGTAAATATAAATTTAATTCAAATTAAAAAGATTAAGGCATGTTTCTCGTAACCTCTCCCGATGAAACTCTTTAAGAACTCAGTGTTCTGCAAGAAGCGCATATGTTTCGTATTTTCCTCTGGCGCTGAAGCAGGGAGCCGATTTCCTCAAATTAACATTTCTTGTTCGTCTGTGAAGTAACTAAATATTGTTAAGTGTGTCGCAACCGCCCGGTCTGTTAAAATGTGCTTAAAGTTAAGAGTCTACACGAGGAGCACCTGCTTGTGTTTGTCTGCCAACAGAACGGCAACTAACTGCTCACTGTGATAACATACCGTGATGGTATACCTCGCTGCGTAAAAGCAAAAAGTGAGGTTAAACTGTAAATTATCAAAATAAAGATTAATTAGTTTCTAATTGTCCGTGTAGGCACATTTTATTGGATTTTAATCCTTTAAAGTTGAAACTTGATTAAACAGAAACTAATTGCCATGCACAATTATGTTCGCGAACTGGAGTTACCGGTGTTACGTAATCTTTACTATATGCTACTCAATCTTTGATAGGGATAGTCCTTTTATTACATGATACACTAACTGGGTATTTACAATATGATTAATGTATATATTATGTTAACAGATAGAGGATACCACAGCTCTGGGTATAATACAATAATCGAATACATGTGTTATAACTCCATCGGAGTAAACTGCCTGACACATAAATATTGGATTGACCCAAAAATACAAACGTTATCAAAACGTTATAAGGCCGAAAACAGACGCCGAAACACCGCAAACGTAAGATCCAAAACATAGCTACGCTACCCGTATCAAAAACATCCCCATCGAATAACCATTTCTTGTTGGTTCCATTTTAGTCGCCATCAAACATGGGTGTATACTTCTTTTGCCCGGTAGAGGATATCCAATACCGCGGTCGACGAAGTGCAAGTAATGTGCGATATTTCATTTGGGAAACATTCAAAGTTTCACTGCTGTCGTTTTATGATCGATTTAATTTCACTATAAAAATATTATTTCGTAGAAAGGGCATACACCATTGTACGTACCGACTGGGGGTGCAGGGATATCGCTCGACATGAAGGGAAAGTTGACTATTGACTATTGAAAGTTGAAGTCATCCCTCTGGCCATACAGCCTTGTCTATACTTTAATGTCACTCTGAATCTTTGCGTCAAAAAATAACCCGTGTCTTGGGAATTTTGTAGAAAAATAAATTTGTTCAATGAAGGCTTGGGTAAGAATTGAACTTGCAACCACATGGCCCCTACTATGTTTTAAATGTCGTTAGTTTGTTAGTGAGTGACTATAGTTTTACGCCGCTTTTAGCAATATTCCAGCCATATCACGACGGGGGACAAAGGTAATGGGCCCCACACATTGTATCCAGGTGGGGAATCGAACACCAGACACACTGTAACATACTTTAATATTCCGTGCAAGTTAAACTCTGCATCAATCGGCAAGTCATCAGGCGACATATTACACCTAACCACGACCTCCCACTTAACCTCAAGTAGGCCTGTGTAGGGCAGTCAGTGAGATGTAGGCAGCACGGTCAACTCAGCACAAAGTCACATAAAACACAGTTTCTCATCACTTTAAAAAATAGATTTGAAAGTAGGTCGATTTAGTTTTTTAGTTTCTTTCGATTTCTCAACCTTCTTTCAATGCAACAATGATTTCTGATGTCAGGTCGGGTTACGTAAAAAGGTGGAACTTTCGAATGGAAAATGCGGAAACGGATTTTGGCATGACAAATTTCGACTTGAAGGTCGGGCCGGTTTTTAACGTCTTTCTTTGATGCTATGAGAAACAACATTTTGTTATTTGGCCTTAATTCAAACGGTTTCTTATGTCCTTGTATCTCGCATCTTCCCGAGGCAAGAGGTGTAAACTGACTTTAAAAGTCCAGTTTCCACCCTTGCCTAACTAGGCTGGAATTACTGGGCTCAATCGTAGCGCCACCCGTGGCTATTACGAGTTATGTCTGTTCTAATGGACCAATCAGATTTCACCTCTCGTATCACTTGCGTTTGCTTCACACAAAATGGTGGCGCCCGGTCAGGACGATCTGATCGATAATCAAGATCTATATTGTGATAAGACGGGATTTACATAGCGAAATGCATCAAATCACGTGACCACCTTGATTAGAAACATGAAAAGATTTGGAAAATATCTGGTGACAACGAGTTGGCGGTGCACATGCTTTGCAAATCCTGCAATCGACTGAAAATCTGCACGACAGTTGACGAACCGGATTTCGATTTCTGTGCGCGATTTTGTTTGGACTATGCATAGACTCGTTAGTCCAGCCAAAATGTAACTCCATAATACCAGCCTAGTTCGGCAAGGGTGGAAACTGGACTTTTATAGTCAGTTAACTCTCTTGCCTCGGGAAGATGGTATCCCGATGCTCATCCGTAAACGGCAGGTTTCGTCTCACTGTGTGGGTACATACCTTATAATAAGCTGTGAAGCAAAGGAAACTAATATGCATATCAGTTGATTTTATCATAATCTTTGATTTTCAGTTGAAAATGTCTTTCGTTAGAACATTATGTCTAAAAGATTGAACTGTACTGGCAAGAACTGAATTAAAAATCGTAGCTCCCATCCTTCAACATGAACGTACGTCAGTCGTATTAGTAAGATCGTTTTGTGAAACGAGGTCCCTACCACCGGTGGGGCAGGATATGCTTCGCGAACACCTGGTATACTCACTAGTTGATAATGATTTTTATTACCCACGTGGTGAAGATACAGGTGGTAAGATACTAAATCCGTACGTCACACGTGTATCGTACAAGGTTGACCTTGTTTTATTCGTTTTGATTGGATAACCGTGACCTCTGTCACACCGGGACTACTTTTTTCATTCATAAAAAATCGCGAGACGTCATTCATTTTGCGATTACAAGGCAGAACTGAAGAAATTCATGAGAACGAGAGATATTTACAAACACCTTATTAAACCAAACAAGATAGTCACACGCATCAAATTCGGTTTGCATTCTATATAAGTTATGCATAGAGCTTCTACAGACATATAATCGAGCTAGATCTATAAATCGATTTACAATGTACGACTGCCGATCGAGCGCGTCCCTTGAGCGTGACGCACCCGACCACTTTCGCAACTTTCAATTTGATTTAACGTAAAAGGATAAGCGTGGTGAAATGAAGTCTGTTTAAACTATCTGGACAGATATCGAGACTTACTTGGGATGATCCGGTTGTGCCATCGGTGTCCCCTTTGAAGCGTATCTTGTGGCGCTGTTTCGGGAGGTGTTGTTCATGGATGAACGAACACGACAGCACGACCAGATCACTTAAAGTTCACAGTTCCGATACAAATCATTCGAAAACTCCGTGGAAGTGTGCCTGACTTCTGATTTTGTGGCCCCAAACATCCCAAATGTGAACAATAACATTCCCTATCTCTAGCGTAAAACGCTGTGAGTGGATCGCGGTTGTCTTTTCTTATTCCGGTGGCGACCTTGCCCTTCGATCGTTCGAAGCTGTCACTGACATGCAAGCAGATTTGAGTTTGTTGATTTTCACGTCTTCAATATATAGGGTGGTACAGTTAACATGAATGTCTTTGGCGAACAGTCTGATTTCCCTCTTCCAAAATGGAACGGGCATGATATAAATTCAGCTGATAGATCAAGGAAACCGAACCATTTTGATTGCACAGACGGGACCCCGGCAGTGTGACCGACTGTTGGTCCGATATTCAAAACGCGGCGCTAATGTGACATTTCAAATTTTCTTATCGGTGTCCTGCGTACTAACAAAATGGCGCTTGAATTACCATAAGTTGAAGACTTTCTTCCAAAAGGATCTTTAGCGTCGGTGCTGGTTTGTTTGCAAACAGAACAGCAGGCGCGTGTTGTAAATGCGTATGCATAAACATGTCAACAATGCCCATATTTGGTCATATATCAATATTAATGCGCAACCAGATTTTGCAACCGGTTTCAGTTTGGTCTGTCAACGAACGAAAGTTGTTATGTATTTACACTTAAATATATATTTAACGTGGGTAATAAATAAAATACCACACTCATTCTCGTTAGATACCATTTTTACGAAACTCGTGAACTTTCTATGGTATCTGACCTCGCTTTCGCTCGGTCAGATACCATAGAAAGTCCACTCGTTTCGTAAAAATGGTATCTAACGAGAATGAGTGTAGTATTCTCTATATAAACACATACTCATGATACAGTCGGAGCTGTGCGGTCGACTGCTTTTGGCAGTGATTTCTTATGGATATGGAAAGGGTTTTGTCTCTTTTATTTACAGGTGACCATTTGCAATAGTGTGTCACTCTGTGTGCGGGGAATCGCGGGTTCGAAAAAGCGGCGCTGAACCCAACTCACTCACTCACTGTCCCTGGCATCAGTGATGAATACCGTTAACAGCCGCGATACACGAATTTACAAGCCTAACGTGATGACAGCAGAGACGTTGTACACGATACAATTTGCGTGCCCATATACTACTCAAAATAAGTTAAGGATCACGAGATTATTCCCTATTCTTATGACAGATTAACTGTAGTTATGGAAAAGAATCGGGTTGCTCTTAACATTTTTTAGTAGTATATCTTATAGTGTTGTTTTGTACTCGCAATTTCATATTCCTACTAAATGCATGATCGCTTCTGTACCTGAAACTATTCTCCGTTAATGGAATGAAAACATTTCTGTGACAACAGGCGCCACGCGTCCTGTTTTCGTTCATTCGCGTACGTCACACATCGCACACATTGTGAAAAAAAACATATAAAAGATTAGTATGAATGACTGGTGTTCGTCTGAGCTGCTGCACGCATTCAACATACCATGAATGATGATGTAAGTATACCCCGACGATCCTCGACCAGGGCGACAACGCATGCACGGAGACCCGTACTGTTATGGTTGTGATGTATATATCTATATACAGGTCGACCCTGAAACCCAAGACCCACATGTAGCAGACAAGTGTATTAACCCTGGCCCTGCTGCAGGCGACGTATGCCACCCAAGGGAACTTTTATTTTATCCCCTACTCGAGTAGGCAGAAAGTGTCCCACCCGACTTTGAGTAATAGTATTGAACAGCTGGTTGATGTTTTTGCAAGGACTCAATTTTGGTAAAAGTCGAGTATACGGATTCTGGGCCAAATAGTTTGATTTCGGTTCCTGTTTAACATATGACTGTTTGTTAAAAAATAAGGTCATCGTGGTTTGGCAAAATACCCTTTTTTAATTTCCGCTTTATTTGGAGCTGTTAATGACCGTGCCTTACACCCAAACCGTCGTTCCCAAATAACAGATTGTCACTTTTTCTCCTTGACTTTCGAGAACACATGGTGTCATCACTGATTTTCATTAATATAATTTCACCTCAATTTTGTCTTTTAAGGCAAATTGGAATCTGTTTCGGTGGATAACCGAGGCTTATTATACTCGTTATGCGTTGACGTTATCTATAAGACTTGCATCATTACTTATTTGCAGACCCGTGAAGATCGATCCGGGGTAGAATAGGTCATCAGCAACCCATGCTTGGCGTGAAAAGCCACTATGCTTGTCGTTAGAAGCAGCTAACGGGATGGGGTGGTCAGGCTCGCTGACTTGGTTGATGCATGGCATTGTATCCCAATTGCGTGGATGGCTGCTCATGATATCAATCACTGGATTGTCTGACTCGATTATCTACAGACCACCGTTATATAGCTGGACTATTGCTGAGTGAGGCGTAAAACATCAAACAAACTAACAAACTTATCTGCAACTGTGCATTCACAGGAACTTGTAGTAATACCAGAAAGTTCGGTCTGTTGTCTATGTCAATGCTAGTTTATGTTATCCCGATTTGCCAGCAGGGGTTTTTACTCGCCCTCTTCCTGGCAACAGGGAGACCAAGGATCGTTTCATATAGAGAGAAACAATCAGAAGAAGAAGGATGGTTCTAATGTATTTTTATTGAACCGAAGGTCAATCAGTGATGGACCAGGACTCTAGCCACAAACATCTTACAAAAAAACACAAAGCTTTCTATGACAGAACTAAATACTTCCTCCACTTTAAACAGAGTTAGAATTTACGACCACACACTCACTCAAAAACCCCATTGTAATAAAATATGAAAAGCAAGCCAAAAACAATCTCAAATTAAAAAAACGCTAAAAACTAAGAGACTGCTCCAACCAAGTTAATGCCAATTAAAATATAATAATTAACTAAGTTAAACAAAGTTTAATTATTTTTCGACCTGCACAAGCGAGAAATCAGTAAATCATGAAATTACATGACATATACACGAGTCTTTTCATTTTCGTGTCCAGGGGAGTCTTGAGTAATGATTTGGGGGTGCGGCATGAACATGGGGGTCCAGGGCCGGCAACACGTGACACGCTTCACGTGAATTCCAAGCATTCTACTGATGTGATATCACTGCATACCTACTGACACCACTGGAGCGGTGGGATAGCCTGGTGGTTAAAGCGTTTGCTCCTTACGCCGAAGACCCGGGTTCGATTCCCCCGTGGATACAATGTGTTAAGCCCATTTCTGGTGTCCCCTGCCGTGATATTGCTGTAATACTGCTAAAAGCGGCTTAAAACCATAGTCTCTCACTTACTCACTAATAAAAGGACCCTATACATGCTGTATGACTGACAAGTGTGGATTTGACGTTAACTCACCTAGACGAAGTAAGTGTCACTGGCGGCAATATTCCAGCTGTATCACGGCTGTCTGAACTAGCTATAGCAATAACCGCCGACATGAACTAGCTTCCAGTCTGTGAAATTTTATGCTAACAATAAATATGTCAGTTAAAAAAATGTTTTAGTTATGATTTCGTAGTTTTATCATCTGGCTTTGACTAAATGACATGCAGATGTTCGTCAGTCCCCGTGCATAAAAGCTGACACAACACAATTAAGAAAAATATAGAATATTAATTAGTGTAGAATAGGCATCGGTAACTCATATAAATAACTTTTTGAAATATTCTCACCAAACCAGATGTCTTTATTGACAGAAATATACAGCTCTGTATTTTTGTGAGTTTTGAATACCTAGAATAGGTGCTTTCTATTTAGGACAAGGCCATAGATTCATTCATACGTCATCAACCCCAGTTGTAAATGAACGGCGCCCTAAGTAGTACTTTTGCGGCGAGTGGTTTTCGCGACGGTACAGCAGTCTGTCTCTCGACCGGCAGATAAGCAGGGAGGGGAGCAGCCGGGGTGATCTGTTGATCATGGCGACAAATTAATGTGTAAATACTTGAATACTTGACATACGTTTCATCCATCTGTTCTGACAGAATGCCACGGGCGCTGACATGTGACGGCCACACCTTTCACTCTATCTGAAGGGCAGGGACACAGACCCACCCCCGGGCTGAACTCGTGGGGATATGCTGGAAGGAGGCACGGAATACATGTACCCGCAAGAATCGTGATCTACCCCAGGGAATTATTTCAACATGGTGTTCAGGGTGGATACAAACAATCCCCACCCCCGGGGAAAACCGCAGGGTGAATTTGTGGATGTACGCGACAGGAGCAGGAATTCCCATCCCCTGGGATTTGGAAAATGGAAATATGTATTGTGCGTCGTTGTGTTATATGTGGGTATACCCCAGGGTGGGGCCCAGAACGCTAACCACATCGTTCTGACCCCCCTCGGGAGGGGAGGGAAGGAGGTGGCCCTGCTCATTGTACCTGAAGTTGGATTAGAGAACACGGCGTATGAAGAATTAGGTAAGAGTTTGACATCATTCCGACATGACATACTAGTTTTACCACAATCACGCTTGATGCGGAGAAAACGTTAATTCTTTATCCAACATTGCGATAAATTTAATTCTCTGTCGTCAATGTATATTCACTTTGAATAATTTGTTTTAGTTAAATGCCGCATTCATCAATATTCAAGCTATGTGACGGCGGTCTGTGAAAAATATAGTCTTGACCAGACAATCCAGTGATTGACGTCATGAGCATCGATCCACGTTTCGATGTTATCAACCAAGTCACCGAGTCTGACCACCCGATTCGTTTAGTTGCCTGGACAAGCAGAGATTGCCATTCTTAACCGGAATCCCCGCGCGATCACATTGAATATAGGATATTTGACGAGTTAAAATCATGATATGGAAGACAATGAAACTCTACATTAATCAGTATCTGTTTGAACGAAGTCTAATATACCGATCGATGAACTATGATGCAACCCTAGTCTCCCGATGCCCTAGAAAAGTGAATTTTGGATACAACCAACTGGTTTCAAAGTCCCTGACAATGTCATATGTGTTTCATGAAAAGAAATAGTTTGTAGAAACCCATCATTTCCACTTGAGGCAGCTATAAAAGCTGCTGTGTTACCCAAGTTTATGATTACAATTGATTTTACAAACACATACACTTCCACGAGCCTTAACAGAGAAAAAGATCAACACACGTTTTCTGACAATTAGTAAAAATAGACATCATATTAGTCGTCGGCTTACATAACTTTACTTTTCCAACCGGCATATTTCCAACAACCTCTCCAATCTCCCATGCCTACGAGCACGTGCCTGTGAATTTATTGCTACAAGACGCGTGCTGTAATCCAATCTGAGAATGCCGAGGTCTCAATATGGTACACGTGTGCAAAACTCCGGACGGAAAACAATGCAATTATTCACATTACCAAACTATTTAGAGTCAATATTTGGGTGGGCACGTGTTTAGACTAAACATTTAGGATTCAGGAAAGGAAATTCGTGTTACATTATTGTTCGCATAGATGTAAACGAGTGTATCTTTGGACAAGCAACAAGATCCTTTGAGACGGTAGACTAACATATAGTCCATGAAATCGTTTATTACACAAAACATATCTCTACTCTAAATTGTTTTTTCCCGGTGCTGATTTCATGTGTTGCCCATTGAGTGAGAGAGTATGGTTTTACGCCGCTTTTAGCAATGTTTCAGCAATATCACGACAGGGGACACCAGAAATGGGCTTCACACACTGTACCCAATCGAACCCGGGTCTTCGGCGTGACGAACTACCCGTGTGGCCTATGGAATAGAGCAGGAAATACTTCTTTTCATATTATCTGGTGATTTGTTTTCATAAAATACATATATTACGCAGTCGTGGTCTAAGAGCTGTCTCATATAGACTGGGTAGTTACATTGTATGACCTGACCGATTCATTGTCATGGTGGGTGGTTGCTCTTGCCGCCAACCACTGGTTCGCCAGATCAGTATTATGTTTGTTTGTTTGTTTGTTTGTTGTTTAACGCCGCACTCAGCACTCGATCGATCCACGCAATTGGGATACGATGACATGCCTGACCACCCGATCCCGTCAGTCGCCTCTCAACGAGCAAAGTTACGGCAGGCATGGGTTGCTGAACATCTATTCTAACCCGGATCTTAACGGGTCCAATATTATGTCAGATAGTCTAAAGGTGTAGGAATTACTATATTTATTGTATCCTTTGTATTGACAAAGCTCACGTAATTAGTGTTAATTAACACAGTCTCACGTGGGGGCGTTGGTCAACCCCTGGTTTATCTGACACACACTCAGTTATTTACAAACCGTTATGATATAAACTACCGGGCGGAAGGAAGGATATGCTAAAAGATTACAAACGTTATTAGAACGTTACTAGGCTGAAAACAGCTGTCGAAACACTGCAAAAACATAACTATGACACCTGTAACAAATACATCACCATCGAATAACCATGTTTGTATGTTTTATTTTTATCCGACTCAAACATGTGTATATTATCATTTGTCAGACAGTTTAGCGGGAGTATTTCTAACTGCGGCTTAAGACAATACAACAACATAACTCATGAAACCCGAAATGCAAACCGATTTTGTTTCTCTTAAAATGTCCGTGACAAGGACCCTGGTATCTAGTTTTATTACGTCACAAACGGTTCATGCACGTGTGACTTTGCTTGATTGAAACTGATCCTTTTCTTGGCTTATCCTCGAGATGAAGTAATGAGTGTCTCTCTTCAGCACCACAAAGCAGGTATCATTTTTTGTCCTACGCTATGATCAAACTGTATCATACATGTACGATTTGCACGTTCGCGTCAGTGCGCGTCTACATGGGTTGGTGAGGTGGGGTGAAATGGGGTTTAACGTCGCGTATATATTGCACTTATATAGCGACGTGCATGCACGTGTGTGTGTGGCTGCTTGTACTCGTCCGGACTGATGCCGATGATAAAATAATCGCAGCTCAAATACAGCCTGAAACAAGTCTGAGAAATGCTCTTGCTACTTTAGAGAGGTGAGGTGAAATGCGGTTTACGATTAAGGCACTTATATAGAGACGTGCATGCACGCGTGTGTGTGAGTTTGTGACTGCTGGTACTGGTCTGGACTAATGTCGATTATATAGTGCTAGCCCACTGAGAGACCATGCCGCAGTGTAACATGAATACCCCACTCAGACACAGTATACTGACTCCTAGACGACCAGGCGTTGTTTTAGCCCCTAATGCCGAGCGCAGGGTAACAACAAGTACCATCTTTTAAATTATTTTGGTATGACGCGAACCCCGGACCTTCCACCACCGAGGCGGTCTACATGGGTTGGAATAACCTCACAGGGAATGTCGTGCTGACGGTGTACTTGAAGAATGTCGACGGCATAACACTGTTTAAGTGGTTCTCTTTTGACACTGATCAGTGTTAGTGAAAATAAACAAGAAAAGATTTATTATCGAGGGTTCCTAATATAGCCGCGCAACATCTCAGTGGATCAGCTGGCAACAGAATAGTGTTCCAGGAGAGAAAGAAATCGCATCTTAACAACATGCGCTCTCCCTTTTTGTTGTTTCTGTTGTAAAGACAACACTGGTGACGTCATACTTTGTGCTTATTAACCTTCAAGTTATGCGTTAAATGTTGCTCTATTGGCGGAGAGGATATAGACACCAGTTGGTTACATACCGGTCAGAATAGGTGTCAGTAGCAGACTAAGTAAAATCAAGGGGTCATAATGGGAGACTTGGATGATGTCATAGTGCATGAGCTTGGGTCGTTGCTCATGCTATTAACCACTTCCTGGTCCATTCTCGATTATTTACAAGATGCTGCCACGTAGCCGGAATATTGTTGACCCCTGCGTAAAAGAACATTCTCTCAGTTTTAAACAAGATGAGGGCGTGGGTGGCACAGTTGCATACGGACCCGCAATTCGTCCCTTGGGTTCGAATCCCGGTTCGCCCCGATTATGTTTCTAGGTTTGTCATTATCATACCCGTGCTCGTGGGTTTCACCGAAGTGGTAAACGTCTGAGACCTGCATCACTTCGGGCTTTCCTCCCACATTAAGCTGACACGCCACGATATAACTGGAATAATGTTAAAGGCAGCGTTAAACACAACTCACTCACTCACTTTAAAGTGATACTAACGGGAATATATAACCACCTGTTGAAGCCTATGGCTTAAACATTACTTTGCCTCTTTGTCTCGGGATTTTGAAAAGGTTCGAATCCGCGGACACTCCGGATCTAATCCTTGGCAACTTTGAATAGATAATTGTGAAAACTGACTAGTAGCTAGAACAGACAAATGCATTTGAGTTGGGCGTGTTACTGGTGTAGACAGTGTGCACAACCTAACTGTTTTGTATCCCCATAAATGTGTGTTGCATGACTTGCTAGTCATGATTGTGTAAACGTTGTCAAAGACAGACACCAACACCAATTTTAGGCCTAATAAAGGTTATGTTTTGGCTCTGATTACACTTAATTTCAAAATAAGGGGAAAACTGTAAAGAAAGTAAGCACTTTGGGGCAATCTCATTAAAATCAGATCTACCGCTAAACAAAGATCTGAAGACATCCCATTATGGGTCACGTCAGACCGACCTTGCGCGAACTTTGACCGACCAATGGAACGACCAATGAGAAGGCAGCTTTCTCGTGCCTTACGGCACTAATTTCAAATTGGCGACTACGCTTCGAAACATATTTTGACAAATTCTCGATTACAAATTCGAAACCTGAAAAAAACATTCTGGAATGGGTAATAGATGGTCTAGATTGTATGGATTCAGTCGTTAAACCTGTAACTATCGTTCGGAGTTAAAGTTTTCGAGGTTGCATGATGAGAAATCACATTCCGACGGTCACTTTCATAATCTGGTAAGCGATGCTCTGATTGGTCGGATGAAAGGTCGTTCTGACGTGACCCCTAATGGGATGTCCTCAGATCTTTGTTTAGCGGCAGCGAGAACTAAGATCCGATTTTAATGAGATTGCAGTTTGGGGCATAATGTTTTTTTGTGTGTGTTTTGTCTTTTGTCACAGAGAATGCTGAATTAGCGTCAGCACAATAAACTAGGACCGGTCCTTTTATGTTTTATTGAAGATACCGAAGCTGTTTTCATAGGGAATGTGCAACCCTGAACTTACAAAGATTAAAATCCTGAATCAATGTTTCACTTTAGAGATTCATAAAAACACTCTAGAAAAAATACATACTTACGAAAAAAAGTAAAGGTATCCAGTATCATCCTAACATTTCTTTATGATCCTGTGTAACATGTTCGTCTTTTGAAGTTCAGTTTAAACCTCATTAACTCACATTTAGAGAAGTTTGAAGCACAGCCCTTGTCTTGTATTTAATTCCGTTGCTAAATTGGGTACCAATATCCTTTGACGTAATGTTGTACAATGTGTGAAGGCAGTTCTAGATTCTCGCCGTCGCGATATGGTTGGAATATTATGTTGCTAAAGGCGTTGCTTTGTCTCATATCAAGTTACCCCCGAAACAGTCCATTTCACCCATCCAGGGTAATTTGAGATATTTCAACATGACGTTCATGACCACTAAAAGAAATTAATGTAATATAGTCTTGCTTAAACTTATTTCTTGTTATGCGTTAACTGAAATGTCGTTTGTTTGTTGTTTAACGCCGCACTCAACAATATTCGAGCTATATGACGGCGGTCAGTAAAAAATCGAGTCTGGACCAGACAATAGTGATTGACATCATGAGCATCGATCACAATTGGGATACGATGACATGCATCAACCAAGTCAGCGAGACTGACCACCCGATCCCGTGAGTCGCCTCTTACGACAAGCATAGTTGCCTTTTACGGCAAGCATGGGTTGCTGAAGACTTATTCTAACCCGGATCTTCACGGGTCCTGAGTTGTCGAATCACAATATTATTTTAAGTAAATTACCATTAATTACAACAACAGAAAACCCAATTGCGTAGATCGTGGCCACGATGTCAATCACCGGATTGTGTGTTCCAGACTCGAATAATTGCAGACCGCCGTCAAATAGCTGGAATATTGCTGAGTGCGGCGTTAAAACAACAGATAAAAATAACAAAAGTATTCATGTTTTCGATTCAGCATTTTGATTTTTTTAGCTGCTATGATGTACTTATTGTAGAAATGAGAAACCGGTGTCAAGGAAACGGCCGCCGAATCCATAAATAAATAGGATAACAAAAATAATCAGTATGTGCAGTCATCAGGAGAAACAGTTTCACATGTGACGATCACCATGTCTTCGTGCAACGTAACGTGATACTGTTTACAAAGAATGTAGATGTTTACCTACATAGTTCAGGACCTGTGGAGTCGGGAAATTGTTGCATAATATGATAATGTGCACAAACCGTCTCGGCAACTCCCTAAATATTTGTCCCACAGCCAAACCGCTTATGTCATTTCGATAAACAGGACAAAGATGTTGATATCGTATCTACCGGCACGTCTCCGAATCAGGAGATGGTTGCTTAGCACTTCCGGTATGGTAGGACATGCACAGGAGGATCTGGTGTCGAGTGAAAAGATGAAACAGCGCCGCCTAGTGGGAAAAAGTATGAGTGCAACTAAAGACAGTTGTGACAACATCATTACGATAGAACAACACGATGTCTTAGACTGTTTTCATAACCGCTTACTTTTTCACAACAGTTTAGGTGAGATTGCGTGTTTGTTGATATCTCGGAAAAGGGCTAGAAATATGGACACTTGCATGCAATGCAGTTTAAATGGAGAGAGTAAACGCTGAAACGTGTGTTATTTCGTGAACAATGTTTGGTTAGAACTGTCGTACTCACGCTAGGGTGAGTGAGGATTGAAGCTGCGTTCATGAGCATCTCTATGGTGATCTCGGGGCGGAATGAGTTTCAGTGCCGTGTGGTAACGTGTGAGAGCCGACTACACAAGTGCTTTGGACTGTAACGGCTCTTTGGTTTGTTGTTTGTTTGTTTGTTTGCGACAAGCATAGTCGCCTTTTAAGACAAGCATGGGTTGCTGAAGACCTATTCACCAAAACGAAAAATCGGCCACTGGGGTTTAATGGGCTCCCCGGTTTTATTTGGCAGTTTTTAAGTCAGTACGTTTCGCCTCGTTTTTTTAAATGGCGTTACGGGCCTTTTCTATCTGCTCATCCAGTTACACTGTCCGCAACATGTGCCGTGAATTAGTAGTAACATAGACTATGTCTTCAGTTGTGTATTCCGGGGATTGATCCCTGGCAGATCTTCGGGGGCAGCAGGTGGTTTATGGTACCCAAACAAAATGTCAGTAATAAAAAAGCTAGTTATCGACGAAACAAAATGTTATTATAATTATTCACAATGTCAAGATCATAGGTCGTTTAACACACTCAACAATGTATGCAATGTTGTTGTTTGGTCTGTGATGGGCCAACGTTTCAGCTTCATCTACGCTTGAATTGTCGACACGGCGGAAACAGATGACATATTCTTGCTAAACGGTCTTCTTCAGAGAAAGGTTCTGAATGTACCGGTGGGCTGGCCTAGTGGTTCCCCACGTGGGTACAATGTGTGAAGCCCATTTTGGTGTTCCCCGCCATGATATTGCGGGAATATTGCTAAAAGCGGCGTAAAACTATGCTCAGTCACTCACTGACTCTGAACGAGCTCAGACAACCACAGACAGATCAGAGGGAAAACTCTGAAAGCAAACATCACAGGATCTGGTAGTTGTAGATTTTGTACCATTTCCAGCAACACATGTGTTCACCATTTCAGCAAGAGAATCGTACAAAATCAACAATCCGCGTTAAACATAACGGATGCACAGCTGCTGAACACCCCTAGATTCTATGTCACGCACCGCAGCACTGGTAGCTTTTGGTCACGCCCCCAAATGTTTGCTTTGGAAGCCGATTACAGTGGGTGTGATTTCAACACTTCTACTTCGACATTTAAATACTTTCTACGAATGTCATGATTTTCTCTCTCTCGGAAATTGACTTCATATCTAGGAAAATTGGTATTCGCAACAAATCGCAATCAATGTTTTCACAATACTTGTCCAAAAGGTCTGTTCATGTATTCGCAAGAATTACCAACTTGAAGTATTTATAGATCCACAAATGCAGCCTGACACTAAATGAAAAGTGTTGAAAGGATGTTGGCGTTCTGCGTAGTTTAGGCCTATCATGGCATCCATACATTCAACTATCGAAGTCTCATCTTTGCCGTCACATTTTCTTCTGCTAAAAACAACACAAGACACTGAAAGATATGTGCCACCTTTTCACACTTGGGGATATTATGTGAGAGCTGTTCACACAGAGATACGCGGACAGTGGTATCTAGACTGTACCCATCTGCAGCTGTCGTCACAGCTGCCAGAACAGATGATTCCAGGATGCCTTGTGACCGGTACAGTCCGGGTCAAAAAAAAGTTGCTATTTGTCGGTCAAATTTGTGCGTGTTCTTGCGAATTCAAGGTTCCAAGTTTAACTCAGTTTGTGTCACTGTAACGAAAGAACATATTTACTTTGATATTATTGCGAAACTTGTCCCAGAGAGTGTAGATGTATTCCATATGGCACGAGATTCCGACGTGCACAGCACGTGTTGAAGACATAATGCGCGTCGAAAAAAGGCAATTGTCTCTACTCAAAAATAAAAATTACTTTTATCTAATTTATATTTTAATAAAGGAAAGTTAGCGCTGTAATACTGACGGCCATGGGTTATACGGCTTTCCAGATGGATAAATCGACCATGTGTACAACATGACATTTTGTATCGAGATCAGATATTTTTCTCAGCTACGGGTGCTAAAAACAAAACCAGATACCTTTTTTTTAATCTTTGAATTTGCCTTTCTGTGGAAGGCAATATATATTTTTTTCAACAGTCTGGAGCATAGATATTTTTTTCAAGACTTCTCGGGGACATTTTTACTTTTTTATATTACTGACAAACATGTCGAACACCAGATGAATTGAATTGTGAAGATCCGGGTTAGCCTAGTGGTTAAAGCTTTTGCTCGTAACGCCTAAGACCCGGGTTCGATTCCATACAAGGGTACAACGTGTGTATGGCGTAAAACCATACTCAGGCCCTGCTTGTCGTAACAGGCGACTAACGGGATCGAGTAGGCTGGCTCGCTGACTTGGTTGATGCATGTCATCGTATCCAATTGCGAGGATCGATGATCATGATGCGAATCACTGGATTGTCTGGTCCAAACTCGATTGTTTAGAGACCGCCTTCATATAGCTATAATATTGCTGAGTGCGGCGTTAAACAACAAACAACAAACAAACAAACAAAATTGACCACTTTCTAAATGACATTGTGTATTCATAATAAGGTTTCGTTATTTAATCTTATTTGTTCAAATTTTTTGATTAAGTTTGTGTTTCTTCAATTATTCCTTTTAGTCGCGGCAATAACGTTTATCAGATGACACTTTGTTCAGGTCGAATGATAATTTTAGCGCTTCGTATTAATTTTACGAAATCTTCAGCCTTGCACTGTGACAATGTAAATATTCTTTTAAAATTTATGACTAGATTCCATCATCCGGAAAATAAGCTTAATCTCATTATCTAAGATTCAGTTGAAACACATTCCGTGGAGAAATATGATGACCGTGAGCTACAGAACATTACGAGACTAAACACATTCGTTAAGTAATAAACACTAGCCAACCGGCGGCTTCGCATCTTTGAAGTTTAAAAATACAAGTGTCACTGTTATTGGTTCAGCAGACATTCAAGCACGTGACACCTCGTGCAGATGTCTCGCACGGGAAGCACGTGGAACACGAGCATGGCATCTGTTGAATGAACACATTGTGATGAAACGTAAGCCTCCAAGGTTCCGTTTCGCAACAAGGGTCATAAGCCTCCTCTCTCGTTTGTAGTTCAAGGCTGTTAAGGCGTTAATTATGTCATGATGTAGGTTGCCGATAACGTGTATTCGTGTGTTCAATCTTTGAAAGTTACGAATGTTCACAGTCATGAGAACACTTATTATTGGACTAATCCATTGCTAGTGCCCCCTGTTGTGATATTGCTGGAATATTGCTAAAAACGTCGTAAAACCTGAATCATTGACTCAGTATTGGAACCACGTCATATTTTAGGATGAGTTGTGACGGGGGATACCTGGGTACAAGGCAACCTATGGCAAGTTTGCTTAATGTGGGAGGGAAGCCCGAAGTGATGCAGGTCTCAGACGTGAAACCCACGAGCACGGGTATGGTGCTGACAAACTTAGAAACAGAATCGAAGCGAACCGGGATTCGAACCCGCAATCACAGGTTTCTGGCAAGCCCAAGGACGCAACTCTGCACAGCGAATCGCGGCGCCTTAGACGACTGGGCCACCCGTGCCCCCGTTAATCAAGGACGGGAGAGAACCCGAAACTGAACGCGTAAAATATAGTGTTTTAAGTGAAAAACGACAATCTTATCCCATAGATTAAAAGATCAGGGTTCGATTCCGCACATTAACATAATGTGTCAATTAACGTAATATGTTTCTGGTGTACAAAGTGTGAAGTCTATTTCTGGTGTCCCGCGCCGTGATATTGTTGGAATATTGCTGGAAGGGGCGTAAAACCATACTTACACATCAACATCCATCAAACATTTCGTATCTTTGTCACAAACTCGGTTCATGCATGTCATCGTATCCCAATTGCGTAGATCGATGCTCATGATATTAATCACTGGGTTGTCTGGTCCAGATTCGATTATTTACAATCCGCCGTCATATAGCTTGAATATTGCTGAGTGCGGCGTTAAACAGCAAACAAACAAATATTCTTTGCGTTGGCAGCTGGTGTGAGACCCAATAGGCTTAGCGTCTACATCCCTGCCATAGATAATTTTTTTCAAAGTTTGTTGCATGGTGTGACACTGTAATGCACTTATGCTGATTATTATTTTTGTGCCCCATGTATTTCACTTTTGATTTATATATTTCCGGTACACGCAAAATATCATACGTCAAACTGCTCCTCAAATTATGCAAATTGTCATGCAAATTAGGTTGGATTGCGACACCTCGGTATAAGCCGACCCGTCACTGTACTGTTATGTCACTGGCAATTGCCTTTTTTGCATCCGTATTGTTAACCTGTGAATGTTAATCAGATATAATGCTCAATGAGGGCTGTTGGGTTGAAAGGTATGGCCCTTATCGTGATTATGTATCACTAAATGATCTTTCTCATTGTGGGAATTGATGAGGGATTGCCACTAATGACGCCCCTTAGGTATGTCGATTTAGAAAAGATCGCGTAGGTGTGGTAAGAACACAGGTGAGGTGAGGTGAGGTGAGGTGAGGTGAGGTGAGGTGAGGTGAGGAGAACCTTTTTGTTTTCTTCGTATGACGCGGCCGGGGATCGAACCCCGGGCCTTCCGCTCTCCGGGCGGACACTCGACCACTAGGCCCCAGAGGCGGCCACCCACTGACGAGACCCTGCTGAATATATGTCCACGCACATAGCAGCCCGAATCATTGCGATCCGGGTAGAAATGGTCTTCAGCAGCCCCTGCTTGTCGAAAGAGATGACTATAACGGAATCGGGTTGTCAAGGCAAGGTCGATGGTTGATGCAAGTCTTCGTATCCCAAAAGCGTAGATCGCTGCTCAAGATGTCAATCACTGGATTGTCTGATCTAGGCTCGTCTATTTACAGACGTCATATAGATGAATATTGTTAAACAACAAACAAACAAAAACGAAAAACTTAAGTAGCTGATGAATCGTTACATATTATTGCCACATCAACTATTAGCAGAACGCCATTCAACGACATTCATTCACGACTTTGATCGTATTTTCACCAGCATATGCTTTTTTTAACCAGAGAGGTTTTCAGAAAGAATTTTTTAAAAACCCACAGTAGACAGCTTTGTATATGGTGATCAGTCATTACTGTCACGGGGTAGCGGCCCGAGAATGTTATCCAAACACTTTTTGATTTTTTACACCTTGTCCTGAATGGATTCAGCTGCAATGGTGTATGAATGGTGTATGAATGTTTGTTACTTTAAGGGGGCTCAAGACTGTTTAAGGAATCCAAACTGAATTACGATATGGCCGCCAGTTATATCCATCAGCGACTTTTTGCAAATACAAAAATATAAAAGCTTAACTGGTCAGAGGCCTGCAACACGGTAGATCAATGAAACTAAAACTTGTTCCATATTGAAAAAGTTCCAATGTTATCATAGTTGGTACCCGTGCTGTAGTGGATCTCAACATACATGTATGTTCCAGGTTTTTTTGCGATTTTTATCCAGAATTTTATGGTCTTTTTGTGGTCGTTATTCAACCATAAAAAAATCTAATGATGCTGACTGGTGTAGGATTAAACACGTATGTTCCGTTTTTATTTACAAAATGTAAAATCTTGACATTGTTTTGACAAAGCATATTTGGCCCTGTAAACATTTTATCTTCTGCAAGTACCAGTCTGAGGGAGCTGAACTTTGGTTTGTGTTTCACCTTGTGAATTCTAGTGTCAGTCCATAGACCTCAGTATTGATGCAAAAACTATTTGACTATCATTGCCAACACCAGCTTTTGTCAAGCGGCTGTCTTTGTTGACATTCAAATCTGTTGGCTACATATCCAGGTGAGCTACAGTGCCGGGGCACTATTTTAATGTATAGGCGTCTCACGAACACTAACTTGCCTGGGAATTTATTTTGTTTAGTGTTTGTGACAAAAACTATGGAGATGTGATAGTAAAAAAAATAATCAACCATAGAGAGTGAAATGTCACTACATGTGCTTTAGGAAACAACCTTCTGTTGGGCGAGAGATAAAATAGTGAATCTTGAAGTAAACACCAAGTACTGCCCTGGAGATGAAGTCTGGTCCATCACCACTACCCCCTCCCTCTGCAGCAGCAAGCAGGATGCTTAGTTCCCGGATGTGGTGTGTCAGATGGACTGCTGCGGGTGAAACGACAACAAACATGGAGAAGGTGTGCACCACGCTGCAGCGGTTGAATCCTCTCAACGTAAACTCACTCCGACGGGGCAATATTTATTCCTGCATGAAGCAGCGCTGCACACACATGGCCGCAGTTCTCCATCCCCATCACGTTACTGGATAAAAAACCTGACTTATGTCGTATCAAAGTGTATAAACATCTAGTTTGTATTTGCAAAACATATAAAGGAGCTTTTGAAGAACTTGTATTAAACGATGTCTAACTGAATGTGAAAGGACCTTTCATCTTAAAACATTTATCTTTGTTTTTACACATTTCAGTAAACTTTAAGTCTGTTTGTCCCTGAAGGAGCGGTTTTAATAGACATAGCAAAACACGACTCTGTTTTTTTGTGTGTGTGGGTTGAGTGCGTTGTTTATTTCACAAGTTTAATGATATCCATAAAAAAAAGTTGCAAGAAGGAAAAAGCGGCGTTTCAAATTGAAGCCCAGGTTTGTGAGTTACTTTTGTACTTATTTGATGATATGGTGAATACACTGCCGGACAAAAGAAAGTGTGCACTTTAAACTTGGATTACATTTAACAATTACAAACGTTATCAAAACTAGACTAGGATGAAAACAGTCGCCGAAACACTGCCAACTGAGATACCATGCCGCAGTTTAAGATGAATACCCCACTCAGACACAGTATACTGACTCCGAGCCGACCAGTCCTTGTTTAAACACCTTAATACCGAGTGCTCGGTAGGGTAACAACAAGAACCATCTTTTAACGTCTTTTGGTATGACGCGGCCGGGGATCGAACCCACGACCTTCCGCTCTCTAAGCAGACGTTCTATCCACTAGACCACGGAGGCGGTCGCTACTCTAGAAATTGTGACGTCTTTTAGACTTAGCTTTTGGTACAGAAATGAAGTAATATTATTTTAAACTATATACACCTACAAAATCCAAAATTATATCCAAATGAAGCCCAGAACTTAATTTTGCCAAATCATTCTAGACTTGCGTTGGATTCCATTTTAAATGTATACTCCAGGGTCAAGGACGGACCAGACGTCTCTGTAATTAACTAAGTATCAGTGTTCGGAGCTAGGAAATGAGTGTTCAAAACACTTAGGTTTTCGGTGGCGTGGATCAGTACTGTATTAAGGGATATCTCAAGCGGACCTTTGGCTATCAACATAGCAACAGCTTATACCCATGATGAGAATCGAACCGGATCTTCGGCATGAAGAACCAGCACTTTAACCTCACTGCTAGCTGTCTCAACTATAAATGTGATGTAGATTACATCTTATTTCAATTACGCACATCGCGTAATCAAAATGTATAAACACAATGTAAATAAACGGAGCAATCAGTACCCGTGGATCAATAATATTTAGACTACTTCAAAGAATGTACGCATGCCCTGCCCAGAGCTCGTGGGGGTTCCACGTCCCCGTGGGTCTGTACGGGCAGATAGTAACACTGCTGATAGCTGTCAAACACACGGACCAACCTCCATTGCAATTGGAAATTCAAGTATTTTATAGGCGTGTTCTTACTTATCTTATAAGTACGAAGTAGGATTTAAAAAAGGGTGGTAGCCTTGTACTGATTGATAAGTCCATGGATGTACAGTAATTCTATCCTTATAAGTGGCAAGTTCAGATTAGCGGACAGTATAGGATGCTGGTCTTATAAAGGGACAGCTTGTTCATTGTATTTATATAATCTAGGAATTATGATTTAAATTAAAAACCGTTGCCTTAGAGGCTTTGCAAGTTCTTTGAAAGGTGGAGATAATTTGTGTTCTTTGGTGATTGGTGTATTTGGGTGTTTGTTAATAGGCTGTTTGGGACGCTGGTAGATGTATCTTAACGGACAGTTCAACAGGTAGGTTACAGCCCCGTCTGGGCCCCATCCCAGTGGAGACGTGTTGAGACTGTCCCACTTGAACCTAGACCTTGTATCTTTTTAGGGTAATCATATACTGTTGACGAATCTACAACATAGAAGACAAACAAAGTGGTGTTTGAAGGACTTGAACAAAGTTGGTGGGAGTCCCCATTTTGTAAACGTAGGTTTATCTCGTGTGGTTCCTTTTCACAGTTGTCGCCATCTTCAGTAGTTGCAGCAGAGACCATATGGTCTGTGGTTGCAGTATCCGGATCTTTGTTTTCAAATGTGTCGCTATATGGCTGAAACAAGGTGACTCACTCACTCACTTACTCACTCGTCATGACACATCATGATAACATAGCTATATCCTGTATCTGCATTTGTTACTGATGCTACTCCATGACACGCCAAGTCACATCATATAGCATACATACTTCATACGATGTGCCAATTTCCCAACACTCATCACACACCAAATCTTGATCCGAAGACAACGTGCACAACCCTATCCATGAACAACACACACTAAAAGCGACGAAACCCTTTCCACATGCAAAAGAATTCTCTGGTAAATGCTATATCATTATCGTGTCTTTGTGAATCACGATCAATTAGTGACGATACCAGGTGTTCTCAGAAAGGTGATGTGACACGAAAAATGTTATTCACCCATTGGGACAGTATCACCAACATTTGTCACACAATGTGCCGGTATCAGACAAACGGTCTCGTAATGTGCCAGTATCAGACAAACGGTCACGTAATGTGCCGGTATCAGACAAACGGTCACGTAATGTGCCAGTATCAGGCAAATGGTCACACAATGTGCCAGTATCAGACAAATAGTCTCACAATGTGCCAGTATAATCGACATTAATCGCACAATACATTAATCCGAAGACAACGTACATATGTAAAGCATGAATACTAAAAAGAGAGCAAAGCCTAACTAGGCTGACGTGTCGCATGGTCTTAGACTGTCAGTATGACACACGTCTCCCTACAATTGCCTGCGTTCCAGTCACTGCGGGTGAAGTCACACAAGTGCTTTCACTAACTCAGACTGGCGCTCACATGATACAACTACCCGCCATAGATTCCAGCAGTATGTCGTGTAATTAACAGATGCTGACGAAGACAGACATCACCAATCATTCACATAAACACGTATTGCATCCTATATAACCCGTTGACTTGACGTGCTGCGTGCAGATTCATCTGCAATCTTCAAAGGACGTCGTGCATGCTCAGGTCATGGAGGTCAGAGGGAAAAGTACCGTTATGGCAGGCATGTTTATTTCAGTACCATAGTTCAAACGGTAAACAGATAGGGCTGCTCCCAAAGGAACTGTGGTTGTTCCAGGAATGTGATCATAGGGTATAAAAATACTGCGGAGCCTAAAGCTGCTTTTAGGTTATATTCAGCTTATTTCCCCAAGGGAACTCCCACGCCATCGACTACAGTCAGCACTTCTCCCCTTGTGACCTGCAGCACCATCGGCTATAGTTAGCACTTTTCCCATGGAGTACTGCAGCACCATTGACTACAGTCAGCACTTTCCCCCTAGTGACCTGCAGCACTATCGACTATAGTCAGCACTTTTCCCAAGAAGAACTGCAGCCCCATCGACTATAGACAGCACTTACCCTCTAGTGACCTGCATCACCATCGACTATAGTCATCGCTTACCCTCTAGTGACCTGCATCACCATCGACTATAGTCATCGCTTTTCCCCCACTGACCTGCAGCACTATCGACTGTAGTCATCGCTTTTCCCATGGAGAACTGCAGCACCATCGACTATAGTCATCGCTTTTCCCCTAGTGACCTGCAGCACCAACGACTATAGTCAGCACTTTCCCCCTAGTGACCTGCAGCACCATCGACTATAGTCAGCACTTTCCCCCTAGTTAGCTGCAGCACCATCGACTATAGTCAGCACTTTTCCCCTAGTGACCTGCAGCATCATCGACTATAGTCAGCACTTTCCCCCTAGTGACCTGCAGCACCATCGACTATAGTCAGCACTTCCCCCTAGTTACCTGCAGCACCATCGACTATAGTCAGCACTTTCCCCCTAGTGACCTGCAGCACCATCGACTATAGTCAGCACTTTCCCCCTCGTGACCTGCAGCACCATCGACTATAGTCAGCACTTTCCCCCTAGTTACCTGCAGCACCATCGACTACAGTCAGCACTTCTCCCTTAGTGACCTGCAGCATCATCGACTATAGTCAGCGCTTTCCCCCTTGTGACCTGCAGCACCATCGACTATAGTCAGCACTTTTCCCCTTGTGACCTGCAGCACTATCGACTATAGTTAGCACTTTTCCCCTTGTGACCTGCAGCACCATCGACTACAGTCAGCACTTTCCCCCTCGTGACCTGCAGCATCATCGACTACAGTCAGCACTTCTCCCCTCGTGACCTGCAGCACCATCAACTATAGTCAGCGCTTTCCCCCTTGTGACCTGCAGCACCATCGACTACAGTCAGCACTTTCACCCTTGTGACCTGCAGCACCATCGACTACAGTCAGCACTTTCCCCCTTGTGACCTGCAGCACCATCGACTATAGTCAGCGCTTTCCCCCTCGTGACCTGCAGCACCATCGACTATAGTCAGCACTTTCCCCCTCGTGACCTGCAGCACCATTGACTATAGTCAGCGCTTTCCCCATCGTGACCTGCAGCACCATCGACTATAGTCAGCACTTTCCCCATCGTGACCTGCAGCACCATCGACTATAGTCAGCACTTTTCCCCTAGTGACCTGCAGCACCATCGACTATAGTCAGCACTTTTCCCCTCGTGACCTGCAGCACCATTGACTACAGTCAGCGCTTTCCCCATCGTGACCTGCAGCACCATCGACTATAGTCAGCGCTTTTCCCCTCGTGACCTGCAGCACCATCGACTACAGTCAGCACTTTTCTTCTCGAGAACTGCCCCACCATCGGTTATATTCAGTTCATTTCCCATCGCCATCTGCTACAGTCAGCACTTGTCCCATGGGGAGCTGGAGCATCCAGTGCCGTGGGTCAGGCTCCGCTCCCCCAGCTGTGTCGGTGCACCATGTATACCTGCACACACGCACAAAGGTACCACTGTATGCACTGCAGGTGCTTTCTTTGCAACCTTTACTGTCGAATGAATCCCCTCCACAATTGCTTTGCTGTAATCGATCGGGACTGAGTGAAAAATATATCCTTAAGAGCCGTGATATGTATTTCATGGAAGGGCTGGAGTTCGTGGTAGGTTGACTTAATCTGTAACTTCAACCTTTGGAAACGTTTACCTTAAAGTCATAGCTAAGGAGTGTTGTGGGTAGTCCAGACGTGCAAGTGTTTGCTCGTTCCGTCGTAGACCTGGGTTCTATTCCTTATGTATGAAGTCTGAAATTATGAACAGTTGTAGAAAAAACATGATTGTATTCTGTGTTATCAGTGTTTGGTATAATAGTTACGTCGTTTGCACGACCTGGTACCAATCAGAGTGGGCCTAGATATAAAAAGCCGGGCAAAAGAAAGTATACACTTAAAAATTGGATTTTGAACAAAACATTAAAAAAGTTATCAAAACGTTACAAGGCTGAAAACAGTCGCCGAAACACTGCAAACGTGCGGTCCAAAACACAACTATGATCCCCGTATCAAATACATCCCCGTTAAAAAACCATTACCATCCATTCGTTGCGATTTTGATTTAGATAATAAACATTCAGTTTTCAGAGGAATATATGCTTGTTTGAATGGCCTGACCCCGTTCATCAAGGCGATATTGATGCTAAGACTGTCGCAGTCCATACCCTAACACAGACTTTCAACACTCTTAGCGCTGGTGTCACTTTGTGGAACTGATTGCTCCTGACTAATATTTATCAGAGTAGAATGACGATATATAACACTGGATAATCGAGAAAGAGACTTTTAGTTCCTTGTCTTCAAACAATCCCAATTTATTGAACATCTGATACGGGTACGCCGGGTGGCCATAGTGTTTACAGAGTCGTGTGTTATAGCGTGGTTCGCTTTTGTACCGTGCACGTTCCATAAACGGCGTTAACGTGACCCCATTAGACCTTTGAACCCCGTGAACTCCGGCCATCGACGCCACTTGACGGGAGAAGGTGCGACAGGGAGGGTGGGTGGTTCGCTCGGTATATGTTTGGTGTACTACCCTGTTGGGATTCCGGGGGCAGATATAGGTCTCCAGTACACTATGCTTGTCGCAATATGAGGAATGAGTGGTTACAATGTGAGATATAGCTGATTGTAGGTCCTCCTATGGTGGCACCAACTCGGCGTCGATACAAGTTCTTAATTGTGTTTGTTTGTTATTTAACGCCAAACTAAGCAATATTCCATCTGTATGAACGCCGGTCTGTGAATATTCGAGTACGGACCAGACAATCCACTGATGACGTTATGATCCTGGACCTGCGCCACTTGGATACGATGACATGCATCAACCAAGTCAGCGAGCCTGACCACCCGATCCCGTTAGTCGTCCCTTACGACAAGCGTGGGTTGCTGAAGACCATTTCTATTTCTTAACTGCTGGTTATCCTGTATGGTGCAGATGTGGTTATTTTTAACATAGTTTATTGTCAGAAGACGAATGGTTCAGACACAAGTTGTTAACGTACATGGTCGTCTCTAATATACACGTTTCGTTACATAAATATTACGTCGTAGAACAGAAAGAAAATATGAAAGAAGAGAATATTTACATGTTTAACAATAACCTTATGAAACGGAGAAGTCATATAAGTGTAATGGTGATTACAGCGGCGTAAAATAAAATCCACAGGTGTGTGTGTTTGGGGGTGTGTGGGGGGGGGGGGGGGGGGGGGGTAGTGTGGCAGCCAATCCAATTCACCGAGTTGCGTCCCTTAACGTGCCATAAACCAGTGGTCGTGGTTCGAATCCAAGATTCGCCCCGATTATGTTTCCAGATATGTCAAATTATCTGATGATTAATAGAAGCTTTAACACGCCCCATGACTGAATGCGTTCAAGAACTGCATACTAGCGTAATACAACTGAACTGTTATTGCAAACAAAAGCAACACGAAGAAATCACTACAAGAACAATAACATGACGTGTAAGGATGCATGGATTTCTAGGCCCTCTTGAGGGGCGGTCGGGTAGCCTAGTGGTTAAAGCGTTCGCTCGTCACGCCGAAGACCCGGGTTCGATTCCCGACATGGGTAAAATGTGTGAAGCCAGTTTTTCTGGTGTCCCCCGCCGTGATATTGATGTAATATTGCTAAAAGCGGCGTAAAACCTCACTCACTCACTCACTCACTAGGCCCTCTTACACAATCGTATCGCAACTATTAAAGTATGAGGACTAGCTGTCGTGGCGCTTCTACTACTACTACTACTACTACTACTACTACTCTCGCTTTGTGACATCGGCCTATTTAGATGTATGAAGGCATATTTTTCAATTTAGTCCAACGCTAAGAGATCCTTGCTGATCAGACACTAGTGTTTTTACAACTAACTTCGACACGCCGGTCACAGTGTAGGACACATCTTCAGCCACCATGCTAAAATCGGCGCCGTGTTTGAAACTGACCATTATTGACAGATATTAAGACCTGTCAATTATGAAATTGATCCGTCCGTCCGAGAAACGACAAACCTGAACAGCAGAACACCGAACGTCACGACCAGCACACACACACGGCCAATTATGGCCCAGGGGCTAATATTTGAGGGTGGGGCCCGATTCTGAAAGGCCATGGAGATAGACGGTCCCATTATGAAATTTGACACACATAACAATTGGATTCCGCTTATCATTGCGAATAACCCACCTGACCTCTAAACGACATAAGTTCAGCTGATGCGTATTTTTGGTAAATGAGGCGAAAAAGGTTCCCCTCTCAGCTCCTATGGGTCTGTTGTGACGCTAGTCCTGGTGGATTATTACAGAGTGCTATCATTCCGTGGCTCTTGTTCCACAAAGCTGTCTAAGCGGCATGACCGGTGACTCAGACTTAAAGGTGTGAGGTCAGATTCCGAATACTTCAAACACATTATTTATCTCTTTCATATAGAGCACACACAAACGCACACGCACGCGCACGATAAGTACTTATATGTTCAACCCAAATCTGATACTTCTAAAATGCAGCTTTCTGAATCTGGAAATAACATCCATGTTTTTTTCAATACATTTCTTTGCGTGTTAAATATCAAATATTATTACTGACATTATCAAGCAGAAAAGAATCGAGGCGAGATCCTGCTCGATGTGAACGGTTTCATTCGTTCATTGCCTGAACGTCGAAACTCTACTGTGCAATGTTGATTCTCACGAACTATACTGAAATATTGCCAAGCGCAACATTATTTTACTTTTCTGACGTCTTCAGCTAAATGAGTGTTGTATGCCACCGTCAGCAATATTTTAGGAGTTTGACGACTGCGGCGACGGCTTATAAAAAATCAATCTGAAAATGGACAACCAGTGGTTGACTTCAAGGGCATTTCGCGCCATTGTCAGCCAGTTCACACATAGTAACCACCCCTCTTGTTTTAAAATCGTTCCATGCCAGCACGAGATATGCTAGGGGCCTCTCCCGTGCCTCCGTTTCGTTACCCGACAGCTGTTGTAGATAAACCACAGGCAGTTGCAATACATATTCCGCCAACGTACTCCCGCGCGGACCTCGGAGAAGACACCCAGACTCACTTCCGTGTTTTATCAATCCCTTTGATGTTCTCCGCCTGTTGTGCATATCACCATGCGGCGGAACATGGACATATAATTGTCTTTAGCCACAATAGCTGACATTTCTTTGATGCCCCTTCTTTAAATATTTTTCTGTGTAGAAAATTAGCCACATTGTCAGCGGGATACCAAACGATAGTTAAAACATGAATCACAGTGGCCTGTGTTTGGTTTTCAGGCGTACGTATAGTAGCTGACGAGCACGTATGTACACATAGTAAAGCTTGCTGTTTTAGATACAAAGGTGTCTGCCCAGGTTCCCTATCCCACATATCCCACATGGGTACAATGTGTGAAACCCTCTCGCGGTGCCCCCGGCCGGCACTCACTCACTGCAGACAAAATACGTCTTTTTGACACTTACGTTTGCTCATCAGGCGAAGGTTCTGCTAGTAAGTTTTTTGTTGTTGTGTATCATATTCCCAAGGGAGCTGAGAATGGACATTATGTGCACACTGATCCATTGACTAATAATGCCAGCGTTAGAGCATGCTTATTGGTAGATTTGGAACTCCACATTATTATTATTAATAGTAGTAGTAGTAGTAGTAGTAGTAGTATAACAAAACACATTAGAAACGGAGCCACTGCTCATAGGAACCTGTCTATAGATCAATGCGGCTTCCACATGAAAACAGTAACAGAAGCAAGTACATGTAAACTATTCATAAGAAAACGAGGTTTTTGGTGTTTTCGCAATATTTGTTGGGTTTTTTTAATCATGAATGTTATGAAGAACAGAAAGCTGACATCGATTCCATCAATTCTGACCTTGAGTTTCTTAAAAAAGGATGAACTCATTGATATACCAGAAGCAATCAAAAAGATTAACAAATCTTTTACAAATCTGCTTATAGCTCAGTATGAAATAAAATAAGCGAAACATATAATTTTCTCATCTCGCCCAGACGTTTTCAGTATTACATGCATGAAACAGATACATAGACATAAGCGCTACAGAAACCCATTTATACAAACTCATGTTAATAAATCTCGCTTTTCATCCTTAACGACTTCATCCGGCACACTGAGCACAAAACCGTATGTTTATCTAAAATGCTATTATGCGCTTTACTGCACACCTGACGCCTGTGGTAGACAGTCGCGCTGTGGTGCTGATATCGTGAGAGACAGGTAAATTGTTGATTATGAAAATATTTTGATTTGCTCTTTACAAGGTAAGCACGTGGATGATGTAAAGGCTTTACTGTTACCTCTACTGAGACCTGAAATCTGTACATGCAACTGTCAGATGTGATAACGAGCTTATATATCTTTCTGAGAGTATTTTAAATGTTAATTTGCTATCATAACATTAAGCGCATTTTCATTAAAATTTAAGAGTAGATGATGTGCTGGTTGGTTGATTACCACATGGTTGTTATTTCCCTGAAACCACAGATTACAGATACGGGTAATAGCGTGTACGTTAGCTATCTAGGCGGGAAGCTGTGGATAAAACTCACACTTGTATAACACATGGGACTTTCTTTTATGAGTGTTTCCGAGTCAATTCAATTCTTTATTGTATGAAAGGCCACAGGCCCATATACAACGGTGTGAGGTGAGGTGAAATGGGGTTTAACGTCGCGTCCAAGATTATTGCACTTATATAGCGACGTGCATGTGTGTGTGGCTGCTTGTACTAGTCCGGACTGATGCCGATTTACACTGCTAGCACACTGAGATACCATACCGCAGTTTAACATGAATACCCCACTCAGACACAGTATACTGACTCCGAGCCGACCAGTCCTTGTTTTAGCCCCTTAATGTCGAGCGCCAGACAGGGTAACAACAATTACCGTCAATTAACGTCTTTTGGTATGACGCGGCTGGGGATCGAACCCTGGACTTTCAGCTCTCCGGGCTGACGCTCTACCATTAAACCTCGGAGGCGGTCCCCATATACAACGGAGTTACATAACATATTATATAAGATACAAAGTCAAGGTAACAATTCACTTCGTAACAAAAACGCATGATGTATATACAAAGCCAGTTGATCTTGTGTTAGAAGATCCTTGCAGGACAGTACTGAAGACAATGTACTTGTTTCCTAGATTTTCGTATATACATAGGGCAAATAAACATAAAATGGTATTCAACTTCGACAACACTGTCACAGAATGGGCATAACCTTAGGGATTTCTCAATAGATGAAAATCTCCCTGTTTTAATTTTTAGATCACTCAGGCCAAGTCTAAAACGAATAATGATGTTACGAAAATTCCTGTACCGTAAGTTTGATAAATAAGATTCGCGAGGAGGTTATCCTTTATATATCCCATCGTCTTTGTCCACTGAGAAAAAGTAGAAATAAGCGGGTCCCCTGAACGATGTCACATAATATCTTTTACTTATAGGAAATATAGAGGCAGTATGTTTACATGCCTCCGTGAAGCTGTTGATAAAACTTGATATGTATTGAACAAGGTTATTTCTGTGTTTATAAAAAAATGTTCACTCACTCACTCTCAGAATGTAATAGTATATGGATGACGAACACATTAAAACACACAGGTATCTCTCAGACTATCTTCCTATTTATCTTTTGCTTTTTTATATATGTTATGGGGGTGGGGTATAAGGTTCAGTAGCCAAGTGGTTAATTTTTCAGTTCTCTCGCCGAAGACACTGGTACGATTCTCGGTATGATTGCAACGTGAACAATTCCTTTTGCCCTCCCCGTGATATGGCTGCCATATTGCTAAAGCCACGTGAAACCTCACTCACTCACTAACTCACTCACTCACGCACGCACCCACTCACTCACTTACTCACTCACCCACCCATGCTCAAAACATCACACTCCCAAAGTGACCCATTCCATCTGTTACGTGTCTCAGCGTAGTCAGTAGAAACCCGAAAAACCCTGGTTCGGTTTAGAATTAACACAACCCTCTGCGTCTATTGCTTCACCTTTTATTTTAATTTCTGTTATTATTATATTCTGTGATCGCTGTATTGCAATGCAGTTACCGATAGTTCGAGGAATCGATACATACCGTGAAAGATAAATCCAGAACATTGCCGAAAGCTGGTGGGTGAGGTGAGGTGAGGTGAGGTGAGGTGAAATGGAGTTCAGCGTCGCGTCCAAGATTATTGCACATATATAACGACGTGCGTACGTGTGTGTGTGTGTGTACTTGTCCGGACTGATGCCGATTTATAGTGCTAGCCCACTGAGATATCATGCTGCAGTTTAACATGAATACCCCACTCAGACACAGCTGTATACTTACTCCGCGCGGATCAGTCCTTGTTTTAGGCCCTTAATGCCGGGCGCCAGACAGGGTAACAACAAGTACCATCTTTTAACGTTTTTTGGTATGACGCGACAGGGGATCGAACCCCGGACTTTCAGCTCTCCGGGCGGACGCTCTGCCACTAGACCATTACTGAACGGGGCAAAAGAAGGATTTATCCACCTTTGATGTAGTTGTGTTTTGGACCTTAAGTTTTCCCCCGGAACTTTTGAAGGTTTTTTTTTCCAAAATCCTTTTCAAGTTTATCCTTTCTTTTGCCCTGCTGAATCTAATCTAATGTCCTTGTATCCCATTTTTTCACGAAAAGATGTACGGCTGTCCAAGTCGGCTAAGGCGCCGTAATTTCGCAGCAGAGAGCTGTGTCCCTTGGGCACATCAGGAATCTATGATTGCGGGTTTGAGTCACGGTCAACCCGATTATGTTTCTAGGTTTGTCAGCACCATACCCATTGTCGTGGGTTTCACTCAAAGTGGTAAACGTCTAAGGGTTTTCCTTCCACATCGGGCTGACACGTGATGATATATACTCACCGCCAAAAGAAACGCTAACCATAGAAACATCAAAGAACCTTCTTACATAAATCGCTAATTTCCTATTCCCGTTGAATACATAATTAGTTATGTTTAGTATAGATCTACTGTTAGGTACTCGTATCCAACTTTGATCCTTACAGTCATAACCCACGAGATTGTCACAGACATTCTGTCTGACGTGGGGTATTTATTACAATCAATGCTGACAAGGGCGATTGAAATGTTGTCTCACATTGTCCGGTACAAGTAATCAGGATTAGATTGCTGTAAAGGTCAAAGGTCAACCAGCTCCTCTGGACAACAAGTCGTGGGAAGTTTATCATAACTCTCGGTTGATTGACGGGTAAATTAGCATGCCTGCTGCACGTGACATTAAATGTCCTGAGGTAAATAATACATTGTAACATGTCATGTTGGTGATGCATTATGGGTAACCAAGCAGTGCCGACAGTCTCAACCATTAGGTAATTGATATCACTTAAAATTAGTTTTCAAATGTCGTTCTTGTGACATAATTAGGATTATCATGCAGTTGATCACCGTTCACAAATGCTATCCAGATATATATGACTGTTCAATTATGTGACTCCTCCGTCAGCTATGTGAACATGTTAAATAAAGCAGAGCCCAATATGGACAGATATGTTCCTTTTTAAGATTGTTCTTTATTACAAAGAAGGGGGCACGGGTGACCGCGATTTGCTGTGCAGAGTTGCGTCCCTTGGGATTGTAGGCTCGAATCCCGGTTCGCCCCGATTATGTTTCTAGGTTTGTCAGCCCCATACCCGTGCTCGTGTGTTTCACCGAAGTGGTAAACGTCTGAGACCTGCATCACTTCGGGCTTTCCTCACACATTAAGCTGACACGCCGTGACGTAACTGGAATACTGATAAAGCGGCGTTAAACCTAACTCACTCACTTACTCACTCACTATTTCAAAGAAAAAAGCATAAAACACATGAAAACGGGAGTTTACCATAAAATTACAAACCAGTCGCCGAAACACTGCAAACTTATGCTCCAAAACACAACTATGATACCCGTATCCGAAATACATCACCATCAAATAACCATGTCTTGTTGGTTTCATATTTAGCCGCCATCATACACGAGGGGATACATTCTTTTGCTCGGTAGTGTAGTAGCCACGATATACAATATCTCCTGTGGCGGTAAAGGGGGGTAGGGGTAGCCTAGCAGTTAAGGTGTTCGCTCGTAACGCCGAAAGAAACGGGTTCAGTTCCCTATATTAATAAGATGTCAAACCCATCAAACCCGTCGTATTATTGCTGGAATATTGCTAAAAAGAGCGTTGACGTATACGCTCTCGCTGACTCAATTATCTGGACGAATCTGAGACATCGCAATCAGAAAAAAAACATGGGGTAAATGGAAATGAACCATTGCTATACAACCGAAAATCAATGATAATTAATACATGAAAACACAACACAATCAAGTATAACAATACATATTTCTACAGTTGCTTAGATCCATGATCGTGATGTCAATCACTGGATTGTCTGGTCCAGATTTGATTATTTACAAACCGCCGTCAAACAGCTGGAATACTGAGTTCGGCATTAAACGACAAACAAACATAGCAGCTCGTGTTTGACAGTGCAAACGCCACTTCGTGTTTGACAGTATAAATATCCGTTGTTTGACAGTACATGTATCAGCTCGTGTTTAATAACATGAAATAACGCTACTCATAAATAGTTGACCTTTATAAAGGCCGCACTTGACACTTGGGGTACAGCTGTCACAATGCCTTGTTATCGTAATGAAAGACTAAGGTAATAAATAGCCACTGTATTGTTCTGGGGTTGCTGTAATGTATTTCAACACAGTTGAAAACGTCACAGAAGGCGATAAAATGAAACAATTTATACATCTAATTGTAGTGGGATTTGAAACTTCCGGTGTCTTGTCAGTGTGGAAAAGAATATTCTTTTTTATTTAAACACCTTGTGAGTTGAATATGATAAATGCTTTTGAAGTGTGGAATATGAAGGTTTATTATTTAAATATACATGAATAAGTCTATAAATAAATTGCATAAACTTAATGTTTGAGGTCATAATCAGGGACAGTTTCGATGTGAAGACTTGAGTCCGTTATGCGGGTCAGAGCCTGCTGATCTTGGGTCGATTCTTTGCATTCATGGTCACGCCAGAAACCTATGATCGTAGGTTCGAATCCCGGTTCGCCCTGAGTCTCCTGCCACGTCGTGATATGACGTAGATACTGGTGATAACCCAACCCAATGTCTTCAAGTAATGAGTGAGTGAGTATGGTTTTAAGCCGCCTTCGGCAATATTTTAGCAATATCGCGTCATCTTCCCGAGGCAAAAGAGTTAACTGACTTTAAAAGTCCAGTTTCCACGCTTGCCGAACTAGGCTGGTATTATGGAATAACTTGCCTCGGGAAGATGCCAGAAGTGGGCTTCACATCTTCCACCCATGTTGGGAATCGAACCCGGATCTTCGTCGTGACGAGCGAACGCTTTGTCCACGAGGCTACCTGACCGCCCCTTGAAGCTATGAAGTGGGGTCTGTGTGTGATGTCTCAATGCTGGCCACGTGAAGCATGAGAAGTAAGCCAGGTCGAGATGTAGTAAGGAACATGTCAACTTGAACATAGGAAACAGGATAACCACTGAACGGCATGTGTGTTAGGTTTCGGAAGGAAAAGCTCCTTACGATCACATTTGTGTGTTTGTATGGCATCAGACATATCATTCTCCCGAGAAGACTGTTGAGGATCAGACCGGAAGATTGTGTGAATATAAAAGTCAACGCCAGAGAATGACCACTGTCGATGATCCTAGTATGAAATACATTCCATTCGGCTAAGAGACCAACAATTTGATGTAAACCCCGCCCCAACCCCTCTCCCCTTCCCCGGCATGGTATGGTCAAATTTAAAGAAGACATCAGACCTTGCAGTGCTAGTTTCACGTTGACCATTCTTCCGAATGCCAGAAATACTTGAGAAGTAATGTCTGTTTATCTTGATCCGTCTGTAGATGACCACCCGCAACAGATGCCAAACAATGGACAATGGACCACCTCAGTTCTGCTTACAGAAATGGTATCTTGTGTCTGTTTTTATAGACGGAACGCCGTCAGACATAAACATCAAGTGACTGGTTTTCCTGCGGCGCGCAACGAAAGCTGAGTTGTTAAGGTTGAGTTGGGTACACCCAGAGAGAGTGATGATTGATAAATATACAATTAAATCCGATGGTGTTGTGTAATGGGGACAAAAGAAAATAGTATAGAATAGTTCATTTAGCTGATGAGGCTGGACAAGGAAAGGATGACACGATGCAGACATAAATAAAATTGACAGTATCTTTTTCTCCTTTACCGCGTGAAGAATGTGGCGGTTCTAGTGTCAACCATGTCTCTTTGTTGGAAATCCGGGTCCGAATAGATCACCAATACCTCCAGTTTGTTTCTCATGGGATGCTTGTCAGAAGAGCCGACCAAACTGAGAATCAGATGGTTACAATGTGTGACTGGCTGATTGTGTGTCGGTGTGGAGAGTTGCCAATTAATGCTGTCAGCTACTGGTACATATGACCAAGAGTCCAGTAGTTACTGGCTTCCAATGGGATATTTCTGATTGCGGCGGCGATTGAAAATGACAGTCACTCGTTTTCTCAGACATTGCTTTAGCAAATGAATTTAATACGACTGAGGCAATGTGGAATAGTGTTATGCTATTGCCTGAAACAAGACGACCTAACGGTCATAGTCTGATGTCATTAGGAACCGAAACGACCATAATTAACATACTCATGTAGGAAAGGATAGCACTGGTACTTCTGGTGTTCACAAAGCTCGAATGTATTGATAAAAAGACTTTTTTAATGCAATTAACAACACTTAAATGCCTTAACCACTAATATCCCACTACTCAAAAGAGTAATATACTTTTAAGTTCAGGACAGATTACTGATAGTAACGTGAAAGAATCGGTCCTGTCCTTAACTTCTTTTGAGTAGTGCTTTAGTTGATTTTAAAATATCCGTACATTGCAAAGGAGGCACGTACATAATGAATAGGAGTGAGTGAGTGAGAGAGTGAGTGAGAGAGTGAGTATGGATTTACGCCGCTTTTAGCAATATTCAAGCAATATCACGGCGGGGGACACCAGAATGGGCTTCACACATTGTACCCATGTCGGGAATCGAACCCGGGTCTTCGGCGTGACGAGCGAATGCTTTAACCACTAGGCTACCCGATCGTCCCATAATGAACAGGAAGCCCTCAAATATCAACTAGCAATGCAATAATAAACCGCCCTTTAATACCTTGACACTACAAGAAGAATACTGTATATTAGTTCACCCTTAGACAATGGCTTATAGGAACGTCAGATTTTGACCATGTTCCCGTCACATTCTTTAGGAACAACACTTATGGCTGCAAATATAGAACAAAGCTACGTCTACGATCGACACAATCTTTGTAATCCATTTATTACTTTCCCACGTTGATAACAACTACCACGTAAACAAAATGATGTGTCTGTTGTTAAGCACTCGCCGCTCTGTAGCCTGACCTTGACCTCGTTCCACCAAGCGATCTTAGCTCTTAGATCTCAGTGACATATATACTACCGTAGACCTATCCAAGTCGTAACGAGATGTTCGGTGAGTGGCGCTCTCGTGAAAGAGGAACCAAATGTAAGATAATATTTTACAGACGCTTTAAACATTTTTTTAAGACTTAGAGTTTGTTGTTTGGCGCCACACTGAGCAATGTACCAGCTATATTATTGTTTGCTTGTTTGTTTGTTTGTTGTTCAACGACGCACTCATCAAGATTCCAGCTATATGATGGCGGTCTGAATAAAACTGACATCATGAGCATCGATTTAATTAATTGGGATACAATGACATGCATCGACCAACTCACAAGTCTGACCAGCCGATCCCGTCAGTCGCCTCTTACGGCAAGCATAGACGCCTGTTACGAGTCTTGTCGCGGAACTTTCAACATTAATTCACGACGGACAGATAATCCGTATTTTCGAGTGGCGAGTTGTTTGTTGCTTATATTTCCCATAGTCCCTGTCTACTGAGATAAAGTAGGAAACATGGGTCTCCTGGTCTCAAGTGGAGACGTCACCTCACATGGCGTATCGTTAGAACGACGTCACATAAATAGTTTGTAACGTCAATTATTCGTGATGATGTCGCGTTGCGAAGGGCATCTTTGCAAACAATGAACACAATGCTACAACTAGCCAATATATATATATAAGTATATAATATGTCCTCATTTGGTGTGGTGTGTGTACGTGCTGCGTGTCAGCGTGCGCTCGTGTTTGTGTATACAGGTATCAGTACGTCACTGTTAGGCAAGCCAGGCTGAAACTGTGTGTCATACTGTTGGTACAGATGTCGTTACTGATTCTGTATCGGGTGGATTTTATCACAACAATCCGCATCTGCTTGTTTCAGCGGCTGTTTTGCAGTTCGAGAGCGGGATCACTCTGTGGGTGTGTCTGCTGGACACGAAGACAGACGGACCCCTGACCCCGGACAGTCTAGGGGAGACGGTCATCATGGGTCTGGAGGAGCTGACGGTCAAGGGGATGAACGCAGAGGACGCCGCCATCTTTGTTGCCGGCCATGGCCGAGGCGGTGAGAGAATGATGAATACGTGTTAATGTCTGCCCAGAAGACACTGTTGCTGAACGAGTGCATGTTGTTTTACTTCCCCATAGCCAGAAAAATCTGTATGGTGAATTAGTATCAAATTAAGATTACTGTTGGCTACAACACAGGCAGTCTCATTGTCGTTGGCCTCACGGTGTCTGTAACCTGTTCCACAAAGTAGTCTTAGGAGACAATAGTCGTAGGTCGGCAGACATTAGAAGAAATCGGACCACTGAATTCTTTGTTCCCACATATTTGCATTGCCTACCATTATGTAATTCTCTGATGGTAGAATTATATCTTCGCTTTTTGGACGCAAAACATTCAAACCGTGTTTACACTTTACAAAGGAACCGCTCTCAAACCTTGTTTTTTTTACTTTTAAGGAAACCTCTCTCAAACCTTGTTTTTTTTACTTTTAAGGAAACCGCTCTCAAACCTTGTTTTTTTTTAACTTTTGAGGAAACCGCACTCAAATCTTGTTTTTCCTTTTAAGGAACCGCTCTCAAAACTTGTTTTTTTTTACTTTTATTGAATCGCCCTCAAACCTTGTTCTTACTTTTACGGAACCGCCCTAAAACGTGTTCTTACTTTTACGGAACCGCCCTTAAACGTGTTCTTACTTTTACGGAACCGCCCTTAAACATTGTTCATACTTGTACGGAACCGCCCTCAAACCTTCTTCTTACATTTATGGAGCCGCCCTCAAACCTTGTTCTAACTTTTCACTTTTCAGGGGCCATGCTTGCAACATATGTAGCTGAGGTACCGGATTTTTTTAGTGGGATTATATTGATGGGTACATATCTAAAACCACAGATGAAGGCATCCGCATTTCCAGTCCCTATCATGACGATCACTGGAGACCTGGACGGGATATCCCGGATAACGAGCGTGGCCGAAGCGTTTAGGTGAGTGTCGCTGACGTGATTCGGGAAGTGTGATCTCATAGGAGTGGGTGAGTTGGGTTCACTGCCGATTTAACAGTATTCCAGTTATATCACGGGGTGCCAGCTTACTGTGGGAGGAAAGCCCGATGTGACACAGGTCTCAAACGTTTACCACTTCGGTGAAACCCACGAGCGCTGCTGACAAACCTAGAAATATAACCAGGGCGAACCCATGATCTCATATGTGCTGATTATGACGTTAACGCTGTCACGGAGAAACAGAATTAAACGTTTACCACATCATGGAAAGAATATCCATTGCGACTGTAAAACATAAGATTCCATACGTCGGGTACCGTAGGTCCGGTTCTATTCCCTACGAGGGTAGAATGTAGGAAGCCCGGTGTCCCCGGGAATATTGCTAGAATATTACTCAGAGATGCGTAAAACCCAACTCACTCACTCTGAAATGCAGTAATAAGTCAGTGAGTGTGTGAAAGTTGTTTTACGCTGTACACAGCACTAATACGGCTATATCTGGCGGTCTGAGCTATGTGGGGATAGCGAGTAGTCGTGAGTAGGAGTAACAGTCGGGATAGCCAGACCAGACCAGACATTGTAACCACACAATCCTCATTTGCGTCAGCTAGACAAGCAGGATGTCCTGGTAACTTAGTTTATGAAAATCCAAATCCGTCAACGCAGTCCATCTCCTCGCCACTCCACGCATAACTTTAACGACCTTCGTCTACAAGTGATCTATACTTTGAGATTGCAGATAGCGACCTTAAGTAAACTGAGGGGCAAAGAATAGTATACAACCATGATGGGGGCTAAAAAAGACACAATCAAAAAATATTACTCGATGGTTATGTATTTCATTCGGGAATGATAGACACACTTTGGACGTTAACTTTGCAGTGTTTCGGCGACTGTTTTGAGCCTACTCACGATTTGAAGACTGTTTTGAGCCTACTCACGATTTGAAACGTTTGCATTATATTTGTCAAATCCAATTTTCAAGTGTATACTTTGTTTTGGCCGTCAGTGTATGTACACTTATTGTAACTCTACGATTGTTGCAATTGAACCCAATACAGTATATATACCTTCAAGGCAAATAGAACTGTTTTGACTTTTTTGCTTCTAAACTTTCACAATATGAGGAATACGAGAATGATCACAACTGAGTTTGTGTGTATTTGATGCTTGTCATTGATTTGTCTGTTTCTTTTGTTGTAATCGGCCACTTCCCAGGTCAATGAGAGATGACGTGGCCTTTGACTCGGACCTCATATACCACAGCCCGCTGGTAATTATGGACGGCTTCAATCACGGCGTCTTCTCGTCCGGTGAACTCCCTGGAAACATGCAGACTCTGGATATTAGGCCCGAAGGCTCCATAGAAGACGGCCAGCGATTGGTCACCAACTGTACGGCGTTGTTTATTGCCCACACAATGAACGCGCCTGCCGCTTTCGTAAAGGTGGCCAAAATACAGTTTAGAGAAGCATACGAAAAAGCGGTATTCATAACAAAGGTTGGATGAATGGAAAATATTTGTAATTGATTGCAATGTACTTTTGACACGTTCTTAACAAGACATTGTATTTAATGACTATTTTTAATGGGGTTTAACATCACAATATACCTCGTCTGATATGGATATGTGTTGAAGCGCAGACGTTGTGTCTTTAATAACAGACTATACTACTCTTCCTTTGATAATCAGATATGTCAGATATATTTATGTATATACTACACATATTATGAGGAACAGTTTTGTATATCATGAAAGATTTTGTGTACATTACATGTGTTTCAAGGTCGCAAAATAGATGATGTTTTTCTTTCACTCATTGTGACGCTATTTGTAACATTTCTCTCTCATAACTAGGAGCCTTTATCTTTTATTTGAAAATAAATATTGATCGAGGTACACGACATTAACATAAGGGAAGTACTTGTGCGTGTTATTCACAAATATCTCCGGGACTCCAGGGCCCACTTGCACAAAGCGATCTTAGCGATAAGATGATCGTAACTCCCATACTTCAACATAGGCTTACAATAGTCGTACGGCTAAGATCGCTTTGTGCAAGTGGGCCCAGGAGGCTTGGTCTACGAGGAGGCTTAATGGATCGGGTGGTCAGCCTCGATGGATTTGTTCATCCATGGAATCGTAGCCGGGCGGCGTGGATCGTTGCTCGTAATATTAATCACTGGATTGTCCGCTCTAGATTCGATCATATATTGGTTGCCGTCATATAGCTGGAATACATATCAACCAACACAAATATCTGTAACCTGTTCAATCCATTGACAGCCGATCCTAGAGGTGAAGGAGATGACGCAGAACCCCCATGGTGAATCCTACTTCGTCAGGGTGGCGCAGAAGTGGTTGTCCGGCCTCCAGGGAGACCAGTCCACGAGGCTCACAGTCAGTACCCCCGGACCATGCTTTAATCTATCTTATCATACAATGTCATGAAGATATTGTCATTTATCATCCAAAACTGGCCCCCACAGGAGCTATCGCTTGGATTAGATCAAGCGATATCTACACTGTAGATATCGCTGCAATGAAATTACATCACAATGCTTTGCAGACCATGGTGAAGCATTGTGATGTCATTGGTAACCAGTGACGTCACAATCAAATGACATCACTAATTGCTCTGCTACTGAAGCTGTTAGCAGTACTTTTTACACTGAAGACACTGCCAATTACTGTCTACAAATTGAAAAAGCTGGAAGAATGATGTTGGATGATAAATAAAATCTCACCCGAGTTTCTTTTGATATCAAATATATCAACACTCGTTGATAAAAGTGGCAAAAATCCTCGGCAAGCCTCGGAATTTTTCCACTTTTATCAACTCCTGTTGATATATTTGATATCAAAAGACACTCGGGTGAGATTCTCTATTTAATGTGGACAGTTTAGATGAAAAATACGCGAAAAAACCCACTATTATATGAAACTTTGAATTATGGCCCTTAGGTGCCGACATAATAAACCATGTATATTAAAATGTTTTAACTATGACATTCGGGATATACTCTTAATTAATAACTGAACAGTTATCACTGAAATTTTGGTGAAATCAGATACTGATTTTTGTTTATACGTTTCATTTTTTTACCTCTTTAGGTGGAGAGTTACATTGTAGGGGAAGCCACTGAAATCCCGCCCTCGGTGCTAGCGGAGGGGCACCAGTCAGTAGTCATAACGTTCTCTGACGTGTTGCGCGCGCAGACACAGGAAACTGATGACGATGAGAAACCGGAAGCGCCCGTTGAGATAGCAGCCCGGATGTTGAGCCCTCAGAGGATAAAGAAAGAGTTGGGAGACACAAACATCACAAAGTTGTACACATGCAGGGATCTCAACTACGTAAGCAATAGACGTATTGCGTAGTGGAAATCATACGAATAACAGGAAACAAAATGCAGTTGACAAATTAATTAAGAAACTATCTTCTTTGACGGTGTTGAAATAAACTCGTTAATAAACATTCACGATAAACTGCCAATCTCAGTAAAATCAGATCTTAGTTCTCGCTATCGCTGAACAAAGATCTGGGGACATCCCATTACGGGTCACGTCAGAACGACCTTTCATCCGACCAATCAAAGCGTCGCTTACCAGATCATGAAGGTAACAGTCGGAATGTGTTTTCTTATCATGCAACCTCGAAAACGTAAACACGGTGTATTCCAAACGACAGTTACGGCCCGTGCGACTGATTCCGTCAAAATTATCGTCTATTTCTCGCTTCCGTGAACGGAGGAGGCGTTGCTGAGTACGTGGGATTCACTGCCATATATTTGATATTCCGGATTTTTCGTTCGTTCAGTTTTCAAAATTTTAATCGCGAACTGTGTCAACATATTTTTCAAGCGTAGTCTGAAATGGAAGTCGCCAGGTTGAAACGAGTGCCGTAAAGCTCGAGAAAGCTGCTTTCTAATTGGCTGATGTCGACTTCTTGATAGTCATTTCAGTGATCGGTCAAAGTTCGCGAGAGGTCGTTCTGACTTGACCCGAAATGGGATGTCCTCAGATCTTTGTTTACTGGCAGTGAGAACGTCGATCTGATTTTAATGAGATTGGATAAACTGCTTACCAAAAGAATGTATTCAACTGAATTTAATAACAAAAATTACATCGTTTTCATAACGTTAAGTGGCGGAAAACAGTCGCAGAACCACTGCAAACTTAACACCAATATGAGTCCCATATCAAATACTTCACCATCAAATATCCATTTCTTGTTTGTTTCATTTTTAGCCACCATCAAACATGAGTATACTTTCCTTTGCCCGGCAGTGTATTAGCTTCACTGTCTTCACACAATAGGTGTATATTTTCTTTTGCCCAGCAGTGTATTAGTTTCTCTGTTTCAATACCATTTTATAAGCTAATCTGTCATGAGGCCATTTTTCGAAATGTTCCACTTCACCGAAACTACTTGACCGTGCTTTAATCTTTGCGTCTGTCTCAGTTTGTTTTCGAGGGGTTTTTCAGTCCACAAGTATTATTGATTCGGTTAACTAAGTACCTTTCCCTGTAAAATAAGTGACCAAAGCATGAAAAGGGTCACCTTGATGCAGTGTACGCCTGGTAATAAGCTAAGCGCCATTCCTTTTTCCTCTTCTCGAATGAACGTTATGCAAATACTACCTTCCTATTTGCAGGGATCCTACCTGACCGCGTACAACAAGGCGTCAGAAACTGCCCGCAGACGTTTTGACAACAGCCACAAGGGCATTATTTTCCACACGGATATGTTGGTTCAAAGTGACCTAGCCTGGAAACTCACCCAGCTATTGGTTGAAGTCAAGGAGCACGAGCTTCACGTGACGGCGATCTCGTACATGACGCCAAATTTAGATACTCTTGGAGAAAGAGCAGGTTTATATTACTGCAAAATACTTCCTCCCGACAGAGCTATAGAATGGATTTATGTGGATTCACTGAGATTAAATATGCCGTCCTGAAGTTCCTTGTGAAGCGTTCAGAGTTGACCATGGATGTGTTCGAGCGACGATTCTGGGAACAGCTTCCGAAACGTGTTCTAAAAGGGTGTACTTATCGGTGTATGTACCCAGACGAACATGTAAAATGTAGAAGAGGAAACGGTGAAGTTTGGACAGTATCTGGTGATGAGAGTGAACAAGTTCAGGGCAAGAACGCGTAGGGTTGGACTGTATAATATACCTCATTCCAAACAGCATTTAAAAGATATTTTACTTTTATAAGATACTGCGTTTTTTATCTGCTCAAATGAACATAAACATTATTTATACCTTTCTTATAAATCCCTCAGCATTTCACCTGCTGGAGTTTGGTGTTCACAATGTCAGAGTTTGTTATGTGTATTGAATTCTGGGTAGAAAGAATACGTTGTCATCTTGGACAGGTCAATGAGGGTGTAGTGTAGTAGTTCGCCGTGCCCACGATCAGGGTTCTATTCTCCAAATGGGTACAGTTTGTGATCCTTCTTGGTTCCGCTTTGATGGAAGGTCACATTTAAGTCATACTCAGTCTACTCGATCACCATAGTCTTGCGGCAATATGACATATTTTAGATCGATCTTTACAGTCATGGAGAGGATGTGTTTATTTCTTTATTGCTTATTCTTTCTGGATTCTGCGTGCTCTTTCTGGATTCTGCATATTCTTTCTGGATTCAGCATGCTTTCCGGATTCTACATATTCTATCTGGATTCTACATATTCTTTCTGGATTCTGCATATTCTTTCTGGATTCTACATATTCTTTCTGGATTCTGCATTCTCTTTTAGGATTCTGCATATTCTTTCTGGATTCTGCATGTTTTTCCTGGATTCTGAATGCTCTTTCTGGATTCTGCATGCTCTTTCTGGTTTCCTCATATTCTCTCTGGATTCTGCATGCTCTTGTCCTATGACCTAGCAATGTTTTAATGCTTCATTGAATGAACATTGTCCATACAAAAGGCAAATCTTTTCAGCCTGGACAACTGTTCCTTGCTGTTACAACTTGACCTTTGACACAGATACCTTAGTTCCAATATCCACGAACAGACTGGATTAACACCCACAGATTTTATCAAACTTCTATTGTTCAATAACAAAGAAACATTGGCATGAAAAACAAGCATTGTTTTCATGAAATTCAGCATGTGATGTACAATTCTCTAGAGACATCGTTTTAGAAAATTAGAAGGTTCTATTTGTTATACATCACCCATCCTTGACATAATCAAATCCTCCAGATTTGACTGAGGATGTCTACATTTGTTTACCTCATCATTCTGTAATGAGTGACCTACTGATGCATCTTATCAGTGTTATAAAGTACTTTGTCCCTCTTTAAATCACTCTTCAGTACCTGACTTTAGAAGAATATATTTCATCAAATCAAGTGCCATACACTTTTTATGATGCATTAAAAAGCATTTTATTTATTGCTTGTTGTCGTTTTTTAACAAATGAATCCATACATGTTATAGCTGAACAAAATTGTAAGATTATGTAGAGAATTGAGTAGAATTCTATTAAAATGTTGAAGCACTTTCATAATAAATCAGATTTTTTTTCTTTGCTCGTCAGTCATCTGTTACTCCAGAAACATTAATCAAAAGCAAGAACTGAGTTGGCATGTCTTGAGTTAAACCAATTACCAACAACCACGAGAACAAGACTTGTGAACACTTTATTGGGGGAAGTAGCAAAACCATGGTGTTCCTGTTGGATGTAGATCAGTGCAACATTGAGACTTAGTCCCATGGGATGGTTACAATGATACTAGTAGTCATCAGCAGCTGTGACTCTTTGTAAAAACAACAAACACCACAGTGATTTATTTGCTTATAAACTGCTTTATATTCTGTCTAACAAGTGATTGTAAGACAGATCCATAACAGTGCCATGATAGTGTAACACAGGTGACATGTCAAGGCTCTCGCAGAGCAGCATCAGGTCACAGTTCAAGTTCCTGACAGGACCAAGTATCAGTAGAGGCAAGATGCTCATGTCATGCTCAACATCAAAACCTAGGATAAAACAAATCATGTCACAGTCAATGTTGTCTTGTGCCTTGAAACCTCAATGTAATGTGGGTCAAAACACATACAGCAACGTAATAGCTAAAGACTTGCAGCGAATAGGAATCGACTAATGTCAAGCATTTACATATCAAGGCAATGTTGACCTGGTAGATTATTTTCCAACATCAAAGGTCTTCTAAGATTTCTTGTATGGTTACAGTTTTGTGCAGATCTGACCAAAGACACCCTGTTGGGCGCAATAAAGAAAGTACATTAAATGAACATCATTTCTTACATTCTGAGGCTATTGTTGTGATAATGCCCATAGCAAAATTCAAATCTACATAAGTCCTAGTTTCTACCAACTGAACTGCAGTTGCAAAACCAACAGCCCAGAAAGTGTCAATTTGTAAGAAATTAACTCATTAGAAGTAATCAACATTTTTATCAGGGACTGTGCTAATTTGGTTTTCATGACAACCTTTCTCTTTGCCTTCAGATGCATATTCTTCCTCTGTCAAAAGTCTTTTCATCAACAATGACACAATCAAGAAAATTATAATTTTTCAGATAGTCAAAGATTTCGAATACAAGCAGGACTACCCATTCTTTCCTCCAAGCAGCTCCTATTCTGTAATCTCTAAGTGTGCATGCGTTCAACACCATAGATACACTTATCAGACCAAACATAATATTGCAAAGATGTGACAGAAGATGTTGATGATGTGGCATCAGTTGTGGACAGGACCTGCTCAGAAAGAAAATGCAGCTACAGAATAAACTTGACTTGCTTGTGTGAAATACATATTAAAAGCAGGCGCTGACTTCTTGCAACTTACATAAGCACTGACTATGTAAAGTGTTACAATGATATTGGTAGCTTCATTTGTTATTATAAGATGTTTTCAGATGATGAGGTTAGGGAGCTGAATGTCAACAGTTCTCCAAATTCATCTGACACTGAGGAACTATCCCATTGCTTCTACAGAATTCAGACTGGCACATGTACATACTCGTTACACATCAATCATTTCTCTGAAACTACAGGTCATGAATGTTCATAAATTGAGCAACACTGGAGGGTTGGAAGCATTGAGTAGAGAGATCAATGAATTGTGTTCCATGTTGACTTAGAACTGATGTCCACTGCATGTCCTTTACACAGGCTATTTCTATATATAACCAAGGCCAATAAAACAATAGCATTAGCCTTGGTAAGATGAATGGAAAAGATACATGACCAAATGTTCTTGGATCATGACGAAGTCACCTCTGTTCCGATAGGTTCTGACACAATAACAAGTAAATATAAATAGATATTTCTTTCATACAAGAAACAAACAATGAGCATAATTGTACATACTGGGTATCTGGATTAATACTTAGAGCTTGGTTAGAAATAATGGGAATATAGATGGTGGACCTTCATGTCAACATTCTGGCTTCTTGCCAACAGTTTTTTTTTCTAAAAAAATACAAGAAACTTGTCAAGAAAACAGCTTCTGTTCATATGCAGATGAACCAGGGAGAACTTTCAAAAACTGCAAGTGACGAATGATAGAATAAAAGATGCTACATAAAGGCAACAAAATAAGACAATGATTAAGAAAGGCAGAAAACATAGCTTGCATACTCAAAGTGCACTACATTGGTTTCTTGAACTATATATCACTGCATATCATGATGAAAAGAAAGTACTACCAGTATAACTGAAAACATTATACCACTTCTAAATTAAACTTCACATGTTCATTACAGAATGTTCAAATGTCGAGACATCATGTTCTATGTAGAGTTTGGTCACATGAAGTTTTTCACTGAAAACATACAACTATAAATTAATTCTCTTTAGTATTATTCTACATGAAAGTATCAGTTTTCTCCAAACCAAAGGCCTAAACTATTACAAACAGTGTTCATAATTGATGACATTATTACAAGCATTCAGGGCAGCTTTTCTTCCTCAGGATGAGAACAGTGTCAAACAAATAGGCAATAAAATAGTTTACTACCTCCACATTGCCTGGTAACCATTTGTTAACATTTCAGCACAACATTCACGGTAATTGTACTTTCTTATACATGTACGCAAAAGTTGACTGCATGTTGACCTGTGTCTCAAAGCTTTGAACTCTGACATTTGAGATTAAATATTATGTTGACTAAATGAAATAGCAATGAACCAATATATAGTTGCTGGAAAAAAACAACTCTTTGGGAAACCAGTAAAGGTCCATGAACCAGGTTTTCAAATAAAAAAGTCACTTTAAGGATACTAATGTTAGGAAAACAAACGATCACATGTTACAGCAATCCTTCCTTGTAATCTGTAGGTGAGTACATTAAAAGAATTTATTGAAGTTTATTCTTCTGTCCCCCTTTTTTTGACAAATGACTATTGACTGCTTGGTCAAACCAATGACAACCAGTGAAGCTTTCTTGAAACAATAGTTTGCATGAACCAAAACATCAACATGTTGCTTACTTGACATACTACATGGTGCCTCTTGTGACAATTATAATAGAAAGACACAATAACCATCTGAAGCTTTCATATACAAAGTAAGTTACAGGAAAATACCATATTTAAATGAGATAAGCACAATATACAGTAGATTTAGGCAACAACTTATACTACTTTCCTGGAGAATATTATGTCCAAGTATTCACCTCAAGAATCAGAAACAAAACTTCTATCAATGTTCATTTCTTAACAACAACTGCTCAAACTGAACTTCTGCAAATTTGTTAAGTTGTGAGGACGGACAAATGAAATTTAACAATTTATTTGCAAACAAGGAGTTTCCTGTTTAATTGCAGGAAGGTCGTCTTGGGCAGTACATAAAATTCTGTACAAAGATCTTGAAGATCTCCATGTAGTCTGTCCTACAGACCCTGAAACAAACATATCCAATACAGCCCATGCAAGTCTATAATAGTGGGCAAGTCTACATTACTGCAGTTTCAGCAAATGAAGCGAGCCTCTGGGCCTCTCTTTATTTCATTTCATAGCTATAATCTAACAACAGTTTACAACATGTTCATTTCAGAGACTAAATGTTAGTCTAGGTCTCCTGGGTGTAATGACTGTAAGGAAATGGGCAATCATAATAAAAGAGGGAGGGCCAGATATTCTGAATGTCCATAATCGTCTTGTCTGGTTTTCGATTCCTTGACCTGAAGTTCCAAAGTAGCTAACAATCATGAACATTACATAATTGGTTTATTTAAGTAAAACAAATAACCGGTGCCTATTGTAACTTGATATCAAAGTTGTCATGGTTGGCATTTAACATACAGAAATATCAACGTACAGCCAAGTCTAGCCAACATGAAACAGAGCAACTAAATACCAAGCTAATTACAAAGAAAAGTAACTATTTCAATTTACTGCTTTCGTTTGGGCATACAAATGAAGTCTTTCTAATCTGTTAGAGAAAACCCGGAATGGCTACCACCCTCAGTTGCCACTGGAAATGCAGCAATTGTAGAATGTTGAGGTATATATACAACTCAAAAGAAGTTAAGGACTCTTTCATATTACTAGTTATATGAAATAATCTGGTGGCCCTTAACTTCTTTTGAGTAGTATATGTTTCCATGGATGGTTCACCCTTTTGTTTATTGTACAGTGACTTTTTCTGCCTCTTTAGGGTATTTGGGTATACACATTTTGCACTTATGTAAGACTTATGCAAAAAATAATTGTTGATGCTTATTTTGTTGTGAGGAGCATATATATAATCAAATTTTAAACAAAACTAAAATAAATAGTTTTGAAATATTTCCCTCTAACCTCAAATTAATATTAAAGAAAAAAAATGGCCCATCATAGTCAACAAATGTTTGCAGATCAATTAGCAAAACAATGACAGTACACATACCCATTCATATTCAATTTCCATTCAAATACACCCCATGGAATCTGTTTCAGCACATAATCAAGACTGATTATTGTCTGGTGTTGACTTTTCATATTTACCAATAGCTCATTGAAGTATTTCATAGTCCTATCTGTAAAAAAGAGTCTCTTTTCATGTGGCATTTTGAAGCTGAAATATCAAAGAAGACAGAATTGGCCTGAAGACTTCAACTTCTTGTTTTATTGTGATAATTTGATGAAACGTTTCTGATACTGCTTGGCTGAATACGGTACAAGTATATGTAGCCTTTAACAATAACTGTATTGTAACTTTGTAACAATATAACAAAAAGTTGAAATTGGTCTGTTTAGTTATTTGCATGCATGTTTAAGATCTAAATAAAGCTTGTTACTTTTGTTAAAGACATAATTAAAACAAAAACCATCCCAGAAGTTGAATAAACAGACTTGCACCTCCTCTCATATATGAACTCAAAGAACACTTTTTCTACGTGGACTCACCAATCAAATTTAATTATGACCAATAACCCTTTCATGACAACTGAACTGACAAAACTAGTTTCCTACCAACAACTTTGACATAATCATTCTCATAAATCCCTAACAACTTATTCTATTGGAAACAAAAACAAAGACTTCATATGGCATCCAGTTGATTGCACAGCCCGATATCAAGCAGGTAATGTAACATGCTACAAAAGTACTGATTTCCTAACAACCCCAGACTGGGGTTCAGTATATACACAACTCCAATGACTATGTACAATGAATGAACACATTGGTACTCTAGAAATTGCAAAATGATGAACTGTTCAATTTCAACCTTGCTTCATGGCTATTTACATCTTGCAGCGAATCGATGCACTGCATGTAAACTAATCCCCTGTACTGTTCACAAAATACAACAACAGTGACAAATAAAGGTTGCACATTTTCCATAATGTCTAACAGTGTAATATGTTCTCTGGTATGCAGTAACTCTGCATTAGAAGGAAATAAGACAAGTTAAAGAAGTGTAAATATTTTTTTTGAACTTAAAATTACTCATACTGAAATTAGAAGTCTATATTTACATACAACTTTAACTGAAACATATGTATAATTTACATTACTGGGCCCCGTTCCACAAAGAGATCTTAGTGCTAAGTCAATCTTAACTCCATTGCTTTATAGGGCAACTGAATACATAAGTCAACGTCAGGGAGATAAAAAGTCATAATATTTCACACGCTCTGTAACTGGCTTCCAAAACAAACCTGTTTGGGGGCGTGGCCTAAAGCTGGCGGTGCAGCGATGACAACTGTTTCCCTCGGCCCTGTTCCACACAATAAATGCCTGTAAGGGATTAATTCCCTCAGTAAACAACCCAAGGCATCTTCAATGTTGTTAATAAGGTGACATAAGTTTTAAAATCTACAGTTGCTATGTTGACATTACATGGCCTTTAACATAGACTTGTGATTATGGTAGCACTAGGATCGCTTTGTGTAACAGGACCAAGGATATTTAGTGCTTATTTGCATCAGTGGAACAGCAGTTCCTTTAAACCTGAACTAAATATAACATTAATTGCAGCAAGTTGGTGGACAAGGTAATTGAATTTAAAAAAATAATGTGTCTCAAAAGATTTCATTCCAAATCACAATTTTCAGATGACTTCAGTCTTGAGACGATTAAGTAATCACAGAAAATAAGTAGACATAACATAGCTTATCCTATTTCAATAGTGATAACATTTAGCTATACAACAATTGTCTAAATCAATTGCATTTTCACATCAAAAACAAATATCATTTTCTATAATCAAAATTGATCACTGATGCCACGTGGCAGAGAAAAAATATATTTACATCATTCATGTCACTGTCAGTCAGGAAACAGCAACATCATGTCAGACAATTACCCCATCATCTGACAAGGGCACATTGTCAACAAATCTGGAAAAAGAGCATATTGAGGGTATGGATACAAAGTCAAGGTTCCTGTTGGGACAGACAAGTGCATGTCATGACTATGTATAGATGTCAATAACACGTCAATAGCATGTTTATTACATGTTTGTATTGTACATTAATACAATGTAGAAATGTGTATGTCATGACTATGTATAACACGTCAATAGCATGTATATTACATGTTTGTATTGTACATTAATACAATGTAGAAATGTGTATGTCATGACTATGTATAACACGTCAATAGCATGTTTATTACATGTTTGTATTGTACATTAATACAATGTAGATGGATGATCAAAGACTTGGTTATACACACCTGTGTCCTAACTGTTCATGATTCACGGTCATGTACATAACATGTCAATATCTTATTTATAACCCAATGCATTGTCCAGATATAATACATGCCAATATCACACATCATCATGTGAATACTTGTATATTACACACCGATATCATGTATACAAAATGTTGATCACATCAAATTCATGTATAGTGCATGAAAATGCATGCATATTCCACACCAACATCATATATAACCCATGTCATTATGATATATATTCCATATCAGTAACATGGCAATAACACACCTCTATTCAAACCTGACATACACATGAACCTGCATCACAGTTGATTAAATAAATGTACATATACTTTCTAATCACAGATTCCATGGCCCTGCTCGGCTGATTCTGTCTTTGTCTTGTTTAGCTGAGGTATTCCATTTCTTTCTGGTCGGGACTGTTGGTGTCTGTTTCCCTCCATGCTTGTCAAACAAAGAGAGTAAGGCAGCTTATTTGGTGTAAACTCCTGACAGTTGACTGATGGCTGCTGAAATAGACACAAATATTTGTCTTTAAGGAATATCATTGGTTATACATGACAATATTTTTATCTCGAGTGAATGAGTTTTTGGTCATCAGTTCCACCCATCTTCTAGAACGTTTGTTTGTTGTTTAACGCCGCACTCAGCAATATTCCAGCTATATGATGGCGGTCTGTAAATAATTGAGTCTGGACCAGAGAATCCAGTGATTGACATCATAAGCATCGATCCACGCAATTGGGATCGATGACATACATCAACCAAGTCAGGGAGCCTGACCACCCGATCCAGTTAGTTGCCTCTTATGACAAGCATAGTCGCCTTTTACGGATAGCATGGGTTGCTGAAGACCTATTCTACCCTGGATCTTCACAGGCCCTTCTAGAAAGTAATGTGACCAATATCTACATGTCCTAAAGGTAAAGACAACTTGGCTGGAATCTTATAGGGGTGATATTTCAAGAATAGCATTTTTCTTCAAATCAAGAACACAACAATGAGATGCAAGAGTTGATTACAAGATCTAAAAAATGGTCTGGTCTAAAAATCATTTTGCAGATATTTTATTTTCAGAGAATCTTTCACTTGTTGTGCATGGTATTTTCTCAACTGTGGGAGGCGTATGATCCACCACCAGAATGTAGTACGTTAGCACGGACCCTCACGACCTCATCCCTAGCTACTGGCTGTCAAACCTGCATCCCACTGATGTACAGCTTACTGGGGCTGGTTATCACCTTGAATATTCACATCAATAATCAGAGCTCTCAAATTTATTATAAAAACTACTGTTGTTTTACATATGACCACTGTATATGCTACTTGCTTGACAGCCGGCTTAGCCTACAACTAGTGGTGGAGTAATTGATTAAATAATCGGTCAATTGATCGATCTGGAGAATGTCAGCGATTATGGATGGTCTCGAGGGACTAATCGATGTTCATAAAAATGACCATGTGAAACATAAAAATAAACATTAAAAATCATTTTTTTAATTGTTATGTTTTTAAATCAAGACAAAAACAGCTGAAATAATTTTCTGGTTCGTAAACTGCAATGTTAACAACAGAGATACTCGCGCCACAAACAGGAAGTGGTAAAGCATAGAAGTGCAGGAATGCCCATGTCATCCAAACTGAGGGAACAACTGAATAGGTCTAAATATAGGAGGATGTTTTCCATGTGGGTGTGCCTACACATCTAGTGGTGACGTAACATGCGTAAAAAAAGTTGCGCACTGTAAGTGCAATGACTGAACTGAATAAGATTTTTTATTTCCTTGGTTGGGCAAAGATTGAGGTCGGGAAACAACTTGGTTTTTACAGTCAAACCCCTGATGTAGACTATGTTGAATTGCAATGCAGTGATCAAATATTGCAGCAACACTATGCATTTGAAAATTCATGTTGATAAGATCCACACTAAAAACCCTCCAAAATCTTCAACACAAGCTAGGATTTCTACTTCATTTGGTGTAAATCCTAACAACAAAACTTATCAATCAATGACCCCCAAAGCAAAGAAAATATAATGATCAATTGCCAAATTCATCGACAAAGACATGAAACCAGTATCGATTGTCGAATCAGAGTCACTCAGGCATATATCAGATGCTGCAACGGAATGTCAATATTCTGTCCCAAGCAATACAACGGAATGTCAATATTCTGTCCCAAGCTGATACAACAAAATGTCAATATTCTGTCCCAAGCTGATACTACTTCAAAGAAAAAGGTTATTCTGTTTATGTATTGACCAAAAAACAGGTTGATGAAACATTAAGGGTCAGTTTGTTTCTTTGACAACTGACACTTGGACGTTGGATTCAACAGAGACCTACATGACAGTAACAGCTCACTGCATTACTGATGATTGGATATTAACAAATTTTGTTCTTTCAACTCGGGAGCTTCAGGGAGTTTTTTTAATGTCAAGTTCAAACGATTAACAGATTATTCAATGAATCGCTGGGCACCAGATCTGCCTCCAGCACCTTCTGTAACACACTCAGGTCATAGTCACCTGATTCATTCATCTGTGATGACTGCTTTCTCCGACTGATGGTTGTTACAGACGTCGGCCCTCCCTGACTCCTTCGACAGACCTGTTGACACTGCAGCTTCCTTGATCTGAAGAAGACACGAAAACCTAGAACCCCTGCAACCTTGGCAGTGTCATGGTGTCCCTCCATATGACAGTGGGGGATCTGTACACTGTCCACGTACCCAGAGATGAAACAAACCCTGGTTCATTGGAATGCTGTTGTCAGCAGTATTCCAGCCATATCACTGCGACCTCAACATAATCACATCTGACCAGACAAACCAGTGGTCAATATTATGAGCAGCTTCACATTGGGACACACCCAAGGTAAACTGAGTCACGACACCTCAAGTGTTTTAGATGTTCACCACTTTGGTAGAACCCATGAGTACGGGTATGGTGCTTACAAACCTAGAAACATAATCAGGGAAAACAGGATTTGAATCCATGATCATAGGTTTCTGTCATGAATCGTGCTACGATATTCTCAGGGCAAATTGGGGATTCTAACCCCTAACATAGGATTCTGGTACGCCAAAGGGATGCAACTTTACAGAGAGTATGTTCAAGGTTCTGATAACTTGTGCCTAATCCTTTTCATGAGAATAGAATATGTTTCAACTAAATTAACTCTGCACAGTGAATTGCAGTGCCTTAGATGTCTGAGCCACCCCCTGCCCCTCTAACACAAGATGGGAGGCAGCATGTCCTGCTGTATAAGCTGACTCAGGACCCCGGCACCCACCTGAGCCACCCCCTCCCCTTCTAACACAAGATGGGAGGCAGCATGTCCTGCTGTATATGCTGACTCAGGACCCCGGCACCTACCTGTCTGAGCCATACCCCTCTCCCTCTAACACAAGATGGGAGGCAGCATGTCCTGCTGTATAAGCTGACTCAGGACCCCGGCACCTACCTGAGCCACCCCCTCCCCCTCTAACACAAGATGGGAGGCAGCATGTCCTGCTGTATAAGCTGACTCAGGAACCCGGCACCTACCTTAGCCACCCCCTCCCCCTCTAACACAAGATGGGAGGCAGCATGTCCTGCTGTATAAGCTGACTCAGGAACCCGGCACCTACCTGAGCCACCCCCTCCCCCTCTAACACAAGATGGGAGGCAGCATGTCCTGCTGTATAAGCTGACTCAGGAACCCGGCACCTACCTGAGCCACCCCCTCCCCCTCTAACACAAGATGGGAGGCAGCAGGTCCGGCACCTACCTGAGCCACCCCCTCCCCCTCTAACACAAGATGGGAGGCAGCATGCCCTGCTTTATAAGCTGACTCAGGACCCCCACCTACCTGAGCCACCCCCTTCACTTCTAACACAAGATGGGAGGCAGCATGTCCTGCTGTATAAGCTGACTCAGGAGCCCCACCTACCTGAGCCACCCCCTCCCCTTCTAACACAAGATGGGAGGCAGCATGTCCTGCTGTATAAGCTGACTCAGGACCCCCACCTACCTGAGCCACCCCCTCCCCTTCTAACACAAGATGGGAGGTAGTGTGTCCTGCTGTATAAGCTGACTCAGGACCCCGGCACCTACCTGAGCCACCCCCTCCCCCTCTAACACAAGATGGGAGGCAGCATGTCCTGCTGTATAAGCTGACTCAGGACCCCGGCACCTACCTGAGCCACCCCCTCCACTTCTAACACAAGATGGGAGGCAGCATGTCCTGCTGTATAAGCTGACTCAGGACCCCCACCTACCTGAGCCACCCCCTCCCCTTCTAACACAAGATGGGAGGTAGTGTGTCCTGCTGTATAAGCTGACTCAGGACCCCCACCTACCTGAGCCACCCCCTCCCCCTCTAACACAAGATGGGAGGCAGCATGTCCTGCTGTATAAGCTGACTCAGGAACCCGGCACCTACCTGAGCCACCCCCTCCCCCTCTAACACAAGATGGGAGGCAGCATGTCCTGCTGTATAAGCTGACTCAGGACCCCGGCACCTACCTGAGCCACCCCCTCCACTTCTAACACAAGATGGGAGGCAGCATGTCCTGCTGTATAAGCTGACTCAGGAGCCCCACCTACCTGAGCCACCCCCTCCCCTTCTAACACAAGATGGGAGGTAGTGTGTCCTGCTGTATAAGCTGACTCAGGACCCCGGCTTCTACCTGAGCCACCCCCTCCCCCTCTAACACAAGATGGGAGGCAGCAGGTCCGGCACCTACCTGTCTGATGTACTCCTGGCAGTCCTTCTTAGCCTGCATCACTAGGTCAGCCTGACCTTTCAACACTCGGATGTTCCAAGCAAAGTTCTCTGTTGCCTGCATTGGAAAAAAGTCAGATATATAAAAGATACAGATATCTGGAACTTATCTAAACCTGCTCTGGGGGCTGACATTTGATGCCAAGTCTGCAGCAAAAGACACTAAATATTCCAAAACTGGATTTAAAAATGTCCATTTACTCAGAATACGAAAATAAAAACATTAAAAAGTAATATGAAGTTATGAACAATGTTGCACTTTGTACCCAATTTGCGTGCCACCTTTTGAATCATAGATAAATCCCTGGACATTAATAGGGAAAATGTCCTACTGCAGCTAAAGTCATATTTTCCGAAAAACTAATATTGATAATGCAATGTTCATATTTCCGTCATGAATTATGAATATTTGATGCTAATAAAACTATTTACATGAAATTTAAGTTCATTACTTTAGATAAAGGCATCCGTCACAGAAGGTATAGAGGTATGTTATGATTTGCAATCCTTCCTCTGTGATTTTGAGAGCTCTGCAAGTTATATGAAGGTGAGTCAGGAAGAAAACTGGAAGGTATGCAGATCCAACCCTTAGTGAAACCCACGCAAACAGATATGTGCTGACAAACCAAGATTCATAATCAGGGTGAACCTGGGATTCAAACCCATGATCATCAGATTCTGGCATGCCCAAGGGATGCAACTCTGTTCAGCAAATTGCAACAAGAAAGAGAGGCAACCCTTGCCGTGACAGACAGAAAACTAGCACACAGATGGACTAACCTTGGTTAGCTTCTTGCTCTTGAGGCCTGCTTGTACACACACATTCTCCAGGTCCTCATGCCACTCCATCCCCGCTCTCTGACAGTGCAGCAACTACAACAACAACGCCAACTTCATCTCAGAGGCAGGCACTTCATGCTCCCTAGGGCATGTTCTAGGACAGTCTGAAGTAGGTGGCAGAGTGAGTGAGTGAATCGGGTTTTACTGACGCTTTGAACAGTATTCTAGTGATACCACGACATGTCAGCCCTGAAAAGTACAGAGTTTCCGAAGACAAACCAGGTGTTGATACCATGAGCAACGACCAACACTGCTGGGGTATGTGACACACAATCAGTCCGAACCACCCAATCCACATTAGTCAGCTCATACTACAGGTACTCAGCACCACTTTCATCTCTCTTTTAGGTTTGTTTGTTTGGCTTGTTGTGTAACGCCACACTCAGCAATATTCCAGCTACATGACGGTGGCCTGTAAAAAATCCAAGACTGACCAGACAATCCAGGGAACGATATAATGAGCAGCAATCCACACTGCTATGTTGACACTATCAACCAAGTCACCAAGCCTGATGACCCAATCATCCAGTCACCTCTTACAATCAGCACAGGTTGCTGGGGACATTGTACGCCCGGGCCCCATGGGGTTTATCTTTTTAGAATCTTTCAAGGTCCTAACTAGAAACAGACATGTGCTTAACTGCTGGTCAATCAGCAATTCAATGTATTTTGCCAGCATTTTCACAAACCTTTGAACAGCCTCTCTTTCACAGGACCCTAACCATCATTAAGACAAGGTCAGCTAAATCCCAAGTCAAGTTAAAGTATCCACTAAGTAAGTCTCTATCTCAGGGTGATACCAACATCTCTCAGGCAGGTCAGTAAATAATTTATGTTCAGTAGCTCACCTTCTCATAAACACTATCTGCACATTCTATAAGGTTTCTGCACTCTGTGATCAACTGAAACACAAAGAATATCTATTAATTGGTTATTCAGTTATGATTTCAACAACAATTTCTTTGATTTTTTAAAACAAAACCTCTGAACTTTTAGCACAATCTCAGTTTAACCAGGTGAGGTGTATACATATATGCATTTGCCAGGTGAGCTATTGGTTCATCTCCAGCTGTTACTACTCACATCATCAAAGGACATCAGAGCTTTCTTCAGTATATCTGGCAGGTTCCCTTGTGCTTCAAGAGATGGGTACTGCAAAGAAGGTAAAACAATATGTTTTATCTAATACTAAAACTCTCAAGCCGAAAAATTTATATTAGTTTCTCCAAATCATGATGTCATACAAAATATGATTTAATAGAACAAATTGGTAAGACTCAAATATTTATAAAGAAAAAGAAGGAGTCAAATACAATGATGTTCATTTGATCCTGTTGTTACCCAGAGACTCGGTACTCCTTCACCAACACACTGACAAGGTGTTGCCTCTCATGACGTATGTCAGACTCACCACGCCTCTCATGACGTATGTCAGACTCACCTCGCCTCTCATGACGTATGTCAGACTCACCTCGCCTCTCCTGACGTATGTCAGACTCACCTCGCCTCTCATGACGTATGTCAGACTCACCTCGCCTCTCATGACGTATGTCAGACTCACCTCGCCTCTCATGACGTATGTCAGACTCACCTCGCCTCTCATGACGTATGTCAGACTCACCTCGCCTCTCATGACGTATGTGAGACTCTGTTCTCCTGAGTTGGTGATTCTGGTGGACAGGAGTCGGATGCACTGCTTGATGTTGGCGATGGGGGGCAGACCACACGTCTCCTTGAAGCCGCTCAGGGCCAGTTGCACGTTGTCTCGCAGGTCGGTGCCGTCCCGCAAAGGCTGGATCGCAACCTGGAGAGATGAACAATGTTTGTTTGGCAGACAGTCAATGTGTTGCAGTCATTAGGACAAAGCGGTTCACTGATGCTCCACTTTGTGTGTTACTTGACTGAGTATTGCAAAATGTAATATCGGGAAATATTTATTTGGCAATTACAAAATCGTGACGGTACTGAGATCAACGAAAAATATCATACACATACTGTGTCACAGTATGTGTATGATATGTCACAGTAAAAAGTTAAGATATTTTACAGACACTTCCTACAGTTTGTTACAGTACATTCAGATAGATTTTACTGGCACTTGGCATAGTAATACACTTATAATCTCTTAGGAGTTCAAGAGAACAATTACTAGGATGGTGAACTTCATCTGATAATAAATCATTGCCTTGAGTGCATTTATAAATAAATACTTACTGATTTAAAAACTCTTAAAATATACTGCCTTCATTCAGTGTTCTTAGTTAATCTGTTTCTGTTTTTCATGTTGTGTCTATGTAATCTCAGATCTGTCACCAAGTCCCACCCAGTTGTTGACTACTATTGATATAGGGTACAAGCATCTGTACCAAAAAGTTGCATTGATAGAAGTCGGAAGTTGCAAGTCATAAGTCAACAGCTTCTAAATGCCACGAGAAGACAACAAACTTTTCTCAAGTTCGAAATATGGATTGTGATACCTATGATTTTTTTTATTGTTCCCTACAGACGGACTTGGTGGATATTAAGTTTGTTTGTTGTCCACGCTGCACTCAGCAATATTCCAACTATAAGATGGCAGTCTGCAAATAATCGAGCCTGGACCATACAATCTAGTGACATCAAGAGCATCAATCTACACAATTAGGATAAAATGATATGCATCAACCAAGTCAGCGAACCTGACCACCCGATTCCATTGCTGGCCTCTTACGACAAGCATGGGTTGCTGCCGACAAGCATGGGTTGCTGACATCAAGCATGGGTTGGTGACGACAAGCATGGGTTGCTGACGTCAAGCATGGGTTGCTGACGTCAAGCATGGGTTGCTGCCGACAAGCATGGGTTGCTGACATCAAGCATGGGTTGCTGACAACAAGCATGGGTTGCTGCCAACAAGCATGGGTTGCTGACGTCAAGCATGGGTTGCTGACAACAAGCATGGGTTGCTGACGTCAAGCATGGGTTGCTGACGACAAGCATGGGTTGCTGCCGACAAGCATGGGTTGCTGACAACAAGCATGGGTTGCTGACGTCAAGCATGGGTTGCTGACGACAAGCATGGGTTGCTGCCGACAAGCATGGGTTGCTGACAACAAGCATGGGTTGCTGACGACAAGCATGGGTTGCTGACATCAAGCATGGGTTGCTGACAACAAGCAAGGGTTGCTGACAACAAGCATGGGTTACTGCCGACAAGCATGGGTTGCTGAGAACAAGCATGGGTTGCTGACGACAGATTGTAACCTGGCCCCTCACGCGGGCGGGAGTAAGTGAGCCAAGCACACCATCATGAGGCAGTTCATGACATGTTGTCCATCCCACCTTGATAACCCTTTACTATATATCATCATGTTCAACAACCTACCTTGAATGTTTCATCTATATTTTTCACTCCGATTGACTTCATGCTGGTGTAGTCCCGATACCTCTTCGTTTTCTTCACAGACAAGCCTCGTTTGTACGCCTGCTGGGGACAAGAACCAGATAGTACTCACAAGTCTCTACACAGTCAAAGTTCTGTCAGATGTGTGAGTGTTTATTTATTTGTTGTTTATCACTGCTCTCGGCAAAATTCCTGCTATAGAATGGCACTTGGTAAATAATCAAATCTGGGCCACACAATCCAGTGACTGACATCATGAGCATACATCTAGGCACTAATCATACTGAGACATTAAGATTTGTATTTGGGTAAATTTGAAAACCGCCAGTATACTACAACAAACAAACTCACCCCACCCCCTCTCTTGTTGGTTATTGCTATATGTACAAACAATGTACAGTTTTCAATGGGGTTCCCGGTGTTTGATAATAGCTGGATGTGTCGGTAACCTGCAAAAGTGGATGGAGGATAATCATAAATAAGAAACTGATAATCATAACTTTAATTGAAACTTTAAATATTTTAACAGAAAGTTGCAATATATGTGCAAAACTAGAACCTATGACCATACAGGAAAGCTTGCACCAAGCTGTGATCCAGAACAACTTGGGAAGAGTTGTTCCCCTTAGATTGAGAATGAAAATCACTTTGTTGGAAGTTAACTGAGCATCTTTTAGCCATAATTGTACATGTCTCTGACCTGTCTCTTTATTTATTGCAATACTACAGTCATAACATCATCATCAAAACAAAAAGAACTACACAATAATTTCTCAAATAATTTTTCACCAAGTTACTGTAGCACATCATAAATCCCTACACAATCAATGTTTCAACATAACATCTTTACCTGTTTGCATGCACTCAAATGGTATTGTGAACTGTCCAATAAATTCATCCCCAATATAGTCGTCATCCAGAACAGTGAACCTCACCAGAGCCAGCTCTGGCAAGTTGATCTGGAACTCGAAGCTTTCATCAAAGATTGGATTGTATCCTGCAAACAAACAAAAAACCCTTATATTTTGAGGTTGAAAACAATTTAATGTTACCTTTCAACTTTGACAAGATTGACGTGAGTTTTAATGATTTATTCCAACAATAACTATTCTGCAGTAAATATTCACTGCAGACAGCAGCATACTGTGACGTCTGCTCTCACAACCCATGTACAGCAACAGGTGTATTGAAATCAAAACCTACTAGAATTTTGAAAATGTAAACTAAAGATCAAATTCCTGAACAAGGGAGGAATTTATCATTCATTGTATTATTCATCTACTTCAATTCAATCATTATTCAGTGTAGAGGAAGTGAGACTGTACACTAGCTTGTAAACAGTCAATCCTATTCAATGCAGTCAGGTTTTCAGCATGTATCTATTGTGTCCCAAACTGACCTTATCTGTTGCACTTTGGCACTCATATTGCTGACAACATAAAATACTGTTCACTCCCTGTTGAAAATATAGTTAATTTTGATCATAGACCTTCAGTCCTAGTAATCACCTGGAATAACGGTGAAAGACTGGCACAATAAATTAATCATTAGAATTACATCCAAATTTTGCAAAAATGTTCATCTTAAATATTTGATATTATTTTGTTCAAACCAAGTACTAGTGTTCAGGTTACCTGTGTACAGAACCTGTCGATGAGTGTCACTCACACCAAGTATGAAGGTTAGATAGGACTTTTTATATGGTGTATTTCACCAAGTAAATGAAAACACATTGTGATTTTCTTTGTCTGTCAGTACTTGGGGTGAAATAAATTGATGTGAGCAGGATGTTTGGTAGTAAGGCAGGTGGGTGAAAATACTAGACGGCCATACACCGCATGCCATGTCACCAGCAGTACAGACACAGAGTTCACACTTGCCATTATGCGGCATAGTTTTGGTCCTTTCCTCGGCACAGTCCGAGGGAATGCCGAACACTTCAATGGTGACATAGGGGTCCGTCACCTCCCCTTTAGCTGCGGAACCCTTGGGCTTCGGGAAGTTCTGGCCACTGATAATCTGCAACAAATACAAATCACAGACTTCATGTTTATGTACCTGGAAACCAATTATGATGATGTGCTAAAGAACTTTTACAAAATACTTTCGAAATAACTTGACATTCTCCTTAATATGAAGTACAGGGGTGGGGTGGGGGTGTGTATCCTATTCACCTTTATATGAAGTATTTGTGGGAGACATCCTATTCACCTTTATATGAAGTATTTGGGAGAGACATCCTATTCACCTTTATATGAAGTATTTGGGGGGACACCCCTGGAATGACCTCCCTGGTGTTTGCACTGAAGTATGAGATCTCCTCCCTCATGATGGCAGGTTTCAACACAAAGCCACAGCCTCCATTCTTGTGGAACCAGCCATTGTAGAGGTCCATCATGAGTCCTGCTGTCTGGTAGTTCAGGGCCACTGAGGAAGAAGACATCAAGTGGAGGACATGACACATGCTACAATTCCAAACACTGACACCCCCAGGTGGGGTAGGAAGAGGGGAGGTTGAGCTGGGGTTACATCACCTTCAAGGTAACTGCACCGACGTAGTGACGTGCATGTGTGTAACCCCCAAGACACACTTGCACAAAGCGATCTTGTGAGCCTAGGTTAAAGTATGGGAGTTATGATCATCTTAGAGCTAAGATCGCTTTGTGCAAGTGGGTCCTGGTACAGTGTAGATGTGTTAATTTACCATTAAACACCTGTGTCATCAAAAGTTACATCAGATTTTATTTGGGAATCAAGCCATATTGCCCTTAATTCCATTTTTCTTGGAGACTCCACAATTTCACATGTAAACAAATTCAAAATGAAATGATAATAATCATTTAATAGTTAATTTCAAAAGTGTAAAAGAAAAGTGATATTATTATCAAATTGACACCTCAATAATTGTAGTTATCAAAGTTCTTAGCAAGAAGTAGCCACTTGTAAATCTCAAAATAAATCATGGTCACCAAACAAAATGGAGGCAAAGAGAGTACTGTACTGTATCTCTGTGTTAGAGAATAGCTAAGGCAAGTGAGTCCCATGTAGTGCTATTATATCCTGATAATGTATGCCAACCAATAATCTTCATACAACAGTTGCACATACAGCTTGAATGAAACACATCTTTTTATACACAGTTGTGCTACGTACTTAAGGAACTTGATTATTTGTTTGTTCTGAAGATTAATGGTGGACAGTACACATTAGGACAAAAAGTAACAGTTGCAAGTTGTCCCAGCAACTTGCCTATCTTTACCCCTAAACTACACATAACACATCTACACGTGCAAAGCTTCTATGTATGGGTCCTCACCCATCTGACAGCCGCAGTTCCAGAGATCCTGGGGGTTGTAGTTGCTGGAGTCGATGCGCATACCATTGGGGTAGATGCGAGACAGGAATCGCTTGTTGTGGTTGACATATTCCTCTGGCGAGGACATCGCCAACTTCAGAGCCTGGGACTCACTGTACGAGCAAATCTCCCAACATTTTTCTGAAAAGCAAACAACCCTATATGAAGACATTTCCAAAGAATCAAGCTGTTCAAAGCAGCAGTATGATTGAGAATTGGTCTATTTTAGACAATCTAGTGATCGACATCCTGAGCATCGCTCTACGCAATTGGAATACGATGAAATGCATCAACCAAGTCAGCGAGTCTGACCACCCAATCCTGTTAATCACCTCTCACATGGGTTGCTGAAGATCACTTCTAACCCACATTTCACAGGTCAATTATTGCAATGATAAGATTTTTGTATCATGAGTGATTATATCAATACAATACCATAGATTCAATTGTAATGAAATACCTTCCTTAAACACAATTGTCAAGATTTCATGTATCATGTCATGAATTTAGAAATAGAAATAGAAATGACATGTTTAGGGGAAACAACTGCTTCATTGTTTGTGCAATAAGCAGCCCTGACATTACAAAGAAAATCATGTTATATCTTACCATTAATGTCTTAATGTATCAGATTGTGTACATTTTCATGACCTTACTCCCGTTCCACAAAGCGATCTTATTAAGGGCTAAGACTGCCGTAAGTCTATGTTAAAGTATGGGAGTTAAGATCGTTTTAGCTACGTTTGTTTGTTGGTTAACACCGCACTCAGCAACATTCCAGCTCTATGTAATTTCTAAAATTATAAAATTCTGTAAATTATCGAGTCTGGACCAGACAATCCAGTGACTGATATCATGAGTATCGATCTATGCAATTGGGATACAATGTATACAAGTCAATGAGCCTGACCACCAGATCCCTTTAATCGCCTCTAACGACAAGCATAGTCACCATTTACAGCAAGCATGGGTTGTTGAAGACCTTTGAAGATCTTCACGGTCTCTTAGCGCTATGATCGCTTTGTGGAAAGGGGCCCTGATGACTACTGTGATATGTTCAGAGGACATTACAGTTTACACAGGAAGAAGGGCATGGAGTCTTAATGTCATATATGTCTTAGCAAGGGAATTATTAGACTTATGCTTAGTTACTGAAAATATATAATTTTGAAAGAAACAGATAACTCCATTTAAATTGAAAAGAAGCCTGGGCCAGTGAGATGGAAGATTCAGAACCTGTGGGAAATCTAGACTTGCTCCATGTATGGTCGTAGCATTACAGTAAGGGTTGTGAGGAAGGGAAAATAATATGGTTCAGGGACTTGAGGTAGATGAGTGAACTAAGTTTAATATAGCTGTTTCTTCTTGTGTAAGTAGAACAGGTATCCATGGTCTCTTGTTTTTTGTTTAATGTTTAAATGCAGTTTCCAGCTATATGATGGCAGCCTGCAAATAATCAAGTCTGAACCAGTGATTGCTATTGTGAGCAACAATCCACACAATCAAGGTACGAGACCACACAAACAACCAAATCACCAAGATTGACCACCTGATGCATTGGCTGCCTCTTACGACCAGCACAGGTAACTGGGGACCAATTCTACCCCGGAATCCCCACCCAAGGCATTTGAGCAATTGACTTGATCTTGCATCTGTTTGTGATGTGTGCTACTGATGGGACAGAATACGTTTTCAAGAACACCTGACACTATCTGATAATGATATAATTGAAATCGTACAATCGACTCTTAGAAGAGATTTCTTCTAAAAATGGAAAGGGTATAATCTTTTTTATTAAGGACTCACGGTTCTGCTGGGAAACCTGAAAGTCTTCAAATCTCTTGGACACACAGTAGACAACCATGTCAGACAATTCTTTGACCAGCTTGTGCTTCTTGACCGACCCCTCCTGAAACACCAGCATCCAGTAGCATCCAGGACAACATCCATACCAACCACACACATGACATAGAAAACTAGACCACAAAATAGTTCTGAAAATGGAAATAGCCATGAACAGATGCATTTCTCTACCAACAGGCCATGTGCTGAAGGCCATCAGGGTAAACAAATGCATGCACAACAGATAGCCATGGCAGTTTACAGCCAGTTGGTTGCATAGTTTGGCAGAAGCAGTGCAGTTCCTTTTCCTTGGGGTCTCCATGAGATAGCATAAGAAGCATGCAACTTGGCAGTAGGCAGGTCCCTCTGCATGTTTCACTGACTGAAATCATACAGTATACAAAGCTAGGCAAAAACCATTTAACTTCAGCTAGTTCTGCAAGTGATTTCTGTAAAGTACTTATGTGAATAATGCCCGGAATGGCTATTGAAATTGTTTAGTCATTTTAAATATTTGTTTTTTTGTTAAATACTAAATCCAAGGAGCAGACTGGGGGATCCAAAACAGCATAATTAACTTTAATAATAGTCTCGTCTCCACATGCTCTGTTTACTTATTTACTGAAAGAAGTATCTTACCAACCGTTGTATCCAGAATTCCTTATAAAGTTGTGCAATTTAATGATGTTACATTACACAATTAATTCCATTGTAACGTCAATGACATAAAGCATCATAATTTGGATTCAAACCAGATTTATCACAATGATCATTAGCACTTTTAATGGAATGAAATCAAGTCCAAACCTTTTACTAAAATCAAATTGGCATTAAACCATTTTTCTCATAACATCGGTCTTTGCTCAAAACTGTCTAGTCCATCAGCCCCAACTTGGCTCATTTTCAGAACATTTTAGAGTTATCATATATTATAGTTTTATTAGCTGATCCTACTGGACTGAACTAATTTTACTTGACTTATCACAGACTAGTCCTTTGATGCCTGTTATCTTCAGAATTGACCTAGGATTAAACCTGTGACCTTGACACCGATCTTTAACCTTGACCTTACCCGTTTACTATTTTTCTTCTTGTCAGGTTCTGCCCCCTCGTCCTCATCAGTGACATAGCCCTCGACTGAGCTGGTTGCGATTGGCAGTTTTTTACCCTGCAATATGCATGAGTTAAGCATGTGAACAAGGCAACTAGATCTACTGACACCAGCAAGGTGAGGTTAATCCACTAAAGGGTGTCCAGATGGGGGACTATGTCAAGCCAGGCTGGTCATGGAGGTCAATACACACACAGCATAGAATACAAATGTAAATGTCAGAGAATAAACAGTCTTGATTTCCCCCAGCAATAGATTCATTTGGGAATAACAGGCACAACACAGTGATGCCATAGTAGGTCAAATACTACAACAGTTCAAACTCAATCATATTTCAATTAAATCCTGTGTATAATAGTTACTTTATTTCATTTCCAAGCCATTTAATCATTCATGACGATAGTGAGTGAGTGAGTTGAGTTTGATGTCGCTTTGAACAGTATTCCAGTTATATGTCAGCTTAATGTGGCGGAAAGCCCGAAGTAATGCAGGTCTCAGACGTTTACCACTTTGGTGAAACCCACGAGCACGGGTATGGTGCTGATAAACCTAGAAACATAATTGGGACGAACCAGGATTCACGACACATGATGATAGATTTCGAAGTTTGGTGCATTAGATGAGCAGGCCATCCATGTCCTCACATGTTGATAATTAAGTATAGTGTGATCAGAATGTACAGTTAACCTTATTGTGTAAAACCACAAGAAATTTCAATCTGTTCATGTTGAACCAAATCCTTCAGTTGCAAGTATCAAGATATGTACATCCCACCCAAATGTTGGCGCTGGTGTTGTATTGACCCCCTGACCAGGCTATAAGCACTAATATACACCTTGACCGGCACATACAGTCCTATAATCACAGTACCTTGACCAAGAAAGTCAGACACATATCAGTTCTTGACGGATGTACAAACGTTTATGACACAGTCTCAGTACTATCATGTCTAGCTACTGTATTGTGAGTTGTCAGTTTGGGGGCAGGCGAAACAGGATCTGATCAAGGGGGTGTTCTGGTTATGAGATTGGTATAGCACCTTATTGAACAGATCTTTGTTATTACACTACACGCCAGTTATTTGTGATAAGAAAGCACACAGTGAATCTGGTCATTGACCTTTTTCTACCTGGGGAAATCCATCAGCATGGCATCAAAATCAAAAAAATAATTCGGCCTCACTTAGGTTGAATCTGAATGGAACAGATTATTCGACCAACAGAGTGAGTGAGTTAGTGAATATTGCTTAATGCTGCATAAGCATTGTTACAGATATTCCTAGCTCAATTCCAAAGACATAGCTGCCAACTTTCCCAATTTACAATTATTATTTTGTTACGATCTTCTGGTCGGGACACCAAAGCCTGACACAATTGATAACTTTTTTGATTAGTTTCTATTTCGTCTACAGAAACTTGCGATTATACATGTGCAGTGTCTCGATTAGACAGATGCAACACCATAGACAGACTTCACACCAGTTGACAAATAAGACGCGCTCGTGTTCACATCAGATGGTGTAAGTTAAATAATGACCCGCTCTTTACCAGTGTCTATAAAAATTTAGTCCTTTCGTCCTTTGTCCTTTTGTAGATTTGCATATTATTTCTATCAATTAAGGAAGAATTCATATTTTCATATTCTAGTTTCAAATTCAGACATTCAGGACAGTAGGCAGATGTGCAAAGAACATGGAGACATATCCAGAACTCACAAGAAGCCCCTTTCTTACACAAACTTGTTTGAAACATCATGGTTAAATACGTTCAGGGATTTTTAGTCTGCTCAGACTGTACAAGTGTTCTCATCATGTCCAAAAATTAAGACCAGGATCTCACAAAATGGAAACAAAAATTCTTTGAAGTTTAAAATTACACATTTACTTGACATCTTGACATGACATGAACACATTTCATCTCCCTCAAATTCAATTTTAGGGGCCGAAATATAGAGGCTGATGAGAAAATTACACTCACTATGTTTGATCAACATTCAAAGAAACGAATAAATTTTCTTAACAAGATTGAAGTGTCTATCACTTATCCTCCAACACTGATCAAACATTCATGTGTAAGACATGGCCGTACAAGCTGATCACTCACTACTGATAAGACGAAAATGCACTTGCCTAAAATAGATGGTAAATTAATGTGCCAATTTCTCCTAGATGACACACATGTAATTATCATCCACATATAAAACATACAACTAACAAACTGACTTTTGTCGTAATGTAATTTTTGACACTTAATATTGATCCTGAGTGTTCTCATAGATGAGATGATACTCAAACACTCTGTTACAGACTTGTATTACACCGAGAAATATCTGTGAGGATGTACACAATGTGAGGATTCCGACTGATTGTGATCGCAGGTCACTTTGAACAGTGGCAGCTAAATCAAGTTTACTCTGTGGGTAGCAAACCACAGCAATAAAAACACTAGCCTGTATGCTGACATTAGGGTGTGAATGTCATGGATGCTGTTAAAAAAGAAGTCTTCAGTTGGAGCGCAGGATTAAAATAACTAGCAACATTTACTTGGTCTATGTTTTTAGTGATTTCAATAACAGTGTGACCACTATCAAACTGCTCTGCAATGACAAAACTCAGATAATGTTTTTGTTGTTGACACTAGCACACAGAGGGAAGAAAAGTTTGTTCAACCTCCTGAATGGACATGAGACGTGGGTAGCAAGATACTACACTTGCACAACTTATCATGTATAGTTTGCAGTGAAAAGGACTTCTGTCGAATCTGAAGATTTTATAGTGTGATGACAGCTGAAATACAGGATTTCTGGCAATAATGTAATAGAGGTTTTGTATTCGTAAGAATTATTAACATGTGGGCCAAGTAACTCTGTGGATGACGGCATCAGCAAGACCACGCTGTCATGTCGCCGATTCTTCATTTAGCTTGCTCTAATGACAAGCATAGGGCCTGGTATCCTAACCTGCTCAGGTATCCAAACTGTTCTGACATCCTAACGTGTAGACTGACATTTAGTCCAAAAAATATAGCTATGTTATTCAAAACTATATCTGTACAAAATATAACAATGATATCCAAATAGAGCCAAGAAACAATGCTTAATGTCAGAGCTGTGCCAATCTAGAATTGTTCAAGAATTCTAAACTTCAGTTAGACTCCATGTATTCTCAATGGTCTGGGAGACAAACCACCTCACATGGCTCACTTGAAGTAATACTTCATGAACATCTATTAGGGATGTCACGATTCACCTATTGTACCGATGCATCCATAGACAATTCTCACGCTACGATACAAGCCTAATTCTTACCGAATTTGAAACTGATTGTTTGATTGGCATTCTAGAAGTTGGTGGGTAAGTAAGAAAACATACAACTTTATGGATACCAACTTCAGGTTTATTGCATATAGTGACGTTTCCATGTAGATTCTCACACTGTTATCAAGCTGGAGTGACATCAACCAAGTGATGAGAGGTATAGATACATGACACGTTGTGATAAGCAGCAGATTAACACTGACAACAACGGTAATAGATACGGTAATACAGATAATTCGACTAAGCCAGATGTACAGTAAGAATAACAAATAGCACACAGGTAATGAACCACACGGGTAATGAAGCCAGATGTACAGCAAAGATAAGGATTAAAAGGATTTAACATTTGTGACACGCTGATTGGGTCCTTATTACAGAGCTCCAGATAAGCTTTCGGTGTTGTTGGTATTTTACCCATGCATTTTAAAATGTGGGTATTTAAGTTAAATATTTAAAAACACTATTCATCTAGTCCCTGCAAAGTGGTGTCATGTGGGCTTCGAGAGCTTTATAGGACGATACCACGATACTTCCACAAGAAAGTGTGATAGCAAATGATCATGATGTAACTGTCATCCTGGAGTTTGGCAAGGTTGAAGAAATGCCTGTTTATAATTTCAAAATAAGTATCTGATTTGCTAATTGAACATGCAGGGTTACTTCACAATATTTTGATGATATGCACAAGTTTTATTTTTGTAGCGTATCTGTAATGTTCATTGCGTATTTGATACGCTTGGATTTATTTTACTGCATATTTCTGCATTTCTGATGCATATTTTACGCAGATTCGCAGCTTATCTGGAGTACTGTTATTAAAATAGTCTACTGCTTGATAAGATCTTCATGGACAGAAGAGATGTAATACCCTTGATCTCTGTTGATCAGAGGTTTGTGATGGCAGATTTATAGCTTTTCTTTTGGTTTAGTCCTGATGTTTGGTTGAGAGGATATGGAGTCAAAACAGAATTGGATGGCAAGGGAATTTTTGCTGGTTGTCACTCCAGCTTGATGACGGTGTAAGAATCTACATTGAAAAGTTACTGTATGCAATAAGTCGTTATCCATAAAGTTGAACATTTTCTTACGCAAATTTGAAAGTATCAAGCACGAACATCTCAAAGTTGAGTTCAATTGTACTTTTTTAAGTCAGCTTTTTAACTTGTTATTCAAAGCTTATTGTTGACCAATCAAATAAGGAATATTGTATGTTAGTTATTTCATCCATGAAGACTAAAACCACTTGGCATTGAATTTAAATGTTTAAACAAACTACACCCTTTTCTGGTGCGTAACACCTGCATCAAGTACCAGCTCAATCATCTATTCAGTAGTTCTGGAAGTGTCAAAACTAAAAAAACATGTTGATGAACACTAAAATTTCAATTTCTCAATAAAACAAACTTAAATAGAGGGTAATTAATGTCAACATTGTACATGGGAATTTGGTACATTAGAAATATCTGACAAAAAACCTATCCATGGTTTCCACCTAGATATGGTATGTGTATCATGGTTAACATTTATACTAAGTTATCTTATAATAATTAGATCTACATCAAGTGCTTTTATGAGTTATCATGGTGTAATATTTATACATCATGATAACTCATAAAAGCACTTGATGTAGATCTAATTATCATAAGATAACTTAGTATAAATGTTAACCATGATATGTGTAAGGCCCTGTAATGAAAGGCCCTGTAATGAAAAAACCCTGTAATGGAAGGCCAAATAGTGAAAGACCCTGTAGTGAAAGGCCCTGTAGTGAAAGACCCTCTAATGAAAGTCCCTGTAGTGTAAGGCCCTGTAGTGAAAGACCCTCTAATGAAAGTCCCTGTAGTGTAAGGCCCTGTATTGAAAGGCCCTGTAATGAAAAAACCCTGTAATGGAAGGCCCAATAGTGAAAGGCCCTGTAATGAGAGGCCCTGTAATGAAAGGCCCAATAGTGAAAGGCCCTGTAATGAAAGACCCTGTAGTGTAAGGCCCTGTAGTGTAAGGCCCTGCAGTGTAAGGCCCTGTAGAGTAAGGCCCTATAGTGGAAGCTGATGCAACTGAAGCTAGTACTGTTAAAGGCAAGGCATTGTTTTCCCACACCAAAGCAGATAGACAGTGGATATCCTAAAATTGCATCTCTTTCTAAAAAAAATCCTCGATATTGTATACTTAAAGGTCAAGTGTATTGCTGCATATAGGTACTCTTTTACCCTGAAACGTGAACAGACCCTTACGCCCGCTGTATATACTACTATGTATACCACTTCATACTGTGTGCATATCAGATTTATACAAAAACAATTCTCTTTGTTACTTTCAAATGTTTTTTTCCAGAGTTTGTTGTACAACATATATGGATATTAGACACATCAAACATTGATTTTCCCAAGAGTATTTTTTTACAACACATAACATAAAGGATAATAGTATATTTTTCCAAGACATATTTCAAGGAAATCCACTGACACATTTATCTTCATCCACCAGGTGATAATAAAAACACTTACTTTGATAAGGACTCTGCCTTTGAAGAATTCTGGAGAAGGTAAGTGTTCGACATTTTCGTCGGCAGATTCCGTGTACAACTTGTCCCCAAGTATGGTGGTCATGTAGTGGGCAATGGCCTGCTGTTGTTTGATACTGCAGTGGTTTTCTATTGATAATATCACAGGGTACCTGAAATACAAGTTATATATCACCAATAAGTGTGTAGAATGACTGTGTATAAAAACTCCCCGATAGTTGCTCAATATAGCGATTCCCAATGCCCATTGGTCAATTGAAGCCATTTGACGTCACAGTGCTTTATCGTTGTGAAAACTACGATATGACATTATTCATGACGTCAGAAATTCACTTAAGACAAACACTGAAGTACCATGTTTTTTGCAACACACTGGGGTGGGGTCAAGGCTGGGCCAGACTATGCCATTTTTATGTCTTGGCCCAAACAAAAATTTCTATTGCAGTTGGCTCAGCATGGTAAACACCAACTGAGCTAATGGTGAGACTCGGGGACTTTCGTTCACCTGCAGAAACATGAACCTATTTCAAGTACTGTATTCAACATAATAAGCGCCCCTCTCTAATAAGCACTCAGGGCGATATTTGCTAATATATTGGCTAGCGAACAATCCCAATTAGCACCCCTTCCGATTGATCAATGTATAAAAAGACTTATTGTTTCACATATAATAAGCACTCGTGTGTTATATGCACCCTTATTTATAGGCAATTCAATTTTGGAAAAAATATATGCAGAGCTCCAAATAAGCTGCGTATCTGCGTAAAATACGCATCAAAAATGCAGAAGTATGCAGTAAAATAAAATCAAAGCGTATCAAATACGCAACCAACATTACAGATACGCTACAAAAATAAAACTTGTGTGTATCATCAAAATATTGTGAAGTAACCATGCGTATTCGATTAGCAAATCAGCAACTTATTTTGAAATTATGAACGGGCATTCCGTAAACCTTTCCAAACTCCACGATGACAGTTACATTATGATCATTTACCATCACACTTTCTTGTGCAAGTATCATATTTTTGAGTCCTACAAAGCTCTCGAACCTACATGACATTTAACAGTATTTAACTTAAATACCCACATGTGTAAAAACAAGTGGGTAACAGAAATTTGAATACCCAGATAGAATTACTGATAATCAATTATTTTAAAATGCATCGGTAAAATACCCACAACACCAAATGCTTATCTGGAGCTCTGTATATGTCATATAAACTGTCACCATAAACCAAGAAATTTATCTTTCAACTCTGTCGTTTTTTCCCGCCAAAATAATATTCTAATAAGAGCCCCCAATTTCTAATTTTGAGAGTGCCCTGAGCGCTTACTATGTCAAATACGGTATATGTAACATAAATGCCAGAAAAGGATCAACCGTGATTATCTGCAGAAACAGATTCCATTGGGGATAAAGATGAAATAGTGGTGAAAATCATCAATGGATGACTGAAAATCAGAGATGACACCAGGTGTTAGCGGAAAGAGTAAGCATGTCCTGCTCTACAGGTGCCCCCGTCAATCACCATCTGCAGACCAAATCAAGTGTCTATTTGTTGCTAAACACCACACAGCAGCAAGCCCACTCCACACCATTCACACAGCCTACATGTGTAAACTCCAACGCCCTGACAGATTGACAATGGTAATGTGAAAGAATCGGGTGGTCCTTAACATAGTTTAGTTATATAATACATACAAAATGTCCCCATAACAACATACTGATGTCCATGGATGACAAGTCCATGTGATGACCATGCTGAAACACCCAGCCCCTTGTCACAAACATCCCTCCCTAACACTACCAATAACCCCTCCAGTGTACCCCCAACACAGCCCCATGTCACAAACATCCCTCCCTAACACTACCAATATACCAATACCACCATCACAGCCCCATGCCACAAACATCCCTCCCTAACACTACCAATAACCCCTCCAGTGTACCCCCAACACAGCCCCATGTCACAAACATCCCTTCCTAACACTACCAATAACCCCTCCAGTGTACCCCAAACACAGCTCCATGTCACAAACATTCCTCCCTAACACTACCAATATACCAATACCACCATCACAGCCCCATGCCACAAACATCCCTCCCTAACACTACCAATAACCCCTCCAGTGTACCCCCAACACAGCCCCATGTCACAAACATTCCTCCCTAACACTACCAATATACCAATACCACCATCACAGTGTACCCCCATCACAGCCCCATGTCACAAACATCCCTCCCTAACACTACCAATAACCCCTCCAGTGTACCACCATCACAGCCCCTCTTGAATACAGCCCTTACTTTCTTTCTACAATGTAAAGCTGTTTCTTTGAGGAAAAGTGGAAAATGCGGTCCTATGTTTTCCCTCTGAAGCACGAAAAAACATTGAAGCATGTATTACCACCAGTTTTACAATGAATTCATTCCTGCTTAGCAAATATCAATCAAAATGTTGCTGTGTAGACTGGGATACTATTCTTGATGTCGATACTCCTTGAAAATGTCTCTCTTTTCTTGTAAAGACAGGAGGCGATGAAAAAGCAAGGTCGCTAATCTGGTTCCCTTTAGATGAAAAGTGAAGGAGAAACTCTAAAACTGCTGCCACGAAGTCCTCATTACATCCTCCAAGTATTCATTATGTGGAGCTCTACGACTGACAAAGAGAATGATAGATTCTTCATCTTCCTAGATAATTAGACATCATATTTAAAGATACCACCTAACCTGTAAAAATCTTGCATTACCACAAGAAAAGATCAAAATGATGTGTCATCATTTTTCCTTACAAGATAAAAATAATTTACGCTATCTGTTGCCAAGATCACAAGGATGGTCATTATGAAGAAGGCTGGTTCCATGAAACAATGTCTAACTTATGCTTGTTGTAAGAGGTGCCCTAATGGTACCGGTGAGCGGACTCCATGACATGGTTGGTAGTGTGTCGTACCAGCTGAGTGCAGTGTTACAAAACAACAGACAGACAGAGACATGTTGACAGGTGTGGCAGGCCAGTAGATGACATAAGCACTGATCCAACCCATGGAGGTACTACACACTTTAAGTACAGTCAAACAAAACCACACGATCCTCGTGTCACATTGTCAGAGTATTCCAAACTAACCAAGAAAAACAAGGGGTCCTTGTTATGGCATTCAAATCAAAAGTAATCAAAACCTATAATCAATTTGTATAGGAGCAACACCAAGGACCCAAGGACACCCCTTAATTTCCAGACCGTCGGACACTTGTCAGTCACTTTTAAGGGTCCATTCTGTTCTTGGTTTAGGTCGTCTTCAAGGCAAATGCCATAAAATAACTTATGTTTTGTTCTGTTTATCACAAATTATATACACATCACATTTGAATGTAAACTGCCCAAGAAGTGATGTTTCAAGTTTGTTCTTGGTAAAATTTCTTTAGTATATGATCTTCTGTGTAAGCAAGCTAAATACTCAAATACAAACTGAAAAACTAAAATAAAAATATACCATTACATATTCATATTAGAAGTATTTAGTTGTGGTGAGGTGAGGTGAAATGGGGTTTAATGTCACATTCAAGATTATTTCACTTACATAGCAATGAAGATACATGTGTGTGTGTGTGTGTGTGTGTGTGTGTGTGTGTGTGTGTGTGTCTGCCTGCTTTGTACTAGTCTGGATTAATGACGGTTTCATAGCACCAGCCCAATGACATACCATGCTGCAGTTTTAAAGAAATTCCCACACAGACACAGTAAACTGACTCAGAGTCAACCAGTCCTTGTTTTAGCCCCTTAATGCCGAGTGCCAGGCAGGGTAACAACAAGTACCATCATTTGATGTCTTTGGGTAGGATGTGGCTGGGGATCAAACCATCGACCTTCCGCTCTCAAATTAGTTGGCTGTTTCATGAAATGATACAAATACAGTTGGACCCCGGTATGTCAAACCTAGCAGGACCGTTTTGTAACTTCGAGTACAACACTGCGAGATATCCAGACATTTGAGACAGCGAGGCATGGACAGCCAAACAGATTGAGTATATTAAGATCCACAGCAATACGATTGCATACTCGATAAAAAAGAAATACAAGAAATCGACTCCTAGATTTATCACTAGATTTTGGCAATGTAGACACCATATTTAGAGCGATACTTAGATCCATTGACAGCTGTCTTTCTACTTCAAAGCGGATTCCACAGCCTGCATCACATCCTATTTTGTCTGCATTGTACATACTTTCAACTTTATTTGCATGTCAGAGTAGATAACTAGATCCAGTGATCTCCAACAAAGTGGGTTAATATTACATCTGAAGTTCATTTTTATACATTCTGTCTACTCGATAAAAACAAAGTGTCACTCTGCCACTATCTTGTTAATTCACTGCTTTGATATTGTGAGCAATGTCACACAGGTTTAATTCCATAAATCCGACTTTGAAAAGTACCCTTTGATGTAACCAGGAAGTGCTATGTTTATACTCATGTCTACACACATTGTTTTATTTTTCTATAAAGATTACCATTTATATATATATTATAGCTCAGCGCTATATGAAATTCCTATTTGAGTTCATCAAAACTGTTAATGCATACATTTTTTATATGTATTCATTTAGTGAGGCTGTAAGTTGAGACCAAATACTAGGTTTTAGATATCAGTACATTCGTGTTAACGTCAAGTTAAATAGACAACAAACATATGTTGCATGTTATGATGACTCTTAGTCCTTCATACAGCCCCTGAAACAAATATATCCAATACAGCCATACATGTCTATAATATTTGGCAAATCAATTACTGCAGTAATGAAAATGAAGACAGTCTCCGGGCTCCAATTTACTATATTTTATAACTGTAATTTAACAACTGGTTTATTTCTGTAAAATAGTTCACCTCAGAGACTAGATTAGTCTAGATGACTCTGACAACACAAGTCTTAACTGATAGGTGAGTGAGTTGGGTTTAACGCCGCTTTTAACATTATTCCAGTTATATCACGGCATGTCAGCTTTATCTGGAAGGAAAGCCCGAAGTGATGCCGGTTTTGGCCGTTTACTACTTTGGTGAAACCCACGAGCACGGGTATGGTGCTGACAAACCTAGAAACATAATCAGGGCGAACCGGGATTCGAACCCACAATCATAGGTTTCTGGCATGCTTAAGGGGTGCATCTCTGCACAGCAAATCGTAGCACCTTAGACGACTGGGCCACCCGTGCCCCCTGGTTAAAAGGTGATGCATACATGAGTTGTTCACTCACATGCCTGCTCATAGGTCAGCTATTTATACACCAGCCTACAAAGACTGAAGAATACTTCTAATATGAAAGAGGTTACACTGAGTAAAGAAGGCACCCTCCACTCTTCTCCCAACTCCCTACAAAGGTTAAGGAATACTACAGACACAGGCACCATCAGGTCAGCCTGTTTCGTAAAGGCCACGCCTCTTCACAGACCATCACCAACACTCATTATTCCAGACACATGTTATGCTGCACATGCGTTGCACATCAACCCGAGACCTGTTACCACAGCATCATTACATTGATCTTATTGACCCTGTTAAATTATCGTCCTAAAAGCCAAAGGTGCTGATAGGATGATTAATAGGGAATGATTTGGACCCAAAAGCAATCTAGGTGCCTGATCCGATCCTACAGAACACCATGTGGCCACATAAAAGACAAGAACGTATTTTGACTGGCGGTAAGTCTGATAGAGTACATAATAGGGGTGTCTGGAGGGCTCATTTCTGAGGCAGCCATTATGATGCCACCAATATCAAATAGCAATACAGTTTGTAATCACTGACAGGGTATAATAAGACGTAACATCTGATCTCTGCTTACTGTGCTTGAGTAGGTTGATCAAGATAGCAACTAGTATGTTTCATACTGATGTTACTTCAACATACTGTTTTTCATGAAGACATGAATAAATCATATCTGGAATGTGGATGACATATAATATTCCCTCTCTGATTTTTATGAATAATCTAAATAACATCCTAACTGACGTTTTTCTTCAACTTTTCATATTTTATTATCAGACAATGTTTTCTTTTTTCTGACCATTCAATGAATATTTCATCAACATATTTGGTATAACCAACAAATAACACACATTCCTGCAGCCTCTGTTTTCTTTTCTCATTCTATTGGCAAGGATCAATATTTCTCATGGTCATCTATCCTGCCTTGGCATTCTTGTTGGCTCTGCTGATCAAGTCTTATTGGGATAAACCTGAACACTATATTGAGATAAGTCTGAACGCTCCATTGCAATAAGTTTGAACAGCCTGTCCGAACACAATATTGAGATAAGTCTGAACGCTCCATTGCGATAAGTTTGAACAGCCTGTCCGAACACAATATTGAGATAAGTCTGAACAGTACATTGCGATATGTTTGAACAGCCTGTCTGAACACAATATTGAGATAAGTCTGAACGCTCCATTGCAGAATGTTTGAACAGCCTGTCTGAACACAATATTGAGATAAGTCTGAAAGCTCCTTTTTGTAACATGGTGATATTAGTTTTGTAGTAACAGTGCTGAAAAAACAGATGCCAGATTTGGGGATTTTTTGTCCCACATTTCAAACTGAACTCAAATAAAAAATACTCCTAAAAAAACATATCCTTTTACACTTTGAAAGCTGGTGAGAACACTTATATACTCCGAAGAAAGATGTGTGACTTCAAAAGGGGACATATTCAATTTGAGATGACGAGCGCATGGTTCCAATAGTGTAGCGTGACCTCATGACTTACTCCTTCAAGCAAACTGTCAGGAAGTGCACAAAGAGCTTCCTCAAATATGCAGTGTTCATATATTCAGTGAAAAAGTTCTACTACTTCAAACCACTGTCATAACTTAATTTCAGAGGGGGCACCACAGACCTAGTCATTTACGCCGCTGCAATTCACTGTGTAGAGTTGTGTCCCTTGGGCATACCAGAAACCTATGATTGTGGGTTTGAACCCTGGTTCACCCCAATTATGTTTGTAAGTTTGTCAGCATCATACCCATGCTCGTGGGTTTCAGCGAAGTGGTAAACATCTGGGATCTGCCTCACTTCAAGCTTTCCTGTCACATCAAGCTGACACGCTGTTATATCACTGCAATATTATTCCAAGCAGAAATAAACCCAACTCTTTCCATTTCATTTCAGAGAAGATTCATTATGACACTACTAATATTATACCTCATCCTTCGTCCTCTTTACCTAGCATGATCAAATTCCAACCCAGAGATGTTTTAATGAAGACGTATTGTTGCAATGGTAAAAGAGCTGGAGACATGTTCATCCCCTTCTCTCTTCAACAATAAGCTTCCTGCTTCACAAACGTAATTATTGAATATTAAGGGGAAAAAAAACCACTTAATCATCCTCAGAGTCCAAACCAAGTTTGAATGATTAAACCCTTTTTTCAAATCAGTAACGTTGGAATTTGTTCAATAATTTCTTTCTTTTCTTACACTTTTTTAATAAAAGATTCAGCATGTGAAAATCCCAGCCCAATGAGCCTTCAATATCGTACAAGGAGTGGATAGTCTGCTCCAGCTCTGCCAAGAGAGGTACAAATTCCATTTAGGAGTTGGGAATCTTCAACAAAATCTTTATAGAATTGAGTTGCAACAGAGGCATCAAACCAATATGGCAGCTATGACATAGCACCCGTGTCACATCAAAAGGACTAATTTGCTCATTTTGGTGTGAAAAATAAGAAAATTGACATTGCTCTCTACCAGGGCAAGCCATGGAGGGAAGCAACATTATCTGACCATTAGCAAATTCTTCAGATCAGCTGGGTGTTCAAAGTCGGACAGGATTCTCCTGGAGTGGAAATTCCGGAGATCAATAGTGATAGGAATTATCAACACTGGATGTTTTTATCCCGATAATTCACATCAATATTTCTAAATCTTCCTTCTTTTCAATGAAAGATGAAGGAGGAGAAACATGACCCTACAATTCTGAGAATATTTCAATAATCTGATTCGGCCTTAAAATGGCGTATTTAACACAAGATTTAACCAAAGTATAATTATTGGCAATTAAAGAGATGAAGTTACCATCTAATCTATAACTAGAGACACAATGCTTACTTCACATTAATCAACATGAAACATAAGATATATTTTTACCACAAATGTAATCATAAAATCTTGATTTTATTAGCAGGTTTATATTTAAATAATTATCATATTACAATGTAATCTTGGTAGTTGGTATAGTATACAAACATTAATATATAATTTTTCTTTCTTTTTTTTTTTAACTCAAACACTGACATAGCCAAGACCCTTCATGCCATAAACAACTGCAAAATATTGGGGTCACCAGCCAAAAATGACAATCTTGGAGCCACAGAAAATAGCACTGCATTACGAACTAGGAGCAGCTCCCTCACTGCCATTTTTTGAGAACTCACCAAATAGTTTCACTGACCTTGACCTGACTTATTTGGACCTGACAAAGCAGGGACTCATCCAAAAGAAGACCTATATTAAGTGTAATGATAAATACATTTATACTTCAAACCATAAACATATTAGTGATATATTTTTATCTCCTGACCTTGGGCTTTGACCTTTTTAAAGTATGTGACCCGAGAATTTCTAAGGTCCATGTGAAATAACTTGTAGGATCGTCGGATCGTAGGATCGTAGGATATAATCTAATATCTATAATATTGCAATAAAAAAACTACATTGCACAATTACCTCAAAGGTTACCTTGACCATTGACATGAATGCAATTGGTGAAATTTGTTAAAAAAATAGATGTAAAATAGTAAACCTTAAGTGTCCTGCCAGTGGAGGTAAGCCTCAGACACAGAAAATGTTATGGCAATGTTTTACAAATAACTGAACACTGACCTTGACCTTTGACGAATCGTAACCAAAACCTTTGAAAATAGGGCCCCACCCTTCAGAAGGTATATACCAAGTTTCATGACAAATGCATCAATCCTTTTTGAGAAAATGTAACCACAAACTCTTCAGTGAGATTTATCTGTCTTAAAAATTGTGACCTTGACCTTTGATCTTTTCATTACAGGTGCCAAAAGAATCCCCCAGGATCATTTGGACATTTATTGTCAATAATCTTTGTGTAGTCGGCCTCTGCTGAAATTCCAAGAAAATGCTAAAGCAAAGCAGTGTCAAGGTGCTATAAAACTGTATGCAATATCATTGGAGCATCAAAGTGTGGTGGCATTACACTGACATTGGGAACTTACAATGAATGACTTATTACCACATAAAGATCTAAATAAGATCTCAAATAATGTAGTGCTAAACCCCTGATGAAGGCCAGGGGAGAAAGCTTGAGACTAAGTATATTTATATAAAGATCTAATTCTGAAAGACATATGACCTAAGTTGGAGCATTCACAGTAAGTTTATCTCTTAACTGAATGACACAATTAAACCAACATAACCAAAACAAGACCTCCAGTTTTAGGGAAAGGGCTCAGAGCCCCATAAGCTTCATGCACAAAGCACAAGAAAACATGGTTCAGAAGATACACAGGTGCTCTCATTTCTAATACAGAATTGTAAAGTGATATAGCAATCAGGATCTTGTTCTATCAGCACATCATGTTTTAGTCCTAGCATAGAATGTCATGTGTGTTTTACTGTCAGAGTTCGGAGAAGAAGTAGTGTAATGAGCATGAACACAATACTCACTCAGACTTTATAAATGCGTAGTCTCGTATTGCCTCTATGACAGCCTTGAAGGAGATCTTGGAGGTGAGAGTGTGTCCATGGTAGATGACAGGCTCGTCGCTTGGACCGTCCCAGCAGTCAACTGGAACCAACGGACAACATGAGACATGGAACCAACATCAAGACAGGGATAGAAATGGGAGCTATGGGATTCTAGGTTAGAACAGGTCCCCGGTAACGTATGAGACATGAGACATGGAACCAACATCAAGACAGGGATAGAAATGGGAGCTATGGCATTCTGGGTTAGAACAGGTCCCCCGGTAACGTATGCTAGTGGAAGGCAGGGACTACATGGATCAGCTCTCAGATTTGATGACCATGATCCCCTGCCATACAGCTATAGTAGCACAAAGATGATTGTAACTCCCATACTCTAACATAGGCTTTCAAGGCTTCCGACAATTGTAGCACTAACATCTGTGACTTTGTGTACCTGGGCCAGGCTGATTGCAAGATTGTCTAGTCCAGGTTTGGTTATTTACAGGTTGCTGTCACAGAGCTGGAATATTGCTAAATGCTGCATTAAACAAAACAAACAACAGTTTGACTGTTGACTGTTAACAAATTCTAGCATACGACTTTATGGAAACAACTTCTGGTTTAATGCATATAGTGACGTTTCCATGTAGATTTTTACACTGTTATCAAGCTGGAGGAACTAGAAGTTGTTATCCATAAAGTTGCACGTTTTCCTACTTACTCACTACTCAATCAAACAGTTAGGTTTCCCTCTTACACACAAATACAACTTAACCAAGGCAGTTATATGCATATCAACTAATGATTTCCAACATGTCCAACTAATCTGACTTCAAAACATCACTAAGAATGTAAAACATAACAGCAATGCATGTTTCCCATCCTAGATTGTATCCCCTTGGTTCTCAATTGTACATACATGTATTTCAAAGGTTTAATTCAACATTTGTTTCTTATGACCCAACCATCCATAAAATTGACCCTAAAATTTGAAGCACTGTTACACAATGGATTAAACCCTCTAGAAACTGACCACAAGGGCTGACCACTGAGCTTACAAAGTGTTGGTACAGGTATATCAGTGGCACATGCCAATGTCTACTTCAAGCTCCTCAGTTCTTTGAGGAGTTCAATGGCTTTTTACGCACAAGTAATTCATGTCTCTCAGTCTGCCTTTCCACCTGTTTAACAGGGCAAAACATTTCTGTTTGTAGAATGCTGAGAGGCATTGCTGCACCACTGATTATTACTGAAGTTAATTTGCACATATATATGCAGTTCAAGTTTCAATGTCTGCACAGTAATGGCCCATTCCAAATAGAGTATTGTACCTTTAATAATTTAATAATAACAGCCCAAACTGGAAGATGTCATTTAATGTTTTAAAAGTATTTATTTTGTCTATAAGTTTGTCATGAGAAATAAATCAAGTGATAAATCAAAATGTACAAAGTGAGTGAGTTAAGTATTTCAATGATAGATGTGGAATGTATTTCAAATATATTATTAGCAAAGACAATTTCCAATATGGTTTACAAACTGGTGCAAAAAAACTGTGTTACATTCATGTCATTTCACAACAGGCCTGAGGATTAAAGCTACCAAGAAAATCACTGTCTCAAATCGATTGAAAACACTGTTTTTCATCCATTTATGTCTTATTTTTTAAAATACTATGCATATGCTAAAGGCATTTTCAAATCTTATTCTGGAACGTATTACATCCACACAGCAATTACATAAAAGGCAATGCTTCAGTCTAGACAGTTTTCTCAAATAATCCTTTCTTTAAATCATTCTCATGGTCAAAATACATATAATATTATCCTGTAAACTTTGCACAACGTTAAGAAGGTCTCATAAGTTATGCTTTCCTTGACCCAATAAATGAACATTGCTCTGTCCATGTTCACCCTCTACCTCTCGAATTTAATCCATCCCTGATATTACAACCTCCCTTGCCAAGACATGAAATTTCTCAAGTCCTGCCTAAGTAAATATCACCAGACAATGACACAAAGACCAGAATTGTATTTAGCTCAATACCAGGGATACATTCATGGGACTTTGTGTTAAAAATTGCCGCATTCAGACAGCTGATATTTACATCCTTCGAATTTAATCTGAATTGTGATTCCACAGCATTGGACAAAGCAGCACATTTCCCTCTCTTGCTCTGTACATAGAAGCTGCGAGTCCCATCGTTATCTGTGGCTGGCACGTCACTGCTTCATAGCTCTGTACCAACTGTAACACACACAGTAGCAACTGGGGGAAAGGCTACTCACCCCTCATGCATAGGTGGATCCCCCGGGGGGTCCAGGGAGTCCAGACACCCCCTTTTCAAAACCCAATGTAGTATGCTGTAGGCAGTAAAATTATCTAGAGAAAGGATTTTGATATTTTGGACCCCTCCCTTTTAAAAATGATGGGTCCACCCTTGTCATGTATCTAATTGTTGCTGACCTCTGCTAAAGTCTGATGGACAATCCCACTTTAACACCATAAACCCCAATTTGTGTCAGAAATTTTCATAATAATTTCTGACATCCTTTATCAGCACCCAAGATGATGATGTGTTTGTCGTTTAACACTGAACACACAGTGTGAAATTCAAGCTGTATGACGGCAGCATGGAGATAATCGTGTCTGGATCATTCACACTGGTGATATGACAAGCAGTGATCCACACCAGTGGAGTATGCCGTCACACCATCATCCAAGTCCCCCATTTTATAAAATGTTTGTATAAAACTGTATATCAAACTACCCTGGTCATACAGCCCTCACCAGCAGTACAAGTTGCTGGAGATCAGTTACCATGGAGTCCCCGCGGAATACAAGATCATGAATTCAAGTCATGAGTTCCTTGTCATAACGTGTACACAAAGGTTAAACATCTACGGAATCCAAAGCTAGAAATAACTAGCAATAAACCTCACAGACAGTCCCAGGGACCTTCATTTTCCAGCACTGTTTATGATGATGAACCATCAATGAAACTGCAGGGACTAAAGTATTTCTTATTTTTTTTCTTCTACTGGACCTATTGTCATTTTGGTTACTAACCATCCATTGATCCTTTTATTGGTCATAGCTGTTCAAGTCTGTATACTGTTTAAACACTTACTGTCATTGAACATATATTCCATCAGCTTCAAAATTACACTGTTATTTTGGGGTCATGTTTACAAGAGGATTTTCCAGAAAATTTACCCACCTGAATGTGGGACAGATCTTGTCATGTGATAAAGTCATGAGTTCGATATTTATTAAAACAGACAACACAAAGATCATCACAAATCAATTACTTCATGTGAAACATTCTCTGGGTTAAATGTAGACATATTCCTACACTGAATGAGTTGATAACGTCTATCCACTTGGGGCATCAGTTTTCAAGTAACTGGTACTATTAACATTGTTCGTGACAAAGCATCCCCTTTAGACCATCCTGCATATCGTTAAAACTGAGCCTGGTGACTGAGCAAATATTACTTTATATACAACTATCTATGGCAAAATATTTCTGGGATTAAATGTCTCAATGGAAGTGTAACAGTGTGAGTTAACTCCAAGATGTGGGTCTCTAGAATTTCCCAGCTGCATGAAGCCGGTGGTTGTCTGTGTAAAGACTGTGGTTTGTCACCTCTGCACAGTGAGAAAACATCAGGAATGTGACAACCACCTCCTCCTATAGATCAGATAGACCTCAAACTTCGAGGAGCATGAGTGTCCCAGTCGTATAAGGTGCCACTATTTACTGAGCAGAATTACATCCCTTGAGCAGTCCAGAAACCTATGATTGTGGGTTTGAATCCCGCTTCCCCACGATTATGTTTCTTGGTTTGTCAGCACCATACCCGTGCTTGCGGGTTTCACCTTAGTGGTAAAAATCTAAAACCTGGGCTTTCCTTTCACATCAAGCCGACACGCCGTGATATAACTGGAATACTGTACAAGGTAGCGTTAAACCCAACTCACTCACTCATTGATGGCACAGGCTGCAGACTATGCATCTGCATCCCACACAGACTAACCCAGGTGGCTCCTGTCATACACTCTGATGGTGCTGGATATATCTCACACAGGCTAACCCTATGTTGCTCCTGTCATACACTCTGATGGTGTTGGATGCATCCCACACAGGCTAACCCTATGTTGCTCCTGTCATAAACTCTGATGGTGCTGGATGCATCTCACACAGGCTAACCCTATGTTGCTCCTGTCATACACTCTGATGGTGCTGGATGCATCCCACACAGGCTAACCCTGTGCTGCTCCTGTCATACACTTTGATGGTGCTGGATGCATCCCACACAGGCTAACCCTATGTTGCTCCTGTCATACACTCTGATGGTGTTGGATGCATCCCACACAGGCTAACCCTATGTTGCTCCTGTCATACACTCTGATGGTGCTGGATGCATCCCACACAGACTAACCCAGGTGGCTCCTGTCATACACTCTGATGGTGCTGGATGCATCCCACACTGGCTAACCCTAGGTTGTCCTGTCATACACTCTGATGGTGCTGGATGCATCCCACACAGGCTAACCCTATGTTGCTCCTGTCATACACTCTGATGGTGCTGGATGCATCCCACACAGGCTAACCCTATGTTGCTCCTGTCATACACTCTGATGGTGCTGGATGCATCCCACACAGGCTAACCCTATGTTGCTCCTGTCATACACTCTGATGGTGCTGGATGCAGCTGAACCCGGAGCCTTGTTTCAGTATATGATGTAGTGCAGCTGGTGTAGCTTCTGTACTCTTGGCATATGACTGGATTTTTGTTTTCATAAAGAGATCCACCGTGGAATGCACCTGCTATTTTGAGTGAATACAAACCTATTCATGTATACTTAAACATATGCTTACTGTGGCTGGTGTGGTTGAGTGAGAGTGTACAGACAGTTATATGTTGCTATAACATTCCAGTCTGTAAAAAATCATGTTTGGACCAGGCAAACCAGTGGCCGACGGCTTGAGCATCGATCAGCACAATTAGGGCTCAATGCTACACAATCACAGGGCCTTGTTCCACAAAGCGATTTAGTGCTGCAACCATCATAAGCCAATGTTAAAGTAAGAGAGTGACAATCGTCTGAGATCACTTTGAGGAAGAGGGCCCAGATCTCGCCTGATCCTCAGATTTCAGTTTTGACCTCAGGCAATTCTACTTACTCAGCCCCAGGATCCCAACAGGTGTCTTGAAGGAGAAACTTTGGTTTGGACAAACTTCTGTTTACATGTATCAGGTTTTTGTACTTACGTTCAATACATCGACAGCCTTTCTCCAGAGCTCGGACATATCCCTCCACACTCGACGGCCCCTTCAGCTGATCTTCTAATAGGTACCTACAACACAAAGCATAGCATCAGTATCAAGCTACCAATTCATTATCCTCTTCACTTTCCTTTCATTTGGGTCAAAAAGTTCTTATTGAACAGTCGATGTGATTGTCTGCACTTTCTGCAAGCCAGGTTTGTTGCAGTTCCTCTTCATGCTTAAAAAGTCTGCCACAAAGAGGCAATTGAAATGAAGGAGATTGAACAACAGCTCTCACTAGGATTGGTTTTGTGAAGGATTATACTACATGTCTGAAGTGTTCATGATCTATACAGAGTAAGCAATGTACAGATGTCTAGCACAAGCAGTCAGTAAGGGCCCACCTCTTACTGACACCAGGTACCCTAGCTATTCACCAAGCTGTCTAGCACAAGCAGTCAGTAAGGGCCCACCTCTTACTGACACCAGGCACCCTATTCAACAAGCTGTCTAGCACAAGCAGTCAGTAAGGGCCCACCTCTTACTGACACCAGGCACCCTATTCAACAAGCTGTCTACCACAAGCAGTCAGTAAGGACCCACCTCTTACTGACACCAGGCACCCTATTCAACAAGCTGTCTAGCACAAGCAGACAGTAAGGGCCCACCTCTTACTGACACCAGGCACCCTATTCAACAAGCTGTCTAGCACAAGCAGTCAGTAAGGGCCCACCTCTTACTGACACCAGGTACCCTATTCACCAAGCTGTCTAGCACAAGCAGTCAGTAAGGGCCCACCTCTTACTGACACCAGGTACCCTATTCACCAAGCTGTCTAGCACAAGCAGTCAGTAAGGGCCCACCTCTTACTGACACCAGGCACCCTATTCAACAAGCTGTCTAGCACAAGCAGACAGTAAGGGCCCATCTCTTACTGACACCAGGCACCCTATTCAACAAGCTGTCTAGCACAAGCAGACAGTAAGGGCCCACCTCTTACTGACACCTGGCACCCTATTCAACAAGCTGTCTAGCACAAGCAGTTAGTAAGGGCCCACCTCTTACTGACACCAGGCACCCTATTCAACAAGCTGTCTAGCACAAGCAGTCAGTAAGGGCCCACCTCTTACTGACACCAGGCACCCTATTCAACAAGCTGTCTACCACAAGCAGTTAGTAAGGGCCCACCTCTTACTGACACCAGGCACCCTATTCAACAAGCTGTCTAGCACAAGCAGTCAGTAAGGACCCACCTCTTACTGACACCAGGCACCTTATTCAACAAGCTGTCTAGCACAAGCAGACAGTAAGGGCCCACCTCTTACTGACACCAGGCACCCTATTCAACAAGCTGTCTAGCACAAGCAGTCAGTAAGGGCCCACCTCTTACTGACACCAGGTACCCTATTCACCAAGCTGTCTAGCACAAGCAGTCAGTAAGGGCCCACCTCTTACTGACACCTGGCACCCTATTCAACAAGCTGTCTAGCACAAGCAGACAGTAAGGGCCCACCTCTTACTGACACCAGGCACCCTATTCAACAAGCTGTCTAGCACAAGCAGTCAGTAAGGGCCCACCTCTTACTGACACCAGGTACCCTATTCACCAAGCTGTCTAGCACAAGCAGTCAGTAAGGGCCCACCTCTTACTGACACCTGGCACCCTATTCAACAAGCTGTCTAGCACAAGCAGTTAGTAAGGGCCAACCTCTTACTGACACCAGGCACCCTATTCAACAAGCTGTCTAGCACAAGCAGTCAGTAAGGGCCCACCTCTTACTGACACCAGGCACCCTATTCAACAAGCTGTCTAGCACAAGCAGTCAGTAAGGGCCCACCTCTTACTGACACCAGGCACCCTATTCAACAAGCTGTCTAGCACAAGCAGTCAGTAAGGATCCACCTCTTACTGACACCAGGCACCCTATTCAACAAGCTGTCTAGCACAAGCAGTCAGTAAGATACCACCTCTTACTGACACCAGGCACCCTATTCAACAAGCTGTCTAGCACAAGCAGACAGTAAGGACCCACCTCTTACTGACACCAGGCACCCTATTCAACAAGCTGTCTAGCACAAGCAGTCAGTAAGGGCCCACCTCTTACTGACACCAGGCACCCTATTCAACAAGCTGTCTAGCACAAGCAGTCAGTAAGGGCCCACCTCTTACTGACACCAGGCACCCTATTCAACAAGCTGTCTAGCACAAGCAGTCAGTAAGGGCCCACCTCTTACTGACACCAGGTACCCTATTCAACAAGCTGTCTAGCACAAGCAGACAGTAAGGGCCCACCTCTTACTGACACCAGGCACCCTATTCAACAAGCTGTCTAGCACAAGCAGTCAGTAAGGGCCCACCTCTTACTGACACCAGGTACCCTATTCAACAAGCTGTCTAGCACAAGCAGACAGTAAGGGCCCACCTCTTACTGACACCAGGCACCCTATTCAACAAGCTGTCTAGCACAAGCAGTCAGTAAGGGCCCACCTCTTACTGACACCAGGTACCCTATTCAACAAGCTGTCTAGCACAAGCAGTCAGTAAGGGCCCACCTCTTACTGACACCAGGCACCCTATTCAACAAGCTGTCTAGCACAAGCAGACAGTAAGGGCCCACCTCTTACTGACACCAGGCACCCTATTCAACAAGCTGTCTAGCACAAGCAGTCAGTAAGGGCCCACCTCTTACTGACACCAGGTACCCTATTCAACAAGCTGTCTAGCACAAGCAGTCAGTAAGGGCCCACCTCTTACTGACACCAGGCACCCTATTCAACAAGCTGTCTAGCACAAGCAGACAGTAAGGGCCCACCTCTTACTGACACCAGGCACCCTATTCAACAAGCTGTCTAGCACAAGCAGTCAGTAAGGGCCCACCTCTTACTGACACCAGGTACCCTATTCAACAAGCTGTCTAGCACAAGCAGTCAGTAAGGGCCCACCTCTTACTGACACCTGGCACCCTATTCAACAAGCTGTCTAGCACAAGCAGTCAGTAAGGGCCCACCTCTTACTGACACCAGGCACCCTATTCAACAAGCTGTCTAGCACAAGCAGTCAGTAAGGGCCCACCTCTTACTGACACCAGGCACCCTATTCAACAAGCTGTCTAGCACAAGCAGTCAGTAAGGACCCACCTCTTACTGACACCAGGCACCCTATTCAACAAGCTGTCTAGCACAAGCAGTCAGTAAGGGCCCACCTCTTACTGACACCAGGCACCCTATTCAACAAGCTGTCTAACACAAGCAGTCAGTAAGGGCCCACCTCTTACTGACACCTGGCACCCTATTCAACAAGCTGTCTAGCACAAGCAGTCAGTAAGGGCCCACCTCTTACTGACACCTGGCACCCTATTCAACAAGCTGTCTAGCACAAGCAGTCAGTAAGGGCCCACCTCTTACTGACACCAGGTACCCTATTCAACAAGCTGTCTAGCACAAGCAGACAGTAAGGGCCCACCTCTTACTGACACCTGGCACCCTATTCACCAAGCTGTCTAGCACAAGCAGACAGTAAGGACCCACCTCTCACTGACACCTGGCACCCTATTCAACAAGCTGTCTAGCACAAGCAGTCAGTAAGGACCCACCTCTTACTGACACCTGGCACCCTATTCAACAAGCTGTCTAGCACAAGCAGACAGTAAGGACCCACCTCTTACTGACACCAGGCACCCTATTCAACAAGCTGTCTAGCACAAGCAGTCAGTAAGGACCCACCTCTTACTGACACCAGGCACCCTATTCAACAAGCTGTCTAGCACAAGCAGTCAGTAAGGGCCCACCTCTTACTGACACCAGGCACCCTATTCAACAAGCTGTCTAACACAAGCAGTCAGTAAGGGCCCACCTCTTACTGACACCTGGCACCCTATTCAACAAGCTGTCTAGCACAAGCAGTCAGTAAGGGCCCACCTCTTACTGACACCAGGCACCCTATTCAACAAGCTGTCTAGCACAAGCAGTCAGTAAGGGCCCACCTCTTACTGACACCAGGCACCCTATTCAACAAGCTGTCTAGCACAAGCAGACAGTAAGGGCCCACCTCTTACTGACACCAGGCACCCTATTCAACAAGCTGTCTAGCACAAGCAGTCAGTAAGGACCCACCTCTTACTGACACCTGGCACCCTATTCAACAAGCTGTCTAGCACAAGCAGACAGTAAGGGCCCACCTCTTACTGACACCAGGCACCCTATTCACCAAGCTGTCTAGCACAAGCAGTCAGTAAGGGCCCACCTCTTACTGACACCAGGCACCCTATTTGCCAAGTTGTTTACATAACACAAAGTTTTGTTTGTTTGTTTAATGCCGCACTCAGCAATATTTTCAGCTGTATGACAGCAGTCTATAGTATAATTAATCATGTATGGCCCAGAAAATCCAGGGACTGACATCATGAACATCATCCAACACAATTCACAATTAGTGATACAGACAATCATGGACCATCTGGAAAAAGTCATCATTTATAGGCGATTACGAGAAAATGAGGACCTATTCATCGCTGAACACCGACCATTGAAGGAAACTAATCAGATTAGGGTTCCTCATACAAAGGACCCATCCACAGGAAAATCTAATTTAGTATATTTATTTCAGTGTTTCCGCAAATGGCTATGGCCTATCATAGAATGGTCTGTGTCCATGCTGGGTGTATTAATGCTCAAGTGTTTGTTTAACTGAAGTTTTCCATGAGATATTGTCCCCATTATGACAAGCATAAACGCATCTCAGACTTTTTGTACCCGACAAAGATTGATAGGCCTTGCAATTAGTAAGTCCTTCATTATGATGACTATTTGAAATGACAATAAAGCCAGACTAATTATGCGCTATATTTTGTCTTATATTATGCCACCAAACTGATTTTTTCCGACTTTGGAAAAAACCCAACAAAAATCATATCTATAAATCTCCATCAACATACATAAGTATGGATCAGGCAAACCAGTGACTGACAACATGAGCACCGATCCATACCCTGCAGTGTCCGGGGACTCGTGACTTCTTGGCCGGTGTACCATCCTGCAGTGTTGAAAGTGTTAAGTATGGATCAGGCAAACCAGTGACTGACAACATGAGCACCGATCCATACCCTACAGTGTCCGGGGACTCGTGACTTCTTGGCCAGTGTACCATCCTGCAGTGTTGAAAGTGTTAAGTATGGATCAGGCAAACCAGTGACTGACAACATGAGCAACGATCCATACCCTGCAGTGCTTGGGACCTGTTCTCACCTGGGTCCCGATGGGACCACAAACAAGTCGAAAAACAAGACCAGATGCAAGCTGGCATGAACATTATCTTCACAAGCAAACAGATCATCCATCATGTTCTATAAAAGAAACAGGGTCTCAAACTCTGTAATTTAATACATTCTCTTAGACATCCCTACAATTGCCAACAGAGCTGGAGAGTTGGGTAGAGCACTACTTTGAACTGTATTTCAGTTATATCACAGCATGTCAGCCTATGTGGGAGGTAAGTGACATTTATCCCCTTGTTGAAACCGTGCTGACAGATCAAGGATGACAATCAGCTGACAACTTAGCAGGCAACAAATTGCAGCACCGTAGACCACCCACAGAAGTAGACTGGTGTACATGTCCAGCGATAGAAACTAACCGTTTTAGTCCACTCGTCCCTATAATGATAACAATACTAAACCCTTGAAAAAGGCAAATTGTTTCTTGTCAGGATACCTTTACTATTGGGCAGTTTGGTCAGGACTGTAAGACGAGTGCCAATTTCTAGCGCTGCATGTTTACATGTTACTTGAAAACAGAAACCATCCAACAGTTTAAACCTTTTCAGAACTTGTTTCTTCCCTTTTTACAAAACCCTCCCAAATAATATTACATAAAATAATACATAAAACATTAAACTACACAAATTTGAATTTAATTCTACAAAAACGAAAATCCTAACATGAAGGATTTGTCCTTGGTTAGGGTATCAGTCTATGACATAGAGATATGTGACGAGACAACTTCCCTGTGTATTTACGCCTTGGAGGACTCTTCTGCAGAACTGATGTATCAAGCAGCCCAGGTCACATGGAACATGGAGTAAACCTTGCAGTGCTTCCAAACCCACAGCTTCATTCATTGATTTTAAGTCTGATAGCTAAAAACTTCAGATGGGTGAAAAGCTAAACTGTGAAAACGGTGCCATTACTCACACATGCCCCTGCCCTGCAGAAAACACCTGTTTTTTTTATCATTAGTTAGATGGCAAATCTGTAGCAGGTCATTTCTGGTGAAAAATAGAAAACTTTGCTCAATAACAAACTATTTATCTTCTTGAAAATGCTTGCTGTTGAACTTCAAGTACAGAAAATGTAGATTATGAGTGAGTGAGTGAGTTTTTCACCATCATGACCGCCTGCATGAAGTTATCAGCTCTGAGGAATAGTGAGCCAGTGAGTATTGCATAACGCTGCATCAGTAATTGATTGCAGTTCATCACGGTGATGATGGTCGTAGTAGTGACCATGGTGACGGTCGGCCGAATAGGATGCTTCATTGACATAGAAAATATTAGAAGTCTTGAAGTATTAGCAACAAACATAGATGTTCTTGAATGGAAGAAATCCATAGGAAATACAGATATTCTTTCTATACTTTAAATCAAGAATGTTTAAACAATTTGCTGAACGAGGCAGTGATGTGCTCTTGAGAAATACCTCAGTTTTCACAGGGGAAAAAGACAATCTTGGATGTTGCCATTAAACTGGTAGCATGGTCTGCTGTTACAAATGCTTCATTACATGAAATTGTGCTTCAATGAATTAGAAATGAGATTGGTAGATTTGTTGCCAGTGTTTGCGCAATGCCCAAGGCAATTGCACAAATCAATTCCGTTTTTTCATGGTCCATTATCTCTAGTCGATAGTCACATGCAGAGAGGCTCAGGGAGAGTCTTCTTCAACGGAACTCGAAGAAGCAGAAAGGGAAAAGAATATTTAAATGCTATTCAAAAACAGTTTCTGACACATGTTTAGTTTCCAAGCACAGCAAATTACCCACACCAAGTTAAACCATATCCTATTGTACAAATGTCAGCTTGAAAGGTTTTACTTCTGACATATGCATTGTTGCAGTGTCCAATATCACTAAAGTGTGCATCAGATCATCAACTGCAGCATGACAGGGGACACTAGGCATCAGCTAACAGTTGCGACATATGTGGGGCATCAGGTTTCTGAATAACCCGGGTGAGGGAATGTTGTTTACGGCAATAATATCCATCCGTTGCATTTTAGAAGCTTTAGTATCAATGACGACAGACAAGGCAAGACAAATGCTTGTTAAAGATTCAAGCACCTGAACCCAAACAAGTGCTTGATGAAGGTACCAGCATCTGTACCGAAACAAGTGCTTGATAAAGGTACCAGCATCTGCACTGAAACAAGTGTTTGATAAAGGTAACAGCATCTGTACTAAAACAAGTGCTTGATGAAGGTACCAGCATCTGTACTGAAACAAGTGCTTGATAAAGGTACCAGCATCTGTACTGAAACAAGTGCTTGATAAAGGTACCAGCATCTGTACTGAAACAAGTGCTTGATGAAGGTACCAGCATCTGCACTGAAACAAGTGCTTGATTAAGGTACCAGCATCTGTACTGAAACAAGTGCTTGATAAAGGTACCAGCACCTGTACCGAAACAAGTGCTTGATAAAGGTACCAGCATCTGTACTGAAACAAGTGCTTGATAAAGGTACCAGCACCTGTACTGAAACAAGTGCTTGATAAAGGTACCAGCATCTGTACTGAAACAAGTGCTTGATAAAGGTAACAGCATCTGCACTGAAACAAGTGTTTGATAAAGGTACCAGCATCTGTACCGAAACAAGTGTTTGATAAAGGTACCAGCATCTGCACTGAAACAAGTGCTTGATGAAGGTACCAGCACCTGTACTGAAACAAGTGCTTGATGAAGGTACCAGCATCTGCACTGAAACAAGTGCTTGATGAAGGTACCAGCACCTGTACCGAAACAAGTGTTTGATAAAGGTAACAGCATCTGTACCGAAACAAGTGCTTGATGAAGGTACCAGCATCTGCACTGAAACAAGTGCTTGATGAAGGTACCAGCATCTGTACTGAAACAAGTGCTTGATGAAGGTAACAGCATCTGCACTGAAACAAGTGTTTGATAAAGGTACCAGCATCTGCACTGAAACAAGTGCTTGATAAAGGTAACAGCATCTGTACTGAAACAAGTGTTTGATAAAGGTACCAGCATCTGCACTGAAACAAGTGCTTGATGAAGGTACCAGCACCTGTACCGAAACAAGTGCTTGATGAAGGTACCAGCATCTGCACTGAAACAAGTGCTTGATAAAGGTACCAGCACCTGTACTGAAACAAGTGCTTGATAAAGGTACCAGCACCTGCACTGAAACAAGTGCTTGATAAAGGTACCAGCATCTGTACTGAAACAAGTGCTTGATGAAGGTACCAGCACCTGAACCCAAACAAGTGCTTGATGAAGGTACCAGCATCTGTACTGAAACAAGGGCTTGATAAAGGTACCAGCATCTGTACCGAAACAAGTGCTTGATAAAGGTACCAGCATCTGCACTGAAACAAGTGTTTGATAAAGGTACCAGCATCTGTACCGAAACAAGTGCTTGATGAAGGTACCAGCATCTACACTGAAACAAGTGCTTGATAAAGGTACCAGCACCTGTACTGAAACAAGTGCTTGATAAAGGTACCAGCATCTGTATCGAAACAAGTGCTTGATGAAGATATTAGCAGCTGTACCGAAATGACACATTGAAAGAGCAAAGGTAAAAACCATAATTTGTTTTTTAGCATCATTTTTTGTTCAGCATTTATCAATGTAACAGCTATGTCAGGTGAGCTTGGAAACAATCAAGTCTGGGTCAGGCAACTGAGTGAATGAGTAAGAAAACATTGATGATGGCATTTAAGTAACACACCATCAAAGTATCCCTGTATAGTGATAGCAGACACCAAGGATGTATAATCCCCTCTTCACAACATGTAGGCTGATCTGTGCAATAGACATTTTTTTACATAGGTTGAACCCCATTTCCAAGGACTGAATCAGACCTGGATCAGCTAAAGTACACTTCAACCCAAAGTATAAAAGGCTTTTTGAAAATGCATCAAATATTGAGATAAATTACACTTTACTAACAGCAAAGCATAATTTTTCTCACATATGGGATGAGGAGTCAATACCTACAACCACTTGTGGAGGCGGAGCATGTAGGCATCAACTACACACCTTATCCTCACTCGAGGACATGTCAAAGTTCTGTCAACATTCTTTTGGAAGTGAGTGGTTTGCACGCGATGAAAGGTTGGATATACCCTTGGGCATCACACCTCGTTTCCTCATTATAAGTGTCTCCTTCACCTGCATTCACAGCTAACAAGTAAGTTTGCTGGATCTAATTCCCCATTATCCTGTTTGGATTGCAGTATGTAAATTGGGATAAGTGTCACATTGAACAATATTGCAGTTACATCACGGCTCATTGTGGGAGGAAAGCCCCTAGGTGCTGATCAGGTGAGCTGATATGCAGTTTTACATCATGTTTAAGATTATTGCACTTACATAGCGACATGCATGCACTTTTGTGTATGTGTGTATATGTAGCTGCCTGTGCTTACAAGTCTGGATTAACGCCGGTTTTATAGTGCTAGCCCACTGAGTACCATCTTTTAAAGTCTTTTGGAATGACCTGATCCCAACCTTCAGTTTTCCAGGCAGGCCATGGAGGCGGTCAGTGTACATCAAGTATCAACCTGCTTTGGTTTGTTTGTTTATTTATTGTTTAACACGGCACTCAGTTCCATCAATATGACGGTGGTCTGTAAATAATATAGTCTGGACCAGAAAATCAGGTGATTGACATCATGTGCATCGATCTACACAAAGTGGATACCATGACATGCATCAACCAAGTCAGGGAACCTGACCACCATCCATTAGTTGCCTCTCTAGTACAAGTACTGGTAGCTGGAGACCAGTTCTAACTCAGGTTAATGGAGGCTGCCTGATTAAGAGGGGGTAGTCAAACCAAGATATAAATCGAATCAGATTATCATAATGGTAAAAATGTGTCATTCCAACTCATAACCAACAGATCCTGAAGGACTCAGATGTACCAAACCCATTCCTTAAATGACTGCACCATCTGATGAAGGCCCAGTGATCTATTCAATACTTTGTCTGCACTAAGCCTTCATAATTGAAGGCATTATGAAGGCTGCCTGATCAAGGGTGGGTAAGAGGACACGATCTCACGCTGTTATTCCTACTAAGAGATAAATCAGATCAGATTTGACAGGCCTTTCATCTCCAAACACTGTTGACATTTTAAAATTGATTCTTCTTGACACAATGGTGTCCTTTCAGTCACCAGTCAATATCAAGCAGTCTGATTGAATTTACCCAACATAAAATATATAGAGGGCCTGGTGATTCCATTATCTTGGGCAAACTTGGTCCTCACACAGACTCCACATCGGAACATCAGCACAGCGTCCTTCTGCACAAACACTGTATTCGCGAGGAGGGTAACATAGGGCAAGTTTTGTACACTAATTCTTTATCACAGTTTATCATAATCTACTTTCTTGCTTTTCTTATCATTCAATGATTTAAAAACTGATAAATTATCAATAATGTATAATTATGCTCACAGAATATTGCCTCATCTTCAGATTGGCTTTTCTTCAGATGTATAACAGGATTAATTGCATACTCAATGATCTCCACAGAGTGATGTACCTGGGTCGGTCTGCTTGTGAGACCTGGGGACTCAAAGTAATATTCTGGGGGTCCTAGACATAACAATGGGGGTCAAAGACATAACAATGGGGGTCCAACTGACATAACAATGGAGGTCCAATAGACATAACAATGTGTGTCAAAGACATAACAATGGAGGTCCAATAGACATAACAATGTGTGTCAAAGACATAACAATGGGGGTCCAATAGACATAACAATGGGTGTCAAAGACATAACAATGGGGGTCCCAAACATAACAATGGGTGTCAAAGACATAACAATGGAGGTCCAATAGACATAACAATGTGTGTCAAAGACATAACAATGGAGGTCCAATAGACATAACAATGGGTGTCAAAGACATAACAATGGGGGTCCCAAACATAACAATGGGTGTCAAAGACATAACAGTGGGGGTCCCAGACATGACAATTGGGGGTCCCAAACATAACAATGGGGGTCCCGGACATGTCAGCTTAATGTGGGAGGAAAGTGTGAAGTGATTCAGGTCTCTTACGTTTACCACTTTTGTGAAACCCATGAGTCTTGTTTTATGCCACTTTTAGCAATATTCCAGTAATATCACGGCGGAGGACACCAGAAATGGGCTTAACACATTGTACCCATGTGGGGAATGAAACCCATGAACACAGGCATGGTGTATTTCCGTCATATCTGCTGGGAGAAGTGCAGAAAGTATGCATTGTGTGTGTTCCATTCTACTGAGCACATGGCTGCTCTTTGATGGAGGAGTGAGTTAGTTTCACGCCGCATGTAGAAATATTCCAGCAACATACGGACATGAAACACCAACAATGGACGTCACACACTGCACACAAGATGGAATTAATCTGTGCTCTTCAGCAAGACAAGTAAACACATTAACCACTGAGCTACCCAACCACATATAGTTCTGTGAAACACAGCTACTACCACACAAAACATAACATTATCAATGGCAACAGACGACAGATCAGTGTGACCGAATCCTGGGTGAAAGGCAGCTTGTGTGTCATAGATACTAGCATACACGCAACTCTCCAACAAATTACAAGCATGACCATTATTTCAATGTACCCCTGTAGGGATTATGGTTTAGAACTGGTCCCCAGCAAGCTATGCTGGTCATAAGAGGCCACCAATTGGATCGGTGGTCAGATTCGATGACCTGGTACTTTACGTTTCATTGTACCCCGATGTAGAGGATCATTGTTCACAACATCAGTCACCGGATTTACTGATCCGGACCCGATTATTTACAGAGCACTGTCATGTAGCTCGAATATTGCTGAGTGCAGTTAAACAACAACAAACAACATTTTTGATGATACTGTGTCAGGTGTACATGTTTTTACTGCATGACGAGGTGGGCAGCTGGAGCAGGTGCTGGACAAGGAGGTCATGGTGTTCTAGGTCAGTCCACACAAACATCAGTGAAGACAAAGTGACAAGCCTGTATGACCTGCCTATATGAGTTTGTTTGTTTGTTGTTTATTGGTGTACTCAGCAATATTCCAGCTATATGATGGCAGTCTGTAAATAATCGATGACATCATGAGCATCAATCCATGCAATTGCGATACGATGACATGTATCAACCAAGTCAGCGAGCCTGACCACCTGATCCCATTAGTCGCCACTTCCAATAAGCATGCCAATATGAGTGAGTGAGAGAGTATTGTTTTACACCGCTTTTAGCAATATTCCAGCAAATTCCCGGCAGGGGACACTGGAAAAGGGCTTCACACATAGTACCCATGTGGGGAATCACCCAGGGTCTTCAGCGTGACGAACCACTAGGCTACCCCACCACCCCTGACTACAGGGCCTGCCTATCTATGTTTACACAACAAGTTATTAAGTAAATCATCTTGAGACCAAGCTGGCGGGTGAAACGCCACCTGACATATAACTGAATCATGGAGATGACGGACAGTACGGTTTGTCTTGGTCAACACGACACAAATACTTACGTGTTATGCGAACTGGCAATAAAATAATGACTTAGAGGCTGTGTCATGTCATGGCAGACTTTTTTATGCATTGGGTCAAAAATATCACATTCGTCAGACAGGAGGTATTCTGTGAAACCTGAAAGACAAAAAAAGAGACATAAGTAAAGACTACAGTGATATAATACTGACATTCAATTACCTAAAAAGTCAGGTTGACATACCCGATTCTTATAATGATATTCTTCTTCCGTGAGTGAGTGAGTGAGTGAAGTTATATATCAGGCTTTTCACCATCACGGCTGCCTGCATGATGTTATCAGCACTGAGGAAGAGTGAGCTAGTGAGTATTGCATAACACTGCATCAGCAATATTGCAGTTCATCAAGGTGATGATGATTTACAAGAATTGTCATAGCAGTGACCATGTTGACGGTCAGCAAAAAAGGATGCTTCATTGGCATAGAAAATATAAGAAGTCTTTGAAAACACCTTAACCCCTGGACCCTGGACTACCCATTTCCTCCCAGAAAGTCCTTCTAACCAGTACATAACACCATTTATTACCCACAGGGTTAGAAATAATCAAGTTCATAAAAATTGTATGTGCACTAGTGCAAATATCACTTCTTCCGTACCAGTGCATTGTGTCTATCATCTGGATGTCATTGTTGACGTCATTTGAATCTCATTGTGACGCGAGGTCAGAATGACTGAGATTGTTGACGTCATTCGACCAATTCTAGTTTTCTAGGACATTGTGGTGATCAGTGCATGTTTTGTAAAAGGCAGCTCAAAAGGAATAAGAAATAAAGGGTAATAAAGAAATTATTACACTCACATGTGTGTCATCTTTGTTTTACAGAGTGTCAGAATTCATGTTTTACCTTGCTCTCGCTTGTGAAATACAAGAATTCTGACATTCGTATTGCAAAACCAGTATGACACACATGCTTTATAATAATCTCTATATATACCACTGTAGTGTCTCCAAGATACAGCCAATTAATAGATATGCGCTGCAGCATCTTCAGGTTTCTTGGGTAATATACTGCAAGTAAACGTCTTCAATCTTATCAATGATAATACAGATGCAGACACCAACATATCCATTGACACACTATTAGCCTCATTAGGGTCAACGACCAGAGATTCCAACATTGATGGCTGGGAGATCCAGGGAGACAGACCATCATCATCATCATCTAAGATATGTCTCATCATACTAAGTCTTAGCGTACAGGCAGTATTCCTGTGTGAACGTAACTCCCATCTGTAGACAGTGCATATATAGAGTACAGGGACTTATTTAGGATTCTAAACTAAGACCCCTTGGCAGGCAAATTAGGAATAAATCACTATTTTGTTCCAATATGACTTTTTCTAAAATTCCTGTTTTCCTAAATTCATTGGAGTCTTAAAACTGTAGTTTAACAATTCAATAAAGTAAAACCAAGGATAAAAGTGCTTCCTTTATATTCATCATTTTACCAGTGCAAAACAAGTCGCTTCTACAAAGTCATTACACTAGTTAGAACTAGGATAGCATGAACTGGAAATTTTAATTCCAATTTTACTTACATCTGCTGCAGATCTGGGACCCGAGTGGCCTCTGAGCTGAGGAGCCCATTCCACAAGTCAGGTGAAATGGGGTTTAACATCGCGTCCAAGATTATTGCACTTATATAGCGACGTGCATGTACGTGTGTGTGTTTGTTTGGCTGCTTGTACTAGTCCGGACTGATGCCGATTTATAGTGCTAGCTCACTGAGATACCATTCCGCAGTTAAACATGATTACCCACTCAGACACAGTATACTGACTCCGAGCCGACCAGTCCTTATTTCAGCCCCTTAATGCCGAGCGCCAGACAGGGTAACAACAAGTACCATCTTTTAACGTCTTTTGGTATGACGCAGCCGGGGATCGAACCCCAGACCTTCCGTTCTACCACTAGACCACGGAGGCGGTTCCCCTTCCACAAAACAATAGTAGCTATATGTCTGTCACATGTCATGTTAAAGTGATGGAGTTATGCTAGTCACAGCACTTATAATGGTCACTTTGTGAAACGGGGAACAGGTCTGGTTAAGCCCGTCCCAAGAAACAGTGAGGTTTGACCATGCAGTAGGTTATATTTCTGCAGTGTAAAGCTGAGACGTCTTTTCGTTTCTGAAGAAAACACCACAACCGTTCATTGCTTCATGTACCACAGATGTGTTGAGTTGTGCGCATGCTTGGTTAAGGACCACACCTTGGACTAAATTTACAATGTAAATCTTTTATGTTTCAAAAACTTCCTATAAGTATACAGCTTCATATCTTTGATATTAAAATCTTATTGGTTGTGATTGCTGAGCCAAAAATCAAATATTATTCTTAAGCATGCGTACCACTTTGAGTTCATTCATGCTAAGCTTATGATATAAAAAACTTGTTTTATAAGCATGGTTTTGGAGAAGTTTGGCTCCATCAAGGTGTTGGCTACATTGATTTATTTATTGACCAATTTGTAAAACGCTGTAAAGATATTTATGTACAGATATGGAAAGATAATATCACAGCTTCCTCACAGTTAGACTTTAACAATCATGTTAAAATAGAAAATAGAATGGTTTGGAAGATTATATTTTTGAATTCACAATATGATCTTTAGCCAAAATTAGATGCTCTAGTCATACAGTACTTTAATGATAGGAATAGGTCAACAGTACAATATTAACAGAAATTTAAAATTATGTCCATTTTGCATAGTATTAACAGCAGAATCAGAATACCATTTCTGCCTCCAAAGTCCATTCTAAGCAGATCAAAGAGATAGCATTTTACCAAAATATTATTGTGTCCATCCAAACCAGCACAAACTTAGATGCTGTTCTCAAGCTCGAATCCGCCTTCACTTTACAGTCTAGTCAAATATATTTTCTTAGGACTTGAGAAATGCAATAAATTTTTTAAAGATGTCATTAATTATCCTAAGTAGTTGTACTGTCCACTACTGTACGTCATAAGGCAAACATCTTGGTGCTCTCTTTCAAAGATGTATATGTATGTGTGAGTATATACTTGAATTGTTTGAATTTGTTACTTAGAAGTTGAAGGATGACAAAGTAAACACAATTTATGGATAACAACTTCCTAAATACGGTACTGTAAAGGCGATGTTTTGGTATAGATCTTATACCATGGTCAAGCAAGACTGTATAATCGGCCGGTGGCCTCATTAAGGAATAAACAACAATACAATACTAAACATGACTATTTTGGTCCTCAGCAAATGTTGAGTAGTGTACATGGTTAGTTAAAGATGTGGCTGTATGCTGTGTAGATTATCTACATTGACTGATGACAGTCCTGAAACTCCCTTGGACTGCAGCTTTGTTGTAAATGTTGAGTAGTGTGCATGGTTAGTTAAAGATGTGGCTGTATGCTGTGTAGATTATCTACATTGACTGATGACAGTCCTGAAACTCTCTTGGACTGCAGCTTTGTTGTAAATGTTGAGTAGTGTGCATGGTTAGTTAAAGATGTGGCTGTATGCTGTGTATAGATTATCTACATTGACTGATGACAGTCCTGAAACTCTCTTGGACTGCAGCTTTGTTGTAAATGTTGAGTAGTGTGCATGGTTAGTTAAAGATGTGGCTGTATGCTGTGTATAGATTATCTACATTGACTGATGACAGTCCTGAAACTCTCTTGGACTGCAGCTTTGTTGTAAATGTTGAGTAGTGTGCATGGTTAGTTAAAGATGTGGCTGTATGCTGTGTATAGATTATCTACATTGACTGATGACAGTCCTGAAACTCTCTTGGACTGCAGCTTTGTTGTAAATGTTGAGTAGTTCATGTCGGGCATCAAGCAGCAAACAGCATATGACATTTTGGATATGAGAAAAAGAAAGATGTTTTCAACCAAAGAGAGAAGCCATATCAGACTATTTTGAAATTTCAGATCCTAGCTGCAAATGTCAACCTGCTGAGGCCCTTTTAAGGAAGACTGATGCCCATGCATTATCAAAGCACTTGTGTCAGGCCCCTGTAATCTCACACACAACATCACACCAATCTACTATGATCAACATAGTTTTCTCAAAGATCATTGTTAATATTCATAACCTGGAATAAAGAGAATTGTAAGATTGAATTAACATTTGGAAAGAATACTAATCACGAACCAGCATGGTTATTTGCAGGCAGAAATGAATATAATTTTCTGACTGATGCCAATATTTCAATGTGTTGACATGAGGTACGTGCATATTACAGTTTGAATGTAATGAGAATATTCTGCTTAAATTACCATTTGAGACTGGTTACCAAATCACTCTCACTCGACAACACATTCACACTCCCTATACATGAACTGGCTTCATATCATCTTCAAGCAGGAAGGAAACACAATGTCATGACGGTGAATCATGGCTTCACCTACACCCCACTTCTACCCTCCGACAGAAAACTGATTGTCAATTTGCCATACATGTCCTCAAATAGCATGAGTAGATGCATTACATCAGTCTGTCAGATTGATGAAGGGATGACTATGATGCCACACTGGTCTGTAGGGCACATGGATGCCTCTAACCCAGGCTGACTGCACAATGCAGGACCAAGTGTCCTGGGAGGGCAATACATTCATGACCAATCCAATCCAGACAGTCACTGATGAACAAAACCATTGGTCAACTTACCCTGATGGTGTGACAGGCTCACCTAGTGGCCCCCAACACTGTAAATCTCTTCAAACAATCAGGCCTGACAAAAGGACCAGACAGACAGAACAGACTAATTTCTTGTTCTTCAATGCTGCATTCAGCACTATTCCAACCACGTAATGATGGCCTGTAAATAGTTAGGACTGGACAATTCAGTGATTGATATTGTGAGCAATGATCCACACTGTTGGGGTACAATCATACTCATTCATGGAGACTGACTACCCGATCCATTTGGTTGCCTTCAATATAGCCAACATGGCCTTCTGGGAAACTACATCCTAACCCGAAATCTCCATGGGGGATCACTAATGTTTGGACAGAAGTGTGTTGAGAAAGTTAGTGTGTGGGAGTTGATAAAAGAGGAAGGTGACAGAGAAAGAGTTTTACACGACTTTGAACAATATTTTAGTTACATCTCTGAGTTCTCATAGTGTGGAAGAAACCCAAAGTGATGCATGTCGTAAACATTTCCCAGTGAAACTGAAACAGAAACCAGTCAGCAGGTGGAGAGAGCAGTGCTAATTTTGGATTCAAACTCACAACCAGCTGATTGATGTATCACAAAGGGAGGCAACTCTGCACAGTAAAGTGCCTTCCCATCGGGCCACCCATAACACCGCTTTGAAAAATTATGCCAAGTATATCGTGGTGTGTCAGCTGCTGTGGGAGGAACACCTGAAGTGATGCAGGTCTCAAATGTTTACCACTTTGGTGAAACCCATGAGCATGGATATGGTGCTGACAAACCTAGAAAAATAATCAGGCTGTGAGGATGATCTGGAACTCACTCCATGATCACAGGTCTCTTGCATGCCTGGGGGAGGCAACTGTGCACAGGAAATGACAGTGTCTTAGACTGCCTTATGTCTGCTCTGAAGGAATATAAAACGTCAATGCCAGAAAATAATAGGTCTCAATTATCTGCTGGAACAGATTCCATTAAACGGCAAAGTAGTGGTGAAAAGTAGGTGAAATGATCGCTGAAAGTCTGTGAAGACACCAGGTGTTCATGAAAAGGGTAAGTATGTCCTGCCCTGCAGGAAGCAACATTCACACCAAGGGCGCATCCAGAAGTTTTAAAAGGGAGGGGTCCAAAATATCAAAATCCTCTCTCAGTGACGGTTAGATCTCGGATCTGCCCATGCACCTTAGTTTGCATAACAAAGTCAGTGTTGGTCGCCTAACACCACAGCAATTTAACTCCAGCTTACAAGTAAAGTTTGTTTTGCAACACAACAGTCAAACACTGTTGTGTCGAAGTTGGAGGGACCTAAGTAAATACATCGAAATATCTGAGGTTCAACACAACCAAAAATAATGAATAAAGAAGGAATATGCAAGAATCAAGCTTTTCCTTCAAGACAACCGTAAGTTTGACATATCAAAGTTCGACACAACAGTGTTCGACTGTCTCAGCTCTAATATAGCACTAGTTGTTGTTCCAGTGTAAATCTTTCATGCATGTACTAACTTCCCTCCGTCAGCTGTGAGGAAATGTCAATACATGTTTTACATAGAACAGGGAAGCTGCAGTAAATGAACCTATGCCACATTTCGATTAGACAAGACACCAAGTACAATATTGGCAGAAAGCTGCCACCAGCACATTACTTCATCAAGCCCTGATCAATGTTGGATGCTGGGCAGAGGGAACCTCATCCATTATCCAAGTGGTCAGCAGAGCTAACATTTCATACAAAAGCATTCAATACATTTGTCAAATACATCCTGACAGCAATATTTACAAAAGGAATCATGCACCCAATTTGTTCACCCTAACTGACCAATTCTATCCAAACATGAGTGCATGTTATTTCCAGCTCTATCACAGAGGCCTGTAGTGTTTGAATGTTGCCCCACAAATGAGAGACTTACTGCATGGGCAATGATGACTGATGTCACAGGTTGATATGATGATTTGGTTTGTTTGTTGTTTAACGCCGCACTCAGCAATATTCCAACTATATGACTGTCTGTATGCGGTCTGTATGCGGTCTGTAAATAATCAAGTCTAGACTCGACAACCCAGTGGTCAATATCATGAGCATCGATCCACACAATTGGGATCGATGACATGCATCAACCAAGTCAGCAAGCCTGACCACCCAATCCCGTTAGTCGCTTCTTACGACAAGCCGACAAGCATAGTCGCCGTTGATATAACGAGCAAGGTACAATGATAATTACTTAGGTCACACATTGAAACCTCCGGACGTTTGTTTTTTTCTGTTCAACACTGCACTCAGCAAGAGTCCAGCCTGTAAATAATCCAATCTGAACAAGACATCCAATGGTTGATATGTTGAGCATGATCTATACTGTTGGGGTAAAATGTTTGTTTGTTTGTTTGTTTTTGTTTAACACTGCACTCAGTAACATTCCAGCTGTATGACAGGGTAAAATGACTCTCAATCAACCAATCTATTAAAGTGCCTCCTATGACCTTTTGTTGACTTATTCTAACCCAGAACCCAGTCTCTTCTAACAAGCTTGGGACACTGGGGACCTACTCTGACCTGGAACACTGGGGATCTTCTCTGACCTGGGACACCCACTGTGGCCTCTTCTCACAATGTTATCCCTCTGTTGTTTCAGTTAACCTCCTCATGTTAATCCCTCTGATGTTTGATAATTGTTGTAACTGTTAATCCTTCATAAACCATATATATTTCTGTTCCATGTTCATTGCTGGGTTTGACAACGGTTAAAGGATCTATACAGAAATATCCCTATTACAATCTCACAAAGATGCTGTTTTCATTAAACTTTTGTCTACTTCATCATCTGTCAACTTCTAAGGACTGCCTATCAAACAATTTGTACAACTTGATTGAATTTTATAAATAAAGCTTCAAACACTTCATTTACAGCATATTAACAAGGTGTAAGTTGCTCTGAAAGCATATGTGTTATCTTCAAATTCTTTTGCAGATATTGATAGACAAGATGAAACAGACCGATGATATCATCCTTTGGTCTCACCTAACAGGAAGACAACAAGAGACTCAGTTAAGGATGACAGACAAATTACCTCCAAACTCTTACACTAGAAAGTTTAACTCAAAAGACTTCTTATTAAGCCTCTTTCTTTAGTGTTACCTTCTTACACAGCTGAAAATGATTGATAGAATTCCCATCACTTGCGAAAATCAATGTCAAGGCAAATAGGGCAGTTGTAAATTATCAACATTTAACAGACAAGAATATGAAAATTGTGGACCTAACTGCACTACATTCTGGTGATCATAAACTTGATTTAAGTGCATAATCGCATCATTCAACTCTTTAGATTCACAATTTGCAAGATGTCTGAGATGTGGTCCTGTCATTGATGTGACATCATTCGGGGATGGAGTAGCGATACCCTTCGTCCAGACAGATTGTTCCTCCAATCCTGGTCAGTCCTCCAACATGGCTGATCAGACAGCACTTCATCAAGATGGAGAAGGGTGTACATTAATAGTGATAACGATGTGGTCTGAGGCCGACTGAAATAGCTTCAGGCTAACACAAGAACCCTAGCATCATGGGCTGCCTTCCTCCCCTCAGAATGCCAGGAATCTATCATACATCAATTTATCTATGAACATAAATTCCCATTGGTTCCTAAATATAAAGAGTGGCCGATCCGTCCGTTGCTGCCTCATTACCAGCTGTCTCGTTACTGTTGTCATCATGATGTATTTTCATTCATATGTTTTGCAACTCATTCAATAGCATTCTATATAATTCAGGCTTCATTTTAAGATTCTATACTTTAATAATTAGGTTCTCATTGCTCAAGATGTTGGACTGCTGCAAAATCATCTCTGACCTAGCCTTCAAGTGGACATTGGTCATATGAGCTGGTCTGTTCAAGACGACCAACAATCTATCTTCAGTATGACATTTTTCACCTTGCCTATGTTAGACTGAAGTCTTTCCTGTCTGCACTGCAAATTCAAATATCAATAAAGGTCAACCGCCACATCCATAGCAACCAGTTGGTTCTTGTATTGGTTGGATTATATTTCTAACGCAACATGTTATAGGAGTAATGTGCCACAGTTTTGTTTTGCCTTGTAATGTACAAAAAGGGACACCTGTTTTTAAGCCTGTACCTTATGATAACAAGTCCACCAAACAGTGGTCCATCAAACACTGGTCCACCGGACATTGGTTGGTTAGGTTTGTTTGTTGTTTAACGCCGCACTCAGCAATATTGCAGCCATATGACGGCGGTCTGTGAACAATCAAGTCTGGACCAGACAATCCAGTGATTAATGTCATGAGCATCTATCCACACAATTGGGATCGATGACATGCATCAACAAAGTCAGCGAGTCTGACCACCCGATCCCATTAGTCACCTTTTACAACAAGCATGGTCACCTTTAACAGCAAGCATGGGTTGCTGAAGACCTATTCTAACCTGGAATCTTCACAGGTACACCAGACATTGGTCCACCAAACATTGGTCCACCAGACATTGGTCCACCAAACAATGGAACATCAAACATCGCTCCATCAAACACTGGTCCACTAAACACAGGTCCATCAAACATTGGTCCATCAAACACTGGTCCACCAACACAGGTCCATCAAACATTGGTCCACCGAACACTGGACCATCAAACACTACACAGATGCAGCTCCCTCAGACCTCTGTAATTACTGCCAAATTAGACCGAAGCAGGTCAATATATACAACACAAATAGACTCCCTCACAAAGTTTTCACCGAAATAGCCCAGAATCACAGAGGCTCCAATGGCAAGCCAAAGATTTATAGAGTGTTCCTGACCTTGGACAGTGCAGTCCAACCATATACTTCACTGATGTTCATTAACCATTCTTGCCACAAAAGCCCAGTTGAAGTAATGCCCTGTCTAGTTTGCTCTCTATCAGTACATTCTTGACCATTTAGTTCATAGTCCTGCACAAAACATCCTCATCAATCACTGGTGAGCCAATATGCACAGCTTACTGATTTCTCTGTAGGGCCAAGACACGGTACCAATTTTCTTAACATTTTGAAGCCATTAACAGCAAAGCCTCAAGAATGAAAATAGATTAATTCGGGCCTTATAATATTTGGAAAGCAATATTTTTAGTGTTTATAATAGCTGGGGCCTCAAAGTCGAGCTAAGCCTTACACATTCGACAAGTTACAATACTTTGACCAGGTCACCATGGCCTTGTGTAAACTCTACCTACCACATAGTAGTTTATGCCTAACTGTCTTTGATAATTACTCATAACAGCTATCTCATTTGATGAAGATTCATGTGTGTTGTTAATTGGATCTTTCGAGAACCATTAGGAGGCAAAGCGCTTGATCCCATGATAGAAGCCCCTCATAACACTCCACATGAATATGTAGATGTGTGACTGCAGATCCACAAGCTCAAGGGCAGGAGACAGCTAGATAGGTCCCCCTCCTTGCCTCTTGGGATAATGTCTGCACATTTGGTCACGATTGGAATGTCTTCTCATGAAACAATTGATCAATTCTGTTTTTTTATTTTATGGAATTTTTAGGCAAATATGCCAAAATGACGAAGTTAGAAAATATGGTTTGACTGACTGGGACAATTACACACAAGAAAGCCAACTTGATAAACTGAAAATTAGAGGAAAAAAATACAGAAATAACAACTTAACATGATGCAGAGCAGTTGGAGCTCAAAACTTTGGAGTCTACCAGCATGAACAGGGCTCTAGGCATCATTTTCTGTAGAGTTAAGAATTATTAGAAGGACTACATTAGCTAAGCTTTACTTGGCTGAACTGAATTTCACTCAACTCAAACTGACAGTTTGAAATAAACATTCTTTGAGAGAAACACTATGCTTTTTAAAATACTTCTTTGTAGTTCCACAGGCTTCCGGGCAACCCAATCAGGAATACAGGAGGAGAACAGTTGTAGTTCCACAACCTCCTGGCCAACCCAATCAGGAATACAGGAGGAGAACAGTTGTAGTTCCACAACCTCCTGGCCAACCCAATCAGGAATACAGGAGGAGAACAGTTGTAGTTCCACAACCTCCTGGCCAACCCAATCAGGAATACAGGAGGAATACAGTTGTAGTACCACAACCTCCAGGGCAACCAAATCAGGAATACAGGAGAACAGTTGTAGTTCCACAACCTCCTGGCCAACCCAATCAGGAATACAGGAGGAGTACAGTTGTAGTTCCACAACCTCTGTGGGCAACCCAATCAGGAATACAGGAGTACAGTTGTAGTAGCACCACCTCCAGGGCAACCAAATCAGGAATACAGGAGAACAGTTGTAGTTCCACAACCTCCGAGGGCAACCCAATCAGGAATACAGGAGGAGAACAGTTGTAGTTCCACAACCTCCTGGCCAACCCAATCAGGAATACAGGAGGAGAACAGTTGTAGTTCCACAACCTCCTGGCCAACCCAATCAGGAATACAGGAGGAGAACAGTTGTAGTTCCATAACCTCTGTGGGCAACCCTATCAGGAATACAGGAGAACAGTTGCAGTTCTACAACCTCCAGGCCAACCCAATCAGGAATACAGGAGGAGTACAGTTGTAGTACCACAACCTCCAGGCCAACCAAATCAGGAATACAGGAGAACAGTTGTAGTTCCACAACCTCTGAGGGCAACCCAATCAGGAATACAGGAGGAGTACAGTTGTAGTACCACAACCTCCAGAGTACCCCAATCAGGAATACAGGAGAACAGTTGTAGTTCCACAACCTCCGTGGGCAACCCAATCAGGAATACAGGAGGAGTACAGTTGTAGTACCACAACCTCCGTGGGCAACCCAATCAGGAATACAGGAGGAGTACAGTTGTAGTACCACAACCTCCAGAGTACCCCAATCAGGAATACAGGAGAACAGTTGTAGTTCCACAACCTCCGTGGGCAACCCAATCAGGAATACAGGAGGAGTACAGTTGTAGTACCACAACCTCCAGGGTACCCCAATCAGGAATACAGGAGAACAGTTGTAGTTCCACAACCTCCGTGGGCAACCCAATCAGGAATACAGGAGGAGTACAGTTGTAGTACCACAACCTCCAAGGTACCCCAATCAGGAATACAGGAGAACAGTTGTAGTTCCACAACCTCCAGGGCAACCCAATCAGGAATACAGGAGTACAGTTACAACAAAAGAATGAAGTCTGATCCAGGCAAACCATCAGCAATCCACACCATCACGCCATCAGGGTTCGATGACACACAGGCTGCAAGGTCACAAACCCAAACCAACCGATCCTCCTTTGTCCGCACTCAGAATCCCTATTTGGATAACAAAAACATAATCCAACATTCATCCATCACAACCAGCTATGGACCTGCATCACGTAATTGCAAATTATTGCTGCAACCTTCATTCCGTGATTACCACATCCCCCTTATACTTGTCTTGTACAGCAGTCATGGATGCACCAGGGGATCTATCCTGCACCTGACATCCTTGGCTCAGCTGTTTACTAAACGTAAGTATGGTGAGTATTTATCCTAATCCAGTGTTCAATACTAGGAAGTTATTATAGTAAGCCTTCTCAATAAATACTCTGAAATTTGTGTATCTAACAAAGAAAACTAGCAATGTCCACTAGGTAATGTAATCTTGCTTTGGCAGAGTTTATTCATTCATTCACCAATTCATTATCTATTCAATTATTCACTCATATTTCCATCCATTCATTTGTTCATTCATCTACTCAAGCATGCATCAACTTGTCCATTAAATCTTCCTGCCAATCTCTCCAAGAGCATCAATTTGGTGCTGTCACGCAATGCAGATTCACCACATTACCAAAGGACCTGACTTTGAAAGCAGGCAAGTCTATTTCAGTTTTCACCCTTTTCAGCCTCATCAAACCATACTGCAGGACCTGATGATTTCAATCGTCTTTTTGACTTGGCTCAAAACTAATGGTCTATTGATATTGATCTCCCCTATCTTTGTCTGAACCCTCTAGCAAACTGGGTTTGTGGTTGACTCAATAAGGGGATGCTATATGCAGTTTGGGGCGGGTGGGAGAGAGAGAGAGAGAGAGAGAGAGAGAGAGAGAGGAGAGAGAGAGAGAGAGAGAGAGAGAGGAGAGAGAGAGGAGAGAGGAGAGAGAGAGAGAGAGAGAGAGAGAGAGAGAGGGAGAGAGAGAGAGAGGAGAGGAGAACACTGGGTAGAAAAGAGTGAGAGAGAGAGAGAGAGAGAGAGAGAGGAGAGAGAGAGAGAGAGAGAGAGAGAGAGAGAGAGAGAGAGAGAAAGAGAGAGAGAGAGAGAACACTGGGTAGAAAAGATACAGATATAGTGACCCATCTTGTTACAGTGGTCCAGTAAATTATCCCATATTGATCACACTGGGTCTCTTTGAGGGCTGGCTGGCTGGTGCTGATAGTGTGGCACACTTGACACAATGCTGTAACCTGAATAAACATGCCAACTAATAATGATCACTGAAAAATCATTTCATTATCGGTTCCATTTGTGCTGGTGTTGTAATTATACATAATTTCACTTAAGTTTACTTTTTCTATTTTCAAATATAACTTTGTATTCACAACTCAATTGAATATATATCAACTTGTTCTCGTTGCCAGATGGCTCAAATACTGCTGATGTTACGTTAAATTTAAACTCACTACAGTTGCTTTGAGAAACAGGGCCGGAGTTCAATCCAACTTATATATAATTCGAAGGTTAATTTTGGACAAGTGCACGTTTACCTAACATAACTAACAGATTTCTTATGATTATGTAAAGAGTGTTGTTGCTTTTATTAATTTTGTGCAGAAAACAATCATGTTCAGTAGTCTCTGGATAAGCAGACGCGTGACTATATCTAGTCGGCAACATTATGTCTGGAGGAGCAAGGCCATTGATGATAATTTCTGGTCATCCCAAAGTCATATAGAGTGATCAAGTTGCAGTCTGGCTTAGCTTGCACTCCAGTAGACAAACAGTCTCCAAAATAAACTTATGTATAAAGGTCAAATAGAAATTATATAATTGTATAAAGAAGCCCTGAGTATTAAGGAATCCTCAAGTGTCTTCATTCCTGCTGCTGAGGAAGAGATGAGTGCAGGTACCTAGGTGGAATGGGGGAATGAATGTTTTATTAAATATATGCTCTGGTGTCTGTGAGAGAGATGTGGACCAAAGCGGCATTGTCAAAATCAAGCAGCAGACCTGAAACATGTAAAACTAAACCCTGTTTATCTGGAAACCTGACCTTCATCCATGATTACTGTCCACAAGCTCCATACACATTACTCGCTAATTCTGAAGATTCTGTTAATCTTGATGCTTTCACTAAGAAAATAAGCAACTTCATTGAAGTGGTTTTCACAGATCATTTTCTGTGACTATTGAGTCGTAGAAGATTATGTTATTTGACTTCATCTTGGCATAGTTGTGTCAAGTTTCGAATGTTCATAAATCCCACATCCTAATTGCTGTAAATTTTAGTTTTAAAATCTTGTATCTTTCACTGGAGAGTTTAGAAGTTTACAAATCTCCCATAACCCCAGGTGTGCTGAAAACGAAAAAATCAAGTGCATCTGATCCATTGACCAGGGTAATAATGTTAGTGCTTGAGCATACACCTGTGTAAGGAGTTTAGTGCAAAATACGTGCAAATATTATTATCTTGCGCACCAGATTCCATTGGGTGTAAAAGGCAAAATAGTGATGAAAATTATTTGAATTGGACGCTTAAAATCCGTGATGACACCAGGTGTTTGTGAAAGGGGTAGACATGTCTTGCCCTCTCTCATAATGATAAATAGAAATTCAAGTTTTAAATGCTAGAACAGAAAGCTGTGGCAGGAGAACTTGCGGGGGGGGGGGGGGGGGTCAGTAGCAATTATCTATGAAGGTCAAGAGGACACACTGACGTCCACAAATATAGGATATCAATATCCAGGCGCTGCCACTCCAAGACTGACCTGTCTGGTCGTCTGTCCAGACAAATGAAGTCTGAGACATGTGACATCTCCAGCACTGCCATAAACCCTTCAGGATCATCAAGCAGACATGTGTCTGTATATAATATTCCTACATTCAGCCTTCTTCTCACTCGCCGATTAAACCTCTCACGGATCTGACAGGACCAGAGCTTTATTAATGTTCACAAATTAGAACCAGTGTTGGACAACAGAAGCTTTCACGCTGTCTCGCTTTCAACAAGGCCATACCAACACGGAAATCGTCAACATACTTCACATCTGACCAATCTTCAATAAACGATTAGTACAAAGATCCCAGACATGGACCCTTCACCTCAATAACAGACAGACTACAGAGTGCAATACCAAAACCGGCTTCTTGAAAATTCTGGTCAGCACCCGGAAGTCTGGCTGGCTCACTGCACACAATGGTTGGTCCCTGTGACCTTACTTGTGCCAGTCAACTGATGTTGATTGGGTCCTGTGAGAGAGAAGCTATTGATGTTTTCAGCCATTTCAGCTACACTGCCATGACATAGCCTTTCCAAACCACCTCTGTACTAGCCTGTTATCTTGTTTGTTCAATCACCTGTGGACAGTATTGTTTGTGGTGGATACAAACACCAATACCACAACCTTAAATTCTACAATTTCCTTTTATCAAACTGATATAAAGTATACCGTACTTGCCGTATTTATGCACATCAGCTTCCGATAAATGTCAAACACATTTAAGTTTCTTCCCTTCATTATAACTACTGCATTATTAGAAAGGCAGTCAATGATTCCTCTTCTCCTACTGTCCATCTCTCCACACCAAGATTTGGGAATCTGACCAGGTTTCAACCAAAAGTCGGAGATCTCCTACACCACATCAAGCTTACATCTGACAACATCAGAACATCAAATCAATTCAACAACCGTTAGGACTTATTTGGGATGTATTTACCCACGCTCCCCTATCAGCACACATTTTATCACAACTATGTGGAACCTATGGCAATATCCCATCACAGAACTAATCATGACAGCTCAATGGGTCTACAACTGCCTGCGACTACCACTGAGCTGGCACGGTACAAATGTGTGGTGCTCGGGCTGTTTGCACTGTCGGCATAGAAATCAGACATCCATTGGAGGATGCATTCTCTGCATCTTCCCCGTGAAGGAGGTAGAGTCCCCATACCTCAGGCTGCATCGGCTTTCTAAAGATGATTAGGGCCATCATTTGGAACAAATTTTCTCAAACATTTGATGTATTTTGTGGAACTAATGTACACAGTACATGTTGATGTGTTGATTGTGTGTGAATGGGAAAATATCAATATCAATTGCTGAAAATGACTGTTATTCTGGTATTAATAAATCGCAAGTGATCCCGTGGCATATGGTGGGCGAACCATGCAATTTGATTTGCATTAATGGTTTAAAAAAAAACGAAAATAAATAGGATACGCCCACTAATGGGCTACTGTGTTTTGATTGGTTGTTAAAGTAAAGGGCAGTTGGATTATAGCGCTGATCATGTCACTTACTCCGTATTGCTGTCTACACTTTTGTGTGTGTTAATGATTAAATAAACAGTCGGTGAAGATATTATTGTTGAGGTATTTATCTATAAGAATTGAAAGAATTTTGCCTTTATGGAGTCATTAACGTAAAAACCTGTGTGCACACTTGGCACAGCAAGGACACCTTTTTTTCACATTTGTACCTGCATAAACACAAACAAATATTAAAGTCAGTTCTTAGAACACGTACCAGGTTTCGTTAATATGGTTCTACTATTCAAGGTACTTTTATGACACTTTTTAAAGTTCCATTTTTTTATGAATATGTCTTTCCAAAAATCTACAAGGTAACAAACCAGTGCAAACATTACCAAATGAAATATTAGCATATCATAAACATATTACATTCTGTTTTGAAAAGCTGATATTGAACCTGAAGATGTATGATGCAAACTTTCTGGGAGCTGTGACAACAATACGATATCGCATCAACCCCATTTACACAACATAATTAAGCTTTACAGCTCTGGGAGCAAAGGCTGTATGACTGACAGTATGGAGGAGGCAGATAAGCTGGCTTTGCCCATATATACCTGTGTGAGGAGTTTAGCGCAATATAAGTACAAACATTATTGTCTTGTGCAACAGATTCCATTGGGTGGAAAAGGCAAAACAGTGATGAAAATTATTCGAATGGGTCGCTGGGTCAGGTGCATGTGAAAAGGGTAAGCATGTCCTGCCCTACCGGTAAGCACCCAGGATGCACTTGGGATGCACACAATTAAACTCAACATAAAAGACCATGGAAACTTGGGAAACAAACCACTCTCTCCCAACCATTAGAGAAATGTCCCAAGTTAAACATTCCATTTCTGTCACATGTCTGATGAAGCTTTCTCGTCAAATGAACATAACTGATTCAAGCATACATGAGAGCACCCACAGGATACCCCACATATGGTAGAAAGGAGGGGACTAGCATCAGCAACCCTGACGGCTACATCTCCAAAACCATCATCTTCATACTCGCCATCTGAACGCTTACGCTACTCAACTCCATCATTCAACATCTGAAATTAGCTGAGAGAATCAATAGAATACCACCACCATGTCATTAAAATTAGCTCTGGCACCAAGGGCTTGTAAAAACACCTCAACCTGTCATTCAGTGCCATCAACATCCACTTGCAACACCATGGCCATGTCAGTCTCCATCCTCAAGGTGACAACGTCGACATGGCCAACTGAGGCAACCCTGTCACAAGGAGATCATTTGTCACCATCAATAGCTTAAACTCCTCACTGATCATCACTCAAAAGACATACAGAATGTCATTATATAAGTAACAAAACCCGACAGGACTCAAGCTGATCGAGTTTCGGTCATGTAACACCAAAAAATTGGTGATGGAATTTTTCCTCTTCATCCACGTCATGGAATCAAGTAGAAATATTTTACATTTTCTTTTTTGCAAGTGACTTGTGCAAGTAAATGACAACCAATTTAAAATTTGCAGGAAATACTGAATTGTGATCCGGTTATGAATGATGCATAAAGGCAGCATAAAGGTTGAAGTAATAAGCTGGATGGAGAAATGTCACTGGTTGGGTAATGCGAAGGTCACTCTTGCTGTGTCTTAGTCCACATTGAAAGTGAAAGATTGAAGATGCAGTGTCATAGCAAGCTTTACCTTCAACATGCAGGATCTAGGTTCTGACGTCAAAGAGGAGATGGTTTCCGATAATTGGCAGGAAAACATGCTGGTAAAGCATCGAGGTGGTTGGCCACTATGTTTTATTGTGTACGATTATTAACAAAGGGTGGGACAAAAAATAGGACTAAGAAAGAAATTACCGGGACTATTGGCGTAGATTGGAGTGGTGTGGGTGGGTCATGGATGAGCATGATGAAGACCTTCAGATTAGGAGGATAGGGAAATGAGGGTTCTGTGTGGAGAGGGGAGGGATTTGAGGCGGAGGAGGAAAGGGTGTCTGTATGTGGTGATGTACTTGTACAGTGTTTGACAATGCCTTATACACCAAGTACCAAATCTTATAAGCGCTAAGGTAACTCCCATACCTTTACATAGACTAACGACAGTGGTAGTGCTAAGGTTGTTTTGCACGATGGCACCCAGATCACAAAATGGCCTTACCATCAATGCCAAGTTGTCCTTTCCTTCGTCCCTCCTTTGAAGGTTCAAATTTGTTGATAATATCCAGACACTTATCTTTGGTAACTCTTTGCATCTGCAATAAGAAAAAAACAAATTGGTTATACATTGCAGAACTCTGATAATTGTGAATTAAAAGCTGCTTGACGCCTTGTTGTAGCTGAAGGGAGATTACTGAAGGGAGTTTACTGAAGGGAGATTACTGAAGGGAGATTACTGAAGAAAGTTTACTGAAGGGAGATTACTAAAGGGAGTTTACTGAAGGAAGTTTAGTGAAGGGAGATTACTAAAGGGAGTTTACTGAAGGGAGATTACTGAAGGGAGTTTACTGAAGGGAGATTACTAAGGGAGTTTACTGAAGGGAGATTACTGAAGGGGGTTTACTGAAGGGAGATTACTGAAGGGAGATTACTGAAGGGAGTTTACTGAAGAAAGTTTACTGAAGGGAGATTTCTAAAGGGAGTTTACCGAAGGAAGTTTACTGAAGGGAGTTTACTGAAGGGAGATTACTGAAGGGAGTTTACTGATGGGAGATTACTGAAGGGAGTTTACTGAAGGGAGATTACTAAGGGAGTTTACTGAAGGGAGATTACTGAAGGGAGATTACTGAAGGGGGTTTACTGAAGGGAGATTACTGAAGGGAGATTACTGAAGGGGGTTTACTGAAGGGAGATTACTGAAGGGAGATTACTGAAGGGAGTTTACTGAAGGGAGATTACTAAGGAAGTTTACTGAAGGGAGATTACTGAAGGGAGATTACTGAAGGGGGTTTACTGAAGGGAGATTACCGAAGGGAGATTACTGAAGGGAGTTTACTTAAGGTATTTTACTGAAGGGAGTTTACTGAAGGGAGATGTGTGCATGAAAAAAGGTCAGGCACATCGTCATGAAATTGCTTAGTGAAGAACTCAGTTATGTTCCATGACAACAAAAGAAATATCATCCCTCTCAACTTATCCTGTTGGCTAAATTAGTTGACGAAATATTTGACTAGATAAGGCCTCTTAGATTCTATTTGTTAGAAAAATCACAAGAAATGAGTGTTGACATATATGGCACAGGCAACAAGTTACAGGTGACTTATAAAAGAGCAGAGCTTGTGAATTCTATCAGAATCTGGCCAATAGTAAGCAATGGCATGAGCAGCCATCCATCCCATCAGAATATGACACAGAATCAGCAAGGTCATAAAGAAATCATCATCATCATCCTCATCATCATCATCATCATCTACAGAATTATCATCATCATCCCGGGACACAACCACCACAACCAGACAACCAGAGGATCATAAACAAGGCCATTCTGTGATTCAACCCCAGACCGCCAGGATGAATTAGGGTCATGGTCAATGAAAAGTGTGATTCACTGACGTGAACATACCTAGATTAGGACTAATATACATCATAATGTATGGAAAAGACCTTATACAGATCATAATTACAATGATTAAGCTTGAACCTTGAACAATCAACTGATTTAATGCTTCTTATATAACCTTAATTAACTCTTCAGTGACTGAAAAGTTTTGGAGACCAGTACATGAGATTAACCTCTACTAAACTGAATAATTTCCCCTGTTTATCAATTCTGACGTTAATGCAAATATTCTCTCTAGCACATTTATCACCTTATGGCAGTGACCTTCTGGATTTCAGTCTCAGAAAATTAATTGTATGCATTATTTATCACGATAGGGTTTGGCTGCAATAAAGACTCACCACAATTCATTAAATTCTTGATTTACATAATATCAACGGTAAGGCGCACATAGATTCCAGATATAAATACAAAGCATTGACGCATCGAGCACAGACCATTATCCACTGAAGCTGATTGTACTGTGGATTTTTTTCAAGAATTGAAATACAAATTACACCCCAGTCACAAAATTGATAAATGTTGCAGATTTGGCATGATGTTTCCATTTATTAAGTTTCAACAAATTGAATGAATTTCAAATGGTCACTTAGTTTGATAGGAAAAATTCACCTGACTAGAAAACATTTTATATGGTCAGAGGTTCCAAACATTTCCAGAATAACATCATTGGTCTAAATTTAGCACTTACGTCATGGGTCCTTGTCAGAACCCAAACTTAAAGAGAAAGATTTAGGGGGTCCCTAGATTCAAATACAATACCATAAAATCTCGAGAACCCCAGGAGAATCATCAATTTCAAACACTGAATATTAATTTACTTTTTAAAACTGACTTAGTAACAACCTACATAAGCCTGACATCAATGACTCTTGAGAATAAAGAGCTGACACTCACAAGCTCATAAGCAGGATTAGAAATTAAGGTTGTTTTTTCACCAGTTCTCAAAAATGAGCTGCTTCAGAGATGCAATGCACCTCAAGGTAAAAGTGGTTGTCCATGAGTATTTTCAGAATTTTACAAATCCGACAATCCGACTTCATTTTAAATACCGTATTCAACCCATTAAGCGCCCAGGGTTCTTAAAAAAAGACAGAAAGGGTTGGCGCTTATTGGGGACAATTCAGGTCAAATTGGTGTAAATTCATCAGTAAGCCTTACCGTATTTTCTTGAGAATAGTGCTCACTTTTTTTCCAAAAAACACAGCTGTGTAGAATGGGGTGCTCATTATACACGAATTAATGAGTTTTGATATTTTTTCCCCCATGGAAAAACATTACCGTGAGCACGTAACACCAGAAATACCATGTCAACAAATCCATACTGAAGTTCGCAAATTATTCATGTTATTACACTGTCTGGCTATAAAAATTGTTCTTTGTATATCTGGACTTTAGTTTGTAACTTATTTCATTAATTTTATTCAAAATTCCTTTTAATATTGTTTTAATTAATTTCGGCGAAATCGTGTGTGAAGCGATCGGAAGATCGCACAACTCACCATTATTAACAGCAACCACGGTCAGATTACCGCTATTGACGCTTGAAACAAACTTAAGTTGACTGAGAATGGATACATATATCATAAATGCCATACTTTGAATCGTTAAAAGTCATATTTGTTTTTGTTGGACAAATTTATGTCAACATGAAATTCTCGCGATCACGTGATCACATGCACGAGAGCCTTGATGGTGACTGGTCAGACTGGTTCCATGTGAAAAATAATACCCAGCAATAGCGCTCAGCTGCGTCGCTTAGGGTTATTATCATTTTAAATATGTTTAGTAAAAGCTGCATCTAAATTAACAAGATATTGGAATATATTATTCCTGATAAAAAAATAGTTTCAGATACAACTTTTGCCGATCCTTGCATTTAAAATCCTGTAAAGTTATATCATTGGGTGTGTCTTGACCGACTCACCGGTAGATTCCAAGAAAACGTGTGTACAGCTGATTGCTGTGTCCGGCTTAGTTTACGAGAAAATGCACAAGGTAATCTTAATCCCTGGATATAAAACGATGCCTAACTGAACAAAAAATACAATTTAAACGGTAAATCAACATGTCTGGTGATTTTTTTATCTCAAATATCGAATTTGTATACTGACGAAGTTTCTCAGCACCCGTTCGTTTGCCGGACTTTGCTGAAAGGGTACGGTGTAATTTTTTTCTACGCATAATATTCAAAGTCACAAATATCTAAAATAAACAGTATACAGTCATGCCCCGCTTATACAGACTTCAAATATCCGGAAACTACAGTTCCCAGACGATTTTCATTTAAAACGAAATAATTACTATATAAATTTTCGGAACCGGGAAGGGGGGGGCGCTTATTGGCAGAGGGGCGCTTAATGGGTCGAATACGGTACTCCATTCTAGCAATATCACAATATACACATATCCATGGTGAAAGAGACTTCTTGGTCACTTGAACAGTCAAGATAATTACAAAGTGTACTGAGGACCCTGTCTGCCAGGAATCATCACAAGGTAAAATAGATGCTGGTTCATGGCATAGTCAGCCCCATGTCACACCATGTCAGCTGAACATTCCTCTAGAATTAAAACTAGAACTTTCCTCATTGCTGCACTCTTCAGAGTCCATTCCTTTTGTAGGAGTATTTACACACAAGCACTATTGTTCTCCCAGGTGTTCCCAGGCCCACAATGGACGTCGCACGCGCCCATGTATTCATTGAGGTACAGATGAACAGGAACGTTTACTCTTCCCTGCCAGTGTGTAAGGAGTTACCAACTTGACCTTGAGGTTCAAGTTGATGACAACCTGAGTATATGCATTGTACAGCCACAGTGTGACCTCGGTGTACAAGTCTACCCCTACTTGAGTGTTCATGCTCTAGAACCTCTCAGTCTGGGTTAGGAACTATAATATACCACCTGTTGTTCTCCCCTACCACAGAACCTACTTCTATTTCAAAACAAGACCATCCCTGCTCTAACATCCAATCTATTTCGAACCGAAGAGACTAACATCTTCAAAAAGGCTCTACTTAAAGTCACACTATCCTAAGTAAACCCCGACTGTTGTTACCTTGACCCCTACCACATAACTTATCTCAAAACAAATTTTGTTTGTTGTTTAACGATGCACTCTGCCACAGTCCAGCCATATGACAGCAGTCTGGATATAATGGACCAGACAATCCAGTGATTGACATCATGAGCATCAGTCTACTGATTTGTAAGATAATCAGCGAGTCTGACCACCCGATCCTGTTAGTCGCCTCTTATGACAAGCATGGGTTACTGATACACATTCGGACTCAGATCTTCATGGGTCTTTAAACAAGAGCACCAGGGCACTACCATCATGTCTCCGTCTTTACCACAGACACTAACAAGGTCTGTTTATCACATAAAGTAACCAAAATGGGTCTCTTCTTAAAGTCACATAACCTAAAACCGATCCCAGTTATTGTAACTACAAGCATCAGCAAATTCCTGGCAAACATACAGACTTTAGACTAACACATAGTCTCTGAACAAATATAACTTTGACAGAAACAAGCAGCTACATTTTAATTGGAAGTTGAGATGGTAGATTCAGAAGCTGAACCTTTGGAAAATCTGGACTTGCTTCATTCAGAGCTACAGCATTACAGTAAGGGCTGGGCGGAAGGGAAAATGATATGGTTCAGGGACTGTGAGATAGACTAATACAGATTGTAAAGGTGTGAGTTTCTTTGGAGAAGCTTGACCCACAGGGGACCCATTCATGGTTACTAAGAGCAATATTATTTCATTGAGTGAGTGGGTATTGTTTTACTCAAAATGACATAAGCAATAATGACCAACTCTGATCCAGGCACACCAGTACTTGACAGCACCTTGAAGGAACAACCCGCACACAATCAGTCTTGTCCTACATTGTGACCAATCAATCTTCTTTTCTCTTGATTCTAATAACAAGAATGTTTTCAAGTTGGGAGATGTAGGTTTTGCATATTTTCAGCTATCAAAGTTTGGTTTGGTTTGTGTTTAACGCCGCAATATTTCAGCTATATTACGGCGGTCTGTAAATAATTGAGTCTGAACCAGACAATCCAGTGACTGATATCATAAGCATCGATCCACGCAATTGGAATCGATGACATGCATCAACCAAGTCAGCGAGCCTGACAACCCGATCCTGTTAGTCGCCTCTTACCACTAGCATGGTTGCCTTTTACGGCAATCATGAGTTGCTGAAGACTATTCTACCCCGGATCTTCACAGGTCTGCTATCGAAGATACGGGGCACAGTTGGTTTCCCTGCCTGCCTTACTACAAAACACCAGGGATAGAAAATAGCACAAGCCGGCAAGCCCAAGCCAGTTTTGTTTATGTTTTGTTTGTTTGTTCTTTAAAGCCGCACTCAAGGTCTGTAGATTATCAAGTCGGGACCAGACAATCCAGTGATTGACATCATGATCATCAATCCATGCAAATGGGATATGATGAGATCCATCAACCGAGTCAGCGAGCCTGACCACCCAATCCCGTTAGTCGTCTTTTATGACAAGCATAGTCGCATTTTACAGCAAGCATGGGTTGCTGAAGACCTATTCTACCCTGACCTTCTACCCGGGTCAGTTTTGTTAATGTTAAGGTCTCGTTAGGGCCAGGAGAATTTCAAACATTTCGGGGGTATTGCTATATATGTTATCACTATTCGGGCTAAGTCGAATTCCTTCCTTAATTTGTATCCCTGAAACAGTCCACCTAACATAAATTTATTGACCCCAAGTACCTGCTGACAAAACAGGACAAATATTCCTGATTTAGCTTGAGTCACATCTTTCCACAGTTCATGTCCACAGATAGGGTGAATAGTACGTTTATAAATAATAAACATAAACAACAAAATGGCTCCTAAACAAATTGGATGAAAATCTAATAACTGATTTATTGTGGCCAAGGCAACGACATTTAAACATATAATGAGTCTCAATTCCATGACCTGACACTCAACGGATCATCATTTCTATTATTAAACATACCACATCTGTGACGAGATGAAAATGATTTCCACACAGAAGCTGATTTACATTAAAACATAATTGATTTTCCCAAAATATCCTCAATGTATTTTCTGGCCCTACAATGCGGCAGAGTTTTCCTGCAATAATATTTGCTGCTAAAACATTAAGTTAAAACAGACATCAAACGATGACGAGTGATGTCTGCAGAAGGCTTTAATAACATCCCTTTCCACTGCACTCTCCATGATAATTGGCAAGACTGGCGAGCAGTGTGAAGCTGTGTGTTATTGTGGGCAGACAGCCCCACCTTGGAGTGTAGGGTCAACACAGCCAACTCTTCCAGTGGGTCTATTAATGGGGATTTACACATACACGAGTCCTCAATCCAATACGCTCTGATAAGAACGGGATACTGAATTTGTGTTTTCGAGAAAAGAGGAAGAAAAGGCAGACTTGAGAGAGACCTGTTTCAATGTAAATATTGTCTTCCATGCAATAAAAAAAGTTGAATTCTTTTTTTGAGTTCTGAGTGAATGAGTATGGTTTTACGCCACATTTAGCAATATTACAGCAATATTCAAGCAATATCATGGCGGGGGATACCAGAACTGAGCTTCACACATTGTACCCACATGGGGAATCGAACCTGGGTCTTCTGCGTGATGAGCAAACGCTTTAACCCCACCGCCCCTTTGCAGTCAGTGATATTCCAGCCACATCATGGCATCCTGTAATCAATACTGGGGCAAAGACCGGTAGTTGTTGCCATGAGCAACAATTCACACTGCTAGGGTACAAGGGCACACAATTAACCACATGTGATTCTGTGCCCACCCAATCTTCAGTTTCACTGCCTCTCACAATAACATGGCCGACTTGCAAGCTAACTATCACAGTGTCCACACAGCGTGATTGAGATGGGAAAATAAATACCAAATGTAGCTCTACTGCTACTGTGCAAGATTGAATGTGTGTTGAATGATAGGGCACACCCAGCACATGTATTGGCTAAATATAGATTCTACACAAAGTGCAAAACTGTTCCATGGAGCTTGAATACCTTGCTCTCTCATAGTGCTGGATGCTGTTGCTTTTTTTTTTTGGTTTGGTTTGTTGTTTTACGCCGCACTCAGCAATATTCCAGCTATGTGACGGCGTTCTATAAATAATTGAGGCTGGACCAGACAATCCAGTGAGTGATGTCATGAGCATCTTTCCACGCAATTGGGATCGATGATATGCTTCAACAAAGTCCTGTTAGTTGCCTCTTACGACAAGTATAGTCGCCTCTTACGACAAGCATAGTCGCCTTTTACGGCAAGCATGGGTTGCTGAAGACCTATTCTACCCCGGATCTTCACGTGTCAATGCTGTTGCTTGGCTCTTCTGGTCACACAGTGCCTGATGAAGTTTCTAATCATCTTGCAGTGCATGGAGATAGCAATGTGCTCATAAATTGTGACCTACAATTATCAGCTAACAGCCAGCATATGCCTGTGATTCAGTCTGTCAGCTTATTACATTGTGTTATATTCAAAATCACCTGTTTGCATTCAGACATTATGAATATTGAAAAATTGTGACAATAAGCAACAAATCACGTCTTGATTCAGTTGAAATATTGCAAACAATTACTGGAGAATCTGTGAGGAGTTAAAATAAAACTGACTATGAAAGTAGTCTAAAAATTATCTGATAGACAGTCGGACAGGCTGAGGAATATTTCATGCAACCTGACAGAAAAGTTAACAGCCACCGGCAGGTGGGCAGGCAGTTATTTCAGACACTGGAGGTGAGGTGAAATGGGGTTTAACATCGCGTCCAAGTGAGTGAGTTGGGTTTAACGCTGCTTTTAACAGTATTGAGTTTTATCACGGCGTGTCAGCTTAATGTGGGAGGAGAGCCCAAAGTGATGCAAGTCTCAGACATTTACCACTTTGGTGAAACCCACAAGCATGGTGCGGACAAACCTAGAAACATAATCTGGGTGAACAAGGATTAGAACCCACAATCACAGGTTTCTGGCATGCCCAAGGGATGCAACTCTGCACAGTGAATCACGGCGCCTTAAATGACTGGGCCACCCATGCCGCCTTAACATGAATACCCCACTCAGATACATTATACTGACTCCGATCCAACCATTCCTTGTTTTAGCGCCTTAATGCTGTGTGCCAGGCAGGGTAACAACAAGTACCGCAGGGGCGGTCTGCAGAACCAACCTTGCATGGCTTGCTTACATATCAGTAAAGGTGCACAATCTTCATGATGCATGATAAAGTAACTATACTACGCACTGTTATGGACAGTCTTATATACTACTCAAAAAAAGTTAAAGAGCACCCCTTTCATTCATATAACTATAGTTAATCTGTTACAGCATGATAACTATAGTGGTATCAAAGAATCTGTTGTTCCTTAACTTCTTTTGAGTAGCATGTGTAGGATAAGGATAGACGTAAAAAAACCAACATGTTTGAGCTTGTCCAGGACCATACTTTGGGAGCAAGCCATATTCAACCTCTCCATCAATGAGAACAAACCACTCTTAACAATACACCCAACCCACGCCACTTCACTAACTATCTTCACAAACACCAAACACTTCACATTTACTTTGACATGGTAGAATGGAGATAAGCACACTGTGTTTTCAGTGTAGGGCCCTGTAGATACCTGTAGATACCTGTAACCATGCTAAATTTAACATTTGAAACCTCACTCTAGCGGTTGGTTCTAAATGTTAAATCTAACGCAGTTAAGTCTACAGGTAACACAGCTCTGGATTGGAAACACAGTATGTCTATAGTCTTTAATTCTTTTGAAAAAATGGTAAAAAAAGCTAGCTTCAATACTTTCATGACATTGTGGGTGAGTCATCTGGCAAAATCAAAACAGTGCATAATAGCCATGTGTAGACAATATTCTACGTTGACATTAACAGTAGGGCCAGGATTTTTGCATGAATCATATTCTATAAGCATCCGTGATTCCTGAATCTATTTTCAGTCCTGGCATCTCAACAACTTTCGGTCATCCCAGATTCACAGTGCTAGTGCACTCACAACATTACTGTGGACAGAAAAAAATAAATAATGACAACCCCAAAAAACTCCAAATAATTATTCAGAAGATTGACATGCGACAAATCATCACATATTCTAAGTATTTCTTCTTCATTTCCAAAGGTCAACAATTCTTGACATATTTAAGAACTTGAATTTCCAGATTCCACCCTTGAAAGAAGTATTCAGTATGACGAGATGCGTGATGATGAAAGCCCACAGTACAACTGACATGCCCTCGAGACCAGCAGATTGTCACCAATTTGATGGGAGTTATTCTTCCCAACCTGGCAATGCCAATCTTTGATTAAAATATTTCCTAAAGCTATCCAGCTCAAGTGTGTTACAGGAGACTGCAGGACATGCCAGACTTTGATCCGAAGAACCAATACAGCTCCAGTCAGAAAGTCTGGCTTGCACAACAGGATGAATTATAGGCTCCGCCTGACAACAGTTCTGATACACTAGGTCCCACTGATCTGACAGGAGAGGATATTAAGCAAAAGCTTGAAGTCAAACTTGAGTTAATTTAAAAAAATACACCTGATATGATTACTGATGGAGAAAAAACAGAAAAACTTTCATACAATAGCCACATGGAATCATGTTTCATGACAAATTTGAAATTATAGCTCGTTTCATTCCCTTTACATTCTTTAGTATTGAAACACCATGAAGCTTCAGGAAGATGATCCTAGCACCAGTGTGAAACATTGAGCTCTACACGTCAACATATGGATCTAAGGGAAGAGCTATTTACTGCCATGGTGGAAACATTGAGCTGCATGCTTCAACATATGGATCTAAGGAAGAGCTATTTACAGCCATGGTGGAAACATTGAGCTGCATACTTCAACATATGGATCTAAGGAAGAGCTATCTACAGGCATGGTGGAAACATTGAGCTGCATACTTCAACATATGGATCTAAGGAAGAGCTATTTACTGCCATGTCGGAAACCTTGAGCTGCATACTTCAACATCTGGATCTAAGGAAGAGCTATCTACAGGCATGGTGGAAACATTGAGCTGCATACTTCAACATATGGATCTAAGGAAGAGCTGTCTACAGGCATGGTGGAAACAATGAGCTGCATACTTCAACATCTGGATCTAAGGAAGAGCTATCTACAGGCATGGTGGAAACATTGAGCTGCATACTTCAACATCTGGATCTAAGGAAGAGCTATCTACAGGCATGGTGGAAACATTGAGCTGCATACTTCAACATATGGATCTAAGGAAGAGCTATCTACAGGCATGGTGGAAACACTGAGCTGCATACTTCAACATATGGATCTAAGGAAGAGCTATCTACGGGCATGGTGGAAACCTTGAGCTGCATACTTCAACATATGGATCTAAGGAAGAGCTATCTACAGGCATGGTGGAAACCTTTAGCTGCATACTTCAACATATGGATCTAAGGAAGAGCTGTCTACAGGCATGGTGGAAACATTGAGCTGCATACTTCAACATATGGATCTAAGGAAGAGCTATCTACAGGCATGGTGGAAACATTGAGCTGCATACTTCAACATATGCATCTAAGGAAGAGCTATCTACAGGCATGGTGGAAACATTGAGCTGCATACTTCGACATATGGATCTAAGGAAGAGCTATCTACAGCCATGGTGGAAACATTGAGCTGCATACTTCGACATATGGATCTAAGGAAGAGCTATCTACAGGCATGGTGGAAACCTTGAGCTGCATACTTCAACATATGGATCTAAGGAAGAGCTATCTACGGGCATGGTGGAAACCTTGAGCTACATACTTCAACATATGGATCTAAGGAAGAGCTATCTACAGCCATGGTGGAAACTGACTTGTCAATGGGAAGCAATATACCTTGAAACAAAAATAAATGGCTGATTCTTATGAATGAAAATATAAAAGTAGTGACTGAATACCTCCAAATAATTAAATCTGTACATCAAAGAGCTAACAACAAAACTCTGACGATAAACATGAACACTTTCTACGGCAAATCCATTTCCATACTGTCATATCAGCAACTGCTAACATCTCTAAAAATTGCTGAATGTTTCTCAAGCTTTCAACACTGCAGTTTTTCTCTCACCAACATAGAAAAAAGTAGCTTCTCATTTTTATAATCCAGTAACTGCTGCCCAACACATTTCCCAGTTTCCCATTTTGCCCCTCAGCTCAGGGCAGCACTATATGACCAAATGGGGCCTTCTTTCTCACAAAAAGTAGCGTGTTGGACACAAATGATGGCTAACTAGTGTCAGCTCTGCATGCCTACAGCAAGTTTGGGGTTAAATGGGAGGAAGTCTCAAGAAGTATTGATTGGCTATGGGTATTATCATCTTACAGCTCCTACATGTTTTACTACACCAGAGAAGAAAAAAATGTCATAATATTAATGTACTTCCATTTTTCACTTCATCAAACTGCTTTTGTGTCCACAAACTGCTTGTTCAAAACCTGTATATACTCCACAAAAAGACAAATGCATGTCCGATGTTTACACACAGCGATACAAGAATCATGAATGTAATCTAATTTGGAGGTCCAAACATATCACTATGGTTAGCCACAAAAACATTTCAGGCAAGCAGAGACTTCGGGCAAATGGCGCTGCCACCATCACAAAATTCAGCTGAGTTAACCATCACTAGACATCGTCAAAACACAGTTAAGACAACATGTAGATCACAAATAAGAGAATTCACCAAAACTGTATGCCTTCCACAACATCTGCCTCACAGAGGTTCACAAAGATGCCCATGCCATATATCACTTAGTCAGTGCATGAAACATTACTCGTCGGAATGAATGGAACTGTCCATGGGAACAACAGGCGACTATTTTGAACACTGCATGCTGCTATTTAAATAGCATTAACATTTCAAATGGTCACTCAGGAATAGCTCCAATGACCTTGTGATAAAACACGCCTCCGAGGTTTTGGTTGAAATTGTAAAAAGGGCGTGGGCTTTTTCCTGAGCCCAAGGTTTTACATTTTCAACCAAACTTAGGGAGGCGTGTTTTATCCAATTTCTGAACTGTCTAAATCCATGAAATACCATTATAGTGAATCAATACAGTGTATCGGGGAATAAAAGGAATTGGCTCAAAGCGTGCGAGAGAAAAACAACGTGCAGCATGGACTAACTGGAGTCATGACATGATAAATTTAACAACTGCTCATCACCTGTCTTGGTCATGGAATTTTCATTTAAAAGAAAGTTTGTGACATTTAACCAATCATGAAACAGAATTATTTTCACAACTAGGTTTTACAATTTATAAAACATTAAATGTAAAACCTAGGTATTACAATTGAAATGTAAAACCTCTAAACAGGTATAGAGGTGATCTATTTCAAAACCCAGGTTTAGAAGGGAACTGCTTCCAAACCTGGGCTTGGAAGATGAGCTGGTTACTCAGCTTACCAAAGGTTGTCAGGAACCTAATGCAATATAGGGTAACACAGTGATAGGTTTATAAAAGGCAAAACATGACTCCCCACTCTACCTTCGGGCCTTCATTACGATAACAAGACAACACTTACCCCTTGTTCGGCTTCTAAAAATAGCAACAGGTCATCCGTGGACATGTAATCTGCATTGCTTGCATACCTGAAAACAAAGCAAACTTTGATTACCTCAACATCAGGTGAAATTACATCATAAATGTCTTGAGACATTTTCACAGTTGCTCCAATAACAGGATCATAAAACAACCAGTCCTCCAGTCAGACTTTGTTTGTTTGTTTGTTGTTTAACACCACAATATGCCAATTTACATTCATAATTATCATTTCCCCAGAATTTACAAAAATATGTACATCTAAAATATTCCATTTTGTACACTATCACAATATTTTCCTAATTTGTCTTGACAAGGCATTTTGTATGGAATCCTTGATAAATTCCCGTAGAATGTCAATACTGCCCCAAAATGACACATCTTACTCATACCTTATAAACACCAACTCACCCTTCCTTCCAACAACATGATGAGAATTTCAGTGATCAAAACGGATTATCAACTAATAATTCCCTATTATATTTCAAGTCTAGGTGGGGGAGGTTTTAAGCTGCCTTGGGCAATAAGTCAGCAATACACAAGGATACCAAACGTTTGTTTCACACATTGTACACCTGTAGGGAATTGAACCCAGGTCAATCATCATGAGAATATGCTTGTACCACCAGGCCACCCAGTGCTGAATCAGACCTCCTTATGAACCGGAGCCATATTCCAAAATGATCGTTTATTAGGATATACTCTGTAAGAATAAATGTTAAAACCACACACTATGTTTCCATTTCTCCTTCCTTCGGGAAATCTGGTTCAAATAAGTATATATTTCTGTTGACTATTTTAAACAAATATGCCCATAGGTCCGATTTGTAAAAAGATTTGTCATACACTGATCTAGTCTGTCTTACAGACCCTGATACAAATATATATCAAATACAGCCCATGCAAGTCTATAATGTTTGGCAAGTCTAGATTTCTGCAGTATCTGAAAATGAAGAGACCCAATGGGCTCCCTTTTATTATATCTTTATTAAGATAATTGAACAACTGTTTTTTCTGTACGATATGTTCATTTCAGAGACTAGATGTTAGTCTAACACTGATCCAAAGATCGCGGTAAAAATAATGTAGCACCAAGACCATTAATTTGGTGAATGGAAACGGACACATTATGAGTGAACTTGTAATTATCATTATTATTGTTGTTGTTGTTGTTGTTGTTGTTGGTGTTATAGGTCAGACAGCTGAGTGTGGTTATATATGGGTATGAACTTGTGTGACTGCACATGCCACCTGTCTAAGGTAAATCTATTCTTTAACTGAAAGCACATGCTGGCAACAGGAATAAGGTGGGAAGTCTGCATCATACTATTTGTCTTTGAGAAAGGTAAATCTTTTCATTGGTACTATGCCATTAAATCTTTTATCGTGAACACAGTGAAGACTTTTGGCATGCTCCCATGCCAATCACACAGAGAAATAGGGGATCCAATACTGACAATATACTTCTACAACTACTTAAAGTTTACTTTCTTCTCACATAATCATCAACAAGACAATCAGCAAACATATCAGGTGAGTAGTCTCTCACACTGTCCCCAGCAAATAATGCCTGGTTCTTCAGTGGCAAGATTACATGTGAGTTAGATACGGGTGAGTTAAAGATGTGTGAGTTAGAGATGTGTGAGTTAGAGATGTGTGAGTTAGAGATGTGTGAGTTAGAGACATGTGAGTTAGAGACATGTGAGATAGAGATGTGTGAGTTAGAGATGTGTGAGTTAGAGACGTGTGAGTTAGAAACGTGTTAGTTAGAGACGTGTGAGTTAGAGACGTGTGCGTTAGAGATACGTGAGTTAGAGACGTGTTAGTTAGAGATGTGTGAGTTAGAGATGTGTGAGTTAGAGACATGTGAGTTAGAGACATGTGAGATAGAGATGTGTGAGTTAGAGATGTGTGAGTTAGAGATGTGAGTTAGAGACGTGTGAGTGAGAGATGTGTGAGTTAGAGACGTGTGAGTTAGAGACATGTGAGTTAGAGATGTGTGAGTAAGAGATGTGTGAGTTAGAGATGTGTGAGTTAGAGATGTGAGTTAGAGACGTGTGAGTTAGAGATGTGTGAGTTAGAGATGTGTGAGTTAGAGATGTGTGAGTTAGAGACGTGTGAGTTAGAGATGTGTGAGTTAGAGACATGTGAGTTAGAGATGTGTGAGTAAGAGATGTGTGAGTTAGAGATGTGTGAGTTAGAGATGTGTGAGTTAGAGATGTGTGAGTTAGAGACATGTGAGTTAGAAACGTGTTAGTTAGAGACGTGTTAGTTAGAGACGTGTGAGTTAGAGACGTGTGCGTTAGAGATACGTGAGTTAGAGACGTGTTAGTTAGAGACGTGTGAGTTAGAAACGTGTGAGTTAGAGATGTGTGCGTTAGAGATACGTGAGTTAGAGACGTGTTAGTTAGAGACGTGTGAGTTAGAGATGTGTGAGTAAGAGATGTGTGAGTTAGAGATGTGTGAGTTAGAGATGTGTTAGTTAGAGATGTGTGAGTTAGAGATGTGTTAGTTAGAGACGTGTGAGTTAGAGATGTGTGAGTTAGAGATGTGTTAGTTAGAGACGTTTGAGTTAGAGATGTGTGAGTTAGAGACATGTGAGTTAGAGATGTGTGAGTTAGAGATGTGTGAGTTAGAGATGTGAGTTAGAGACGTGTGAGTTAGAGATGTGTGAGTTAGAGATGTGTGAGTTAAAGACGTGTGAGTTAGAGATGTGTGAGTTAGAGACATGTGAGTTAGAGATGTGTGAGTAAGAGATGTGTGAGTTAGAGATGTGTGAGTTAGAGATGTGTGAGTTAGAGACGTGTGAGTTAGAAACGTGTTAGTTAGAGACGTGTGAGTTAGAGACGTGTGCGTTAGAGATACGTGAGTTAGAGACGTGTTAGTTAGAGATGTGTGAGTTAGAGATGTGTTAGTTAGAGACGTTTGAGTTAGAGATGTGTGAGTTAGAGATGTGTGAGTTAGAGATGTGAGTTAGAGACGTGTGAGTTAGAGATGTGTGAGTTAGAGATGTGTGAGTTAGAGACGTGTGAGTTAGAAACGTGTTAGTTAGAGACGTGTGAGTTAGAGACGTGTGCGTTAGAGATACGTGAGTTAGAGACGTGTTAGTTAGAGATGTGTTAGTTAGAGATGTTTGAGTTAGAGATGTGTGAGTTAGAGACATGTGAGTTAGAGATGTGTGAGTAAGAGATGTGTGAGTAAGAGATGTGTGAGTTAGAGATGTGTGAGTTAGAGACGTGTGAGTTAGAAACGTGTTAGTTAGAGACGTGTGAGTTAGAGACGTGTGCGTTAGAGATACGTGAGTTAGAGACGTGTTAGTTAGAGATGTGTGAGTTAGAGATGTGTTAGTTAGAGACGTGTGAGTTAGAGATGTGTGAGTTAGAGATGTGTTAGTTAGAGACGTTTGAGTTAGAGATGTGTGAGTTAGAGACATGTGAGTTAGAGATGTGTGAGTTAGAGATGTGTGAGTTAGAGATGTGTTAGTTAGAGACGTTTGAGTTAGAGATGTGTGAGTTAGAGACATGTGAGTTAGAGATGTGTGAGTTAGAGATGTGTGAGTTAGAGATGTGAGTTAGAGACGTGTGAGTTAGAGATGTGTGAGTTAGAGATGTGTGAGTTAAAGACGTGTGAGTTAGAGATGTGTGAGTTAGAGACATGTGAGTTAGAGATGTGTGAGTAAGTGATGTGTGAGTTAGAGATGTGTGAGTTAGAGATGTGTGAGTTAGAGACGTGTGAGTTAGAGATACGTGAGTTAGAGACGTGTGAGTTAGAGATGTGTGAGTTAGAGACGTGTGAGTTAGAGACGTGTGAGTTAGAAACTTGTTAGTTAGAGACGTGTGAGTTAGAGATGTGTGAGTAAGAGATGTGTGAGTTAGAGACGTGTGAGTTAGAGATGTGTGAGTTAGAGACGTGTGAGTTAGAGATGTGTGAGTTAGAGACGTGTGAGTTAGAAACTTGTGAGTTAGAGACGTGTTAGTTAGAGACGTGTGAGTTAGAGACGTGTGCGTTAGAGATACGTGAGTTAGAGACGTGTTAGTTAGAGACGTGTGAGTTACAGACGACTTATTACCAGCAATCTCAAGTTGCCAGAGGTTTGGAAATTCCATGTGCACTTCCTTTTGGCAGATGCTCGGGACTGGGATTTGTCAAATTTGCCAGCGGGAGGTGCTTTTCAGTGGTGGGTTTCATAAGTCCAATACAATATTGAAAACATAGTTCCACAGCTCTGTAGATTGCCTGGATATGTAGTCAACTCAATATGTCAATCAAGACAGACACTTGAATGGAATGACAAATTGGGACGTCATATTTGGTGGGAAGAAGCAAATATTCAGCTTCATTGGTCTGGTGACCTCTGAGATGAGGTTTACAGTGTGAGACAATCCAGTGATTGAAATCATGAGCATTGATCTACATAATTGAGATATGATGACGTGCACCAAGCACAAGTCTGTGAACCTGATCACCTGATCCCGACAGTCGCCTCTATGACAAGCATAATGGGAGTTGAGGAAGACCTGTTCTAACCTGGCTCTCCAGGTATGACGGAGACTAGGGCAGAGGTAGAACCAGTCTGACTTGAACACTAATGAGAAGCCTGCCAGAAGCCCACCAGCACCTTACAGCAATCCCATGATCAGCCGCCTCACACAAATCACCTTCAACATCGGGGATCATAATTGCGGATATCCGCCAGGAAATAAGATCAAACTACTGAGGATGTTATGAAATATCTTTCGTAATCAAAAGGATTCATTTGTGTTCACGCGCAGGTTCAGTTCAAATGACTCTCTCCAACTAGCAACGTGCATCCGATCAAATTAAGTTCTTACTGAAATAGGTCCCACAGGAAATCTGACCACAAGGAGGGATTGGGATTCTACGACCCATGGCCTCAATCAACCAATTATTTGGGCAAATTGTTTCTGATTTGACTTCAATCAGTTGACTGATGTGTTTAGGAACAATTGCTTTCTTTGCCGATCATTACAAGGAGATATTTACAACTTGTCTGATCGAAAACACATAAACTCAACAGAGAATCCAAACAAAATGCAATAAGAGTTTCTTGCAGTTCCTTCCAAACTTGGCAGATGCATATCGAAATAAGAGTGAGTCATGTTTAACACCATGTCCCAGAAGCAATATTCCACCAGTGGAATGGCCGCCATATAAACTATAATTTTGATAGGGATATGTTTAGGATACATCATATACAAAAGTATTTTTCAAAAGTGGTCAGTTGAACGACTATCTGAATATCTCTTATCAAATGTTGAAGAGTATATATTCCATTCTTAGTCAGGCAAACCAGAGGTTGATAGCATGAGCATCAATCCATGGCATCAGGTACACATGAGTAACTCAATCCTTAGTTTAGTCGGCTATTCTGACAAGCATCAGAGTACAATTTTCAGGATATGTCATCCAAAATGTCCTAAAGATATTGTTCATATGTGGTAATGATATAGAAAAATGTTCAAATATTTTTCAATACCAGCATGTCCACAGTCAGCAACATTCCATGAATGTCATGACCTGTAAACATTTGAGTCTGGGCCAAACAAACTAGGGGTTGATGTCGTGAGCAACGTCCCAGGCCATCAGGTTACAATTCACACCCTATCAACCAAGCCACAGAGTCTGATCAACAGATACAATGTAGCTACAACAAGCACCAGAATGGTGAGACCCTATTGTACCCGGAGTCCCTTCATATGGTCAACAGCAAATTGACCCCACTATCAACAAGATACTGACCTCAATATTATACAAATAATTACTCTAGACAAGGTCAAAATGTGAAATCAAGGACCCAGGACCCAACCTCTGAGGTTGTCTGGCCAAACCGCCAAAGGGGTCGGCTCAGGGGTCGTTGTTTTCGCATAATTACCTTATCAAGAGTTAAATCATTCATTTGAAAATTCACTTTAAAGTTTATCAAGTCTTAAACCATCTTCTGTTTCACTACAATCACTTAGCTGCGAACTGTAACATGTTTGTAGCAGGCACCATCTTGTTTCCAAAAGACAAGTCAATATTCATCACATGACAGGTCAATACTGATAAAGATCATCACAGGTCAATATTTGAGGTCAGTGTCAGTCACATGATTTCTGGGTCAACATTGAAATGTATTTTTTCGTCATGAGGTACGGTTTAACCAAATGAATTGCAAGATTCTTAGCATAGGTATAACAACAACTACATATCGACCCCAATATTGTCTCTACACAATATTATCACCTTCTAACATCTGACTTACTACTGACATCATACTATCGATGTTATGATCCGAGTCTAGTTTACTAAACCAATTCATTTCCCAGTAAAAAAACACCTTATTTCCCATATCTATCCCATAAAATCCATTCCTGATTAATCTGATTTTTCCGTCACCAGACAAATTGGTATAAGGTCAAAAACAGAAACCTGTCATCAAAACTCTTCGACTCGCTGAGCATTAAAGATTTAATTTGTAAAGTGTATCATTCCTGGTGAAGGACGATAACATCAAACGCCTACGATTAGATTCGCCTTACAACTATTATTAAATGTCATCAACATCTATTTTTGTAGATGTTTAGAATTCCTGTGTAGCTAAGTGAAAAATAAGTCAATACAGCAAGAATCTGACTGCTGAGATAAGAAACATGCTCACCGAACGAGGAGAAAATATATTTCTGGGCGTGTTGAGATTTCTTTAAAGAGGGAGATAAACTCATCACTGTTTAACCGTCCTCTTTTCCCTTCTTGTCTTTTCATCTCAAGTTCCTGAAAAATAAAAATGATAAGCTGTCAAATAAACCAATTAGTATTAGGGACAATAATTACATTACATTTAATACACATCGTGGGAAATGAACATCCCTTGTGTGTAAAGTTCATCACATCAGGTACACAGAATGATTCAAATACCCAAATGATGACAGGAAGGACAAACCAGAGTGAGTGAGTGAGTGAGTGAGTGAGTGAGTGAGTGAGTGAGTGAGTGAGTGAGTGAGTAAGTGAGCTGCTTTTAAAATCTCTTTGAACAGTACAGGCATGGAGCTGACATACCTAGAAATAGGGAAGTCATCATATATACACACATATATCGCAGCATGGATGTATTGATTAAAAATTCTTAATGTCAATACTGTATTGATACAAATATGAATACTTAAATTAATAATTCACTGCCAGATCAATGCCTGCATTTGTAAATATTACCACGGTTAAGATAGACGATAAGAAGGCAGAATAAACAAATCTTAACATTGAATGGATCTGTCTAGTTGATGCCTAGCATAAACATCATCGTCACCATCATTAATGTTGGAGGAAAGACCCAAGTAACTACACTGGCAATACCCACAAGCAAGGATGTGGTACAGAAAAACCAAGGATCATAATCAGCATAAATCTAAAATATGAACCCACAATCATTGGATCCTTCACAACAAAGGGAGGCAAATCTGCACAAAAATAATGTGGCTTTAGAGAGCTATCCATGACTCTTATGAAAAGAGGAGAAGGATTTATCAATGTTACACATACTTGAGTATTTGATCGTACTTCACAAACAGGACACTGTCCATTTTCACATTGGTATTGTTAGGGGTGGGCAATATACAGCCAAACACTGTTGTGTCAAAGTTGTAAGGACCTGCATAAATACCTTGACTTTTCCGAGGTTTGACACAACCAAAAAATAACTTGGCATACATCTACCGTCATCATCGACCCCAAGAAAGAATAAATCGAAACATATGCGTTAAACAAACAATGAGAAAACGAAATAAATAACTGCATTACTTTTATTATTCATCATTATTTGTAATAATGGCGTAGCAATTGAATTAATTCACATATAAAATATGTATACATTTATGTAAGGTTAAAAGTATAAAATTCATACATGTTTAAAAAACATAACAGGTCACAGATTCTGCATCAAAAGCGTATATATAACTAAACACAAGATCACACGAAATAGGAATCATATCTGAGCAAACTCTGACTACGTTTGACGAATAATAATAGTCTAAATTGATTTTACTGTTAATTTCCGTTTTTTAGGTGTAGGAACATCTAATTTGGATATCATCCCGTTAAAACCAGGCCCTTCACTTGATTGCTCAATCATCTTGCTAACTGTACTGATTCGTTTCAGTATCTTTCCGTCATTTTATAACACTAGTGAACAAAAAGACTCAACACAAATCCTAATCCGTGACACATTCCACAATTTGTAATCAAAAGATAAACACGTGACAATCACATGACACCATTCACTTCTGCGTGTGGTGTTGATGAAATGGCTTGTTAATCCCTGATAGACACATGAATTAAATGTTTCTTTGATGTTAGGTGTGACTGAGTAACTAACAAGACAGTAAGACTTTGACACACTGAACTCAATGCAGTGGAGATTTCCGACTTGTTAATTATATTTGTTTGTCTGTTGTTTAACGCTGCACTCAGCAATATTCCATCTTTATGATGGCCAACCAAAATGACCGATGAGTCATGGGGAGATCGCCTTATCAGAGTAAATTTGTGCTGGAGTACATGTTTCGACTGAAAAATAACTTCGAGACAACCGTAACTTCAACACATCCGATATTACACATCGCACGTTGAATAATAATGAATAAAGAAGGAATACTCAGGGACCAAACTTTTACTTTGAGACACCCATCATATCAAGTTCATCATGTCAAAGTTCGACAAAACAAGCGTTAGAAAGTGGCACTAGTCCTGTACCCTAAGAACTAGTAGAAAGTAGCCATTTTTAAGGGTTTTGCTATATGTTGTCATTAGAGGGACTAGTGGACTAAAAATGTTAGTTTCTACTGCTGCACAATGGTACTTGCCTGTCACTCATTTGTCATTTATCCAAACTACCAATCTCGCAATCTGAAGTCTGGATTATTGAATGAAGAAGTACCATTTGGACAGTACAAATATATATAATTTGGGTCCTGGCTCCCCATATTTGATATACTACAATGCGATTTATGTGCCACTATGCCAACCGGAGGTATTGTGGTCCCGTTCCTGTAAGTGATGTTAGCGTTCATAACTCCCATACTTCAACATAGACTTCCCTTAGGACAGTCATGTAATTGCCCTAACATCACTCTGTGGAACAGGGCCCTCATCAGGAATTTTACCATGTTTCTTTCAATATTCATTTAAGATCTTAAGTTTGAGTTACTTCCCTTGATTTACATTCATTATAAAACAATAAGTAACATTTTGATCTTTAAAAATTGCTAATACATCAATATTAAGATAAACAAAATTCTTGTTATTGTAAATGTCAGCATGTAGTTCCAAATTTGTAAATAAACTAATTGTTGTCTTAAAAGAAAGGTTTGATAATCAGTATTGGATATTAGTAGTACAGATTGTGTTAGGAGTTGAAGATCCTTGTACAAATAAAACTGGGGGTCAGACAGAAACATCGCCTCTGTCTTCAAGCTCCAGTTCTTCACAGACAGACAGACAGACAGACAGACACACACACACATACAGACACACACACACACATACAAACATTCACCAAATTTTACTTCATAATCTTCAAGAGAGCTGCCAAAATGAGTGTGTGAGAGTGAGTGAGTGAGTGAGTGAGTGAGTGAGTGGAGTGAGTGAGTGAGTGAGACACATATGAAGTTTGACTAGGATCAATCCAACAGTTTGAGAAAAAACTCAATTTACACATGGCAAAAGTTGAAACTCTTGCCATGGGGAATTACTCATTATAGCATACCATCAATATCTGCACCAAATTTGGTCAAATCAGCAACAGCCATGCTTATTAATAACCATATACAGACATTACTGACAGCTTGGCCCCATCACAAACACAATACTCTGTAATACGAGACTAGCCCTGCACTTGGGAATCCTTAATCAGCCCATATTAATCTGAAGGAAGGCTCTGGATTAAACAAATATTGCTGTCATTAACGGAGCTGGCTCTCCACAACATTTGACTGCATCAGTCAAGTATGGATGTAGACAATCTCCTGAGACAACCCACCAATATGGAGGGAGACGCCATAACCTCGACTTGCCTTCCATTTAGCTGGTGTAAATCATACAGGCATACCATGAAGCTATCTATAGCATTCATTAAGAGAAGAAATTAATGCCAAGTATTTTTGGGTGCTCAGAAGGACAGTGTTCAGTTGAAGATGATGTGTATCGATGTGGCTATTCTACTGTCTGCTGTTCTGGTGATGGCAGTGAGGTAGTAGCAGTAGTAGTGGGAGGAATACAAGCCTACTGTTCAATATTATTGTTATATCACCAGCAGTAGTAGTGGGTGGAATACAAGCCTAGTGTTCAGTATTATTGTTATATCACCAGCAGTAGTAGTGGGCGGAATACAAGCCTAGTGTTCAATATTATTGTTATATCACCAGCAGTAGTAGTGGGTGGAATACAAGCCTAGTGTTCAGTATTATTGTTATATCACCAGCAGTAGTAGTGGGAGGAATAAAAGCCTAGTGTTCAATATTATTGTTATATCACCAGCAGTAGTAGTGGGCGGAATACAAGCCTAGTGTTCAATATTATTGTTATATCACCAGCAGTAGTAGTGGGAGGAATACAAGCCTAGTGTTCAGTATTATTATTATATCACCAGCAGTAGTAGTGGGAGGAATACAAGCCTAGTGTTCAATATTATTATTATATCACCAGCAGTAGTAGTGGGAGGAATACAAGCCTACTGTTCAATATTATTGTTATATCACCAGCAGTAGTAGTGGGAGGAATACAAGCCTAGTGTTCAGTATTATTGTTATATCACCAGCAGTAGTAGTGGGAGGAATAAAAGCCTAGTGTTCAGTATTATCGTTATATCACCAGCAGTAGTAGTGGGAGGAATAAAAGCCTAGTGTTCAATATTATCGTTATATCACCAGCAGTAGTAGTGGGAGAAATACAAGGCTAGTGTTCAATATTATTGTTATATCACCAGCAGTAGTAGTGGGAGAAATATTAGTGTTCACTCTTTAAGAACTAACGTTTGCTCTTTCCCCATGTGTAATACAGTCACACTTGCTCTGTTTAAGAATTAGGTGAAGTGAAATAAGAAAAGAAAAGATTTTATCACTGCTGTTCGTAAAAAATGGCAACTAATACATATAAATATCTTTACTCTAACCTAATATAACAATCAATTATCTTTCTTTATTGTTTTGCAATCATACTTCCAAGATGGCGTGTCCTACGAGTTTGTCATTCATTAGTTGCTGTACTTATCTGGAAGTTGCATTTTTGCATTCATTCAGATGAACTTTTAAAAGTTTTAAAATTGTTACTTCAGCCATAAGGACCCACACCTCATCCTTTCAGGAAAGCATCCTGACAAGCAGAGAGAGCTGTCTGTAACCAACCCCATTCAAGCTGACCCCATCCACATATTCCAGGCATGACCTCCCAACCCTTCCACACATACAACCTGTGTACCATCAAAGCATCACACTCTTCAGAATTCTTTTTGTTTTAATTAGAAACAACATCTAAGGTGTTTCCCAAACAATCTGTTTACTTGTGGCGGTGTGTTGTGATTGTGTAGCTCCACCTAGCGGTACATGCTGTAAGGTGTGTCCTACAGGGCCTTGTAGCCAGCTCAGGCTGGACCACTGTAAGTGAATTAACTCCACTTGAATGTAGGAATCACCAAGGGACTTAATGAGAGCTGCTTGCTGAGACTTATTATGTGAAGACCCTCACAAACTATGCTTGTGATTGAATACCACCTTGAAGTCAAAACATCACCGGAACATTACGTGTGTACCACTCATGGTTTTTAATAGATTTTACAAAGTGATCTTGGAAATGGAGATGTATTTGGTTCAAGTATACTCAAAGTAAATTGCAGGTAGGTATTGCAGACATAGTTTTTTCATTAAAATGTCATAAAGCAGAGAGGGCCTTTAGCTGCTTGAAATGATGAGAATGTAATGAAACTCCCACACTTGGCATCTATTGACAAGCCTCTGGGGGAAGAACGTCACTTGATCAAATACTGACCATTCCCTTTTGTGTCATTCAATTTCCTTTGTTTAAATTGGTTCAGAAATAAGGTGATTTAATGTTAATTTTCATCAACTAAAATATGAGTGTTCGTTGTTTAATGCAATATTCCACAAAAAGAAGTGCTAGTTTTTCTCATAAATATGATAAATACTTTGTGTTTTAGTTAACTCTTACAGACTAAAATAGGTTAATATTGCACTCCTAATACCAACATTGTAACGTGAGTGAGTTGGGTTTTACAACACTTTAAGGAAAATTGCAGTTATATCATGACACGAAAATGGCCTTCATACATCCCCTGCCAACAGAATGTTATACTGAGTGTAAGATACAAAAGCTGGCTAGGACTTGTCTCAAAGAGTCAATGACACTAAATCAAACATAAAACATAAAAGAAATTCCAAATACATAGAAGTAAGTAGTTGATCATTTAAATGGTTCATCAATGATTCACCGACAGGAATTTGTTGTCAGGAAAACTGGACAATTTAATATCTCCAAACTTCCTAAATATCAAGACGCAAAAGTACTTGGTTAGACTGATATCTGTGCAAAATGTGATCAGGAAATATTGAATGGTGTTTGGGTTATGCTCTGGAAACAAATCATGAAGGACGGACAGCATCCCTCCCTATATCCTCCCACTTTGTGGCAAGGGATAATAAGAGTAAGGCCATTTGGGCACTTTCAGATAGGATAGTCCAACATCTGTTTCAGGACAAGGACCAACAGCAAGGTCCATAACATTGCATGCATGACTGCAGCTCCACGGGTATAAAACACCATGAGCTGCGTGCATCAACTTGTCCACAGCTCATTACTCGATATATAGCAAACAGATATATTTGGCGAAAATAAATTATCAAAATTACTGGTAGGAGGAAAACTGGATATCAATAGTAGTTATATTACCATAAGGGCACAGATAGAGATGAAATTATTTCAAGTAATTCTCACAGAGCATTAAATGTTCGCATCATTCCGATCGCATAGTTCGTTTAGATTGTTCTATTGTTTTCATTTCTGTAAGACAATCAAAGCAATGTGACGTCACATGAATGCATTGTCATAAATAACTGACAACGACATCATCCATTGTTCATGACATCACAAAAGACGTCATTCAGACAATGACTATCTGACCTGCTCTCTCTACTTGAGATCAGGAAGTTCTCTCAGAAAGAAAGACTATGGGTATTATGTAGAACAACCTACTCGCAGCTTTGAATTGCAGATTATATGTCCTTCTTGAATTAATGTCATAAGTCCATCACAAGCTGCCTGAACCCGATTTGTTGCTGATTCAACACTTTTCATTCTTTATCCCGGCTGAGAGGATTTAGAGACAAAAGAATAATCCTTATTACTGGGATAATTGGAACCTGTGTAAAGATCACCTTTACCATTTAGTTCCAACTTGTACACATTTCATCGCCAAGGCTCGGAACAAACTTAATTCACTCGAGACATATAATCTGTAAATCCGTCTCCTTCAAAGAGGATTCTTTAGATATGCAGCGCATGGCAGATCTGATTTACTGTTTCAATGTAATTTAATTAATTTCTTTGTTTTTAGTTCTCATGGTCAATCCATCAAATGTACTTAATCAGCGTTCTAGTCTGTGTCCTGATACTGCAACATCACATTGTCAAGCTCAGTCCTAGGCAGCTGATTTGTTTGTTTGTTGTTTAACACCGCACTGAACAATATTCCAGCAGTATGACAACAGCCTGTAAACAATTGAGTCTGCACCAGACAATCCAATGATTTACATTGTGAGCAACAATCCGCATCGTTGGGTACAGTGGCACGCAATTAACCAAGTCGCTGATCCCGACTACCCGATCCATTTGGCTGTCTCATACGACCAGCACAGGTTGCTAGGAACCTATTATAACCAGGAACCCCCATGGGGTTCATCTAAGACAATCTCTCGCAATGAACTCAGGGCGTCCACAGCATATCAAAAACCAATTCACTTGTCCAGCAGTTTGGAAGAAGCGAGCTTTGAATTATGACATTACAATATGGCTGAAAGTAGCATGGCTAAAAATTCCTCATAACATTTTTTTATCATGAAAAAACATGTTCCAAATACAAACCAGATAAATCGTCCTTTCACTATATGGGAACATTTATTACATCAACAGGGAGCAGAACACCTCCAAGACTAACAATGATGGATTTTAAATGCCATAAACCTTCCCTTCCATTTCATTCCCTCATACAAATCCATACATATCAGACCCGAGAAGTTGGTGATATTGATCCTCTGGAAATTCTCAGAACAAAATTGACCATTTCCTTTGACAGAGAGGCAGGTTATTGTAGGATTTGCTATCATGATCAACCAAATGGCATCCCACTAGCTGGGCAAACCTTTGGCCCCAAGAACCTTGCCATAGGGAGGCTAGGCTTAGACCTTTTATAATCCCAGAAGCCTCCACTGCCATATAACCTCCGCAGACCCCCAAAAGATCTTTTCCTGACTTGGAGTGTCTTGTAAATTACCTACTGATCACTGTTATCCATGCAAGATGATTTCATTACCACTTTCAGCTTCTGCGTCATCTGATGTCCTTTTTTGTTTTTTTTAAACAACATTTTCTGCACTTTCAGTGGGTTTGACTTATGTGTAGTCAAGGTCATTTGTGATAAAGGGCAAATAGGCCACATGGAAAAATATTAAGTAAAGAGGGTTAGAGGAATCTCTTGGAAAGTAATTTTGTACATTGTCTGCCAGAAAAGGTTTTAATATGGAAGGGTTTGTCAGACTGTGCTGCCGTAAAAGCATATATTTGGGAAAAGGTCAGAGCTATTTGGGATTGTGGATTGTGTGAAGACATTTTGGGGTTTGAGTTTCAAGGAGGAATGTTGCGCTGTTTAAAGGGTAATAAATGTGCTCTTATCACACAAAACGCATGTCTAGTTGCAGACACAGCTTATATCAATGTCCATCAAAATCTGCCAGAAACCGATCTGTTGCTGATTCAACACTTTTCATTCTTTAACCCGGCTGAGAAGATTTTGAGGCAAAAGAATAATCCTTATTACTGGGATAACTAGAACCTGTAAAAGACCATCTTTACCATTTAGTTCCAATTGGCAATCCGAGTTCGTGCCAAAAAAACAACATTTGTGTCTACTTGAACGAACTCAGCATCATTTTCAGCAGCTTTCAGTGCTCTTGGCTGAGCTGAGCTCCGAAGACAATTTAACTAGACTCGGACTTTGGACTCATGGCTCATGTTAAGGTACACTTCTTCAACACTTCAACAAGTAAAAGAGTGAATTTTGCAGTGTTACACTAATATTTCAGTAACCCTGTAAACAACAGAATCTGAGCTTGGCAAACCAATGGTTAAAAACATGAGCTTCAGTTCTTGCTGCCAGGGTAAGACAAGATGTGGTGAGACAGGTCCTATATTGTAACCCCTTGTTAGTCATCAGTCAGCTCTTACAATATGCATGATTTTGTTCATGTGTTTGTTGTTTAACGGCGCACTCAGCAATATTCCACCTATATGACGGTGGTCTGCAAATAATCAAGTCTGGACCAGACAATCCAGTGATTGACATCATGAGCATCAATCCACGCAATGATGGTCGACTTTTAAGTCAAGAATGGATTGCTGAAGACGTATTCTACCCCAGATCTTCAAGGCTCACAATAAGTATGAGATGCTGAGCACTAAACTGTACACAGGATAAGAGAACTTAAGATGGGGCTCACCAACAAAACACTGGGATGGGAGATCGATGGTCCACTTGATCTATCACGGAATGGTTTATCTGTTGGGCTCCAAATGAGATACTTTTTGTAAATAGTTTGATTGTTCAGCATTAGAAATTGGCACTAGTCCCGTAGTCCTTGCCAAACTGGCCAATAGTTAAGGTATCATAAGGACCAGTAGGAATTTGCCTTTTTTAAGGGTTTTTGCTTTATGTTATCATTATAAGGACTATATAGACTAAAAATGTTAGTTTCTCCTGCTGATGTTGGTTACTTCCACACTTTGCAATATTCCAGCTGGAAGAAGGCTGTATGTAATCGTGTCTGGACCAGTCAATCCAGTGATTGACATCATGAGCATTGATCTACTCAATTGGGACACGATGACTTCCACCAAGTCAGCAAGTCTGACCACTGGTAGTCCATAAGTCGTATCTTAGTGCAAGCATAGGTTCCTGAAGACAAATTCTAACCTGGTCATCTAAGTGAGTTTGACAGATAGAAGTATACTTTATCTTGTAATCTTTATCAGTAATCTCTAACTCTCCAGTAATCAACCGCCTCGGTGGTGTAGTGGCAGAGTGTCCACCCGGAAAGCGTAAGGTCTGGGGTTTGATCCCCGGCTGCATCAAACCAAAAGATTTTAAAAGATGGTATTTGTTGTTACCCTGCCAGGTGCTCCAGTGAGGTAGTCATGTTAAACTGTGGCATAGTATCTCAGTGGGCTAGCACTATAAAATCGGCATCAGTTCAAACTAGTACAAGCAGCCCCAAATACATACATGTGCATGCATGTCACTGTATAAGTGCAATAATCTTGGATTGACATTAAACCAGCGTTAGAAATTGGCACTGGTCCTGTAGTCCTTGCCAAACTGCCCAATGGTTAAGGTATGATAGTAGACTAGTAGAAATTTGCCCTTTTTAAGGGATTTGCTATATGTTATCATTTTAGGGTTAGTGGACGAAAACTGTTAGTTTCAACCGCTGATTAAACCCCATTTCGCCTCACCTCACCTCAAGTAGTCCAGTAGACTGACCTACAATGACACTGTCCACCATATGATGTCATCAGCCCTGTGCAGAACATGGTATTTAGCATTATAAATGGAGAGTTGTCTCACCTTGAGTTTCTGATAGATGACAGATGTAGTGATGGTGGAGTTGATCCTCCTCATCAGCTTCACCACCTCCGTCTCCTCCAGCAGCCCTGACTGACCCGAGTCCGCTGTCTCAAACAGCTCCAGCAACCATGTACACATGTTAAGGAAATGTACACACTTTCAAAACAACAACTTCACCGGCATCATGGCTGCTGCATGTGACATCAGAACAGCAAAAGGCACCATTCAACACCTGCATGAGGATACACAAGTGCTGTGACATCTAAACATCTCAACTCATTGCCCTGTAAACTTAAGAAAAACAATCCTGAATAGCAGGAGGCACCAGTTCAGTGCATACTGATATGTATACAAAGTTTCATGAAGAAATATTGATGGACCAACGGACGATAATTCAGAAAGAGGCTTGCACAACTACTTCAATCCAACTCAAGGACCGGACATAGAACTATAGTTGAAAGTGTGACAAAACGCATACATCAGTGAGTAAGTTCTGTTTAATGCCACTTTGAACAATAGGTCAGCTGAATGTGGGAGAAAAACTTGAAGGGAGGCAGGTCTTAGAATTTTCCCACTTGATGAAACCCATGAGCATGTATATGGTGCTGACAAACCCAGAACCATAATCAGGGTGAACAGGGATCCGGGCACATGATGACTGGCCTAGGTTTCAGGCTAGCATAAGGGATGCAACTCATGTGTCATCTTAGACAACCCGCTAAATCAACTCATACATTGTAATGGCAATTAACGGTCCTATCAAATTTCCAAACTTGCTTCTACAATCAGTGGGGCTAAATCAAAATTCGAGCTTATTTAGCAGTCGAAAAAGTCATATCATTCAATACCTGTTTCTCAGCTTTTTTTCATTTGGACATGGATTTCTCAGATAATTTATCACCTAACTGCTTTTTTGAAACATGGCTTCATTTGAAAGAAAATCCTACAGCTGTGACCTGTCTGCAGATTCATTCTCTTTTAATCATTTTTGTCCCTTCCAAATCGCCCGTCTGATCACGAAGTGCTATTTCCAGTCCTTGAAGTATATGCTCAGATCTATCTTGTTTGTTCAGCGCCACCTGAAACTAACCGATATGTACAAATATCTTTCCAGTGATTCTGCCCGAGACCAGCACTGAATTATCTTGGTGATAGGCGTATTTTGGTAGCCCTTCTATTCTACACTGATGGAGTATAGATTACGTCTCAAAACATCAAGCCTGCCATATCAAAATAACATCACATCCTTCAATGGAAATCTTTTTGTCATCTTGAGGCCTTGATCATGACCCAGGATCAAACAATAAAGAAGTATTGTTAATATACTCGCATTACATCCTCAAGCTAACAATGGTGTCCCTAACGGAATCCTGGCAGACGTAAATATACCTTTGTTCATGATAATACTAGCAGCTTGTCAAATCTAATCAAGAATTTAAAGTCCAAACCGTTGTGGCTATTTTGACATGGCATCAATGCCTGTTTTCTTTGGATACTTAAGACCTGGCGCTCAATAAGCGCAGCTTCGTCTTTGCCCAATGTTATCAAGCCATGATGAAATATATTGTGACTGCCAAATCTATTTTTCCTTCAGCTGGTAGAGGCCCTAATCTAAGGGAGTCAATACTGCAATAACAGCTGTGATGAAGTAGGGCAAATCTCTCCTGTATAGAATAAGGATGGGAGTCACTAGAGGCCGGTGGAATGATGCTGCCCTCAACAGGAAGTGACAAACAGAGTTGTGCCCCTTGTTTGATGGCCAACTGCACTACCAGTGCATGTCTGCATAAAATCGGGGTCATGTCCCATCAGCAACTTAATGATGCCAAGAGGCTATAATCAAAAAGACATAACTTGTCTGGACATACTGTGGGTTGTGTTGCTGATAGGTTTCAGGGTGAAGTGGTAAGAGATTCTCACAAATGGGGGGAAGGTTCTGTCAGTGGGTAGATTCTGCAAAGGGGTCAGGTTATGGTAATGCCTAGATTCTATTAATGGGGTAGGTTCTGGTAATGGCTAGATTCTGATAATGAGGAAGGTTCTGGTAATGGCTAGATTCTGATAATGGGTAGGTTATGGTAATTGGTAGATTCTGGTAATGGGGTAGATTCTGATAATGTAACATTTGATTGCAGTAATTCTGAACAAGTTCTCTTTAGTTCAATTTGGCTACAAATTGGAACTCAATATAACTGACAAAAACGTCGTAAACATTTTGTCTTGACAAGCTACAAACACTAAGAACTAGTGAAATCAGGTGTACAGTTATATTTAGTACTCTGGACTAGTCTTAGAAAATATGAATCTCGAAGCCAGAAAAATATTGTTGCAGTTCACAATACAGACATGTTAACAGCTGTCTACTGTACCCCGATACACTGGAAATACCTTCTGACATGAGACAAACCTGTGTGTCAACAGCCATAGAAGAGTCTGCAGCTTAAAAAGGATATGTATCTCTCATCTGTTGGAGGTCTTCGATAGCATTGGGAGCTGCAACACAAAGCAGAATACTGACATAAACATTCTGTACAATACTGGTACAAACCTCTAAACCAATACAAATGTTATCAACAGTGTTTCATGCTACAGTCGGCTATATTCCAGCTATACCACACTGACCTATACACAAGCAAACCAGTGGTTGACAGTATAAGTACCCAAGACTGTTGCCAGTGGATATTGGTTCACCCACACCCTGTACACTGCATGTTTGGTTACAAATTCAATTTAAAACAGTTAATCTTCAGGTAACCTAGCTCTACATAGTAAACACAGTACATCTCCTAAGCTTGTTACACCTATATTCCAAAATTTAACAGCAGAAACAAGAATGAGAAAATGTGTCCTTGTCAAATTTCAAATTTGCTTACATCACAAAAATTGGTGAAAAATAAGGGAACACACACAAACAATCTTCCATTTCCCCTGTGCTAAGATTGTGCTCTCAGTGTTTCCAGACGAGCATCTCCAAAGAGAGCTCACTGTTTCCGACACAGAAGAAGATAGATGGGATTCAAACCAGGATGAGGATTTTCTAATGGTGACAACAAATCATTCTATTTCCAGAATGTCCTTCCTTGGAGGCCAAATGGCTAATGCCAGAGTTTGGAAACCATTATAACGAGTCGTGTAAACAGTGTGTAGCTCAGCTCATGGACTAATGAGCACCAGAAAGGAAAAGCTCATTCACCTGCCACGACATCACATTTATCATGCCTATTTCAAGGTAAGGCACAACTATAAAGTTCAACCTAAATCCTCCCGGGATCACCTCAATCGAGTTTGAAAAGTACATGAAACAGAGGGGAAAAAATTGACAACACCATAAAGACTATTTTTCTTCAGATGGCATCTATTTTGCGTTTTCCAAGATTAAGACAAACTATACTATACATCCAACATCATCTGTAACAATGTGGGTTGTACTTCTTTCAAAAAACATCTATTGACAAAGGGAGGCAACTCTGCATGGGGAATTCTGGCTCCTTTGAACATTTGGCCATTTGTTGGTGTGTTTGCTTGTTGTTGAAAGCTCTCAATGCTACTGTCAGACCAATTCGACAAAGTGTGTCACTAGCCCTGCATCATCAGTCGAACCCATTCTATAGGCACATAGCATAAGGACACCCCAAATAAAACTTGCAATAACTGTTCACTAACTAGGTTTCATGCATCATGTAAATTATGTATGATATGTATAAACATTCAGCTTTCCAAACATCATGAGTTTATTTACCTCTAAAAGAAATTACTGCATAGGACAAACATCAGATCCAATTGAATGAGTATCTTAAATTTATGCACGAATTATACCCAAGTCAGAAAGTTGCATGGTTAGACGCAGCTAACATGAAAAAAAAGCCTGCACCCCTACTCTGAATCACAAGTGAACAGGTTACATGTGCACACCCTGCACCCCTACTCTGGATCTGCAAGTGAACAGGTTACATGTGCACACCCTGCACCCCTGCTCTGGATCACAAGTGAACAGGTTACATGTGCACACCCTGCACCCCTACTCTGAATCACAAATGAACAGGTTACATGTGCACACCCTGCACCCCTACTCTGGATCACAAGTGAACAGGTTACATGTGCACACCCTGCACCCCTACTCTGAATCACAAATGAACAGGTTACATGTGCACACCCTGCACCCCTACTCTGAATCACAAATGAACAGGTTACATGTGCACACCCTGCACCCCTACTCTGAATCACAAGTGAACAGGTTACATGTGCACACACCCTGCACCCCTACTCTGGATCCGCCAGTGAACAGGTTACATGTGCACACCCTGCACCCCTGCTCTGGATCACAAGTGAACAGGTTACATGTGCACACCCTGCACCCCTACTCTGGATCACAAATGAACAGGTTACATGTGCACGCCCTGCACCCCTACTCTGAATCACAAATGAACAGGTTACATGTGCACACCCTGCACCCCTACTCTGGATCTGCAAGTGAACAGGTTACATATGCACACCCTGCACCCCTACTCTGAATCACAAGTGAACATGTGTGGACCAAGAACAGAGGTGAAGCAAACTGCTCTTGGTTTGATTCTTTTCATGTGTACAATGTGGGAAACCCATTCCTGGCTTTCCCACACCGGAATACTGCCAAATCACAAGGCCAAGCCCGACAGACCAGTCAAAATCTGCCACTATCCCTTCACAACCAATAAATTCCACAGCAAAATGAAATTTCCACCACAACCAACTAACCCATCATTTGTCTGGGGCACATCAAATCTTTTAAGTGTATTCATGAAGACATGTTCAGCTCCAAATACTTGCTATTGAAAATCTTTATTACATCCCTGGCCAATAATTAAACGAATGCAGTGTATGCCATCCCTCACCGCCATCATGAATACTAGAGTGTCCTATTTTTATGCAGAACCAATATTGGTATTGATGTAATTCCAATCAACCACTTTCCAATTTTCCCCGACAGGGTTCCACAAACTTAAGTCTATAAGTTGCTGAAGAGCACTTGGCAAACTCATTTTCTGCAAGACTTCAAGTTAACTAAGCTTAATGGTGGCTGTACCATGACACAAACTTACAGGTCTGAGATTTGGAACTGGCATTAATGAGACAGGTAAGACCAGTAACCCATATATTCGCCTCATCCGGCGTATTGGCGATCAGATCCATCGACTCGAACTCCTCTCCAAAGATTATGGAAAAAGCGCATTCGTCGGGGTAAATCCCTGCAATTTCCTTGTTCCGAAGAGCATCTGTGGTTTTTCCTTGCCGGACCTCTTTGACTGATCGAACCGCAACTGTAACGACAAATGGTTGAGATTGGTTAGAGTAATTACATGGGATGGTGTCAAATGACAGCAACAGGTTGTCAGAGAGCCACCTGGAGGGAAATTATGTCACAATGGTTATGTCCAAGATTGTGGTTTAATCAATCTTATTGAATTGTCTGACAGGTATCTGTTGCAGATCTGTGTCAAAGAAACATCACAAAAGGATTCACTGATAAACATGGATGCAGGTGGTAATGTAATTATTCCATGTCACCATACAATGCTGACAAGAATGTTGGAGAATGTTATTAGAATCTTGCCAGGACAATAACAGTTTTGGGGAAGTTTTATGAGCAAGATATTGATTGATATTTTACTTGGTCATGGTGTGTTATTGAGCAGTTCATGAAAGTCCCCAGGTCCTTGTGGGCTGCCTATATTCAAATTGCATAAGACAAGGGGCCGGTCATTTATTATAGAGGGGGTGGGGGTTTTGGGGGTGTTGGGGTGGAGGGTCAAGGTCAGAGGGAATCAGATTGAATCAAGGGAGGATGTTCAGATGTTGGATGTTTTCCATGACACAAACAGATAATCTGTTCAAAACAACTCAATCCCTATAAATCTGTTCATCGTCTTCAGTGCTTGAAATTTAACATGATTGTCAAGGGGTCATCGACAAGTGAGTAACGATACACCAATATTCCAATGCATCGCGATATTTAACCGACCATACGATACACATGGGCCTATATATCAATACGGAATCTTAAGAACAGTGTTCACTCACTATTGCACCCCTCAATATATTGTTAACCCAGTTATAGCATGAGGTAACGCATGGCTCCCAAAACTTACTTACATTTTTAATAAGGCTTAGTTTCCTGCTAAGTGAATGAGAAAATATGCAAAGTAATCGTAATCTCTGCACATTAAACAATACCTTGGAGAACTTGGTTAAAGGGCAAGTTCACACGGAAATGAACCATTTTTTCTTGTACTTTTTCCACATTAAAAGTGTTAACATAGAAGTGTCATAGACAAAAATATAAAAACATCATATTTAATTAACATATTTTTGGCACTAAAACGATTCATATTTTTCACATTTACCAAGTGTTCTATTTCCATAACAAAAACACCATGGCTTATGCCCCTTGCAATATGACGTCATTGGTGCCAATTGATAAACATTATGACGTCATCATGCTTTGTTAGAGCCGCTTCACGTGGGGTAGGTACAGTTTTGTGATTCTAGCATCTCAGATGCCAGCCAGAATTGTGTTATGCTGAGACACCACTGCGCCGGAGTGTGTCGTAGACCATGTTGTTTTACCGCAAACTGGTCCTTGATATCTTTTGCGTTGAGAATAGACAGGGACCCAGTTGAATTGGCACCAATTACGTCATAATCTAAGGGGGATAACTCAGGCCTATTTCGCTCGTAAAACGAAGGCCTCATAACGGCATATCACTTTCACACTATTGTGAGCTTCCTACTTTCACTGTGAAAAAAAATGAGTGTATATTTTCAAACACAGATACTAACTAATTCTAAAATTGCGTTTTGTTTAGAAAAAGAAAGAAAGCGATTTTTGCGTGTACACTTCCCCTTTAAGATACAACAGCAAGAGACACTGTCAGTGCCGAAGGGCATCATTGTCCCTTGACAATGTAGACATTTTAATTTTTCTGAAAAAGAACCCTGAACTTGAACTATTCAGACTGTGAAGTACATTGATTATTTTCTGGTGTTTGAACTTTGAAGTTTTCTGTTGTTTTGAAATTTACAGCATTTGAAGGAAAGTTAGAGAAAGTTCCATTTTGAAGCAAAACAACTTTAGTAGTCTTGTTATTATAAAAGAATTTTGACTGTACCAAAATCATGAAAGGTCCAATCGTGACATGCTTGAAGCCTTGAAACTTATTAAAAGCTGGAGCACTGTTATCTGTCTTTTATGTATTGTTGCGTAACGTGATATGTATCGTAATGTGACCAAACTATCGAGCAACGTATCATATCATGACCTTCCTGTATCATTGCAGCCCTTGTCATTGACATAAACTGAGTGTTTAAAGCTACAAGGGGTGACTCAGTTAAAATTGTATCGTACAACTTCAAGGACATTCTCAATAACTCCTTTAACCCCTGCCTTCAGCTATACTTGTCACCAAGCAAATAATTACTGATTCCTCATCAGATTGTAACACAAACTGTTATCCTCCCACTAATATTAACCTAAATTAAATTACTGCCCATACACGTTCATTCCACAACCTAATCACTCATACCTCTGATAAAAATACAGCAACTAAAAAACTGTCTGACTTCAATACCTCTATTCATATGAAAACCTAACATACTTTATTACAATCCACAATAATAACTAAAATATTAGCCAATCATAATCTTCATCACATATATCCTATGGCACAGCAACCAATCAGTGGTGAGCATCTTCAATGAAGCAACCCTTTTCTTGTCACTTTCAGGTGTAATTTTCAAAGACAGTGATCTGTCCTCAAGTTCAACACACTGCCACACCGAGACACTCCAAGTTTCAACACAGTTGCTGCTAACATGTGACAACTTCTGGACCCTTGGGTAATCAGTGTTCTGGGAGAGTCTTGCACAAATTTCACTGGCCTTGATGGACACAGCACTTGTGTACTTCCCACCAAAAGAGATGCACACTTCCTGGATCTAATGGCAAGGAAAGGTCAAACACTCAGCATGGAGGCTTTGAGTATTTGCTGAACAGTTATCAGTAAGAAAAGCTGAAACATCAAGGATGTAAGGTGGCAGTGTTTGAAATATAAAAAATTGTCTGATTGCCTTCAGGACATGCATACTTTAGAAGCTGCAGGCCTTGACCAAACTCTTCGGGCCCTCATTTGACATGTAAATTTACTGCAGGTGATAAGGACCCATACAAATTTGAAATTATGGGTCTGCCACAAAATCTGCCTGCCACGAACAGGTGCTTATTTCAAAGACAGTCTGGTGGGTCACCTCCATTGATTTTATTCAGGAATAGTATGTGAATAACTGTGAATGAGTGACGGAACCACGGCGTGAGTGAGGGCAGTAGGACACAATGGAGTGAGTGAGGGAAAAAAGAAGAGAGAGGGGGCAGGAACACAGTGAACGTGTCAACAGTATATTTTGTTATCAAAGCTGGACCTAGCCATGCAGCACATATCAGGGTGACTGAAGTCTTAACTGACCACACCATCAGGTACCCGACTCAGCACCCGAAGTCATAGAGAGCTGCACCATCTTGTTATCCAACACTGTACCGAAATCATTAAGCACTACACTATCAGGATTCCCAATGAGCACTAGATCATAAGGGTAGCCAACTCAGTAACAAAAGCCACAAAGCACTACATCTTGTGAGTACTCAGATCACCAGGGCACTGAGACCCTCCACATCAGGGTACAAGTCATAGGGCACAACACCATCAGGGAAAGATCACACCACCATGTCCCTAATGACAGTCGGTCTTCCAATAGTGATGGCCCATGAAAATACCAAGCCACTCTGTATTGACCGTATAATTCCCACTATGGTCACCTCTTAGAGCAAGCATGGCCAGAGCATTGACCATCGATTCAGCATAGAGGCCCACAATTTATTTGCTAACATGTATCCCAATCTAGCACAAGATACCTTAGCAACCATCAGTGCAGAATCACAATTCACGTCACCAGCACAAATGCAGGTATGTAAAACAGAAACTAACTTCATTACCATGGCGACTAGAACCAGGGAGCTCAAGCGTAGTTAACACAATTTCCCTTCTTGGAAGAACCAAAACTGCCCCCGTTTCAAGTGAGACATGAAATATAGTAAATATTTGGATTGTCAGCCCTGACATGATTCAATTCCTCATTGTCACTCTGTTCAGCCGATCACAGGTCATTACCATCCTGCCCTTTATTAGTGTATTAGTGTCTGCAGAATGTTATAAAGAGACAAGCGGTTGTCACTATAGATCAATGGCAACATGATGACATTGTGCTGAATACCATCACGATGGAGGCCGTTTTCTACATGATTACATACACACTCAAGTCAATAACATTACGAAGTCAACCAATATTCATCCATCTATAAATGGCAGACCTATCAATTACATCCAAAATGAAATTCTGGACTGGCTCAATTCGTAAGCCTCTTCCACATTCAGCACCATGACAGCTGCCCCAGTGACTCTCGCCTTCCAATATTCATAGAACAGGCTACGATGGTGACAAAAATACAAGTTGAGTATTAACAGATCTATTAGATGGATGACCTGGTATCTGAGCCCAGAGGAACCGCTGGACAGCATTATTAATCAGCTGCAGACCTCCTCTCTGTAACTCTCTGGGGCTGGGAGTTGAGGGAGGGCAGCAAGTCTGACTTCATGGTAGTCATGAGGACCAGATCTGGGAGAAATCTGGGGGAAAAGGTCTGGTGTGGGTGTGACACCTTTCAAGTGATGGGGCTGGGGATTGGAAATGACACTCCATTTTCTGTCAAAATCCAGGTCAGTTGGTGCAGAGGGATTCAGCTTGTGAGAGGACTTTGGTTGATGGAGCAGGAAAGTTTTGTAAGAAGATGGATCTTAGTTTGACTGATTGGACTGTGAAATGATGAATCTTGGTTTGTGAGGTTAGATATTTGAAAAGATGACTACTGGTTGGGGTGGTTGGATATTTGAAATGATGAATACTGGTTGGGTGGTTGGATATTTGAAATGATGAATATTGGTTGGGTGGTTGGTAGAGGTGTAACGATACGGGAGGGTCGCGATACGATACATATCACGATACTGGGGTCGCGATACGATACGTATCACGATACAGTGTTTACTGGTACAAGCTAAGCCAAGTTGATGTCTTTCTGCTCTCTAAAAGATGTGACAAGTACAGTTGAAGAAGATATAAGGTGTTTATTTACTGTTATAGCAAATTGTCAGCAATACAGTATGTTTTACTGAAACAACAAACTGGCTTTGAAACTGTTAAACGTATTTCATGTTCAAAAGTACCCCCCTCTAGTGGGTTCAATATTTTGGGAAAAAAGAAATTTGAATATTATGCGCCCAAAAAGATTACACTGTACCCCTTCAGCGAAGTCCGGCAAACGAACGGGTGATGAGAAACCTTTTCAGTACAAATTCGAAATTTGAGATAAAAAATCACCAGACATGTTGATTTACAGTTTAAATTGTATTTTTTGTTCAGCTAGGCATTGTTTTATATCCAGGGATTAAGATTACCTTGAGTATTTTCTTGTAAACTAAGCCGGACACAGCAATCAGCTGTACACACGTTTTCTTGGAATCTACCGGTGATTCGATTAAGATACTCCCAATGATATAACTTTACAGGATTTTAATGCAAGGATCGACAAGGTGTTCCGGTGTTACGTGCTCACGGTAATGTCTTTCCATGGGGGGAAAAACACAGCTGTTTTTTTTGGAAAAAAAGTGCGCACTATACTCAAGAAAATACGGTATGTAAAACTGTGTTATAAAAATATTGTATGTATCTTGATACATGCTTTCCAAATCGATGCATCGTATCGTGGGCTGTGCATTGCGATACAATACTGTATCGTGTATCGTTACACCACTAGTGGTTGATGAATACTGGTTGGGTGGTTGGATATTTGAAATGATGGATCTAGGTTGGGTGGTTGGATATTTGAGGTTATAAGCTGAATTTGTTGATTTGTCGGAGGGTTAATCCTTGAGATTGGTTAGAGTTACCTTGACGTTAAAGCAGCAATGATCTTTGACATGTTTGTTGGTTATAAAATTGATTGCATTGTGCGTCTTTCTTTGTCAATGTGGGATAGTTGTTGAAGGTATAGGACTCTTAATCATGGGTTTACAAGAAGCGGCAGTTCATCGATTGATGAATGAAAACATGTATCTTTGGTTTGGAACTGGCTGCAGGACAATTTAGATGATGGTTTAACATGCAGTTTAGCTATCCTGTATATCATTGATTTTCTTTTTAAACTTGGTTTATGACTCCAAAAAATTGACATGTGAGAAAACAGAGTTTTTGTATTCTGCCGGACAGGAAAAAGTACACTGTATAAAGACCCACTTATTTTCTGACATTTACTTTTTTTCGACATACTGACATGAATTTTTAGACCGAAATCCATAAACCTGAAAAACGAATGTACCCTGTGAGGTAAGACTGGCATTATGAATTGACCTAGCAAGCTGAGGTACTGACAGTCTCACTAGTGCAGAAAGAAAATAGCTGCTACAAATAGATGAGATCAATAATGTTCAATTCATGATGGATGGTGAAGATAATCTTCTAAAGTAATATACTAATGACTGGCCATGAGCAGCAGTGGTAACACAATTTAGTTGCCAAATAGAAGACTGAGAATACCTCAGTTCCATACCTCTCAATAACACTCTGTCCTGACCAGTGATGTTCGACTGATCTGGCATATGTTACAAGAGTGAGTGAGTGAGAGTGAGTATGGTTTTATGCCGCTTTGAGCAATATTCCAGCAATATCACAGCAGGGGACACCAGAAATGGGCTTCACACATTGTACCCATGTCGGGAATCGAACCTGGGTCTTCGGTGTGACGATCCAACGCTTTAACCACTAGGCTACCCGACCGCCCCTATGTTACAAGAAGCATGTCTACTTTACACAGAAAGGACGACTCGATGGGTGTATGGCGACCCTGTTCCAAATGGCCTCTTGAGGAAACGTGTCCCACACAAAAGCAACGCAATTATGTGCATTCAGATGTTAGAGAACAGAAAATTGCTTGAAAGGTCATGTTTTCATTATCTTCAAATCCCAGTTTACCATTCCGTGTATGTTGTTCTAATTACTGATTCTTGGCAGCATGAAGTGGTCGTATGTTTCCAACTGAGGGGGAACAAAGTATATCTAATGTTTAACAAGACCAGCCTCCTCCTGCAGAGTTGTCTGTCCCACTTGTACAATTTATCATCAGTATGTTTGGAATAATGTGAGTGAGTGAGTGTGAGTTTTATGTCACTGGATTTACTTTAGCAATTTTCCAGCAGTGTCATGGCAGGCAAGAGAAGACTGGGTTTCTTACATTGTGTTCATGTTAAACTTGAAGATGAGTCTGTGGAGTGACAACCATATGCTTTAACCATTGCACAAACCTTCTGCCTAGGAGAATCCTTTGAGGTGAACAGTATAATATCGCTCTAAAGAGTATTTCAGTTATAACCCAAAGTAGCGCAGGCCTCAGATGTTTACCACTTCGGTGAAAGCCATTAGCTTGATATGATGTTGTTAATACAAAAGGATTGCTTATAACAGCTTATTCTGGTCCTTTAAGATGCCATCAGTGGCTTTCTGACAGGTGGTCAAGCCACATGACCTTACATACAGCCATCAGTGGCAATCTGACAGGTCGTCAGGCCACATGACCTTACATCCAGCCATCAGTGGCAATCTGACAGGTCGTCAGGCGACATGACCTTACATACAGCTATCATTGGCAATCTGACAGGTGGTCAAGCCACATGACCTTACATCCAGCGATCAGTGGCAATCTGACAGGTTGTCAGGCCACATGACCTTACATACAGCCATCAGTGGCAATCTGACAGGTCGTCAGGCCACATGACCTTACATACAGCCATCAGTGGCTATCGGACAAGGGGTATGTGGGGTATGTGGAGGGTGTGGGGTGTGGGGGGTGTTTGTGTGTGGGGTTAATATGTGAGTGAGTGAGTGAGTGAGTGAGTGAGTGAGTGAGTGAGTGCCTGCGTGGGTGAGTGAGTGAGTGAGTGAATGGACATGATGTTACACCTATTTGGGTACTATTCCATGATACTCCATGGTATTCGATGACTCTAATAATGGCTTTCCACATTGTGTCCATGTGGGGATTTGAACCCTGGTTAACGTGATGGTTTCCATCCATTTAATCAATACAAATAACTTTAAACTTATTTATCCAGATCTCCTTAGCAACAGCCAATGAGTTTGACTCATCATTAACCAAGGGTCTTCTATTCATCAGTACTTGCTGTCGACGGAATTAGCTTCTGACAATAAACACGTACATTTATCAATAGTTCCGGCAGTCTAGTCCTGACTGCAGTTCACCAAGCCCAGATGTTGCAGTGGGTGAGACCTAGTCAGTTGATAAACTCAGCCTTCTTCATCAGTGCATCACATGTTTCATCATAATATTCTCACAATTGCTTACATCAGCTCTATGTATACAGCTTGTTATAGCTACCGCTCACAGAGGTTGTTTATTGTTTAACACTGCACTCAGCAATATTCCAGCTATATGAAGTCGGTCTGTAAATAATGGAGTCTGAACCAGACAATCCAGTGATTGATATCATGAGCTGGGGATCGATGAAATGCATCTACCAAGTCTGTGACCACCCAATGTGATGACATGCACCTACCAAGTCAGTGACCAACCGATGTCACGACATGCATCAACCAAGTCAGTGACCACCTCCTGAGAGTTTCCAAGTCATCAGTCCTGCTCACACTCAAACACATGTAACACTTTCCTTCGGCAAGTGACTTTGTTCGAAATATGCCTCTATTCACAGAGCAGTGAATGGGTACCTGGTCGGAGGAGATTGTAATGTGACTGTTAACCTTCTAGCATCTCAGGGTGCTGGGAATAATTATTTAGTGGACACAGATCCACTGTGACTGGGGTAATAATAAGATGTATCATGGCCTAAGGGCATTTGAGCAGGTATTGACTGGATAGTGCACTATACAAATTCATGATATGATATAATAACTTTATATGTATTTTTTCTTCAAGTTTTTTAGAGTCTGCTATTACAGGGCTAAGCACAGTTTGTGGTCCATTACACTAGAGACATTTTGAAAGGTTGTGTTTAGGAGCAAGTAAGGATTATGCCCATCAGCTATAGACCAGTACTTGAGCCTGGATCAGACAAAGCTGCTGGCAGCAGTGAGAACAGCAATAAAAAACACCAGGAAGGCTAACCCTTGGTATCTAGTGCCAGTACTCTCCAACCAGTAGATGTGTGATATGACTAACCCTGCCTAACTAGTGCCAGTACTCTCCAACCAGTAGGTGTGTGATATGACTTACCCTGGGTATCTAGTGCCAGTACTCTCCAACCAGTAGATGTGTGATATGACTAACCCTGCCTAACTAGTGCCAGTACTCTCCAACCAGTAGGTGTGTGATATGACTTACCCTGGGTATCTAGTGCCAGTACTCTCCAACCAGTAGATGTGTGATATGACTAACCCTGCCTAACTAGTGCCAGTACTCTCCAACCAGTAGGTGTGTGATATGACTTACCCTGGGTATCTAGTGCCAGTACTCTCCAACCAGTAGATGTGTGATATGACTAACCCTGCCTAACTAGTGCCAGTACTCTCCAACCAGTAGGTGTGTGATATGACTTACCCTGGGTATCTAGTGCCAGTACTCTCCAACCAGTAGATGTGTGATATGACTAACCCTGCCTAACTAGTGCCAGTACTCTCCAACCAGTAGGTGTGTGATATGACTTACCCTGGGTATCTAGTGCCAGTACTCTCCAACCAGTAGGTGTGTGATATGACTTACCCTGCCTAACTAGTGCCAGTACTCTCCAACCAGTAGGTGTGTGATATGACTTACCCTGGGTATCTAGTGCCAGTACTCTCCAACCAGTAGGTGTGTGATATGACTTACCCTGGGTATCTAGTGCCAGTACTCTCCAACCAGTAGGTGTGTGATATGACTTACCCTGAGTAACTAGTGCCAGTACTCTCCAACCAGTAGGTGTGTGATATGACTTACCCTGGGTATCTAGTGCCAGTACTCTCCAACCAGTAGGTGTGTGATATGACTTACCCTGGGTATCTAGTGCCAGTACTCTCCAACCAGTAGGTGTGTGATATGACTTACCCTGAGTAACTAGTGCCAGTACTCTCCAACCAGTAGGTGTGTGATATGACTTACCCTGGGTATCTAGTGCCAGTACTCTCCAACCAGTAGGTGTGTGATATGACTTACCCTGGGTATCTAGTGCCAGTACTCTCCAACCAGTAGGTGTGTGATATGACTTACCCTGAGTAACTAGTGCCAGTACTCTCCAACCAGTAGGTGTGTGATATGACTAACCCTGGGTATCTAGTGCCAGTACTCTCCAACCAGTAGGTGTGTGATATGACTTACCCTGGGTATCTAGTGCCAATACTCTCCAACCAGTAGTTGTGTGATATGACTAAACCTGGGTATCTAGTGCCAGTACTCTCAAACCAGTAGGTGTGTGATATGACTTACCCTTGGTAACTAGTGCCAGTACTCTCCAACCAGTAGGTGTGTGATATGACAAACCCTGGGTAACTAGTGCCAGTACTCTCCATCCAGTAAGGGTGTGATAGGACACCAACACAGCCAGCCCCCACTTATCAAATACTTGCAGTGCTCTGGTCAACTGGTCTGGTTTTGTTACAGTCTGGCATTCCTGTTCTGTCATTAGACAGCCAAGATGTCTGACATAATATTCACTTATACTGTTCACAGAATTCCTCTTCCAAGTTTATACTAGTCTGAGCTAAAAACATTCTTGAGTTTACAAGGAAGATTAGGTCCAATGGAATTGTTTTCAGAAGCTTGTAGTCTAAACATATGGGCTTTTTTCAGATAATCCGAGACCCCCAAAATTGATTAAAGACAAGCTTCAGACAGACAAGTGGATGAAGTTGCAGACTTTAATTCCTTGAGAAATGATCCATTATCTGCCACCATATAGCTGAGGTCTGACTACTGGAAACACTATTCTGCCCAGAATCACAACAGTGTTAAACAGGCCACGGACGTATATATACGTCTTTGAACAGCCCAAGGATCCTATACTGGTGAGTGAGTGAGTGAGTGAGTGAGTGAGTGAGTGGGTGGGTGGGTGGATGGGTGCGTGCGTGCGTGCGTGCGTGAGATTTTTTGCAGTTTTTGGCAATATTCCAATCATGGTAAGGGGATACTAGTAAGGGAACAATAGACTAGCCCACTGCCACTTATACTGAATAAGCTGTCAGATTACAGACTGAAGCATTAAATCATCTTGTTCCCTCTCACTGTTGATAGCCACACCTATTTGAGACTACTCCAACTGACACAAATCAGCCTCTCACTAACCATCAGGCCTCCGCCCTTCGTACTGGCTCCCTCCCAACACGTTGCACAAACACGGCAACATTAAGCAGATCACTGTACTCAAACAGCAACTGTCATCTAATTACCACATCCCGATTATCATGGAACGACATAACTGCCCAGGTTCTACCAGGGTCAACAGCAACAGCTTGGGACATCTGAAAGCCGATAAGGAAATTACTGGAGGCCAAAGATGTTAGCATGGTGGGGAGGACACTGTGTCAAGCACATTGGTAATTAATTGCTGATTCCATCACACATGATCCTTGTCAGCATCAGCAGGAATCTGCATCAAACTCATAATTTAATCTCTTAGGGAAGGTACTCTATCAAATGAAATGATTTGCTGTGAAACCTTTATCTTCTTTGGTTATAATGGCAACCGGATATATTAGGAGAGAAAATAGCTATAGGAAGAGAAGATTACTACATGACTATTAAAAGTTAGAGTGGTGTGTGCTACCATTAAGGCAGGACATGCTTATCCTTTTGGTGAACACCTGGTGTCATCACTGATTTTCAGTGATCCATTCATGTAATTTTCACTGATATTTTGCCTTTTATGCCCAATCAAATCAGTCTCTGCAGATAATGGAGACTCGTTATTCACTGGCGTTGACGTTTTATCTTTCTTTTCCACTCTCATCATAATGCCATGGTTTCTTTTAAGAGTTGTGGCAATATTGAGTACATGAGTGACAATTGTTTTGCACTGCCTCAACAATTTATTCACGGCAATGTAGAAAGTACACCATGACTTCATTCTGGATTTACATGGTCTTGTAAAATAGAATTGATTAAAAAGGATGCTTATCAATGCCAATATGTTCAGAATAAGATCTACTGAAACCTTTCTACAGGAAATACTGAAGCTGGCAGGCACAAAACAAATGCTGACAGTCCATGGGGCATAACCAGATTGAATCAGGTGTATTCAAAACAGTGAATCCTGGTCCTGAAAAGGGACATAATTCATGTCAAATAAGAAAAACACAGTCGATTCAGACACCCAAGCCTCCTAAGCAGCCTGAAAAGTGAGTGAGGGAGTTGCTGCTTTGGACAGTATTGCAACTTTGAAATTTGTATCACAATCCTATAAATATGCAAATGAGGAACTTTCAATAAGGTCCATGGATCGATGCAATGTCTACTTGCTCATGAGTCAAGTGTTGTCAAAGGCTCCCAATAAGCTCAGATATAGGTCTTTTGATGTGTGGATGTTTCTGTACACAAACATGGCTTCAAATCATTTGGCACTATAAGATAGAGTGGTTCACTCATGTATTCATACTCGGTGTCTAAAGTTACTCCTGTGAGTGAAATATATATATGCATTAAACATTGATTATTCTATAAATGACATCATATGATAAACAGAGTATTAGCCGAGTTTGTTTCCACATCATAAAGCAGACACAACCATGACACAGCCAAGACGCAGCCACGACACAGCCAAGACACAGCCGTGACACAGCCATGACACAGCCAAGACACAGCCAAGACACAGCCGTGACACAGCCCAGACACAGCCAAGACACAGCCATAACACAGCCATGACACAGCCGTGACACAGCCATGACACAGCCATGACACAACCATGACACAGCCATGACACAACCATGACACAGCCATGACACAGCCATGACACAGCCGTGACACAGCCGTGACACAGCCATGACACTGCCAAGACACAGCCAAGACACAGCCAAGACACAGCCGTGACACAGCCATGACACAGCCATGACACAACCATGACACAGCCATGACACAGCCATGACACAGCCAAGACACAGCCGTGACACAGCCATGACACAGCCATGACACAGCCATGACACAGCCAAGACACAGCCAAGACACAGCCATGACACAGCCATGACACTGCCAAGACACAGCCGAGACACAACCAAGACACAGCCATGACACAGCCATGACACAGCCAAGACACAGCCAAGACACAGCCATGACACAGCCATGACACAGCCAAGACACAGCCATGACACTGCCAAGACACAGCCAAGACACAGCCATGACACTGCCAAGACACAGCCAAGACACAACCAAGACACAGCCATGACACAGCCATGACACAGCCATGACACTGCCAAGACACAGCCAAGACACAGCCAAGACACAGCCATGACACTGCCAAGACACTGCCAAGACACAGCCAAGACACAACCAAGACACAGCCATGACACAGCCATGACACAGCCAAGACACAGCCGTGACACAGCCATGACACAGCCATGACACAGCCAAGACACAGCCAAGACAAAACAAAGACTTCAACTTCTGCTGATGTCTCCGCAGGTAGTCAACAACTCATGTTCCACATAACTGGATGCAACATATAGTGGGGACCTCTTCTGCCCTTAAATTCCAGTGGGATCATTTTGTCACAGAGTGAATGAGTGAGTGAGTGAGTTTGGCTTACTGCTGCTTTAAATCATGGTTCAGTAATGTCATAGCATGTCAGCATGACTGTGATGCAAGATCTAAGATTTTACCATGACCTGTGAACATCTGGGTTAGAATAGGTCTTCAGCAACCCATGCTTGTCATAAGAGGCAACCAACGGGATCAGGTGGTCAGACTCGCTGACTTGGTTGATGCATGTCATCGTATCCCAATTGCGTGGATTGATGCTCATGATCGGTTTATTAACGGTTACACCAAACACTAATTAGTAGTGAAAACATAGATACTTTCATTCATTGCGCCATACTTGACACTGCCAACTGTAAATCGTCAGTGTGCCAGGTATTTGGCCATCTTGTCTATGAAAAACAGGGCTCACGCACCACAGAAAAGAGCACATGCAAGTATCGTGATACGTATCAGATCGTGAGCAAGGTACAGTGATACGAATCGGATCGCACAGTTGGTGTACCGTACCAACCCTAATCATAAGTGTGAATCGTGATATGCACCCATGAACATATATTCCTGGCATCCATAACCCTGCACAGTGATTTGTTGTTTCCCCACCGGCCGGCCAGGCATTGGACAGAGTTGGAACACAGTACCTTCTAGAGCTGCCAAAGTCTACAACACCACCAAGCATGGAATTGAACCCTGACAACTTGGACAAAACAAAAAGACATATCCTTCACTTATTACCATAATGTCTTGTATAGTGGCACCTGAGTATAAAGTACATCCCCAAGTCTTGAGCTGTTTCATGTTTTGTGTGTAGTCAAAAACTATACTGTATCAGTTTAGGTGCACAAACAGGCGATAACTAACTTAGTCCATAAAAATGTGAAATTTGTGATGAAACATCACTAGACATGATGATTTACCATTTCATTTGTATTTCCTGTTTTGCTTGGCATTGTTGATATGCAGATATCAAGATTACCATGTGAAATAAGATGTACACACATTCTCTTACATATTCTGCTGGTGACTCATCTCAAAAATACCCAATATTAAAACCTAAAAAGAATTTTAATGCAATGATCGGAAGACGATGTTTCTGAATTTATTCTTTTGCCAGGAATAATATATTCTAATATTTTGTTTTTCTAGTTGTAGCTTTTACTATATACATTCAAAAATAAAAAACAAACAAGCAAAAACAGTATGATGACATGTTATAGTCGTACAACAACAAACATCTTTTTACAAGACTATGTATGGCATTTGAGATACTTATATATATATACATTCTCTGACAATTAAAGTTTCTTTCAAGGCATCATTAGTAGTAATGGTAACGGTTGATATCATAGTCCACAAATAGATAGTGTATATAATGAACACTGTTTGTAACCATATAGTGTAATGACGGGGTCTGTTAGGACTTCATGACATGCTATTTCCGGTGTTGCGTGTTCATGGTAATGTCTTTGCATTGGGAAAAACATTCAGAACTCAATGTCAGTGTATCATGCACACACTCCTCTACACAGCTGCATTTTATGTTTTAAAGTGCACACTATTCAAAAGAAAATATGGAACATGTCAGTTCATGAATTTAAGTTAAATTACATATATTCTTGGAAACTCATTTTTAAATAGAATAGCAAAACATTCAGTCATACATTCATACATACCACTGAAATGACACAAAAATGATCTTGAACACTTTATTTTATATTTTGAAACATGAGACGCCTATAAGCAAGTTGTTTTAAAGAAAACTACTTTTAACTGATCGTGATAAATCATTCATATTCAGTTGGGTCTCACACAAAACAAAATGAACCCTTTGCAAAGTCTGTTAGCATGCAATCCAACGCACCATAATTGAGTCTAAGGTGAGACTTAGTCCGGTCAAAAGCTACAACTAATTCCCTATGATGCGTACTTTCCCAGCTTTCTGGTGGCTTCAAGAACATCTACATCACAACTCAACACGTGTAATGGAGAGAAGGTGCGAGAAAACATAGTTGGATAAATCAATACCTTGCATTTTGCAGCAGAAAATGTCAAGCCCCCCACTTGGGATGAAAGAGAGTGATGTTCATTTCACAGCTGATAGCAACAGCCAGCAATCTTCAGTGGGAGAAAGGTTGTAAATAGCGGCATCAACATTGTGAGTAGGATGGAGGTTATATTAGCAGCATTGCAGAAAAGGAGGGATTTGTGAAAAGTTGTAAAATTCTCGGCTTGAGATTAAAGTTCGTTGGAACTTATTTGAATGAATTTCTTTCAAAGATTTGAATGCATGGTCACACTAAAATATTTAATGGCAACAATTTCCGTGTACACTTCGTTTATGGATGTCAAGCACATTTTACTGCATGATTCAAGACTGCCAATTAGGATTGGCACCAATTTTCTGAACTTAATGTTTAATGAGATAAAACCTACAATACTTCCAAATTCAATACATATTACATTTATTTGTGCAAAGGTCATTTGAACTTCACATGAATACAATTTTTTTTATATTCTGTAATCTACAAGACAAACTGCAATGTTTTAGGATTAATGTAGCCTGTTTTTGGAAATGTTTACATCAGTCTCTGTGTCGACAAGCAGAATCAATACAAACTCACTCTGAAAAACACTTATCAAACAACAAAAATGTTCAAAACCAAATTACAAAATTAGATTTCAAAATTCATGTGGAGTGGGATTTCCATTCAAATTATTTGATTTCTTTCAAACTATGAATGATAATTTACCAAAATGAATATTCAATTTATAAGGCTATGAGTCATTTTGTAAAAGCGTATTATTGCCCAAAAAAACTTTTGATGCACTTTTAAACAAATTGCTAAAACAGAATATCACAGTTCCTTTAGCAGGCTATTTGTTAAAGACCATACACTTCTCCTCGATCATGTCTAATGATTCAACAAACTACATTCAAAAATGAAGTTTGTTAATGCATAAATATTGGCCATTAACACTCCCAGTTTAGCAACAAAACACTTCAATTTGTTTCATGGTGACAGCTTGGTTCAGACATCTCCGTCATCAACACTCCATCAGTGGTTAGAGGCTGCAGGATCCTGATAGGTGACAGATTTACTCATCAAAATGCCGGAATCATTCATGTGATAAATGACCATATTCTGAAAGATGTTTACAGTTGAGCCAGGTTTTATTACTGCCAAATCAAGAGTGGTGATGAAGACCTTATTTGGAATCTGTAAAATAAAAATGTCTAAATGATTCTGCATCTAATACTGGGATGGACACCATTGGTCATACCCAACTAGTCCCCAGCTCATTTAGAACTGGTTTGGGTTATGTAAATTAGCTAGATTTGGGGATAAAACAACTGGATGCTCTAGATTTTCACTTGTCTGCGACTCATGGACAAGCGTGCATGTCCATACTTGAAGTAGCAGAGGAATGAACAAAGAACACACTTCCAATGCTAAACTCTTCCACCAGTCTGCAGACACACAGACAGCAATCATTCCTGTGGATATAGACTCTTGAGTAGATACGAAGGCCCCTGGATTGTGGGGCAGATTACACTTTAAGCAGCCCATGTTTGTTGTAAGATTTGTTGGTTTGCTTCCCAGCTTAACTCAATATATTCTTGCAATATGAATGCAACCAGCAAATAAATAGTCAGGAGCAGACAATCCAGTTATTGACAAGCATTATGATCCACACAGTCGGGTTATGATGACATGCTGTCAACCAAGGCACTGAGTCTGACACCCAATCCATTAAGACCAGCATAGGTTGCTGGGGACCAATTCTAACTCGGAATATCTACAAGTTCTCTATTTAGACACCTCTTATGACTTTCAATGTGGTGCTGGGGACATGTGGTGCTGGGGACGTGATGCTGGGGACATGTTCACAGGGGCAGTATGTGACACAGCTGCATGGTTATGTATCATCACATCAAGAAGGTATGATGACACTACCCATCACTATTGCTATCACCCACTACACAGACATATCACTGGGTACCAGGACACACCTTCCACACACAGACATATCACTGAGTACCAGGACACACCTTCCACACACAGACATATCACTGGGTACCAGGACACACCTTCCACACACAGACATATCACTGAGTACCAGGACACACCTTCCACGCACAGACATATCACTGGATACCAGGACACACCTTCCACACACAGACATATCACTGGGCACCAGGACACACCTTCCACACACAGACATATTACTGGATACCAGGACACACCTTCCACACACAGACATATCACTGAGTACCAGGACACACCTTCCACACACAGACATATCACTGGGTACCAGGACACACCTTCCACACACAGACATATCACTGGATACCAGGACACACCTTCCACACACAGATATATCACTGGGCACCAGGACACACCTTCCACACACAGACATATCACTGAGTACCAGGACACACCTTCCACACACAGACATATCACTGGGTACCAGGACACACCTTCCACACACAGACATATCACTGGGTACCAGGACACACCTTCCATACACAGACATATCACTGGGTACCAGGACACACCTTCCACACACAGACATATCACTGGGTACCAGGACACACCTTCCACACACAAACATATCACTGGGTACCAGGACACACCTTCCACACACAGACATATTACTGAGTACCAGGACACACCTTCCACACACAGACATATTACTGGATACCAGGACACACCTTCCACACACAGACATATCACTGAGTACCAGGACACACCTTCCATACACAGACATATCACTGAGTACCAGGACACACCTTCCACGCACAGACATATCACTGAGTACCAGGACACACCTTCCACACACAGACATATCACTGAGTACCAGGACACACCTTCCACACACAGACATATCACTGGGCACCAGGACACACCTTCCACACACAGACATATCACTGGGCACCAGGACACACCTTCCACACACAGACATATCACTGAGTACCAGGACACACCTTCCACGCACAGACATATCACTGGGTACCAGGACACACCTTCCACACACAGACATATCACTGAGTACCAGGACACACCTTCTACTCATTAGTCTGCCATACAGACCCTGAAACAAATACATCCAAATAAGCCCATGCAATTCTATAATAATTGGCAAGTCTAGATTACTGCAGAAAATGAGGTGAACCTCTGCTCCTATTTATTTCATAATAAGATAATTTAGCCCTGTTTTTTCAGTCAAATATTTTATTCCAGAGACTAGATGTGAGTCTTCCCACACCAGACCTAGACATTCCAGTCAAGACAAATGTAATCAGGGACAAATACAACACACCCAACACCCCACCTAAAGACAGGGCAGACCTCATCACTACGCACACCAGACTATTATCCTGGAGGTTAAACACATATGTGATTCTAACACAATTTGGCTGTAGACGCTGTTCAAACAGGCTAGCTAGCCAGAGAGCTTCTTACACAGGGTATATATCACAGAGCAGCCCTAGCCTAGCCTGGAGGTTGTGGGCTCACCCAGACATCTTCAACCTTCGTCCCATACTCCAGTAACTGCACTAGGCACAACTCACTGTACCTTCGATGTATTGCATCTACAGTGCAAACATGGTTGAACGGAACAGCAAAATTAGCATTATTAGCATTTCTTTAAATCTTTAACTCTGCAAACCTGTTATCTATCATCATCAAAAGTGAGCAGTATTCAAGCAATGGCAAGGATAACAAAAAATGGCTTCACACATTGCATGTGGGGAATCGAACCTGGGTCTTTGATGTGACAAAAGAAAGCTTTAACCACTGAGCTACCCCGCCGTCCCTCATCATCAAAAGTCTGTCATTCAATACTCAAGTATGGACTCAGATTTCAAATCACATTAACCATCTCTGATGGAAACAGTTGATTTCATGGCTGTGCCACTGAAGATGCTTATATTTACAGAAAGGTTTGTCAGCAGGCATTTTCAAATAATAAAATGTACACATATAGATTACAAAATTATTGTTACTCCAATACTTTCTGTGCAAAAAACATGATAGAATGTGTCTGATAATGTGTATCTTGAATATAAGGGACAACAGAGACTTTGAAATTTGGTGTTTTTCTTCATCTGACAGTGACTTCATACCAACTGTGTCATCACAATCAGTATGACATCGTAATAGTGACGCACAGTGCAGAGCTACACCTTGCAAGGCTTGCTAAATTGTCCTCAGGGTCCCCCCACTTCATGTTGGCTTCCAAAGATGCCTGTCACATCTGATACTAAACTGATGTACAAATACAGTATTTGAGCAGAGATAGCACCATACTATGATGAAAGGCTTTGTTTACATCCAAACACAGCCACTATGCTATGAGGCACTATACAAAATTCGGAACCAGCAGTCCAAGAAATGAACAAGGAATTGTGTCCTGTGACAATAATCAGAATGTTTGAATTTGTCACTGCTATCTCCTAATGTGTCATTGACCTATATGCTGTACCGGTAGTATCTGCATTTACTATACATCCTATACACCCATGGGCCCACAGCAACCCATATCTCAGACCAAGAGAGTTGACCAAATTGGATCCGGTGGTCCCACTAACTGCCCAGTCGTTTCCATGGTTCCATCACTTCAAATACTAGTTTGTCTCTTTCAGACTTGGTAACTGACATGCCATTATGGTATACATTGAATGTTGCTGACTGTGGCATAAAGAACAATCACTGTATCAGAAGAAAAGTCACAAGAAAAATTAATTCACTCACAAACAAAAATCCCAAAGGTAAAACAACCATACACCTGTAGAAAATTATGTAGGAGCTGCGAAGCTCAACAGCTCCTGACATGATCTTTAACAACAAGCTTCCCAGATGTGCCAGGCACCTGTTCATCCAACAACCGGTCGCGTTCAATCACGAGCACAATCTAGTCAATTTCCTCATTGTCCCATCAATCAACAGTGTTCCATTCTCAAGCGGTCTTACATATTCAGAGCTAGCAGATATAATGATTGGTGCTTCATGCGGAAAAGAATCCTGATTTCACTGGGCATTAACGACCTCAGTCTGCTATTGATTCATGGGTTACCAGTCAATTTTCTTGTGCGTTTAAAGGACACGAAAAGTCATATCCTTGTTCCGTCCCTTGCTTGCATGATGCATCCGATTCTAATCCAAAGCCATCCTCAAACAAATCATCTGGATTTCTCTTTTGCATCAGTGACCAGTCTTGGCTTGTTATTTTCAAATTCAGATGATTATGTGTCGTCAGTTATGGACAGATTTTCAAGAGCATGATAGGAAATTTGTGACCACGCAATCCTTGTCTCCTCCATCAGGCGGTTGTTATTCATCAAGCGTTCGACATGCAATGGTCTTCATGCAAGAAATCCGCACCCTTGACCGTTGCTCAAGTTACATGTTGTCATGGCGTCATAACTGCAAGGACGACAGTACCAGCATCATGCTTGAATTATTTTCATAACATTAACACTTTCAATGAAATTGTAACTCCCTCAAAAATATAAATATGCAATCTGTTTTGTATAAACATTGATTTCAGACACTGTTCCAGAAAGATGAATTTAAATGCTGCATTAATGATCAGAGATGAGAATGAAATATGAATATTGTGAAACACAGCATTTTTGGCCATAGTTGTCAGGCATTGAGCAACGATCCCTGCTGTCGGGGTACGTACAATGTTGCCTGTGCATGTGTGTGTGTGTGCGCGTGTGCGTGCGTACACAAATGTCTGCTTGTACAAATCTGGACTGAAATGCCAGTTTTATAGTGCCATGCCACAGTTTAGGTAAGGGTAACAACAAATACTATCTTTTAACATCTCTTGGTATTGCACGTATTGAGATTGAACAACTGATCTTCTCTTTTCAGGCCAGACACCATATCCACTGGACCATGGAGGTGGTCAACAAGATTATCGTGATAGGAAATGTGAGTCAAGGGCAATAATCCTGCCATTAACTACTCTAAAGACATTGTGGCATGTCAGAGTAACTACAGGACGGTGAAAGAATCAGGTGTTCTTTAACTTCTTTTGAGTAGTCAGTGTTTGGCACTGACCAAAATGTCAGTGGTCCAAAGGACCAGCACACAGAAAAATCTACTGGTCCTGTTGGATCTCTACTGGACACAAAGGTGCTGACCAAAACAGGTCTTAAATTGCAGATACTTTATCATGTTCATACAACAAGTGAGCATGCATAATTAGAAGGAAGCCACTGCACACGCAGTTGTCTCGGTTGCAGGTCTTGCTCAGTGTTTAGAGTCAATCTATTGCCAATTTCAAAAGTTGTTTAAACTTATTTAAGATTACCTTGTTTCGTAGCAAATGTAACAAGCGGACCAGCATCTATTTAATTTTACTGCTCCTTTAGGAAATATACTAGAGGTGTGCCAGCGGGCCAGTGTTGGTGTGGAACACTAGTAGTGTATATGACGATGAAAGAGAGAAGTGATTGAATCACATTGGGCATCTCGATCCTCCTTTACCAAGTTTCTCATCCTCAAACAATTAACGTAGAATAAAAACCAATTAGCAATGTAAAAACTCTGCATCAGCATTTCGCCAAGTGTGTTCACGTGGCATTTCCATATGCAAGAACTGACTCCTTATCTCCTACAGTCTCCACAAGACCTTTGATAGGGAGTCTGCAGCAGGGCTGATACATAACAAAGCTTCCAGCAAACCATTACATATTGTCCAGAACATGCCTCAAGAAAAGATAAAAGTGACAGCTCTACTCCAGGTATCCTTCAGAATCTACTGGTTTTGTTATAGGCTCCACTGGTCCACAGATATAAAGTAAAAAACCTCTTGGAAGCTTCAACAAATAACAAATTCAACCTTCAGTGTAATACTGAAAGTGTGTGATTTATTATACATGTATACATACTTAGCACAAGGGATGAGGATATCTGAGACAAGTGGATGCTTCACTGCAATACAGAGAAAACTAACACTTCACATCAGGGCAATATCAATTTGACAGAACTTCTTCATGTCTGCATTATCACCCTTATAATTATTTTGGTAAAATGAGTGAGTCAGTATGGTTTTACACCGCTTTTAGCAATATTCCAGCAATATCACGGCAGGGGACACCAGAAATGGGCTTCACATGTACCCATGTAGGGAATCAAACCCAGGTCTAAAGCATGACCGGGAAATGCATTAACCACCAGGCTACCCCACCAACCCTGAGTTTGGTTAAAGAACTATGTTAGTACTTCAGTTACACCACTGTATGTCAGCTTGGTGTGGGAGGAAAGACCACAGTGATGCAGGACTTGTCATGTTTATCACTTTAGTGGAACTATGAGCACAGGCATGCTAATGACAGACCTGGAAACAGCGAGAAACTGTTATTCAAATCCATGATCAAAGTTTCCTGGGTCTCCAAGGGATGAAACTCTGCACAGCGAATTGAAGCATCTTCTATGAATGAGCCACCCATGCCAACTTATGTGTACTAACATGTCAAGGTTTCATGACCATCAGTTGCTTGGGTCTTTTCTGTTCTAGAGTACCCACGGGACAGGAAAGACCAGTTATATTTCTGCCAATGACCTAATAAGCCTTCTAGAATACATGACTCTAGCTACGAAAGTTGTTGATTCATATAAGGTAAAGCCAGACTGTTACACTGCATATCTTGTCCCTGATTAGACACACACTGACCATGAGTAATCCAATTACCGTCCCAGTCAGCTAACAGGAGAAGCTCTACCAATAGCAGTAATGTGATTTTGCCACTTAACACCCTTTCAGATAGTTTCCGTTTGGGTTTTATCTTATTAAAAGCTCCTGACCTGTCTCCAAGCTAGGCCTGACCTTTGGGCTGATGAGGATAAGTGTCAGAGTATGAAGACAATTCCCTGGGCTGTTGTCTGATGACAGGTATGTAAACAGAGCTGATTGAAGAAGATCTCGGAGAGGAGGCTGGCTGTCTGGCCATAGGAAGGACAGTCTGTCCCATTGGTCATCTGACTGAAGATCTCGGAAAGGAGGCTGTCTTTCCATAGGAAGGACAGTCTGTCCCATTGGTCATCTGATTGAAGATCTCGGAGAGGAAGCTGTCTGGCCATAGGAAGGACAGTCTGTCCCATTGGTCATCTGATTGAAGATCTCGGAGAGGAGGCTGTCTTTCCATAGGAAGGACAGTCTGTCCCATTGGTCATCTGATTGAAGATCTCGGAGAGGAGGCTGTCTGGCCATAGGAAGGACAGTCTGTCCCATTGGTCATCTGATTGAAGATCTCGGAGAGGAGGCTGTCTGGCCATAGGAAGGACAGTCTGTCCCATTGGTCATCTGATTGAAGATCTCGGAGAGGAGGCTGTCTGGCCATAGGAAGGACAGTCTGTCCCATTGGTCATCTGATTGAAGATCTCGGGCTGTCTTTCCATAGGAAGGACAGTCTGTTCCATTGGTCATCTGATTGAAGATCTCAGAGAGGAGGCTGTCTTTCCATAGGAAGGACAGTCTGTCCCATTGGTCATCTGACTGAAGATCTCGGAGAGGAGGCTGACGGCCATAGGATGGACTGTCTGTTCCATTGGTCTAAGATGTTAATGCTACAATATTTAAGCTCTTAATGATTATCTAAACTGCAGGAAGTGGTCCACTGTCAGTGTGGCCATCTTGTACTGCAGGAAGTGGTCCACTGTCAGTGTGGTCATCTTGTACTGAAGGAAGTGGTCCACTGTCAGTGTGGTCATCTTGTACTGAAGGAAGTGGTCCACTGACAGTGTGGTCATCTTGTACTGAAGGAAGTGGTCCACTGACAGTGTGGCCATCTTGTACTGCAAGAAGTGGTCCACTGACGGTGTGGTCATCTTGTACTGCAGGAAGTGGTCCACTGACAGTGTGGTCATCTTGTACTGAAGGAAGTGGTCCACTGTCAGTGTGGTCATCTTGTACTCAAGGAAGTGGTCCACTGTCAGTATGGTCATCTTGTACTCAAGGAAGTGGTCCACTGTCAGTGGCTTCATCTTGTACTCCAGGAAGTGGTCCACTGTAAGTGTGGCCATCTTGTACTGCAGGAAGTGGTCCACTGTCAGTGTGGTCATCTTGTACTGCAGGAAGTGGTCCACTGTCAGTGTGGTCATCTTGTACTGCAGAAAGTGGTCCACTGTCAGTGCGGTCATCTTGTACTGAAGGAAGTGGTCCACTGACAGTGTGGTCATCTTGTACTGCAGGAACTAAGACCAACATAAGAGCCCAATTGGATAAGTCATCTCCCAGATTTACACTTTAAAACTTGTGGGCATTTTTATACTATAAAAAATCTTGATTCTTGATTCTAGTACTGTAGGAAGTGGCCACTATGTCAGTGTAGAGTCTTCTTACTACAGGAAGTGTTCACTATGTCAGTGTGGAGTCTTCACACTAAAGGAAGTGGCCACTATGTCAGTGTAGAGTCTTCTTACTACAGGAAGTGGCCACTATGTCAGTGTGGAGTCTTCACACTAAAGGAAGTGGCCACTATGTCAGTGTGGAGTCTTCTTACTACAGGAAGTGGCCACTATGTCAGTGTGGAGTCTTCACACTAAAGGAAGTGGCCACTATGTCAGTGTAGAGTCTTCTTACTACAGGAAGTGGCCACTTTGTCAGTGTGGAGTCTTCACACTAAAGGAAGTGGCCACTATGTCAGTGTGGGGTCTTCACACTACAGGAAGTGGCCACTATGTCAGTGTGGGGTCTTCACACTACAGGAAGTGGCCACTCTGTCAGTGTGGAGTCTTCACTCTACAGGAAGTGGCCACAATATCAGTGTGGAGTCTTCACACTACAGGAAGTGTTCACTTTGTCAGTGTGGAGTCTTCACTCTACAGGAAGTGGACACTCTGTCAGTGTGGAGTCTTCACTCTACAGGAAGTGGCCACTATGTCAGTGTGGAGTCTTCACTCTACAGGAAGTGGCCACTATGTCAGTGTGTGGAGTCTTCACTCTACAGGAAGTGGCCACTATATCAGTGTGGAGTCTTCACTCTACAGGAAGTGACCATTATGTTTGTGTGGGGTCTTCACACTAAAGGAAGTGGCCACTATATCAGTGTGGAGTCTTCACTCTACAGGAAGTAGCCACTATGTTAGTGTGGAGTCTTCACACTACAGGAAGTGGCCACTATGCCAGTGTGGAGTCTCCACTGTACAGGAAGTGGCCACTTTGTCAGTGTGGAGTCTTCACTCTACAGGAAGTGGCCACTCTGTCAGTGTGGAGTCTTCACTCTACAGGAAGTGGCCACTCTGTCAGTGTGGAGTCCTCACTCTACAGGAAGTGGCCACAATATCAGTGTGGAGTCTTCACACTACAGGAAGTGTTCACTTTGTCAGTGTGGAGTCTTCACTCTACAGGAAGTGGCCACTCTGTCAGTGTGGAGTCTTCACTCTACAGGAAGTGGCCACTATGTCAGTGTGGAGTCTTCACTCTACAGGAAGTGGCCACTATGTCAGTGTGTGGAGTCTTCACTCTACAGGAAGTGGCCACTATATCAGTGTGGAGTCTTCACTCTACAGGAAGTGACCATTATGTTTGTGTGGGGTCTTCACACTAAAGGAAGTGGCCACTATATCAGTGTGGAGTCTTCACTCTACAGGAAGTAGCCACTATGTTAGTGTGGAGTCTTCACACTACAGGAAGTGGCCACTATGCCAGTGTGGAGTCTCCGCTGTACAGGAAGTGGCCACTATGCCAGTGTGGAGTCTCCACTGTACAGGAAGTGGCCACTTTGTCAGTGTGGAGTCTTCACACTAAAGGAAGTGGCCACTATGTCAGTGTGGAGTCTTCACTCTACAGGAAGTGGCCACTATGTCAGTGTGGAGTCTTCACTCTACAGGAAGTGGCCACTATGTCAGTGTGGAGTCTTCACTCTACAGGAAGTGGCCACTATATCAGTGCGGTCAGACATCTGCCACCTTAAAGGATCAATGACTCACATGATCATCCTGACATTGCTGGTGCCCTTACTTAATGGTACAAATGAGGTCAGTGGTTAACATCGCATCAAATTGCATTGACCAGCTATTCCCATGTCTGCTGACTTGAATGTTCTAAGGATTTCATGGTCGCAGCAACCATGGCTTTTATTCACTCATCGACATCCTACAAACCAAATCATTGGTTGGAATAACATCATCTTTCCACAATGTCTCCTAGATTCAGCGTCCATCAGCATCATTCATCCAAGAAGTATTCACTCTTCTTCATTTGTCCAACTCAGCAACCATAATACCAAATCATCTAACAGTTACATATTCATTGAACTTTTATCATGATACAGGCCTGTGAAATTCGAACATATCCTCTTATAACATGGTCATCAATTCCAGGAACATACAGGATGACAATAATACATGGCTGCACACACTCTCGGTATGGCGCCATTCCAGCAGTAAACCTTTGGCTTACTGTCAACATCAATAACACGGCTAAACTGACCGGATAAAGTTTCCCATTTCCTTGCAAGCATGTATTATCAAACACAGACTGGTCTTTATCCCCATAATGAAGGTAATCCTCTTGCCAGGGATTTAGAGATGCCTGGACCATGTGCCTGGCTGTGTTATATTAATTACTGGTCATCTCCAAGGCTTAGTAATGCTAATCCTGAGCATGTTGCCAAGTTAAACGATCATCTCATTTGAAGTTGTAGTGACTGATGAGATAGGAAGAATGCATTTTCAGATATAACACAACACTATATCCGTTTGAAAATTGTAACTACATTTGACAATCATTTCCAGTGAAAATATGACCTAATTAACATATTTAGGTAAAAACTGGACAAACAGATTTTCTGATTTTGACTTTACAGCAATAACACACCGAGCCTGAGTTCATTTGACGTTAGTTTGTTTGTTTTGTTTGTTTGTTTGTTGTTGAACGCAGCACCCAGCAATATTCCAGCTTTATGACCGCAGTCTTTCAGGTTTTTATGGGTAGTCCAATCTTTTCACTTAAAGGGCAAGTAATTGTTCCCGATACTTTTTAGTTCTGACACACACAACACTTAGAAAAGCCCCTGTATTTGCTTGTTTACTGTTGAACACTGCATTCTAGCTATATGACAGCTGACGGTAAACAACTGATTCTGACACAGGCAAACCAATGACTGATTTTATGAGGAATGACCCATGTCATCAGAGTATGTCAGATTCAACCAAATCACTGAATCCGGCCATCCAGTGAAAGAAATTGGCCCTCATCCTGTAGTCCTTGCCAAACTGCCCAACAGTTAAAGTATCATGAGGACAAGTACATATTTGACATTTTGAAGGTTTTGCTACATGTAATCATCACAAGTACTAGAGGACTAAATATGTTAGTTTCTATCACTGTCATCTGATTTAGTAAGTCACATCTTTCAACAAGGATAAAATGCTGAATGATGAGACAGCGTCAAGCCCTTGTCAGAACCCTAATGTTAACAGTTACAAAAATAGTGTTGCTTGATACAAATAACAAAGAAGACCTCAAGGACCCCCGAACCTTAATTTTTTTCTACACAGTGTTACATATTCTGATCTCAGTGAACAAAAGCCCTGTGGGTACTGTCCATCTTCAGACAGAATATTTGTGACATTGTCAACACTTCATAGCAAGGTCCATAAATAAATAACAGAGTAAACCAAACACTTCCTGCGTGCTTCCTTGAAAATCAACCAACATTATTGTTGACTATCAAACAATATTACTGCAAAGTAACCAGTCTATCAGCACTGAGAGACTGGCCAGTGCCACGGGAAACAGACATGATGAAAGATAAGCACACAGGTCCATGGTCGGCAAGTGGAAGTCTGCCACAGTGAATCAGATGTTCTTCAGCATGCCCGTTTCTTGTTTTGCTCAGAAGCAGGAAACATAACCACCCAATCAAAGATGAGTGAAAGAGGGTGAGTGAATGAAATCGGTAAGTCATGGATGTAGATAAGCACGACAAATGATGAGGATAAGAATGGGAATCGACAAGACAAGTGTAACTTACTTCTTGCTTTGTGCGCTTTCTTTGACGTGGGCTGCCATCGTATCTCTGTCATGTCATTGCTGAGCGAGAAGAAGCGGTGGTACTGCCGACTGTTGGATCGCACCTTTATCAACTCACTGCCATTCTGCATGTACGCCAGGCAGTCCTGGGCTGAAAACACAAAACATGCATTAGATAAATAATTATCCAGCGTTCACTCCAGAGCATAGCAATTGTTAGTTTGTTTGTTTGTTGTTTAACGCCACCCTAATCAATATTCCAGCTACATGATGTTAGTCTGTAAATAGTCCAGTCTAACCAGACAAACCAGTGATTGATATCATGAGCATCGATCTAAACAACTGGGATACAATGACATACATCAATCAAGGCAGTGAGCCTGACCAGACAATCCATTTAGTCACCTCTTTATGACATTCTCAGGTGGCAGGGGACCAATTATAATTCGGATATGAATGAGATATTTCAGTTATGACACTGAAAATATCAGCAATGTGTGTCACAAGGGCGTAAAGTTTCTATATCTAGCTTGTATGTTGAAGCGAGCAGAGTGTGTACTGCCTGTTGCAAAACAATTGCTATCCAAAGCATGACACCTTTACCTCTATTCTTGTCATACAATGAACAAGGATCATTCTGTGAATTTTCTGATGTGGGCCGGCCCATTTAGCACTGATAAGTGACATTTGGAACAATTCATGTGATGCCTATATAATACTCTGTAATAAAGCCCCACTGCTTTTGAAAATGTGGGCTTTTTTTCAGATTTATGGGCCAAAAGCCCAAGGGCCCTTCCTAGAATTATCCCTGGAGGCAACTTAATGGATTCAGAGGTCAAGCCTGGTGACTTTGTTAATTGCATGTCCTTACAGCACTCAACGGGTGACAAGATTTACCATATCAAGTATGATTCAATTGGTGAGTGGGCATTCCAGGCTAGAGGCTGGTCATGAGAGGCCAACCACATAGCTTGCGTGGTCACTGGTCACTGTCATCTATTCCTGACAGGATGTAGAACAAAACATTAATCACTGGTATGTGTGGTCCAGGCTATGTCACGTTCAGCTAACTCCCATATTACTGCTGACTGCGGTGTTCAACAGGAAGCAACCATCACTACCTTCTTACTAAACAATAGTGACATTTCATCATAACCCTCTAACTAAACAGTGCAAATAGTGACGTTTCATCGTAACCCTCAAACTAAACAGTGCAAATAGTGACGTTTCATCATAACTCTCTAACTAAACAGTGCAAATAGTGACGTTTCATCATAACCCTCTAACTAAACAGTGCAAATAGTGACGTTTCATCATAACCCTCTAACTAAACAGTGCAAATAGTGACGTTTCATCGTTACCCTCAAACTAAACAGTGCAAATAGTGACGTTTCATCGTTACCCTCGAACGGAACAGTGCAAATGGTGACGTTTCATTGATACCCTCGAACTAAACAGTGCAAATGGTGACCAAAGTTTTGGTGTGAAAAACTCGGTTACATTGTTTATAAATAGGCAAGAAATCAATTGCATCACTAAAATAATGCGAGTGTTGACACTTTGATAGTCAAATGCGAGAAGCCCTTCCTCTTCACAAACTAAACTTCAATTGTTTGACATGAAATCAAAAGTAGGAGATTCCAGCTGCACATTTTCAAATGAGACAGGTCAGGTCACTGATGATTTGTTTGTTGTTTAACGCCGCACTCCAGCTATATGACAGCTGTATGTAAATAATCAACTCTGTACCAGACAATCAAGTGATTGACATCATGAGCAACAATGCACCCAGTTGGGATACGATGACATGCATCAACCAAGTCAGCAAGCCTGACCACCCCATCCCATTTGTCACCTCTTACGACAAGCATAGTCGCCTTTTACGGCAAGCATGGATTGCTGAAGACCTATTCATCACAAGTGTGGTCACTGATGAAGATTGTACAGGTGCCAAGTGTCACTACACCACAGTTAGCACAATCCCTTTAACGTAAAGGAGGGTGTTATGTATTCACCACAACTGCTTCTTCTTTAGCGGACACGTCCACTGTGTTGGTGAGCAGTGCTTTGCTTGTAATTGTAAGTCATTACTAGTTTATCAAGAACAAAGACACCTTCATACATGGCTGGACGACTGTCATAACAATTGGATCAACTTGTGTAAGCAAGACCGCCTCCGTGGTCTGGTGGTAGTCAGCATCCGCCTGGAGAGCGGAAGGTCCAGGGTTCGATCCCCGGCCGCATCATACCAAAAGATGTTAAAAGATGGTACTTGTTGTAACCCTGTCTGGCGCTCGGCATTAAGGGGCTAAAACAAGGATTGGTCGGCTCAGAGTCAGTATACTGTGTCTGTGTGGGATATTCATGTTAAACTGCAGCATGGTATCTCGCTAGCTAGCAGTATGAATCGGCATCAGTTCGGACTAGTACAAGTAGCCACAAAAACATGCACGTCACTGTATAAGTGCAAAAATCTTGGACGCGATGTTAAATCCCATTTCACCTCACCTCACCTTGTGTAAGCAAACTGGCCACACTTGACATGGGCCTGGTAAGGAGTACTGTCCAATCTTAGCCCTCAATCACATTGTTTATTGCTAGCCTTGTTATATGTGTCACTGTTTCCGCCCATGTGCAGTGAACCTGACATGACAATAAACTCCATTATGTCCAGATAAAAACATGTCACTTTATTAATGCGAATAAGCGACACTTGCATTTTTCACATAAAGTTCATTCACATTAATTTCATGATTTAGAGAATTTGAGTTAATGATTTTTTATTCGGAGCCACTACACATCACATTGTTTGGAATGGTCTGTGACAGTATCTACTTAGACTTGCACAAGTCTCTGAAGCAGTAATTATTAGTTTCAATCATAATTTCTAGATTATGTAAGTAAGAACAACTAGTCCCAAGAGAGATTGTTCACATATCTAGACTTGCTTATTAGGAGGATAGAATTACTACATATCCATGGACTTATCTTTCAGTAAAGCCTTAGAGCAAGGCTAGTATCTATATAATGTTCAGAGGCATTCTCAGTGTGCTCTGGCTATTTTAGTTCCAGGGGAATACAACTCCACCCCTCACTACCCAAGGAAGGTCATTCACAGCAACCAGTGGCCCCAACATAAGAAAATAAGCATGGCATAGAGAATCTCATCTGATTTTCATTTCATATCAACACAAGTTGAAAACAACTTTAAGGCTTGCCAATCATTAAAGTTTGGATATATTTGATGTCCAGAGGCACTCTATTTGAGAAATTTGTGGGATTCTAATTATCATCCAAAATCAGTCTACGTTTTAAATTTGTAAACAGTAATAACCAGTCTCTTGAGTGTAAAAAGTACAGCTCCAGCTGCAGTAGACTAACATCCATTCTGAAATTACCATTGTTCACAGAAAGTAACAATTACTAAATTATTTGACTTGCCCACTATTATAGGCTTGCATGGGCAGTATTGGCCATATCTGTTTCAGGGTCTGTATGACTGACTCCAGCCTCAGCAGCACGTACAGATATCCCTCAACTCACTCAAAGATATCCCTCAACTCACGCAAAGATATCCCTCAACTCACTCAAAGATATCCCTCAACTCACTCAAAGATATCCCTCAACTCACTCAAAGATATCCCTCAACTTACACAAAGATATCCCTCAACTCATCCCTCAACTAACTCAAAGATATCCCTCAACTCACTCAAAGATATCCCTCAACTCATCCCTCAACTAACTCAAAGATATCCCTCAACTCACTCAAAGATATCCCTCAACTCACTCAAAGATATCCCTCAACTTACTCAAAGATATCCCTCAACTCACTCAAAGATATCCCTCAACTCATCCCTCAACTCACTCAAAGATATCCCTCAACTCACGCAAAGATATCCCTCAACTCACTCAAAGATATCCCTCAACTCATCCCTCAACTAACTCAAAGATATCCCTCAACTCACACAAAGATATCCCTCAACTAACTCAAAGATATCCCTCAACTCACACAAAGATGTCCCTCAACTCACTCAAAGATATCCCTCAACTCATCCCTCAACTAACTCAAAGATATCCCTCAACTCACGCAAAGATATCCCTCAACTCACTCAAAGATATCCCTCAACTCACTCAAAGATATCCCTCAAATCAAGCAAGCAATATCTGCTGTGGAAGCCAGCTGAGAATGATAAAAAGCACAGTTTTCATTTTCTGTCTTGCAATATAACAGATCCGAGCGTTTGGGGGGGATAAGGAGTAGGGGGGACCTAACTAATGTATTAAAAATCACAGCTGACGCATAAGTAACAGCAACTGAATTCATCAACGTTTGAAATCCTCACATCAGATCTTAGACAACCGACATCACTCAGTCAAAAAGATAAATTGATTTGTGATAATTGAAGGAACCAATTCCTTTTCAATATTTCTTTTGACAAATCTCTCAGACATTATTTGACAAGCTATCACTCATACATCTAAATCTGTTACTTTGAACACAGAAACACATTGAACACACTATTTGTGACCAAGATATGCACAAAAGTCATACAAACATTGTACATTTCACTATATGTAGGTCAAGGAAATGCAAGGAACACATTTACCAAATTGATTAAAAACTGGCATCACTTTCAGAAGTTTCAGAGCATAAAATCTTAAGAGAAACAAATGAATGGAGAGACATGAACGGAGATATGAACGGAGAGACATGAATGGAGAGACATGAACGGAGAGACATGAACGGAAACATGAATGGAGAGACCTGAACGGAAACATGAACGGAGAGACCTGAACAGAAACATGAATGGAGAGACATGAACGGAGAGACCTGAACGGAAACATGAACGGAGAGACATGAACGGAAACATGAATGGAGAGACATGAACGGAAACATGAATGGAGAGACATGAACGGAAACATGAATGGAGAGACATGAACGGAGAGACCTGAACGGAAACATGAATGGAGAGACCTGAATGGAAACATGAATGGAGAGACATGAACGGAAACATGAATGGAGAGACATGAACGGAAACATGAATGGAGAGACATGAACGGAAACATGAATGGAGAGACATGAACGGAAACATGAATGGAGAGACATGAACGGAAACATGAACGGAGAGACATGAACGGAGAGACATGAACGGAGACACATGAACGGAAACATGAATGGAGAGACATGAACGGAAACATGAATGGAGAGACATGAACGGAAACATGAACGGAGAGACATGAACGGAAACATGAACGGAGAGACATGAACGGAAACATGAATGGAGAGACATGAACGGAAACATGAACGGAGAGACCTGAACGGAAACATGAATGGAGAGACATGAACGGAAACATGAATGGAGAGACATGAATGGAAACATGAACGGAGAGACATGAACGGAAACATGAATGGAGAGACCTGAACGGAAACATGAACGGAGAGACCTGAACGGAAACATGAATGGAGAGACATGAACGGAAACATGAATGGAGACACATGAACGGAAACATGAATGGAGACACATGAACGGAAACATGAATGGAGAGACATGAACGGAAACATAAATGGAGAGACATGAACGGAAACATGAATGGAGACACATGAATGGAGAGACATGAACGGAGAGACATGAACGGAAACATGAATGGAGACACATGAACGGAAACATGAATGGAGAGACATGAACGGAGAGACATGAACGGAAACATGAATGGAGAGACATGAACGGAAACATGAATGGAGACACATGAATGGAGAGACATGAACGGAGAGACATGAACGGAAACATGAATGGAGAGACATGAACGGAAACATGAATGGATAGACATGAACGGAAACATGAATGGAGAGACATGAACGGAAACATGAATGGAGACACATGAATGGAGACATTAGATGAGAAATGAATGGAGAAATGAATGGAGAAATGAATAGAAACATAAACGGATCCACGAACGGAGACATGAATGGAGACATGAACGGAGACATTAAATGAGAAATGAATGGAGAAATGAATGGAGAAATGAACAGAGACATAAATGGATCTGCGAATGGAGACATGAACGGATCCGCTAACAGAGTCATGAATGGAGACATGAACAGAGAAATGAACGGATCCATGCACAGAGACTTAAATGAGCGACATGAACATAGATATGAACGGAGAAATGAGCGGATCCATGAATGGAGATATGAACAGAAAAATAAGCAAAGAAATGAGCGGATCCACAAACGGAGAAATGAATGGATCCACGAATAGAGACATGAAAGGAGAAATGAATGGAGACGTGAGCGGATCTACGCACAGAGACTTGAATGTAGAGACATGAATGGAGATATGAACGGAGAAATGAACAGAGATATGAACGGAGAAATGAACGGATCCACGACTAGAGACATGAATGGAGAGACATGAACGGAGACATGAATGAAAGTTTGAATGGATGATGTTTGCAGCCTTTTTCAGAAATCATAGAGTAGTATAAGGCCAAACAAATACAGTTTAAGCTCTTTTCTCACACATTGACTTATATGCCTGTGTACAACTCCCAAGAATGCAGTCAAACAAACAAAGTCAACAAGTGTTAAATGACCATGGTCGTTACAGAGCAGGAATATTGCAGCATTACACAAACAAACAAACAAAAAACTCCCCTCAGAATCAATGACCATGACCGAAGACAAAGTGAAGTTGCTGTCATACCTCTGTCCCATTTCCACATTGCAATGTCCCAGCTCCCACCAGACAGAAGTGCCCACCTACATTAATCCCAGACGGAGAAGGGTCAGTGTCAACATTCTAGTTTCTACAACACAGATAAACACTGGGCCTCGTCAGTGTGCCTACCTGGCCAGGTTGTATAGAAGCAAACAATATAACTCAACCTGCCTGGATATCCACAACATTCTGCATTGTAGGGAAGTAAATATGCCTAGTGTTATCAGTCCAATAAACACAATATTAAAGCGTGATTTCATTGCGAGATATTTTTTCCCAAAATAATAGCTTCCTGGTGCAGACTGTTTGAATGGCATTTGTGAAATCTGACAGGCAAGATTTTCCTGTATAGATAAATAGAAGTACATCATCAATCCAACAATAAAACAAAAGCAACCAGTTTCCTGAAAGTCTCCATTATGAAAGTAAAGTTTGAATGGAATCAGTTTGTCATGTGTTTACACAACAGATCAGTCCCTGCTGTCAACAAAGACTCAGCGGTCACGGAATATTTTGCAGAAATGCCTACTCGGTGCAGAACTGTACCTATACAGCAGAAAATCCCCTTTTGTGCAGAATTTGCTTTTATCTGCCGCAGAATTCACTTGAGTCAAAAGCTGGTTTTAAACACATAAACAGATATTCATGCTGTTTTGAAGTGATGATCACTTTTGTACAATTGCTTCCCTAAAGTGCAAGTGATCTCCAGATTCACTTCAATAAGGTATTCTAGCCGTGGATAAGTTTTTAAAAAAAATGCCTGCCACATGTTAAACAGTGCAAAAGTACAAAATTCACAAAAATTAAACTTAAAAGTTTCGTGTGCAGAATCATCAAAATTGGCTGCAGAATGTTGATTATTTTTTAGCTGCGGAAACGCCAGGACTGACAGATATTCCAGCACTAGAACAGCAACAATATTGCTTTTGAATTTTTTAATGAGTAGTTTACACAATACATGTTTTTCCTTCGGATGAGAGGCAAGCCATATATGACTGCAATTAAATGACAAGCGTATAAATGACACACTTCACTAGAAATCATGCTAACCCTGACGGAGTACTTCCACATTCCTGGAGGACACCCAGGAATGTCCATGCATGATTGAATTGAGAAGTGCTGTTCCGGATCATTTAGAATATATGGTCTTGAACTTGTGATTTACAAGTGAGCCTGTTTGACTGCATGTCCTTGGCTGAACATCACCATCCTAGTGACAGAAAAAGAAATGCACACCCAAACTATTGACCCAATCTGTGCCGAGGATGACAGCGACTGTCAACAACATTCTACATAAATCTATGAATTCTCTTCAGTATCTATTTGACATATCATCATAATCACCTTTGAATAATCAGCCAATTGATTAATGATGACTAATACATAACCTCGCAGGTTCATTGACAGCCTTGGAAATCTCCCTTGTCATGTTCATTGTGTCAGCCGTTTTAAAGTTCTGTCAGTACAATCACTGACTTACTGTGACTGACTTCATGGACTTACTGAGGTACTTCTATCCAGATATTTATCATCTATTTGCGAGAGACGGACAACTCTTATCTAATAGCTAAAGCCAAAACATAGTATGAATGCTGTCGCAAGCTCTATGAAGAGTCATGCTCCAATGAACTCACATGAATTGAAAGTCAATTCTTAAATGATGACTTCCTGTAATGACACTTGGAGTACAATGACACCCAATCAGCCAGGTCAAGTTTGTCCTGAAGACTTCAAGGATAAAGGAGCAGAGATCATCTTTTAACATCTCATGGTTTGACATGGCCAGGGGCTCAAACCTCCAACCTTCTGCTCTCCAGGCAGACGCTTTATCCACTAGGCCGATGAGTCTGAGGTCAGATGACTCTTAACCAGCCTCAGATACGAGGGGTGCTCCTACCAAGACTCCAAACATGATACAAATATATGGGCTTATTCATTTAAAAAATGACCTAATGATATGTGTGACATAAGATTGCACAAGTTCATCAAAACTCATATTGTCAAGCATTGTACATCTTGCTACCAATATTTATTATTCAGCTTCTTTAATTAACACATCATTTAACAAATACAAATCCCCAGATCAGGTACTCCTGCAGAACTCGTCAAATCAACGGCGTACATGTTATTAGCTATCATGACAGACAGTAATGGCATGTTAACAGTTCTTTTCCCCACATATCAGTATGCCCTGCAGTCCTAACACTCTTAAACAACCAAACTAACAACCAAGCAAACACAAGAATCCAAGTCATCACCAGTATCCATGGTAGGAACGAGGATTTCTGAAATCAAAACCACCTCCCGTCACAATGTCAGACATTTTTACAACCTCTTCTGTTGCACAGAACATGAATCTTGCTCTGTGTCTGGCAGCAGCCACCAGAGTACACCCTGAAGGCCTGTACCTGATCCAACAGCTGACCACAGCCTGGACAACACAATATCTCTGCTGATTATCAGACAGGTGTCCTGCTGGACGTCCAACATACTTAACATCAGGAATAAAACTTTCCAGGATTTCGCTCACAAAAGGTTTTTCGAAGTAGGTAGTAGAAGCAGTACTTAAGGATTATATTAAACACAACTTAAAAAGTGAGAGGTGGTCAGGTAGCCCAGTGGTTAAAGCGTTCACTTGTCACGACTAAGGATCAGGTTCGATTCCACACAACGGTACAACGTGTCAATTCCTGGTGTCTTCTTTCATGATATTGTTGGAATATTACTAAAAGCTGCATAAAACCACTCACATTTCCACTCATAAAAGTAAGTGCATTTGGTTTGATTCAGTATTTCAGTTGCATCATGGCGTGTCAGCTGGATGTTTGACGAAAGTCCACTGTGATGCAGGTCCCAGATGATGACTACTTTGGTGAAACCCACAAGTATGGTCATGGTGCCGATAAATCAAGGATCAAAATCGGGATTCAAACAGATCATAGGATTCTTGCACAGATAAGGGATGCAACCCTGCAAGATGGACCATCTTCACAACAACATAACCATTGATCTTTAAGAGTACAGTTCATAGCAGGCCCCCCATCTCCATAAAAAGCCTCCAAAGGATAAGCTCATACCACTTACCTAGCCAGCCTTTCAACAATGGTAATTCAAAATAAACACTCTGATGTTTCAAAGACATTTTGGCCAGCGGCTTCTGTATGTAGGACTGTCTTTACCATGTCGTTCTGCTTACAATGCTGTGAGAGACTTAATGATTTTTGTACATACACTGATACTTGACCAACACCCCACCCTAAGAAGCCGAGCCCGTAATGCTGTGTGGAGTAATTAGACAAGCATGTGGATGACGATAACTCCTGGTGCCGTTAGATGGCACCACACCCAGACAATCAAGCAAGGATATCAGTTGGTCACAATCACAACTATTCAGAGTAGCCCCAGGTTTGATTCCCAACGTGGGTACAATGTGTGAGGCCCATTTCCGGTGTCCCCTGCCATGATATTGCTGGAACATTGCTAAAAGCGGCATAAAACCATACTCACTCACTATTCGGAGCTGCCTACCCACAATTGCATCAATGTGTCATAGCTTTACTTTATTTGCATATTTAAAAAAAATTATGCATACAATGGTCACTTTTCATAGTTTTTTTGGTTGTAGGCATGCCAGAAATAATGTGATCTTATCTAAAAAATATATATCTATCTACCAAATAAAAAATAAAATCAACATGGAGTCCAGAACAATGATTAATGTCAGATCGGAAGCAATCTAGACTTGAGTTGAATTGATTTTATAATTTATTCTCTTGGGTCATGGAGGCAGACTAGTAGGCAACATTGATAACTTTTAATTTACTGATGAGAAACCATCTGTGTCTGCCTTCCGTTTTGATGCCATCTTTATTTAGCTTTGGTTACTTAAAAAGTTCAGACTACCTGAACAGGTTCCATACAGACAAGGCAAAAGAAGGATGGCGTTTTCAAATTCAATATCAGTTCTCAGAAAGCAACACGGTCATGAAGGACTGCATAACAAAACAAAAGAACTCATTGCAAGAAAATGCATTAGGCCTGTAATGAGGTAGGGCATATAATCAATTTTTAAAAGGTTTTTAGTTAACAAAATCTGAAAAAAAGTAGGCAGATCCAACTACTTACAGTGACAAAGTAGAGATAATTTATGGATAACAACATCTTTATTTACAGTAAAGGCGACTTTTCGGTATAGATCCTTATACTGTTGTCAAGCAATACTAACTGTGGTCTATAAATAATCATTTCTGATCAAGGGAAACAAGCGAATGACAAGAAGAGCAATGCTCAACACCAAGCTGGTTACAATGACACACTGTCCGTCTCCTGGCGTGACCAGCCATTCAAGGAATGGGCAGCTCTCCTAGCAAGCATCAGTGGTCCTCGGTGACTCTACAGGGTCACATGGATAGAATATCACTTGAGACCTTGACTTTCTTTTACACTATTTTAGTCAACTTGTACAACCACTGATGAACGAGTGAGTGAATGAGTGTGTTAGGTTTTACGTCAAAATTAGCAATATTTCATCTATACAATAGCAGGGTCACTAGCAATAGGCTATACTTTATAGCCCTGGTCAAATCATTTTGAATGATGAGGGAATGAGTGATACACTGCCTGACACTGAGGTGCCAAAACAAGAACCAACACTGTCAACACAAACATCACTGTGCCAAAACCTTCAGAATTCTGGAACAATGAACCAATAAATCTGAGTGAGTGAGTTGGGACTGAAGCCGCTTTGAACAGTATTCCAGATATCTAATATGGGAGGAAAGCCTGAAGTGATGCAGGTCTCACAGCGTTTAACACTTTGGTGAAACAGGCAGCACAGGTATGGTGCTAACAAACTTACAAACATGATTGAGACAAAACCGGGATTCAAACCCACAATCATAGGTTCCTGGAGTGCCCAAGGGACGCAACTATGGGGCTCCTGTTCCCCCTAAAACTCCTGATGCTGTCATCCATAATATATTGGCTGTAATGGAACCAAGAGCAGATCATGGCTTCTGCTCAATACAAAATTTGTGATGATGTGTCGAGACCTGTATTTACAGAAAATATTTGCACACATGTCCAATATGTCCAGGGTAAACACGACGTAATATTGGCTCCTTTGAAGGTAGGAAATAATAAACACCTTAATATTTTCTTGTGAATAAGCTTTTCGTATGACACTATGCAGCAAATTTGTCATCTCGCTGAAGTGATCAACTCTGAAGACATCAAATATTTATGCATTGTGTCGATCTCAAATAACAGCATCATGAGGAGAATAAGGAAATCCCTTGAATAAATCTCTATTGTTCAAAGTTCCTGTGATGTTGACTTGCATGTTTCAATCCCATGTGTTTCACTTATACTGAAACATGACTACAGCTTCATATTCTCATCATAACATTTCACAACAACTTTTTTCATTAAATTGAAATTCATGAAACATTTTTTTTCTTCTTTTCTTTAAGATCTTAAGGAACTGTGAGTCGTTATTCTCATAAAATACAAAATAAAATCTGTAACTGAATTCAAATTGAAAAGATGTGTTATTTTAAATGAAGTTTTATTTTTCAAGCATTAAGAAAATACGAAATATTTAAATGAACTTCATTTAAATTAGGAGAGATATCGAAAAATCTCACTGAGATACCTCCATCCAAGGTAAAACTAAACTAGAGAAAAACACATTAGAGATGCAGGTCCAATTGCCGACAAGCCATTTATCAGTTGAAAACATCATTTTAAGGGCCAATGAAAAAAACATCCCTCACAAATCCTACAGTCACAATCATCTCACAAATTGAGCACAAAATGAAACCAATCTGATTTACTACCAAGCCAAATACCCATCCTGATCATCCCAGCAAAAACGAACAGATTTCCATCAAGATTTGTAGCTGTTAAACAACCTAGAACACCGAATGTCATTTAGTTTAGTGACTTGACCTCCACCAGGGTGCATACAAACTCCCTTCTACAACACTTGCAAGTGCTCCTGAAGCCAGGTACCATATACACACCATTCTATCCAATTACTTCCACAATGAACATTATGGACATAATACAATGAAATCATCCTCCAATATACCAGTGATCTGGTCGACAGTTGTTCTGGCTACCTCGCTCGGTAACAATCACAGTGTAGCGAGTTGAGAGGAATATCTGCACATAAATGTTATCCTGTTTTATAGAAGTTGGATACGAAACAGATACTAGCATCCTCACATCAAATACCAGCATTTATTGTCATAGTAACATGTGGAGCTGTTAAATCGTTTTCCTGCTCTGTATATTCCCCTATAAGACTTTATACTCATCGATCATATTCACAAGAATGGGAGTATGGCAGTTCTAGTACCATGGGGAAGGGCGATCTCGGGGATTCATTGTTGTCTGAGGCTGCACTCTGGAACATTTCACCTATATGACTGCGGTCTGTAAACAATCAAGTCTGGATCAGACAATGTTGTGATTGACATCATGAGCAACAATGCACCCAATTTGGATATGATGACTGAGCTTGACCACCTAACCCATTTTGTACCTCTTAACCTGGTCATCAGGTGATATATATGACTGCGATCATTGGCCTTTGTCATGCAATTGTCTATGCTCCTAGGAACACATTAGGTACTGCCTGAAGCAACACTGTGAAGATATCCTTTGGGAGCTGGTGCCACGGCATATGAGTTGCCTCCCCTGGAATGTCTTGACAGCAATACATGGATGGCATGTTACAACATCATTAGTTGCAGATGGACACTATCAATATTTAACAGCCTTATAAATGCTAATTATTGTCAACTCTAGAAAGAACTTTACATTCTGTATTTGTCCAAGCTATACTTTAGTTTCACTCAAAAACACTTCTGACAACTACATCTCCAAGACACCTCGCATGGTGGGGTAGTTGAGTGGTTACAGTGTTGGCTCATCGCTGATATTAACAATATTCCAGCAATATCACGGTGGGGGACACCAGAAAAATGGGCTTCAAATTGGACCCATGTGGGGAATTGAACCCAGGTCTTCGGCATGACAAGTGAACACTTTAACCTCTTGGCTACACCACTTAACATAAAATAATCAAATCAGGTTTAGGTTCTAGGGAAGAACTAGACTTTGTACTGTGAACTACTCATAAGCATACAGGAGCTTATTTTCGGATCAAGTTTGCCATGAAACTGCAGACACACATAGATATGTATCTGTTATTGAGAAAGCAAGTTGAGCTTCAAGTAGGCAGACTATCGGTCTTTTTCCAGGCTGTGGTTGGATTTTTCTTGGGGAAAAAATGATGACACACAAGACAAGATTCCTCATGTAAACGATGTCTGCAATTAACTTGTTTTTCATCACTGTGCCGGCCTTGCTGTGTGGCAATCATCGCATCAGTTATACCTGACACAAATACTGTAGGATAGTGGTCTGATGATGCTATATTTTACTGCCTGAATTTAACCAAATTCTATCTGGTCCATCTGTTCCATATTGAATCAAAGGCCCGGTAAAGTATCACAGTGGAACAATTCATTAAAATGTGTTTCTCCTTTGTTGTTTAACCCCACACACCTGTATTCCTGTTATGAGATGGAAACCTATAAATAAGCAAATCTGGACCGGACGATCATGTGATTGATACAGGAACAGCACTCCACACCATTCATCGGAGTATCCTGCAATCAACCAAGTCAGAGCCTGACCGACTGATCCAACAAGTCACCTCTCACTACCAGCATCGGTTGCTCAGGACCAATTCTACCCAGAATCCCATCAGGAAGCAATACAATTACAAATGTACATTGATGCTTCATCATACACCAGGTATGTATTCCACTGCCATGTAATAGGATGATGACATAAAATGATGAGTTATATAGATATTGGTTGGGTACTGCAGCAGTAGAATCTAACATTTTCAGTCCACTAGTCCTATTGACACCTGAACTATTGGACTGCTTGGCAAGGACTAAAGGACTAGTGCCATTTCTAATTCTGGTACCCTTATTGGGTAAATGTCGGTGGCTCGCCACATGTTTCTGTGATGTGGCTGTTCATCTTGATGGAAAACGACAAGGCAGGACAGTGGTCTTTTTTTGTTCACAGGATGGGCATTCTTTAAGAAATAAGCAAATTTCTAGAATTTGCTATGAAAATTAGCACGTGTTGCTATGATTGAGAACAAGGCTTTGTTCATCTCAGCACATGCATGTTTAAGATTTACGACAACACTAAATGCATAGATAAGGAAAAAATCTCGTCCTAATAAACATGGAACTATCCTTAAGAATTACAAAGCCTTTGTGAATATTCAACAGGATTGTTAGCCTGTATTTGTGTATAGACGGCTATTTCATCAGCAGACAGCTGCAAGATGACAAAGTTAAACATTTCTGAGATGATATTCAATGTGAAGACACACTGACCTAGCAACACCTAAAAGCATGCATTTACAAGCTACGGCCAAGAGAATGAAATATTTAACAAGAGGATTCCATTTTTTCAGGAATTTGACAAATCCATTGAATTTTATATCTTTGGTATGTTCTCTTAATCAGATTTTCCCAGCTGTTGTAACAATAAACATTCAAATGCTTGGAAACATCAAATAATGTTAAGAAGTTTTATTCTGGGCATAAAATTATATGTTGAAGTCATCCTATCGACTGGCTCTGTGAGTCTAGCAAACACACACGCATAAAAATCAACAAGAAGAACATTTGTTATCAACAAGCTTGCTATCTTTGGCAGACAATCACATTCATATTCCACTTCCCCCAGATCCAGGAAAACAGTAACAATTTGTGTTAATGACACCAATGCTTTCATTTCTTCTCAAGTCTGATCAGTTTGCTTATTTATCCTTGACAGAAGTGTAGTTCCTCTGTCAGGAAAGGTTGGCTTATGTTTATTTTGTGTTTATTTGTGAACATTGAAAGGTCAGGTTGGAACTTCTTGTATACCAAAACAGCGAAAATACTTGCAACAGGTTAGATTTTCTATTCCTCCCCTGCTGAAATGCACACCACGGCTTCCCATGATCATTGAAGATTTTAACATGGAAGACCATGGTTATCTTAGACATTGCCATACAACAATATCTTCAACTAATACAGTAATCACTAGACAGAAACCAAGTCTACCAAACACAGTGACATCATTAAGCTCATGGTCTGTTCTATACCCTAACATCGTCATCTAACACTAATACCTTAATGACAACACCACACTCAAGTCAACCAAGCACTGTGACATCATTAAGCTCATGGTCTGTTCTATACCCTAACATTGTCATCTAACACTAATACCTTAATGACAACACCACACTCAAGTCAACCAGTGACATCATTTAGCTCATTTCAAGCTGTATGTTAGGTTTAAAACTTGTTTTCACAATGCCTGGCGATGAATTCATGAAGATAGTTTTGAAACAGTTTTAGAAAGTAGTGCAAATTACTTCCTATTTGGTCCTGTTGAGAATTTACTGATACCCAGAACCTTGAAATGATAACATTGGTGAAACTAACAGAAAGCAACTCACATTGCCTGGCCTTCTGGGAAGTACTTGGATATTAATGTCAGGCAAGTAGGCTGGTGATAATCTATATTCCTGTTTTCTATTTCATTCCACATGCCTCCAGCTTATTAAGATTATCTTCTTCCAGATTTGTCAGAATCAATATTTTTTAATCTTATATAGGCATTAAGAAGTTGGTAGTTCAGAGAGACACAAGATATATTGATTTCAATTTCTGTAATCTGTCATGACATTTTTTGGCACAAAATTGTGCCCCTTCATCAGGTGAATGATGTTCCTTAATCCGGTGAATGAGGCCCCTTGATCAGATGAATGAGGTCCCATAATCCAATGAATGAAGCCCTTAATCCGATGTATGAGGCACCTTAATCAGATGAATGAGGCGCCTTTATCAGATGAATGTCTAAGGTCCCTTAATCCGATGAATGAGGTCCCTTAATCCGATGAATGAGGTCCCTTAATCCGATGAATGATGCGCCTTTATTAGATGAATGAGGTCCCTTAATCCGATGAATGAGGTCCCTTAATCCGATGAATGAGGCGCCTTTATCAGATGAATGAGGTCCTTTACTCCGATGAATGAGGCCCCTTTTATCAGGTGAATGAGGTGCCTTTATCAGATGAATGAGGTCCCTTAATCCGATGAATGAGGCCCCTTTTATCAGGTGAATGAGGCGCCATTATTAGATGAATGAGGTCCCTTACTCCGATGAATGAGGCCCCTTTTATCAGGTGAATGAGGCCCCTTTATCAGATGAATGAGGTCCCTTAATCCGATGAATGAGGTCCCTTTAATAGGTAACTGAGCCCCCTTTGTCAGATCAATGAGGTCCCTTAATCCGATGAATGAGGCCCCTTTTTTATTATTTGAATGTGGTCCCTTAATCCAATGAATGAGGCCCCTTTATCAGATGAATGAGGTCCCTTAATCTGATGAATGAGGCCCCATAATGCGATGAATGAGGCCCCTTTATCAGGTGAATGAGGCCACTTTATCAGATGAATGAGGTCCCTTAATTGGATGAATGATGCGCCTTAATCCGATGAATGAGGCCCCTTTGTCAGGTGAATGAGGCGCCTCTATCGGGTGAATGATTATAAAGTCTTATTATTTACAACAACACAAATATATATTCTCAGTGTAAACAATCCTCAACCTGGAATATCATCAAATGGTTAGAGGATCATATACAGTAAAAACATACAAAATCGGTTTGGAAACTATCTGATCACTTCGGATGAACTGGTCTTCAGTGCCCCATGTTTGTCATAAAGGTTAGACCTGGATGATCATAATGTCTGCTGATGGTATCACTGCCACTGTTGTTTTCTGGTCGGAACTTTAGGAGTTGCTCAACTTGTACCCAATCAGTTACACTATTGTGAATAAGATAAGCGTAAAACAAAATTTAATTATTTACTGGTCACTATGATATAACAGCTACAATAAAGTGGGCTAAAACATTCACTCACTGACTGTAAGCTGGCCGATGGATACATTGAATTTGCAACAACAATTTCACCAAAGTCATTGGGATTGGCCATAGACCACAAAAACAGGACTTGTCCTTCTGAATCGCAAGTGATGCTTACAACACTTCTATTACCTACAAGACAGCAAAGTGCATCTGTTTCATGGAACTTCGAAGAAGTCGTAATTAACCCTGAAAACCCTGCACGCACTGGTGCAAAATCACTTGCTATTAAATCTAACTGACATGTGCAAGAAACATGCCAGGATCTCATGCTGTAGTCACAGGCATGCAGATATTGGCTTGTTTGTTTAATGCTGCGCTGACGCTATATGATGGCAGACTAATAATGAGTTGAATAACAATCCCCAGTCGGGGCAAGGTGACACCCAGTCAACTTGGTCACCGAACCTGACCATCCGATCAATTAGTCCTTCCTCTTATGACCAGCATAGGTCGACAGGGAGCAATTCTAACCCGGCATGGGTATGCAAATAAACATCACTGCTTGCATGGAAACCCAATAGATCTGCAGTATATCAGTCTTCATCAAAAACGTTTGAGTATATAGGCACAAGCTTGTCTCTTGGCATCATTTCCAGTGAGTGTAGTGTTGATGTATGGACTATTATTAGCAACGTGTATTAGACAAAACAAAACATTTGTAGACTCAGGTTGTGGACTGGTGGATGGAGATGCAGACTGGGAAGGATGGGTCGGATGATGTCCACACGGATTAGTATTGACATATCCATCTTCCCAAATCCATAGGTCCACAGAAATATAATTATTCAGGGTTGTAACTGAACACAAAAGCTTAAGTAACCCAAGATAAAATGCCTTTGTAATGTAAAACAATGGCAACATTGGTAAAATTGTAATATCTGCAGGAATTTGTACTAGACCCGGGATAGTAAGCTGGTATTAAGTTCTAACCATGCTAAAAAATGGCTGTACTCGTTGTTAGAGGTGTTTAAGCGGATCGGGTGGTCAGACCCAGAGACTTGGTTGTTTGAACATCATGCTGTCCCAAATGCATGGATCGATGATCACAATGTCAATCACTGCATTATATGGTCCAGATATTGACAGACTGCCATGATATTGCTGAGTGTGGCATTAAACAACAAACAAAGTGTTTCTGTTTTTGACTCAAAATAAAGAAAACATTTGCAAGACCAAACAAACTTCTCTTCTAATAGTTAATAAACAGGTTGAATTTACTGACACAGTATCATTTCCTACCAACCACAGAGACTTCTTATATTACAGATGTTCGACATTATTTAATGACCACTGATGAACAACTTCTTTTCCTAACTGTCCTACCAACCCGTTGACCTTGAGACTTCCTTCCCATTATCAAGGTCAAATACAGGTGACCTTGACCTTTCATTAAAGCAAGATCAAGTATGGAAAAACTTAATTTGAGTGAGGATGAACTGGCTACTCAGATGGTAGAGAAAGGTCAAGTTCAGAGAAACAAAATCTGGATGTGGATGTACACATTATTGGCTGCTCAGATGAAATCAGCAATACCCCAACATGACCTCCTCAACCCTTCCACCACACCCATGGATTAACTGTCAGACGATGGCTGCTACCAATGGTATCACCAGAACAATCCATGATCAAGCACTAAGAAACCATCGGCATCAAAGATACAATCTTAGATATTTTACCAAGTACATGTATAAGCTCATGGCCATGAATTGCGGTGTCTCCAGAAACCAATACCTTTCTGAGAAAGAATCGATGGTATAAGATACCCACATCCAAAGTACAACAACAGCTGACACATACTGACACATCAAAGCCTTCAATGTACAGCCGGTTCAAAGATGAACACTTCAACAAAAACTGTCAATCTTTGAGAACGAAGTCAACATCTAAGCCTCCCAGATCTTCCACTGCACAAACCAGATCCACCTTCTTCAAGAAGGAAGACATGCAGAATGCTCACTTTAATACACAAACACACTGGGATTAAAAGCCTTAATTCAGCCATTCAAGCAAAACCAGCCATTTCATCGTTCCACATGATTCGAAGAGAAAGTGAGGAATTCAACAATGGCAACAGATTCCAAGAACCTGCCATGAACTTGGATGAATGTCTGGACACTAAATGCCAACATGAATGTGAGGATATGTATTTCTTGAAGAAGGAATCCTGAAGAAGGACTTATTTCACCATGAACTAAGCTGTGCTCATCATAATGAAGCTAATTAACACTGTTCCCAAATGTCATAGAAAACCTTCAATAATCACCGATGCTGCCATAACTTTACCATTATCCAATCTACTGAATCCTGTGAAAGAGATTCTCTTTATGAAACTGATGCCTGGTTTTACAATGAAACATCAATATATCTGCTCAGGGACTGACTATTTTATATTCTGCAAGCTGGGATTTTTCTGAAAAACATATTAAAGCCTAAGCTACAAGGCCCTAAAAAACATAAAACAAGACAATCAGAAATAATCACTGGATGTGTTGTGGAAAAAAAATGCTATCAGAGAAAAACATTGTCTCTAACAAAAACCCAGCCCCCTTAGTTATCAAGAATAATAAATGGCGTTTCCTGTAATCTCTCCCTACAATGAGTTATTACATAACAGGAAGTGTTATAAATGATAATAATGTGGTACCATTCCGCAATATTGTTCATCAACTCCAGTCAAATTCTGATTCCACATATGTCACCAGTTGACACCAGGCTTCGTGTCAACCTCAACAAACTGAGTTTTGACATGTTAAGCACCAATGAGATTCCAAATATTCCTGTTCATGATTTTTTTCAAAGATGATGTGATACCATGCTCTGTTAGGCCCTTACTCCTACATGCCAATTCTGCAGAGCAAACTTCCCAAGATGTTTCTCCTGAGTGTATTAAACCAGGCCTGCCTGACTGTCAGCCTATATCATTAGCTTCTGTCAATTCAGCAGTGACAGGTCTTGCCAGTGGAGTAGTCTGTAATCATCAAGTCTCAACCCTGCTGGACACAAGAGCCAGGCTGTCACACCAGCCCATTTAAAGCACTTCCATATCCCAACCTCAAATGTCATGCTGTTGATGAGTGAGTATGGTCTTCGGCATGACAAGCGAACACTTTAACCAGTAGGGTACTCCTACGCCGCTGTCAATGATGAACTGAGGACACATTCTATGCCTTGAGTGAAAGAAATACCAAGTTCCTGTATTGTATCTATAGAATAGTTCACTTGTAACACCAAAGGTCTGGGTTCGATGCTTCACATGGATACAATGTGTGAAGCCAATCTCTGGTGTTCATTGCTTAACATTGCTGCCCAAAGTGGCATAAACATAGAGCTCACTCACTCACTCACTCACTCACTCACTCACACCCTTTTGGAGTCTGTTCCAACAGGTTACATGTCCAGGTGCAGAAGCTGAAGTCAATATGTGTTTGCATGTAGGCCCCACAGCCCTGGAAACACCAGATGTTAGTGACTTCATACTGCACCTGTGGCAAGCAGAACTCTCGGATAGTGCAAGACTGTTGACCTTTCATGCAATCACAGAAAGATTACTTGTACTGTCAAAGACGGTGTGTCATGTTTGTGGTGACTGATGTTTGGATGACACAGATTTCCTCTATCTTCAATGAGTGAGTGAGTGAGTGAGTGAGTGAGTGAGTGAGTGAGTGAGGTTCTAACGCTATCAACCGCTGGTATGCAGTGTATGACACCAAGAATATCACCATTAGCCCATTGGGCTATCAAGATATATATTCTGGTAACCCAGAATTTTGGAAGGTTGACCACCGTAGAGATTTGGCTTCCTGCAAAAATTAAACATCTGGACTGCAGAAGGTGCAAACGAGAGCAATTTAGAGTAGGAATTAAAGAATTTTTTTCAGTTTTCAGACATATATATGTACATAGCTGGATAAATAAATAGATGTTGTCTAATCATGAAGATGAACAAAGTCTAAATGTTTGAATGTGTAAGGACATTTATGGCTACAATGCATTATCGGCCATACTTCTAGTCCTATCTGGTCCTTCGGTCCAGCTTAATCTCTCTCAAAGTAGACGAATCACAAATTTGTTGACCCTTTTCATGATCATAAAAATGAAGTAAAAAAAGTTCATCATCACAATTCCTACTGACAAATATTCTGAACATAACACTCTTAAATCACTCTCTCAAGCCAATTAACTCTCTCCTCACACCATTACTTGCCAACCATACCTTCACTAGCAACAGACAAGAAAGTATGTAGAGGATAACATATCATGTTCACTGGATATTAGATGTGAGCCGGAACACTTGAAAATAAACCGCACTAAACAATTGAGGATGATTACCCTTTAGATTGATGGCTTGCCGAGCAAGCACCTCTGGTTACTTTGATGTATCTGACCTCAGTGACAACGGCCATCATCCCAGGCATCAGTTTGGTTACATTGATAGCATCACATCTAAACTAACTTCTCAGTAATCAAAGTTTATGAGGTTAATATTCTGAAGAACATCCACTCAACCATGCCTTAACCATCCACAAAACGTAATGCCTGTGAAAATGCCGAAATTGGCTTATAACAACTGTAAACTCCCAGTGCACATCAGTCACTAACGTAGCCGCAAGTCATGAATACAAATGCGATGATATCTGGGTGACCAGTGTCAGCTTCCGTGGTGACCCTCGCCCAATCCAAGCACCACATTAAGCCATCAAAACTGAGTCTCTGGTGGGAGGTGTAAATCTTCATGCCAAGATGGAAGCAGAGTCCATCAGACAGACATTGATTGTACACAAGACAGCATAGTAACACTGGGCAAAGAAAGGGTCATACCTCAGCACAGCCAGCCAGGTCACTCCAATAGAGATTTATGTTGTCAGACATTTAACATACTACAGCATTCTGTCCAGTAAGAAATGAAAACGGATATAAAACCAATTTAGGAATCAGCATGGTGTTTGAAATGCTGTTTATATAAGCTGTGATGGATATAAACAGATTTATCAGATCTTACACATTCGACTGCAATGGCACATCAGAGAATGTGGTCAGTCATCAATTTTCAAGTCATACCACAGCAACCTTTAAATAGTCAAAGACTGACTGACTGAGGTTGATAGCATGACAATTCATTGTTCAGGGAAGAAGATAATCAGCCAGGTCACACATTGTAAGCACTGGTGATATGGGGGGCACTAGAGGCCCAGTCGTCTAAGGCGACGTAATTCGCTATGCAGAGTTGTGGGTTCGAATCCTGGTTCGCCCCTATTGTGTTTCTAGGTTTCATACCCGTGCTCGAGGGTTTCACTGAAGAACTGCATCACTTCAGAATTTCCTCCAACATTAAATACACGCCTTGGTATAACTGGAATACTCTTAAAAGAGGTATAAGACCCAGCTCACTCACTGACTCACTCGTGATATGACATGATGTATGATGGACAAACTCTCTGGGAATCCCTATAGGGGGGCAACCACTGACAACAAGCAAGGGCTACTCTAGAAATTCCAACACTTTGGACATTGTCTGTTCAAATGAGCCAGTGACCTCCTCCGTGATCTAGTAGGAGAGCGTCCACCCAGAGAGTGGAGGTCCGGGGTTCGATCCCCGGCCTCGTCATACCAAAAGAAGTTAAAAGAAGGAACTTGTTGTTAGCCTACCTGGCGCTCGGTGTTAAAGGGGCCAAAACAAGGACTGGTCGGCTCAGAGTCAGTATACTGTGTCTGAGAGAGGTATTCATGTTAAATGGTGTCTCAGTGGGCTGGCACTATAAATCAGTTTTAGTCCGGACTAGTAAAAGCAGCCACACACACATGTGCATTCACATCGCAATATAAGTGCAATAATATTGGACACACTGTTAAACTCCATTTCACCTCACCTCAAATGAGCTCAAGTTTCATTGCTGGTCTTGTAATGGGACAAAGTAGCAAACACGTAACTCTTTATACAAGATAGAGTGAGTGAGTAAATGAATATATAGCAATATTCCAGCAATATCATGGCAGGGGACACCAGAAATGGGCATCACACATTGTACCCTTGTCAGGAATCAAACCTAGGTCTTGGGTGTGACAAGCGAACGCTTTAACCACTTGGCTACCCAACCACCTCTTATAACAGACAGAGGAAGGGTGACAGCACATGATAGGGATACAAATGTATTGCTTTCAAACATATTACTAAGTGAAGCGGAGTAATACACTTTGCACAGCAGTACCAGTATCTCCTGATCATGTCCTCCATGGCTGAGGGCTGCAGGTGGTGCGCACACAGCTAAGTTTTCGAACACGTCAGCCTTATTTCAGTTTTTCTGTCATGTTTTTGTTCACACATGGATCATGTTCACCACTCCATTACAAAATCCTGTGTTCCTAGGTTTGTCAGCCATACCTGTGCCCAAGGGTTTAACCAAAGTGGTAAACGCCTGATCTGCTTCACTTCGGGGTTCCCTCCCACATAAAGCTGACATGCTGATAACTTGTAAAAGCTGTGTAAACCCCAACTCATTCACTCAAAATCCTGGATCCTGTGTACTGCTACAATCTTTCTCAAATTGCAGGCAAAAAACACAAAAATGCAGGAATTGCACACACAGAAGTCTATTTAAAATAATATCTGCAAGACAGCTGTCAGGATACAAATGTACACAATGTGTTCAAATAAAGTGCACTCACATTGGACAGGAGCCACTGTCTATGCTGAGGCTGAACTTTAACTGGCCAATTATCCCAAATCCACAACCCATAGCTTGTCTTTGCCAAGCCCAACTTCATTAGGTTCTATGTAAATTATGAAGACTGAAGCTGTGTTTGCTTGGACTCCTCTCTTAAAGTAATCCTTTACATAAATCACAACAAATGGCACCAATCTACAGTAAGTCTCTGGGTGGCACCTGTCCCACAAACCAGTTATTCATGTATTGCTGGAAGCAGTCAGTGTAAAACCTACCTTTAAGACTAGCACAGCAGAAAGAAACCAGGGCATCATCATCCCCGACTAACAAATAGTCTGTGAAATGTTTTATTACACAAAACAAATCTCTCCTCCAATTTTATTTTCCTGATGCTGATTTGTGGAACAGAGCTGGCAAGGCCTGATTTATATAAGCTAGACTGGTTTGGGTTTCATAAAAACTTCTATTCCAGTCCTGGTGTTGGTGCTCCTGCAGGACTCCCGTTGATCACTAAACACTGGGGGATAGGGAGCAGTCTTTAGTCTCCTATTAAGCTTCTGCATTGCCCCGATCAATGGCAGTCTGGTATTGGGGAATGGTTTCAAACTGCTCGTGAAACCCGCTGGTTAAGAAGGTCTGTACATGTGTGGGCACAGATAGGTGACAGTAAGTATAACCCCCATGCAAAGACTGGACGAGCAGGAGGAGACAGCTGGCCATGAGCTGTAAGTCAGGCACAGGCTTGAGCTGTACAACAGGCAGACAGAAGCATGACTTGGCCATTAGGAATCCCCCCACAATGTTAAAGAATACTCTTTATTCAGTTCAGACCCACAAAGCAATTTTCGATAAAGTATAGGACATGACACCAGTGTTTGCAGAAGAAACATTGAAAGAATGAGTGAGTGAGTTTGGTTTAACGCCGCTTTGAACAGTATTACAATTATAGTCATATCACTGCATGTCAGCTTAATATGGAAGGAAAGCCTGAGGTGATGCAGGTCTCGGACGTTTACCACTTTGGTGAAACCCACAAGCACGGGTATGGTGCTGACAAACAAACATTGAAAGATTGAATATCACTGTTACTGTGGGATAACAATCCCAACTTTTCAACTGATTTGTAATAACTTTGCGTGAGTGAGTATGGTTTTACGCCGCTTTTAGCAATATTCCAGCAATATCACGGTGGGGGACACCAGAAATGGGCTTCACACATTGTACCCATGTCAGGAATTGAACCTGGGTCTTCGGCGGTACGAGCGGACGCTTTAACCACTAGGCTACCCGACCGCCCCTGTAATAACTTTGAATCATACATATATTAACTTTTGCAAACAAAATTTTATTACTCACAGGCTTTGAGCTGTGCAAACTGATTGGGTCAGAAGTCTGCTGAACTATTGTGAAAAACAGGAGTAATGCTTGTTATCATGTGGCAATGAATATTCTAACTGTAGGTATCCCCCAAGATGCCGTGTCTTTTACAAGATATGAATGAAACTTGAAATGCAAATACTAACAAAATCTTTCCCATAGAATACATTCCATAATTACCAATTAACAGATATAACATTTAGCAAATGATATATTTGTAATTGTGTTTGTATCACTACGCTTCTAATGTAGCGCCTATGTAACCTCCTCAAAAAAACCACGAGCTGATTGCCATCATGTCTAGCTTATAATGATTTGGAATCTGATGAATACAAATGTGTACTTTGCTGTTCTGTCTTGTCACAGAACTGTCCAGAACATCTTGAATATCTCCTGGAGGAGACAGTGACGAGGCAGTGTCTACAATTTACAAAACCTCTATTTCTCATCCATATTTGACATGAATAGTCAGAATGACACAAATCAATCTTGATAAATGTTAAAATGTCGATGATGTCTCTATTTCTGCAGTTTCAAAGAAAATCTATAACCTTAAAGTTATTACTGCTTATTGCTGTAAAGAGGAGAAATCCAAACAAAGAAATCATTGACAATAAAACAATGCACACATCTGTCAAACATTTCCAGAATTTCGTTTGACAGGGCACAGAAAGCAGCCAACAGTTGTCATTCATCTGACCAAAACTAGCAGGTGTATAGCCTACACATTATTTTCATGTATTGAACAGACAATGAAGTCAAAGGTTAAGGTGACCTGAATGACAATGTTTTGGAGGCGTAGGATGTACAGGGGGACACAAATAACCCTCATAAAAAGGTAAATAGCACCATGGGACTTCACGTTCCAGAGCAAATCCTTTTTGCAGGGCTACTCATTCAAAGTATTCATGTCCCAAATGAGTATTCCTGTCGAACACGATGTTCCCATACAAAATGAGGTTCAAATAACCTAGCTATGAAAACAAAAAGGTTGTGGATACTAATGTTAAAGATGGTGATGCTGGAAAGTCCTGCTGCAGTCATTATCAACTGCTAATGTTGCTTACATCGTAAACATAACATTCATGGAAGACAGGCTGCTGCCATGTCTTCAAGACAAGATGGAACACTTCACCAGTTGGCTCAAGCCTTGTAGTGACAGACACTAAATTCCAACATAGCTCATGGTACATATCCTAATTAAGGGCCCTTGTTTGCCTTGAGTGTGGCTATCAGCAGTCTTATTGTACAAATTCAAAGTGACAGGCACTCCATAAAGTCACAGATGATAAGTCTATTCCTGATGAGGGCTCTACAGGTAAGCGTCTAGACGAACATCTAGTCTCGGAAATGAACATGTCTTACAGAAAAAAGCAGTTGTTAAATTATCTTAAGAACAAAATAATAAAAAGGAGCCCGGAGACTCTGTTCATTTTCAGACTGCAGTAATCGAGACTTGCCCACTTTAATCGACTTGCATGGTCTTTATTGGATATTTGTTTCAGGGTCTATATGACAGGGCAGTATGCCTCATACCACCAGATTTACCAGATGCAACAGGGATTAGGTGGACCCCTTCGGAAGCCAATTTTGCGACTTAAGTCTGCAAAAATGTCAGTACAAATTCCAAAATTGGAATTAAAAAAATCCTTATTCATTTTATCAGAGTTATAAGTGAAGTTGAGGCTTTTGAACCGGACAAGAAGAGGCCTTAATCCTTTGTTTTAAGATTTTTGCATTGACCCACAATTTGTCATACTGATCAAGAGTCACTGGTCAAGAAAATAGACTGACCACCATACACCTGACTGTACCACTCACTAAGTGACTATGCAAAGATGTGTAAAACAATGGATATTTCTAAACAAATTATATACTTCATCACTGCATGTTCCCCAAGTTTGTCCGTTTTCCAAAGGTCACGGACCCCGGCCTGTTTCACTGACCTGTTCAGTTTTTCAACCTGCTATTTCAAACATTTTGTAGTTTTAACACTTTTGTTGTGTGCAAGAAGAAAATAATATTGCAACACTTCCCACATGTTACATGATACATGAAGTCTGAAACCTTTTGGTTGTGCTTGATGAGAACCTTTAATATTGGCTGAAACTGAATGGTTTTGGATCCTCTGTGGTCAAAAGTAGCAATGAAAAGGAAAGCAGTGTTGACATTTGAAGCTCACAATGCTATAGTGATCAACCACCTAATACTATCCATACTGAGCAGCCACTGTTGCCATAGTGATCAACCACCTAATACTATCCACACTGAGCAGGCAATGTTCCCGTTGTGATCACCCACCCTAATACTATCCACACTGAGCAGCCACTGTTGCCATAGTGATCACCTACCCTAGTACTATCTGACACTGTTGCCATAGTGATCAACTACTCTAGTACTATATCCATACTGAGCAGCCACAGTGACCATGGCTTCCCATTGCACAACTCTTCTGTCAGGCCTGCAGCTAGTCCTGCACCATGACTGTGGAATATATTTATTTTATGAAAAAATAATAATCTAGAAACACATACAATAAAAAGTCTAGCCAGCTCTAGCTAGCTCTATTCCACATATGAAATCAGCATAGGGAATTTCTCTCTTATCATTTTTAGAGCCAAGAAGGATACTGTTTAATATAAGATTTCATAGACTAAATGTTAGTCTAGCCTGCAGCACAAATGGCTTATTCTGTACCACACCCATTAGGAAGTTGTTCTTAGACAGGAACCTCAGATATTTAATGACAGTTTTTAGTAGAAGAGTGTGTCTAGCAACTCACTAGACTGCTACAAGAATAATTTCCTCATCAGCCAAGGTGCTGCCTCTCCATGCCTGCCACTAAAGGACAGTTCTTCCCTCCATGGCAGATACAGTAGTATTGATAAGCTGTTGAAGGCCAAACTAATTACAACTGTGATTTATACAGGACGTCTATCTGCACAATTGCACATTCATGAAAAATATTCCATGCATATGGGAAAATATACTCCATGCTAACAGGAAAATAACCATACTATTATCTTGTTATACTAAGGGGGTTGACACGAAGGTGTTTATTAGAATAGAATTACCAACAATATCAAAACAACAAAATGAAAGATATTCTTTTTATCTTGAGTGACCATCATATTTAAACATCGCTATTAAATTCTTTGATGCCAAACCTCTTCAAGCAGCTGACCTTTGAAACAATGAATTCCAAGCCATGATTTTCTAAATGGTGACCATTATGTGATCTTCATCACTTCATAGGAACATTTCTCCATGAACTTGATGGCATAAACGAGCCAATGAACAATGACCATTATACCACCAGACAAGTTGTCATGTCGTACATAACACGTCAATATCTCCACCAGCATCTGCCCGTTATTTATGACAAAGAGGCCATAAAACATGTTGAGAGAGATTTCATTAAACTGAAGCGATGTTAATAGGGCTAATTACTATAGCAATATGTTTAGCTTGTAACACATATGCCATTTACTGGAGGATTTGCGTCTCTTGGGGCAAGTCAATGGCAAGTCAAACACGCTGGTGTTACTGACAGAAGGTCACGCATGCTGGCTCACAAGGAAATCAGCAAGATATTGGAGCATTGCAAGTGTTTTCTCAACTTGCTGATTGACTGAAAAACAAGTCTAACAAGCTGCAAGACTCCATTAATGGATGTGGTCCGTTCTGAGTGATATGACGTTTCGCCAACAAATCAAACCCTGGTTCCATTCATACAAGTGCTTTATCCAGGAGGCTGTTTGTAGAAAAATTATGACTATTGATTGATGGATAGATTTTATGGAACAGGGCAGAACGGGGGACAGGGAGATTTTTAACAGTCACAATATTAATGCGTAAGTGATTTGATAACATGGCTGCAAATTGCACTGACACAGTAACTCCCTCTTAATGTTGAAATACTGACAGAAAATATTGAACATTCTGAAGTTCCTGGCATCAATTCAAGGTATTATAAGATGCAGAATAGAGAGATGTTCTCTCACAGGAAATGAGACTTTTTCAAATGCAACTAAATTAATTCACAAAGTGTGGACTGGTAATCCTGTGGTGATTCGTTCTGCACAAAGGAATCTGTGAGTGAGTGAGTTGGGTATAAAACTGCTTTAAACAGTATTTGGTTATATCACAGTGTGTCAGCTTATATCACAGCACGTCAGCTTAATGTCGGAAGAAAGCCCAGACGTTTACCCTTCTAGTGAAACCCTCGAGGACAGGTATGGCACGGGTATGGTGCTGACAAACCTAGAAACAAAATTGGGACGAACCGGGATTCGAGCCCACAATCATGATTTCTGGAGTGCCAAAAGGATGCAACTCTTCACAGTGAATTGCAGCACTTCAGGTGACTGGGCCCCCTGAACTTGAACAGTTACTAAGTCAAGTCTTTGAAAGGCATTTAGAAATGTTACACATAAGGAAACGTTGTGGTCCTCATTATACAGAAGTTGACATCCATAAATTCTCTACAGTAACTAAGTCATATCACAGCACTTCAGCTTCATGTGAGGCAGATGGTAGGTGTTATAATGCTTCATACCACGTACATGAAACCATTAGCATAGTAATGGTGGGGGACACCTGGCACCATAGTTGGGATTTGAACCCATATTCAGAGGATCCTGGCAGCAAAGAGCCATCTTTGCCTCCAAATTACCAATGATCATAACGAGTACTGCTTGAAGCTTACAAACCAAACATGACAAACAGGTTGAAACTCATCTTCCCAAGGCAAGTGAGTTAACTGACTATAAAAGTCCAGTTTCCACCCTTGCCGAACTAGGCTGGTATTATGGAGTTACATTTTGGCTGGACTAACAAGTCTCTACATAGTCCAATCAAAATCGCGCACCGAAATCAAAATCCGGTTCGTAAAGTGCCATGCAGATTTCAGTCGACTGCAGGATTTGCAAAGCATGTGCACCGCTAACTCGTTGTCAACAGATATTTTCTAAATCTTTTCATGTTTTTAATCAAGGTGCTCACGTGATTTGATGCACTTCGCGATGTAAGACTCGTTTTATCACAATATAGATCTTGATTATTGATCAGATCGTCTTGACTGGGCGCCACCGTTTTGTTTGAAGCAAATGCAAGTGATACGAGAAGTTGAATCTGATTGGTCAATAGGAGAGGCATAGAGCTCTTAATAGCCACTGGTGGCGCTACGATTGAGCCCAGGAATTCCAGCCAAGTTCGGTAAGGGTGGAAACTGGACTTTTAAAGTTAGTTATCTCTCTTGCCTCGGGAAGATGGTTGAAACTGGGATTTCAAACCAAGGCTTCTGGCACAGCCAAGGGAGGCAACTCTGCACAGCAATTTCAGTGACTTAACTGACTGGGTAACTCCAGCAACCCATAGCAACATGGACCGGCTATATGTTTCAACACACGTGCAATCTGTTCAATGCAAGCATGACAAAGGAAAACACAGATGACAGAAACTCTTCAAGGCCTCACATTTTCATTTTATATCTTTGACCAAAAGAGTAGCTTGAGAGGTTGAAAATCAGAAAGGATAAATATGTAACTGATTCTTAATTTTTCTACATTGCTTGACATCTTTCTGGGCATCAACTTCAACAGGAAATAGTTCCACACTCGTTTTGTTTAAGACACTGCCTCGTAGGATGTTTTCATCCATACAGTTACAACGAGTTAGTTCTAGTAGAGAATAGAATTATTCATGTTCTCATATGTTTGCACATAAAATGTATTTCTCGTTTCAAAAATAATGCAAGAAGTGAATACAAACAAGATTACAGTTGTATAAATTCATTTTTGGTTGAACAATGTTTTACTTCTCAAGCCAAAACATCATGACATAGTGTTCCTTAGTTATTGGAACTGTATCTTGGAAAACCTTCCAAAATTGCTGAGATAATAATGGTCCAATTCCACACCTTAAATCATGCTGAAAGTGTGACATTATTACCCTGGTCAGTGGGCACGCAAATTTCTTTCTCAGCCCCCTGGAGAGTTTACAACTCCTGTAAGGCACTAGCAGATTAAGTCACAAAATCCTACCGGGTACCCATTCACTGCTGGGTGAAAGAGGCATATTTCAAACAAAGTCACTTGCCAAATGAGACACTACATGTGTTTCATGGCATACATAAACAAACTCCCAAGAATATATAACTTTGAAGTGCAAAAAAATGACATTTTGTAATTATGTAAATCATAGATCATCCCAAACCAATCAAATATTGCAAATATAAAAGAACCAATTGAGGTAAATAAAAACATAATACCACTCCATCTCAGTTCAGTTCAGTTCTTCCTTAATAAAATCACAACCATTTTAAAACTAAAGAACAATTTCCTACCATACACACTTAAAAACAGAATTCAAATATCAAACAAACTTTCTAAACCCATCATACAAAATTAATAGAAACAAACTGTATTCAACTCATCATTTACAATTGACCGAAAAAGATTTAAACTGGAACACATCTAAATATAACAACATACTATTTTCCCAGCTGTAGCAAAACTTATCCCAATAACCCTGTCACCAGACTGTTGGGAAAGTATATGAAACATTAATCTCAAGTGCTTAAAAATAGCCTGCATCAGTCTTCTGTATAGACATGATAGAACATCCCATGCAAGCGATAATGTCTTGTCTATTTGCAGTCCTCCCTGATGGTTTGTTTCCCCATCTGAATTGTCACACACAGAAAATCAATATAGATTCTTCTACTATTCCTGGCATTGCAGCAACAAGTCTAAAGATATTATATACATGCATGTCAAGACAGCCCAGCCTGAAAATGCAGGCCTCTTCTGTGTTTCTATCTCAACTTGATAACTGGTATGTTTGAAATTATCTAAGACTATTGAAGTTACATAGTTATGTGCATGCACGTGGGTGTGTGGAAGCTTGTACTGGTCCTGACTGATGCTGACTTTATAGCCCTAGCTCACTGAGATACAATGCCAAAGTTTAACATGGATACCCTACTCTAGGGCTGGGACAATACACCAACTGTGCTATCCGATATGTATCACGATACCTTACTCACGATCTGATATGTATCACGATACTCGCATGTGCTCTTATCTGTGGTGTGTAAGCCATTTTTTTTCTTAGAGAGGATGGCCAAATACCTGGCAAACTGATTTACAGTTGGCAGTGTCAAGTATGGGACAAGTGAAAATGTGTATGTTCTCACTATTAACTTGCACAACAGATTAGTTATTAGTGGAACAGTAATTAAAGCAAACATCTAAGGTCAGAATTGATATTTTTTACTTATACTAATATATCGAGAAGTAAAAGATTGTGATCCACCGATGCATCGGTGTATCCTTCCACCACTACCCTACTCAGAGCGATAAGTCTTTGTCTTAGCCCCTAAATGTCGAGCGCCAAGCAGGGTAACACGTTCCATCTCTTAACGTCTTTTGGTATGACGTGGCCTGGGGTTCGAACCCTGACCTTCCTCTCTCCTGCACAATAGAGGCAGTGAAAAAAGGACCAGGGGATCAAAGAATAGCAGAGCAAGGTAGTTAAAGCAACCTGTAATTACATCATACCCTTGAAGATTGGTCTTCAGCAACCCATGCTTGCCATAAAAGGCAACAATGCTTGTTGTAAGCGTCGACTAACAGGATCGGGTAGTCAGGCTCGGTTACTTGGTTGATGCATGTCATCGTATCCCAATTATATGGATCAATGCTTGTTGACAGTGAGTGGAATCATTTTTCATTTTAATTTAAGCTACTTAAAAGTGGCCATTGAGTGGTCATTTCACAAATAGCTTGGGTGTAGGTTGAGAGTAACAGAAGAACAGATTCTGTTTAACAAGATGTTCAATCAAGATGTTGTACTGGTGATGTGTGCAGAAAGGGATTCCACTGTGACACATCAAGTTCACATGTTACATTAGATATACCAGGTTTTGTGTTGACGCTTGACTATCATGACAGCTAGACTACTAGTCAATTTGGTGCAACAAAGCTTTGAACAGTATTCCAATCATATCACAGCATGTCAGCTTGATTTTGGAGGAAAGCCCCAAATGATGCAGGTCTAAGACGTTTACCGTTTTCAGGAAACCCACAAGAACAAATGGTATGGTGCTGACAAACCGAGAAACATTCCAGGGGAATGGGGATTCGAAACCATGACCATAGGTTTCTGCCACGTCTTACATGACTGGGCCACCTGGGCCCCTTTTACCGAAACAATATTTTGTTTTGTTTGTTTGGTCTTTAACGCCACACTCAGCAATATTACAGCTATATGGCTGAGGTCTGTAAATCATCAAATCTGGACCAGTCAATCCAGTGATTGACATCATGAGCAGCAATCTACGCAGTTGGGATGAAATGACATGCATCAACCAAATCAGAAGACCAATTCTACCCAGGATCTTCACAGGTCATAGAAACAATGTAGCAGTATGACATGTGACACCAAACATTCAAATACCTATTGTAACCATTTAAAGAATAGAACCTAGGAAATGTACTGACCACTTTGCCTTCAAGCAATACAGCCAAGATTTCAATGTAGTTCTTCAATATATGACACTTTACCCAGAGGCCTACAGATCTGGACCACATCTCATTTGTGCTGTCATCAACGTTAATATTGCAGCAGAGATTTCAAGACTGGCGTCCTTGAGAATATAGCAGCTGCTTTCTAGACACAGGGAACTGATGTGGAATTCAATGCACTGTAAGTGGCTATGCTCCTGTGGGTTGCAGTCTGGAGAACATACTTATAGGATCGCAGCTAGTTAAGGACCCCAAACACGTTTCTGTTTTCCCGACCAACCCTTAAATGGATTCTTATCCCGACCCTAAACATTTCCTGAGCTGCTCACTGGTTATTTTCAGCATCCTATATTCTCTGTATTTTATGCCGCTTGTAATTTTTGTGTGCTACACTTTAGATAAATGAGTAATTTAAAGAAACCTGACCTATCTACCCAGGTCTGTGATTGGCCATAATAGAAAACACACATGTTAGCTTTTTGTGGCTGAAGTAGGCATGACGATTGCACTCCAGTGCAATACTGCATGCTGCACACAGCAATAGCCCAGCTATATGACAGCAGCCTGTATACAATTGAGTATGGACCAGACAATCCAGTGACTGATATTGTGAACATTCATGCCTTTGGGGTACAATGACATGCAATCAACCCATAGACCCCTTGATCCTATATGTCACATTATTTAATATCTTATCATGATAATCCATTCCTGTTGACAGTTATACCGATACCTAGTCTGTAGAAAAGTGAGTGTGGTTTTACACAAATAGTAACACTTTTACACCTGGCATGGGCCTCATAGTGATGTTTGAATCATACCTGGTCCTCACTGTGATGAACAAACACTGCCATGTCTTCACAGTCCGGTTAGAATAGGTCCCCAGCAACCTATGCTGTTTGTAAGGCAACCAAATGGATCGGATAGTCAGACAAGGGGGGGGGCACTTTGTTGATTACATGTCAATTTAAACCACAGACAGGAATCATTGCTCACAATATCAATCACTGGTTTGTCTGGTCCAGACTTGATTATAAACAGGTCGATGTCATTATGGCTAGAATATTGTTAAGTGAGACACCAAAGCATCCCAGAACCAGCAGAAGTTACATTGTGATTCTAACTCTACAAGAACACTACTTGAGTTCTGCACACACTTGCTGTCTTGAGAGATGTTTGTGGATAATCTCATGTTTCTTGACTCAAACCCTGTGTGTCAACACGCTATTAAGATTTATATATTTTCGCGAATCATAGTATTGTTAATCATCTCTCAGAAATAGATAAATATCAGAGGCATCATAGATCCATTTATTCTACTTGTACACGCAATATCGGAGTGCATCTGACAATCATGTCAACATTTTAAGAGTCGCACGCAATAAATCTGCAATGGATTGGATGATGCAGGGTGATAGTTGATACCTGAATATGAGCGATAAATGGAACATATGATCTCATTACATGGCTTGGATCTATGACCATCAAGAAAATGACATGGTGACGACAACAGCAATGCTCGTTAGTGACACATCATCAATTATGTAGTTAATAGCAATAATGACTATTCAGGAATCGAGCTGATTATTGAACTGATGATAACAAACAGTGGCGATGGGTGCCACAATCTAACATATTTCATATACTACTCCTCAAACGTTAAGGATCACCTGATTCTTTCATGTTACTACAGTCAGCCTGTCATGCCATCATGAACTCTAGTCACATAAAAGAATCATGTGATCCCTAACTTTATGAGTCAGACAAAACCAGTAATTGAAAGCATGAGAACACCATATAATGGCAGCTGTTTGCCATGACAACAGTGATGAGTGAGTACAGCTTAACGATGCCTTTAGCAATATTCCAGCCACAATACCATGGGGGACACCTGAAAGGGCTACACGACTGTACCCAGTTGGGGATTCAAACCCGTGCCTTCATGATGACAAATAAGCAAAAGCCCTAACCACTTGGCTATCCATGATGATGATGATGATGATGATGATGATGATGAGGATGATGATGATGATGAAGTTTGTGTATATATAATGTGTACAAATGTATTTGGGTTAGAGTGTCCGACATACAAACAGATGAGGTGGGTGCAGCCGCCAGCAGAAACAGCGACGCTCCAGCAGCATTTCCTCAGTCTTGTCCATCAGGTGTTTCCCCACAGCTGCAACATGTGTTTTCTTGTTGCCACAAAATGCATGCCCCGTGTTACTCAAGACTGGTTAAATCTAACTGTGTTGTTGAACTGAAGAGTGAGTGTGAATGGTGGTTCACACTATTATGCGTCCCTGAAGGATTCCAGAGTAAATGTCTTCAAATTTCACGGCAGATGCTGTAACGTTCTGCAGCAGGCTTGAAATGATAGACACAGGGTCTGCATTGAGCAGGTTCAACTATCCATCTGGAGCTTCTGTTCCTACAGTTGCGTGACAATTCGATTCTATCATCAATGTTTAATATCTGTCAAAACAAGAAATATGAGAGTGGAGTTTTATACCACTATTTAACAATATATTGAAATTGTAATTTGCCTTGCTTTTATAACGTATGGGCAAACCACATCTTGATCTCAAAATGCCTAAAAAAACAATACCAGAGGCCAGCTATAACTGAATATGTCAAACAAACGTTTTTTACACATCAAAACAAATATATGAGAAAGAATTCCATTCTGGAAGAAGAACCAACAAAGTCCACTGAGAATTTGAATTATCATGGATGGGAAGAAATATTAACGATTATCGATATGAAAATTGTGCCATCAATAATAACTTCCATAAACTATTTCGATGAAATAAAGTTCAGATTACCAAAACAGACGTCTTATTATCAATAATGTCGATTGTCAAAGATGGAAAGTAACTGGTTTTGTTATATCTCAAAAGTCCACAGTCATCCCTGCAGAAATGTGTCACCACTCACCAGTGGTGTGAAAAAATGTTTAAGCTGTCATCTCAGGGGTCAGTTATGTCTTCTCACAGATTCTGATGTTTGTTTGTATTCTCGTTGCATAAATCCACACTCAACAATATTCCAATATATATAACGACAATCAGTGTGAACTGCCTCATGCTATCAACCACTGGTTTTCATGGCCTATTTTGACTATTTACAGCCAGCATGATAAACGTAAAATACTGATTTGCTAGTGTGTAAAACAACATTCATTCACTCATCCCCTGATCTGCCAAAATTGTCAGTAAATGTTTTAATCCGAATATGTGAACCCAATCAAATACTTGCTCCATACTTACCAACAAGGATGGAAAAATTAGCACTAGCCCGCTAGCCTAAACCAGTTTTGTTAATGTCAAAGATATCCTAAGGGATCAAGTAGAATTTCAAACAGAATGGGAGTAGTGCTATGTTATCACTATTCAAGGAAGTAGACTTTCTGGGTTAATTTCCACTCCTGCCTATAATACTACCACAGAAACAGCAAGTACATGAAACATCTTCCCGAAGTAGCATAACACAGAAATACCTATGCACAACTTCCTAGAGCAACTCTCAACATCTTGGCAACCACACACCATCTTCAGCAACTACCAAACACTCATCACTTCCTTCAGGCCATCTTCAACAACTCTGCACCGAAGACGACAAACCTCCTAACACATGGATCTTAACACAGGACTTTCCTCTGGGCGTATGCCCAGGGTCAGGCTTGGGATCATGTTAATAAGTCAGTTTATTATGATTACAGATGAAAAGATCGGTTGTATAGGACTATGTACATGGCCTGGATCATATAGCCAATCAGGGTGGGGCTACCGTGGGCAACTGGTCAATCAATGGTCGTCGACTTATCTTGTTAGAGGAAGCAGTGCAATAAATACAAGGCTTGAAGGCATGTTCCCGATGTACTTTATGCAGTAATTGGGAATTATTGAAACTCCCTGAATCAGCAATTTTCTGATTTCTCCATGCAAACATGAGTATTATCGACACGAATGTTTAAGTCCTCAGGTTCCACTACCCACCACGCGACAAATCACGTCCTAAAGTTTGTCAGATCCTGAAAGGTCACGTTTGATATATGGTATTGGAAAATGAGTAGAGCAAAATTTGACAGTCTCTCATTCTCATTGCGACTTGGCTTAAATATTGATAAAAGCAGCATTAAACACTCAACCACTCACTCATTCAAGAATAGTAGCCCCTCTTATAAAGATTCTGAATCACAATTGTGCATCTCTGTCGAAATTCTGGGGCAGAGTATGCCATTATTGTGGCAACAGGCCACTGCTGATTAGTGAATCATTATGTTTGGCCTGGATGATATTGACATATGGTTGGTCCTGTGCGCAGCATGCAGGTCACAAATCAGGCAAAGCTACCCAACATTAGTTGCGAAGTGTCACTAAGTTGGATAGTGTATTCAGCAGCTTGACACCAGAGAGTTGCTAGTACTTGCCCCACAAGTAGCGTCTGTGGTGTTTCCACGAGGAAGTGACACTATTCAAAATATGCCTCTGTGCACCCATCAGTGAATGGGTACCCGGTAGGATGAGATGGCAATGTGGCTGTTAGCCTTCTAGTGCCTCACAGGCAGCAACCAGGGTTGTATACTCCCCAGGGAGATCAGAATTGACCAAGGTAATAATGGTGTTGCTTTGAGCATCATTGCACAACGTTGAAACACTTTTTTGTTTTCACCTTGACCAGTTTTGTTGGTGTAAATATCATAACAGTTCAAGCAATAATACGGTGGGGGACATCAGAAATGGGCTTCACATACTGTACCCATGTGGGGAATCAAACCTGGATTTTCGACGTGATGCGCAAACGCATTAACCACAAGGCTACCCACCTCTTGTCATATATATCTACACGCAATGTATAACTAATGTGAAGGTCATATGTATTTCGCTGATAAAAGGTGAATAAAGAAGTATCTATAATGCTTAGTTTAACATGGCTGCATTGAAAGTAATGTTAATATACAACGTTAAAAATCTTATGAAATTAAGAAATTTAAGAACCTTATCCTAATTTGGAACAAAATAACAATTGTTTCCTCATATATGCTTCCCAATCCTTATTCCAATACTTTGGAATACCAGTTCAATCCCTCCATCACCTCTTACTGAAAGGAATGAAACCACCGATTCTTATTCCATATTCACAATGGTTCGTTTAATAAGTATGACCTGGCACCAACCCCAAACCCATGTATAACTAATGTTGTTTTGACATGCACTTCCATGTGATATTACCTCCATCACTTACTAACACTTCTAAATTCAATCAGGCTTCATCTCATATGTAACTGCCTGCATCATCAACACCAGACAGACGTGTCGGTGTTCCCCTTACCAGAGACTATAAAATACAATTACTGACTTCTTCCTTATTATATCACCCAGCAACACTGCTTCCCTTGAAACTACCTCCAACCTTTCCAGTGTAATTCTGTTAGGGGGAAACACGTAAGGCATTTAGAGCCAGCAGTGGAGCTGTGGGAGCAGTGACATAAGCTGCCTCCTCAAGCAGACACAACATATATTCTCAACCCAGGAAGGCGATACATATCAACAGAGGTCAAGGTCAAGGTCAAGATACCAAAATCATCCTTATCCCAAAGATGTGAAATTAGTTGTAGTTTTTTCATTTTTGTTTGACGCCACTCAGCAATATTCCAGCTATATGATGGGTCTGTAAATAATAAAGTCTGGACCTGACAATCAAGTGATTGACATCATAAGCATCGATCTACGCTATTGGGATATAACGACATGCATCAACCAAGGCAGCGAGCCTGACCTCCCGATCCACTTAGTTGCCTCTTATGAAATGCATGGGTCTCACCTGGATTTTCAAGGTGTACGTCGGGTGGTCAGACTCGCTGACTTGGTTGATACATGTCATCGTATCCCAATTGTGTGGATCGATTCTGATGATGTCAATCACTGGATTGTCTGGTCCAGACTCGATCATTTACAGACCACCGCTATATAGCTGGAATATTGCTGAGTGTGACGTCAAACAACAAACAAACAAATTCAAGGTGTATGTAGTGAGTGATTTAAGATGGAATGCATTTTTGCTTCAATACAAAAAGTGTCTGTAATATTGTGCAACAAATTAATACTACCATTCTTTCAAACTAAACACTTCTGAGTTAAATTTAGAGATGAGAATGTTTTTCTCTCCAAAAACATGGAATGCCAGCTGGGGCTGTGAGGGATTACATCATCAGTACCATACAATTACATAATTTTACACCATTAACAAGTCCAAAAGATTATATTCAAAAGTCCTGGAGACAAGAACTGAAACAAGACAAAAGAACACTCTCAGTGAGAAATTGTTCCACATATGCATATAAACATTCAAAGTTAAAAACGAGATGGCATTGTGGCTGACAACCTTCTTGTGCCTCATATTACCACTTTTAAAATCAAACAACATATTTTGAAAACAGCAGATTCACCCCCCTGCAGTCATATTCTCACACAGAACCTTAAACAATTGGTAGACACTGTTGGTCAAATCGCATTTGTCCAAAGCTCATTTTGGACAAGTGGTTAATGTAAAACAGCTGGATTTGGGTGGAAAACAAATAATCCTTGTGGCTTTTCACTAGTCTTGGACTTAGGGACTTGTGGTCGTATCTGTCCCTGAACAAGAATTTCTTAAAGTCTATGTTTCTTCAGTTTCAGAAAATCAAGAAATCCTCTGGGCGCCTTTCAATAATACATTAAAAAGACCTTAACACTGAACCAATCTTCAAAATATTTTCATTTTAGAGGCTAAATGTTGATCTTCCCTTGCTGCAATGAGAATACCTCCCTCGACTGCCCCCAGCGCCATGGCTAACCATCCACCAACAGCAAATGTCTTGTTATCCTTCTAGTCAAATTCCAAAATCCATGTCCAGCCGATATGAGCATGAATACCTGTAAGCACATCTTCAGCTGGACTCACACAGACTCCCGTCAGTTTCACAGACTGATGAACAGATCCCCGTAAGTGGATTCCCCTTGCTGAGAAAGAGTCAGCCGGCGGAATAATTTAACAAACACGAAAGTCGGGCTGGAACTAACTTAGTACATCCACCCTTACCACAAATTGGATTGTCGCTCATGTACTTTGTTCATATTGCATGACAGGGAGAGAAATACGTCAAAAGCTGGCTGAGCTCTTCAGCCTCGGGCACAGCATGGGGAGAGGTGATGGGATATTCAGCTGTAAACCTGCTCCTGTACATGCACATCCTTCCCTCGTTGTGTGTTGACACACAGTGGCCTGTGTTTCTTTGACTAGCAGCTAGGATAACAGCATGTAATTACATTGTAGTGTTGTCGAACTTCACCTCATCATTGTCTCTTGATGGAGGGAGTGTTGTTACAGACATGCTTCATTCTTCCATGGTGGCCTGGTGCTTCTTGGTGAGACTGAAGGCAGTCTTGTGTTGGGTATTGCACATCATGCTGGCGGCCTGAGTGTGTGTGTGTGTGTGTGTGTGTGTGTGTGTGTGTGTGTGTGTGTGTGTGTGTGTGTGTGTGTGTGTGTGTGTGTGTGTGTGTGTGTGTGTGTGTGTGTGTGTGAGTGAGTGAGTGAATGAGCGAGCGAGCGAGTTGTTACAAAGCTTCAGTTCATCAAACCTTCTTGTATATCAACAAAGAGCAACATATTTCAACAGTTCTTAAGACCTGATTCTGAAAGTTAACATTTAGTTAACTTAAACTGCTGACAAAAAGTAGGAAAATGACACACACACAAAATAAATTGCTGAAATTATTCATCAAATTCAAGAGATAGCACAAAAGCTACAAGTCGCTGAATCCACATTAAAATTGATGATGTGAAATTTACAGTATAACAAACTCAAAGGGACCACAAATATTAGTTCATTATAACCATACAGCATATATACAGCAAATCCCCGGAACACAAACATAAGTTTGTTATAACTGTCAGTTCGTGTTTGTAATAAACGTATAGTTAAGTCCCTTAAACCCGATCCGTTGGTTGCACATGATTATGTCTGAGTAATGAGTATGTCAGATAAACGAAATTAAGTAGTATCAACGTTTGTTACCAAAAATCGGACAACTACACGATAGATAACGATACACACATGTAATAAAAAAATAAATATGAAATATTCATATTGTTATGTTACATTGTTTGCGGAATATGTTTTCTAATCATGCAATCTCTAAAGCTCAACACAAAAAATCTGTTACGAACTGCATGGCTTATTCAAAATACTTTAAAATGCATAGTCTGGAATTGAAGTCACAAGTGTGAAACGTGTACAGCAAAGCTTTAGAAAGCTGCTGTCTAAGTGATTAACGTTGACTTCCTGTTAGTCATTTAATTGGTCGGTCATAGTTCGCGAAAGGTTGTTCCGACGTGACCTGTAATGGGATGTCCTCGGCGATAGCAAGAACTTGTATCTGATTTTAATAAGACTGAGGTAGTCTAAGCATGTGATTAATCCTGTTTTCTTTATTTAAAGCATTAATTGTTTATTGTAAAGCAAGTTTATCTCTGCAGCCGTAATATGCAGCTACCAGCCGATTCGTCTCGCATCAAAACACGGGCTGTGTACTCGCAGGTAGTTGACAAAGGAGTACGCTGATCAATGTGTCGGATTAACGAGACTGATTAATGAGTGATTTCGGTAATGTGAGACTGTTGGATTAACAGGTCTAAATAGCACTGATTTAATCGGTTCCCATCATTAGTGTCGGACAAAGCCTATTGTTGGATTAACGAGTGTCGGATTAACGAGACTTGACTTTGTTTGCTGTAATCAGATTACAATACATATCACTAAACTGCAACTTTAAGAACTTAAAACCTCCAGCTCATTTGGATCAGCATGGTCAAAAACTAGGGCTGGCTATCGATATAGATCATAGAGATCAATAATCACTAACTAAATATCAAATCAATTATCAATAAATATAAGTTATTTTAAGCAAAGTAAGCAAGAAAGTTGCTTTCCATCTTCGACAATTGACATAATTGAAAATAGCAAGTCTGTTTAAGGAAATCTAAACTTTACTTCATCAGAATAGTTTATGTAAGTTATTATTGATGACAACAATGTCATATGGATCATCGGTAATATTTCTTCCCATCGACGATAATTCCAGTTATCACCTTTCTAGCAAGCCCTATCAAATACAAAAAGTATAATGACATACATCCTGAATCCAAGTTTTGAAGCAATTAATAAATAATTTTTGTCTGCCCCAACTAGGCTAATGTGTTTTAACTTCAACAAAATCTCACTCAGATTGTGATAACCTAAACCAATATAACTAAATAAACACACAGATTACAGCATTTCAAAGCAAGATTCACAAACACCCAATACCATCATCCTATTCACAATCCATTATCAGAATTAATCAGGTCCTATTATTCAGTAGGCCAAAGGTCAACAACGTTTCTGAGGACCCCAAGAGAGACCAACACAATTGGGTCCTAATAGGCAAAAATCCTGAACCATTTCCTTCAGGAATTGGCCTAAACATAGACTTCTCTGTACGGATCATGTTCCCTCCTTGCTGAGTATATACACTGACGGTTGTATAATTACCAAGTCAATCTCTTCGCTTCCTTTGGCTCGTCAATCCCCTTGTTTAGCTCAATTGTCAACAAGAAATGCCAATGAAAAATTGAGTTTATTGAAAGCAGTGATGGCGTCAGTTCCCTTGACAGAGGAGCTCAAGGAACACCTGTCTTATGATCTGACTTCCGGATGACTGGAATAGTGGGTTATTTGTTGAGGACATTAATGATTCCTAACATAACAGTTTAATCGTTTTCAGAAACCAGGCATGTCAGTGAAAGAGAAAGAGAATTGATCACATGTTTAATATTCCAGTCCAATGTAATCCATGTAATGGAACAGCATGAGAACTCCAGATAACTTGAAAACACATGACATCAAAATGGAATCAAAGATCATATTGTCTTTACGTAAAACAACAGATCATTAAGACTGAACCCATGACCCACACAAACCGATAACTTGGAACAACCCATACAGAACATCTAAATGAGGTCAAATATTTCATGCTATTCAAAACTTCCTGTTAATTTCCTGTAACATCGGAAACACTGGGCCAAGTTTTAGTATTCCCTGCGCCCTAGGTACATTAATATCATAATACATTGGTCCTCATAATGTATCAATACGTGGAAACAGAATAACTGAAATATATTAATACCAAGCTGCTTCATGTGAGTCAGAGAGGTGAATTATAGAAAAACCAAAATTTTAATGTCAGACCAGTTTGAATTATATTTGAATTACTTCATTTTTTCAGATATCTTGTTTGCATTCGGCTTTGTTTTTTAAACTAAATATCATTATCATGAACAAACCTCATTGTTCATGTTCCAAATGTTTCATGTACAACTAATGAAAACACAATATTTCATCACGTGCATAAAATACTGTTGTTTGAAATTAAGGGGGTGCAAGGAATGTGAGGTTTTCTCCTATTGTATCTGGACTAAAGGGAACTCCAGGTAAGAATATCCTCTGCACATCTGGACCCGGTTCAAGTGTAATTTCCGACCATTAAACATTAGGAGCATACATTTAAGCCGGCCAAAGTGTACGCAGAACGTTTCCTTAAGTTTTAAATGTATTTTGAGATCCTTTGGGTCCCAATTACCTCTGTGCCTGCATACTAGATACTAGTAATTTGACCTACTCTAAGGGATTCATCTGGGTACTTCCAATACGACCCCAATTCCCAAACTATTGTTTGTAACCCTGGGTTGTCCTTTGGATATAGGTCCACAGCGCTGATGTAAGAGGCAACTTAATGGATAGAGTGGTCAGACTCAGTGACCTGGTTGATTGCACGTCATTGTACCCCAATTTCATGGATTGACGCTCACAATGTCAATCAGTGGATTGTCTGGTCCAGACTCCTTGATTTACAGACTGCTATCATATAACAGGAATATTTCTGTTAACCCCACAGTTGTCTGCCCGGCTTATTCCATTTTGGCAATCTAGTTCACTATGGTGAATACACTAAGTGATCCAATAGCCCATAATGATGGCTAACACTTCGGACTCAGTAAAATAAACTGAAAGTCATTTCAGCAAACATTCACCTTGTCTCAGCTCAACCAACATTTGTACACTATGGGAATAATATTATTAGGCTGTGATAAAGATTATCTGGTAAAACCCCTTAACAGAAATGACAATGGCAACAGATACTTGAAACCGCTTAAGATGCATTACAATGTCCATGAAAAGATACTTCAATAATTGAAGTGCACTAAGTTCATAAATAACCAAGTCCTTGGGTTGTCCATGAATGTCTTGACATGAAAAGAGAAAATGATGTTAAGATGTATAACCAGATTCTGTAGAAGACATCAATTTCTCATCAAGTGAAATAACAACATTGAGCTTAACCTTCTTTGAACAGACATTAAAATCAATTGTAACTAATCAATATACTGAATACTGAAAACAGCAAAATTCAATTTATGACGACAGCATGTCAACAATAAAACAAATTTCAGACAAGAGAAATCCTTCAAAATAATCAACAATATTGATCACGAATGCACGATCGAAGCTTCTTTGTAGGCCGCAATCAATTGTCAATCTGATTTTATTTCACGATAGCCCAAGTGTATCTAACCAGCAGTTCAAAACACTTCATCACTGTATTCATGGCAGGAAAATTCATTTTTGATACTCATATTTCCCACCAAACTGATTAATGCCCATTTTCAAAATTGCTGACATTATCATCTCTGAAACATGCCTACTCATGCAAGCTCTTCCATATTGCCTTTTCGATATCCTTCAGAATTCCAGTCTCAAATACTCTGCTCTTTCCTCAGCCATGCTTTCAGTGACTTCCCTAGACATTGTCATGCTGATCTCATCTCTTCCTATAATAAAATATCGCCTATTCTTCCACGGAGAATTACGCCATAATATAGAGTGTAAATGAAAGGGTATATTTTATGAAGAATAATCGAACAGCCTAACACAGAATCAAAAATAATCTTTATGAACAAAATAACAGATTCATCTGATCCTAATCAGCAAAAATACATATGTAATCATAAGTTTTCATCAATATAATTCTGGAAAATATATTGACTATTTATTCCACCTCCCTCTTCATCATCAACAGCTACATCAGCAGCACCAGCAGTGCAAGCATCAAGAACGTTTCTTCAATATTTCCTGAATCAATTCCTCCTCACCCTCAACAACAACAACAACAACTACTGCTACTACATCTACTCCATGTATTACAGAAGGCTGACTGAACCCATCAACACAGTAAAGGTGAGCTGCATGACTGGTCAACTATGGTTGAGTGATAGGAGCACTGAGTGCACTGCCATCACCAAGACGATCTGGTGCTCTCAGATACCTTTATAAACAGTATAGATTCATGCACCCCCATTGTACAGGCAAAACTTAGTCGTGGCACTTGATCGTGAAGAAAAGTTTCCAGAGATTCAGCAGTGAGTGAGTGACTCAATCATATTTAAGCCTGAAGGGATGCAGGTCATGGATGGAAGTCTGAAGGGATGCAGGTCATGGATGGAAGTCTGAAGGGATGCAGGTCATGGATGGAAGCCTGAAGGGACGCAGGTCATGGATGGAAGTGTGAAGGGACGCAGGTCATGGATGGAAGTCTGAAGGGACGCAGGTCATGGATGGAAGTCTGAAGGGATGCAGGTCATGGATGGAAGCCTGAAGGGATGCAGGTCATGGATGGAAGCCTGAAGGGACGCAGGTCATGGATGGAAGTCTGAAGGGATGCAGGTCATGGATGGAAGCCTGAAGGGACGCAGGTCATGGATGGAAGTCTGAAGGGACGCAGGTCATGGATGGAAGCCTGAAGGGATGCAGGTCATGGATGGAAGTCTGAAGGGACGCAGGTCATAGAAGGAAGTCTGAAGGGACGCAGGTCATGGATGGAAGTCTCAAGGGATGCAGGTCATGGACGGAAGTCTGAAGGGACGCAGGTCATAGAAGGAAGTCTGAAGGGACGCAGGTCATAGAAGGAAGTCTGAAGGGATGCAGGTCATGGATGGAAGTCTCAAGGGATGCAGGTCATGGATTGAAGCCTGAAGGGATGCAGGTCATGGAAGGAAGCCTGAAGGGATGCAGGTCATGGATGGAAGTCTGAAGGGACGCAGGTCATAGAAGGAAGCCTGAAGGGATGCAGGTCATGGATTGAAGTCTGAAGGGATGCAGGTCATGGAAGGAAGCCTGAAGGGATGCAGGTCATGGATGGAAGTCTGAAGGGACGCAGGTCATAGAAGGAAGCCTGAAGGGATGCAGGTCATGGATTGAAGTCTGAAGGGATGCAGGTCATAGAAGGAAGCCTGAAGGGATGCAGGTCATGGAAGGAGGCCTGAAGGGACGCAGGTCATGGAAGGAAGCCTGAAGGGATGCAGGTCATGGATGGAAGCCTGAAGGGGCGCAGGTCATGGAAGGAAGCCTGAAGGGACGCAGGTCATGGATGGAAGTCTGAAGGGACGCAGGTCATGGAAGGAAGCCTGAAGGGACGCAGGTCATGGATGGAAGCCTGAAGGGATGCAGGTCATGGATGGAAGTCTGAAGGGACGCAGGTCATGGAAGGAAGCCTGAAGGGACGCAGGTCATGGATGGAAGCCTGAAGGGATGCAGGTCATGGATGGAAGCCTGAAGGGGCGCAGGTCATGGAAGGAAGCCTGAAGGGACGCAGGTCATGGATGGAAGCCTGAAGGGATGCAGGTCATGGATGGAAGCCTGAAGGGACGCAGGTCATGGAAGGAAGCCTGAAGGGACGCAGGTCATGGATGGAAGCCTGAAGGGATGCAGGTCATGGATGGAAGCCTGAAGGGGCGCAGGTCATGGAAGGAAGCCTGAAGGGACGCAGGTCATGGATGGAAGTCTGAAGGGATGCAGGTCATGGAAGGAAGCCTGAAGGGACGCAGGTCATGGATGGAAGCCTGAAGGGATGCAGGGCATGGATGGAAGTCTCAAGGGATGCAGGTCATGGATGGAAGTCTGAAGGGATGCAGGTCATGGATGGAAGTCTCAAGGGATGAAGGTCATGGATGGAAGTCTGAAGGGATGAAGGTCATGGATGAAAGTCTGAAGGGATGCAGGTCATGGAGACAACCATATTTTAATGATTTTCTGATGAACTGCAGCATCCTTGACCATCCACCATCCTCAGAGCATCACAGGCTAACATGCAAGCCTGCCCATCCATTCCATTTCGCAATGCTTATCTGCATGCTAAGTATTCAATAAAAGATATTATTCGGGTCACAAAGCTGCTGTGACCTACTTTAGCCAGCGCAATTATCAATATCTACTTGCAGGCACCAACCACAATCCATCATGCAATGCAGTGGAACAAAGCTCACAGGTGTTTTGTTAAATATAGACACAGACCATTTGATAAATCTTATTTGTTAGGAAAATAACCAGTATAAGCGATCATTTTGATTGACTTTGTAAATCAAGTGACCATTCCCTATCACTCCAGCAATTGCCCGGAAACTGTTGAAGATATATCTGCTTGAAGATGACAATGATGGCACAGGAATCACATAACCACACCATTAGAGTGAGTGAGTGAGTGAGTGAGTGAGTGAGTGAGTGAGTGAGTGAGTGAGTGAGTGAGTGAGTGAGTGAGCGAGCATGGTTTTATGCTGCTTTTAGCAATATTCCAGCAATATCAGGGCGGGGGACACCAGAAATGGGCTTCACACATTGTACACATGTGGGGAATTGAACCCGGGTCTTCGGCGTGACGAGCGAACGCTTTAACCACTAGGCAACCCGCCCGCCCTTACACACCATAAGAGGGATTACTGAATGAGGTTACACCACCATGTTACCTGCATCAGCAATTTGGAGGCTATTCATGACAGTCCTACATCTAGACTAGACAGTAATGACTAGTGTGTGCATCGTGGACCGGCCAACAACACATGAGTATATTGTGATACAGGACACACGGTACATTCTTCACTTCTGTGTATTACAATACGAAACAATAGGACAAATATACATTGAGGAGTTTGTTCCATTCTAAGTATTCCTTTTTTAAATAAATTTATGACAAGGATTCTTTGACTTGCAACTTAATTTCAAGTTCTACTGAATTTCAGAAAATATATTTAAAAATTCTGAAGTGCCTGCCCTAACTACATGACTTGAATAATGAATATCCTGATTTTATCAAATCTCACAAACAAAATGTACGCTAACTGAAACAAAAACAAATTTAACAAGTTCATTTCAGGAAGACCCAACATTACCATAACTGGTGGTCAGACTTTGAAATCTGAAATCTGCATAAATTTCAATAGTGAACAAATATGAACAAATTGTTATGAAAGATTCTTCAAGCACCATTGCATTGATTCAACATTATTCTCAATTCTCCAGCAACGACAGACGACAAGCGAGTTGTGGTTGCACGTTAGTAACAGCGTGACGTCTCCCAATGGACTGTGATGAGCGGATCTGCTTTCATTGGCGTGTACAACTCAGAAGACACAGTGATGGGATTGAGCAGTGAGGATTGACGAAGAACTGAAAGGTCAAAACTCTGTCATCACGAAACTGGAGTTGTGGGTGTATGTTCGAAAATCAATCCTGCTCTAGAAACCTGACAAACAGATATATAAACCAACTGAAGTAACCGAGGGCTGGTGTACTACATACACTGCTGCTGCATCTGGGTATATAGTTGCAGCAAAAATAGCAGACAATATTTGTGTAACTATCTCACTTTAATACACTGTTATCAGCACATTCAGGGATTTCCTTTAGGGATGTATTTTGGACTTTGGTTTGGGAACAAATTCAGGGCTTTCCCTTTGGGACATATTCAGGGGTTTTGTTTGGGAAACATTCAGGGCTTTAGTTTTGGAACACATCCAGTGCACTTAATTTCATACACATTCCATGTTTAAAGTTTCAACACTTTCATTTTCATTTGAAACATATTCATGGCTATCGTTTTGGAATAATACATGTGTGAATCATTATTGTGTTTTATTTTGCCCGTCAACCAATTCAAAAATATTTCAGATATGATCTGCTTTATCGGTCCAAAATATTGAATGTACTGGTATTTCTAAGTGTTGACTGTCCAGTGAACTCGAAAATTTATAACTGAACTGAAATTTGCTGGAGCTGTCTATTTGCTCAAGCCTTTTCCCTCTTTTACAGGAAGTAAAACAATTCAAATTTGTAACCCTCTAAAAATAGGTTCAAGGACATTACAAGCATTTGCTACAAGTTTCATAATTCAAGGTTACAAGATAAATTCACAGTTGTCTGTTTTCCTGTCCCCCATATAATGTCCTCATTGACTGCAGGCCCTGAGTAGAGGGACACATGCATACAGGTATCCAGGTGTCATTCTGCCAACAGACCACACCAGCAAACACTGACCATATCCCAATGCAGACTGTCTACAATCCTCACAAATCACATTCAGGAAAGGAATAATGTAATTCTTAGGAAGTGCTAAAGGTGTGACATATTTTCTTTTTAAACCAACTTCAATCCAACAAGCTTCAATGCCATTACTTCAATTTCACCAAGCTTCAATGTCATGGACTTCAAATCTCCAAAGCTTCAATGCCACAAACTTCAATTTTACCAAATTTCAGTGCCACCAATCCATAAAGCCACAAACTCTTTTGCAACCAAGCTTCAATGTCATGGACTTCAAATCTTCAAAGCTTCAATGCCACAAACTTCAATTTTACCAAATTTCAGTGCCACCAATCCATAAAGCCACAAACGCTTTTGCAACCAAGCTTCAATGTCTTCAAATCTCCAAAGCTTCAATGCCACCAAACTTTGAGGTCACAGTACTTACAGTATCACCTGCTTCAAACTACTTTTCATAAACTATTTTGATAAATTATTCTTCCCTACTCTTTCTTTTGATACGCAAGTGACAGACATGATACACATGACATACCTAGCGGAGATGGGTAAACCCAAAACACAAGTTATGTGAACGTGAGCTCTCTCACAAACACACACTCACTCTCTGCCATCAATCAGTCATTGGGGCTCATTCTTCTGAAATTGAAATTCATCTTCTCGATAGTAGTATTTATCAACAAGATGTTTGCAGGACCTCCAATGAGCATGATAAGGATAAGCAGTCTCTGCCAATGCGTTGTGTCTAACTAGCCCCAACCTGACAATAACCATCATTTTCTGTACATCTTGATGTTACTAGCAGACTCCAACTAGCTGCGTTTACTGGACTGAACAGAATTTTACTTGACTTTGGCTTTGGACCAGTGGCTCAAGTGACAGACTACCATTATATGACTCAATAGTTTTTCATACCTTGAAATTAGCCTTCCTCTTCTTGTCCGGACACTTCTCAATTGCTTTAGTGAACACTAAATAGTCACACACAAAAAAAACACACACCCATTTTCTCCTAAATTAAGTTCAAATCTATTCATGCATCTTTCCTTTCAAACATGACTGCATGTTTTTTGCAAACATTAGATGTAAAATATGACAAAAAAGTCGATAGCAAAGGCTAAAAACGGTAAGATTCTTCATTCATTCCGCGTACGTGGAGTGATTGCAGTGCCTTAACTCTCCACAGAATAATTGTGTCGGATAAAAGGGCTGCAGAAGGGCTTTGCATCAGCTTCGGACGAGGATCTTCATGCATGACAAATATTTGCATAGCTGAGGGCTACTTGATTTTTGTCTCATAGACAACAATGCAACAAAAGAGAGTTTTTTTACACTTGTTTGTGAAAGTTTTGTCAGAGATTGGCGATCAAAGATGGGGGAGGGGGACAATAGAGCCATACAAGGGGGAGGGGGGGAGGTAATGAAGAACAGTTGACAGAATCAATGGTTGTGTCTGCTCACAAATGCCACTTCATCGGCTGGACATTCAGCAAGGTGTGTCAGCCTGTGTGACTTAGCGCTTTTCTCTCACTCAGCTCACATACTGGGATATAACTGACATACTGCTGAAAGCAGTCTAAGCCCAACTCACTCATTCAATATGCTTCTCCTTCCACATAATGCCAAACATGCTATCTGTGCCAAAGGCTTCTGAGTCGACTTGCCAGTAATTATATTCTGCATTATTTTTCACTATATTATAGTAATAGTATGTTGACTAGCATAAGTTGTTCATACCTAACCCATGCAAATGACTAGTGGTTAACATTGCACACTTACAAAGTAAGGTTCATGGGCAGGTAAGCCTGTTCCCATAATGTAGATTAGTTTCGAAGCTTATCAAATAAATTGGTCACCAATGCAGGGAGGTTTTTTTCTGTAGACACAGGTTTGTGAGTGAACTTATCTTCAGTTGAGAAACCATGTCTCTCAAGCCACAACACAAGAAGCTGTTTCAAAAAGAATTAAAGGGTTAAATTTAAGATTTCTCCAAAATTGCCAGAGGACACTTTCACCTGACCTAAGATGCTCACTCAGAGCCAGAATTGAAGGATCTTGTGACCAAGATTGCATGTGCCCATGTTGTGCCCATGTTGTGCCTATGTTATGCCTATGCTCTACCAAAGTTGTACCTAAGCTGTTCCCATGCTGTACCTGTAATGTACCTCCACTGTTACCATGCTGTTCCCATGCTGTAACTGTACTGTTACCAAGCTGTTCCCATGCTGTACCTGTACTGTACCTGTACTGTTACCATGCTGTGCCTATGCTGTACCTGTACTGTTACCATGCTGTGCCTATGCTGTACCTGTACTGTTACCATGCTGTTCCCATGCTGTACCTGTACTGTTACCATGCTGTGCCTATGCTGTACCTGTAATGTACCTGTACTGTTACCATGCTGTTCCCATGCTGTACCTGTAATGTACCTGTACTGTTGCCATGCTGTGCCTATGCTGTACCTGTACTGTTACCATGCTGTTCCCATGCTGTACCTGTAATGTACCTGTACTGTTACCATGCTGTGCCTATGCTGTACCTGTACTGTTACCATGCTGTTCCTATGCTGTACCTGTAATGTACCTGAACTGTTACCATGCTGTTCCCATGCTGTACCTGTACTGTACCTAAGCTGTTCCTATGCTGTACCTGTAATGTACCTGTACTGTTACCATGCTGTTCCTATGCTGTACCTGTAATGTACCTGAACTGTTACCATGCTGTTCCCATGCTGTACCTGTACTGTACCTAAGCTGTTCCTATGCTGTACCTGTAATGTACCTGAACTGTTACCATGCTGTGCCTATGCTTTAGCTGTACTGTACCATGCTGTGCCTATGATGATCTGTACTGTACCTAAGCTGTTCCCATGCTGTAACTGTACTGTTACCATGCTGTGGCTATGCTGTACCTGTACTGTTACCATGCTGTGCCTATGCTGTACCTGTACTGTTACCATGCTGTTCCCATGCTGTACCTGAAATGTACCTCCACTGTTACCATGCTGTTCCCATGCTGTACCTGTACTGTTACCATGCTGTTCCCATGCTGTACCTGTAATGTACCTGTACTGTTACCATGCTGTGCCTATGCTGTACCTGTACTGTTACCATGCTGTTCCTATGCTGTACCTGTAATGTACCTGAACTGTTACCATGCTGTTCCCATGCTGTACCTGTACTGTACCTAAGCTGTTCCTATGCTGTACCTGTAATGTACCTGTACTGTTACCATGCTGTTCCTATGCTGTACCTGTACTGTACCTAAGCTGTTCCTATGCTGTACCTGTAATGTACCTGAACTGTTACCATGCTGTGCCTATGCTTTAGCTGTACTGTACCATGCTGTGCCTATGATGATCTGTACTGTACCTAAGCTGTTCCCATGCTGTAACTGTACTGTTACCATGCTGTGGCTATGCTGTACCTGTACTGTTACCATGCTGTGCCTATGCTGTACCTGTACTGTTACCATGCTGTTCCCATGCTGTACCTGTACTGTTACCATGCTGTTCCTATGCTGTACCTGTACTGTTACCATGCTGTTCCTATGCTGTACCTGTACTGTTACCATGCTGTTCCCATGCTGTACCTGTACTGTTACCATGCTGTTCCTATGCTGTACCTGTACTGTACCTAAGCTGTTCCTATGCTGTACCTGTAATGTACCTGAACTGTTACCATGCTGTGCCTATGCTGTATCTGTACTGTACCATGCTGTACCTGTACTGTACCATGCTGTACCTGTACTGTACCTGTACTGTTACCATGCTGTACCTGTACTGTTACCATGCTGTGCCTATGCTGTACCTGTGCTGTACCTAAGCTGTTCCCATATTGTACCTGTAATGTACCTGTACAGTTACCATGCTGTGCCTATTCTGTGCCTATGCTGTACCTGTACTGTACCATGCTGTACCTAAGCTTGTTTATTGAAGGTGAACAACAACCACTGATTTACCCATATCAGGTGAATGTTTACCACTTACAGTCAAGTCTCATTAATCCGACAGTGATCAGCGTACTCCGTGGTCATTTGCCCACGAGTACACAGCCCGTGTTTTGATGCGAGACGAATCGGCTGGTAGCTGCATATTACAACGGCTGCAGAGATAAACTTGCTTTACAATAAACAATTAATGCTTTAAATAAAGAAAACAGGATTTATCACATGCTTAGATTACCTCAATCTCATTAAAATCAGATACAAGTTCTCGCTACCACTGAGGACATCCCATTACAGGTCACGTCAGAACAACCTTTCGCGAACTATGACCGACCAATTAAATGACTAACAGGAAGTCAATGTTAACCACTTTGAAAGCAGCTTTCTTAAGCTTTGCGGTACCAGTTTCAAACTGGCGACTTCTATTCCAGACTATCTTTTCAAAAGTATTTTGAATCAGTCATACATTCCGTAACAGATGTTTTGTGTTGAGCTTTAGAGGTTGCATGATTAGAAAACATATTCTGCTTACAATATAATATAATATGAATGTTTGTATCGTTACATATCGTGTAGATGTCCGATTTTCGATCATGAACGTTGATATTACTTAATTTCATTTATCAGACATACTCATTAATCCAACATAATCAAGTACAACCAACAATGTCAGATTAACGGGACTTGACTGTATTTCCATGTACTTTCACCTGTGCCACACATATTCACAGGTACTACAAACTGACAGGTGAATTTGTTATTCATCCAACCTGCTCACCTGTAACTTGCTCAGGCCAGTGACTATCTGCAGTACTAGTTCACACCGTCATCTACCATTCCCTTGCATAAATCTCCACATTCTACAGGATTGTTAAATGTTAGAAAATGCATCAAGACAGCAGATAAAGTCTAGAAATAATGTTTTTTGACAAGCACACCATAAAAAATGACCGGCATTTGAAAAAATTATTTGAATTTTTTCAGGAGATGCTTAAAAGTTTTTAAAACATCTCTAACTGCCGCCTTAGTCATTTCGGACAAGAAATCTTGTGATAAAAGAAAAAGAAATCTGATTTGTGATACCTTTCAACATTTCATTATTCAAGCACACACTGACTCAGAGGCTTGAATGTCCTCATTCAACCTGCACTAAGCATTGCTAAGTCTACTGCCAAAAAAACACTGCGACAGTTTTATGACAGCAAGATAAGAATGTCAATCAGATCTGTATTAAATGGCTGATACAGCTACCTGGTGTGAAAGTCTTCGGATTCGTGGATTTTCACAGTAGACTCTGAAGTCTACTAACGATTGGACATCAAATAACTTCCTGTTCGCCTACAAAGGCCTACAGCACATGTGATATCACCTTGTCTGAAGGAAACATATCACTTGCCTGTTTGGTCGCAGAAAATAATATGTTTTGTATGTATAGTATTACTTTTGGGGTTAATAAAACTGTTTTTCATGTAGATGTCGAGAGTAGGTTTAATCTGGGAAGGTGTATTTCAGTACTGCTGCATTGTCATACAGCCAGTCACAATGACACATATATATATAGCCAGCATTTGAAATGGAAAGCTTCATAAGCCACTGTCTACTAGTCCAGATGACCACGAAGTAACCCTGATGATCATCAACAAAGCCCTGATCTAGCCCTGATGATTATTCACTAAACCAGCCCAAATCTAGCCCCAATGATCATAAACCAGCCCTAAGGATAATGAACTAGCTCTGTCAAGATCATGAACTAACCTTGAAAATCATGAAGTATCACAGAGGATCATCATGAACAATCACGACTGATCATGAACTAGCCCGGGATCATGAACTAGCCCTGATGATCATAAAATATCAGAGGATCATGAACTATGACGACTGATCATGAACTATGATGACTGATCATGAACTAGCCCTGATGATCATTAACTATCACAGATGATCATGAACTTTCACTAGAGGATCATGAATGATCAGAGATGATCATGAACTTTCACCAGAGGATCATGAACTATCATAGACGATCATGAACTAGCCCTGGGATCATGAACTATCACAGAGAATCATGTACTAACCCTGGATCATGAACTATCACAGAGGATCATGAACTATATTCCAGATGAACATATTACACAATCCCTGATCCCTGATCATCATGAACTAACCACTGCATTACCAGTGAAAATCTAAATATGCACATGAAAAAGACAGCTGCAGAAATAACTCAACCACTGCCCAATTAACATTTATTAGTCTCTCTTACAGATCCCCGAACATATATGATAAACATTCCTCCATCTCCACTCATACCTCAGCTGCCCATACCCACCCCCCTTTCAGCTCCTGAATTGGGGGTTCCTAACACTCACGGGTTCCTTTCAAGAATTATTTGTGTCTGACCTTATTTTTATTTTGGGGACCATATGCGTGTCTACATTCATTACAATAGTTCTTAATCAGGTACTAAATGTTAGTTCTTTCATCACGTACACCACCATACAGCACCAACTCGTATTACATCTCCCAATAAATGTGTTGTATTCACTCCCTAGGAAGGATATATCTATTTCCTCACAGCAAGACAATAGGCCAACATTATTGAGTTCCATCTACTCAGGTGCCATCTCCTACCATCCAATTAACCAATGATATACTACCATGATACACTACAATACGACACTTTACATGATACACTTTGTTGCAATACAACACTTAACATGACACACTTTGTTGCAATACGACACTTAACATGACACACTTTGTTTCAATACGACACTTAACATGACACACTTTGTTCCAGTACGACACTTAACATGACACACTTTGTTGCTGTACAATACTAATCATGGTAGTATGTGCCCACACTACTGCAATAGTAGCCACACTCCTGCAATAGTAGCCCACACTACTGCAATAGTAGCCACACTCCTGCAATAGTAGCCACACTACTGTAACAGTAGCCCACACTCCTGCAATAGTAGCCCACACTACTGCAATAGTAGCCACACTCCTGCAATAGTAGCCACACTACTGCAATAGTAGCCCACACTACTGCAATAGTAATCCACACTACTGCAATAGTATTGCGATAGCAGTAAACCGATTGAAAGGCTTGATCATTATATTAATCATGGTAATAGAAATGAATAAAGTATTGCTGACAATATCAAAGATGGCCATTTTCCTCCATGTCGCTACTCAACCCAAAGGGAAGTAACTCTAACCTGAGATAAATCCTTGCTAACCAGCTCACAGGCAGTTTTGAAACTCTCATAATTTATGTTTCATGTATACCTAATTGCAACTATTGAAATTATCAATTGTTATGCATACTATTGACAATATTATTGGCATCTTTAAATTACTATCGATATAGTATCGTACGGCAAACAATTTTGGTAGTTTGCTATATCGTTTCACTCGTATTTGCTAGGGGCCATTCTAGCCCAGAATCCCCGTAGGATAACGTGACAGTGAGGGCATGATGTGATGCGATATCGCTCAGGTCCACTCGGCCTATTCCACTTCCTCCATAATACCTCAAGCAGCAATGGAGGATATCATACACCACAAAGGCCGCTTTATAAGATACTGCCATTTTGTTTATAGTAATTGTAAATAATGCAGTCTGAGCCAGGCAATCCAGTGGTTGACAGTACGAGCATAATGCATTCCGTTTGGGTACGATGAACCACAGTCTGTTAGGCTACACGCTGTAACCACCCAATCCTGAGACATTAGTCGACTCTTACAAGCATTGGAAACTGCGGACCTATTCTGGCCCGGAACCCAAACACAGACGTGCCAGTGCCATAACAAGAAGAGTCTGTTACTAAAGTTTCTCACATCCCAACTCTACAACACCAGCTGTAATGGTTTGTGCTCATTTGAAAGTTTACTTGAAATAAATCAATATCCATGACAACTGCAGCATTCATATACCAGTATATATTCTAACAATAAACATATTCTGGTCAATAAAGAAACAAAACCGCAGACAAGTCACAGTTCCCTGATATCCAATTAACAAGCCCAGCTATTGTGCACATTAATCGAATTGGATTCCCAGCCTTAGAAATTAGTTGTTGTTTTTTCAAAAATTGTCCAGGACTAGTCCTACTTGAACGAGAAAGAAATGTCGACATTTTTTATCAGTTTTATTCAGTTCCAATTTGTAACAAAATGGAAGCATTGAATTATAGCCCTCTGATGCTACTAGTCAATGAGGGCTACCATAATTGGTTTATCACTTGTCCTCAGCAAAATTTGATAGTCTCGGGCCAGCTGACTAGTAATAATTTTGGAGGCTGTTTCCCCATATTAACCCTTTCAACACCAGTCAACCAGAAGCTTGTACTGCTGTGACACCGAGTTCCCAGAAACTCTGGAGTGAAAGATAAAGCCAACATTGTTATCAAGGAACATATCTGCTTGAAAACCATCTTTATACACCATTTGGAAGGTTCACTCCTACTGCTTATGAATATGTTTAGGTTTATCACATTATTTAAATAATGCATTTACAACTTAATCAAGTTTGTTTTAAATATAAAATGTAAGCTAAAACATTCATAACATCCACATTAATAACCAAGGAAGTGAAGGTTTGACAAATTTTGGCAAAAAAAAGATTTCATAATACCCACTTTTTCCTTTTTATTTTCATTGTTCATACGTAATAGAAAATTATATTAAAAGAACTGCAAATATAATCTTACCCATTTCCTGATAACAGTGGCTTTCAGCTCAGTAACAAGAGAAAATACAGGGAAATACATCTGTTTTCAATGCTTTGTATGATTAAAGGGCCTGTCAAAAAATACTGATGTACCTCACCGGGACTAAACCGGAGTAAAAAATTAACAGCGGCGAGAAAATCTGCACAGCTCAGACGAGAAAGCACTTGAAAAATAAAAACTGACCGAAGCAATACCAATGTAGTTCTGGATTTCCTACCCACGTAAGAGCCGATGTGCTACCAAATACCACTTTTTGCTGCCGATGTCACACTGATGTACCAATTCGTTGTAGCCCTGTTGCTCACTCCGGCAACGCAGTGGTGGAAATTTCTTAGCATGTTTAAAAATTTCTACTGCCGCCTACTGCTGCTAAACTTTTTGCCGATGTCCTGACGATGTACTACTGTTCATAGTGATGTGATACCTTTGCACTGCCATACAACTTCCGATCCCTGAAAATTGCCAAATTTGTGCTCTGGTCATAGCTCTGGCAACCAAAATCGGCTAGGTGTGATGGGCCCTTTACATGTCAGATTCCGTCTCTTAATGTTTGGCATCATTAGGAAACTTATGCCTTCATTAATGTGACAGTAACCTCCCCTGTAGTATTTGCATAGCTGTGACATTTTATTGGATAGGAATAGGTTTCTACTGACGTTTTCTTGCCGAAATCTGCTACAAGGATCATGATCGGTCAAATTCAAGCATGTGACCTAAAGCAGCCCAGAATATTGTCCTCGTGCATGATAAATTTCAGATTTAGACGAAAAAAGCTTTTGGTTCAATAATGTTATTCTAAACATATCAAGCAGGAAATCATGACCTATATAAAAAATATGGAACTTCATGGACCTATCATGCAAGGTAAGATCTGTCAAAAAGATTTGTCATGCACATAGTTTGGCATTAAATATCGTGTCCAAGCCTAGAAATCGAGGCAATAAAAGCTGAGACGTCATTTGACTTACATTACATGAGATCACATGAAAATATGGAAATAATTACTAATTGAATTTTTGTTGATTGTATTTATTACCGTATTCGATGTAATAAGCGCCCCGTTCTAATAAACACCCACGGCGTTATTTGCTAATATATTGGCTAGTGAACAATCCCAATTAGCACCCCTTCAGATTGATTAATGTACACAAGATTTATTTATTCGCGTATAATACGCACTTGTTATATGCACACATAATTATGGGCAATTAAATTCGGTAAAAAAATATCTGTCGTACATAAACATTTCAGACTGTCAGCATAAACCATGAAATTAATCTATCAACTGAACTTTTTTTTCACCAAAATAATATTCTAATTTTGAGAGCGCCCTGGGCGCTTATTCCGTTGAATACGGTACTTCATATAATTGATATAAACATTTGCTTGCAATGTCATTATTTTGCTCTTTGGCGTGTCCAACAGGGACTGGTAAAAGCATGTGTCTGAGAATTTTTGTTTTCTATTACATTGCAGGAAAAGTGAATAAATTTTTAATCTATCGTTAAAATATGATAATTTGAAATGAACTATGTATTTCAGACATTGTGAAAAGTGATAGATTTAATGAATGAATGATATGACATGTAGGTTCATAAGCTTATCTACTATTTTGAAGTGGCTCCAGCTTGGCTGGTGTGCTGGCAGTGGTGTCTGGCGAACTTTTGGCCAGTGAGCTGGCCGGTGGTGTTGAAAGGGCTAAACCAGTATTTTAGGGCTCTGACATGCAGGAATTATATTACTCAAGTACCCTTTTCAAAACACCTGACACAGACATGAGTACCTGATTTCGATGACTATAAGACACACAATCAGCATTTTTTCCTCAATTTTGGCATCCTCCAAGTAAAATATGAGATACTGTACCATTTAGCTCATCCTCTGTAGCATCACAGATATGAAACAGCTAGTTTCTAACAAGACAAAAACCAGTCAAATAACATGTTTATCAAAATCTTTGCAAAATAATGTCTTAAGACAGGTAGGCAATTCAAGAATCATCAATTCACTATTTAAGAAATAAGTTGTTTACTAAGTATAGTTTTGGCTCTGAATTGTTACTGTTTTAAGTGCAACGACCCTTGAACAGCATCATGATGTCAAAAGTGTACATTATAAGTACAGTCAGCGCCTTTGATCTTTTATTGAGGCAATTCTTAGAATCTCAATTAAAGAACTCTTTCAGAATGAATTAATTTGAGCACTTTTCAGCATGACTGATGGGCTTTTTGTCTGCAGAGATCTTCTAAGATTAATTTTTTTTAGATATTCCCATAAGTTTTACTACACTCTCATTTCTAGTGAGAGAAAATGTGGCCATATCACTTTGAAATGTCACTGGTAAATATTTATCTAAATAATTACATGCACATAGAATTCTATGAAGCTTCAGCAACTCAGCATACTATAATCAATACACGTCACACAGCTGTTCTGTATGGCCGGGCTGAGCTGTTACATCCATTAGCTGTGTCTGGGATGGACACTTGCAATTACCATAGAAAACCACACTTCTGGATTCAAATTCACTTGTTCTATATTACTCAAAAGAAGTTAAGGACCATCCGATTTTTTTCATGAATACTTCATTTGTCCTGACATATGAAAAACTTCGAGGTTTTCTTAAACTTCTTTTGAGTGGTATATTTTACATGCAATAATTATGGCAAATTGATACATTAAATATGCAAGGAAAACACCCATGTTCGTTGTATAAATCACTCTGGCTTTGAACATTGGCATATCTGTGGGGATTTCTTTTCAGTTTCTTTCTCAGACACAACTTTGTTTTGTTTGTTGTTTAATGCTGCAGTCAGCAATATTCCAGCTATATGACAGCGGTCTCTAAATAATCAAGTCTGGACCAGACAATCCAGTGAATGACATCATGAGCATCATGCACCAACCAAGTCAGCGAGCCTGACCACCTGATCCTGTTAGTTGCCTATGACGGCAAGCATAGTCCCCAAACAGTTGGCATTACATTTGCAACATACCAAGCCAGGGCACACTTGAAGGAACTAGATATAGTACATGATGCATGTTGATGTCCCAACCTTGTACCATACTAAACCAGGTTGCTCTTATGGAAGCTATTAATGAAATAGAGCTCGGCTGAATAACTCTTCAATAGTTTTACTTCTGTCATCTGCCTTTTTTTCATGAATGTGAAAAATGATCAAAATTTATATATGCCTAACTGTGGTATTCTAACCATGCTTATTGATTTGGATGAAAGCATGCATTCATTAGACATACCTACAATATATTTAGATGTATAATAAGATACATTTTGTTGATAATCAGTCCGTCAGTCTTTGGTCACAGGGAACATAAGCTAACACTGAGGGGGTTTAATCAAGGTGCTCGAGTGACTAGATGCACTTCACGAAATAAGACCTGTTTTATTTCAATACAGATCTTGATTATCGATCAGATCATCTTCACTGGGTGGCACCATTTTGTTTGAGTGACATGAAAGGTGGAATCTGATTGGTCAATAGCAGGGATATAGAAGGGACTTAACTCGTAATAGCCACTGCTACGATCAAGCCTGGAAATTCCAATCTCGTTCGGCAAGGGTGGAAACTGGAGTCAGTTAACTCCCTTTCCTCGAGAAGATGAACAAAACTAACCCCCTAACATAAGTATCCAGGTGACCACAACTACAGCGGGGTATTAATCAAGGAACAATGCAAGCGGCAGATGTCATTTCTAGAACATTCCCAGGTAGAGCAATATCTTCTAATGACTGAATACAAGCCAGGCATCATTTATCGTTTGTAAGTGGTCAGGTAAATCAGTGGGTGTCTCTATCCTCCATACCCCCTACTCCCCAAGCAATGACTCCCACCGCCACCTCGCTGTTTCTTCCTCATTACATGATAAGCACAACCATTTGACATTAATATCTGGCATGTGTCCAATATCCAGCTATCACAGAAATCCATGCATTGCATATGGGGAGAATGTGTAATAATAGAAGTTGAGCTATTTTTGAAAACCTTCCCAGTGCATGACATGAAGGAAGATATGTCCTGATAACTTTCATTTAGTGATACATTAGATTTCAACAGACACTTTATAGCTCAGCTTGTCTGGCAGCTATAGAACATCATTTATATAAAACTTGAACATTATGTGGATGCTTTCTGAATGATGCCAGGCATATGTCACAAACGTATTGGATTTAAACTCGTAAAATTTCAATATATTATATTTCAGAAGGTCGGCATGCCTTAAAGGTGCCAACAGCCTATTAATCAAAATTGAAAGAGTAAATCAGCATATTTAGTGTTACTTATTTGCTAATTTTATATTTTCATTGACCAAGTTTGTTCATTCTCCTGAAGCAAAACATTCTAGTTTCTGACAGCACATAATTCTCAAAAAATCTTTTTTTCCAAAACACTGCATCTTCTTGAGAGGTATGCGCACTGCACTCAAGAAAATACAGTATACCTACTATACCTATATTTGCATCAGCATTTAGTGAGTATTCCTCATCAAAACCAAATAAAACTGGGTCAAAAGAAATGTTAAAAGTCTGCCTCATTCTCTAAGACTTAAAAATAAACTGAAATTAAGACAAAAACAGTACCCTTTTCAGTGGACAAAAATAATAACTGGCAAAAAAGTTAATTCAGTCAATACACAGACAGTGTCCTAACTGAAGGGAGGTTCTGGGGAGTTAAGGTTTTTGTTAACATAACAAAACTCAACTCTTAACATGAGGGTCAGGACAAGTCCCCTGAGACTATCATTCTTTATTAGTGACACTGCACACACCGAGACCATCCGTGCCATTCTCAGACCACCCTCTACCATCTCGGCCAGGATACCATCATGGCTGTTTTATTATATTTGATCTACAAGGTAAACATCTTCAGGAACGAAGAGCTCTATAAATCAGACAGAGCACTGTTAAAGACAAGGCAATTTCCCGGTCACCTGTTCCAATATAACCCTCCCTCAAGTCATATGTACATACACACATCACTGACCTATTCTAGTCAAGGCATGCTGCAGCCATTGCTAACATTGTTAACTTGTCAGATTAATTCTATCCTTTCATGGATTTATCAAATCTATGAACATGGCATTCCTATTAGTTCAGACATCTTAACATTGCTTAAGAAGAGCTGTGCTTTGAAAAAATATATGTTTCCAAAATTATTAAAAGAACTTGCTATATTTTCACTCTCAGCTTTGTGAATGAAGCCATGACACCTGGAGGGTGGATATTTATTTTACTTTTTCACAAAACAACTTCATTAATATTCTTGATGAACAGTGTTTGGAATATACTAAAGTTTGTTCATTCTACAAATCCTCAAACTGCAAAACATGACATTCACTGGATTAGAACAAACAGTCTTAACTCGGCATCAATGATGCGAAATTTCAAGGGAAATTTCAAGATAAAATTAACCCTTCAAACCGGGAACTGGCTTAGACAAACTGAACTCACAAATATTTAATATCGCCAACGCAATTTAAGCCTAGCATCCACAGCCTGGTGATGAGTGCACGTCTTACCGGGATTTGGTTGTCTAAACACCGCACCATTGTCAGTGTCAGCCCCTGTTTTTACCTGCCCAGTACAGTGAGCTGGTGCAACACACTCAAGTAGACACTCACACGAAGGAAATAAACATGGCAGAGGTCTTATCTTTACCTGGAAAGTATGGTCAATTTGAAATGGACTATTTCAAGCATATTTACTGTGAAAATTTAATTGTCAAAAATATATTTTGAACAATATTAATTATTTGAAAGGGTTTATATGATAAATGTTGTTTTAAATAAAGACAACAAGTGTATCATGCGTATATATGATCATATTTGTACAATAACTTATCCATTCAAGAACACTCCATGAAAATCTAGGTTAGAATTGGTCTTCAGCAACCCTTGCTTCTTGTATGAGGCAACTGATAGGATCCGGATGTCAGTCATGCAGGCTTGTTTTAAGCATGTCAATGTCTCCCAACTGTATAGATTGATGCTCATGAACTCAATCACTGGACTGTCTGGTCCTGACTCGATTATTTACAGACCGCCATCATATAGTAGGACTATTGCTGAGTGTTTGTAAACAACAAACAAACATTCAAGAGCAAGGAAATTATCAATCAAACTTCTGCTCACCATAAACAAGCACAATGTTAAAGGTATTGTTTGGGCAAGAAAAATTTCTTATTTTTTGTTAATTTACAAAGTTGTTCATTTGAACCTATTTCACACTGGTGTTGAGGGCAAAATTGTTTCCTATGCAAAAGGCAAAATATAATATTGAAAATAAGAATGTAATATTTATGCATTGACAATATAGCTTACTATTGACGGTGGCAAGTGACCTCGCCTAGATGAACACTACCAAGGAAAGTGGCATTCATTTCCCGATGAACGTAAGCATGTTGTGTGATTACATTGTCAATCGAGCAGAGACATACAGAACTACTTTAGGGGAAGTCCTCAATGTCTAAACATAACATCAAATAGGGACGTATCATCACGCAACTCAGGCTATGAATGATGCAAGATTTGAAGCCAGACAGACCATTATATCACAGGTCACCGAAATTAAGCAACCATTTGAAGTTACAACAGAGAATGCTCTTTTTACCAAAAGAAATCACTAAGCTCCACAATGTCGAGTAGGCCAATATGCATCAGGAATTCAAACCGTGCCGCTTCCAGGGGCAATTCCCGTCATCAACAGCTCATCTAGCCTGAGTATAACTCGAACACACACCCAAAGTTCCCAGAACGTTCATATTAATCCATGTTCACAATCAACCGGGTCTGGATTTCTCTCCATTTCCAGCTTTACTGGATGTAACTTTTAAATTTACTCACTGCTCAATGAGGGAGGCACTGTCTTCATCAGCTGATGAATAAATACAACTTCAATCTTTAAATAATTTCCATAGCATACACAAGCAATGATTTAGTGCGAACGTAAAAATTTCGGTCACTGCTAACCAAAATTCACCTAGAACAGCAAAGAATGGCATCTATCTGAGACAGAAACCCAGACTTTAAGCAAATGACAAACTATCCATTGAGCCATGTCTTCTTATAAACGAGGAACCATCAGTGAGTGAGTTGTGTTTTATGCCACTTTCAGCAATAACCCAGCCACATGACAGCAAACCCCAGAATTGAAATTCACATAACATACCCAAATGGGGAATCGAACCCAGGCCTTCAGCGTGACACTCCAAAGATTTCACTACAAGGCTATCCCTCGCCCGAGTCTAATCGAACATGTTAATTAATCTGTGAGCTCCACCTTCTAATGACAGACAGCACCTTGATATTATTTACATGGCAATGGCAAATATTGTCCCTTCATATCAAATTCTGATCCACTTATCCTCAGGCATTTCATCAGCTATCTAACGTCATCAAAAAATACTCCACTCGTTTCCTCAAAATCTGACACAAACCATTAGAAGCAGATCAAGATGTTTAACTTGAAAGTTTTTCTGAGGGGTGAATGTGATTAATCAATGGAGTTGATGGGCATCTCTCAGGCAGAGAAAGCTGACTGTGTTTCTTCTGACGATAGGATCAGGCCCCTAGGTATTGTTTGTGTGATAAAATCTCACCAATACGTTCCACTGCTCTTCACCTTTTGAAGGACAGGGCTAAATATGACAGTGTTTTGTCGTTACAGATGAACATTTCCATACCACGCAAGGGTTTGAAATTAACGCAAGTCCACTAGTCCAAGACTAGCAAAATACAGAGTCCAGATATTCGTGCTTGTCAATACTCCTTTATCCACACAAGATCTTTCGCCGTTCAACGGCTCTTTAGGGGTAATGAAAACTTTAACTTACATTGTAGTTTTAAGCGACGCATAACAGTAGTATTTGTGGCTTCATAATGCCTATGATGTAACAGTGACAATAGAGGGAGGAGTAAAACGTAGTCCTGGACACAATCCAACGTTATGTTTTTAACATCATAAAGCCTATGACGTCACAGTTAGTGATAATAGTGGGGTGCTGACATTACTTTATGGTGTGAGTACACAAACACACATTGAGCTAAACAGTGACATTTTGAAAATTATACTTTTGAATTAAGCTTAAGTTTCAAAAGCCTAATAAACATCAGATCTTTTTTCCATTTGTAAATTTTTGTCATTTTTAAACAATTAATAAAACGGAAAGACAGTAAAATGGCCACTCCCACATTCATGCACCATGACTATACTGACACCAAGCATTCTCATCATCTCCCCTATGAACATGATGAAATATCAAATATCATGTTTATTAATACCCAGTATTACCTACTGATATAAACATTCCAGATCTTTTCAGACACAACAGAAGTTGTCTCATCAGTAAATTAATGAACACAATTTTAAACACACAACTTCAATCTGTGCTAAAACATTAGGTATTTTGGAATAATTGTCAGTATATGTTACTCTAAGCTTATTGACTAGAATAATGTGATCTTACTGTACCAGAAGAAATTTTACTGAACTAAGACTTCAGACTAGAAGCCAAGTAGCAGCCTGCACCTTCCGTTGTATGCTTTACTGTTTTTCAGGCCAACTAGTAACAATATTTCAGTGTTCAATTTGAAGGCATATGTCCAGGGAACCTTATCATGGTCCTGATGTTAAAAAGAAGAGACTTTGAGGACTCAAATAGTATAGCCAAACGTGCAAAGGAGGCTTTACTATCTCATTGTACTATCTATACATGCGAAATGGGGTTTAACACAGCAACACCAGACCTGGGGTGTCTGGACTAACAAGGGTTCAGTGTAATACTGTATACAGACCAGTACAGACTGTCACTGTGGAATGAAGACCTTAATAGGAGATTAAAGCCAGACTTTCTTTCTTTCAATTTTCAGATTTTGAAAGTGATGAATTTGGTCGATGGGCCAAAATAAATTACTTAGATGCACTGTACAGGCTGTTTGATTTGGATGGGTGGGTGATAAAACAACAACATGGCCTTGCTTGGGTCTTTATAGATCTTTTAAATTTAAACTCCAAGGCCTTTTACTGTAATTCTTATTGTCGAAATGATCTTTACCGTCGGTGGTTTAAAAAAAACCTTGACATTCTGATTTAATATTTTTTCTGATTTTTCGATATTCTTTAAAGGTCAGCAGTTTCGTAAACCAAGTAAAAAAGGAGTATATCGTATATGGACCCCCTGTACAAGCCTTCAAAAATGATGTTAATTTATATGTTCCGTCTATAAGATGAATCGGAATGAAGCAAGTCACCAGTGCATAGACAATCCCTACATTGGCAATAAAAACATGTTTGTCTTCTGCAGAAAAAAAAAATTACATCAGATCCCTTCACCAAATTTAGGGAAACAAACAGATCATAACAATTAAACTTGGTGTATCCAAATATGAGATTTGAGACAAAACATCACTAGACATGATGATTTACTGATTAAACTGTATTTCCTGTTCTGCTAGGCATTGTTTCACAGGCAGAGATTAAGATTACCATGTGTATTGTCTCGTAAACTAAGCCGGAAGCAGCAATCAGCTGTGCACACGTTTCTTGGAATCTACAGTGATTTGGTTTAAAAGTACCCAATAATATAATTTTGAAGATTTTGATACATTGATCGGAAGAAGTGATGAACAAAGACAAGCATCCACTGGAATGTGTTGAACATGTTGCTATAAAATACTTGGTACGTGTACTTTCCATTTGTATCAAGACATTTGTTTTTCTGACACCAACACTGGTTCCTGGCCATCCTTTCAAACAAACAGCAATATCATCTCACAATCCTACACCAACCCAAATCGTTACAGAACTGATGTTCTGAAAATATTCCCTCAATATTCCATCACTGTTGATATACACAATGAAAAAGGATAAATCAATACCTTTACAGCCAAAATCTAAGCTTACAAGCATCAAAATTTATAACAAAGATAAAAAAGAAACACCATTATTTTCCATTCTAATTTCACATCTTTTCAAGTTCTTGTTCACTAAAAGTGGAATTTTCGGTCTTGTTTCAACTTAATCAATATCACTCAATAACTCTACCCATAAAGAATGTGAGAAAATAGAAGCCAGGTTGCTGTGACCCGAGTTGCCTGTTTCCTTCTGAGTGTGCACTGACTTATCAAGCTATCAGGTGGATCAGGGGATAATCTCCCATCACTTTGACAACCCGACTATCTACATCGAAATCTGTAAACTGGAAATGTGACAGCTAACATAAAGTGGTTTAAACTCAAACACCCTGTTGGTTTTAAAGTTTCATTTTTATCAGCCGTCTTGGACATTTGCTTGATGAAACAACATTCTTGTTGTCTAAATCCTTAGGAATAAACGCAGATTTGTTGGGATTATATTTTTTCCAAGTTTTTCTTCCTTACATTAAAGTTTTTTTCTTAGCTTTAACATGCAGACATTTGAAAGGATGTAAAAATTCTCTGCATTGGGCATGTAGGATTAGGAATGAAAACGTTTTTTTGTTTTAGTGTTATGTTAAGAATCCGTGTGCAAGAGTGGAAGACTGGGTCAGAATTTGTGACATACCCAGTGACACCTCAACTATCCAGAAATCTGTTATCCTGACCATATGAAAAACCTTTCCAACATATTGAATTGACCATTTATCTCAGTCATATCACTGGATTCACCTCGGTTGTTTTGGGTTTTTTCCATTTTGTTTTTATTTAATTTAATTTTTATTATTTCATTTTGTTTGGAGGGTGGCAGAGAGAACCTTAAAATGTTGGTGTGCCAGGCAAAAAATGGGGGTTCCAAGCTACAAAATAAGAGTCCCTGTGTATTGTACTTATATATTATAAAATGATTATGTATGGAAATTAATTCTAAGTGGTACCAAGATATGAAATCCCAGCATCTCTATGTATATCAATTTTCTGCCCAACAGTGGATAAACCCTGAATTTAAACTCAGATTTGATCACCATCATCTTGCTGGAACATTGTTGAGTGCGGCATTGAACAACAAAGGAGTAAAACATTATGACAATGTTCGGGTGAAACCTTGGCAACTACCATGAAATGGTGATTTCTCCAAGCTCTCTGAAGGGAGGTGTCTCAAGGCTTAATCTGACCAAGGAAGGTCTGGACTGACTTCCTTATTATTGGTGGGACATTCATTCCTGTCAGATTCTGGTATCCTAGACAGGGTTCCATGGTATGTCAGTACACAGGCCTGTGTAGTGAGGGAATCAAGAGTGAGTGAGTGAGTGAGTTGGGGTTTAACGCCGCTTTTAACAGTATTCCAGTTATATAACGGCATGTCAGCTTAATGTGGGAGGAAAGCCTGAAGTGATGCAGGTCTCAGACGTTTACCACTTCGGTGAAACCCATGAGCATGGGTATGGTGCTGACAAACCTAGAAACATAATCAGGACGAACCGGGATTCGAACCCACAATCATAGGTTTCTGGCGTGCCCAAGGGACGCAACTCTGCACAGCGAATCGCGGCACCTTAGATGACTGGGCCACCCGCGCCCCGAGGGAATCAAGAAGTTCAAGACCACAAGTCAACTCTCAAGCAAGAGTCACGGTGCAGTGAGTGAGTGAGTGAGTGAGTGAGTGAGTGAGTGAGTGAGTGAGTGAGCTTAATGTGTGTGGGAAGTCCGAAGTGATGCAGGTTTCAGACGTTTACCACTTTGGTAAAACCCATGAGCACTGACAAAAATGGAAATATAATCAGAACAAACCAGGATTATAACCAACGGCCATAGTTATTAGGTGTGCATAAGGGAGGCAACTATCCACAGCGAATTTGGCACCTTAGACGACTGGACCACCCATGCCCCTCCCAATTTGCATTCCAATAGGATGCAAGTTATCCTGATCACAGAGAGATATGACTTTACTTATTTCAGATACATCAGTCAGCTTTCTTATCATCAATCAATTTCCTTACCATCAATTCATAATCTTACCATATCATCAAAGCTAAACTGGTTACATAATTGAAATGTTATTTCCCTTTACAAGTCAGTAAATGTACAAATTCTCATAAAGCATGTTTCCGGGATAGTCAGGTGCTCCACCACCTTCACAGCCTTATCTCCATCAACCTATTTTACACAGTCTCCATTAACACTGCAGCACCTCTCAAAAATGTCCAACCTGTTGCCATGTGAGATAAACTTCTTCACGCAGCATACACCAGCAACATGATGGGCCACACCAAGTCAACAGTATCAGATAGCCCTAACCAAACCAACCCTGAACTAAGGCCAAGGAATGATAGTAGCCTGCCAACTCATTATGCATGTATTTCAAGTAAATTTTCTTATGGTCTAGTAAGATCATTGAATTGTTGAAAATAATGTCAAAATACAAGTTAGGGCTAGTAGACTGAAAGGTCTTTGGAACAGACAGTATAGAGAGAGAGTACAGTCAAGGACACATAAGAAATATATAAGAAATATATAAGAAATATGAGGAAGTTCAGAAAACATGTAATATTATAAGAAACATCATAACAAGTACCACAGTTAAGCTCATAGTGCACAGAGAGTAGTCTCACCATACCACATCAATTCAATAAATTTTCAACCCCTGAGAAGAATTGACTTTTCATTGATTTTCACTACTTCGGTCATATTTAATTATCACCCGACTCAATTATCTTTTTCATATCAACAGAAGCAATCAATGTTGCAGCAATATCAAAATAGGTATCTACAAGTTCGTGAGTGAGCATGGTTGAACTCTGCTTTGAACAGTATTCCTTTAATATCGTGGCGTGTCAGCTTGATGAGGGAGGAAAGCCAGAAGTGATGTACGTCTCACACAGTTACCACTTTGATGAAACCAACGAGCACAGCTGACAAACCTAGAAACATAACTGAGGCGAACCAGGATTCGAACCATCATAGGTTTCCAAGGGATGCAACTATAAATTGCAGCACTTTAGACGACTGGGCCACCTGTGCCTCAGGTATCTACCAAGCTGTAGCACCGTCACTCAAGCCAGCCTGTTACCTGACTCATGTACTGTTTCCTAGCATGTATGTGCCACTGCATGTATCTACCAAGCTGTAGCACCGTCACTCAAGCCAGCCTGTTACCTGATTCATGTACAGTTTCCTAGCATGTATGTGCCACTGCATGTATCTACCAAGCTGTAGCACCGTCACTCAAGCCAGCCTGTTACCTGATTCATGTACAGTTTCCTAGCATGTATGTGCCACTGCATGTATCTACCAAGCTGTAGCACCGTCACTCAAGCCAGCCTGTAACCTGACTCATGTACAGTTTCCTAGCATGTATGTGCCACTGCATGTATCTACCAAGCTGTAGCACCGTCACTCAAGCCAGCCTGTTACCTGATTCATGTACAGTTTCCTAGCATGTATGTGCCACTGCATGTATCTACCAAGCTGTAGCACCGTCACTCAAGCCAGCCTGTAACCTGACTCATGTACAGTTTCCTAGCATGTATGTGCCACTGCATGTATCTACCAAGCTGTAGCACCGTCACTCAAGCCAGCCTGTTACCTGATTCAGGTACAGTTTCCTAGCATGTATGTGCCACTGCATGTATCTACCAAGCTGTAGCACCGTCACTCAAGCCAGCCTGTAACCTGACTCATGTACAGTTTCCTAGCATGTATGTGCCACTGCATGTATCTACCAAGCTGTAGCACCGTCACTCAAGCCAGCCTGTTACCTGATTCATGTACAGTTTCCTAGCATGTATGTGCCACTGCAGCGTGTTTAATTTTCAGACAAGTGAGATAATGATAATTGCTATCTGGGCATTTACTTAAAAAGTCATGTCATGGATAATAAAAACATTTTTGTTCTCGCATCTTGAATTACTACCCGTCCATGCTCAGATATATAATGCCAAGCAAGACAAAGAAATATAATTTAGAGTTACCTCCCTTTGTGTCTGTTCCTCCTTATTTCTTATCAAGCTGTCATTTACAATTAAAGGTAAACAAAAAAATTATTTGTACACAGGCACAACTTTAATGCATAAGCAAACAAAAACAATAATTATTTATCCCCAAAGAAAATCTGAAAAGGACTTATACATGGAATCTGGATCTATGGATTAAAGTAATTGCTTTGTTTTTTATGAATTTCTGACTGACCCACTGAGTAATAATTGAGTACTAATTTCCTAAAATGTATCATCACTTTTCTTCACACATAGGTTGAAAGCAAATCTGAACCATTCAAGAGGTAAGATGCAGTCAGTGAGTGAGTGACTTGGGTTGAAATCTGCTTTGAACAGTATTCCAGTTATATCATGGCGTGGGAGGATTATTTTAGCCAGAAGTAATGCAGGATTCAGGCATTTACCACTCTGCAGAAACACACAAGCACAGGCATTAAGTGCTGACAAACCTAGCTACATTATCGTAGCTAAGACAAGGTGCAGGAAAAAGAATTCATTCAAACAGGAATAATCCATTCAGGAAATCGTGTCTGGTGACTTATGAATGGTAACAAAAAATGCCAGCACAAAGCTCCTGTATTGTCTGCTGGGAGACCAGAGACCTGCTGTGCTGTGAGTGCATAGCACAAACTTATGTACACCTGTGATAACTTGCTTGTTAATACTCTCTCCACATGTGTCAAAACTGGCTAGGTGTGAGCTCATTAACAGTGGGATTGTACAGCTATTTAGAGCTTGACCTGACCGCCCTTCCATTGCATGACAGCAAACTCTTGCTTAATGAAGAGATCTTGAGGCAGAAGGACGATAACACATATAACACAGAGAGAGAGAGAGAGAGAGAGAGAGAGAAAGAGAGAGAGAGAGAAAGAGAGAGAGAGAGAGAGCATCAATCTACTTCACGAATTTCAATTAACTTAGTACTCAATAATGTGATCTTAAATCAGTTGTTGGGTACCAGTGTTGACAAACCTAGCAAATTAATCAGGATAAACCAGGATACGATACCATGATCAAAAGTTTTGGGCATCTGCTAGTGAACTGCAGCACCTCACATTTCGGGTCACTATTCTGAAACCGGGGACATCAGATCATGACAGGGATCTCAAGAACATATCAATTTCTGACAAAAACTTTTGACTCTACCAGTCTGATCTTGGCTCTAAGCACCATTTTTAGAACATTTTAGTCTGATCACATGGAATATTATTGGTTGAGCTTAAACTGAAGTTTACTCTGACTTCAGACTAGTGGCTGATATACAACTCAGCTATAGGATCAGTCTGTGTTGAGTACATTGTAATGTTATCATATGGACTATTATGAGCTATGTTCACTTGAACAAACAAAATTATCCTAGATCCGTGCTTCTGACAACTGGCTGAAGTTGCAGACTGTAGGATATCATCATTAACTTTGCTTCTTGGAGTCCCTTCATTAGAGTTCAACCAGTTACATTACATAAGCCCATCCTTATATAACCTATTATATGAGCTTCAAGACCTTGTTAACTGAACTGCATGACCATGTTGTGAACCAGTCTGGTAAGCAGGCTAATTATCATGCAGGGAGACAACTGAAGCTACAAGATAATTGATAAACCCGAACACCAAAGTCAAATCTGGCAGGCATGCAGTCACATCACAGTTAGATATGTTTGTTTGTTGTTCTACGTCGCACTCTGCAATATTCCAGCTACATGTATATGACAATGGTCTGTGAATAATCAAGTCTGGACCAGACAATCCAGTGATTGATGTCAGGAGCATCGATCCACGCAATTGGGATATGATGACATGCATCACGACAAGCATGGTCTCTCACAGTTAGAGACATGCATGATCAGTGAATGAGTGTGTGAGTGAGTGAGTATGGTTTTACACAGCTTTTAACAAGATTCCAGCAATATCACGGGGGAACACCAGAATAGGCTTCACAAATTGTACCCAAATTGTACCCACTAGGCTACCCCACCGCCCCTTATCAGTGAATGAATGTGGTTTGTGTCGACCTTAACATGCTTAATGTACTCTGTTATCATGTTGACGATTATATGCTGAGCTTACTTGACCAAACAGAATTTTGCTAGACACTGGGTCTGGACTTGCAGCTGACGACTGACTGATAATGTGAAAGACTACGAGAATGGACGGCAGTGCAGGCAACCCAATACTGCAGTGTTGGGAGCTGAATCTGAAGTAAACATGACATGATATTATTTCAATCTCTGTTGCCTTTCATCACTTGACTGCACGACCCGTGAAGACCCAGGATAGATTAGAATAGTCCTTTAGCAACCCATTTTGCCGTAAGAGGCGACTGTGCTTATCCTAAGAGGCAACTAATGGGATTGGTTGGTCAGACTCACTGACTTGGTTGATGCATGTCATTGTAACCCAATTACATAGATCGATGCTCATGATGTTAATCATCGGATTGTCTGGTCCAGACTTGATCATTCACTGACTGACGTCATATAGCTGGCATACTGCTGAGTGAGGTGTTAAACAAGTAACAAACAAACTTGACTGCAACAATTTGCAGATAGTCTGTTAAAATCCAAGATTCATCCAAGTTTTATCCTTGGTTTAACTGCACCCTACTTTAGCTGATGCTAGTTGGATCACTTTGACACAATGAAGTTGAATAATTGAAAACAAATTCAGTATTCAAAATTAAAGGTTAATTAACATGACTAAGGGTTACCCTTGTGGGCTTGTCAAATAGTATTAAAATCTATAGACCCCAATAATCGTTTGACTTGTAACATTTGGTTATAACAAGGACCCCCAGTGGACTTTCATGCTTAACTTCAAACACTGAAATTAGCTTACATTTCTCCTGAGATTGCGCTTCCACATAAAGTATTATCACAATATACATTAGATTGCTAAGCAGTACTGTTTCATCTGGTTTGGGATGAGATATGAAATGCAAGAAGAGGGAGCTAATTTCAACATACTTCAACAGTGTTCAAACCTATAAAGAAAGCAATAATACGGACTGGTTCATAGAAAAATCACTGGTCCAACAAAGGATTTGCTCGAACACTTTCAAACACACATTTCACTTATTTTTCACACCTTTAAAGAGGAGATATTTTGCAAATTCCTCTCTTTTTTCTCTGTTAAAGAAAAATTAAATGAGGACATTGATATGCCACATTTCCCACAAACCAAAGATCAGCTAGATCTCCCAAATTACTGCAAAAAGAACGAAAAATGACTCTGTCCTCTGTTAAACTAAGGGTTACAAAGTGTCTCAGCATGCTCAGTGACCTTGTTCAATGTTGTTTATTACAAAACTACTATTACTCCCATGCTGACTCAAGCAAAAAGTGATGGTTGAACTTCATCTCCACACCGCACTTAACAAAGGGTAATACTTGCATCATTAAGGCACTTAACATTTGCATAACAGTTGCAGAAAAATTCCCTTGAAAAAAGTACACGATTCTAACATTTAGCCAGCTTCATCACTGACATCACATTAAAGAATTGTTGATAGTGACACATGTATACACCCTGCTCTTGATTAACTCAAATTGTGAAATGTATCACCTAAAATGGGCGTCTATTGCAGCGCTGGGTCATAATGTCTTATGGGACGTCAAATGTCAATACAGGTTGCATAGGACGAGGGTGCTCGGGCATTCTTAAGCTTCCTACTGTGGCAAGCCAGACAATGGCATTATTAATTGATTGTTGCTTGAGAAAGTACTGGCTGTCTTTAACACACTTAGCACGCCTCTTTCACAGATTCTCCATGCAGCATGCAACAAAAAAAACTTTCTCTGACAGCAAGTTCCCATGACTTATGAAATAGATTACAACATGGCACAGTGAGCACTGGATTATTTTCTCTCGCTGTAGGGTGGGGGTGTTGAAAATAGTTGTGTATCAGTGTGGGGTGAGATTAACATTGTGGGGTGGGGATAGTCAACAAGTTGTGTATCAGTTTGATGTGAGAACAGTGCTTTCAGGTAGGGGTAGTAAATCAAGAGAGTTGTGTTCACGGTGTATCAGTGTGGAGGCAGAATAATGCGCAAAGGATTAGATAAAACCAATTTTGAAAGTTTCCCACAATTATTAGATACATCTAAAAACAATTATGAACAGCTTGTTGGTTTATAAATAATTGACGTTCAGAGGGTCTTTTATGTACAAGAGCAAGGTTTGAGACTGAGAGGCCTCATACTAATTCAGATATATCACAATCACATCAGTACCTACTCGTGCTAGGGAGGCTGATAGATATGGGTGCTGTTGTGTCCAAGTATCAGTTAAAGAGCTGGATGCTGATTGCTGGTACTATTATGGTGACAACTATTTGTGTATAGGTGACTGTGAAGAGAACTTCTGCTGAAAAATCTGAAGATTAGTTTTGGTGTGATTGAGGCCAAAATACAGGAATTTGGCAATGATGTAATAGAGGTAGCATATTTGCAAGAATTATAGGTGCTTCCCAGACATAACTTGACACAGACATGTTTGGCATTCCTGAACTGTCAAGAATATTAATTGTACAGGCATAGCAAGGATTCATAAGCCATTCAAATGACTACACAAACATTACTGTTCCATAGGACAAATATTACTTCCTTAATGTACATCAGATATACTTAATTGAGTTCCTTGACATATATTTCACCAAGTACCCCTCATTTCTAACACACTGAAATATCATCTGTACTCCACACTAATAAAAGTCCTGCGAGGAGTCCAAGGGAGTATAGACAGGTAACCAGCAACCTATGCTGGCCCTAAGAGGCAACTTAATGGACAATGACAGCTCAGTGACTAGGTTGATAGTGTGTCATGTTAGCCCTGATTGTCACTCCTAATTTCAATCAATCTCGGTCCATCGGCATGTAGTTGGAATATTGCTGAGCGAGGTATTAAACATCAACAAAAACAACCATGAAGCCATACCTATTCCCCTAACAACAAACTAGATGATTTCACAATGTTTGGAAGATATATTCATTATACTGGTCATCGACATGATGTGCCTTTTATCATGTTCCAGGGACTCTGATTAGAAAGCTCTAATTTCACAAATCAGGGACATGTCAGGGATTCCAAAAAAAGTCCACTTGGCAGGCAAATTGGGAAAATATCATGATATTGTTCAAAATCAGATTATCATTATGTACTTATCTTTGTCAATTCTGAAAAACTGGGGTTTTTTTAACTTAAATTGGGAATTTGACCTGTTATTTGCTGCATACCTGGGATGAATATCAGCCTCTGATCAGATCTGGAGAAATCCCTATTCATTGGCCTCCTGATGGTAAAACATGCATCACACGCCACAGAGGCATATGAACCTAACAGTCTGTGGTTGCGGTTGGTGCAAACATCACGTCTCTGACAGCTGACTGGCAGTGTCATGACCTTTCACTATTACATGATTTACGAAATAAAAAACTCATCTGAAATTGACATTCATCAGGGCTACTGTATCCAGAAAGCATCTGTGACTGATACAAGGGATGTATGTCACCAGAAAAGCACAAGCTGGGCACTGGTTGGAGTGACATCTGCATAGGACATATTGGATTCAGTTTATTTACCGACATTTTTCGTGGTACATGAGCAACAAACATCAAAATGTATAATTGATTGCTGATATTGTAAATAGCAGATTTTATGGAATATCTGCATTAATGATTAAATGAGAGGTTTGGTGTCATATTCTTTTATCAGCGGTGACTCACCGCTTCTTGACTGAGGTTACGTATCGTAGCATTGTGAGGATAATGAGGTACATCGATGATGCAAGGTATTTATGTACAGTTGTAAACACATTTTACTCAAATCAACAAGAAGTTCTCAGTAATAAATCCTCGATTAATCAGTGTCAACTCAGTTTATTGCCTATTACAGTGATTGACCGATTGGACTATCATTCTAGGTACGATGTATTTACAGCAATCAAAATAAACAAAGCTTGTCAGTGTAGATAATCTTCATTGTGTTACAACTGCAGACAGAAATTGCTCAGTCCTAACTGTTGATCATGTCCGGTCAAAATTTAAGAATGTCCGGACAGAAAAATTTAAATGTCCGGTAAGCAATATTTTAGACCGGACATTTGAGATTCCCATTCGGACATGTCCGGCGCATATGACGGTTTCCGGATCCCTGGCGGTGAGTGTGATACATGTATGTCAATAGGTATCATGATATTTCAACATGATCAACGTCATGTGATGTGTGACATTCTGCATGGAAAACGCTGAGTCAATTAAACACTGAGTCATTTACATCAATCCCATTCTAAAGAAGTCAATGAATACACAAGTACATTTATATTCAAATAAATCATAACCTTCATGTAAAATCATGCAAGTTACACAAAACAAACCTCACTATAAATATCTTCTGCAGTGGGATTATTATGAAAAAAAAAGTTATGCAAAGGAAATTATTCTGATAATATCTTTTTTCATGTTTGTTGACCATCCCACAACCCCCCACCCCCACACCAAAATAAGAAGTACTCAAATGCACTTGTTAAAAGCATACGGAGTGAAAAATAGGTTTTGAATAAAAATCCATCATGTGAAATATTGGTCCCGCCCCGACCAGTTTCAGAGTTTTAAATTGTTTTTGAAAAGGGCCCCCTTAGTTTTACCTTGGAACATTACCTTATCATGCTTATGACATGGACCCCTTGGCTTTCATGCTTAATTTCAACCTGTTTCATTTCACACAATACACATGATAAACCACCTACTTCTCCAAACAACTCCCACACTCTCCTCATACTTTCCTGTCAAATATTTTAGTGTAGTCTAATACAATTACACAGACCCAATAATCTGTATGATGGAACTCCTAGGCAAACACGGTACACAAACTACACATGGTATTTCTTCACTATGATAAAGCAAGAACATTCATCACACATGTACACAGCAAAGAATTTTTAACCTGATCAATATCAATGTTTCTTTTAATGAACAATCTTTGCCATCACCCAAAAGAATATTTAATTATACATAGAAACATGTAAACCTAACGAGTCTTTTTGATAATGGGCCTGCCTTATGTCAATAGCTCTTTGATAGCAACACCCTCCTTTCATCCAAGTCCTCTATTGTCATGCCCCCAGAGAGGACGAGACTCGTTAATATAGGTTACATTTCTTGGATGTTGATTTCCTGCAATATGTGTCCATGTACATTTCATCCACAGATATAGGCTACTGGACCGATGCATTAAGTTTGGAGTGAGTGATATTCATAATGAAGTTCAATGACGCCAGCCAGAACCACGACAACTATATCATGGTGGACTGTATGACATAGAAGCAAACCTGTGCTTGGTATCTTTATTAACAATCCATCCCACACACAAACCAGCCGGTCACACATTCACACTTCCTTGAAAGTCATCATGGATATTCAAGATTGGATATCAACTTTCATAATTATTCACTCAATCACTGTAATCATATGCAGGACGACTTGTTATTTGTTTGTTGTTCAATGCCACTCTCATCAATATTCCAGCTACATGACATCTGTCTGTAAACAATCATGCCTGGATCAGAAAATTCAGTGATTGACATCATGAGCATCGATCAACACAATTTTGGGATACAATGACATGCATTCCCTAAGCCTGAACAACTGAATGTGCACTTCATAACAAAATTATTGTCTTTTTAAACACAAGATACCATGTGCTGGCTCTTTTTAATCTGATTAATAAATAACAATTAAAAACCCACAGAGATTCCTCATCCTCAGGCTCATATCAGTCCATATTTCTTCCTGAGACATGTGATAAAACAAAATGAAACATTAATAATCATGATATTTTATAGTCAAAAGTCCATGTTTAGCCTGAACACCGTTGTGGCCAGGTACTATATTCTACCTGAACCATGAATTTGTCTTTGTAAAAGGTGTTTGATAATATAGATTAATAAATATTAAACCTCACCCATCAACAAGACATGTAACCTTATATTGTAAATATATAAAAAAAAATGTTTGTAATTTAAAGCAAGACAATCATACAGAGATACACCAGGCAATTCTGCAGCCAACAGGGTGATCACTTGTTAACATTTGTTGAACAGTGATGAAGAATGTTCATCACATCCAGAGAATAATGATTCTTATAGCCTACAGAACTGAGATAGAATATCATGCTTCTAATGGTCTATTATAAGATTCCTGAACAGAAATGTTTACAATTGCTTAGCATGCTTAGAATATTTTAGATACGGTATGCCTTTCAGATAAGACTGCTTGAATTTTATTTTAAATATTAACACCATTAAGAAATGTGTTTACCATGGTACATTATCAGATGCATGAGTACAGAAATGTCATCTTTATCATATTTCTGCTGACGGTGCTGAAGGACTGATATGCACGTAATTTTACAAACCAAGTCTGGGTCAAAGCAAGATTGTTAGTCTTTCACAAGAAAAAAACATCTGTTAATTCTGCTTTCAATGCATGTCAAATCGGAAATGATGAATTATATTCTTTTGTAAAATAGTAGAGCTAATTCAAAGGTTTCAACATCCATGAATGCCCAAGTTTACTCTCCGGAGAAGTCTACCTCTCACTCAACATGCTCAAAGCAATCTGCCTACACAAAAGTTACAATTCTGTCAAGCAGAAATTCTAATCTTCAATAGTTTACAACTTTCTATTCAAATGTGTGCTCAGAAAAGTTATTCTGTTTCCTATCAGTCTGCGTCTTAACATACTTAAGCCACTGTAGTCCTGAACAATAATTCTGATACTGATGAAATAGAGCTGGCTAGAGTTGCTTTTATATAAATCTGGATTGGTTTTGTTTTCATAAAATACATATATTCCACAGTCAGGACTGCTGAAAAGTCTTCACTAGTAGACTCAAACATTTTTCAGACAAACTGCATATATATTTTAACAAAGCCAATAGATTAACTAGATTTATGTTTTCAAAATTTATTTCTTTTGAATATAACCATAAGTAGAACAACCAATAAGTTATATTTTATGACCAAATTCTGAAAAGAAACTTATAAGAAAACTTAACCAGTTTTGTGTTACGTCAAATATATTGCAATATATCTTGTATATAACAGTTTCTACTTCAATCAAGCCACTGTGTACTCGAGCTTGAAGTACACACAGCATGCATGGGACAGGATATTATGGAAGGATGCTGGTGTATTTCTGTAGCATAAAGTCAGTGAGGTCATTGAAACTAACAGCCCAATTAAATATTAAGAAGCAAATAGGCTTGAAAGATGCTATCTTCAAAGCAAACATTGATTAATTGCCTGTAATAGATTGCTAAACAAACACCACAAAATTGCTTTTATGTGCAAACATTTCTGTTTCCACTATGGTCTTAAGCGCATCACTTATATGATATTTATGATATATACTATATAGGATAATGAATATACAATGCAAGGTAGGAATATACATCAAGGATGTGGCGACCAGCCCACTTTACACTGGTCATTTCCCCCTTGGAAGTGATACATACTGCTCGGTTATTTACATACACGTTTGTTTACCCATGTGTCAGCTTTTAACACAGTCGTTAACGTGTCGATTTCATGCCAACACACTTTTGTATTGTCAATATCGTCCATCAAAACATTTCATATTAGAGGGAATAAACAGTTGGATAGCTTGTCAATTTCATGTTATGTAAAAGTGCACAGCATGAGATACATTCCTCTCAGCGTGATTGACTCTTTGCCAATTTGATCGCCAGCTTCGATTCGATTGTAACATTCATGACGCGCCTCGAAATTGAGGAGAGGTACGATGCAGGTTGCACATGGATGCCAGACATTTCTGAAATTAAGATATTGCATGCATATAACTTACCAGTTGCAATTTTCCGTTCCGTAGGCATACTACTGAATGATACTGTTTTCTTTCGCTGAGGTCGCCTGTTGCCTGCATCCTTGTTCATGAGGCTGCTTCTCCTCGGCAACACGTTCTCCGGTAATTCAGAGTCACAGTCGGTATTTTGATCCTCACATTCTTCCAATTTGTCGTTTGAATCGCCATTCAAAAACACATCTTCTGGTTTCTCAGTTGGTATTTCCACCGGTTCCGTAGACTCTTGCACATCGTCCGCCATCTTTCGTGCTTTCTTGGACCATTCCAATTGTATTAATTAGGGTAGAAATGTCAAAATACACATGACTTTAAAATCTGGTTGATTCCAATCAGTTGATGTGATTATTATTAGTGTAACACACCCTGATTCTAACCTTGGCGTTTACGCCGTGCTGCGAGGTGTGGAATCGGTGGTGACAGCTCCAGCCAAATCGGCACCCCTATTTGAATAATGGACCTCGCCGACAGGGCCGCATTATGGGATAGCTAGCTGTTTTGAATATGGCCGCCTTACGTCTCACGATGATGGCTCCGGGGAGGCAACTTGTGTTAGTATTATAGACCAAAGACAACAGTCGTGCTGCAATGTTCATTTTATATGTTTGTATGATTATGAATTAAGTACAGAGTTGAATTATGGCCTGTGTTTATGTCACGTGATGTGCACGAGGCAGACGTCAAATCATTGACATGTCGCTCGTGTTTTCTTGAGTTAAAAGACGAGCACGAGAAGTTGACAAGCTGTCATGTCACTTTCACCGCACTGACTTCTGCCTTTGTATCGATGAATTCGACAAATAATCAGTCACATGTATGTTCGCGTGTGGGCGGTAATTTTCATTGAAGGGGAAATTAATTTCGCTTTGTTGAAAATATCGTCTAGCAGAAAAGAATCGGAACACATGACGAAAGTGTAAGATTTTAAAACAAAGACAAACACAGTTCGTGGCCTTCCATGAAATGTCGATGATGGAAAATCAAACAATGACAGTTCAATTAATACTCTGAAATGATGCGTAATTTTTAAAGACATTTTCTTGCATCTATGAATAGATCAAGCACCCACAGCAATGCAGAAATACGTAGTTTTTCATGGTCAGGTTCACCGATAATATTGCAATATCAAAAACTTTCTATCACTTTGGCCTAGTTCTACCATCCATGTATGAAATTATAAATCGAAAACTACAATTATATGATTGCTCAATAATGTCATAACTTTATGCTTATCATATGATGATGCAAGTTTTGACAAGCCATCTTCACTTTATGGGACTTTAAACAATGTTTTACATGGTGGGTTCTGTGACATGATAGGCAGGCCTAGTTGAAACATGGGTTGTAATTTGACTTGAAATAGATAAACACTGGTATATCTCATCAGGAATTTGCACTTTTGTGAAATATCATTTACATTTTGCTCGCCATATCCATGAATGTTCATGACCAGTAGGTGATTGTGTTCTCCAATTCTGGAAATTATGACCTGATAAGATACAGATGTATAAAAAATAATGTGACTTTCAAATTGTTATTACAAATTTGTAGTGACTGCATTGCAAGTCCATGGGCAAATTAATGCAGATGTTCCTTTGTCTAGCAGTTGAACATCCTGGAACAGACATGGTATTTCCCCACTTTTGCAGAGATATATCAAACCATGTAGGCCTAGTTTTACATTTACATGATTGATTTAAAGTGCATGCAATGTTAAAATACCGTTAAATTTGGTAAAAGAAGGACCTTCCAAAGTATTTTTAATTTTAGCCGAAGTTTGCCAATCAAGGGCACTAGGTTTCATATTATTTATAGTGAGTAAGTATGGTTTTACACTGCTTTCAGCAATGTACCCGCAATATCACAACAGGGACACCAGAAGTGAGCTTCACACATTGTATCCATGTGGGGAATCGAACCCGGGTCTTTGTCATAACGAGCAAATGCTTTAACCACTACAAAAAGCCTGGTCTGATTCATACAGAATTGTAGTTTAGTATTCAATTTAATGTGTTGTATAGGAAATACCCTGTTTTCCAGCATGTCAGAGGTAGGTGGCCATCACAGCTGAAGAATGATCATGATACCTTACCAAATAATATTTAGCCAGCCGGCCTGAGCTAAACTTTCCGTATCATTTTCAGTACTAGATTTTTAACTCGACATATAAATACTATTTACTCACTATTCACTGATAGAATTTAGAATTTTGTTGCATGTGATATTTGAAAATCAGTATGGTCAGTGGTATTTTGTGATTATCTTGCATTTTTTTAAGTTAATGGGGCACTTGAGGTCCTTGAAGTCTTTGCCTATGGTATTTCAATCAGGGACCCTCTCAAGCTTTACCTCAGGGTTGGGACAAGGACCCCTTGACTTTCTTGCTTTATTATTCACTGTCTTCTATGTTTAGACAGAGCTACAGATAAGAAGCATATTTGCGTAAAATACCCCCCAAAATATTCAAAACCCAAGTACTTTCAATGAATTTGCATACAGAAACGCATGCATTAAATGAAAAACTCAAATGTTTGAAAACAGCATGCGTAAATACCCAATGAAAAATTTTCAGCATGCGTACAAAGGAACTCATTTCCTAAACACAATTATGAGCTAATTTACTTTCCGAGTCAAGGCTATTTATTTAGGAAAGTTATATACATCTAAAACATTATTTCTTTTTTTTCTAAATCTTAAAATGTTTACTAATTTTGCACAAAACAAACAATAGTGATGAATAGATGAGTGAAAAAATATTGGTTACCCAATGAAAAATATAATAACCCAATTAAGATAGAAACCCTAGTGTAAAAGCTCAATTGCTCAGAAAGTTATCTGGAGCTCTGTTTAGTATTACATAGTGGGTTCATTTCCATCTTTCCTAATTGAGATATAATACCTAGATTATTTAGATACTACCATTTCTCATAGGATATAGGAGGAACCTCAAACATCCAAGACACCCATCTCCCTCACCACCCCCACTGATGCAGAATTTTGCAATTTTCTGCCGCGGAATCTGTCACCTGTGGCAGAATTTACGATGCGAATCAGAAGCTAGTCCTTGATATATACAAGTTACAGTTAAATATATGATTTAATTGTTTTTGTAATCCCATGTTAGAAGGACCAAAAATAATTATTTGAAGTATTTGTGTTATTTTAGAATAATTAAAGAACTTTCAACTTTCAACTTTCATTCTGTGACTGTCAGTTTAAGAATCATGGATAAAGTTCTCCTAGCTTCAAGTTTAATTCATTAAAATAGCTCAAGAGATAGCATAACTTTGTGCAGAATTCATGAACATTGGTTGCAGAAGCTATCAGAAATGACTGCGGAATGTTGGAGTTTTGGCCATGGAATTCAGTAGGGACTGATATGTATGCTGTTGTCTTTCTTGTAGACATGAGCCAACTGCTGAGTGAAACTCTGCAAGTATGGATGTTTGCAGACATCTGAATTCCGTCCGCTTGGCACTCAACCACTCCATTCTCAACCCCGAGAAGTGGCTCTGTGCCATGTGTGGAACCACAGAGTCAGTCTGGGTAAGTTTATAGTGTATACCTGGGTGTAAGTGTATGACATATCATACCTGGGTCTGACTGTATGATATAGGGTACCTTTGTCTGACTGTGTGATATAGCTTACCTGGTCGTGACTGTAAGATATAGGGTACCTGGGTCTGACTGTAGGATATAGGGTACCTTTGTCTGACTTTAGGATATAGGGTACCTGGGTTGTGACTGTATGAAAAACGTACCTGGGTGTGACTGTATGATAAAGTGTACCTTGGTGTGACTGTGTGATAAAGTGTACCTGGGTCTGACTGTATGATATAGGGTACCTGGGTCTGACTGTATGATATAGGGTACCTGGGTCTGACTGTTTGATATAGTGTACCTGGGTCTGACTGTATGATATAGGGTACCTGGGTCTGACTGTATGATATAGTGTACCTGGGTCTGACTGTATGATATAGTGTACCTGGGTGTGACTGTATGATATAGTGGAACTGGGTCTGACTGTATGATATAGTGTACCTGGGTGTGACTGTATGAAATATGGTACCTCGGTCTGACTGTATGATATAGGGTACCTGTGTCTGACTGTATGATATAGTGTACCTGGGTCTGACTGTATGATATAGGGTACCTGGGTCTGACTGTATGATATAGTGTACCTGGGTCTGACTGTATGATATAGTGTACCTGGGTCTGAGTGTATGATATAGTGTACCTGGGTCTGACTGTATGATGTAGTGTGTGTACCTGGGTCATAATAGAGAGTACCTGGGTCTGACTGTATGATACAGGGAACCTGGGTCTGACTGTATTATATAGTGTACCTGGGTCTGACAGTATGATATATGGTACCTGGGTCTGGCTGTATGATATAGGGTACCCAGGTCTGACTGTATGATATAGTGTACCTGGGTGTGACTGTGTGATATAGGGTACCTGTGTCTGACTGTGTGATATAAGGTACCTGGGTCTGACTGTATGATATAGGGTACCTGGGTCTGACTGTGTGATTTAGGGTACCTGGGACTGACTGTATGATATAAGGTACCTGTGTCTGACTGTGATTGTAGGGTACCTGGGTCATAATAGAGAGTACCTCGGTGTGACTGTATGATATAGGGTACCTGGGTCATAATAGAGAGTACCTCGGTGTGACTGTATGATATTGGGTACCTGGGTCTGACTGTATGATATTGGGTACCTGGGTGTGACTGTATGAAATACGGTTCCTGGGTCTGACTGTGTGATATTGGGTACCTGGGACTGACGGTATTTATAGGTACCTGGGTCTGTGTATTGGGGACCAGGGTCTGACTGTATAAAGGATACCTGGGTCTTAAAGAACTCATGGAATGAAAAAAACCTGTTTTGCTGGATTTAATAATCGACACAAAGCATTACGTAGATGTAAATATGAAATAACAAAACAACTGGAAAAGTGCTAGTTTTGCTAGTTTTATCTCAGTGCTCAATACAAAATGTACTTTACAGGAGGTAATTTGTAGGCACTTTCAACATTCAAAAATAAAACTAAGTCCAAATTGACATGGCAGAAACAGGCTATAGCCATTATGCAAATTAGCCTGGAAAAAGTTATCAAAACAACAATAAAAATAACAGCTATGTTTATGTACATAATAATAATGACATGTAAGTTGTTGTTTGAGGGTGGAATATGTTACTTTTACGTTCTGATGTACTACTCAAAAGAAGTTAAGGATCACCTGATTCTTTCATATTACAATAGTTAATAAAATGACAGATTAACATTACCAATATGAAAGAATCGGGTGATCCTTAACTTCTTTTGAGTAGTATATTTTGACGATGATTCACTATCCCACAATGCCACTCACAAATCTCTAACCACTGACAAATCACAAGCACGTGGGTTTCAAGCACCTGTTTTCACCTGTCGTCAAGGTGTCATAGGTCATGGACATTCACCTTGATCTACTGACACCTGGTTATGCTCAGTTTCAAAATAATCTTGTTTTGTTCATATTTTTACACACTTTTACATGTAAAAAGACATAAAAACCTTTGATACGCTGTATTTGTGCCAAGGCCCAATTAGTACTAATTGAGTTGTTTGAATATTTATATATTTTGTATATTAACTGCATTTATTTAAAATCTGAGATTGAGAAAACAGTTTTTTTTTCATTTCCGTGAGTACTTTAGCAATATGTTTTATATGATAACATCTCTCCTCCAGGCATGCCTGAGTTGCTCCAATGTGGCCTGCGGACGCTTCAACGAGGAACATGCCCTCACCCACTTCAAGGACACAAATGTGAGTCAAGTGTGAAACATGGACTTCATGTCAGGGTTTTACATGACACAGATATGTGGGCTTTCAGTGCGCACACATGTATATAGAATGGAAGAAGATTTTTTTTTATTGCATCATTGTACCAACTTTTTCAACAAATATAAAGTTCCTGTAATTATTAAATCTAACAGAACAGTGCATTACTCCATTTAATCATGTTACAGGATAAGTTTCTTAAAACAAATTTCTATATAGTCAGTCTACTGTTTCTAAGATGTGATTGTAAAAACTTGAAAATATTGAAACTTAAATTATGAACGTTTCAGCACCCCATTGCTATGGAAGTGAATGACAGATATGTCTACTGGTGAGTACTTGTACCTTGAAGCATTGGTTAAGTAAGGCAGCCTTTCTCAGTGTTGCCTAGTGTTTCAAACACTGGCTTTGTAGATGATTATGTTGGTGTTTTTACAAGCACTTCCCGTAGAGCTGATTTTAAAGTCAGCATTGGCTCGTCTCACTGAAGACAGGTTTTAAGAAGATATGAAAAGAAAATAGAAGTAATATTAGCCTTTACATGCATTATAAGCTATTGGAGTTTGACCCTAGCACCATATATACTAAACAGAAGAAGATAAATAATTCTTGGTTATATTATGTTTCTCCAGTTAATCTGTCATGTTAAACTAGGGATGAATTATTTGTCATGCCACGACAGATTTACTGTAGTAATATTAAAGAATCGGGTGTTCTTAAACTTCTCTTGAGAAGCATACAGCCTTTTTTGATTTAGTTTAGAAAAGTTTCTCACCTGTCACAAACATTTCAGCTATGCCTGTGACGAGTATGTAATGAATGACAACTCAGGCGGGATCATCACTCTGCTCCGGTCAGCGCTCAGTGCCATTGAAACACAGTCATTTGACAACATCGAAACACAAGGGCAGAGACTGCTGCGATCTTATTCTTACTCCGGAATTGAATCAAGGTGAGTTAAGGACATTTTTGCCACAGGGATGAAAATCTCTTTCAGATGTTAGCATGTTTGGAGTCAGGTTTGTTGTTTCGCAGAAATTGTATTAAATCCAATACCCCCCCAAACTGTGTCATCAATTTGGTTGGATCATTGAAGTATAATAAAAAAAAATGTATATATATATATATGTCCTGGGGAAACTATGGTAACCCACCATTACTAAGTGGGTGTTCTCACAACCAGAACTAAGCCCATTGTTTTGACAGAGATCGGATTAATTTACACATAACTTATCCCTTTGTGGATTCTAGGCAAGAAATATGTCCCCAGAAACCTATCATATTCACTTTTAAAAGGATTTGTTTCTTTTTTTGTTTGGTGATAAAATTATTTCCTGACAATTTGTGTAAATTATTTATGACAGACTAAATTACATGCATCATCACTGGCCAAGGTTTGGAAATTTAGTTGCTTACTTTCAACACAGACTGCATCAAATTCACAGGTGTGCATTGTTCCTTCATGAAAGACAGTCATGCTTGATTGCCAGAAACATGGGTCAGGGCATTAATCAGCACGGACTGCTACCGTCAACTTAGAAACTTTCACCCAAACAACCTCAGTTTTCCTGAATACCTACAGTTCTGCAGCTGCAAATCAGTACTGCCATAATTGTTAAATACTATTTTCCTTATGAAATGTTTTGCAGTTTCACACAGATTTCTGCCATTTACTTTTCAATTGTGGAATCTTTGAGACGCTGATATTCATGTCATTCTTTTGCAGAACACATGCGGATGAAAATGATAAACTAGCGACAGCAGATTGCCATTACAGGTAAGCCTTTCATGGTAATTACAGTGATTGGCTCACATCAAAATTATCATCCATGTGAACATAAGTCTTTGTTGTCCGTCCCAAATCTTGGTGGCCACTGAACGTAAAATCTCTTGAAAAGATCTACTGAACATAAGAACGTCATTTTCACATAACATGTTGTCTTGATATCTGAAGAAAGGTTTTCATTTTTGAAAAATTCAAAATAGCTGTTAAACCTCATTTGCCCACTCGCTATGTAAAATTAATCTTTGTATACTGCTAGGGTAAACTGCTAGGGGAGAAACGATACAGCACGATCACAATGCGATATGTATCACGATACATAGGTCATAATACAGTACATATTGCGATACACATATTTACATCAAATCACGTAATCATTGTATACTGCTTGGGTAAACTGCTAGGAGTGAAATGATACTGCAAGGTTACAATATGATACATAGGTCATAATATGATATGTATCGCGATACATATATTTACGTCAAATCACGTAGAAACGTCTTGACTATAAATAGTTCAGAGCAGGTTAGAAGTGTACTTGAAAAGCTAGATGCAACAGATTTTGCAATATTTGACAGACAAAAAGGCAAGGGTGGGGTTCGGGGTCATTAAAACGAGTAGTAAGTAACTTATTTTAGCATTGCCCTATATTGATACTGAAAAAATATGTATCGTGTATTGTATCATCTCATGAAAATTCATGATGCACCATGCACCAATGTATTGTTTCAACAGTTGGCTCCAAGAGACTCCCAATAATTAATATTAAGGGTCCTTGCAGGCAATATGAGGATCCTATGAAGTAATGAAATGGTGTAGTGTACTGTACATGTAAATAATTACTTAAGAGATTGGAATAGATCGGTGATGATGTGGACAGTGGTCATTATTGATGGATGAAATAACAGACACCCATAACTGCTGTTGATGCACTGTAGCTACATTGAATATTATGGTGCATCCCTCAGGATGCTGTACTTTGTCTGTGTCCATTCTCTATATGTGCGTACTGGATGCACATTTGTGCATCGCTATGCCTTGAACTGTAAGGGGTTTGGCTAACCTACTATAAATGTTGTCTATGTTCTATTTACAGGAAAACGTTGATGAGAACAGTATTTGTGAAATGGCACATGTTGATATGGCAGAAACACATGGCAGCAGTAAGTATTGACTTCAATATGTGCATGAGTAGCCTTGTGGGGTAGCCTAGAGGTTAAAGCATTCGCTCGTCACACCAAAGATCCCTGTTTGGGTACAATGTGTGAAGCTCTTTTCTGGTGTCCCTCGCCGTGAAACTCACTCACTCACTCACTCACCCCCTCACCCCAATTGTCTATAAGCTTTTAGACAAGGGGGCCAAGTTTTTTTAATTGTTTTGAATATTTGTGTGTCCCCTGGGTTTCATCAGATGTACCCAATTCGTAGAAAGGCAGGGGTCATTGGGCTCCACTATTCCAGTGTCTGAAATGAACACTGATGACCTTTTGAAACAAAGTGGCTGAGTAACGCCCTGTTTAGGATTCTTGGTCCTTCAACAGCTTGCATACCCATGCTCCTGGGTCCTAAACTATCTTTGTCACTTTATTATTCCCCGCCACAAAGTGGACGGGGATATAGGAATGGAGATCATTCCTCCATCCATCGGCTTCTCAAAGGGGATACATTTTCTCAAAAACTATTTAAGTCAGAGAAATCAAATTTTACACACTGATTTTATTGGTCATGACCTCAAATGAATTCGAAAATTGGTGTTGCAAATTCATTTTTACAGAGTTATGGCCCTTGCTCCGTGCTTTTCAACTTAGTGCATACTGCGTGAAATGGGGACAAATATTCTCAGAAACTTTTGAAGTTACATGAATTAAACTTTGCATGTTTATCTGAAAGATACTTGTCAAGACTGAGTTCGAAAATTGGTCCTGTCAATTATTTCTTTTACAGAGTTACAGCCCTTGATCCATGTTAATTTTACTTGGTGCACAGTGTCTGCAGTGGGGACACGTTTTCTCAGAAACTACTGAAGTTAGCTTATATTAGAGACACTTATCAAGACTGACATATTTTCTCCAGAGAAGGCAGCTTTTGTGTTTATTCATTTCCCGTTTAATCATTTTTTATCTGATGACATAAAGCGGCCCAAGAGCCTATCTCTTTTTAAGGCTTTATAGGACTTTTTTTATAGTTTATATTCTCTACTATATGAACAAACAAGAATCTAATGAGCCATATCTTGTTCTTTCCTGCTGTACAGTGTTTGAATTTTGAAACCCAACAAGACTGTCAGGCAAGTGACCCATCAATGTTGCCTGCCTTGCATTCAGTGCAATATGAATATGGGAAGTCACGAAAAATAAGAGACAAATCGCATCGTGATTAAGTTGAAATAATGCAAACAATTACTTCAGAATATACAAGAAGTTATGATAAAACTGAATATGTAAGCAGTCTTAACATTATCTGCCAGTCGGGCAGGCGGGCAGACAGGCACTTACTTCAGACACTGCTGCTATATTAACTTCATAAATATATTACTGAAATACAATCCCTGAATATCTTTCCTTATGTGAGTCCAGCCAAGTCCATGCATGTGACCTGTTTCTTCCAGGGTGTAGAGACTCCTGCCAAGAAGGCGAGAACTGATGGCACCTCCCCCTCCTCCTCCACAAGTACCACCGCCTCCCCCGTCTCACCCACCTCACCCAGCCTCAGGAAGCGGACCCTCATCCCAGGGGTGACCGGACTCCGAAACCTTGGCAACACCTGCTACATGAACTCCATACTACAGGCTCTTGGGTCAGTACAATCCACCTTCAACACCACCGTACTCGGTCAGTATAAACCATCTACAAGAACTCCATACTGAAGTCAGTTCAAACCACCCTCAACAACACCACACTACACATACTATAGTCAATATAAACCATCTACTGTAACTCCATGCTACAGGCTCTGGGGTCAGTACAATCCACCATACTACAGGAGTACAAACTTCCTACAACTCCATACTACATAGACTACAGCTTGGTGTTATCGTGACCTCAAAAACCAGGGGTACAGGGACCCCCAATAATAAGTTTTGAGGGTCCCACAGGAAATATGAGGGTCCTGTAATGAAATGGTGTAGTATACTGTTCTGTAAGATTTGATAATTACATCAATTATGGGATCTTTGTGTCTTGTCAAGAATTTAGTAAAATGAATGTTATTATGCATCCCTTGGGATGCACATATATTTCTTCTGTGGCCGTTCCATACATTTGTGTGTACTGGACCCACATTTCTGCTACCCTGCTACAGTTGGTATGATTAACCACCTACAACTCTTTACGCCACTCTATAAACCATCTGAAGCAAACTACATACCACATGGAAGCACGGATGGCCAAGTTGTCTCAGATGCCGCATTTCACTCTGCAGAGTTGCACACCATAAACCGATGGTTTACCCCAAGTATGTTTCCAGGTTTGTCAGCATCATACCCATATTTTTGGTTTTCACCAAAGAGGCATCACTTTAGGGTTTCCTCACACACCAAGCTGACACGCCATGACATAACTGTAATACTGTTCAAAGCAGTTTTAGACCTAAATAGTCACTCACTTGCTCCAATACTACACATACCCCAGTCAGTATAAAGCACCATGATGTTACAGGCATATAGAAGACCTGCGTCGGTTCTTCCTGCACCTCAGCTTCCACAATGGCTTCAGCCCCCCTGTCACCCCCCAGCGAGACATGTCCCCTGTCAGAATGATACCGTCCACCACCCCTGTCCGCTCATCAAACAGGGTACTGAAGAGGCTGGACACCCTGGAATGTTTCAAGGTAAGGGATCAACCATCTGGATTCAAGGTCAATGACCGACCACCTGGGGTCAAAGGGGGATGGGGGACACTGATATTAGCATAATTCGTGAGACAGGTGATTATATTTATTTTTTTAAGGAAAATTCTATTTTAATCGCACAATCAAATATTGTTGTAGCTTTCTGCGCAACATGAATATGATATCAAATTACACCTTCATTTATTGTCCCATACAGTCTTCCAAGACATCCAGTTTGGTTGTTGTGGGAGCAGACTATGTTATTCATAGTGTGGTGATGTCAGATCTTTTCACAGCTGTCTGTACACGTAGAAATATGTCTCCAAAATTACTGATGTCTCATGTGCGTTACCGTGGGATTATTGGAGAATTAACCTTTAAGTATGAAAATCCCAAACCCAATGGCTCTTTTTCTCTATCAGAATTTTGTTTGGTAAATGTATGTTGTATGACTTCCATTCTATGTATTTTGATATTTTAGTTAAGTCATTATAAGCAAGTTATCTTTATGTATCCTTGCAGCACCTGAACACCCCCTCGGCCGTGTCAACCCCCAAGTTTCGTCACAAAGAGGGGGGTCTGAGTGGAGGGGGGACACACGTCTCGTCCGTGGAGGTTCAGCCTGCTGGCGCCCTGCCCCTGGAGGAGGATGAGGAACACATGTGAGGACTTTGCATTCTCTGGTTCAATGTCGTAGTTTCCTTTGGGATTAGAATTAGTCCTCAGCAACTTCTGCATAGTGAGGGTTAAGGGTTCCATCCCTGGCTGTGTCATAGAAAAAGACATTGTAAGATGGAAGTTGTTGTTTCCCTTCCTGGTGCTCAGCATTTAGGGGATAAAACAATGACTAGTTGGGTCGGAGTTGGTATGCTGTGCCTGAGTAAGGTATACTTGTTAATCTGCTGCATGGTATCTCAGTGGGCTAGCGCTCTAAACTGCAACATGTTTCTGTAGAAGTGGAATAATCATGAACCCATAAATTAAGCTCAATTTCACCACATCTCACTGTCTCTCCCAAAGTGTCTCACTGTCTGTTCTACCTGTGAAGATCCAGGTAGAATAGGTCTTTAGTAAACCATGCTTGCCGTAAAAGGCGACTATGCTTGTTGTAAGAGGCGACTAACGAGATCAGGTGGTCAAGCTTGCTGACATAGTTGATGCATATCATAGTATCCCAAATGTGGATCGATGTTCATGATGTCAATCACTGGATTGTCTGGTCCAGACTTGATTAATTACAGACAGCTGGAATTTTGCTGAGTGTGGCATTAAACAACGAACACTGTCTGTTCCCCTGTGTCTCACTGTCTGTTCCCCTGTGTCTCACTGTCTGTTTCCCTGTGTCACGCTGTCTGTTTCCCTGTGTCACACTGTCTGTTTCCCTGTGTCTCACTGTCTGTTCCCCTGTGTCTCACTGTCTGTTCCCATGTGTCTCACTGTCTGTTCCCCATGTGTCTCTCTGTTCCTCTGTCTCACTGTCTGTTCCCCTGTGTCTCACTGTCTGTTCCCCTGTGTCTCACTGTCTGTTCCCCTGTCTCACTGTCTGTTCCCCATGTGTCTCTCTGTTCCCCTGTCTCACTGTCTGTTCCCCTTGTGTTTCACTATCTGTTCCCCATGTGTCTGTCTGTTCCCCATGTGTCTGTCTGTTCCCCATGTGTCTCACTGTCTGTCCCCCTGTGTCTCGCTGTCTGTTCCCCTGTCTCACTGTCTGTCCCCCTGTGTCTTGCTGTCTGTTCCCCTGACTCTCACTGTCTGTTCCCCTGTGTCTCACTGTCTGTTCCCCTGTGTTTCACTGTCTGTTTCCCTGTGTCTCACTGTCTGTTCCCCCGTGTCTCACTGTCTGTTCCCCTATGTCTCACTGTCTGTTCCCCCGTGTCTCACTGTCTGTTCCCCTGTGTCTCACCGTCTGTTCCCCTGTCTCTCTGTCTGTCCCCCTGTGTCTCGCTGTCAGTTCCACTGTCTCACTGTCTGTCCCCCTGTGTCTTGCTGTCTGTTCCCCTGACTCTCACTGTCTGTTCCCCTGTGTTTCACTGTCTGTTCCCCCTGTGTCTCACTGTCTGTTCCCCCTGTGTCTCACTGTCTGTTTCCCTGTCTCACTGTCTGTTCCCCTGTGTCTCACTGTCTGTTCCCCTGTGTCTCACTGTCTGTTCCCCTGTGTCTCGCTGTCTGTTCCCCTATGTCTCGCTGTCTGTTCCATGTGTCTCGCTGTCTGTTCCTCTGTGTCTCACTGTCTGTTCCCTGTGTCTCACTGTCTGTTCCCCCTGTGTCTCACTGTCTGTTCCATGTGTCTCACTGTCTGTTCCATGTGTCTCACTGTCTGTTTCCCTGTGTCTAACTGTCTGTTCCCCTGTGTCTCACTGTCTGTTCCCCAGTGTCTCACTGTCTGTTCCCTGTTTCCAGATCCCTCAGCCAGGAGTTGCATGGCCTGCTAAGGGTGCTGTGGTCAGGGAAATGGGCCCAGGTCAGTCCCCATGCCTTCCTGCAGGCTGTGTGGAGCAAGATCCCCGCCTTCAAGGGACACTCACAGCATGATGCACAGGAGTTTCTCTGGTAAGATGTCACCCTATGCTTCTTTATTTAGTTATGATACTTCTTTGGGAGACATGTTTTAAGTTTAGTGATCAAGTTTAGAATACTCTCAAATATTTGCCATCAGAATAAATTTATAATGGAATAACCACTTGATTTGCATGCATTGTTTGCACTTAAGCATGAAAGTCAATGCATCCTTGTCGTATCCCTATCAAATTCAAGATTTAGGTGATCTCGGGATTCAAATACCGTAGCAGAAAATCTCAAGGACCCCGACACTCCACTGAATTTCTAACACTTGCATATCAAACTGTACCAATAGCTTGATATGAGTATGGAGCATGTGATATAATTATGTCATGTTGATTCGCTGCCGCAGTGAGCTTGTGGAGAAGGTGGAGAGTGAGGCATCCACGGTGCCTCAGTGCGAGGAGAAGCCCAACATGATGGCGGAACTGTTCCAGGGGGAGCTGACCAGTCAGGTCAAGTGTCTAGCCTGCAGGAATGTCTCCTCCCGCCATGAACCCTTCATGGATCTGTCACTCGAGTTTCCTGAGAGGTATCAGTTCACCTCAACCAACAAGAAGGTTGCCAATGATGTCTGCCAGCTTACCGGTTTGTTTGCTTGTTGTTTTTCTCTGTTTTCAAGAGTACTCCAGCTATAATAATGACAGCCTGTAAATAATTGAGTTTCAACCACACAAATCAGTTATTGATAGAAGCAGTGATCACGGCACTGTGGTACAGTGACACTCTATCAACCAATGTCACCAGTCCATCAAGTCTCCTTGTATGACCAGCATAGGTCTCTGGGGACCTGTTCTAACTATGACTCCCCACAGGGTCCAGCTTTTGGGAACCATGTGTAGGAATGATAATCCTATTGTTATGCTGATGATGCATGGAAAAGAAAACAAGAGAAATAAGTTTCGCAAATTTTGCTTGCTCTTACAATAAATGGAAAAGAATGACGTTCCACGCTTAACACTTTTTCATTTCCATAGCCGATGATCTGTGATTCTTCATGTAACTTGGAGATACTATGAAAACTTCCTGAAATTTGAAATATGTCTCTAGATTGAAGAATGTCACAAGAAAAAAGTATCCATGTGACTTCAATATGTAAAAATTCAGGTTGTACTTTGTTCAGATAAATGAGACTGAATTGGCCTCTACATTGGCTAATGCACCTGATCAGACCAGAATATTATGTAAGTGGCTTGTAAAAACAAAATAGGACCATCAGATAACATGTACAGATTTGTTTTGCAGCGCTTTGTCTGGCTTTTGTAACTGAAGGGGGTTTGGGTTTATTTTTTTATTCAGTGATGTTATAAATATGTTTGTTTCAGAAATGTTGGACAAGTTCACGGAAACTGAAACCCTGGAAAGTCAGACGTACAGCTGTGACAGGTGTAATAGTAAGTTTACCAAAAGACATGGTACTCCTTGTTGCCCTGCCTGGTACTCGGCATTAACAGGTTGAAACCATAACTGGTGGGCTTGGTGTTCATATACTGTGTGTGATAGGGGTATCCATGTGAACTGTGACATGGTTTCTCAGTGGGCTAGGGTGATTGGGTAGCCTAGTGGTTAAAGCGTTCGCTCATCACGCTGAAGCACCAGAACTCCTGCTTGTGACCTTCACTGTGATAAACGTGCATCACTTCAGGCTTTCCCCCCTCATTATACTGACATGCTGTGATATAGCTCAAATGCTGTTCCCACACAGTTGCTGTATTACGTCATTGAAGAAAGTCAGCTCTCTCCTTTCATGAGATCATTGTATGTTGAGGAAATAATTACTTATTTGAGTCTCTTGATATTATTGAGGGAAATATATTAGATTAAACATGTCCAAAATTGGATTTTTAGTGTAGTCTACAGGTAAATGCTTATAAAAAGATGTAATGTGAAGATATTTTCTTTGTCCATGTTGTCAGAGATGTATTCTCAGTATGTGTCATAAATATATATTTTTGTCCTTTTTGCACCCTTCACATCTGGATGTATAATACTTCAACAAGCAATGACAGCAATGTTTGTGATGCAGGTAGACGGCGATTGCCAAAGTCAAAGATCTACACTGATGCCCAGAAGCGGTTTGTGGTGAACAAACTTCCCCCTGTGCTACGACTTCATCTGAAGAGATTCAGGTGAGTGCCAACATGAAAACTATCTCACCCAGTGCTTCAGAATCGAATACATGGAGCTTTCATCTCTGAGGGGGGGTGGGGGGGGGGTGGACGCCAGAAACCTATGATTGTGGGATCAAATCCTGGTTCAACCCGATTATGTTTCTAGGTTTGTCAGCACCATACCCATGCTCGTTGGTTTCACTGAAGTAGTAAACGCCCGAGACCTGCATCACTTTGGGCTCTCAGTAAGGTGGACTACCCTGCTTGTTTGCCTGCTTGGCTGTGGATGAAAGTTTTCCACATGAAAACTTCACATCTTGCTCCTTTTTCAGATGGTCAGGTCGGAATCATCGCGAAAAGATCAGCACTCATGTGGCCTTTGAAGAAGAGCTGAATATGACCCCCTACTGTACCAACATCCCCGATATATGCCAGTACAGACTCACCTCAGTCGTCATCCATCATGGCAGGGGTTTTGGGTCAGGTCACTACACTTCCTATTGCTATAACAGTGAAGCAGGTAAGTCAGTACACTAGTGTTTTGGCAAGGATATATGACTGTGTGTGTGTGTGTGTGTGTGTGTGTGTGTGTGTGTGTGTGTGTGTGTGTGTGTGTGTGTGTGTGTGTGTGTGTGTGTGTGTGTGTGTGTGTGTGTGTGTTCAACTGCGACACAGTATACAGACTCAGAGCCAACTAGTCCTAGCCACTTAGTGCCGAGCACCAGACAGGGTAACAATCATCTTCAAGACATTGTGCTACAATATCATCATGAAATGATATTCAAAGCTGTGTTAAACTTATGCTTGCCATAAAAGGCAACTATGCTTGTAGTAAGAGGCGACTACTTACGTGATCGGCTCGCTGACTTGGTTCAGGCATATCATCATATCCCAATTGAGTGGATCTGTGCTCATGATGTCAATTACTGGATTGTCTTGTCCAGACTCGATTATTTGCAGACCGCCGTCATATTTGAGTGCGGCGTTAAACAACAAACAGATAAGTTCACCAGCCCACCCACCCACCCACCTTCCCACCTACCTGTACCAGCCAGCATCTGTATCAATGTGATCATCCAGCTTTATTACCATTTCAGAATCCTGGATTCATTGCAACGACTCTAAGGTGGAGTTATGTCCCTTGAAAGAAGTGCTGGCCTCCCAGGCCTATATCTTGTTCTATACTCAGGACTACGATGTGCCATTTGAGGACCTTGCTGTGCCTTTAGACTCCAGTTGTGCTGACATGTCACTCTCCTGCTCTCAAGTGGTGGATGAGGAAATCACATTTAACTTCAAACAGCCTTCGCTGTCAAGTTCACTGACAAATTCAAAATGGAGAGATTCCTCCAGTTGTGGGTTGAAGCGCAGGCGCTCAACTTTGTGGTGAAATTGTGTTTGAAGTTGTGTTGGAACTTCAAGCAGCCTTGTATGATACAGACAGCATGATTATACATGATGGGATTTGGTGCCAATATGTCTCCCAGCAGCTGTAATGTCAAAGTGGAATAAAAACAAGTGTAGCAGTCTGTACCAGACCGAAGGAAATGTGACTAGACTCGTGCTTTGGAATAGTGGCTCAGGTCACAGACTGATGTTGGAAATGACGTTTCTTTTTCAATATTTTATCTTTAGCAAAACATGCTCAAAAACAAATTTGTCAAGATACTCATCAGTGTTATTTTTAAAATATCTGATTTGTAATGTGACAGTTCTGATGTAAATATTTCTATGTTGTATGAATAGTGAAGATCTTGTTAACTTAAATAGTGTTTTAAGCTTAGACATAAGCAAGAAATATAAGCATTGAATTTCTTTATTTGATTAATTAGGGAACGCCAGAAAATGACAATGAATTTAGATCTGATCATCATAAATTGGGGACCGGTCACTTAGGGTGGGGGGTGCTCAGGCAGAGGATTTTGATGCACTTCTGTACTGAAAATAATCTCTCGCACGCAGGCACTCACTCACTCACTCACTCACTCACTCACTCTTCCTCCTAATGCTTGAGGATGAAACTTTCCACTCACTCTTCCTCTTCCTCTTCCTCTTAATGCTTGTGGATGAAACTTTCCATGTCCTTTTACACTTTTTTTCAAGAGGAAAGATGCAAAATTGTTTTTTGGTTTTTTTGTGCCCCTCCCTTCGAGTCTGTCATAATTCTTTATGACCCTCCTGAATGCCCCTGTGATAAATGACTGGTCCCTTAATTGAGCAGAAGTGATATAGATGAATGTATGTTAGATTCAGGACAGATTCAGGACACTTTACATATACTTTCTCCATGTTCACAGTTCAAACATGATTCTTTCAAGAGCCAGTATTTTATATATATATATTGTTTTAGGCTTTTGAAAACAGTGAGTATGAGACTCCTTATGTTCTTAAGAGATAAGATAAGTATTGTGCTGAGAGCACTGCCAGGGATTTATCTGGTCCTGATTAGGGGCTGATTTGGGCGGGACAGTCTGCAGCAAAAAATCCAAAAGTGGTATTATGAATTTCGCAATTCATTTGTAGAAGTGTCTTGTATTTCACTTACAACAGGACCAATATCATGTGAATGTAGAGAAGAAGGCTTTAATGTTTAGTATAACATTTTTGCTTTGAATGCAATGTTAATATTCAATATTAAAATACCTCTGAATTTAGGAAATTAAGAACTTTTAAGATAATCTTCGTTTTGAACAAAATAACAATTTTTTTCCAATTTGCCTACCAAGAGCATGTAGTTTTGATTCCAAGATGACACTCTGACTCTCTCTGAAGCAACTAAATCGTAATTAGGACATAGCGTACAAACCAGTCAGAAAATGTTGTTCTGAATCCTGGTTGTATTACCATCACACTGGTGAAATAGGCAGGAAGCACAGTCATATGGAGATGCAAGATGTGACACTCTTGATGGATAACAACTTATCATTCTTTGTAACAAGGTTTTAAGACGTCTTGCCCCATCATCAGGTGAATCATTCTAAGGACACTTTCATTTGTGGTTGTGTCAGGTGAATTATCCTAAGGACACCTTCATTTGTGGTTGTGTCAGGTGAATCATCCTAAGGACACCTTCATTTGTGGTTGTGTCAGGTGAATCATTCTAAGGACACCTTCATTTGTGGTTGTGTCAGGTGAATCATCCTAAGGACACCTTCATTTGTGGTTGTGTCAGGTGAATCATTCTAAGGACACCTTCATTTGTGGTTGTGTCAGGTGAATCATCCTAAGGACACCTTCATTTGTGGTTGTGTCAGGTGAATCATCCTAAGGACACCTTCATTTGTGGTTGTGTCAGGTGAATCATCCTAAGGACACCTTCATTTGTGGTTGTGTCAGGTGAATCATCCTAAGGACACCTTCATTTGTGGTTGTGTCAGGTGAACTTTCTAATCTGCCAATCAGTGTTGAGGCTTCTAAATTCTCGGTATGCGTGAGGGAGGAATGCAATGAAGAGTATCTGATTTCTGTATCTCGAAAACAAATATAATTGGGGATATCCAAATGAAACGGTATACAGCTTTGTTATTATACAGTTGGGAAATAACGAAGTTGCTATCCATAAAAAGTTCACATGTCCATGTTTTTCCAACTTCCAAATGCCTATCAAAGACTTCAACTTTGTCAACATGTGATTATATATGGTTCATATCAACAAGAGTCAGTGTCAACTGAAGCTCTCTTCAAGTTCAGTGTCGAATCAAACATAGTTTCTCTTCTGTGTGTTCCCTAATTTGTTTCTATCAGTATATATGGCTAAGATTGTGAACCAATATAATTTGTGACAAATGTAATCAGATGATGTGATGTGATGTGAACATCTAGCATGTTAAAAGCTTGTGGGCTGACCAGATCTGGCTAAAATGATAAATTGTATCATATGATACCGGTTATGTGAACTTGATGTGCTTCCATCGTGAATGATAAGGTTGTGAATGAGATGATGTCACAGTATGGCAGCATATGTTGGGAAACTGGCTGGAACTGTAAAATGGGCATGGCATGAATATTTTGTATTCCAATAGGCAGCTTGTTTTGTACTTCAGATGTTGTGTTCTCGTGTCGTGACTATTGATTTTCATAGATTGTAAACCATCTTCTTGAGGCAAGGGAGTTAACCGACTGTAAAAATCCAGATTCCACCCTGGTCAAACTAGGCTATAATCTCTTGGCTCGATCGTAGTGCCACCTGTTGCTATTGCGAGTTATGTCCCTCCTATTGACCAATCAGATTGCATCTCTCATATCACTTGCACATGCTTCAAATAAAATGGTGGCATCCAGTGAAGATGATCTGATGGATAATCAAGATCTATATTGTGATAAAAGTTACTTCGAGAAGTGCATCAAATCACATAAACACCTAGACTTAAAACATGAAAAGATTTGGAAAGTACACATGCTTTGCAAATCCTGCATTCTACATGTCACGAACCAGATGTCCATCTTGTTACCCGATTTTGATTGGACTATGCATAGACTTGTTTGTCCAGCCAAAACATAACTCCACAATTCCAGCCTAGTTCAGCAAGGGTGAAAAATGGACTTTTATGGTCAGTTAACTCTCTTGACTCGGGAAGATGATTGTAAAGTGGCAGTGTAGACTTGTCACAAGTCACCAAGGTATATTGTCCCATTGTTTTGTTGATGATCATCAGTGCTACCCATGGGCTTTATCCGATGACCATTATAGTGTCAGTTTCACATTTTTTAGAAGGTTTATGTAACAAATGAATGGTGTTTTCTCAGGATTTTCTATATTTTCACACCCACATATTTTTGTGTCAGTTTTGTTCAGTGTTCAGAACAAAATCCGCTCCCTTTTTGATCAGCCCACCTCGACATGCCTTATTTCATTTCAGATGAAGGCACAACTCACTGTGCCAAGTCCCATAGGCTCACCAGAAACCTTTCATCATAACGGTTAGCCACAATTATGTTACTAGATTTGTCAGCACCATACCCATGCTCATTGGTTTCACCAAAGTGGTAAACAAATGCATCACTTCGAGCTTTCCTCCATCAAGCTGACACCGAGGTATAGCTTAAATACTGTTCACAGCAACGTTAAATCAAACTCATTCACTCACTCATTCACTTAAATGCTGCATAGTGTTAAACTCACTCACTCACTCACTCACTCATATGGGATGATGCCTGGGATGTTAGTGTTGTGCAGACATCTGTAGCCTTCGAAATTCAGGGTTTTTTTAAGACTGGTCGAAAGGACTCGTGGAAATATTATTTCACTAGCCCTCTGATTTTGCAGCTAATCTAATCTTGAATAAGATCAAATGTTTACTATGTTTACATTTTGTCAGTTTTATTCAGTTCCAGTTTGTAGCAAATTGCAGCATTGAGAACTGGCTCAGAATTACAGCGCTCAATGAGGACTCCCATAATTGGATTTTTATTTGTCCTCTGCAAGTGTACTAGCGTGAATTTCGCAGGTTGCATGTGTGGAATTAGTAGCAGGCTGGGTGGTCCCCATGAATCCATATAATGTCCCCTGATCAATCATCATCATTGCTTTTATATAGATTCCTTGATTAGCATGATTTCATTTCTTAACAGAGGAACTTTTCACAAGTGGGGCTCTTGGGTAGGACAGCGGTTCTGGTGTTAGCTCATCATGCCAAAGGATGGGACAATGCGAAGCCCATTCTAGGTTTTCCCCACCTTGATCAGTCTCATTAAAATCAGATATTTTACTCCATTTCGATACCAGCATTGAGATCTGAGGTCACATCAGGTGAACTTTCTAATCAGCCAGTGTTGAGGCTTCTAAATTCTCGGTATGATTGAATGAAGCATTCAGAGAAGCATATCTGATTTCTGTATCTCCAAAGCAAATATTTTTGGGGAGATCCGAATGCAACAAGAAGCTGCTGCTGCTGCGATATTATGTGGTTGTGGGTATTTGATAATCATGTCATTTATTATCACCATGGCATCTGCACCCTAAAGAGTGTACCCATTGTTAAGGAGGAAACGTGTGTGGCAGTTTTCTTTTCCTGAGATCAAAATTTCTGGATCAGTTTAAGAAAGCTGACATCTGATTGGTTCAAGAACCTTCAGTTTGACCAGGCAGTTAAAGTTTGTTCAGGGTGTGCTAGATGTGACTTATCGATGTGCCATCAGATCTTCATGCAGAGAGGGATCAGAGTGATCTGATTTTAATGAGACTGCACCATGATACCTGTGAAATATCGCTCACACACTTTCACTCTGATTCTCATTTCAATATACCTGGGGTAGCCAAGTGGTAATGTGTTCATTTGTTCTGCCGACGACCTCAGTTTTATTCCTTTGGGAGAACAATTTATGAAAAAAAAACCACTTAATCTTCTTGTCCATTCTGTTACTTAACTTTTATCTTTCATGCTCAGATCCTAAAAAAAAATCATTCTCCCTATTTCTGTGCTGTGTTCAAATTTATATCTGGGATAGGCAAGTGGTGAAGTGCACATTTGTTCCAACAAAGACATGGGTTCTATTCCCTTAGGAAAACATTTTGTGTCACTCAATCATGTTGATCTTTCTGTGATACTTTAATTATTCCTGTATTGCTGAGCTCTCTCTGTCTTGTTTTTCCATGCTGTCCAAATATATACCTTGGGTAGCCCAGTGGTTAAAGTGCTTAGCTGTTCCATCAGAAACATGGGTTCTGTTCCTCCTCATCTCACTCACTCCCAGCTTTAGAAATTGACAGTAGTCCCATGGTCCTTGCCAAACTGCCCAATAGTTAATGTATTATAAGGACTAGTAGAAATTTGCCATTAACAATGGTTTTGCTATATGTTATCATTATGGGGACTAGTTTACAGAAAGAGTTAGGCCAGGCGTGTTATATTTTTCGGATAACGGACCAGCCGACTCTAATTTTTGAGAAAATGTGAAGAAGAAAAAAAAATGAGATTTCCATATATTTTTTTCACTACAACGATAGCCATGTAGTCAGTAATTTTATTTGTTATCATCACCTTTTCATAACAAACATGAACTTACCGTTGTACACTAGTAAAGAGATACCCTATTTGACGTAATAAGCGCCCAGGGCGCTCTCAAAATAAGAAATAGGGATTTCATATTAGAATATTATTTTGGTGAAAAATTGAGCTGAAAGATTGAAATTTTGTGGTTTATGCTGACAGCCTGAAATGTTGACATACGACATATATTTTTGCAGAATTTAATTGCCCATAATTAAGGTGCATATAACACAAGTGAGTATTATACACGAATAAATAAGTCTTGTGTACATTGATCAATCGGAAGGGGTGATGATTGGGATTGTTCACTAGCCAATATATTAGCAAATATCACCGTGGGCGCTTATTAGAGCGGGGCGCTTATTACGTTGAATAGGGTACATAATTGATCTTTGTTGATCTCAAAGCCGAACATGAATAGCCTCCCTTGTCAATTGTCCGTGTTATCATCACAAATGGCGGTCTTTGGAGCACAGAATATGTTCATAAAGTATGCCAGAGGCATTCTGCATTTTAAAAAAATGCATATGGTTTTTCTTTTTTTTTCCTCCTCCAACCCTGGACTTTAGGCTGAATAATCCGTAATCCTAAAAATACAAAAATTCTGGCCTTAGTTTCTATTGCTGACTCCTATTTTTCCATGGTTACTCGAAATCAACCTGTAGTTCCAGGTGTAATTACAGAGCAGCAGCCGAGATTATAGGACACTTACAGTGCTCTTGCAGTACTCCAGTTTTAAGTATGTATCAATGCTAATGATTGTCTGGATTGTCTGGTCCAGACTTGATTATTTATTTAATAGGAGAGTTACTGAGTGGGGCGTTGAACAACAAGCCCACACAATTTAAGTAAGTCAGGTCACTGTGACTTCCATGGTCACACCTAGCTGGTCACATGTTCTAGGAGTGGTGAGTACTTTTCTTACAGTTGTTTGACAGATTGAGTGCCACTCTGTTCTCATGCCCTGTCCATATGCATATAGTTGTAGTCAGGTCCAGGAAACGATGGTTCCACCAAGATAGGAAACTGATTGGTTGTTGTGTTCTGCAGCATTACTCGTTCAATATCATGGTAAAACTTGTTGACCCTCTTGCATTCATAGAATACAGGTTTCCTACGGTAATATGGTTGTAAGCATATTTTGTATAGAGTAAACATGTTATTTGCCTTGTAGGGTGTATTAAGGAAAGACCACATTACTGATCTCGACACATGTACTTAAACTTTTCATGTGTGCATCTTCAACCAATTCACATATTTTTCAAGTCTGTTGACTGTCAACAAACCAGGAGTCATCACCATTATTGTCATTTTAATGTGTGAAGCCACATGTGTGACGTAGGTGACGTATCCTAGGTGTTTGAGTGCAGCATTGTCATTCCACACCCATTTCAGTATCCGGAATCTTTAGTAAATGTGCAATTTCAGGAATGCGGGTTCATTCTGCTGGAGTGTTAGACACCATTCTACTGGAGGATGTCGTTTAGATGCAGTTAGACGGGGATAAAATCCAGAATATGAAAACAGTAACATGCAAATTGAAGGATGCACTAAGTGTTGCCTTGATGAACCTCTTATCTTGTACTTACAACACAATGTTCCCATTATGCAATGTGTCTGAAAGTTTTATTACATATATCGTATATCGTATGAAGAATTCACATGAAGTCTTAGATGTAGTTTGTGTTGGAATTTTCATTTCTGGAATAACATTTTTCAATTTTCAAATAAAAAACATAGTACTGATTTTTATCACATGCTCACATTATTGCGGTGACCATCCATGACAGGTATCTCTTTCTTTCCCCCCTCCCCACAAAGATTATCATTAATTGGATAATCTATCTATCATAACATGTTACAATGGGTTAGGGGGGGAGACGTCTCTTCCCGTTTGATTTTTCTCAAACTGGTGTCTTACCCAGGTGAAATTAACTGATTATTACTTTGTACTAGAAATCCCATCAGTGTCCTATGTCCTGTATTGTGTCTGTGTTGTACTGTGTCCCACCACAAAGCCGCCCTGCAGTATTCTGATGTGTAAATAGAAGGAGCTGTTACATCTATTGAGAGCCAAGGTTTATTTTTGCATGTTGTGTAATCCACAATATTTAAAAAATTTGACAAATATGAATGTATTTTATCTATGAATCTGGATCTGTTGTGATGAGGTCTTCACCTGAAACGGTGCCCTGAACTGAATGATGAACGAGTTGGAATAAAGAAGTCGCCACCAAGGGAGACAACTACAGTATGCATCTCCGAGAGGACTAGTGCTTTGTTGGTAAACTGAACTCCATCAAAAAATGTTTGCCTTCTGGATTTCAACTGTTTATTATTCCTTCAGGGTAACATTTCATTAAAGATCTTGTTATTGCCACTTCAAGAAACTGCAATCACCCATTATCTATTTCATTTGAAATTTAGAGAGAAAAAACCTGAAATGTGAACCAGAGATATAATATGTATATATTGTTTCAGAAAATGGAACTGGTCTAACAGTTGAAAAATATTTTTGCTTCATTTGTTGAAAAAAATAAATGGATTAGCAAAATATTTAAAAACTGCTTCAAATTAGATTCTGAGACCTAACATGTTACAGCCTGGTCTTTTGATGGGTTTTTAGGGGGGGGGGGGGGGGGGGGGGGGGAGAGATTTGTTTTTATTTTATTTTGGAGTAGGGGGATGCTTTTGTTGTTGGACAGGTGAATGAGGGACAATAAGTGCTCAAGGAATTATATTTATATTTTCATTGGTTTATGGAAGCAACCTATAATTAACACCTGAAATTAGACAAAAGCTGAAAATGACTGTTTCCCCAAAATAATTGGGCAAACTCTGTTTAACAATGAGGTAAAACAAACAAAAAACACAAGATTTTATTACCACTGTTCACAAGAAACGGTGAAGAATTTATGTGAAAAACTTTATACAACAACAAAAACCCTATCAAATGTTTGTCAGTATCTTGATGTTAAAACCTGTTTGTTTTTGATTCATTCATAGCAGTACTAATCAAATATAGAAGTTGAATTTTATTTGTGTTTTTCCCCGACCACCTACATTGTATTTTATTGTAGGATGTTAAATAATTTTACAAGTATCCACCTGTTATGGGTTTTCCGATGCTTAAGAAACAATCATAATTTTGTGATCATCAAAATAAACATGGCCATCCTGAAACATATAATCGGACAATACATGTATTTCCTACAGTCAGTGGAGACTGTTTTTTTGCAATGCTTTCGCAAGAAGCCTTGTACTATTCTATGTATTTGATAACAAACTATTTAAGTTAACAGTCATGGTATATCAGGTTTGGGTTTAGGACTAGAGCAGTTTGGGAATAAAGATAGATTTGGGGGATTTTTCAAAATGTTCATCCTTGTCAGTCGTCCATAAACTGAAATAAATAAGGTGTGGCTTAGGTAGTGTCTTTGTTGTAGTGTGTATGTGTGTGTATATCCGTGTATATCCTCTGGGATGTTACTTAGTGTGGAACATGTCTCTCGGGCCAATCTACTTACATGTTTTAGTTTTGTTACATATGTACATTTTTAAACAGATGAATACTAGAAAATTCTTATTGCTAAAAGCCAAATCTACCTGAAATGTGTATGTTGCTGTACCATCTACCCATGTAAATAAAACTTTGTAAATGAGACGGAGTCATTTACTGGAGATGTCAACATCTACCGAAGGGTACCCAGTGGTGTGAGCAGGATCTGCTTATGATAGGTTCAAATCCCTGCTTGATCCTGATTCCTATTTCCATTTATATTTTACCCAACTAGTTTGTAAGATTTCAAAAAAAAATGTTTGTTAGAACTGTGTTCCATTATGCTTGTTGTAAGAGGCCACTAACGGGATCGGGTGGTCAGGCTCATTAACTTGGTTGATGAATGTCATCATATCCCAATTGTGTAGATCATGCAATGATGTCAAGCACTGGATTGTCTGGTCCAGACTCGATTATCTACAGACCCCCATCATACCGCTGGAATATTGCTGAGGGCAGTGTTAAACAACAAACAAACCAAATATCCTTGTTTAAGAAGTTAGGTCACCAGTACATGTTTCTTGAAAGTGCTGGCAATGATGGAAACAGGTGGTCAGAGTCTGACTTAATTGATTCAGTCATACTAGATATGACTTGTGTGATGCTTGCAGGAAAGCAGGTAAATATTTGTTCAAATGTTTACTGTGTGACTTTGCTGGTGACATGATGGTCGAATAAGATGTTTGTCAGATTCTGGGTTAGAAGAAACCCATGCTCATTGTGAGAGTCGACTAACAGGATCGGTTATAAGATCCCATAATCATGTATTCGAAACCCAAATTTGAACTGACAATGCTTCTTGGTTTGTCAAGACCATACCTCCCCACTGTCAGCTTTCCTTGTGGACATCTTTGCTGATGCTCGAAAGATGACAGAGCTCGTTATGTGAGGTGTGAATGTTCCCAGTCTAGCTCGACAACAAAACATCTTTCGATCATCCTTAAGCCTCAGTCACACAGACAATGCGACTGCGATGCAACCTCCTGGCGACCAAACTATTTGACAATCGCAATGAGGTTTCAAGGGTCTCTGAAAGGTTTCACTGAGGTCGCCACAAGGTTTCAGAGCGGTTGCAAAACCCATCGGTCGCAACCAGGCTTTTGAACATGCATAAAAGACTAGCTGCGACCGATTTGGTCGCTCGGAGGTTTCATTGGTCTCCCTAGAGTTCCCCAAGTGGTGTTATTCTAATCGCAGATTGGTTTCTACTGTGCGGCGATCGGTTTCGTCTACACAAGGGTGTTGACTCTTTGCAACCTAGTGGCAACCTATCGGTGATTGATCAGTGATGAGGCTGTGATCCACCGGTGATCCACCGGCGCTTCATCGGTGACTGGTTGTCGATCGGTTGCAAAGTGGTTTCCAAGCATGCGTCGACCGTTGGGTTTGCAACATGTCACCGTTTTGTCATAAGTACTCAGAGAGTTCACATCAGTTATTTCCTCACTATGATCCGAAAAGGCAGGAAAATAAAAGAACCAGAAATTGTAGAAGATACAATAGAGACAACTGCTGTGGTGCACAGGTCTGCCACAATGGAGCCAGAGCCAACAGCATCTCAACAAAAGAAGAGGCAGATATCTGATGAGGAGATTGAGCCAGATATGCCCGATGTTGACAGGACATTCTGAGGTAGCCCACGAAATCACCACGACTTTCTCTGTCCAACTCTGCCATCAGATTCTCATAGTCTCAGCCAATACTGATTTCGCCTTTTCCTTCTCATTCTTCTGTACATCATGATCAGCAACTGCAGCATTTTTATGTATTCTTTGCAGACGGAGCAACTGCAACTGTTCTGCTGTTAACATCTGGACAACTTGCAAAGAAATTATTTGATTCAGAAAAAAACACCCTTTTTATACGCATTCTATTTTGATCGGTGATAAATCGACAACTGGCCTCCGATCGGTCTCAACCGGTTGCAAACATTTCGCTGTATCTGCGGTGAACAGTTGCAGATCAATCACTGACAAGTTGCAATACCTATCGCTGATTGATTGGCGATCATACGCTAATTCCAAATATGTGCAGAAGTAGTTGCCCCGGTCTCAACGATCGCCAGTTGTCGCAAAGGAAACCATCAATATTAGATCATACCCCCATTCGAATATACGTCGCGACATGGTCCGAATCAAACCCCCAATGACATTTTGAGGAAGTCTTCTGGTCGAGTTCGGCTAATGTAATTTCTTTCTTCCTTTGTTGGTTACCGCCGCACTCAGCAATATTCAAGTTATAACGGCGGTCTGTCAATAATCGAGTCTGGGCCAGACAATCCAGTGATTGATATCAAGTGCATCGATCCAAGCAATTGGGACACGATGACATGTATCAACCAAGTCAGCTAGTATGACCACTCGATCCCAATCTCATAAAAATCAGATCTTAGTTCTCGCTGTCGCTAAACATTGATCTGAGGACATCCCATTACGGGTCACGTCAGAACGACCTTTCATCTGACCAATCAAGGCGTCGCTTACCAGATCATGAAAGTGACAGTCGGAATGTGTTTTCTAATCATGCAACCTCGAAAACGTTAACACGGGGTATTCCGAACGATAGTTACGTCTCTTACGACTGATTCCGTCAAAATAATCGTCTCATTCGTGACCAACTCGTGTTATTCAGGGACAAGCCGAATAGCGACTCGTGCCCCACCCATGGCCATTTTTGCGACCGGGTTCCGTCTTAGCGCTAAGGGGCATACCTAAAACAATTGTCAACTCGTTGCGTAATGGTTCACATATATATCGCCATATATATTTCAGATGCAATTTAAAGCATATCTGGACATGCGGAAATATACATTATAATTGAACACATTTAACTGTGCCTTGGATCTGATTTTAATGAGATTGACCTGATCCCGTCAGTCGCCTCTTAAGACACGCATCGGTTGCTGAAGACCAATTCTAACCCGAATCTTCACGGATGTAGTGGGTAGTGTTGTCGTCGGCGTGCACGTCTTCCGATCACGTCCCAGACGGGCTCTATGGGGGAACGATCAGACCTCGTGGCTGGCCATCGCATTCTGATGAGGTTTTGCTGCTGGGGGTAGTCAGTTGTGAAACGTGCACGGTGGACACAAGCGTTATCGTCTTGAAAGACGCATGACGCACTATGCAGTGGCGTTCTGTCAGTCATGGTGATCCCGCCCCTTATCATCATTACAAACCCATACCCAATCTGTCATGTTGTCATACGTCGGCGTTTGCATGACGTTCGTGACAACGCCTCCAAAAAACTTCACGCCTGTCCAGAAACCTGGACTCATCTGAAAACATTACACATACCATCTAGCTCTAAACACCTTGGCGTCAGGCTGGTATTTGTCGACTTGGTAACGGTGATACAACACGTGGTCACCGACCATGCCTATTAGCTTGCCAATAGCTTAAACCTAGTGGGTTGGCTCAAGTGCGCAACGATTTGAATAGCAGGTTGGGATCGACTTAATAAAACCTGGTTTCGGATTAATCGAAGATGGACTGTTATTAACGGGGCCGAACATTAACAGTTTGTGTCTGCAGAAACCTGTTTCAAAGTCTGCAAATCACAGACTGAGACACATAGCGCTCAGACGTGATCACGTTGTAAACGACGTATTCCTAATCTGATAAAAAATACTGCATTAAATCAAGAGTAGATGGGCTTCGTGTTACTGAGTACAAAGAAAACAAACAATACCAATGGCTGAGAGCGATTGACAACCTTTCACTGAAGTGTCAAAATCACACCCCACCCCCACCCCCACCCCCACCCCCACCCCCACACCCCAACACCCACACCCCACCCCAACACCCACACACCCCAACCAACCCCAATATCAAATGATTGGTCCCTTTGCAACAAATGCTTGAAAGGGTCATATTGGCGTCCGTCGTTTATTTGTTACAAGTGACAGTGGTAAGTGCTACAAGTTAACCAAGATTTCCTTTTATATTCTATAGTTGATGGTACTACTATAAAAATCGCTACATTAACCCTTCAAACAGATCTATGATGTTTATTTGTGTCCTGGTGTTGTCATGGCAGCGGTCGACTGAACAATAGGTTGCAGCTGCACGCCACGGACACCCTCTCCCAGTAGAGCCGATATGTCCACACACCCTGGATACACCCGGCTCGTCTCAGTACTTGGGTGTGCGTGAACAATCTGCGACACCCGAGGTGAGCCACGACCTCTTCACGCGCACGTGGACGACGTCGTAGAAAGCACCTGTCGCACGCGCAATCTGCCTGAACAAGTTCTCGTGGAATACGATCCGGGTCATATTCCAGAATATAGTACGATGGGCACAGATTGCCGCCATGTTTTCGAATCGCCTTCCGGGCGTCGGAGCACTTCCGGTAACCGCCGAAGAAGGATATGAACTTTTTGCTGAATGGGTAGATGTAGCCGTTCTTTCTTTTCATGATGGTTTGCATTCGTGGGAGGTTGAGGAAAGTGGGATGGAGGTACTCAGCGTACAGGTTCGGTATGTCCTGGCGGAGCTTCTCGATGTCTGGTTCGGTGCAGTACCCGGTGCCGGAATGGCCGTTCAGGACGTCGCAGGTGACGAAACAGGAGCTGATGATGAGGGTCACTACTAGGATGTACATACCTGTTGAAAAACAAAGGTCTGGTTGCTAATACTTGGTACTAATGTAAGAATGGCAGTCTTTAGATTTAAAGTAATCTTTAATAGCCTTAAAGTTGAAACAGAACCGTTTGCGTCAGCTGTAACGACTCTCACCCTCAGTAGTGACGGTGGGACACGACTCTCACCCCCATTAGTGACGCTGGGACACGACTCTCACCCCCAGTAGTGACCCTGGGACACTACTCTCACCCCCAGTAGTGACACTGGGACACGACTCTCACCCCCAGTAGTGACGCTGGGACACGACTCTCACCCCCAGTAATGACGCTGGGGCACGACTCTCACCCCCAGTAGTGACGCTGGGACACGTATCTCACCCCCAGTAGTGACGCTGGGACACGACTCTCACCCCCAGTAGTGACGCTGGGACACGACTCTCACCCCCAGTAGTGACGCTGGGACACGTATCTCACCCCCAGTAGTGACGCTGGGACACGACTCTCACCCCCAGTAGTGACGCTAGGACACGTATCTCATCCCCAGTAGTGACGCTGGGACACGACTCTCACCCCCAGTAGTGACGCTGGGGCACGACTCTCACCCCCAGTAGAGATGCTGGGACACGACTCTTATCCCCAGTAGTGACGCTGGGACACGACTCTCACCCCCAGTAGTGACGCTGGGACACGACTCTCACCCCCAGTAGTGACGCTGGGACACGACTCTCACCCCCAGTAGTGACGCTGGGATACGTATCTCACCCCCAGTAGTGACGCTGGGACACGACTCTCACCCCCAGTAGTGACGCTAGGACACGTATCTCATCCCCAGTAGTGACGCTGGGACACGACTCTCACCCCCAGTAGTGACGCTGGGACACGACTCTCACCCCCAGTAGTGACGCTGGGACACGACTCTTATCCCCAGTAGTGACGCTGGGACACGACTCTCACCCCCAGTAGTGACGCTGGGACACGACTCACCCCCAGTAGTGACGCTGGGACACGACTGTCACCCCCAGTAGTGACGCTGGGATACGTATCTCACCCCCAGTAGTGACGCTGGGACACGACTCTCAACCCCAGTAGTGACGCTGGGACACGACTCTCACCCCCAGTAGTGACGCTGGGACACGACTCTCACCCTCAGTAGTGACGCTGGGACACGACTCTCACCCCCAGTATTGACGCTGGGACACGACTCTCAACCCCAGTAGTGACGCTGGGGCACGACTCTCACCCCCAGTAGTGACGCTGGGGCACGACTCTCACCCCCAGTAGTGACGCTTGGACACGACTCTCACCCCCAGTAGTGACGCTGGGGCACGACTCTCACCCCCAGTAGTGACGCTGGGACACGACTCTCTGTCTGCCGCAAAAGCAGGTCTTAGGAGACGAAATTGGCGCTATTTCAGTGATGACAGCGTGTTACCTGGCTGACTGCGTGCCATCGTAGCCCGACGGCGTCATCTGCCTGTTTTTCCTGGCCAAGGCTCCAGTGCACACGTTAGGTGACTGCGGCGAAACTTAATTTGCGAGTCATGGCTCTGTTGCTGACAGGGCTTCAAAGAAAAACAGCCAAAGTCCCACATTTCAGGAAAAAGCCAAAATGATACCAAATGTTGTCCAGTTAAAACACCCTCGCTAACGCAGGACGTTCACGTCATAACAAACTATTGTATATATTGTAGATACTAAACTCGACTCTCCTTTTACAGTTTCAAAGCCCGGGTGTCTTCACGTGGTATTGTTTTTGGTTTCTGAATGTAAGGGTTCTAGATGAAGACGGCGTGAGTGAGTAAGGTTATACGCTGCCTCCAGCAATATAACGACGGTGTTGCGCTGAGAAACTTAAACTAATAATGAGGGCGATTATGGGTTTCCAAGCCACCATAGGCGTTTGACACCCCCAATGAATACACGGCACAGTGAGTGAGTACGGGTTTAAGCCGATTTGGGCAATATCACGGCGAGGGACTCGAGAATTGGGCTTCACACATTTTACCCATGTGGGGAATCGAACCCGGGTGACGAGCGAACGCTTTAACCACTAGGCTATCATGGAATAATCGATCTTTTTTGAACAAAATAAAAACGGATGCAATTTTTACAAGGTTAGGGACTAAACTGTAAATGTATTCTCCCCGGCGACTTAAACGCAAGAACTTTGAGTATACCTATATACATTTTAGATGATAGCTCGGACTATCTGCCTGTCGACCCTGACTTTGCATCACCTGTTTTTGACCGTCCTCGCGATTGATGTGATCCACGCGATAATACTTATGGAATATATACAATTGACATCTGCAAGATATTTGAAATTCACATAGTCAATGAGAAATTTACATCTGACATTCCGAGGAACTTTACGTTTATCTCGCCATATGGTTGCAGCATCGTCGACTGTTTTATTGTATCGTGTGAATTCTCCTTTATCCTTGTTGATATGGCAGTACTCTCTCGGGCAGGATCGTATGATATGCCACGTATGTGTTCGATCAGTGACGTGTGTACTTGTAAGCAAGTCGAACCATCACGTGCCTCTTGTACATGTACAAAAGTATAAACTCATCAGTTAATGAAAATTTGAATATTTACAACAGGTTTTATCGTTGACAAAATACTTTAGCCTTCATGAATTTGTCACACTACTCATTATTTTGCCTTGTCAATGTGGAACTGACGTAAAAATGACGTCAACAGCTTGTGTACGGGCTAGACACTTACGATAAAGGGAGACAATTTAGGGGGAGGTAGGTAACTCTTGTGTGACAATAGTTCCGTCAAAGTGTTAGAAAACTTCAGTCTTTCACACTGAAGTATACTACACACAAAAATTATGGGAACACCAAAATATTCTGTTATAAAAAGGAACAGTTAATGACATGTGATCGTCAATAGCGAGTGTGTCCTCCACGTTGATTGATGCATTCGGTGCATCTTCGCCTCATGGATCTTGCAAGGGTGCGAAGGGTAGCCTGCGGAATCGCCTGCCATTCCATTTGGGGCCACTGAACCAGAACCTGAAGAGCTGGTGCAACTCCATGATTGTCCCCGACACGTCGTCCCAGAACATCCCAAAGATGCTCAATTGGAGCCAAATCCGGTGAATATACTGGCCACTGCATCACAGTCACATTGTTCTGTTGCAGGAAGTCTCTAACGACTCTAGCCCGATGTGGTCTGGGATTGTCATCTTGCAGGATTGCTCCTGGACCAATGTTGTGCAACTGTGGTAGGACAAGAGGGCGCAAAATCTCATCACAATACCTCACTCCATTCAAATTGCCTTGAACAAGATAGAGAGGTGTTCGGTGATGCAAACTGAAGCCTCCCCATACCACCACACAGCCACCACCAAACCTGTTTTTTTCTCGTACTGTGGCATCATCATAACGTTCTCCAGGACGTCTCATAACCCTTACCCTTCCATCATTATGCTCAAGGCAGAAACGGGACTCGTCAGTGAAGAGAACTCTGGACCATTGTTGATTATCCCATCTCAAATGTGCCCTGGCCAGGCAAGTCTTGCAGCTCGGTGATGAGGACGTACAGCTGGACGACGTGACCTTAAATGAGCAGCTCTGAGGCGGTTCCTGATGGTCGATACGCTTACGTTGGTGTGTGTTGCTTGTCGGAGTTGCAGTCTCAAAGCACTGGCTGTTGGGAACCGGTTCCGAAGGGCTTGCAGCACAACGTATCGGTCATCTGCCCTAGATGTTACACTGGGTCTACCAGAACGCGGTCTGTCCTGCACTCTCCCTGTTGTCTGGAACCGTTCCCTCAGTCTGTGAATGACAGGCGGTGACACTTGAAGACGACAGGCAACATTCCTTATGGATGCACCATCTTGTAGCCACGCTATGGCCCTACTCCTGTCGTGAATGCTTAACGGTCTTCGCTGGGGCATGTTTAAGGAAATGTATAACTTCACAGTGTCTGAAGCTTCTTTATAAAGAAAGGTTGCCACCAACTGCATGGGAATTATGACGTGCACTATTTTGTTGTGTTTTGGCGTTTGAATCTGACCTGGCGAGGGAGTCTTTCTGCACCCAAGTTTTTTCCTGTTTTAGCATTTAATCAATTTGACCAAAAAATGAGGCACTTGCAAAAATGCACGACTCAACACGTCATTTAAAGTGCCCTCTGTGCACACAAAAAGTTGCATTTACTTAAGTTCATAAATGACCAAGCCACGTTAAGTTTTATACATTTCTATGAAATTTAGGGGTGTTCCCATAATTTGTGTGTGTAGTGTATATAATAAGAAATGATTACGCATATGAGTCTACTTTACTTATCTCTGAAACACAGGCTCGTTTTCGGCCAAATTGCTCCACAATTGATACCATGTTTACAAGGGCAGGGACGGGTCCAAATTTACTCCAATGAAACAATGCATGCATAATCAAAACTAACTGCAAACATAAGCGATGGTTATTGTTATTATACTTAAACATTAGTCCTGTGGATATCCGGGTCCTTCTCGTGATCTATCCGACCCCAAGTTACCCGTCCCAGCCCTTTATAAATTCTTTGCTCGCAATCTCTATGCACTAAATATTTATGCAAACCGGGAGGTCGTTTCTTCTGCGCATTCATTGACTTTAAAAAAGTCTCTGATTATGTTGATAAGAAAAATATATTCTTTCTTCTTCTAAGGAAAGGCCGTCATGGTAAATTGCGTATATGCACCGATGTTAAGGCGTGTGTAGAAACAGTATCTGGCAAAACTCCATATTTTGCAGCCAGTGCCGGTGTCACGCAGGGTGTATACTTACCAAGCAGGTTGTCTCCTCAACCACTACACGCCATTACCACTACATGCCCAAAAATAGTCATATAGATGGAATATTGCTGAGTGCGGCGTTAAACAACAAACAAACATGCCAAAATCACTACACTTAGTTAAAACAACAAAAGCAAATTGCCCAACGGTGCAGTTGACTGGTCCAGGAGTAGGGATTAGATGCAGATGAGCAATCTGAGGGAGATTACAGCTGAGAAGGGTGCACTCATGTTAACAAGAAGTTGGTTTGTTCAAACGAGTATGTTCATATGGTAACAACTTAATATAAAATTATTTAGACTCAAACTGAGCGTAAAAGAAAGAACACCGACTTTGTTTTTTATGTAATTGAAAATTGAATAACTGTTGATAAATTTGATTAATCCGTGGCTGGGTCATTTTGTGTTAAAGAATATTCTGAAAACTGGGGTAGATAAAAGTGACAAAACCGTTTCCATATTCATAAGAAATCTCTGCGAATTCAACTATATCATGAGCACGTGTTTATGAACCACTCTCAAAAAGGGATGAGATCTGGTGTTCGCGAAAAAGTGAGCGTTACATAGGGAATGTAATAATTAGAATGTGTTTTCTTATCATGCAACCTCGAAAAAATTCACACGGGGTGTTCCGAACGACAGTTATGGGCTATATGTCTATCTCTCGCTTCAATAGGGTACATATTTGAAACGGAAGAGACTTTCTACAGCCCGTTGGAAGTACTGCCATACAATATCGACATACAATATACGAGACATTCAACAATTTGTTTTGTTCAGTTTTCAAATTATAATTTTCAAAAGGTTTCCCGGAATGGAAGTCGCCAGTTTGAAACAAGCGCCGTAAAGCTCGAGAAAGGAATGGCTTATGTACACTTCTTCTTAGAAAATTTCAGTTTCAAGAACATGCGGTGTTTGTCTGATTTAGTGGAGTCTGTTTCTCATAGAAATGAATTTGCAACCGAATGATCCCTACCCATCTTCCCAAGGCAAAGAGGTTAACTGACTATAAAAGTCCAGTTTCCACCCTTGCTGAACTAGGCTGGAATTATGGAGTTACATTTTGGCTGGACTAACGAGTCTATGCATAGTCCAATCAAATTCGCGCACCGAAATCAAAATCCGGTTCGTAAACTCTCGTGCAAATGTCGGTCGATTGCAGGATTTGCAAAGCATGTGCACCGCCAACTCGTTGTCAGCAGATATTTTCCCAAATCTTATCATGTTTTTAATCAAGGTGCTCACGTGATTTGATGCATTTCGCGATGTAAGATCCGTTTTATCACAATATAGATCTTGATTATCTATCAGATCGTTTTGACTGGGCGCCACCATTTTGTGTGATGCAAACGCAAGTAATACAAGAGGTGGAATCTGATTGGTCCATAGGAGAGGCTTAGAAGGGACAAAACTGGTAATAGCGACTAGTGACGCTACGATCGAGCCCAGTAATTCCAGCCTAGTTCGGCAAGGGTAGAAACTGGACTTTTATAGTCAGTTAACTCTCTTGCCTCGGGAAGATGGATCCCTACCAGGTTTGAAATGTAAATTTATGCCGAAAATTGCCAATTTATTTATTTTCAAGGATAACATGTCTAAGCCACCTATTAGCAGTTGTGTATTATGCGAATTATTTAAACGTTTCTTTGAAAGTTTTAAACCAAATTGTATTTTAGAAAATAAAACCACGTGAAAGTATGCTTTGTGTGCTGACTAAGGGCCGGCACGGTTCATTTTGTTGATATAATATCTCTTACGTAAGATATTTCATTTGAAAATCAAACATATGATTAAATCAAGTGATGGGTAGAGTGGTTTGCTCCTCAGTTCGGTTCTCAGGCACGCCACCGAACGTACCGCAACTACTAAACACTTCCCATACTCCGCACATCGATGTTACGGACCTACCGAGGGCATAGCTAATACTGAAATAAAACCTTATACACAGACTGGTTCCATGCTGTATATGCACTGGGTCACGTTTATGATGCGAGTATTCTTTAAGAACGCCCAATGAATCATGTTTTAGCTCTGTTGCATAACGCTCTAGAATGCTTTTCATTTAAAAAGATACATAGATCTGACCTTGGACGTTAAAATACACTGTTGAATAGTGGTATTTTCTATCATGTCAAAATTTTATTCCATTTCTAAGTTTAAGAAGCACCAGAAGATGTCGTTATCTTAGTTATTACTGACTAAACACCGCGTGTCCTAGGATATGGGCATCATAGAAATTCGGTGCGAGGGTGATATTTTAATAGAAAATGTCCCCGAAAATGCTGTAAACACAATTTGTCCTCAGTCTTGCACACTCTAAACTCCCTCACCGATCCTCCTGCATGTGCTCATTACAAATGTGATGTGGTTCCCACTCCTCTCCGCTCTACTCCAATCCGCTCCACTTCACCCGTCTATACTTCACCCCTCTCCACTCCACCCCTCTCCACTTCACTCCTCTATACTTCACCCCTCTCCACTCCACCCCTCTCCACTTTGCCCATAAGAATTCAAAACAGTCCGCCCTCTATCGTGCAGTACAGCTGACGTTAGATAAAAACGTTGTGTTTTCATGCATAGTTCCAGGTTACGAGTTGACTGTGTCGTTTTGAACTCCCCAAATGGGTGTTTATATTATCTAGGCGGTGGAATTTGAGTTGTCATAAATAAAACGATTTTTTTCATACATAAGGACGAATTGTTAGGCAGGATATTCTATTGTATACGTTGATAATGGTGTCGGTTCATATGGTCGTGGAGTCGCGTTCAAGTCGGCCTTGACTGCTGTCCTACCTTTTGTGTTGCAAGCTGTTGGTTACAGAAACGCGCGTACCGAATAAAAGAACTCTATACACAGTTATCTGAGAGCCTCACCAGGATATCTAGATTCTTGTTGTTTGTTTGCAATGAAAAACTTAACATGACCTCATTCTTATCCTTTCGCAACTCGGCTACTTGCAATACAATCAAATATATCCCAGACTAGTTAAAAGATAGTTCACTGCACATTTCAACATCGTTCATGTATTATGTAGACTTTTTTCGAGAAAATACGAAATTTGCGGATAAAGTCAAAACATAATTGTCCACAGCATCGACCACAGCTACGATGCATTGTTTTGTACTGTATAGTTGTACGACATGACAACTACGTGGCCCACAGAGGCCGAAAAAAACCTGGACATTCCTCAAGCGGTCGAAGCGCTGAGACTGTCGTCAATGTTAAAGAATGGGAGTTACGATCGTCTTAGCGCTACGGCAGCTTTGACGAACGGACCCTGGACTGTGATTGTAAGGTCAATTTAGTACTGTAGATCACTGTAGTGATGAAAGCATGTTTATTAATCTTTGATATTCGATTGCTGTGGCACAAGTGCAGATTTTAGGTTAATGGGGTGCATTGTGACAAGTTTGTCACTTAATGAATTAGTTATTGGGTTGTTACACGTTTATCTATAAACCCGATCGCCAATATAACAACTACACTGTATAAATATCCAGTACATAACCTGGACCACCAAATGTTCTCAACCACGTCAACCATCGAGTCAGGGAGCATCGGGGCGACGTCAACATCATAGCAGGACTTGAGCGAATTTACAAATCTGCCTTATTGAGATCGCAAGTTACCAAATGGCTGACTATTATTAGTACAAAATAATAAGAAAAATAACCATCAAAACACCTATTTATGTGTATGTTAACACCAGTATGATTAAACCACTTGATTAGTACATACATGCAAGTTTTAAATGTTAGGGAAGATCTTCTTGTAAGAATACCAAATGATAATTTCAAAAGACATAGTATCAGACTGTTGTCGATGTGTAACCTCATTAGTCTTTAATTTCTCATCTGAGAAAATACTGTAAGCAAGAATAAAAGTGATAACTCCTCCAAATACCTCTTCAAACTATTTCCTGTGGGATCACAGTTGACCAGATTTTGTGATACAATATAACAAGTAGTGTAACCGACAAATACTTCTTTACCTGCAAGTTAACACCGACATTGTTTAACCCTTTGATTAGCACATACTTGCAAGCTGTTAATATTAGAGAGTATCTTCTATTAAGCATAACAAATCATACTTTCAGCAGACATTGTTTAGACTGTTGCCATTGTGTAACCTTATTAGTCTTTAAATTCTCAATTTAGAAAATAGTGTGAGCAAATATAACAAGTGATAACTCCAACCTTTACATCTTTATACTATTTTCCAATGAAATTATTGATCTAATAATATGAAGACCGTTACTTTTCAGGGAAAGTGACTTTACATCTCAGACAAGCTTGCTTTAGTCTGCGTCCTCCTGCGAAACATTTTTACAATTGTTGTAGCTAAAACACTTTGTATATGCGGGTTATTCATATCAAGAACTTAAGTTTATCTACATCATGTACGGTCGCGTTGGCCAGATTTGCTTTTTCGAGCAGTAAGATTCTAAAATCAGAATAAAAGGGGCATTTTAAAAGGAAGTGCATTTCGTCTTCGACACATGAATGGTGACAGAGTTTACAGACTCCATTTTGCAGCGGTACAGATGGCCTACATATTCTACCGGTCTCTATTTCTAGAGGGAGAGTTCCACAGCGAAACTTAGCCAGGATGTATCCTTCTGTGTGATCTTGGCATTATCTTGTTTACATAGGTTTCGGTTGTCAGGTATGTCTTGAAAATCCTATACGTCCGTAACTTGTTTCCATTACTCTGTCCACTATCACCATGGAGACTTGTAAGCCACTTTTCTTTGTCAAGTTGTAACAGCTCTGATTTGACACAGTTGAATTCCAATTCGTTCATGTTGTGTATATCCTGAATATTCAAGTTCAGTCTTTGAAGCAGAGTAATCACTGTGTTTGCCCATCCTTTCCTGTATCCAAGAGACCAAGCTAGGACAACTCTGGGCGTTCTACCACACCACAAGTTAACCTCAGTTCAATCGACAACAGGATATGTGGTGATATTAAACCTTACGCGGGCCCCATAAAACCACAAATGCCCCGGATGATACGGCTATAATCTACTTTTTTCTGTTTCAAAGACGCGGCATTGTGTTATGGGCCAGCTATTTGTCGCCTTGATGGCCTGTCCAAGTTTGTACACAGTGTTATCAGAGGTGTCATTCTGTCAAACAAGATGGAAAACACACGTCTCCTTTCAACTACATGAGCTACTGAAATTGAAAAATATTCCACGTACCTGTATTCGTTTCCCACCGAAATAATTGGGCAACAGTCACAACTTCCTGGTCTAAAAATACCTTCGAAGGCCAACTCAACGTGTGCCTATCAATGCTTCACAAAGTGCATTGAACTGACAATACTTTAACATGTCTTTTCATAACCAGACTATAAACAGTGATGCATTTTCTTAGGTGACAACGCAGTTTCTTTGGTACCCCCTACATTGATCATAGTCATGTGATGAGCAGGTGGGCGTATCTTTGCCGTGTCTGGTAATTGTACCCTCAAAATGCGATCGTTATAGAAACCCCTTTGTGTTTGATAGGTGTAGAAGCAAACAACAGTGAGTGAGTGAGTGAGTTGGGTTTAACGCTGGTTGGTCCAGTTTTTCACTTCAATCTCTCAGTGTGTGGTGAAAGACAGTCTGTGGTGATTAGGACTGCCTGGCGCTCTGACACCGCGCCCACTCAACACGCCGTAGACCTGGGTTCGATTCCTGATATGGTTGAAGCCGATTTCTGGAGACCTCCGCTGTGAGATAGCTGGAGTGTTGCTAAAACAGCGTAAAACCCGACGTTTTCTTTCCGGGCGGGCAGTGGAAGATGTACGACAGAAAGGTGTAACCCTCGAGAATGGGCACAGTGCTGACAGATTGTGGAAAATAACTGCGGTGAAAATAGCTCGGATCCTCCTCCAGATCCTGATAAGACTAAGGGACGTAACTCATCGTGAATATCAAATCACCGTCACACACATATACGCACGCACATACGCACGCACGCTAGCACGCTAGCACGCACACACACACATAATCCAAACATAAAATTTGCTTGTGAACAAAATCGCATGAATTGAATGCAAACCATTGGTCATGACTTTTATGGCAAACAGCCATGGAGCGTCAGGGATGACCAGTGAATGTTGACAACGATGGTGCCCCGATGGATCCCGACAACAGTCTGACGTCGTCTTACTGAGCGTCCTACTTGCAGCCGATTGGACCCGGAGCCAGTCCTCTTGCAGAGCTGCCAACCGAAGGACCAGATTGTCTTCGAGACGCTGACATACACGTTCCAGTCTTATCAGTCACTACTTTGTGAGCGTTCTCTGATGGTGTGGATCGTTGATCAAGTCTTAAATCACCAGTTTCCCTGATCCATGTTTAGTTATATAACGGCGACTCTGACATAGAAGGAGACCCATGAAGATCCGGGGTAAAATAGGTCTTCAGCAACCCATGCTTGCCGTAAAAATCGACTATGCTTGTCGTAAGAGGCGACTAACGGGATATCGGGTGGTCTGGCTCGCTGACTTGGTTGATGCATGTCATCGTATCCCAAATGCGTGGATAGAAGCACTTGATGTCAATCACTGGATTGCCTGGTCCCGACTCGATTATTTACGGACTGCCGTCATATAGCTGAAGTATTGCTAAGTGCGGCGTTAAACAACAAACGAACAAAACATAGAAGGAATACTGAAGATTGCGGCGTTACGCAACATTCACTCGCTCATTTAGCATGTGTTTGTTGCTGCCCTGATGTTATTTTACACCAGGAACTAGACGTTACTTTACACCAGGAACTAGACGTTATTTTACATCAGGAACTAGACGTTATTTTACATCAGGAACTAGACGTTATTTTACACCAGGAACTAAACGTTATTTTACACCAGGAACTAAACGTTATTTTACACCAGGAACTAGACGTTATTTTACACCAGGAACTAAACGTTATTTTACACCAGGAACTAGACGTTATTTTACACCAGGAACTAGACGTTATTTTACACCAGGAACTAGACGTTACTTTACACCAGGAACTAGACGTTATTTTACACCAGGAACTATACGTTACTTTACACCAGGAACTAGACGTTACTTTACACCAGGAACTAGACGTTATTTTACACCAGGAACTAGACGTTACTTTACACCAGGAACTAGACGTTATTTTACACCAGGAACTAGACGTTACTTTACACCAGGAACTAGACGTTACTTTACACCAGGAACTAGACGTTATTTTTGTCACACTGCAACAAGACAGAAAGCAACGGGAAACCCACGAACAGCCAGATCCGTATATCCGGTAAATGTTGGTCGTCCGTGTGTCCACAGCTGTCGCACAGAGTATACTGTCGTCACGTGAGTCGTACAGCTGTCGCACAGAGTATACTGTCGTCACGTGAGTCGTACAGCTGTCGCACAGAGTATACTGTCGTCACATAAGTCGTACAGCTGTCGCACAGAGTATACTGTCGTCACGTGAGTCGTACAGCTGTCGCACAGAGTATACTGTCGTTACGTGAGTCGCACAGAGTATACTGTCGTTACGTGAGTCGCACAGAGTATACTGTCGTTACGTGAGTCGTACAGCTGTCGCACAGAGTATACTGTCGTTACGTGAGTCGTACAGCTGTCGCACAGAGTATACTGTCGTTACGTGAGTCGTACAGCTGTCGCACAGAGTATAATGTCGTTACGTGAGTCGTACAGCTGTCGCACAGAGTATACTGTCGTTACGTGAGTCGTACAGCTGTCGCACAGAGTATACTGTCGTTACGTGAGACGTAGAGCTGTCGTACAGAGTATACTGTCGTTACGTGAGTCGTACAGCTGTCGCACAGAGTATAATGTCGTTACGTGAGTCGTACAGCTGTCGCACAGAGTATACTGTCGTTACGTGAGTCGTACAGCTGTCGCACAGAGTATACTGTCGTTACGTGAGTCGTACAGCTTTAGTTACATTGGAGATTAGACGTCGTTTCTTTCAGGTATTTTTAGAAACATTCAATTTGTTGAAACCTGTCAAAAGTGACAAATGAAAACCATGATCTGCAGCGTACTGCATGTATATATTGCATGCATTTGTAAATTTGTTTAAATTATTTCTTCAATAAAATATCACAAATCTCACACAGATACAAATATTTAGATGAAGTGTGACTCCTTTGTAACACGAAGGCTCAACCAATGCATTTCGAGGGAGACGACAACGAGTATTTACATCATCTGATGAACGACAGTTGCTGTCTCTAAAGAACAAAATCATAAAATAATGCTTGGTAGAAATCATTTACCGTTGAAACCGTTAAATTTGAAAAACGGATGGTGATTTAGTATTGCAATTTTAAGTTCTCATGATTTATTTCTTTTATATTTTTTTTTTCACATTTCAGTAAAAGGGTAATTCTCAAAAAATGGTTGGTCTGACTACATCATTTTGGGCTGTAGATGAAACGTCTGTTGTTAAATTGACTGATCAGAATTCAAAATTCAAAACATTTAATAAAGGTACCACCCTTTAATGGAATACAAACTTTTCTTTCACATATTGCCATGATACACCATATTCATTCAGCAGGTAGTAGAGGACAACATGCAAAGGGAAAGAGGAAAGAATATTTACTGGTATTGTATATCTTTAAACAGAATTGTGTTGTGATATAAATAAAAATATGATAAAAAACCCTTTATTCTTCATCCTTGACAAAAGAAGTATTAGTTGCCCACTGGTGTCACCCATCACAAACACGTGCAAAAGCAAGTCAGTTGTTTACCTGAAAAGAAAAAGCAACTCACAAAATATATGTGTAAACCACCATTAGGGCTTATTGTATGTTCACGAAACGAACTAAAACGGTGCAGTCGCATTGAGTGGGTGGTGCATTCGCGTGGATAGGGTGAATATGGATATGCATTCACGTGAGTAGGATGAATATGCATTCACGTGAGTAGGGAGAATATGGATATGCACTCACGTGAGTAGGGAAAATATTGATATGCATTCGCGTGGATAGGATGAATATAGATATATCATTCACGTGGATAGGGTGAAATATATATATCATTCACGTGGATAGGGTGAATATATATATATATATATATATATATATATATATATATATATATATATATATATATATATATATATATATATCATTTACATGAGTAGGATGAATACAGATATATCTTTCACGTGGTTAGGGTGAATATGGATATATCATTTACGTGAGTAGGATGAATACTGATTTATCATTCACGTGAATTGGATCAGTATGGATATGCATTCACGTGAGTAGGATGAATAGAGATATATCATTCACGTGAGTAGGATGAATATGGATATATCATTCACGTGAGGAGGATGAATATGGATATATCATTCACGTGAGGAGGATGAATACAGATATATCATTCACGTGAGTAGGAGGAATACAGATATATCATTCACGTGAGGAGGATGAATATAGATATATCATTCACGTGAGGAGGATGAATATAGATATATCATTCAAAACAAAACAAATATAGCATCCACATTAAAATCCACACAAGGGCAAACGGCGTTTTTTTATATAAAGTTTTAATTGTGGCTAAGTACGTGCCTTCTTGAGGCAGATAATGGGAGACGTGCAACGTGTTACTTGATAGTGAATGAGTGAGTTGGATTTGACGCTGCCTAGATCAGGAGTTCAGATATAGCACTATGTGTAAACGTGACGCAGTGGTGTACGTTCAACCCATGTTAATCAGGGCTTATTAGACGCCCTAAAACAAGATGAGTTTCTCCGGAAAAAGTCGTATTTGGTGTATGTTTGTGTGTAGTTGTATTTGGTTCAAGGGTGTTTGTACTGGAGGATGGTGATGAACAATGACGTGGCCATTTTATTAGGACGGAAATAAACTTGTGTTGTTTGTTTGTTGTTTAACGCTGCACTCAGCAACATTCAAGATATATGACGGCAGCGATCTGCAAATAATCGAGTCTGAACCAGACAGTCCAGTGACTGACATCATAAGCATCGATCTACGATGACATTCATCAACCAACCAAGTAGGCGACCCCGTTAGTCGCCTCTTATGACAAACATGGGTTGTTGAAGACCTATCCTAACCAGCATCTTCGGGGGGATGACGGAAATATAACCATTCTTAGAAAATACAAATAAATGTCATTCTTAATAAAAGCACAAGGACACCCCAAAAAATGTTTTTCACCACGATTACACCTAAAGAAACCCCCATTGCAAGCCCTCCGTGAAGAGCAGGGGTAGAATAGCTATTCAGCAACCCATGCTTGCCGTAAAAGGCGACTATTCTTGTCGTAAAAGGTGACTTACGGGATCGGGTGGTCAGGCAGGCTGACTTGGTTGATGCATGTCATCGATGCTCATGATATCGATCACTGGATTGTCTGGTCCAGACTCGATTATTTACAGACCGCCGTCATATAGCGGGACTATTGTTGAGTGCGGCGTTCAACAAGAAACAAATCAACCAACCAACCCCATTGCAACACTCAACTCGCAACTTTCTTTGATCAGCATCCACATTTCACTCAACCTGGAGGAGGCGTGGGATATCCTCGTGGTCAATGTGGTTCTTTTCCCCGCTACCCGATTACTCACATGGTTGAGTCAAGTCCAGTCTTGGTGTTACATACCACGACATTGTTTGAATATTGCATTACATGAGGTAGATTATACCCACTCACAGGAAGAAGGTGCTTAAGGCAGCATGCTTCAGTCACAGACAACAATGCTTCAATCACAACCAGCAATCCTTAAGTCACAGTCAGAAATATGTCAGCCCCAGTCAGCAATCCTTTAGTCACAGTCAGCAATGCTTCAATCACAGTCAGCAATCCTTTAGTCACAGTCAGAAATATTTCAGTCACAGTCAGCAATCCTTTAGTCACAGTCAGCAATGCTTCAATCACAGTCAGCAATCCTTTAGTCACAGTCAGAAATATTTCAGTCACAGTCAGCAATCCTTTAGTCACAGTCAGCAATGCTTCAATCACTTTCAGCAATCCTTTAGTCACAGTCAGAAATATTTCAGTCACAGTCAGCAATCCTTTAGTCACGGTCAGCAATGCTTCAATCACAGTCAGCAATCCTTCAGCAACAGTCAGCAATGTTTCAGCCACAGTCAGCAATCCTTCAGCCACAGTCAGCAATGTTTCAGTCTCTGTCAGTAATATTTCAGCCACTGTCAGCAATGTTTCAGCCACAGTCAGCAATCCTTCAGCCACAGTCAGCAATCCTTCAGTCACAGTCAGCAATGCTTCAGCCACAGTCAGCAATGTTTCAGCCACAGTCAGCAATATTTCAGCCACAGTCAGCAATGTTTCAGCCACAGTCAGCAATGTTTCAGTCACAGTGGGCAATGCTTCAGCCACAGTCAGCAATGTTTCAGTCACAGTCAGCAATATTTCAGCCACTGACAGCAATGTTTCAGCCACTGACAGCAATCCTTCAGCCACAGTCAGCAATCCTTCAGTCACAGTCAGCAATGCTACAGCCACAGTCAGCAATGTTTCAGCAAGTCAGCAATGTTTCAGTCACAGTCAGCAATATTTCAGCCACAATCAGCAATGTTTCAGCCACAGTCAGCAATGTTTCAGTCACAATCAGCAATGCTTCAGCCACAGACAGCAATGTTTCAGTCACAGTCAGCAATATTTCAGCCACTGTCAGCAATGTTTCAGTCACAGTCAGCAATCCTTCCGCCACAGTCAGCAATCCTTCAGTCTCTGTCAGCAATGTTTAAGCCACAGTCAGCAATGTTTCAGCCACAGTCAGCAATGCTTCAGCCACAGTCAGCAATCCTTCAGTCACAGTCAGCAATGCTTCAGCCACTGTCAGCAATGTTTTAGCCACAGTCAGCAATGTTTCAGTCACAGTCAGCAATATTTCAGCCACAATCAGCAATGTTTCAGCCACAGTCAGCAATGTTTCAGTCACAATCAGCAATGCTTCAGCCACAGACAGCAATGTTTCAGTCACAGTCAGCAATATTTCAGCCACTGTCAGCAATGTTTCAGTCACAGTCAGCAATCCTTCAGCCACAGTCAGCAATCCTTCAGTCACAGTCAGCAATGCTTCAGCGACAGTCTGCAATGCTTCCGCCACAGTCAGCAATCCTTCAGTCTCTGTCAGCAATGTTTCAGCCACAGTCAGCAATGCTTCAGCCACAGTCAGCAATGCTTCAGCCACAGTCAGCAACCCTTCAGTCACAGTCAGCAATGCTTCAGCCACAGTCAGCAATGTTTCAGCCACAGTCAGCAATCCTTCAGTCACAGTCAGCAATGCTTCAGCCACAGTCAGCAATGTTTCAGCCACAGTCAGCAATCCTTCAGTCACAGTCAGCAATGCTTCAGCCACAGTCAGCAATGTTTCAGCCACAGTCAGCAATGTTTCAGCCACAGTCAGCAATATTTCAGCCACAGTCAGCAATGCTTCCGCCACAGTCAGCAATGTTTCAGTCAACGTCAGCAATGTTTCAGCCACAGTCAGCAATGTTTCAGTCACAGTCGGCAATGCTTCAGCCATAGTCAGCAATCCTTCAGTCACAGTCAGCAATGCTTCAGTCACAGTCAGCTATGTTTCAGTCACAGTCAGCAATGTTTCAGCCACAGTCAGCAATATTTCAGCCACAGTCAGCAATACTTCATCCACAGTCAGCAATGCTTCAGCCACAGTCAGCAATGTTTCAGCCAAAGTCAGCAATGTTTCAGCCACAGTCAGCAATGCTTCAGCCACAGTCAGCAATGTTTCAGCCACAGTCAGCAATCCTTCAGCCACAGTCAGCAATGTTTCAGCCACAGTCAGCAATGTTTCAGCCACAGTCAGCAATGTTTCAGCCACAGTCAGCAATGTTTCAGCCAATCAGTTATCCAATGTCCGTAATGGGCGAGTGTATGCGCCTCTCGTTCCAACTGCCTGCAGTCATATATGAACATGATCACGGACGTTCGTTCAAGCATTTTGTTTATTGGAGAAGACACACAAACATTGCACAAACAGGGACATATTACATATGTAAGAATACAGTACAGTGTAACAAATAGCACAATGGGGAAACATATATCTACCGTGATGGGATGCCCATTATAGAATACTGTGATGAAAGTTTCGGAATTTCTTAAATCCATTTTTAGACAAAGTTTACTTTTAGCCTCATAGGTAAACAGGATTGTGACGAAACGAACAACGTATACAATCTATTCATATGAATGACAATGATATACCTGTTATAGAGTAGAAATTCCGTGTCGTGTTTTTCCAGAATTATTTTGACTAAATTTTCTCTGTACCATTTGATTTCAAAGTAGTCATAAGAAATTCAGCGAGAATTTGTTATTATATTTTACGTTTAACAGTTATGTGTAAAGAAAGATAACCGGATAAAAACAATCTGCACATTCTGCAAACCAGCATGTCATTGTCATTCACGAAAACGCTCAATTTATTATCAAAATGTGAATATTCACAAATACGCTAGGTGTTAAACACAACGATTACAAGCAGGGAGTGGAAGGCCGTGCATACGGGCGAGGCCCTGGCTACACACGAGACCGGTAGCATTCTGCAGGTAACAAGGTAAGCATATACCACAACGAGAATCAGATAAATTACTAGTCTGTGAACATATACTGTCCCTCGTTGACTTCAGTGCTTTGGTGTAAGACATTTTGTCACTTATTTGGATTCTTCGACCCACAATTTCCAAACTATGATTGAGATCATGTTAAAAATACTTTTCGACTTTTGACCAGACATTCAAGTGATGAACCAAACAATCCAGTGACACGATAACACGTTTACTGATTTTGTTGAAACAGCAAACGATATACTGCAAACAGATAATTATAAAAGTACATGGAAAGAACACACAGGAAAAGAAGGTCTGTTCTCTAACTTGGGTATTCACCCGAGCCGTGTGATCGCAAGTTGGTCGGTCTCACGGGGCCGCGGACAGTCTGGAGTCGTCTGGGTGCATGTGATATGCGTCAGCGACGGACAAAAGATCAACCTGCCAGGAATACATCCAGGAATACATCCAGTTATGACTAACTGTAGTTTCGTAGATCTATGTTACGATTATCCTAACACTGAGATCGCTTTGTTTAATGGAACCCTCAAGAAAATAACAATTGAGGCCTGTAGTACTGCGTATGTTGCATTAAGAGACCTTTATGTAAAATCATCTGGCTGCTGCCGTTATAGTTTGTCAACTCCAGTCAATTCCACCCACAAAGAAACTACACATTGGCGACCGTTTATGAGGTACATTTCCTCCATATTGTTATCCTACATTTATTGTCCCATGAAATGAAACATAATCATATACCCTGTCGAAACCAAAACATTTCGTGAAACATAAGAAAAAGAAAAAGGTCTTAAAACTCTAACAAGGTTGAATTATCTCTTTGATTTCCTAGCAGTGTTCATTCTACTGCCCCGACATCACATGGAAGTAGGGGGCGTTGTTACGGTGTTATCATATTGCAGCTGCAAGCAACTGCTACGGCCTCGAGGAAGAGTCGGTAAGCGCAATCATTCTCCTTGCATTTTCGTCGAATAACAATGGCGTGGGAATACACCTTCTCGCATCGGAACTTTCTTTTGGAGCGGCGTTTCTTTCCATTTAGACGACCACCGTACATGCATTTCCTGCAGACACATTCGGCTTGGTACATGCTCTTGGGCCATCGAGTTTCATCCACCTGGAGCTTGTAGAAAGCAGGGCAGAGGTTTCCTGCTTCTCGGGTGAAGTTGCGTCTTGCATCTTTGCAAGTTGGTCTCGTGTCTACATCCATCATGTTTCCCCCTGTTCCATTGTATATTTCTATATACTTGGCGAATGCGGATCGGAAAGCAGGTCGATTATAGATACTCCAGTGCTGACTTGACATGGCTGCCAGCATCTCGTCCTCAGAGTCACCCGTTTTCGGCCTGGTGTCTTTGCTGTCACATCCTATGTAGTTCATGAGGAGCAAGCTCACAAGCAGAGCCAGCGAGTCCATGCCTGTCGGGTGAGAGAGTGAGTGAGTGAGTTGAGTTTAACGCCGCTTTGAACAAAACTTCGTGGGAGGGAAGCCGTAGAGCCCCAGGCAGTCACCATTTTGGTGAAACCCACGAGCTCAAGAATAATGAAGACAAAGGATCATAACTAATTCGATTCTTGGAGTCACCTACGATCAGCTGAACCTGGCACGGGTAAGGGGCGCAACTCTTGAAGTGAATTATGTTGTCTGAGGCTAGTGGGTGACCCGCACTAAAACAAAGTTGAGGACCACGCGATTCTTTCATAGTACTAAATGAAAGAATACGGTGTCCCTTAACACTTTTCTTTTATTAGTATATGAAACAGTTTCAGCTAGACATCGACAACATCGCATCTTCCCGAGGCAAGGGAGTCATCTGACTTTAAATACCCGGAACCCATTAGTTGCAATTGCTTCATTTTGAACCCGATTGGAATAGCACGACGCTAAAAGTTGGCGTCCAATCAAATTAATCTCATGAGCGAGAAATATTCATTGCTGAGTTAGACATAGATGCAATAGAGGCAGTGACGTCACTTCAGAAACGAATATATGGGGGTCCAGGTGGTCCAGAATGGGTCCAGGGCATTTATCTTAACGGATGTATGGAGACATAAACTAAGGGGCAAAAGAAAGTGTACCGAGTTTGTTATGTAACTGAAGATTAAAAGAGCTGATGATCAGTTTGGTTATCAGTTGATCGGTCACTCATTCCTGCAACAGTTTGTTTGTTTGTTGGTTGGTTTGTTGTTTCACGCCGCACTCAGCAATATTCCAGCTATATGACGGCGGTCTGTAAATAATCGAATCTGTACCAGACAATCCAGTGATTGATATCATGAGCATCGATCCACGCAAATGGGATCGATGACATGTATCAACCAAGTCAGCGAGCCTGACCACCCGATCCCGTTAGTCGCCTTTTACGGCAAGCATGGGTTGCTGAAGACCTATTCTATCCCGGAATCTTCACGGGTCTCAACAGTTTGTAAAATCAATCTGTGGCTGGGTAATTTGTGTAAAAACAAACTGGTTCAATGAAAAGGGGGTAAGAAATAAAAATGCAACCACACGACTCCTACCATGTTTTATATGTTTTAAATATGTGCCGTAAAAAGCAAATCTACTGATAAGATGTATAAGATTCCCACTGACAGTTGTGTATTAGGCGAAAGAATTATTTTTGAAAAGTTTAAATCAAATTATATTTTACAAAATAAAACCATGTGGATGTATTCTTTGAGTGCTGACAAAGCACGAGTATAATTAATAATTAATATAGTTAACTTAAGATATTTTCAAATGAAAATCAAACCTGATAAAATCAACTGAAAGGTATGGTTTCTTTTGCCCTCAGTTGAATACCTTAGATAATCGAAGATGATGCGTATGTGAACATCACGGAATTATATCAATAATTGTCTCAAAATCCGAAAGGAGAAACACTCAGCAAATACCCATTATTGTCCTCACTGTCAGTCAACAGACGCTGAATTTATGTTGCTAACACTTATCATTTCAAGACTCTTATAACAAACTCCGAGGAATCTCGCCTAATCAGTTTGTTTGTTGTTTAACGCCGCACTCAGCAGTATTCCAGCTGTATGTCGACCAGACAATTGACATCTATGCAATTCGGATACGATGGCCTGCATCAACCAAGTCAGCGAGCCTGACCACCCGATCCCGTGATTCGCCTCTTACGACACGCATGGGTTGTTGAAGACCAATTCTAACCCGGATCTTCACGGGTTCCTTCTAATCAGTGATGTATCATGTGTCTAACAATATGAACATACTAAATAAATAAAATACACGTATTTTCACATATTACAAGCGCAAGACATACCTGTATTTCTTTCAAGGCTGGTGTTTGACATAAGCTCATTCGCACGAATATTTGGCTTATATATCTAATAGCATGCCTAGAGTTCATAGCACTTCCGGGTTTTCCCCATGGCTATATTTTAGCTTCGTACCCAAGTGAGGGGGCGAAGGTAGGAACAGTGTTATTATGGTGTGGTTGTGGATATTTTAGTGGTACTTATCAGTTCTGATTGACAATGTATTTTGTACAGGAGATGGTTCAACTCCCTGAATTAGTTCCAGGGAAACTCTTTGGGGTTTTCAGAGTAAATTGTAAAAGGTATTGTCATTGCTTACATGAAGGCACACGAGTCCAACAGGACAGCGTTTGCAGGTTTTATTGCAGCTGGATTTCCTAGTTCCGCTTGTTCACGTGACTAACTCATTACACGACGCAATCTGATAGTACCTGTGACCCTTTAAAAAATGTCTCTCTGCATCAAATTGTTTTCCTACGTTGTATTAGATATTATATATTAAGTATGTTCTCATTATCGGCCCTCGTGTTCTACAAACTATATGTAGAGGGAAAGGAACTATATGTGGTTTACAATGAAATCATACAATGCAACTTTTACCCTATAAATGCGTGATATAATAGGTCTTCAGCAACCCATGCTTGCCGTAAGAGGAGACTATGCCGTGGCGAGTAACTGATGTCTGATTCTGATGTCAGTCACTGGATTGTCTGGTACGATTATAAACAGACCGCTGTCATATTGCTGGAATATTGCTGTGTGCAGCGTTCACGACAAACAAACAAAACTCCTTTGCTTCCAGAATGTTGTATTGGTTATGTTCTTATGTTTGTGACGGACTACGCCGCACTCAGAAATATACCAGCTCTATGACGGCGGTCTGTAAATAATCGAGCCTGGACCAGACGATCCAGTGATTGATATCATGGGCATCGGTCTACGAAATTGGGATACGATGGCATGCATCAACTAAGTCAGAGAGCCTGACCAGCCGATCCCGTTAGTCGCCTCTAACGAGAAGCATAGTCGCCTGTTACGACAAGCATGTGTTGCTGAAGACCTATTCTACCCCGGATCTTCACGGGTGTTTATTAAGTGGGTCGTTGATCATTGTCCAGTGACTTTCGAAGCTGGTTTTATCAGATTGGCCACAGGCCGCCATGATAAGGCTGACATATTGCACGACTTTGGCAATAATCAAAATACACTGATTTATTTGTTTGTTGTGTAACACCTGACTCGGTCAGGTCGGTCTGGAAATAATCGAGTCTGGGTCAGACAATCAATCCAGTGATTTACACCATGAGCATCGATCTGCCCATTTGGGATACGTAATACTCCAGTTACATCACGATGTGTAACCCGATGTGGGGGGAAAGCCCGAAGTGATGCAGGTCTAAGACGTTTATCAGCTTGGTGAAACCCACGAGCACGGGCATGGTGCTGCTAAACCTAGAAACCTAATCAGGTGTCGATTGGGTGGCCTAGCGGTTATAGCGTTCGCTCGTCACGCCGAAGACCAGGTTTCGATTTCCCACATGGGTAAAATGTGAGAAGCTCATTTCTAGTGTCCCCCGCCGTTATATTGGCGGAATATTGTTAAAAGCGGTGTAAAACAAAAGTCACCCAATCACTACTGCACGTCCTACCTTGTTGTGTTAAAAAAGGTCACTGTGGTGTTGGTTCTGTTTAAATCGGCGCAGGGGTGGATGTGAGGGTGTGACGTGTGTCTGGTGTGTCATGGGTGGAGGGGGCGGGGTGTGTCTGCTGGGGTTGGGTGGTGGTGTGGGTTAGGGTGTGGCGGAGTGTGTCTGGTGAGGGAGGATGGTGGGGTGGGTGAGGACGGGGTGTGGGTGGGATGGGGCGGGGCGGGAAAGGGTATCGCGTGGTGGTGGTGCGGTGTGTCTGGTGGGGGGGGGATGGTGGTGTGGGTAAGGGTGTGGCGGGGTGTGTCTAGTGAGGAAGGATGGTTGTGTGGGAGAGGGTGTGGCGGGGTGTGTCTGGTGGGGAAGGATGGTTGTGTGGGAGAGGGTGGAGGGGGCGGGGTGTGTCTGATGGGGTTGGGTGGTGGTGTGGGAGAGGATGGAGGTGGCGGGGTGTGTCTGATGGGGTTTGGCGGTGGTGTGGGAGAGGGTGTGACGTGGATGGAGGGGGCGGGGTGTGTCTGGTGGGGTTTGGCGGTGGTGTGGGAGAGGGTGTGACGTGGGTGGAGGGGGCGGGGTGTGTCTGCTGGGGTTTGGTGGTGGTGTGGGTGAGGGTGTGACGGGGTGTGTCTGGTGGGGTTGGGTGGTGGGGTTGGGTGGTGGGGTTGGGTGGTGGTGTGGGTGAGGGTGTGACGTGGGTCGGGCCGGGTGTGTCTGGTGGGGTTGGACGGTGGTGTGGGTGAGGTTGTGTTCATATCTTGGTGAAGATGGTCTATGTTAGGTCTTGCGTTCATTTCTAGGTGCAGATGGTCCGTGTTAGGTCTTATGTTCATATCTTGGTGAAGATGGTCTATGTTAGGTCTTGCGTTCATTTCTAGGTGCAGATGGTCTGTGTTAGGTCTTATGTTCATATCTTGGTGAAGATGGTCTATGTTAGGTCTTGCGTTCATTTCTAGGTGCAGATGGTCTGATGTTAGGTCTTATGTTCATATCTTGGTGAAGATGGTCTATGTTAGGTCTTATGTTCATATCTCTGTGAAGCTGGTCTATGTTAGGTCTTGCATTAATATGTAGGTGTAGATGGTCTGTATTGGGTCTTGCGCTCATGTGTAGGTGTAGATGGTCTGTGTTAGATCTTATGTTCATGTCTAGGTGTAGATGGTCTATGTTAGGTCTTGAGTTAATATGTAGGTGTAGATGGTCTGTATTTGGGTCTCGCGCTCTTTTGTAGGTGTAGATGGTCTGTATTGGGTCTTGCGTTCATGTCTAGGTGCAGATGGTCTATGTTAGATCTTATGTCCATGTTTTGTGTTGATCACGGCAGGGCTACCAGTGCCCATATCGGTTGACTAGTTATTGCTGATGTCATGGGTCAGTGAGACTGGGATATGATGCACATGTCTAAACTTGAATCATTTAGTTTTGCTGAAAACACATTTTGAAGTTTTATTTCTTCCGTTCAACTGAATTATGACTCAAAGTGTTGGGTATTGTAAACCTCACAATAGACGTCTGGAGGTCAAGGTGCGATGTACTACCGGTGTCACATCCGGACGTTCTGTGTAGTTATGAATTATGAAAGACTATGGTATACTATTGCACAATTCTGTTATAATAAATCCGAACCTTGTTTAATTTCAAAAGGATTTTTTATTTTCGTTTTTTAACCTTTTCCACATATAAGAAATAATTTAAATCGGAGATTGTTAATATTCAAGGGGCATGGTATTTGTTAATCTGAAAATGGAATACGTATGGGAGCGTTTCTATTTGTTTATGCGACCTATGTTTGTTTTTTTAAAGTTTAAACATATTTTATTGACAAAACAAAATAGGTTTGAACTAAAGGGAATTAAATTTACACTTTTGACTTCCTAACATTGATATTTTTGTTATAGCATATCTATTACCTCATGATTGCACGCTGATAAAACCCTGTACAACATTATCTTTTATTAGTATATATTGTGCGACATAACCTCATATGGATGTGATCACTTAACAGATACTCATTCAACAGATGCTGAATATGAATGCATATACCTTATGTAATCTGTTCACTCTCATATGACGTTTCGTTTTTAAGCGTAATTCAAAATTTGCTTTTAGAAACTTATGTTTTTCTTTGATTCTGTTAGAATTAACGTAATCAGAAAACCAAGAACGAAAACGTTCTTATAATCATGCCTAGTATACCCTAGGGGTAGTGGGACGGCGGGTAGCCTCGTGGTTAACGCATTCGCTCGTCACGCCAAAACCCCGGGTTCGATTCCCCACATGGGTAAAATTTGTGAAACCCATTTCTGGTGTCACCGGCCTAGTTGTGCTGGAATATTGCTAAACGCTGTGTAATACTACTCACTCATTCACTTGATACGACGAACCCAGATGAGTTCCGTCACAACACTTTTCATCGCTTCTAATGTGACTTCATGTTTGGCTACTTTGTATTACTTTTGCCTTATGTGTGGAAGATATATGTGACTAAATTGTGGTTATCAAATGTGTCCACTTACTCGCTCGCTCACTCACTCACTCACTCACTCACTCACAGCGTGGTCGTTGCTGGTGTGGCTGCCGTAATCGATGCCACGCCGTGTCGTGCAGGCCTTGCGTTCCTGTTGGTACTCTGGCTAGGTCTCCGTGTCTGACAGAACAGCACTTCAGGCCTTGTCCCATGGCTTAACAAGAACGTAATTTTTTATCATTGAAATAAAATCTATATGTACAAGGTGGCGGTCAGAGGGCAGGCATTTATTATGTAGGCATATATTACGAACTAATATAACAGTAAAAATAACATTTTACCAATTTTATCAAAGAAAGATAAGTTTCTATTTTTTAAAATCAAGACCTTAAAATGCAATCTAAATTCTTCTATTATTATTATTATTATTATACACAGTTGATTTAGTCATCTTCTTGATGACATTCTGAAGATGAAGACAAAGAAGAGAATGAATGGACAAGTGTGTGATTTCTGAAGCGCAATGGCTGACAAAAGAAAAGGCTCTTGAAAATGTAATGAAGATTGGCGGACATAGCGGGCATAATATGTAAACTACCCTTCTCTAGGGAGACGATCATTTGATATAACGTCGGATCATTGGTGTTCGGACACAATACGTTTTATCGCGATTATTCGCGCTATAACAGGGGGTGTGGCGTCACACAGACATTGTAAATACCCAAATGGTGGCTTGTTTTTTAGATCAGATTTGACAATTAGTATCAAAACCATATATGATTATACCCCATGTTATTAATGGTATTCTTAACAAAGTTAATCCATTCGTTTTATAGATATAACTTTCATATTCATAAAATAATATATTGAAGATATCTTTTGGTTTTTTTTGTAGACCAGAAGCAAGCATATTTGTATGCACTGCTAACCAGAATGACAAGATACCAGTTTCACCAAGTAACATTACTAACGGGTGACTATTTTGGCAAGATAAAATTTCTGAGGAATCTAGCTTGTACATTTTCAAGTAGGTAAGGTGAAATGGGGTTCAACGTCGCGTCAAAGATGGCTGCTTGTACTAGCCCTGACAAATGCCGATTTTAGATTGCTATCCCACTGAGATACCATGCTGCAGTTTAACATGAATACCCCACTCAGTATACTGACTCAGAGCCGACCAGTCCTTGTTTTAGCCCCTTAATGCCGAGCGCCAGGCAGGGTAACAACAAGTGCCATTTTTTAACATATTTTAGTATGACAGGAAATCGAACCTCGGACCTTTGGCTCTACGGGCATGTTTTCGAGGCAAGGGAGTTAACTGACTATGAAAGTCCAGTTACACCCTTGCCGAACAAGGCAGGGAATTCCAGACGCGGTCGTAGCGCCACCAGTGTCTATTACGAGTTATGTCCCTTCTATGTCCCTCCTATTGACCTCCTATTGACCTATCAGATTACATCTCACTTGCATTATCTTCAAACGAAATGGCGGCGCCAAGTCCAGATGATCTTTGTTTGGTTGGTTGGTTTGTTGTTTAACACCACATTCAGCAGTATTCCAGCTATATGGCGGCGGTCTGTAAATAATCGAGTCTGGACCAGACAATCCAGTGATTGACAACATGAGCATCGATCCACGCAATTGGGATCGATGACATGCATCAACCAAGTCAGCGAGCCCGACCACCCGATCCCGTCAGTCGCCTTTTACGACAAGCATAGTCACCTTTTACGGAAATGATCTAATCGATAATCAAGATCTATATATTGTAATAAAACGAGTCTTATCGCGCGAAGTGCATGAAATCACTTGTGCGCCTTGATTAAAACATGAAAAGATTTGCAAAATATTTGTCGACGCACAGTTGGCGGTACACATGCGATGCAAATAGCCGAAATCACCACATTGAATTTCATGCTGTTTACGAACCGGATGTCTAGTTCATTGCGCGATTTTGATTGGTCCATGCATAGACTCGTTTGTCCAGCCAAAAGGTAACATCTGAATTCGGCAAGGGTGGAAACAGGACTTTTATAGTCAGTTAACGCCCTTGCCTCGGTAAGATGCTCTACGGGCGGACGCTCTACTACTAAACCACGGAGGCGGTCACATTTTCAAGGAGTATCAGGTTAGAGCAGCTGAAAACCCATATACACATAAACCGACAAACTGGGTGGAATGTCAGTGCACTTTGGAAATATAGTTAAGTGTTGTTTAATTAAAGTTTCAAAGAAAACCTATATTTTTCCTGCGACATTAAAATCGCCGTATAATTAACCCCAGGTATATACTAATGTTATAGACAATGATTTTATCAATAACCTTTTATTCATTATTGTAAACTTATATAATATGTGCTCGGAGAATACAAGTAACGCATAAATCTGCGAACCAAGGGCAGCGTACGTGTATCTACCTTGCCAACACAGGCATCTGATGAGGATAGCCAAGTGGCTGGATATTCGCCATGGATAATTAGTTATATCCGAGACAGTTATCGGAAGTCCAACCAGGTTAGTCACGCCAATGATAACCTGAACAATAAAATAGTTTTTAAATGTTATATCTAAAGGGTAGGAAATATGTTATGTGCAGTAAGACTGACTTTTGATTTGGCACTTCAGTGTGAGGTCGTCAGATAGCCCTGAGGCATTAGTATTGTTCATTTTCATTAAACTCTCTACTCTGGCTTTAATGCAGTATTTGGGATCAGATTGGGAATTGCGTCGTCTACTTCGTGATGAACGCCAAAAGGCTATTGGCATGCTTCAAACTGGTAACATTCAGCGAGAGGTAGCCAATATGTCTGTGATGTGCAGACTTTGGAACAGGTTTCTGCAGACACAAAATGCCAATGATCGGTCCCGCGTCAGGTGCATTCGGTTAATAACATAAGTCCAGGATCGATTAATCCGAAACCAGGCTTTAAGAAATCGTGCCCAAACAGCCAATCAGATCACTGTTCACCTGCGCCAGGCCAGTGGAGTTCAAGGTACTGACCAGAATATTACAAACCGTCTGTATGCTGCTAATGTCAGTGGACATCATGAACATGATATCAACCACTGGATTGACAGGCTGAGACTCGACATTTACAGGGTGGCGTGATAATATAGCATCTATATGCATGTCATCGTACCCCAGTTGCGTAGATCGATGTTCATGATATCAATCACTCGATAGTATGGTTCTGATTCGAACATTTACAGGGTGGCGTGATAATATAGCATCTATATGCATGTCATCGTACCCCAGTTGCGTAGATAGATGTTCATGATATCAATCACTCGATAGTATGGTTCTGATTCGAACATTTACAGGGTGGCGTGATAATATAGCATCTATATGCATGTCATCGTACCCCAGTTGCGTAGATCGATGTTCATGATATCAATTACTCGATAGTATGGTTCTGATTCGAACATTTACAGGCTGGCGTGATAATATAACAACGGCCTTCCTGGGGGGATCTCTGCTAATAATACAGGGTTCTTTTAAATCGGTATTTTTCTGCTCCAAATATTTGTCTTTGCTTATCTTACTGTCATGTGATTTCCTGGTACGTGTGGTGTGGTGTGGTGTGGTGTGGTGTGGTGTGGTGTGATGTGATGTGATGTGAGGTGGTGTGGTGTGGTGTGTTGTGGTGTGGTGTGGTGTGATGTGGTGTGGTGTGGTGTGGTGTGGTGTGGTGTGGTGTGGTGTGGTGTGGTGTGGTGTGGTGTGGTGTGATGTGATGTGATGTGGTGTGGTGTGGTGTGGTGTGGTGTGGTGTGGTGTGAGGTGGTGTGGTGTGTTGTGGTGTGATGTGATGTGAGGTGGTGTGGTGTGTTGTGGTGTGATGTGAGGTGGTGTGATGTGAGGTGGTGTGGTGTGTTGTGGTGTGGTGTGGTTTGGTGTGGTGTGGTGGTGTGGTGTGGTGTGGTGTGGTGTGGTGTGGTGTGGTGTGGTGTGGTGTGGTGTGGTGTGATGTGGTGTGATGTGAGGTGGTGTGGTGTGTTGTGGTGTGATGTGAGGTGGTGTGATGTGAGGTGGTGTGGTGTGATGTGGTGTGGTGTGGTGTGGTGTGATGTGAGGTGAGGTGGTGTGGTGTGGTGTGTTGTGAGGTGGTGTGGTGTGATGTGAGGTGGTGTGGTGTGTTGTGGTGTGGTGTGTTGTGAGGTGGTGTGGTGTGGTGTGATGTGAGGTGGTGTGGTGTGTTGTGGTGTGGTGTGTTGTGAGGTGGTGTGGTGTGATGTGAGGTGGTGTGGTGTGTTGTGGTGTGGTGTGTTGTGAGGTGGTGTGGTGTGATGTGAGGTGGTGTGGTGTGTTGTGGTGTGGTGTGAGGTGGTGTGGTGTGTTGTGGTGTGGTGTGATGTGAGGTGGTGTGGTGTGGTGTGGTGTGATGTGATGTGATGTGATGTGATGTGATGTGGTGTGGTGTGGTGTGATGTGAGGTGGTGTGGTGTGGTGTGGTGTGGTGTGGTGTGGTGTGGTGTGGTGTGGTGTGGTGTGATGTGGTGTGGTGTGATGTGAGGTGGTGTGGTGTGATGTGAGGTGGTGTGGTGTGAGGTGGTGTGGTGTGTTGTGGTGTGGTGTGGTGTGAGGTGGTGTGGTGTGGTGTGTTGTGATGTGAGGTGGTGTGGTGTGGTGAGGTGTGGTGTGGTGTGGTGTGAGGTGGTGTGGTGTGGTGTGGTGTGGTGTGAGGTGGTGTGGTGTGGTGTGAGGTGAGGTGGTGTGGTGTGAGGTGGTGTGGTGTGGTGTGTTGTGGTGTGGTGTGATGTGATGTGAGGTGGTGTGGTGTGGTGTGAGGTGGTGTGGTGTGTTGTGGTGTGGTGTGGTGTGAGGTGGTGTGGTGTGGTGTGTTGTGATGTGAGGTGGTGTGGTGTGGTGAGGTGTGGTGTGGTGTGGTGTGAGGTGGTGTGGTGTGGTGTGGTGTGGTGTGAGGTGGTGTGGTGTGGTGTGAGGTGAGGTGGTGTGGTGTGAGGTGGTGTGGTGTGGTGTGTTGTGGTGTGGTGTGGTGTGATGTGATGTGAGGTGGTGTGGTGTGTTGTGAGGTGGTGTGGTGTGATGTGAGGTGGTGTGGTGTGTTGTGTTGTGAGGTGAGGTGGTGTGGTGTGAGGTGGTGTGGTGTGATGTGAGGTGGTGTGATGTGATGTGAGGTGGTGTGGTGTGTTGTGAGGTGGTGTGGTGTGATGTGAGGTGGTGTGGTGTGGTGTGGTGTGAGGTGAGGTGGTGTGGTGTGAGGTGGTGTGGTGTGGTGAGGTGTGGTGTGGTGTGGTGTGGTGTGAGGTGGTGTGGTGTGGTGTGGTGTGTTGTGGTGTGGTGTGGTGTGGTGTGATGTGATGTGAGGTGGTGTGGTGTGTTGTGAGGTGGTGTGGTGTGATGTGAGGTGGTGTGGTGTGTTGTGTTGTGGTGTGGTGTGGTGTGATGTGAGGTGGTGTGGTGTGATGTGAGGTGGTGTGGTGTGTTGTGAGGTGGTGTGGTGTGGTGTGGTGTGTTGTGAGGTGGTGTGGTGTGATGTGAGGTGAGGTGAGGTGGTGTGGTGTGATGTGGTGTGGTGTGATGTGGTGTGGTGTGATGTGAGGTGGTGTGGTGTGATGTGAGGTGGTGTGGTGTGTTGTGGTGTTGTGTGGTGTAGTGTGGTGTGACGTGACGTGACGTGACGTGACGTGACGTGACGTGATGTGATGTGTGTGGCGTGTGTGCGGCGTGTGTGTGGCGTGGTGTGGCGTGTGGGCGTGTGTGGCGTGGTGTGGTGTAGTGTGGTGTGGTGTGGTGTGGTGTGGTGTGATGTGAGGTGGTGTGGTGTGGTGTGGTGTGGTGTGATGTGATGTGATGTGGTGTGGTGTGGTGTGATGTGAGGTGGTGTGGTGTGGTGTGGTGTGGTGTGGTGTGATGTGATGTGATGTGGTGTGGTGTGATGTGAGGTGGTGTGGTGTGATGTGAGGTGGTGTGGTGTGAGGTGGTGTGGTGTGTTGTGGTGTGGTGTGGTGTGAGGTGGTGTGGTGTGGTGTGTTGTGATGTGAGGTGGTGTGGTGTGAGGTGGTGTGGTGTGGTGAGGTGTGGTGTGGTGTGGTGTGAGGTGATGTGGTGTGGTGTGTTGTGGTGTGGTGTGGTGTGATGTGATGTGAGGTGGTGTGGTGTGTTGTGAGGTGGTGTGGTGTGATGTGAGGTGGTGTGGTGTGTTGTGTTGTGGTGTGGTGTGGTGTGATGTGAGGTGGTGTGGTGTGATGTGAGGTGGTGTGGTGTGTTGTGAGGTGGTGTGGTTTGGTGTGGTGTGTTGTGAAGTGGTGTGGTGTGATGTGAGGTGAGGTGAGGTGGTGTGGTGTGATGTGGTGTGGTGTGATGTGGTGTGGTGTGATGTGAGGTGGTGTGGTGTGATGTGAGGTGGTGTGGTGTGTTGTGGTGTTGTGTGGTGTAGTGTGGTGTGACGTGACGTGACGTGATGTGATGTGTGTGGCGTGTGTGCGGCGTGTGTGTGGCGTGGTGTGGCGTGTGGGCGTGTGTGGTGTAGTGTGGCGTGGTGTGGTGTAGTGTGGTGTGGTGTGGTGTGGTGTGGTGTGGTGTGACGGGACGGAACAGAACGGAACGTGACGTGACGTGACGTGATGTGATGTGTGTGGCGCGTGTGTGGTGTGGTGGTGTGGTGCGGTGCGGTGCGGTGCGGTGCGGTGCGGTGGGGGTGGTGGTGTGGTGTGGTGTGGTGTGGTGTGGTGTGGTGTGGTGCGGTGTGGTGTGGTATGGAGTGGTATGGAGTGGTGTGGTGTGGTGTGGTGCGGTGTGGTGTGGGGACAACACTGAAATTGATGTGAGTGAGTGAGTGATTTAACGCCGATTTCAAACACAAACATCACAGCACGAACAAGAACAAGAACAAAAGTTTATTATAGTGTCACGTGCTACATACATGTAAATCAAAAGTAATTTTACATTTTCATGAAATGTGAGCACTCAGCCAAGTTGGCTTAGGAGATACTTTTAAAACAGGTACATCGTAGTTAAAAAAATAAAATTGATTAAGCTAACGATAACACATGCTAGAATATATTTAACAAGGTAGCCCCGGATTTCTACGATACAAATTGTATTGTACCACGTGGCTATACAAACTATATATGACTGACCCAGCTCTACCACTTAGCTACCCTCCCGCTCCATCCGACACAGTGGGTAGCCTCACGTGCTGGTACTTGACGCTGGATTTCTTAACATAAACACCCGCTGGTTGTATTCGACGTCCAAGTACAAACGTAAAAGATGGCATAACATTTTAACACTAGAAATGGCAATAATGTTCTGGCTGGTTACAGCGGGAATGGTTTCGCACAAGCACAATGAATAAGGGGATTGAGATGAACTCTTAAAAAATTGATATCCCTTGGTCTTTGTTGATTTTAAACTGTAACCGGAAGTAATGAAAGAAATTCTCAGAGATCAATATTTACAACAGTCGAGAGAAGACGCACAAATACTTTGGTTTGTTTGTTGTTTAACGCCGCACTCAGCTATATTCCAGCTATAATTATGACGCACTAATAAGTCCGAAGGGATCACTTTTTGATATTTTATAATTTGAAAGTTATCTTTATCTACCAAAATATATTCATTTACCAGTTCTTAAGTTTCGAACATCGAACCATAATCTCCCTATTGAAAATGGTCGTTGGTTCAATTCACCTTGAGATAAAAGACGTTGTAATTTATGTACATCTTTTTCTATTGCACCTGAATTCCATTATTGCACGGCGACATGCACCGCGTGCTTTATTATTTAGAAACATTATCTCTCACATGTATATGATATCCGTACATGCGAAATACATGAGTCATAATGAAAATATCTTTCAAAACATTCCTAGCAGTAAATTATTACACTAAACAAGTATTTTAAAAAAATAAACCTTATCTGTGTCTCACACATATATATATTTGATATGTGTACATACGAAATGTATAAATCATTATGAAATTCTTTTTTGTAAACATTCCCAAACGTAAATTATTAAATTAAACACGCTTGTGATAATCGGGCTCAATGATCAAAGGGAGGTAAGCTATTTCATGCGGACAGGTGGGAAACACAGTTTCCGTGTAGCGAGGTATATGAACTCTTGTGTACAGCATGAATATTGACGTGTCAGACTACAGATGTAAACATACTGTATGCTAAACATTAGGGAGGTAACTCTCATAGAGACGTATGATTTATGGTTGTATAACAACTACGCACTCAAACGTTGTGGGTTTCAAGTAAATAATATCTGCATGTCTCGACTGATCCAGGTCAATATGAACTAACCGGGTTAGATCCGGGGTAGAATAGGTCTTCAGCAACCCATGGGTGTCGTTAGAGGCGACTAACGGGATCGTTTGGTCAGGCTCGCTGACTTGGTTGATGCATGTCATCGATCCCAATTGTGTGGACCGATGCTCATGATGTCAATCACTGGATTGTCTGGTCCAAACACGATTATTTACAGACCACCGTCATATAGCTGGAATATCAGTGCTGAGTGCCGAGAGTACCGAGATTAAGATAGACAGACAGACAGACAGACAGATGAAACAGTGTAACCACATTAATGTTCCAGTCATCTTGTATTATTGGGGTCACGGGTGGCCCAGTCGTCTCAGGCGCCGCGATTTGCTGGGCAGAGTTGCGTCCCTTGGGCACGCCAGAAACCTATGATTGTGGGTTCGAATACCGGTTCGCCGGCCCGATTATGTTTCTAGGTTTGTCAGCACCATACCCGTGCTCGTAGGTTTCACCGAAGTGGTAAACGTCAGAGACTTGCGTCACTTCGGTCTTTCCTCCCACATTAAGCTGACACGCCGTGATATAACTGGAATATTGTTAAAAGCGGGGTTGGTGGATGTGTTAGACCTAGCTGAGTGGGTGAATATTGTTTTAATTCACATTGAGAAACATTCCAGCAATATGGCGCCTATCTGTAAATGATAGCCTGGGGAGATATTCAAGTTTGACAAGTGGTTGACAGCGTGAGCAACGGTCCCGCAACGATAACCAGCTAAACACTTTTACACTTTGATCTGAAACACAAACAAAAACATGCTATTTTCACGTATTTTAGACATTCTTATACAAGTGTAAGAAATTAAAAGAAGTAGGTGTCAGAATTTTGATCGTGTCTGATATATTTTCATACCAATATTTCATTGTTCTCTGTAATAAAAGGCTCTTATCGTTTCCCGTTCTCTAGTTTAACAAACCTAACTCAGTCGTCCGTGTCATAAATTGTAACCACATTCAGTCGGTACTTATGTCTGGAGTTGTTCCCCAAATGTTCTAAGTATATTTGTAAGTATATAAATCACTCCCTAATATATTAAGAACAAAATAAACCTGAAAACATCAATAGTTTGTTGGCATGGAGCTGGTGCACATTAAATAATGATCTAACAATAGTTGATGTCTTCCGTTCGTTTTATCTAACTGTAATATCTATCCGGAACAGTTTATTACACAGGAAAATGTGAGTGCAGGAAAAAAATGTTTTCATTGCCAAGTTCCGATTCGAACCACTATGTCACAATCGCGACCGCGCTCATGTCATGGTGACACTGTCCAATAGAGTTGACAGAGTTATCCGCCCTTGTCATCAAGACTTGCCAATCGAACCTAATGCACCTGAGCGTAAAATCGTGAAACGCTGATAACAGAACTTCAGGAGGAGTGCATTTCTGCAGGTAATGTCCCTATTACACTTTCATAGTGCTGTCCAGTGGATGTAAGCACCAAAATCGGCCACATACGAGCAGAGCTGAAACTGGAAGTGGCAGGTGAGATTGCCACTTACTGGGGCCCAGTTAGAAAGTGTCTCTCAGAGAATGTGTTGCAGGGTTTAGTCAATCTCGGACCGACTGCCGATCGTTGTAATATGATATGCTTCCGCTTATGGTTGATTCTCAAAGATAATTTTTTCAAGATGTTATTTTAAGATTACAACTGCATGTTTTTGATAATGCAACAGGTGCTTGTTGTATTGTGGTTTAGCAGTATAGAGTTCAGGTGGTCCCACAGAATGAGACGAGGTCAGAGTGATCTCTGCTACTATGTAGGACTTAACGATCAGGTTAAGTGCATCGAGGTAAAATAATGCATCAGTGATTGTGGTATGATCAATTATAGGTAATATTGATGATCAGGGCTCCGGGCCCACATTCACTGTTATTCAGTAAGAAGGAAAATAAAGAATATGTTCACATCTGTCCTCATGACTAGAAATATTCTGCTAGACTATTGCAGTGTACAATATTTGCATTGTACTTTTAGGCCAGACTCCATGTAATCATATTACAGTAGACCTAATACTGTCCTCATCGGTATTGAGCGCAGTCTGTCCATGAAAAGTTGAACAGGACGGATGCAGGTGGAAACACTATTCACTCATCATGCTCATGAATTCATTTTCCAATCATTCCTACCGTATTTGCTGTAATATACACCCTGGAACATAGAAAATTGAAGGGAGTATTTATTAAAACCATGCACAAGTTCAGTTTGTGTTCAGACATCGAGCAGTAGTTAACAAATGTTGACGAAACTAGCAAAGTAAAAAAATCTTATTTTCACAGAAAACATCTAATTAAACAGTTGATGATATGATTAATTGATTTCCAGGTGTTAATTCATAAGTGAGAATTCAGAATAAGATTATACAATGTTATTAACTTGTGTTAAAAATTTGTGCTTCTTACAAAACTTTGAAAATGTTCAACATTATGATGGAAATTAAACATGCTTATTATGTCTTGTTATGTAACAGTAATTAACAATGATTAAGGCTCTGTTATGTAAGAGAAAAATGTATAATTGTAACTGGATTGGATAATTATATTTTTGTCAGATTTCCACCTTTATACATGTTGTAGTGGATACAACTCATATTTCAAGCTCATAATATGTTTTATTGTCAGTTTGTAAAAAAACTTTGTGTAACTAATCAACATCTTCAATATGACCTTTACATTGGGTAGGGCTGGGACGAGTCCAAATATACTACCTGGGTACCCAACACCCTATTACCCGACCCTACCCAGGTATAGACAGTAGGTCTCAAGAAATGGGTACAAAATGTCTGATAGGGAATTATTTTACCGGAGCCCTGGCAGAAAGTGTTTAGATATGTTTATAAAATGATCTGGTCATGCTTACACAGACGTTGATTGAAACATCAAACTTATTCAAACCTATAAAAGTCAGGAGGAATGTGTGCAAAGAAATGCGAACATCAGTGACTTCTGGTGTCACTGTGGAGTTATAAGATGATTTTTATCATTAAACAAGATATCACATGACTAACCACGGGTCTGAATAGTCCTGCCAATACCCAGATCCTTCTCAGTACCCACGGGACCCGAGTACCCACCGGACCCGAGTACCCACCGGACCCGAGTACCCACCGGACCCGAGTACCCACGGGACCTGAGTACCCACCGGACTCGAGTACCCACCGGACCCGAGTACCCACGGGACCCGAGTACCCACCGGACCCGAGTACCCACCGGACCCGAGTACCCACGGGACCCGAGTACCCACCGGACTCGATTACCTACGGGACCCGAGTACCCACGGGACCCGAGTACCCACCGGACTCGAGTACCCACCGGACTCGAGTACCCACCGGACCCGAGTACCCACCGGACCCGAGTACCCACCGGACCCGAGTACCCACGGCACCCGAGTACCCACGGGACCCGAGTACCCACCGGACCCGAGTACCCACCGGACCCGAGTACCCACCGGACTCGAGTACCCACGGGACCCGAGTACCCACCGGACCCGAGTACCCACCGGACCCGAGTACCCAATTTAACCATCCCAGCCCTAGAGTTATGACTATCATTTTTGCTAATCATGCTAATTGTTGCTAGTCTTGCTAATTGTTGCTAATCATGCTAATTGTTGCTAGTCTTGTTAATAATCAAGTTACTACAATATAATTATATATCTATACACATTTGTATATACATGTACCCAAATTGTTCGATGGCAAAAGAGAATATTTAAATTGTCATAAAATATTCTAAAAGATCATCTTATATGTGAACATGTTGATATTTTAACAATGGGAAACATCAAGACACTAACTCTAGCACCTTTTTGTTTTTATAAAAACAGAAATATCCACATATGCACCATGTTCAATTAAACTGACAAATTCCTCTAATACGGTTTGTGATAAGATATGTTTGTCTGTAGTACTGTATGAGTTTTCTTTGTGTGTTCAAAATCAGTAATACAAAACCAGAATATCATTGATAATGTATTTCTTTAACATGTTTTAGTCGGCAGAAGGTGATTTTTGCCTGGTAGGTATTCCAGATGAAACACAACTACACAGCTCTCCATCACTGAGTGAGAGATGGGTCATCTGTGTCCTGACTGACCAGTTAATGAAGTGTTGTGGAGTGCCAGCCCCCAGCCACATCGGCACCAGTAGGCTCACTCCCACTACAACAAATATGTTGTTGGTGGATGTAGGGCCAGCTAATATTAGGTTGGGTCTCTGATATGGGTGTAACAATTCACCAAAGGTCCAGATAAGCTGTGCATTTGATTAAAATGTGCAAAATAAGTCACAATAAGTCACAATAACCCAAATAATTTTGAGTTGCTTGCATACAAATACTGATAAAAGTTTCAAAAACCCAATAATAACAACACTGTATAGTTACCCAATTTACAGATTTATATTTACAGATTGATGCAGGCATCACACATTCATGAACACTTCTACTGTGAATAAAGCAGTAAAAGGGCGCCATGTCTCGCTTATTGTCAGTTAGACATGTGTTGCTTTTGTGAGATTAGATGACTTGTGAGACACTTGGTGCAGCACATGAACAGATGCAAAATAGAAATCACCCGAAACAGCATCAAGCAGAATTATTTGAAAAAAATGTCTACTCATTAGTTTAAAGTTAATCAATTGACAAAGGAGAAAAAATATATTGAATACCGAGAGAAAACTATCAATACCCAATGTGAATGATAACGTGTGTACATGCTCAGTGGCTAAAAGAGTTATCTGGATCCCTTTTGTGTCTCTGTCTTCGATACAACTGCGATGGAGAGGGACTTGGAAAAGCATACTTGGACTGTTCTAGCCCCAGTCAGTGGCAACATTTCACTATAAAACTATAATAGAGCCTCTAAACATGTTACAAAACCTTAAGATTGCGTTAAATGTGGTGACTGTAAGTGTATAGTCATGACCGTGTTACAGTTTTCATGATGTTACCATGGTTACTGTGTCAGTTAAGCTGAATTAATTCAGTGACAGTTATCTTTCTCTCATTGTCATTCATTTTGTTGATTACTAGATCAGTCTGGGTTGACTGGGTACACATTATGAGAAGTAGTAGAAATCATTGTGTCTTATCCTCACGACTGGTGTTTAAAATCAGACTTTGAAGGCTGAAGAGTATCTTTTTGTGTCTCTGTCTTTGACACTACTGCGATGGAGAGGGACTTGGAAAAACATACTTCGACTGTTCTAGCCCCTGTCAGTGGCAACATTTCACTTGGGTTCATGGGCCCCTTAAAAACTATAATAGAGCCTCTAAACATGTTAATACGCCCTGATATATCCTTAGAGGTGGTGACTGAGAGTGTGTATTCATGGTGTTACCATGGTTACTCCATCAGCAAGGCTGAATTAATTCAGTGACAGTTATCTTAATCTCATTGTCATTCTTGCTGTTGATAACAAGCTCAATCGGGGTTGACCAACTACACATTCTGAAAAGTTATTAAAATCAGTTTTCCTTTATCCTCACGACTGGTATTAAAAGTTTAATTTTGAAGGCTGAAGAGTATCTTTCTGTTCTGCTCTTAGAGAAGACTTTGAAAGGACGGACCACGTGGTGGCCATTAGTGGGGAGTATCTGGTGCCCTGATTCAACAAACATTTGTTGCATTGTGTATATATACGCCATACTCTGTTGTGCCAGGATACAAGTCTTGTATCAATAGGTAATGATACACACATGATATATCTCTGGGTGCCTTGTAAATGGTAAATGTGTACATGGTATAATGAAAGATACTTGCATGTACAGAAGAGTCAAGTCACAGGTTTCTGAATAGACTCAAATCTAAATACAGGGTTAAAAAATACTTGTATTTTAATTTCGATGGCTTGGTTAGACTTATAATGGTACTTTTAAAATAAGTTCCTGGTGCTTTTGGACTCACTCAGAAATCTTATTTTCTAACAAATCCCTTGTGAAAATGTTAATTATGAAAATACAAAAATGTATGGGACAAGCAAATGGAAAATGATGTCAGCACATTTAACATGCTTAATGCACGGTGTGATTCACAAAATAAAAGAAGATATTCAGAAATTATAAACTGTATTACCAACTTCAGTGAAAAAGGGTCTAACTTTTACAATTACCACTGCTTTTCATCTTGCCTTGGTGAGAGAACAGCCACGAGGTCGATGATGGATCTTCTAGATGGCACACTTCAGTTCCAAAAGGCACACCTAACCATCTTTAACATGTTTAAAAGTGCTCCATGTCCCACTTGAAGAAATATGTTTCTGTCCCTGGAGTATGTTTTAGTTGGGACTTATAACTGTTTATTTCCTCCGATGATGGATAACAGCTTTTCAGCTTATTTATCTTACTGGGACCTTTCTACCAGATATGTAATGCAACAATCTGTATAATGACAGTCATAGTCAGCAAGTTTTCAATTTGGAATTTGTTTAAGCTGAAACCTGAAACTTACAATGTATTTCATGTGGGGCAGGGAACAGGGGGTGGGATCTCGTCATGTCATCAAGTTCAGGGCCCGGTCAAAGGCTTGTAAACTGAAACATCACAACCTAGGCAGTAACAATGCCGGGAATGTGTGAGGGCAGTTGACAGATTCTTGTCCCAGGTATTGTGCTTTAAACGCTACTTTTCACGGTAGGCTTGTAAGTATTGTATTCAAAGTGTCGTGTACATTTATCTCGTACCTGATTCACAGAGACTACAATTTGTGTTACCTGTATTTTTATTTGATACTTGAGATTTACTACCCACTTGTCACGTTTTGTGTTGTATTTGTACTGGGTGCGAAGTCCTCCAGCCTTGTGTCTGGTGTAGGGGAAACACCCTAATTTGTACTGGGGTGATCCTGGTGATAATGGTGATGATACTGATCTTCACTTAACAGCACTGGGGAACTGGTTGTATTGACACCAGATAGCAAACTTTAATGACTTTTGTTGGCGGGTTAACCTGTCAGACTGACTCTTAAACAAATATTGTCAATACAGCCCATTCTTTTTTATAGTAATTAGCAAGTCTAGCTTACTGCTGTTTCAGGGTCTGTGAAAATGAAGTAAGTTTTGGGCTCCTTTTTATTGTATTTTATTAAGATAATTCAACAACTGTTTTTTCTGTAAAAAACATTCTCTTCAGAGACTAGATGTTAGTCTATTGGCGAGTCTGTAGGGGTTGAGACAATGAAACTTCAGTGTTTCAGAATACTGAGAAGCGGGGATCTCACGGACAGCTGATGACTTTACAAGCTGCCACTGTGTCGTGTGTAGGAATAAGTCAATAGTCGCCATGTGCTATATACAATGCATACAATCAGTTTTTAATATGGTACTTGCAATTGATGGGAATATTGACCAGAGATTAGGAGTGTTGGATTCACAGGTGCATCACAGTCTTTGGAAAAGGATAATGGCATTGTGAAGTTCTCTAGCTATCTAATACCATACATGTACAATTATAGGAATCAGAATTGTAGAAAAGCCTTTTCTGGCAGAATGTTTAAGAGCTATGGACCATGTCAAATCCTTACTATTGGGGTGTGTCTCTTATAACTTGCTTGCTATTGAGATACTTGTTTTATCATTTCCTGATGATTGAAATACCGGGGTATGTATCGTGTCACATCCTAAATACTGGGATATGTGTTATATCACATCCTTACTTTTGAAATTTGTATCATCATATAACATCCTTGTTGTTGAGTTATATGCATTGTATCACATCCTTACTTGATGTGCATATCGCATCAGTGCTTTTGAGGTACATGTGTCAAATTCTTCCTATTGATGATGATTGAGATACATATATCTGACAGTGAGGTTTGTGATAACCCCACTACTATTACCATTCTATTATTCTCTCTCTTTTTTTTAATCAACTTCATCATAAATATTGTGTTAGAGAAGGAATAATTGTAAACTGATTACTCGTGCAAACTCAACTTTTCATATAGGCTGAGTAGGCCTTACAATAGTGACATCATTTTTTGCTTGGTTTGCAGATTTGCCAACCTTAACAATAAAAAATTCAGAAGTGAAAAAATCAGAAAGACAAGATTTCTTTTTATCACTGATAGCAACATGAGCAAAGATCATGTTGACTATAAAAATAATCCAGGGGAGTTATATATGACTAAAACAGAAATGTTCCAAACAATGAGTTGTCATTACAAGTGAGATTTCAGATTTATACTACAGTATTTATGAGGATCCAAACCAGGCCAAGATCTTCTTTCTTTATCACCTACAACAGGTGTGCAAATTCAACTCAAGCTGTAAGATAATCAAAAAGAATCCTGCACAATACATTTAAAGTTTTTTTTAATCCAAATCGGTAAACAAAGAGAAAATAAGAAGTGTGGCCCAACTGCTATGACCTGACAGTGGGTTGAGGATGATAAAGTTTATTCTCTAGTTGTTGTTGTCCAATCTCCTTTCAGATGACCATATTAATTCCCAGATAAATTCTTTTCTAATTGTCATCTCCTTGTTATGATCATTTGATCAGTAAAATAGAGATCAGTGAGAGAAAAAACATTAAATATCTTAGAAAAAAATTCAATGCACACTCTTGTTGTTACACTATTGGGTTTTTGAATGTTTGTATTCATGTTTTTGCACAAGCAACTCAAAACTAATTGGTTGTGGTGAATTGTTTTGTATATTTTACACAGATGTGCCACTTATATCATGTGTATATGGAGCAATACTATCACATTGGAATCTTGACAGTTTATAAATGTGGGTGACAGGTTTGCAGGTGTCTCCTTGTTTTAGTGAAATAATTACAATGTTTTTCTTGGGGGCGTACAACTGCATATATTTGCTTAGCATGCTCCGTCAGGGTGTGTGTGTTGTTCCGATCTACAACATCCTTGAAAGTGACTAACTACTTCCATGTGACTACTGTTACTGCTAGCTCTACGAGATTTTATCATTTGGCACCTTCCCACCACAATAACAAGGGATTGTTAGAGTTTCTGTTGAGGACAGTGTGCCATGTTCACATTGATTCAGGATTCTAAACTAAGTGCCCCAGGCAGATATGGTTGGATTTCTGATTTTTTTTGTTCCACATCTTCAAAATTGGGATTTTTTAAAGTTCTGTTTTTTCTCCATAAATTCAGAGGTATTAATATTGTGCTTTCCAAAGTTAGTGCCCCTGGCTGGCAATTTGGGATTTTAATTTCTTTTGGTTCAATTTGGGATTTTCTTTAAGTTCTTATTTTCTTAAATTCAGAGGTATTTTAACATTGTACTTTTTTAAACAATGTGCCCCTTGCGTGCAATTTGGGATTTCTTTTTTTCTCTCATAAATTCAGAGATATTTAGAAAAAAGAAAAAGTACAATGTTAAAATAGCTAGGAATTTAGGATATATGTAATAAGAACTTCATAAGAAAACCCCAATTTTGAACCAAAGAAAATAAATCCCCAGTTGCCTGCCAGCATGGCCAGGGGCACTCAATTTGGAAAGTACAATATTAAAATACCTCTGAAATTATGTAAAAAATAATTTTAAAAAATCCCTATTTTTGTACAACATCAAAAGGTGATAATTATTCTAGTTAATATTCAGAGCTTGAGATCTCCATGCAGATTAGTTTTAAACCTATAAGAGATCATTGTGCTATGGCTTTCATAACTGTATAGCTTAAGGTGGACTTACGGTAATCATGGCACTACATTTGCCTTGCATATTGGGACCAAGACCCTTAGAACAAACAGCAGAAGCTGCTGCATAGTTGGGCTAGATTAATTCTCCAAACCATATGTAAAGATTTGTTGTTTACACAACGTTTGCACACACCTTGAAAAGGCCTGGACAAGCGTTTGCCTTGAAAAGGCCTGGACAAGCGTTTGCCTTGAAAAGGCCTGGACAAGCGTTTGCCTTGAAAAGGCCTGGACAAGCGTTTGCCTTGAAAAGGCTTGAAATGCTGATATGGTTTGAAAAGGCCTGCAATTTTCCAAATTGATTATGTGAAGGTAGGCATGGAATAATTTGATGTGTGCATAGTTTGAAAAAATAAACATGTGGTGAAAACCATCTTTCTTTCAGCAACAAAGTAAGCAGTGTTTATCATGGTCAACATGGTCAGTAAACAGTAGTCAGAAGTATGTGAGTTACCCCCCCTTACTCTTCCAGCACTTACAGACATTAATGGTGTAGTGTGGATGGCAACACACTACGTTACCATGCAACAGGCAGCAGATGTCAAATGCATGTGAGATGGGAAATGGGGAAAACAATCTCCTACACGCAGTGGGGGAGAAATAGGAATTGGTGAGGGAGGTAAAATACGATAAAAATATGGCATGCTGGTTACAACATGTTTATGATGAGAAAAAAACTGTTACTTAGCAAAATGGGTGAATCAGCACTAAAGTTGCACATCCAGTGCGGTTTGCGGGAACGACGATGTGGAATGCCTGTGTCGTTCTCACTTCCTGTTGCCATGCGGTCTAGTACTGCAGTTAAAATGAGAACAATGATTCTGTCAGAACTCCCCAAGTGGCTTATTTGCACAAAATACACCAAATATATCACTATTACCCAACTAAATTTGAGTTTCTTCTGTACAAATATGCGTGAAAAATTTTAAAAACAATTAATATAACAACACTTGGTGCAATTACCCAATGCATCCTTTTATACTTTTGTATTTGTATTTCTCATGTTGAGTGCAGGCCTCACACATTCATGAACACTCCTGCTGTTAATAAAGCAGTAAAAGGGCGCCATGTCTCGCTTATTATCAGTTTGAGGTGTGCTGCTCTTGTGAGTTTAGGCGACATGTCACACACTTAGGGCAACACATGAACAGACAAAAATTAGAAGTCAACTGAAACAGCATTTCAAGCATAATTATTTGAAAAAAATGTCTACTCATTAGTTTAAAAATACCCAATAGACTGGACCCAAAGGAGAAAAAAATATATTGAATACCCAGAGAAAACCCAATGTGTATGATAACGTGTGTACATGCTCAGTGGCTAAAACAGTTTTCTTGACCCCTATTGTGTCTCTGTCTTCGATACAACTGCGAAGGAGAGGGACTTGGAAAAGCATACTTGGACTGTTCTAGCCCCAGTCACTATAAAACTATAATAGAGCCTCTAAACATGTTACAAAACCTTAAGATGTCGTTAAATGTGGTGACTGTAAGTGTATAGTCATGACCGTGTTACAGTTTTCATGATGTTACCATGGTTACTGTGTCAGTTGAGCTGAATTAATTTACTGACAGTTATCTTTCTCTCATTGTCATTCATTTTGTTGATTACTATGTCATAGCGACTGATTTACGACACCCATTGTCTGAAGAACATTTAATTTCAAAGGCTCATTACCCTGGAGCCATGACATCTATATGCCTTGAAACACATAATTGCTGTTATTTATAAGATGCTAATCCTAATTGTTAATCCCCATTTTTGTGTACATCGACCGTCTGCCATCCTGCTGATGAATTACTGTTTACATTTATATTTATTACTTACAAAATGTCAGGTGACCTTGGCTATATAAGCCTTGGTCCAGAGAGATTGAAAAAAAAAGAAAGGTCTTACACTTAGCCTAGCTAGGGTTAGGCTGGGTGCTCTGGGGCACCTAGACAACAACCACAACCACTATGTGCTGACCTGGCACTTAGTGTCTTTGGTATGTATATATCTACATGTATAAAGTAAAACTGTATATACCGCAAGACATCGTCTCCAAGTTGTCACTTCCAACTGAGAACCATACGTCGGCCCCTTGCATAGACGAGTATGCAAATTATTCATTAATCAACGTCAGACCGACACGCGTTGTTAACTAGATCAGTCTGGGTTGACTAGGTACACGTGTTGAGAAGTAGTAGAAAACGGGCCTGATCCTCACGACTGGTATTTAAAATAAAATTTTGAAGGCTGAAGAGTATCTTTGTGTTCAATCTGAGACCTGCATCACTTCGGGCTTTCCTCCCACATTAAGCTGACACGCCCTGATATGACTGGAATACTGTTAAAAGCGGCGTTAAACCAAACTCACTCACACTCACTTTGTGTTCAAATGTTCGAGAAAAGTTTGAAGGGATGACAAGGTGGCCAAGTGGAGAGTATGTTTACCAGTAGACCTAGTTTCAGCTTCCACATGGGTGGCAGGTCTGAAGCATGTTTCCTTGTGCCCCCAACATGATATAGTGTTTGAAGCGTTTGATCCCTAGCCATATCATACCAAAAGATGCCCTTGTTACCCTGTATGGCTCTCGCCTAGGAGTCAGTCTACTGTGTCTGTGTGGGGTATTCATGTTAAACTGCGGCTTGATATCTCAATGGGCTAGCACTATATAATTGGCAACAGTCCGGACTAGTATAAGCAGCCACACACAGACACACATGCATGCACAATGCTGTATAAGTATAATAATCTTGGACGCGATGTTAAACCCCATTTCACCTCACCTTTCTATCTATTGGTCCAGTTATCAATGAAATAGGGGCTCTATCTTCAAAGCCATACAATTTGCTATGAGTTGCATATATTAGCATGATTAACATGAATTCAGAAGTTTCTCATTCCAAGTTTTAGAATGTTTCATGATGTTTGCTGCAGACACTGGTCTGAATATTGAATACTGTGGTCTGAGCAGGCCTAGCTAAATCCCAGGCATATAGCACAGAGGGAATGATTCAGTGTCACACACTGCAGCACTAACAACACTGAGACCTATGATGTAGATGGGCAACAGATGATTGCCTTTTGGACTGCAAATTGTGTTGTTCATCGTCATCAGTACTTGAAATATAATCTCACGCTTCAGCATGTTCAACTTTGAAATTTTTATTTTTCACACAAAGCTCACATTTATTTGGATATTAACAAATAGTAACTGTATTTCATTTGAATACAGCAATAACTCTGGTACCTTATAAATGAGCCATATCTGCATAATCTGGTGTCATGCTCCGAGACAGGTCCATGTTTGAGACAGGGTGTCAGGCTGGACATATTTGAGCAAGTCCAGGCGACTCATGATGGTTTTCTGGCGGTGAGTCACTGTGTGTCTTCTGACATACATATTCTTTAACCTCTGCAAGTCTCATCTGCAAATCTAGTCGGCCATGTTTCATAATTAACTTTCCATTTTGATAAGATTGGAAACTCATTTCTTGTCACTACATGTTTTCACAATTTAAATGTTTTTTGTAGTGTGATCAGTAGTGTTTTTTTACAATTACAATATTGATAATTGGTTTAAAAGGTAATAATTGATGATTAACATGATTAAGTAATAATCACTTTGAAAGTGTCCTATTGCATTTATAGGCAAAATGGGTGATTCTGCACCTGCAGTCAGTGTGATCGTTAAAATTCACAGTCTGGATTACTAATGCCTGTATATATACCTTATTTTCTGTTATCGTACAGTCTGGTAATTCAGTTAAAATGGAAAGAATAATTGTGTCACTGAAACGAAACTGATATATGACTGTGGCGGCCATGATGATAGATTAGTGAGTGAGTGAGTTGTGTTTAACGCCGCTTTTAACATTATTCCAGTTATATCACAGCGTGTCAGCTTAATGTGGGAGGAAAGCCCGAAGTGATGCAGGTCTCAGACGTTTACCACTTCGGTGAAACCCACGAGCACGGGTATGGTGCTGACAAACCTAGAAACATAATCGGGCCGAACCGGGATTCGAACCCACAATCATAGGTTTCTTGCGTATCCAGGGGACGCAACTCTGCACAGCGAATCGCGGCGCCCTACACGACTGGGCCACCCGTGCCCCCTGATGATAGATTAATAGTCAGTCATGACTCATGAGTGATAACAACCAAATCCTAACTTTAGGGCAGCTTTGTACATGTATCTGTATGCTTCATGTAGATAACAATAAACAGTGATTGGGAAAGTCATGCGCCATGCAAAAGTCATGCGCCATGCAGAAGGAGCCTGCATGCGCATTAGTTATCTTACCTGTGCCACCAAGTTTATGTTGACTGACTTATCACAATTTAATTTCAATATCACGACCGATTCGCTGCGTTCTTCGTTTACACTACAGAACTCATTCATCATGTTCATATGAAATCAGACCCGTGAAGAACCAGGTTAGAATAGGTCTTCAGCAACCCATGCTTGCTGTAAAAGGCAACTATGCTTGTCATAAGGGGCGACTAATGGGATCGGGTGGTCAGGCTCGCAGACTTGTATACATTGTATCCCAATTGCATAGAATGATGCTCATAAGGTCAATCACTGGATTGTCTGGTTCAGATTCGATAATTTACAGACCGCGGTCATATAGCTGGAATATTGCTGAGTGAGGTGTAAAACAACCTACCAACCAAATCATATGAACTAGTTGGGTTTTTCATTCTTCCTGAAATGTAATGATTACATATGATTTTGAACTGGGTATATCTTGCATTTGCCTCGCTGTAATAAGCGGCCACGGCGATATTTGCTAATATATTGGCTAGTGAACAATCCCAGTTAGCACCCCTTCCGATTGATCAATGAACACACGACCTATTTATTCGTGTATAATACGCACTCGTGTGCAATAAGCACCCTCAATTATGGGCAATTAACTTCTGGACAAATATATCTGTCGTATATAAACATTTCAGGCTGTCAGCATAAACCATGAAATTTATCTTTCAACTCTGTTTTTTTTTTCACCAAAATAATATTCTAATAAGAGCCCCCTATTTCTAATTTTAAGAGCGCCCTGGGCGCTTATTACGTCGAATACGGTAAGATTAGTCATAAGTGTTGCACTTTGGTATATTGCTTGATACTTATTACATTTGGAACAGTTTGACGAATCATTGTTGAGCTTCCCATGGTTTTCATATTTAGATCGTGAAAACAATATGTTGACATATATATCATAGTCAAACTATAACTTATTTGACATTTAGTGAGACAAAGTATGACATGTATGATATATGTATCAGATCTCTGACTTTAGTGACAACTAAGTTTTGTTTCAAGTGTCATCATGATCAATAGCGGTGATCAGATCATGGCAGCTGTTAACAACAGTGCAATCTGCCGTTCAGTTCACGAATGATTTCATCCAAATTAATGTAATAGACATGAAGTCCAACTATACAACAAACACTTGTTATTACCATATCATGTATCAACAGGACTCAGTATCAGACTTCTGTGTTTACCCCTTATGCAAGTTATGCTCATTATTGCCACAAGACTCAAATATCAACAGATACTACTTGAAAATAATTGATTACCGAACTCAAGAGGAGCGTCATGATTTCACCAATGTATTGCAGATTGACGTGCCTGCCCATGTTTTGATTTAGTTTCATCAGGTTCATTCTGTGTTGGGTTTCAGACGGTATGATTATTTGATATATGATGCAGTAGCTTGGTCTGATAATCTGTCACAAAACAACATTAATCCTAGTTTCATGAGACAATCAGAAAAGTGTATTTTAACCAGTCATGCTAGTTAGACACTAATTGGTTCATGGCAACATCCTCTTTTTAGCCAGACCACATGGAACATGGAGAATTTCACTTTAAAAAATGCCTAATTAAGTATCATGATACATGTCGTATTGTGACTTGCTTTCGTGATATTTATCAATACATACGTATCATGTAACCTCTAGAATTTAGGATGGATTCCGTAGTTGGAAAGTGAAACCGATTGATCATTGTTTATTTAGAACAACACGAGTTGTCAGTTGTTCCGGGATACATCAATAAATTGCAGCAGTTGTCATGCATACATGATATAGGATCAATGAAGCCATCGGGATCGAAGGCTGACCAGTTATCTATTATTGACATCAACTGCTACACTGTACAACAAACAGATCCGGATACTTGACCTCAATGTGGCATCTGACCATGCTTATAGTTACATATTAATGATCTATGTAAATATTTTTCTTTTTATCAAAGTTTGTTTGTTTGTTTGTTTGTTTGTTTGTTTGTTGTGTAACGCCCACTCAGCAATATTCTAGCTATAAGACTATGGCCTGTAAGTAATTGAGCCTGGACCAGACAATCCCGAGATTGATGTGAGCAAAGATCTGCAGGGTTGGGGTATGATGCACTATGTCATCCAAGTCAGTGAGTCTGACCACCAGATCCATATGGTTGCTTGTTGCAACCAGCATAGATGTATGCAGACCAATTCTAACCCGGAGTTCTGACAGGGTTTAGTGGCAAGTAACTATATGAAGCATCATTTAGATTTTGACATTAAAGGCTATGGTACGGGGTGATTTATCGTTTGAAATAAATTTGACATTTGTTTTCTGTAGATTGGACAATATAGACATGAGAACAATGGATACTATGAACTGGTTGATAACACCAATACCATTTTAATAACCTTCTGATATGTGATTATCATTTTGAATGTTATTGTTATTGTTTTGTCTGGGTATATATCATGTGTAGCGTATGTACTGTAGCGTATACTGAATATATTAATTGATATCAACATGGTATTTCAATTTGCAAAATATTGTTTTTTTAATTTAAAATAAATGCATGTCTAGACTAGAGCTGTTACAAGTCACTTTTGTATTGGGTGAATCGAACCATATCCATTCTGACCAATTCGTGACCGATAGAATCGAATATTTATGAATATGCAGTCATGTTTATCTACATACCCTGTATCTAAAAATATCCCTAAAAACATATAATATGCCTAGATTTCTTCAAAGACAATACTTTTATCATATTTAATTTGACAGTAATCATGGTTATGTGGTCACTGGTCATTGTCATTTGAGCAGATACTAGTACCTGGATAAGGGAAGTATATAAATGTATAATATGTTAATAATTAACAAACCATGTCAAATAATTTGTGTTGCTTTTGTTTCATTGAATATAACAAATAATCCATCAACTGCTGACTTGTTATTGTATTTGTGAATAAATATTCATAAAATCGTTACACTATATTCGTGATACAAATCGTATTCGCCTCATAGTGTATTCATTGCAGCCCTAGTCTAGACTAGTAATAGATTATGCCATTGAATTGAATATGTAAAATATCATTTCATAGATTGTGTATGATGTTGCCTGAAAGCTTTATTAGTATTACCAACTTATATGGATTGTAAACTTAATGCATGGTCCAAAATTATAATGTCTGCTAGTCTGAGACTAGTTAAATTCTGACAGGAAGGACCAGTGACATTTCCTTGTGGACTGCCTCACCCTTGGGCATGTTAGGTAGATGACAACTCCACAGCAGATCAGGACCAGTGAAAATAAAAATTAGTTTGTAGCTGTTTAGTGACATGTTATGAACTTGCACATGTTGGGTTCGGTTTGGGAGATGGCACATTACATGGAGCCTGAGTGAAAACAGTGCATGTTAAGTCACGTTGCTGTCACTGAGAATCAGCAGTCTCAGCAGGCTGTCAAGAGTCAAGGTCGGGCAAACCAGTTATGGCCGTGGTTGACAGCACAACCCATGATCCAGCCCGGTCACATGTTGTACATAGTTAACTACTAGATCCTCATTTTACGAGTTTCTTACGACCATCGTGCAGTTCTAGTCTCCTATCTGTTAATTTGTTGTAAACAGCCACAGTCAGCAATATTCCAGGTCTGTAAATAATCAAATCAGGCCAGACAAACCAGTGAAGTATATTATGAACAATAACTCAAACACCAAGTGTTTGATTTTGCCATTGAACCCATATATTTTCAGCTTATCTTCAAATAGTTTGGTAGAACAGGTCCTCAATACTCAATGTTTGTAAGAGCCTGTGAACAAACCAGACTCTTACAGTGTTCTTCATATTTTGATACCTCCACTGATCAATATTCATTGCAATACTTTTTTCTTCGATGTGAGAATGACACACTTCTTCTATATCGTGCATATTCCATCCATTGTTTCAGTTTCATCAGCCAGGAATGCAAGTATTCTACCACTGATCAATCAACATCACACTGCAAATTTGTGAACACAAATAATCTTACTGCAATCCAAGATGGCTGACCTGGCTCCCATGTTGGAGAATGGCCTTGCCAATTCAGATGATGAGGAGACCAAGGATAGGAGGTTAGAGCTGGTGTTCAAAAACATCAACTATCAAGTTGGAGACAAGCACATCCTCCAAGATGTCAGTGGCATCGCTCAGGCTGGACAGCTATTGGCTGTGATGGGGCCCAGTGGTAAGATAGACTCCATGAATGCATGTGTTTCTATACCTGTGTACTAATCACATAAGAATACCATCAGTATGAATGTATGGTTATGTCATGTAAACATGGTAAGTGTTGTTCATTCTACACATGTGGACGGTCATGCTGGTATTGTTTTTAGTGGCAAGCAGGCTGACATCTTCCTGAGGCATGGGAGTTAACTGACTTAAACATGTTAAAAGCTCAATTTCAACCCTTGCTGAACTAGGCTGGATTTTAGACTTGGTCGTAGTGCCACCCAAGTTATGTTTGATAATCAGGATCTATAGTGTAATAAAATGGGTCTTACTTTGTGAAGTGCATCAGATCATGTAAACACCCAAATTAAAAACATGAAGAGATTTGAAAAAAGTCTGTTGACGCTAAGTTGACTGTATACAGCTTTTGTCACATGTTGCAAATCCTGCAATTGACCGAAATCTGTACTGCAGTTTCCAACCGGATGTTGATCTCATTATGAGATTTTGATTGGAAAATGCATAGACTCTTCAGTCCAGCCAAAATATAACTCCATAATTCCAGCCTTTTCAGGCAAGGGTGGAAACTAGACTTTTGTAGTGAGTTAACTCCCTTGCCTGAGGAAGGTGGCAGGCTGACTTTCACATGTAGAGTGTAGAACATGTAGAAGTCAGTCATTCATCCTCATCTTGCCCTTCCTTGATGGCCCAGTGCATTATGCCTCCTTTCTTGTATGAAAACAGGGATTTTTCTAGACCGATATTCGGCCCCAAGTCTGAAGCAAATGGCTGTAAACATTACCAAACATTACCTAATTTATGCTGTTATAGATACAATTAATGTTACGGTTTTGTAGAGGTGACAATAACTTCTCTGATAACTGGATCAACATAGAGGGAAAGCCTTTGATACTTAGTTTAACATTATTGTTTTGAATGCAATATTAAAATTCAAGTTTAAAATACCACTGAATTTGGGGAAAAAGCACCAAACTGTGAACAAAATGATGCATCCCCATTTACCTGCCACTTTGTTTGGATTCCTAGATAAATCCTTGGATAAATTTCTGGACCCTATCACTATCATTTTTCTTTCTATCAAAGATTTACCTGAGTTTCATTGTTGATAAATATTTTGTTAAGTTTGTCTATTTTGTTACAACTGTTTGTTTAAGGCAGTGGAAAGACATCATTGTTGAATGCCCTTGCTGGACGAAATAGCCTTCACTCAGGGGATATAACTCTCAACAAGCATCCCCTGGATAAGCAGCTGAAGAGGAAGGTGTGCTATGTTCTCCAGGAGGACATCTTCTTTGCTGGACTCACTCTCAGAGAAACCTTGATGGTGAGGATGGGATGCTGCAGTTCATGATTTAAACAAAGCAGGCATCTTGTACTAATAGTTTATATGAAAAGTGCCGGCTGCATCACTAAAGTGACGCAAGTAACAAATTCTGTTTGACGTATATATAACCGGCTATAGTGAATGATTTTCACCCCAAATACCTAAACTCTTACAGAGTTCCACATAGTTTTTCACATTTATGAGTATTCATGACTCATTCTATGGCGTCCATGCTGCTGTGGTCTATTTCACTTGTTATTTCATTTTAGTTGTTCAGTTTTAGTTTTATTTAAACCTTCAAATGCATGACATTATTGGAAATCTTACCACAATAATGAGGAGGAGACAGTGTCTATGTGCTGGTTCATCTCAAGCATTATGCAGCCTGATGTAGTGTGCTGCTCAATCAACTTCTGTATGTAACAGGGATGTGAGCAGGTTTTGCCCAATAGAGAGGAAAACTCTACGGGAGTCTGGGGACTAATTACGTGCCCAAAGATAGGAATGAAAACAATTACCGGTAATGTTTAACGAAGATCAGAAGGGTTTCATGTCTGGGCAATACATTGGGGAAATAACAAGACAGATATATGATCTAATGCAGTATACTGAATATTATCAAGTTCCAGGCCTACTCAACCAATCATTTTATTTTTAATACATATAGGCCACAACCCTTTGTGTACAAAAGTTGAGTACAGACAAGTTTCAAACATTCAGTTTCGCATTTCTTACTTGATTTGCATAATACAGATATTTTGCTAGATTTGTAATAATATATGTATCTGGTGATGGCAGAAGCATATCAAATTTATGAACATTGGTATGACAATAGAACTTTGCTTTCAGATACAATTGCCATAACTTGACATACGATGGACAAATAAGCAGGAAGTGGTACTCGGTTTCAACACGGTCTAATTTACAAAGTTTGCATTTTCTTAAATTTCTTGGGATTTGATTATGACGTCCATTCTCAATTTCCAAAGTATGACAACTTAGTCTGAATCTTGTGAGGGTTGTTTTCGCTATGCCAGATCTGCTGAAAATTGTCTTTCAAACGTTGTTGAAGCATATTATGAAAAACCCTTCGGTTTCCATGCATTTGGAACCTCCATACATCTCCGAACCCAAGTTTACAAAGACAATTCCTTAATTTAGTTACTCAGTTGACAAGACCATGTTCATCATACAGGTACAACATATTGTAGCACTTTCTTGGTAAACGGAAGTCTGGCATCTTAAGTATGTTCAGCCAATATTTCACACATCTGGTCAAAGCATATACACGAACAGGGTATCTGCCATACTCGCCCAATACAGCATTGTTTTCAACCCTTTTCCCTTTGAAAAACCACTTTTCGAAATGTGACAAACAACCACCATTTTTAAATGCAACAACTTTGGCTTTGGACATATTAACTGACATTTTTCGAGTGTTACAAATATTCTCCAAGACGCTTAATTTCTTCTGGAGGTTAGAAACACTATCACCAACAAGTATCAGATCATCTGCAATTAGAAGTAACAGGATGTGGATAATGTCTGGATGGATCTGTACACCAAACGGACACTCCTCTTCCATGTCAAGAACTATTTCATTTATAAAAAAATGGAACAAGAACGGGCTAAGTACACAGCCTTGCCTGACACCCAAAGGGCAGTCGAAATGCCTCGGACATATGATTGTTAGACCTTACACTTGCCTTAATGTCCTTGTAGATTGACCGCAATATTCTACCCATTTTTGTACTTAATCCCCGTTTATGAAGCAAACTCCAAAGAAGGTGACGGTGTATGGAATCGAACGCCTTAGAGAAGTCAAAAAAAGCCACGTAAAACTTACCCCCTTTACGTGAAAGGAATTGTTGTACAAGAGCATTAAGGACAGTTATCTACAGTGGAATAGACCTTCCGAAAGCCTGACTGACATTCAGAAATAACACAAAGTGTGTCTGCCCAGAAAACTAATTTCTTGCATAAAATGAATAAAGTATGCAATAAACACACATGATGAAGTGAATACTTTGCTAAGGACACTCGGAAGGCTTATGGCTCGATAGTTATCTGGAACGATTGCATCATCTTTTTTATGTAATGGAATGATAATTCCTAATGACCAATTCTCAGGAAAAACACCATATTCGTACATACTATTAAATATAATCTCCAAGTAAGAAGAAATAACATCTGATGAGTGTTTTAGATATTCGCTTGTGATATGGTCAACTCCAGCTAATTTATTGTTCTTTAAGGCTCGAATACTGTCTGTGATTTCTAATGGTTATAGGGCAGTCAAAAATGTCTTCTGTCAAGTCATGAGATTCACAAAGGTACAGACTTTTATCGTCACTGTCAAGAGGATCAATATTTGTGTATAATCTTGAGAAATATTCAGCCCGCTCTCCCTCAGAGATAGGATTGTGATGACGTAGACGCCCGGACACACGTTTGACAATGTCCCAAAAATGTTTGGAGTCACCAGTTGAGTTTATCAGTTCTACTCTATTACACTGTCGATACTGGTCCCCCTTTGTCCTACACAAGGCCCTGTACTCATTGCGTACCTTGTTGTACTTGGCTAGATGTCCAGTGCTCTGAGTAACCCGAAAAGTGTTTAGTGCATGACAGCGTTCGTGTTTTTTAATACGACATTCATTGTCATACCATGGGGAATCACTATGCCTTTTACGTCTATGCTCCCTTTTGAACACACAAGCAGCAGACAGAATAGCATCTGTCAGTAGAGTCACTGCAGTAGATGCATCTGAGAGCATACCAGTGATACATGGTGATGATATATTTATCATGAATGTCTCACGAAGTTTATTAGTCCATATGTACTTATAGTATACCTGACTATCCTCAGGTTCGAATGCATCTCCCTTATGACGAATGCTCACACGGATTGGTAAATGGTCACTTTCTGAGCGGGACATAATGTCAAAGTCTGCGATATGTTGAAATATATTCGTTGATGCCAACGCATAGTCTATGACGCTGCATCCCAAATGAAAGTGAAGTCTCTGGAGTCTGCCCCAACCCTTCCATTGATAATATGGATGTCCAGAAGTGAGCACATTTCCAGGAGAGATCTACTGAACGTATTCTCCTTCTGGTCGCTAGATATTCGTGGCATGTCGAACTTGGTTAACAGGTTGGTATAATGTTCATCCCCCTCCACATAGTGAATGATATCATCTCCAACCTAGTCTTGTTCTGTGCCAGTTCTGCTGTTTAAATCCCCGAACAATAAAATGGAAACATCTGGATACTTTTCCAATATACTAAGTAATAAGTTCAAAAGTAAGTGTGACTGACTTTGTCATGTCTTTGTCATGATGAGCCTTCTGGCTGAAAATAACTAAAAACACATAAGACATTTAAGTCACAACTTATATGTCCTTGTCAAACAACACGGTTACTGCATTATCCCCAACCTTAACATCAAGAATGTACTTCGCTAATTGAGCTTTAACTAAAACTAGGCCTACTACTGTTGATCGGATTTCAAAAAGCATTCCATACTGTCGATTTGAATTTCATAAACGTAACTTTGACTTACTTTGGTTTTGGAGAATCAATCAAACAATGGATACATACTTTCTACAATGGAATACAATCACAAGTTCTTGTCAATGGTTTTGGTTCCTCATTCTTTGACAAACGAAGAGGATGTCGTCAAGGAGATCCCTTATTACTTTATATATTCATCCTATGCGTAAAAATACTAGTAATACTAAAGAAATAACCAGGATATAAAGGGGATACAAACTGGTGACATCTCCTGGCACTAACAACCTGCTCACTTGATGGTTCTGAATGATGCCTCTATGCTGTTTTGCATGAATTGACATTCTTTTTAAGCTTTTCATGTTTAAAGTAAACACAGATAAGACAAAATTAATGTGAATAGAGTCAAAGAAAAGATAAAAAATGAAACTCTGCCTGAAATGGAATTTAGGCTGGACAGAGGAACGTTTCGAATTATTGGGCATAACATTCTGTCTGGGTCTGGATGACACGGTGGCTCTAACTTCGAAAACAGGTTCAAGTAACGTGAAACGCTAATGTCAATATGATCAATAAGACACCGAACACCGTTTGGTAGGAATACTTTACTTAAATTACTAGTTCTGACAGAACTTTACCACCTAATCTTATCTTATCCATATCCACCACAAACAAAAATTGATAAAATTCAAACAAAACATTTCAAATTCTTGTGGGGAAATAAACCGGACAAAATAGAGAGATCACAAATAATATGTGTAACTAAAGATGGTGGGATTAAATGCCCTAAGATTAAAGAAGCCATACAACCTCAAAACATTTCGATGATAACATGAGCCTTTACGACCCATTCTAAATTGTGTTTTATATTTTTTTTAAATACCCCTATAATAAACTGTCAAAATGTGTACGAGACCAATAGCTGGAAGCATAGGCCATAAATATTATCAAGAGTAAACAATAAGTTCTCTGAGATGAGATGAAATGGAGTTTAATGTCGCGTCCAAGATTATTGCGCTTTTAAATCGACGTGCATGCTCTTGTGTCTGTCTGCTTGTACTTGTCCGGACTAATGCTGGTCTTATAGTGCCAGCCCACTGAGATACCATGCCACAGTTTAACATGAATACCCCACTCAGACACAGTATACGGAATCTGAGCCGACCAGTCCTTGTTTTATCCCCTTAATGCCGAGCGTCAGGCATGGTAACAACAAATACCATCTTTTGGTATGACGCGGCCAGGGATTGAACCCCCACCTTCTGCTCTCCGAGAGCATGCTCTACCTCTAGACCACTGAGGCGGTCGTAAGTTCTATGAAGATTACTCTTGTCTTGGTGAGCTTATGTGGACCGTCTAGAAAATAATGATATTCCTGCCGCTGACATTCTGTCACAAAATGTCTGGTTAAATGATAATATACACGTGGGGAAGGGAACAATTGTCTGCCAACATCATGTATATTAATTAGTTAATTGATGAAAGGCACCTTTTCTCCCAATTGTACAATTCATGGAGAAATGCAACATTACAATTAATTATCTTGTATTAACTATCTGAGATTGATCTAATCTATTAAGCAATACTGTCGGCATTCAGAAGCTGAAGAAACTTAGTTACCCAATTTTACCATTTGCTTTATTTCACTTGTTAAAAACCAGGAAAGGTCCTCAATATTTCTATAAAACACTTTTGGATAAACAAATGACCAAGAATCAACACTTTCAAAAATGGGAAATCTCCGAAGCAGATCGTAAACATAACAATCTGTTTTCATTTAGGTTACAAAGTCATGTACCTTCCAGTGATTTCAATATCAAATATTACATCATATTGTACCTACAACTTCACTACTTTATAAAATGGGATATGTGGACAGTGACCATGGTGACTTGTGTAGCTCTTGCTCAAAGGATAAAGAAACTATTTCACACTTATTTTGGGAATGTCAAAAGGTATGCGCCATTCAGTCCAATATTTTGTTTTTTATATTTAAAAAAAGTAGAGGTGGCCAACCCCAGAACCACCCTCTGGAATACCCCACTGCTGTTACGATGGTGATTTCTGATCAGGTCCTCATAATCCAGCGCTCGTTGAAAGATGCAATTAGGTTAGGATGTATCTTCAAGACTCAGTTCTGATCAGGATGTGTGTCAACCTACCAAACTGTTTGTCTGATTAAAATTTATTTGAGCTGAGGTGCTCCAATTCACTGTACAGGGCTACGTCCCTTTGACATGCAAGAATCATGGTTCGCCCTGATTGTTTCTCGGTTTGTCAGCACTATACCTGTGCTAATGGATTTCACCAGTGTGGTAAATGTCTGAGACCTGCATCACCTCAGGCTTTTCTCCCACATCAAGCTGAGATACCATAATATGAGTTGTCGCTGTTCAAAGTTGTGTTAAAACCAAACTCACTCAATCTGGCATCTGTAGGCAATTGAACAAAAAAGACAAAACAACATGTGGTGTGAAAACAACATTCATTTAATAGTTTTTGGCTTATTTGGACTTTTTTTTGTGTACAAGCTGCTTTATCAAATTTTTAGCCAAAAATTCAATGTAGGCGGTTGAACAAAAATATATTTTAGAAATTGTTATACATATTTTTCCACTATACATATTATTCAGTGGCGATAAGATCTTATGTATTTTTCATTTTACCTAATTGTAAAACAAAGCTGGTCAAACAAACTTTTCAAAAGTCTTTTTTTTTTCTAGTGTCAGTGTTTTTTTGTCGACCAGTCTTGTAAACCAGCTAAAAAGGATATGAGGCCTTATGATTAAAATCAACATTTGTATCAGAAAAACATTTTTTGTTGCTGGTTGTAATAAACAGTCAGGTGTGATTACTTAAATGGGCCTTGCAATGAATGTTCCTCTTTAGTTTGTTTTTCATATAACAAAACAAATATACATGTTAAATGACAAATTAGAATAAAAAAGAAACATATAGTCATGATATTGCCAGTATGTATACTGTAAAATATGAGAGAAATGTAATTGTTTGTTGTAAACAATTGAAAAGTTTATTCTGTAAATCATCTGCCAACATTATCCTGGGGTATTTTTACACTGAAGGCCTTGGTTTCGATTCCCTACATATGTGTTTATGAAATGTGAAGTTTCTTTTTTTATACAAATTAATATATTGTTTAATATTCTCCAGAATAAAAATCATAGACACGGAACAAGATACAAATGTGTTTTCACCTTTTTTTCCTACTTTTTAGATTAAAGTGAAAGTTAAATATAGAAATTATAAGAAAAAACACTAAAATAGATCAACAAAAGATCAATAGATCACATGAAACAAAATCATGTGAGTCTTCTTTTAACAAATGTGAATTAAAAGCTTCTCTTCCAATGAAATAAATAAATAAATAATCATTTCACAAAACCCTTCTAGCATACTTGCAATAGTGCACTGATTATATTCTATGAAGCAATGTAGCGGTAGTATATGTTGGCAGCTAGGGCTGGGAGAGTCAAAATTTACTACCCGGGCACCCGACCCCCTATTACCCGACCCTACCCGGGTACCCAACGTAGGTCTCTAGAGTTGGAATGTCAGATTGGGATTAGTTTGACCATAGCCCTGGAAAAATATAAATTATACAGATATAAATTAAAATATCTGGTCATGTATACACTGAAGTTGACGTAAGTTTTATCTCTATTCAAACATTAAAAAGTCAGAAGGAATGTCATCTTCCCGAGGCAAGAGAGTTAACGGACTTTAAAAGTCCAGTTTCCACCCTTGCCAAACTAGGCTGGTATTACTTGGCTCGAGCGTAGCGCCACCAGTGTCTATTACCAGTTATGTCAATTCTACGCCTCGCCTATGGACCAGTCAGATTCCACCTCTCGTATCGCTTGCGTTTGCTTCACACAAAATGGTGGCGCCGATCTGATCAATAATCAAGATCTATATTGTGATAAAACGGGTCTTACATCGTGAAATGCATCAGATCAAGTGATATCCTTGATTAAAAACATGAAAAGATTTAGAAAATATCTGCTGACAACGAGTTGGCAGTGCTCATGTTTTGCAAATCCTGCAATCGACCGAAATCTGCACGACAGTTTACGAACAGGATTTTGATTTCAGTGCGCAATTTTGATTGGAGTATGCATAGACTCATTAGTCCAGGCAAAATGTAACTCCATAATACCAGCCTAGTTCGGCAAGGGTGGAAACTGGACTTTTATAGTCAGTTAACTCTCTTGCCTTGGGAAGATGAAGGAATGTGTGAATGTCAGAAAAAAATGCGAACATTAGTGACTTGTAGGGTAACAATGGAGTTATAGATAATTTTAGTGCTAACCTATGTATTCCATGTGGGCTACCAACATGATACACCTACACAATCAGGCTTACCACCCTCTCCTCTGCACATACAGGGTTACTGGTTACAAAAAATAACTACCTGCTGAAACAATGGACATGACACACCCTCGTGGCATAATGGCCGATATGTTCTTGTCACCCGAGGCATCGTCTGATTCCTTTGCAGAATAGGCCCCCAATGCCCCATTTTTGTTTGAGGACACTACTGTGGATTGTGTGGCAACAATATGCGATCTGACTGATTGTGTGTCGTAACACAACAGCATGGATCATCACTATTAACCACAGGCAGCCTGGCCTAGTTTGATTATTTACAGGCTACTGTGGTATCACTGGAATATTCAGACTGGATTTAAACACCATTCACGGTAATAATGTTTCAGTTTACAACCCTGATGCGACTGCCAGACTACATGCCACATGAGGACAAGATGGAGAGGATGGATGACATCATCGATGTGCTGGATCTACGCGGTTGTCTGGACACAAGTGAGTATCTCAGCTCTATGAAACTCATGTCATGTGAAATGACACTGATGGTACTTCAGATCCCATTCGCTGTGCATGAAAGAGTCCTCCTGTGTTTCTCAATGTGGGGATCATGCATCAAGAAGTAAATGGGATATTTTTTAGACCTTAGAAAATTAAAAACATCTATTCTCTTTTTGTGTAATAATTTAGGCCTCTACACTTGACAGTACATATAGTGACGTCATCCATTGAGCACAGAGTATGTATTTGGAGATAGGTGGCTTGCATAAAGAATATAACTAGTACATTCATGTCAAACGACAGAGCATACATTCTGGCACACATTCCACACATATACATGCACAATAAGAATTTACACACAAACCTGCAACCACACTGACATATTGCTCACAAACAAAATCCTATCGAAAAGCATAGATTAATTTTGTCATCTGGCTCAGGGCTATCCATCCTTAAAAATAACAAAGCTGGATTTAAGTCTGGCCATTTCTGACAGTTTATCAAAATTAAACCAAAACACAATAATATTGGCAAAAAAAAAGAGAATTAAATCATTAAAATTCAGAAAATTGAGATGTTTGACTTTAGATACTAACTACCTAAGTCTTGTTGCGAGCTGTTAACTTCCCAGATGTGTCAGGCATGCCGAATCAGTGCAAGTACTGTACATAGATTTTGACCATTTCATGACTAAAAAGACATATCTACTTGTTCATAACGGAACTAACAATCAAGGTGGGATGTAGGGAAAGTAAAGTACTCAGTCCTGAAGAGCTATGATCTCATGATAAGAGTAAATAATTATGTCACATTAATCAATGTCATCAATCACATATTGTACAAGTGTCACACTTCCTGTACATTTGTGTGAAGACACTGGAATAGGCAATACACCATTACATAGGGTACATCACTGTCTTATAGGCTATATGTATATGTATGTAGTCAATGGAAAAGTACATAAATTTATACTCCCTTCACCAGCCAGACAAAAAATCCCAGAGTTGGGAAGTACTGTCATGCACCTGTTGTGACTGGTATTTGAGATTAATAATGTTCTTACAACTTAGTATAATAGTGTTCTCCCAACTTGATAGTGTTCCCACAACTTGATATGATAATGTTCTCCCTTGGTAATTTCTGAACTATGACGGGAGTAAACTACTGAAATCTGGAAGTGGCTGCAACAGTCCCAGTATGGTCTAGGGGAAGTAACTCTATCACAGTATCTTGAGCATCTATGGCTTCCGTCCAACAGTTGTACCTTGGTGTTGGCTGTCAATGTCCAGTGAAGCTGTGAAGTTGTAAAGCTGTAAAGTTAATTTGTGAGTGAAGGAAATCAGACATGGACAGTCTGAACATTTACTGTATTTCACAGAGATATCACATCCATTTAGCCCATGTATTCACCGTCAATTACACTTCTATGAGTGTACCCTGTTTGAAGACGATCCATTTTGTGAATAGTAACATTTTTTAAAGTTACTGTACAGATATCATTTGGCGACAGAGGATTATTTACATCTGGCGTGCTCGGTGTGACTGTTCTTAACCACACCCTAAGTCGTAGATCGCCTTCTTTACCTGGATGTGCATCATATGTTATTCCCTTCCAAACTTTGATCTCGTTGGACACATCAATTGAGGCTTGAATGTCCAAAAGAAATTGGTATGTTTCTGCAGTCCCTCCATCCTTATTCACTTCAAACACTTCATATTGAGTTTGAGTTGCGTCAAGTTTTCTTTTGTCAATGTATGTACATATAAGTGGTGTTCCCAGACACCTGCCATACCTTGCTCTAAGGACTTCTAAGTAGTTTTCAGTTGCACCTGCCTTCGTCATTGCCACAAACAATAATGTTTACGTCAAAACTTTCCCCAGTAAGGCTTATTGTTGCTGGACGTGTTGAGAGAATGTTCCAGAGTGCAGCTGACCTATATATCACCCTTTTTGCACACGGTGGGAAGGGCAGCCAATAGAAATGTACCACATTGCAGAGGTATGAAATGTGGCATCTTTTGATTGGCTGTTGCAAATATGATGTGATCCCGGATATCAGAGGTCTTGTGGGAAGAGGAAGTTGACAATAACGAAAAATTACATCAGCGCTGCAAGTTTGAGCTTGATAACTGGGACTGGGAGTGTATGATTCTGTACCACAATGTACAAATGTACCTTGCTTGACAATGGTATAAGGATCTATACCGATACGTTGCCTTTACAGTATAAAAGAAGTTGTTATCCATAAATTGTGTCTACTCTGTCATCCGTCAACCTCTAAGTAATGCCTATCAAACAATTGATAATGTACCAGGTTTTTTTTTTTAGAAAGTTTTGGTTTCAGCTTGTTCAGCAGTCAGTTGTTTTCTGTGTTGGAAAATATTTTGCATATGACGCAAATGTAAAAGATGACACAATGGTGGTTCAAGAAATTCTTTTCTGGCATATTGATTGACTGTATCAAGTACAAAATCTGTCAGACACATTAAATGTAGTCACCTTTCAAACACACATTTGTCCCTTTTCTGTTTATTGTACACATGTGTCTCAGTGTTAATTACAATCGTATGATGGGATGAGAGAGGTCAGAATGTAGTTGTTGGTCTATCACGTACTTCAGTAAAAGTCGTGAGAAATACTCCTCCAACCTGCTGTGTTATTATGCGTCAGTTTATTACAGGTCATTATTAGGGTAAGTTCTGCACACACAATGCTGACTCATAGTTTCTTGGAAGAGCATGTTTCATGTCATCTGAATTTTTCCAGGAAAATGCAATCAGTCGGTGATGGTATGTGAAAGGAACCTGACACTGACAGATTTTGTACTTTCGTTTTAGAATGAGGTGACATGCTTGAACAAATAGTTGTTTGTCATAGAGTGGGCCAGAGAATCAGGGTAGGGTCACACGAACACCTGACAGGAGCAGGGGGTAGGGTCACATGAACACCTGACAGGAGCAGGGGGTAGGGTCACACGAACACCTGACAGGAGCAGGGGGTAGGGTCACACGAACACCTGACATCTAGGTACACTGTGGTCATTATCAAGATATGAAGGAAAATATATACTTAAAATGAAGCTAAATGAACAGTTTGGGCTCGTGGACTCTGAAATTTCCATGGACAACATAAGTATAGTCTGTATATTGAAAGGTAAATGCTGCAAAGATTCAGTAAGCATGTACAATTGCACAAACATTGATTATGAATAGAACAATGTTATTACAAGAAAGAGGACAGTCCCATCTAGGTCATGATGGAACATGGATCAGTGAAATTCAACAGCCTGGGTAGCACATAGATTTTTTCCAACATCTTAGGGACTATAATCTCAAGTTAACACTGCATAAGTGTAATGTCTTCCAAAGGGAAGTCTGCTATGTAGGGCATATAGTTTCAGAAAAGTCAAAATAAAAAACAGTAAGGCAATGTTTAGGCTTGCTGGTTGCTATTGACATTTTGTTGCTAGTTGAACACAAAATGTCTTGGAATAAACTTCTACTTAATCCCCAATGAAAGAGAAAACGGACAAGTAAGACTCGGAATGGGAATGGGGCCCAGAGCGGGAACAGTCTTTTTGTGAGTTAAGTACTAGACTACTTTCACCACCTGTTCTTGGTTTCTGTGATTCTTCTCTTCCTTTTGAATTACATGTACAAGTTACCTGGAAGGGTTGAAGAGCACGTTTGACTAAACAAGGTGGAGAGAAGTGTGTGATCAGTTAGTTATGCAAGTCACAGGCTTACAGAATCAGTGCAATGATATGCTACACACAAGCTAGAGTTCTTTTGATTGAAGTGGGCAGTCACTGAAAAATGTCATGACTATCTGTGGAAACAAATTTAAAGTTCTGACTGAGAATGAACCCATCACATAAACTCTTATGAGTGCAAAACTGGATACAACTTGTGTAGCTCGTCCTTTCACACAAGCAATTTAGTGTTATTTTGTGACTTATTGAAACTCAGAGTTTGCTATTTGTGTGAATAGCTATTAATCTCCATGGAAATCATACACATTTGTTTTGTATGTATGTAGTAATTTGCAAGTAAAATACAATGAATACTGACTTTTTCAAGTTTGTTGGGTTTTAATACCCATCTTGTTTAAATAATATTTTGACGCTTTGAACTGCTTTCTTGTGCTCAAATTACACCCAAAAATGATATCATATGTTTGTATGCATTGTTCAAAAGTTTGAAAGTGATGTTGATTATAGAATTTATTAGAAATTCAATATGTGTACCATGATACAATACTTCACCTAGGGAACATCAAAATTCATTTAGTAGACAGACAAAAATGACAAAAATGTAAGTTAAAAATTGAATCATTCAGGTGCATGGGGACCCTATCATTCTTCTTGATTATTATCATGGTATTTGTTTATAGCGTTGATTAGATTGTGATAAAGGAAGGAAGTTGACATCAAGTTCAAAAGTGTATAGGAATTGCTCCAGCCTTAGATAGTTTCCTTCAGGGTTAATAAAGTCCCGTACTTGGCCGATGCCTCTACGTGGCTAAACCTCAAAAAGATATTCTCATTACCGGTACCAATGTTGACGTCTTTGTTGTAAACATGGTGGAAGATAAGTTCTTTTAATGATCAAGTTCCCCTTTCATATCAGTCATTTGCTTTCTGGCCTTGGGATTGTTAACATGCTGATAATTAAAAGTATCCCTAGATTGGTGTAAAGAAAGATTAAAATCCCCTGCTAAAACATGTGTATTTTACCAAACATTTTTATTTTATTGATGATCATTGCATAAAATTCTTGTTCATATTTGTTTTGGGCCATACAAATTAACAAGAGAGATTTTTTTTTCAGAAGCTGTTATGCCCAAGATCTGAGATTGACATTATCATCTGTGAAACTATTATGTGTCTTATAGTCAATATTATTATCTCCTGCCACGAAGTGGATCTGGGGACATAGGAATGGTGTCGTCAGTCTGTCTGCTTCTCACAGGGGACACATGTTCTCATAAACTATTTAAATTAGAGAAGTGAAATTTTACACAATGATATTACTGGTTATGATCTTAATTTGGTTCGAAACTGGTGTCTTAAGTTCATTTTTTGTAGAGTTCTGTCCCTTTCTCTGTGCTTTTCAACTTAGTGCATACTGTGTGAAATGGAAACAACTGAAGGTACATTAATGAAATTTGCATGCTTATCAAAGAGATACTTGTCAAGACAGTTCGAAAATTGGTGCTGTACATTATATTTTTCCACAAGATTACTTTCCTTGCTACATGTTTTAAGATTTTGAGCATATACAGTTCTGATGTTTGATCCATGCTATTTAACAAAGTGCGTTGTGGCAGAAACTACTTAAGTTAGCTTATCTAAGAGATACTTATCAAGACTCAGTTATTTTTCCAGGGAAGGGGCCTTTTGTGTGTATTTATTTCACACTTTATATTTTTTTCTTATAACATAAAGCTACCCTTGTGCCTATCTATTCATAAGTCTTTATAAGACACTTTTTTATAGTTTATGTTCACTACAAAATTCTAATGTTCCCCACAGCAGGGGATAGTGATAATGCTGTTTTCTTGTCAGAAAAAAGAATGTTGTGTACTTTTTGACTGGCTATTGTTCTGTGGAATAGTACTTCAGATCCCCATTCACTTCAGATAAAGTAGTCATTCTGTTCGGGTTTTTAAAAAAATGTATCTTACAAGAAGTAAATGTAATATATCTCAGACCTCAGAAAATTGAAGACATCTTTTCTTTTATTGTAATCATTTAGGCCTCTACTCTTGACAGTACATATAGTGATGTCATCCATTGAGCACAGAGTACGTATTTGGAGATAGGTGGCTTGCATAAAGAATTATAACCAGTTCTTTCATGTAAAATGTCAGAATACATTCTGGGACACCTTTCACTCACATACATACACAAACATGGAAGAGACCCGTGAAGATCCAGGTTAGAATTGGTCTTCAGCAACCAATGCTAGTAATAAGAAGCAACTAACAGGATTGGGTGGTCAGGCTTGCTGACTTGGTTGATGCATGTCATGGTATACCCCTTGCGTGGGTCGGTGCTCATGATATCACTCACAGGATTGTCTAGTCCAGACTCGATTATTTACAGACTGCTGGAATATTGGTGACCGCAGCGTTAAAGAATAAACAAACATGAAAACATTTGAAGCTAAAAAAACACAACATGGATGACTTCAGTCTTCCGGTTCATTGCTGGCTATCCATCCTTAGATATGACAAAGGTGGATTTAAGTCTGGCCATTCCTGACAGCTTGTAAACATTAAACTATAAATTGCTAAACTATTCACTAGCTGAATGGACAATTTTTTCAAAATCAATTCAAATTCAGAAGAATCAGATGTTTTGCTTTTAGATACTAACTGTAGTCTAGAGCTGTTAACTTCACAATCAATGCAAGGACTTTGCTTAGATTCAGACCATTTCATGAGTGAGTGAGTGAGTGAGTGAGTGATTGAGTGAGTGAGTGAGTGAGTGAATATGGTTTTATGACGCCTTTAGCAGTAGTCCAGCAATATCATGGCAGGGACACCAGACATGGGTTTGATACATTGTACCCATCGAACAAGGCCCATCGGCGTGATGGGCAAAGGCTACCCCGCCGCCCCCATTTCATTACTAAAAAAGACATATCTATATAGTTGTCAATCCTTGGGGAAGTCTGAACATTAGAATAATTATACATTTACCGCCCGCTTTCATCTGTCATCTGTATTCATCTGGAAAGCCTGAATACAAAGTTACAATGGTATGAAACAACACTGTGGCATGAAACAACAAACAGACAACAATAAACGTGACTAAATAATGACATTACATGGGAAAAACTTCATTCATTGCAGTTATTGGTGATGCTCTGGTGCGTGGCTTGTCAGGGGGAGAGAAGAAAAGAGCGAACATTGCCTGTGAACTTATTACAGATCCAGCTATAATCCTTCTAGATGTGAGTATATGGACCCTTCAGTCACCTGACTGGAAGTCAAGCAAACTTATGTCGTTGCACATTTTCGTCGTCTAGTTGTCCATCCACTTGTCGGTCTGGTTGCCTATCCATCGTTAACTTGTATGTTTTCGAAATTTATTCTGGATCTGAAACTTTATTTTTATAATCCTAGCCATGATGTCTATAAAAAGTGTATGGAGAATTCGGATCCAATATTAAATGTCATTTCTTCCCATTGCCAATTTGATACATAGCAACTGTATGGTATGTGGAATAACATAATACAACTTTTGGCATATTTTGATGAAGCTGTGACCATGTCACCTTCGTATACCCCTGTTTTTCTTATAATACTGTTGAAGCTTCAACTGTGTTTAATAATCCCAACTTAGGTGTCTGTAAACACTGCTCACAGATTTCCAAACTGAAATTAAACATGGCAACAAGTTTTCCCCTCAAGGCAGGTGAGCTACTGAGCCTTGTGACTCTAGTTTTGTCTGCAATCAGAACCATAAGATGGCATCATTTTAGTCTTATGCCATACAGTATTGTTACATTGACTGTTGCTGCTAGATGTTTAGTGTTGGCCCATGTTCGGAATGTACACCATGTAGACCATAAGGTGTTGTTACGTTGACTGTTGCTGCTAGATGTTTAGTGTTGGCCCATGTTCGGAATGTACACCATGTAGACCATAAGGTGTTGTTACGTTGACTGTTGCTGCTAGATGTTTAGTGTTGGTCCATGTTCGGAATGTACACCATGTAGACCATGTAGACCATAAGGTGTTGTTACGTTGACTGTTGCTGCTAGATGTTTAGTGTTGCCCCATGTTCGGAATGTACACCATGTAGACCATAAGGTGTTGTTACGTTGACTGTTGCTGCTAGATGTTTAGTGTTGGCCCATGTTCGGAATGTACACCATGTAGACCATAAGGTGTTGTTACATTGACTGTTGCTGCTAGATGTTTAGTGTTGGCCCATGTTCGGAATGTACACCATGTAGACCATAAGGTGTTGTTAGGTGACTGTTGCTGCTAGATGTTTAGTGTTGGCCCATGTTCGGAATGTACACCATGTAGACCATAAGGTGTTGTTACATTGACTGTTGCTGCTAGATGTTTAGTGTTGGTCCATGTTCGGAATGTACACCATGTAGACCATAAGGTGTTGTTACGTTGACTGTTGCTGCTAGATGTTTAGTGTTGGCCCATGTTCGGAATGTACACCATGTAGACCATAAGGTGTTGTTACATTGACTGTTGCTGCTAGATGTTTAGTGTTGGTCCATGTTCGGAATGTACACCATGTAGACCATAAGGTGTTGTTACATTGTCTGTTGCTGCTAGATGTTTAGTGTTGGTCCATGTTCGGAATGTACACCATGTACACCATGTAGACCATAAGGTGTTGTTACGTTGACTGTTGCTGCTAGATGTTTAGTGTTGGTCCATGTTCGGAATGTACACCATGTAGACCATAAGGTGTTGTTACGTTGACTGTTGCTGCTAGATGTTTAGTGTTGGTCCATGTTCAGAATGTACACCATGTAGACCATAAGGTGTTGTTACGTTGACTGTTGCTGCTAGATGTTTAGTGTTGGTCCATGTTCGGAATGTACACCATGTAGACCATAGGGTGTTGTTACGTTGACTGTTGCTGCTAGATGTTTAGTGTTGGCCCATGTTCGGAATGTACACCATGTAGACCATAAGGTGTTGTTACGTTGACTGTTGCTGCTAGATGTTTAGTGTTGGTCCATGTTCAGAATGTACACCATGTAGACCATAAGGTGTTGTTACGTTGACTGTTGCTGCTAGATGTTTAGTGTTGGTCCATGTTCGGAATGTACACCATGTAGACCATAGGGTGTTGTTACGTTGACTGTTGCTGCTAGATGTTTAGTGTTGGCCCATGTTCGGAATGTACACCATGTAGACCATAAGGTGTTGTTACGTTGACTGTTGCTGCTAGATGTTTAGTGTTGGTCCATGTTCGGAATGTACACCATGTAGACCATAAGGTGTTGTTAGGTGACTGTTGCTGCTAGATGTTTAGTGTTGGTCCATGTTCGGAATGTACACCATGTAGACCATAAGGTGTTGTTACATTGACTGTTGCTGCTAGATGTTTAGTGTTGGCCCATGTTCGGAATGTACACCATGTAGACCATAAGGTGTTGTTACGTTGACTGTTGCTGCTAGATGTTTAGTGTTGGTCCATGTTCGGAATGTACACCATGTAGACCATAAGGTGTTGTTAGGTGACTGTTGCTGCTAGATGTTTAGTGTTGGTCCATGTTCGGAATGTACACCATGTAGACCATAAGGTGTTGTTAGGTGACTGTTGCTGCTAGATGTTTAGTGTTGGCCCATGTTCGGAATGTACACCATGTAGACCATAAGGTGTTGTTACGTTGACTGTTGCTGCTAGATGTTTAGTGTTGGTCCATGTTCGGAATGTACACCATGTAGACCATGTAGACCATAAGGTGTTGTTAGGTGACTGTTGCTGCTAGATGTTTAGTGTTGGTCCATGTTCGGAATGTACACCATGTAGACCATAAGGTGTTGTTACGTTGACTGTTGCTGCTAGATGTTTAGTGTTGGTCCATGTTCAGAATGTACACCATGTAGACCATAAGGTGTTGTTACGTTGACTGTTGCTGCTAGATGTTTAGTGTTGGCCCATGTTCGGAATGTACACCATGTAGACCATAAGGTGTTGTTACGTTGACTGTTGCTGCTAGATGTTTAGTGTTGGCCCATGTTCGGAATGTTGACCATGTAAACCATGTAGACCATAAGGTGTTGTTACGTTGACTGTTGCTGCTAGATGTTTAGTGTTGGCCCATGTTCTCAAGATTTGTATCATATGCGCGGATTGCAATTAGCAATAGAATTTTTTTGAATTTTTTTTTGTGGCTGTATCCCACCTGACCACGCATTGAAAATCTTTGACATTGAAATCATTAAATCATTTTTCAGGGTTAGCATGGCTAGTGAATTGTCTTCAGGATGAGTCCTTTGAGTGTAGTGCAATAAATATCCACCTGTAATGCTGTTGTAATAGTTAGGCAAGAGAACACATGTTTAATCCAGTCTCAGTACCTTTGTGAACCTCCACTTGTTTGTGGCAGGAGCCCACCTCGGGGTTGGACTACAGCATCGCCCTGAGCCTGGTGAAGACCTTGAAGCAGTACACAACAGAGCGCAACAAGATGGTCATCACCACTCTGCACCAGCCCTCCAGCCAGATGTTCTACCAGTTTGACAAGCTGCTGCTCATGTCGGAGGGAGAGGTGATTTCATGTTACTGCTTCCTCGATTACCCAGTGTATTGTCCTCTCTCCATGCTATGACCAATACCCAGGGCCCTGTCCCACAAAGTGATCTTAGCGCTACTACTGTCGTAAGTCTGTGTTAAAGTATGGGAGTTATGTTTGTCTTAGCACTAAGATGACTTTGTGGAACAGATCCCTGGACCCATTGATTGCCAGACTGACATCACCATCACCTCTTCCAGTAATATGTGAAACCATAGTTTGTCAAGATCATTGTAATTTCTGTTTTGTATTTCTCCTCTGGTCATTAAAATGTAAATGCCAAAACGTGTGATTATAGATTAACTTTTGATTAATGTAAATTTAAAATTTTTGTTTTTGTTATGTGGGTGTCACAATCAATTGTCTTATGTTTTGTAGCTGGCCTACTTTGGAGACTCTGAAAATGTGCTGACCTTCTTCAAGGACATCAGTATGCCCATGGCAGAGCACTACAACCCAGCAGACTTTATAGGTGAGATGGGGCAGAAGAAGTAACACTTCCATGTCTTACTTATGTTGGTTGGTTTGTTGTTTAACGTCGCACTCAAAAGTAATCCAGTGATATGATGGCGGTCTGTAAATAATGAAGTCTGGACTAGACAATCTAGGGATTGACATCATGAGCTTCGATCCACGCAATTGGGATCGATAATATTCATCAAGTCAGCGAGCCTGACCACCCGATCCCGTTAGTCGCCTCTTACGACTAGCATGGGTTGCTGAAGACCTATTCTACCCCGGATCTTCACGGGTCTCATACTTATGTGAAACTGTTTGTAGGTCCATGTGGAGGGGTAGTACAGTTGGATAATCAATACAATCTTAATGGCTGTGAGAGTGTTTGAAATAGTTGATCCATGAGGAGGATGAATATAGATGGATGATTATCATTACAGTCTTATTGACATGTGAAGATCTGGGTGAGAATAGGTCTACAGCAACCCATTCTTGCAGTAAGAGGCGACTATAATTGTCGTAAGAGGCGACTAACGGGATCAGGGTGGTCAGGCTCGCTGACTTGGTTGATGCATGTCATCAATCCCAAATACATTGATTGATGCTCATGACACCAATCACTGGATTGTCTGGTCCAAACCCGATTATTTACAGACCGCCGTCATATAGCTGGATTATTGCTGAATGAGGCATTAAGCAACAAACAAACAAATACATTCTTATTGGTTAGTCACTATCTCATATAAACCAACGCAAGTCTTGTGGCCAGATTGTACAGGAATCAAGAGGTCGTGATGAGGTCAAGAGTTTGATGTGATGTTGCTTGTTTCTGCTATCACAGCTGACCCTTGGATTTTCAGTTAACATCACTGGCATTCACAAACTGTATAGAATGTTATCACACAAGTAGTTCCCTGAAAATATGTCTAGGTATAGGTTGTTGATATAGGTTATAAACAATACATATGCCAGTGCATGGATGTGCAAGATTTTACAAGCTGATTGTTAGTGTACACCAACTTTAACTGTGTGTCGTGATGGGCACGTCCACTCATCTTGTGTAGTCCTGTACATCCTGCTACTGATGAATGTAACTTGTCCTGCAGTGAGTGTTCCAGGGTAGTAACACTGTTGTACTCTGTTGTACTCTGTTGTACTCTCCCAAGTGATGAAGGGATAGATGATGATGTGGATACAACAGGGATGTCACGATTCACTGATGTATTGATGTAGCAACCTCTTATTAGCCACGCCACATGCAGAAATAAGATCAACAATACCATGCTGATGATGTAAATAATATGTTGGTGAAAATGAATCGATATTTGCCCTAGTGCACATACCATTTTTATGAACACGGATATTTCTAACCGTATGGGTAATAAATTTATATATGAATTGTGACACCCCAAGTACATTTTGTTGAGGTAATCATTAAACATGTATTGTGTCCCATCATAATTAACATGGAGCTTATCTGACTTGCAGTGGAGAAGCTGCGAGAAGATGAGAAGACTCGGAGGAAGATAGTAGATGCAGCTGATGCCATCAGGTACATGTTTTATGTGTAGAAGCTGTTCCAGCCACCTCCTGCCTGCATGCAGTGATAGGATGTTTTTTTATTTCTTGTTTAAAGCCGCACTCAGCAATATTCCAGCTATATGACAGCGGTCTGTAAATAATCAATTGGGATACGATGACATGCCTCAACCAAGTCAGCGAGCTTGACCACCCGATCCCGTTAGTCGCCTCTTACGACAAGCATTGTCGCCTTTTGTGGCAAGCATGGATTTCCGAAGACCTATTCTAACCGGGATCTTCATAATATGTGTCTGGGTTGACCACTACTTGAATATTCCATGATATACCTGTAGAGGCAGTTCCAGCCAATCCCTGCCTGCATGCAGTGATAGACTAGGTTGACCACTACTTGAATATTCCATGATATACTAGAGGCAGTTCCAGCCATGTCCTGCCTGCATGCATTGATAGGAACCTAGGTTGACCAGTACTTGAATAGGACTAGGTCAAGTGGATAGAGTGTCTGCCAGGAGAGCGGAAAGGTTTGGGGTTCTATCCCCTGCCGCATCATATCTAAAGACGTTAAAAGATGGATGGTACTTGTTGTTACCCTGTCTGGGGCTCAGCATTAAGTTTCTAAAACAAGGACTGGTCAGCTCCAGCCACCTCCTGACTGCTTGCAGTGATAGGAGACATGGTTGACCACTACTTACTTAGTCCATGATTGGTTTGCATGGTTCATTGTATTATTTACAACCTGTCAGTATTACTGCTCACTGCTGATTCCTCCTTCACACCCAAGACTGTGCCTAGAGTAATTTTAAATGTTACTTTGATAATATTACGTTTTCAGAGGAACAGACAACTGGCCGTTAGTTCTGAGAGGGAACACTGATCCTGGTATGGCTGACGATCGCACCCCTCTGACCATCCGGCGATCATTCAAACCTAGCCTCAAGTATCTCACACACAGCCCCATCTACAAGAGGGTCAGCAAGCGATTGCGAAAAACTGATGCCAAATTTCAGCCTGATATTGAAGGTAAAGGATCTAATTGCCTGAGAGGTGAAATTGATAGTGTTCATGCTAGATGATGAGCAGAGTTGCTCTACTGGGACCAGTTGGAGATCTTGGATGGGTGTTTATGTATAACAACTGGCTCTTGTGTTATCACTCTCTCTTATCATCAGCCTTTTAGGGTCCTCTGTTGGATTCTGGATTAGAATTAGAATTGGTCCACAGGTACATATGCTAGTTGTCAGTGGCACCTAGTGTATCAGGTTGTCAGGCTCGATGTCATTGTAGCCTGACTGTGTGGAGTGTTGCTCAGTGCAACAATCACTGGATTGTCAGCCATCACATGGCTGCCATATTGCTTAAACAACAAATGAACAAACCCTGTTTGGTTTCTAGGGCACAATAAATCCCACGTATTGCTAGCTAGTAGAGCTGACATAAATGAGGATCAGGTTAGATGATTGATGATGTGTAAACGTACCTTGATGATGTGGATCTCTCATCCTATCCTTGGTGTGCGGGCTACAGCGATATGAATGGAATATTACCGTATTTTCTTGAGTATAGTGCGCACCCAAGTATAATGTGCACCCCCCTCTAGTGGATTCAGTATTTTGGAAAAAAATAAATCGAATATTTTGCACAGAATCAATTACACCGTACCTCTTCAGCAAACTCCGGTAAACGAACGGATGATGAGAAACTTGGTCAGTACAAATTTGAAATTTGAGATAAAAAATCACCAGACATGTTGATTTACCGTTTAAATTGTTTTTTGTTGTTGTGCTAGGCATTGTTTTACATCCAGGTATGAAGATTACCTTGTGTATTTTCTCCTAAACTACCGTATTTTCTTGAGTATAGTGCCCACTTTTTTTCCAAAAAACACATCTGTGCAGAAGGGGTTGCGCATTAAACACAAAATAATGAGTTTTGATGTTTTTTTCCCCATGGAAAGACATTACCGTGAGCACGTAACACCGGAAATACCATGTCAACAAATCCATACTAAAGTATGCAAATTAATCATGTAATTACACTGTCTGGCTATAAAAAGTGTTCTTTGTATATCTGGACTTATGTTTGTAACTTATTTCATCAATTTTATTCAAAATTCCTTTTAATAATGTTTTAATTAATTTCGGCGAAATCGTGTGTTAAGCGATCGGAAGATCGCACAACTCTCCGTTATTAACAGCAACCACGGTCAGATTACCGCTATTGATGCCTTGAAACGAACTTTAGTTGACAGAGAATGGATACATATATCATAAATGCCATACTTAGACTCCTTAAAGGGGAAGTGTACACGCAAAAATCACTTTCTTTCTTTTTCTAAACAAAACGCAATTTTAGAATTAGTTAGTATCTGTGTTTGAAAATATACACTCATTTTTTTTCACTGTGAAAGTAGGAAGCTCACAATAGTGTGAAAGTGATATGCCGTTATGAGGCCTTCGTTTTACGAGCGAAATAGGCCTGAGTTATCCCCCTTAGATTATGACGTAATTGGTGCCAATTCAACTGGGTCCCTGTCTATTCTCAACGCAAAAGACATCAAGGACCAGTTTGCGGTAAAACAACATGGTCTACGACACACTCCGGCGCAGTGATGACTCAGCATAACACAATTCTGGCTGGCATCTGAGAGTGCTAGAATCACAAAACTGTACCTACACCACGTGAAGCAGCTCTAACAAAGCATGATGACGTCATAATGTTTATCAATTGGCACCAATGACGTCATATTGCAAGGGGCATAAGCCATGGTGTTTTTGTTATGGAAATAGAACACTTGGTAAATGTGAAAAATATAAATCGTTTTAGTGCAATAAATATGTTAATTAAATATGATGTTTTTATATTTTTGTCTATGATACTTCTATGTTAACACTTTTAATGTGGAAAAGGTACAAGAAAAAATGGTTCATTTCCGTGTGAACTTGCCCTTTAAAAGTCATATTTGTTGAAGTTTGATGATTCTATATCAACACGTAGTTCTCGCAATCACACGAGCACGTGCGAGGGAGCCTTGACGGTGACTGGTCAGACTGGTTCCATGTGAAAAATAATAACCGGCAATAGCGATCAGCTGCTTCACTTAGGGTTATTATTATTTTAAATATGTTTAGATAAAACTGCATCTAAATTAACAAGATATTGGAATATATTATTTCTGATAAAAAAATAGTTTCAGATACCATTTTTGCCGATCCTTGCATTAAAATCCTGTAAAGTTTCCTGTATCTCATTGTGTGTTTTGACCGAATCACCGGTAGATTCCAAGAAAACGTGTGTACAGCTGATTGCTGTTTCCAGCTTAGTTAATCAGAAAATACACAAGGTAATCTTAATCCATGGATGTAAAGCAATGCCTAGCAGAACACAAAATACAATTTAAATCAACATGTCTGGTGATTTTTTATCTCAAATTTTGAATTTGTACTGACCAAGTTTCTCATCACCCATTCGTTTACCGTACTTCGTTGAAGGGGTATGGTGTAATTTTTTTCTGCGTTTGATATTCAGTTATATTTTTTCCAAAATACTGAATCCGCTAGAGGGGGGTGCGCATTATTCATGGGTGCGCATTATACTCAAGAAAATATGGTAAGCCGGACACAGCAATCAGCTGTACACACATTTTCTTGGAATCTACCTGTGATTCGGTCAAGACACGACCAATGATATAACTTAACAGGATTTTAATGCAAGGATCGGCAAAAATTGTATCTGAAACTATTTTTTTATCAGGAATAATATATTCCAATATCTTATTATTCTATTTGCAGCTTTTACTAAATATATTTAAAATAATTATGACCCTAAGCGAAGCAACTGATCGCTATTGCCGGTTATTATTTTTCCTGTGCCCGTGATTGCAAGAACTATGTGTTGACATAGAATCGTCAAACTATAACATATATGACTTTTAAGGAGTCAAAGTATGGCATTTATGATATATGTATCCATTCTCTGTCAACTAAAGTTCGTTTCAAGATCGTCAATAGCGGTAATCTGACCGTGGTTGCTGTTAATAACGGTGTGCGATCTTCTGATCGCTTCACACACGATTTCACCAAAATTAATTACAACAATATTAAAAGGAATTTTGAATAAAATTGATGAAATAAGTTACAAACATAAGTCCAGATATACATAGAACTCATTTTTATAGCCAGACAGTGTAATTACATGATTAATTTGTGAACTTCAGTATGGATTTGTTGACATGGTATTTCCGGTGTTACGTGCTCACTGTAATGTTTTTCTGTTGGGGGGAAAAAACCATCAAAACTCATTATTGTGTGTATAATGCGCAACCCCTTCTACACAGCTGTGTTGTTTTTTTTAAAAAGTGGGCACTATACTCAAAATACAAAAATACAGTACTGCCGTCGGCATGCTCACTCGTTCAATCTTAAATTATGAAAAACTATTTGATTTTAAGAATAGTCATGAATACAGAAAATGTTTTCTTTCTAATTGACACCGAGACTTTTAAAGATATCCTGCAAAGCTGACATGCTGTGATATAACTGAAATACTGTCTCAAGCATCATTAAACCCAACTCACTCACTCACTCTGTTGTGCAGCTACTGAGACTGGCAGTGTGGACATGCTCAACCTCAAGGAGGATAAGGACAAGTGGCCAACAGGGTTCTTCACGCAGTTCAAACAGCTCACTGTGCGCACGTTCAAGAACTCCAAGTCACGGATCCTCAACAAACTGCGTCTGCTGGAGGCATTGCTTCTGTGTGTGTTAGTCAGTCTCTTGTGGTTCCAGCTGCCTCGCAATGAAGAGACGCTGAGAGATCGAATGGGAGCGGTGAGTCTTAGAAAGATGTAAGCAGTGAGTGTTAGGAGGATGCAGCTGTAAGTGGTAGAAGGGTGTCAGCAGTGAGTGTTAGGAGGATGTCAGCAGTGAGTGTTAGGAGGAAGCAGCTGTAAGTGGTAGAAGGGTGTCAGCAGTGAGTGTTAGGAGGATGCAGCTGTAAGTGGTAGAAGGGTGTCAGCAGTGAGTGTTAGGAGGATGCAGCTGTAAGTGGTAGAAGGGTGTCAGCAGTGAGTGTTAAGAGGATGCAGCTGTAAGTGGTAGAAGGGTGTCAGCAGTGAGTGTTAGGAGGATGCAGCTGTAAGTGGTAGAAGGGTGTCAGCAGTGAGTGTTAGGAGGATGTCAGCAGTGAGTGTTAGGAGGAAGCAGCTGTAAGTGGTAGAAGGGTGTCAGCAGTGAGTGTTAGGAGGATGCAGCTGTAAGTGGTAGAAGGGTGTCAGCAGTGAGTGTTAGGAGGATGCAGCTGTAAGTGGTAGAAGGGTGTCAGCAGTGAGTGTTAAGAGGATGCAGCTGTAAGTGGTAGAAGGGTGTCAGCAGTGAGTGTTAGGAGGATGCAGCTGTAAGTGGTAGAAGGGTGTCAGCAGTGAGTGTTAGGAGGATGCAGCTGTAAGTGGTAGAAGGGTGTCAGCAGTGAGTGTTAGAAGGATGTCAGCAGTGAGTGTTAGGAGGATGCAGCTGTAAGTGGTGGAAGGGTGTCAGCAGTGAGTGTTAGAAGGATGTCAGCAGTGAGTGTTAGAAGGATGTCAGCAGTGAGTGTTAGGAGGATGCAGCTGTAAGTGGTAGAAGGGTGTCAGCAGTGAGTGTTAGGAGGATGCAGCTGTAAGTGGTAGAAGGGTGTCAGCAGTGAGTGTTAGAAGGATGCAGCTGTAAGTGGTAGAAGGGTGTCAGCAGTGAGTGTTAAGAGGATGCAGCTGTAAGTGGTAGAAGGATGTCAGCAGTGAGTGTTAGGAGGATGCAGCTGTAAGTGGTAGAAGGGTGTCAGCAGTGAGTGTTAGGAGGATGTCAGCAGTGAGTGTTAGAAGGGTGTCAGCAGTGAGTGTTAGAAGGGTGTCAGCAGTGAGTGTTAGAAAGGTGTCAGCAGTGAGTGTTAGAAGGATGCAGCTGTAAGTGGTAGAAGGGTGTCAGCAGTGAGTGTTAGGAGGATGCAGCTGTAAGTGGTAGAAGGGTGTCAGCAGTGAGTGTTAGAAGGATGTCAGCAGTGAGTGTAAGGAGGATGTCAGCAGTGAGTGTTAGGAGGATGCAGCTGTAAGTGGTAGAAGGGTGTCAGCAGTGAGTGTTAGGAGGATGTCAGCAGTGAGTGTTAGGAGGATGTCAGCAGTGAGTGTTAGGAGGATGCAGCTGTAAGTGGTAGAAGGGTGTCAGCAGTGAGTGTTAGGAGGATGCAGCTGTAAGTGGTAGAAGGGTGTCAGCAGTGAGTGTTAGAAGGGTGTCAGCAGTGAGTGTTAGAAGGATGCAGCTGTAAGTGGTAGAAGGGTGGCAGCAGTGAGTGTTAGGAGGATGCAGCTGTAAGTGGTAGAAGGATGTCAGCAGTGAGTGTTAGGAGGATGCAGCTGTAAGTGGTAGAAGGGTGTCAGCAGTGAGTGTTAGGAGGATGCAGCTGTAAGTGGTAGAAGGGTGTCAGCAGTGAGTGTTAGAAGGATGCAGCTGTAAGTGGTAGAAGGGTGTCAGCAGTGAGTGTTAAGAGGATGCAGCTGTAAGTGGTAGAAGGATGTCAGCAGTGAGTGTTAGGAGGATGCAGCTGTAAGTGGTAGAAGGGTGTCAGCAGTGAGTGTTAGGAGGATGTCAGCAGTGAGTGTTAGAAGGGTGTCAGCAGTGAGTGTTAGAAGGGTGTCAGCAGTGAGTGTTAGAAAGGTGTCAGCAGTGAGTGTTAGAAGGATGCAGCTGTAAGTGGTAGAAGGGTGTCAGCAGTGAGTGTTAGGAGGATGCAGCTGTAAGTGGTAGAAGGGTGTCAGCAGTGAGTGTTAGAAGGATGTCAGCAGTGAGTGTAAGGAGGATGTCAGCAGTGAGTGTTAGGAGGATGCAGCTGTAAGTGGTAGAAGGGTGTCAGCAGTGAGTGTTAGGAGGATGCAGCTGTAAGTGGTAGAAGGGTGTCAGCAGTGAGTGTTAGAAGGATGTCAGCAGTGAGTGTTAGAAGGATGTCAGCAGTGAGTGTTAGGAGGATGCAGCTGTAAGTGGTAGAAGGGTGTCAGCAGTGAGTGTTAGGAGGATGCAGCTGTAAGTGGTAGAAGGGTGTCAGCAGTGAGTGTTAGGAGGATGTCAGCAGTGAGTGTTAGGAGGATGCAGCTGTAAGTGGTAGAAGGGTGTCAGCAGTGAGTGTTAGGAGGATGTCAGCAGTGAGTGTTAGGAGGATGCAGCTGTAAGTGGTAGAAGGGTGTCAGCATTGAGTGTTAGGAGGATGCAGCTGTAAGTGGTAGAAGGGTGTCAGCAGAGTGTGTTAGGAGGATGTCAGCAGTGAGTGTTAGGAGGATGCAGCTGTAAGTGGTAGAAGGGTGTCAGCAGTGAGTGTTAGGAGGATGCAGCTGTAAGTGGTAGAAGGGTGTCAGCAGTGAGTGTTAGGAGGATGCAGCTGTAAGTGGTAGAAGGGTGTCAGCAGTGAGTGTTAGGAGGATGTCAGCAGTGAGTGTTAGGAGGATGCAGCTGTAAGTGGTAGAAGGGTGTCAGCAGTGAGTGTTAGGAGGATGCAGCTGTAAGTGGTAGAAGGGTGTCAGCAGTGAGTGTTAGGAGGATGTCAGCAGTGAGTGTTAGGAGGATGCAGCTGTAAGTGGTAGAAGGGTGTCAGCAGTGAGTGTTAGAAGGATGTCAGCAGTGAGTGTTAGGAGGATGCAGCTGTAAGTGGTAGAAGGGTGTCAGCAGTGAGTGTTAGGAGGATGCAGCTGTAAGTGGTAGAAGGGTGTCAGCAGTGAGTGTTAGGAGGATGTCAGCAGTGAGTGTTAGGAGGATGCAGCTGTAAGTGGTAGAAGGGTGTCAGCAGTGAGTGTTAGGAGGATGTCAGCAGTGAGTGTTAGGAGGATGCAGCTGTAAGTGGTAGAAGGGTGTCAGCAGTGAGTGTTAGGAGGATGCAGCTGTAAGTGGTAGAAGGGTGTCAGCAGAGTGTGTTAGGAGGATGTCAGCAGTGAGTGTTAGGAGGATGCAGCTGTAAGTGGTAGAAGGGTGTCAGCAGTGAGTGTTAGGAGGATGCAGCTGTAAGTGGTAGAAGGGTGTCAGCAGTGAGTGTTAGGAGGATGCAGCTGTAAGTGGTAGAAGGGTGTCAGCAGTGAGTGTTAGGAGCAGAAGGATGTCTGATCAAGATATGAGCAGCATGATTGGAAATCCATGTCCTCTTATTCCATTTTGCAGGAAGACTATGATCAGTTGCAACATATATGTTTCATATACTTCATAATGAGAAAAAAATATTTTTTACAGATATTTTTCATCGCAATTCACTGGAGCTTCACACCGCTGTTTGATGCTGTATCTTCATGTGAGTTGTTTTTTATGTTGTTTGCCTGACCAGTTGGACAGTGGTAAAGATATTTCTCGTGTTCTTTGTCCCTCCACAAGGAGATTTGTGAGCATATTTGATGTATGTTGTGTCTGATCATGTTGATGATTGTGTGAGTATATCTCGTGTTGTTTGTCTGACAGTCCCCAGTGAGAGGGTGTGAAGGTTTATCTCGTGTTGTTTGTCTGACAGTCCCCACTGAGAGGGTGTTAAGGTTTATCTCGTGTTCTTTGTCTGACAGCCCCCACTGAGAGAGTGAAGGTATATCTCGTGTTGTTTGTCTGACAGTCCCCACTGAGAGGGTGTGAAGGTATATCTCGTGTTGTTTGTCTGACAGTCCCCACTGAGAGGGTGTGAAGGTATATCTCGTGTTGTTTGTCTGACAGTCCCCACTGAGAGGGTGTGAAGGTATATCTCGTGTTGTTTGTCTGACAGTCCCCACTGAGAGGGTGTGAAGGTATATCTCGTGTTGTTTGTCTGACAGTCCCCACTGAGAGGGTGTGAAGGTATATCTCGTGTTGTTTGTCTGACAGTCCCGACTGAGAGGGTGTGAAGGTATATCTCGTGTTGTTTGTCTGACAGTCCCCACTGAGAGGGTGTGAAGGTATATCTCATGTTGTTTGTCTGACAGCCCCCACTGAGAGTGTGTGAAGGTATATCTCATGATGTTTGTCCGACAGTCCCCACTGAAAGGGTGTGAAGATATATCTCGTGTTGTTTGTCTTACAGTCCCAACTGAGAGGGTTGTAATCCAGAAGGAGCGTTCTGCAGGCTGGTACCGGCTGTCAGCGTACTATTTTGCCAAGATGACCAGCGAGCTGCCTCTCATCCTTCTCCTGCCCACAGCCTTCATCATCATATCGTACTGGTGCATTGGACTCAATGGTGCTGGGCCTTTCTTTGGGACGATCTTCACCGTCATGCTGGGTGCCATCTGTGGCCAGGTAGGTCTACCATATGGCAAGAATGGTGCTGTCATAAGAGCACAGAGTTAAGCCCCTTTGGTATATCAGAATCCTGTGATCATGGGTATGAATCTTGTTTCCCCTGATTATGTTTGTTCTTTTGTCAGCACCTTACACATGGTCATGGGTAAGTCCAAAGTGGTAATAAATTAAGACCTGCATCACTTACAGCTTTATCCCACTTTAAGGTGACATGTTTGAGTGTGTCCAGTGGATGTAGCAGAATAGGATGAGAAATGGTTTGACCATTCATTGAGGGCTGTAATCATAGGGCAGATTGAAGGAAAACCTGTATTATCTGTATGGCATGATGACACGCAATCAGACAAGTGACACACTGTCACCATGGTAACTAATCTTCCCTCAATTTGTATTATCTTTTATAAAATACCCAAGCAAACGCAGAATTCTGGTGTAAAATATGCACACGTTTTGTCACTGTGTTTTATATGACTTGAATTATATGATGCTTTAATTGTTTGTTTTGCAGAGTATTGGTTTGTTCCTGGGGATTGTGTTCATGGACTTTCAGAAGGCTATGTCCATCGCGACCCTTGTGATGATGGCCATTATGCTGCTTGGTAGGTGTAGACTCTTCCTCTTCTTACCTGGCTTTGAAGGCCAATCAGATCTTTTACCCTGATACAATCTCGATTAAGATCTTACAACGTGTCAGTTAGCTGAATATGACTTTCCTAACAATAGTTATAAGTTTTCCATGACTAAACAATTTTTCTATTTCAAATGGACACAATAATACCTTGTCTTTTCTTGAATCTCCCCAGGTGGCTTCTATACCCGCCATCTTCCCTTCTGGTTGGACTGGATCAAGTACTTCTCCTTCCTGCACTACACCTTCCACTGCCTCATGGTGCTGGAGTTCTCCGGGGATAAAACTGTACAGTAAGTGTCATGGTGCTGGAGTTCTCCGGGGATAAAACTGTACAGTAAGTGTCATGGTGCTGGAGTTCTCCGGGGATAAAACTGTAGAGTAAGTGTCATGGTGCTGGAGTTCTCCGGGGATAAAACTGTAGAGTAAGTGTCATGGTGCTGGAGTTCTCCGGGGATAAAACTGTAGAGTAAGTGTCATGGTGCTGGAGTTCTCTGGGGATAAAACTGTAGAGTAAGTGTCATGGTGCTGGAGTTCTCTGGGGATAAAACTGTAGAGTAAGTGTCGTGGTGCTGAGGTTCTCCGGGGATAAAACTGTAGAGTAAGTGTCATGGTGCTGGAGTTCTCCGGGGATAAAACTGTACAGTAAGTGTCATGGTACTGGAGTTCTCCGGGGATAAAACTGTAGAGTAAGTGTCATGGTGCTGGAGTTCTCCGGGGATAAAACTGTACAGTAAGTGTCATGGTGCTGGAGTTCTCCGGGGATAAAACTGTACAGTAAGTGTCATGGTGCTGGAGTTCTCCGGGGATAAAACTGTACAGTAAGTGTCATGGTGCTGGAGTTCTCAGGGGATAAAACTGTACAGTAAGTGTCATGGTGCTGGAGTTCTCCGGGGATAAAACTGTAGAGTAAGTGTTGTGGTGCTTGAGTTCTCTGGGGATAAAACTGTACAGTAAGTGTTGTGGTGCTGGAGTTCTCCGGGGATAAAACTGTAGAGTAAGTGTTGTTGTGCTGGAGTTCCCCAGGGATAAAACTGTAGAGTAAGTGTCATGGTGCTGGAGATCTCCGGGGATAAAACTGTAGAGTAAGTGTCGTTGTGCTGGAGTTCTCTGGGGATAGAACTGTAGAGTAAGTGTCGTGGTGCTGGAGTTCTCCGGGGATAAAACTGTACAGTAAGTGTCATGGTGCTGGAGTTCTCTGGGGATAAAACTGTAGAGTAAGTGTCGTGGTGCTGGAGTTCCCCAGGGATAAAACTGTAGAGTAAGTGTCATGGTGCTGGAGTTCTCTGGGGATAAAGCTGTAGAGTAAGTGTCATGGTGCTGGAGATCTCCGGGGATAAAACTGTAGAGTAAGTGTCGTTGTGCTGGAGTTCTCTGGGGATAAAACTGTAGAGTAAGTGTCATGGTGCTGGAGTTCTCCGGGGATAAAACTGTACAGTAAGTGTCATGGTACTGGAGTTCTCCGGGGATAAAACTGTAGAGTAAGTGTCATGGTGCTGGAGTTCTCCGGGGATAAAACTGTACAGTAAGTGTCATGGTGCTGGAGTTCTCCGGGGATAAAACTGTACAGTAAGTGTCATGGTGCTGGAGTTCTCCGGGGATAAAACTGTACAGTAAGTGTCATGGTGCTGGAGTTCTCAGGGGATAAAACTGTACAGTAAGTGTCATGGTGCTGGAGTTCTCCGGGGATAAAACTGTAGAGTAAGTGTTGTGGTGCTTGAGTTCTCTGGGGATAAAACTGTACAGTAAGTGTTGTGGTGCTGGAGTTCTCCGGGGATAAAACTGTAGAGTAAGTGTTGTTGTGCTGGAGTTCCCCAGGGATAAAACTGTAGAGTAAGTGTCATGGTGCTGGAGATCTCCGGGGATAAAACTGTAGAGTAAGTGTCGTTGTGCTGGAGTTCTCTGGGGATAGAACTGTAGAGTAAGTGTCGTGGTGCTGGAGTTCTCCGGGGATAAAACTGTACAGTAAGTGTCATGGTGCTGGAGTTCTCTGGGGATAAAACTGTAGAGTAAGTGTCGTGGTGCTGGAGTTCCCCAGGGATAAAACTGTAGAGTAAGTGTCATGGTGCTGGAGTTCTCTGGGGATAAAGCTGTAGAGTAAGTGTCATGGTGCTGGAGATCTCCGGGGATAAAACTGTAGAGTAAGTGTCGTTGTGCTGGAGTTCTCTGGGGATAAAACTGTAGAGTAAGTGTCATGGTGCTGGAGTTCCCCAGGGATAAAACTGTAGAGTAAGTGTCGTGGTGCTGGAGTTCTCTGGGGATAAAGCTGTAGAGTAAGTGTCATGGTGCTGGAGATCTCTGGGGATAGAACTGTAGAGTAAGTGTCATGGTGCTGGAGTTCCCCAGGGATAAAGCTGTAGAGTAAGTGTCGTGGTGCTGGAGTTCTCTGGGGATAGAACTGTAGAGTAAGTGTCCTGGTGCTGGAGTTCTCTGGGAATAAAACGTCTGCATTTGACGAATTCTGCAGCGGGTAAATGCAAAATTCTGCATGAGTTCTGCATAAAATAAGATTTTCTGCAAGATAGGTAAATTTCTGGACAGAGTGGGCATTTCTGCAAAATATTCCAAGACCATGGAATCACAGAATACAGCGGGGACTGTTCTGTTCCAGATGTGCAGCCAGCAGCGAGGCCTCCCAGTTCAGAACATGCCTGACTACTAACGAAACGTCCATCACCAACTACCAAGTCTTGTCCTTCTATGATGTGCAGCCGTCCTACTGGGCCTATGTCTTTCCGATCATTTTCTTCATCTGCTTGTTCCGGCTGCTGGGTTACCTCGTCCTAAGATTCGTCCACAAACCCAGCTCTGTCTGAACCAGCAACTCACAGGAGACTGCTTGGAGTGGAAGCTCTACACTGAGATTTACTTACCCATACTCTGACAGGATTGTGTGCACCATGCTTCACTAACATAACTTGTAAATCAATTGTTGCCCTATGTTTTCTCAGTGAAAACATTGCTAAATATGTGTGCATGTTGAGTATTAACATTGCTATCTTGCCCGCAAGAGTAGTCTCCCTTCCTTATTGAAAACAATAGCTGTTGCCTTCATACTGTGTGGGTCTCTTAGTCTTTCTGTTCATCAGGCTGCCAAGACAAGTTATTGTATCGAAAGACTGTATATAGAACAAGCTTCTTACGAAGCACCCCAAGGTAGGTAATAATTGCAGCAGTAACCTTCATCACAATCGCAAACAGATTTTTTGTCATCTACATATAGCTTCTTTTATCTTTTGTACTGTTATGCATCGTTTTTTTAATGAAGTTATTGTAACCATAGATCTGTCATGTTATGAAGAGGTAGAAGATCTGAGCAATGCATAGATGAACAAAACTATCTTTAATACACTGTGTTCATCAGAGGGAAGTTTATAGGGGAGTGAGTGAGTGAGTTACCTGGTGGCAATATATTCTAACAATGATATCAGGGAGAGTGAATGGTGAGAAGTGCAGGGGCATTATGATTATTGCAATAAGCTGCTACATGGTACAGTTGTCAGAATATGAACAGTGTAATACAGAGGGTTAGGTGGTTTAGTTGGGTAACAAAACAATTGGCCTAAAGTTCATTGTATGGGGCGAAATGTGTGGTTTTGTTTCATTTCAACTTCTGTATCAATACTGCAACCAACTGATCAACAAACAAATTTTAACATGGCAAGACACCATTATAAAGTTTTAATTTTTAAATACGTATTACGCGACCTTTCTTATGAACAACGGTGAAAAAATCTTGTGTGTATTTTCTTTCCACCTAATTGTAAAACAAAAGTTTCAAATGGTCAAAAGTGTCCTTTTATACTAATTTCAGGTTTGTTTCTTTGGTCAATCTCGTAAACCAACTAAAATAATATAAGGCCTTAGGATAACCACAAGACCCTTCATGGCCACTCCCCAGTGCCTCAAGGTTTGATGGCACTGAGCCTAGGGCTATGGGGTGTGCCTGCACGCAATGACATTGGCATTTCCTACTTGAATAACTTGTACCCTAAACTGTACGTTATGAAAAATAATCAGGAATAGCCTTCCGATCTTCTCATACCAAAATAATGGTAGCTTTTAAATTTTGAATACTCTAAGTCAAATTATGACTTGTGAAAATATTTATATCTTTATGATCCATTTTCTTCCTGAAATATATGTACAAGATTGTATTAGTGAAGACTTAAGGAAACACTTTGTCTTTCATGTAGTCAGATGTTCAACTCAGTGATTGCTGGATTGCTCTTTTTCAATATTTCGAAGTCATTATGATGTAAATTTGATGATTAATTGTTACTTTGTCTTAACGGCATACCGGTACTCAGGAATTGCTATGAAATCCTGAAAAGTAAAAGTTGAGTGTTTGATACACACTCATTATGTGAACGTCGGTTTTGTAGGTTTATAATTATTTTGTCCTGTTCCCAGTGTTGATTCCATAGTCATTGGTTGTGTATTTTATGTTCTCATATTTGTTAAAACAATTTCCTTGTGTTCATGTGTTTATTATTTCATATTGATGCTGCCAGGTTATATACTGCTTTCCATAAAGGATTTACTTTGTTGCGAAATCACCCATTTTGTCTTAAATTGAGTTTCTTATTTTAAACTTTTAAAATCTTGTTTTATTTTTTATTGATTCTTTACAAATATTGTTTTGTTGGAACCTGTGTTGTTTCTGAGCTTGGTGTCAAAACCACTCACTTTGTGTCTATATCGTATACTTCTTACTGACTTAATACTGATATCACAATTTTTGTCCTATTCAATACTTCACCCCTATTCCTCCATCACCCCTGAATACATACGGCCACCACGTTATGTTCATTCAGCTGCAAGAGGGGGCAGTGTATAACTCATGGAAGTGAGGTTAGGTGAAAAGTCGTGCCCAAGATTATAGCACTTACACAGTGATGTGTGCGTGTGCATGTCTTGTGTACCAGTCCGGAATAATGCTGATTTTATGGTGCTAGACCACTGAGATACCATGCCGCAGTTTAACATGAATACCCCACTCTGACCAGTCCTTGTTTTAGTCCCTTAATGCCGAGTGCCAGGCAGGGTAACAATAAGTACCTTCTTTTAACCTCTTTTGGTATGATGCGGCTGGGGGTCGAACCTAGGACCTTCCGCTCTCTGGGCGGAGGCTCTATCCCTCGACCACGGAGGCGGTCTTTCACTCATGGAAGTGAAATGAGCCCAACTTTGTGCGTGAATATTGTGGGAACCTACTGTTGCCTGATATTGAAGCCAATTGTGGAGGCAACAAGACCATGGTACAGGAGATATCGCAGATGTAATCTGAGCACTCACTGGTCAGAGCACTCGTATACTTTCTTGCTTGAACCAGGCTGAGGCTTGATTGGTTGGTTAAAAATATTGTTTGTTTGTTGTTTAACGCCAGACTCGGTATACGATGACATGCATCCATCAGGTCAGCGGGCCTGACCACCTGATCCTGTTAGTTGCCTCTTATGATAAGCCTAGTCGTCGCCTCTTGCGGCAAGCATGGGTTGCTGAAGACTAAAATTAGTGACTACACTGCAAAGTGCCTGTATGTATTGACAGGTGATTGAGGAATGTAGTGTATTATCTTGACATATCAACTTCCCTCCACAACTCATGTTCACTTACTGGTGTATATGAAAATATAATCTCAAAATGTTCACCACAAGATCTGTTTGCAGCCAAGATCTAATCTGAGATTCTATAATATTCTATGTGTGGCTTTCTGTGCCTTTCAGCCTTATGTTTAAAGTCTCCACGTTATAAATCACGAGTCAAAGTTTAAGATACTTGTATTTTTAATGATTTTGTTTTGCAGTATATATCTACCGAAACAAATTGTACAGTATTTTCAAAAGTATATACCTGCTTGCCTAAGCACTGACAGCTACTTGTCTGTATACAGCTACCTACTACATAGGTATATTAAACTCGGGTGCTTCTGTTCAATGTCCATATATAGGTGCTATGCTGTATACACTCTCCGAGCTGAACGTTTACAGGAGCACATTGGTGACCCTGATTGATACTCTGGGGTAATCTCAAGTACATGCATATGTATATTTCAATAACTGATCTTAAATGTATATTTCTATATATTTTGAGCGATGGAAAAATGTATTTCACTGTTCCTGTTATGCTATGTAAATATCACATAAGCACAGTTTAAACTAGACATTGAGAGAAGCATTTTGTATATGTTTTAGTTTATGTTGATGTATTTCATTGTTGGCTGATTTTATTTCTAATAATGTTCCAACAGTGTATTTGAAGAAATTGTTGCAGGCAGGGGATGGCTTTGCAGATTTTTATACCTTCCCGTCTTTATCACTTCTTTCATTCCAGGCATACTGTCACATGGTCCATGCAGGCATCCATGAAAACAAGTAGAATTTTCAAAGAAAAAGGTCTACATTTAGAACAGCTTGACCGTGGTTCAGATAACCATTCTGAATGCATTTATTAATGTTTGAGTGATATTCATTGGTGTAAATGAAATTTATTTATATATTGTTAAGTGCTGGATGTAATGTTTCTTGGATATCATTACTGTGGAAATAATGTTTAATGAAATGCACTGAATCAGTATAAGTCCATCAGTATTTGTGAAAGTTATACCGTTAAAAGAAATTGCAGCCTCTCTTTACATTTGATCATAATAGACACATATGGTTGGCTATCAGAATTGATGCTTTTACTATGACAAAATTTTAATCTTAACAACTGAATTTAATTCAAATACATCATTGTTCTGAAACTAGTCTCAAGGGAAATCCCATCGTCCAAAAGGATGGACGTGACACTGTTGTAAGAAGCTCTTCCTTTTTCAGAGTGTCAGTGTATGAAAAGGAAGAAACAAATTTTCAAAGCAAATATTTAGTTTCTAATTGTTTATGAAAATATTATTTGTTCATCACAATGCAAGACTTCTAATTACAGATTTGTTTTGTACTACATTAATGAAACATGTTCCATGCCTGCATGAACCCGATGTCGTGTGTTCAAATTGCTCAGAGTGATCTTTATTTTCATTTCTTTAAGTTTATTACTCTATCTGTGATTCAAAGCAACTGTTACACAAGGAATGTGTACTTATGGCAGCACATGTCTTATGCATGGTCGTAGTGGTGTGAGATTACATGGAGACTCTGGGTGTTCATATTTCTCTGCTCATGCATCTGGTCTATTCATGTGGATGGCCATGGTCCAATTCTACCTATTTTATTTTCAGACAAATGTGTGATCTTAAAAAATAAAATATAAACAGTGTCAGGAACCACCAATTTTATGTTGATATTTGGTGCTATGAGGAGTATTTATTACACAAGGAATGGGACTGTCCGGCATTAGGTATAGAATGGTGTTTGGCATTACAGGATTGTGAACTGAATGATACAACTATTCTATGGACTCTTTGTGCAGCTAAAAGCTCTGGTCCTATGGGTGTTTGACAAAAGTACAATGATATCTGAGACCAGACTTTTTTAAAACCTTGGTCTACGAATTCGTTGACCCAAAAACAGCTATGTGATAAAAACCATGTACTGACAACAGCATCCAGCCAGGACATGTTGTTTTTGTCCTTTTCCTCCCTCCCCCACTGTTTTGCCCCTACCTACTTTACAATTTAGGAAAACACCAAAAAGAAATGGAATTGAGTTTTATATTTCTTCAACCTACCTACCTTAATTTGTGGGCCCCACATCTGTAAACCTAAAAAAGGAAGTCTGCCCTCATAAGGGAACAGGTGAGAGTATAGGGCTTGCCTTTGCCTGGCCCTTCGTTCTCAGTACCCACCTTTACAACCCGACAAAGTACTGATACTTGTCCTCTGTTACTGGGATGTCAACGTACATGCTGGCAATTGTGTGGCTGTCAGTGTGTGGCTGTATGAATTTCTGAACAACCCTGGTCATGGTTGACAGGGGCCTGTGAAGCTTTGATGGTGCTTAACTGTTACTTACGTGTACATCTGCATAGGAAAAGACTATGATCAAACTGTTTGTTGACATTAGTCGTATGTGGTGCAACCACAGATCTGATATATACTCTAATTCATGTGCACGAGAATGTTGTTGCATGTAGATCTGATCTCAATACAGCGATACAAATAGGCCTTGGAGGATGTTTCCATTATATCATCGGAACTTTTTTATCTTGTTTACATGAAAAAGATTGTAAAATATTTTTCTGTTAATATGAAAAGGGTTATTATGGCACGCCATTGGTTTCATTGAACTTTTTAAATTATTTTACACCAATGTGTGGATAAGTGTTATAATTGTATTCTCTTTATATATGCAATGAAGGAGATTTCCAGATGTTTAAATCCTGTGGGTAAAAACAATTATATTTATTCTTGTATGGATGTTGTGAAGAAAATAGTATGTTCATATGTTATTTATGTATAATGTAGACAATGTATGGCATGGAATTGGAACATACTACACACAGAAGATAATTATCAAACTTAAAGACAGTGATTATGAAGTCAGAGGAAATAATGAATTTGTTAAGCCATGTTAATGAACATCGGTCAGAATACATTGATTTTGACCAACTGATTTAAGGCATTTTCTGTTTGTTTCATGTTAAACTTCCATGTAAACTATTTATGACATAAATATAAAGGCAACTCACTAATTTTGTACTGGGCATTATATAAAGCTCTAGAAAATTCAAATAACCAAATCAAGCCCCTGCTTTCAAAAATGCATGAACTAAACTACTTATTAATCCCTAATCACATGGGTCTGTTCCACAAGCAATCTTAGCGCTGATGATGATAAGCCTATGTTAAAGAACTTGAGTTCCGATCACCTTTGTGCTAAGATTGGTTGGTGGATTGGGGCCATGGTGCTTTACTTCAAGGTTGCGTAGCCGAGTTAATGTTAGAATTGTTTTAAGTTCATTAACTCTTGAATTCTATCAGTAATGTTGTGAATTAATGTACGAGTCGCCAAGATCTAGCCTTGGTCATGTGCTGAAGAGCAGCTTTTATTTAATAAAAGGAAAGTTTTACAACCACTCATTGTTTGTATTCAAGATTAGATATTTTGTTCAGCTACAGCTACAGTTCAGTTATAGCCGTGCACGTCAGCATAATGTGAGGGGGAACCCGAAGTTAATGGGTCATACACCTTTATCACTATGGTGAAACCCATGGTTGTGGAGCTGACGGACCAAGGATCATAAACTGGGCAGATCCTGGCATGCAAAGTCCCTCTCAAATCAGATGTTGTATAGTCCAAGAATGTCCTAAAAATTGGTTTCTGTTAAGGCACAGGCAAACATTTTGATGTGTGTAAATGTGATTACATGAATTTGAGGATAATTAAAGTTAAACTGACGGACTACAAAATATTCCAGAAATTTGAAATCACTGCAGGGAACAGATGATAAATCTGGAAATCATGACCAATGTGCAACACCAGAAGAAGACGGTTTTCTCCAAACAACATTGTCAGCTTCCCTGCTGTAGGTCAAATCACAACTGACAAGAAAATTCCCACCAGAAGTTTATTACATGTACAAGTGTCTATTCCCTTGGTGGACCACCCCGACCGCGACCGAAGCCACCTCTGAACTGGAACTCCTGCGTTGCACCGGCGCCAACATCTGACTTCTTGTCTCCGGCGCCGGGTGGGCCTGCCTTTCTGTACTCCTGCCTGTCGCGGTCCATCCCGGGTCGGCCGCCTGGCTCAGCAGCTGAAACACAAATTCATTCAATGATGATACCAGGAAGAAACAGAGCTGACACCAAGATATAACTACTGCTACTATTACTAACACTGAGGCAAATCTTACCAAAAACCTGTTTAGGCAATAAACCTTAATTTTCTGTTCAACATGTTCAAGCAAAATTACTAACCAGATATAAAAGCTGACAAAAAAAATCCTTGGTGATCAAGTGCAATAAATCATAATTGCTCATATACCTTTCTTTGGGAAGTGATGTCACAACTTCCATCTATATCATCAATAACTTTGTCCACAAGTGATAAATGTGCTGACGGTAAATATAGCATAAAAATAGACTCAAAACAAAACTATGGTAGCAAAGGGGTCCGTGGTATTCATCAAAATAGAAAGGGAGACCTGATACACTGGAAGATGGAGGCTGAGTGGATTCACAACACAGGATCCTTCTGGGTCTAAGAATTCATAATCATACACCTTCAACTAGCTATATCTTTGTTACAACATTTTGTGTTGGATAGAAAATATACTGACTGCGTCAATCTGTTCTTGTATTATTCCCTAAATGCCGAGCACCAGGCAGGGTAACAACAAGTACCATCTTTTACTGTCTTGGTATGACAGCCAGTGAACAAACCACCGACCTTACGCTCTCCAGGCAGACGCTCTAACCACTAGATCACAGAGGCAGTCTACCATGTCTACTGAGCATACTAAGCATGAACAAGCATTTGTAACTAAATAACATACCCTTTGGCCTAGGTCTTGCCGTCTCTGGTCGGGTCTGGCGTTTCAGTGTGGCAGGGACGATCTCAGCTGGCAGGTGGAGGAAATCCCTCAGATACTGGATACCTTCATTAGTCAAGTACCAGTAGAAGTGACGCCATGCAAACTGTTCTCGCACAAAGCCCTTTGATTTCAAACTCTGGAAAGGTAACATGAATTACGGTAAAACACAATGAAATAATTACTGTACTTGAGACATTGGTAGGTAATGTTTCTTGCAAACTATACTTTTGAAAGACTCACCAGTGCATTGGCGTATCAAATATCATATTAATTTAATGATACATTAGCTGCATAATATATTTGTATCACAATGGTGTGAAGCTTGTTCAAAGATAAAAAAAGAAGAAGCACAATCAGGCTGGTAAGGAAAGGTTTACGGAACATGATTCTGCAGCGCTTCACAGATTTCTTTTTCAAGGACATTGGTTCTCATTCAAATATCACTCAAGTCCTCGAACATTTTTGGCCAAATTTGGTAATGATATAGAAGAATGTCCCATAAACATTTGCTAAATTAACGGGAAATGGCCCAACTCCATTTGTCTCTAGCTGAAACAATTTGACACTACTAAAAATAGATGTTACTAATACTAGCAATGTAATGTCTCCACTACAATTCATCATGGCTGTTTTACTTTCTGTGTTATGGCAGAGTGAGAGAGTGAGTATTTACTGCCACAGTCAGCAATATTCTTGGAATATCAGGATGATCAGTGGTCTGTACATGATCAAGACTGCACCAGGCTAACAAGTTGTTGTATTTTAGCCTTTGATGTTGAATTTTGAGACTAGTGTACATGCTGTAAACCTTATTTCACTGGTCCTCTAGAGTTCGTAGCTAGTTGTGCTTGAACAAGACAGAAATGTTTACGATGTAACTGAATTTTTACTTGTGCACAGCACAATTTCGTAGGCTCTGACAGGCAGACTAGCAGGAATTTTGAAGGCTGGTAGTGGTAATAAGTGATGAGATGTTTGAGTCCAGTGTTGGGATTCGAACCCTGGACCTTCTCATCTGAGGTTGAATGCCTTCTCCACATGACCATAAAGGCTGACAAGATAAGGATGTCATCCATGGGATGAGTCTTGCATGTCTACATGGCCTAGGGGTGTCATTGCTAGGCAACTTTAGCATCGGTATCGACTCAAAAAGTACAACATACAATTCATATTCTGTATGTGTACTGATAAAAATTAACTTTGTACACCTGCATTTAACCAATTTAATGCTATCTTATGAACTAAGATTAACCATCAAAAAATATAAAGTGATTCTCTGCCTTCTGAACACTGGCCTTCTCACTGTCCATCTTTAGCATGGTAATATTAATAAATGTTGATGTTTCTGTGAGGGTGAATTATAAATCTAGTATCAATACATAGAGAATCTCACCCGAGTGTCTTTTGATATCAAATATATATACGAGTGATGATATATTTGATATCAGGAGACAAGGGTGAAATTTGATTTATCGTATCTTTTTCAGTTTGTAGACAGTAATAAGCAGTGTCTTAAAGGGGCACTGATCTAAAGTAATTCCCCGGGACTGATTGTTGCCTTTGTTATTGTTTTTTCCCAGTGAGTACCCGGATGATACGCAACGCAACTGAGCGTGACAAGAGACTGGGCTACCGTCTGCAAGGACAGCAAAATAAACTTGGGACAATATTTGTTTTACTAATTTTTGAACCTGGATTGGTTAACCATGATCTAGAAAGATTTCAACAAAGGGTGGATGTTTATTAATTTCTTCAGCCTAAACAAACAGACAAAAAGAACGGCAGAGCTTATTGGATGTCGTCATTTGGAAATACCCCTGATTGTTAAAGTTTAATACCATGCAGTGAAAGCATTTTCGGATTTTGGATTGCATCGATAATACAATTACTACTCCCTTGTTGTCATCCACGTTTTCTGGTATAACTCTCCACTTGTGTATTTGTCGTCATTCACTTGATGCTCAGTTAATGAATTTATTACAGGTACAATTAGCGGTAGCACCACTCAGAATACATGACAAAGGTTCCCATTTGGCATTTATTGTGTCTGGGGTAATTATTCAATCTAAATCAAGGTTTGAAGTGAGGTGAAATGTGTGTTATGTAATATGCACGTGACAGCCCAGCAAGAGATGAATAATCAGTTGATTTACATTTTTGTATATCAACAGATCGTTCCTAGTCATTAAAGGATTAACAGAAAATACAGTGATTGATTAATCACTGTTATCTTGCACAGTGTATATGTCAAAAGTGAGTGTTTACATGTCTAGGTTTACTAAAACAAAGGGAATACACTCATATCATAGCGTGAAAAAGTACTGCTAACAGCTTCAGTAGGAGAGCCATTAGTGATGTCATTTGATTGTGACGTCATGATAACCATTAACCAATGATATCACAATGATCTGCACATTTCATTGCAGCGATATCTACAATATAGATATCGCTTGATCTCACCCAAACAATATCTCCTTTGGGAGCCAGTTTTGGATGATAAAAGTATTATTATCAACAGTTAAAACATATCGACACCGGTAGATGACTCAACTCCTGCTACATAATCATGTGGGGCACAATGACACACACAAACATAACAAACACTGAAGATGTAACCAAACTTACTGTGCAAGCTTTGATGACATGGAGGTTGGGCACATCAACATCAGGGTGTTTAGGAGCAAAGAAATCTTTCTTTGCAACCATAACCCCCTCCTTGAAAAGGTATTCATAGATAGCCACACGGTTCTTTTTGGGCATCAACATTCTGAAAGACAAGAAAGTATATTATTAATGGATTGTTAATCATTAGGTTTATGTACAACGTAACACCTTTTTCTGCAATTATCATTTCATATGTCTCAGGAAAAGCCAAGATTCATCAAACATTTTTAATATTTTGATTAATATTGCTTAAAGTAGTAAAACACAAGCACTGATACAGGAATGGAATAAAATAGCTATAATAATTTCCAGTTCATGACAAAATACATTTTCAACTGAAATATTTAAGTGAAGATAAGATTATGGATGAAATATCTAAGTGAACTTTGAGGAACACTTCTTGGTAACCATGCATGGTAACATGAGGAATATATATGTGTTACTACAGTATTTTTCAATGTCCACTTTGACAAACAGAAGCTCAGCAAAGTCAGCATCAGGCTCTATAAGACTGTTACTGTCAGAACGAGTTCTTGTACAAGTTTCAACCAGTTAATGTCAGATAGCGGAGCTCTAGACAGCTACAATTTTAAAGACTACATTAATGATCAATGAACAGAAAAAAAATGATCATAAACATCTGCACTGATCAGTATGCTAGTGTTTCAAAAACTGAAATCACAAGTGTATGTCTTAGTAACCTAGTTCACTATCTTTTCCTTTGGGTAAGTACTTTGTTTGCAACACACCAATAATGCAGACCAAGACAAATGTATAATGTCAGAAATTTTACAAGCCCATGTGAACTACGGACGATCTTGTTGATACATTTCTTTAGCGTATTTATAGTTTGCCTGCATACACAAAGTCGCTTGTCTAAGTTTCAGAGCATGATCGTGATGATCAAAGTTCATAAAAGCTGGAAAATGTGGTTGTGATATTCAATGGAGAATTTATCTTTGAAAATTGTGGTCTACTGATTTCACCACGATTAGTCAAATCTATTCCCTACAATTCCCAAAAGAAACAACCTGCAAGGAAAGAGCGTACATTATACAAACACCTAATAATAATACGCTGTCTTGTCCAATACAACGTTAATTTCATCGTGTAAACATGTCTTCGTGTGTCTTTCACTGATAAATCTATATAGACATGTGTTTTCATACAGCCAGTTGACCAATAATTTGAATACTTTTAAAGGTAAGACTATTTTTACTAAGAGTTTAATGTTTCATTAACACATAGAAGGATTATGGAACATGATGGTACTCTTAAAAAGCAGATTTTGCCAGATTTATTTTCCAAGTAAAACATACTTGACGGGTAGTGATGGCCTCAAACCGGAAGAGGAACTTTTCGCGTTAGGTGAGCGAGAGTTTGCGAGACGTTTAAAATCCGGACAAAAACACAATAAAAGACGAGAGTAGGACATAAAACCATAACAAATTTACCTAGCGTTCATTCAAAGTGATCGTTGAATGTCACTTATAAGCGAGCAAGCATTGCACAAAAGTAACTGTATTTTCACCCGATAGATCTAATAACTTAGCACCGATGAAACAAATACAAGTGACCCGGTAAATATCACTCCGGAGCACGAAAACTGGTGCTCGTTGGCAGACGACGGAAGCGGAGAAATAATGAAAAGTTTATTTTCTTATAAGAAGATTATATTTGGGCGGTCGTTATATCTGATTCTTATATTTTTTAGCTCACATCTACGAGCAGATGAAGGCACAAAGCCACGGAATATTGATATTGGAAAATATAGGTGAATTTCCTTTGCTTGGGACACGTCAGATAGTCAAAACAGTGTCCTCAGTTTTCGTGATATGAGCTTGATGTGTATAGTGTAGACCTTGAGAAAACAAAAAAATATTTATTACCTTTGTTTGATGATACTCATGCTAAATGATTTCTCCCCTTATTGTTTACTGTTTATTGAACATGTATGTGCCTGTCAATCACACTTTCATGTCATCTCACAGGTAACTGACCCGTGAAAATCTGGGGTAGAATAGGTCTTCTGCAACCCATTCTTGCCGTAAAAGGCGACTATGCCTGTCGTAGGAGGCAACTAACGGGATCGGGTGGTCAGACTTGCTGACTTGGTTGATACATGTCATCATATTCCAATTTTTGGGATCGATGCTCATGATGTCAGTCACTGGAATGTTGGTCCAGACTCGATATAAACTTACAGACCGCCGTCATATACCTGGTATATAGTGCTGATTGTGGCGTTAAATAACAAAGAATGAAGCACAGGCAATTGAATTTAGTGAAGATACGCCACAATACGTAGATGTACCTCTTATTATCTGTATTAAGGAACACTTGCAGCATATTGCACATGCTACTGAATCTTTTTAACTAACAAACTGAAAATAGTTTCGTGCATTGTGAAAACTGACAGTGCTGTATATTTTCTGCCAAGATAGGGTACATGTGTATAGTTCCTGGGCTGACAATGACTCTAACAGCATTGGGCTTCTTGGCTAGAAAGCTTCTGAGTTTGCTGTGTTTGTTAAAAAAGAGACAAGAGATGATAAAACAGAACACAAAGAGAGTGCCTGTTGAGAGTTGATGGTGGTTATTGAGTTTGCATGTGTGTTTCAGAGAGAGGGTCATACAGATGTTCCAGCATGCCTATGACAGCTACTTGAAGTATGCTTATCCATATGATGAGCTCCGCCCACTTTCTTGTGATGGACAGGATACATGGGGAAGGTAGATCATTACTCTAATAAATGTTTTAACCCAACAGCCTTAGAAATTTGATTTTTTAAGACTTTGTCCAGAGGACAAGTGTATATTAAATTCACTAGTACTCAGAATTTGTGCCTGATCCTGATTCAACAAACAAAAATCTTTACTGTATTAATATTTTCTGTCAGTTTTATTTAGCTAAAATTTGTTGCAAAACTGAAGCTTGAGAATTGGTTCAGAATTATGCTTCTACACAATGAGGACTATCATCATTGGATTTGTATTTTTCCTCAACACAGTTTTGTAGTCTTTGGCGAGTGGACTGCTGTGAATTGCAGTGGCTGCCATAGCACTGGAAATTTCACAAGGCTTTAGAGTGTTTCGTTACTTTTTCAGAGAAATGTTGAAAATATATAATTTTGAAAAAATATCATCTTCATACTTGTCAACATGGCCAAATGTCACTTTTTTTCAGCAGATTAAGAATAAAATAAATGTTGTTAGCCTAAAATAATTTGTAAAACTATTAAGAAGATAAATAAAAATATAATGGGTTGCCAAATTCAAATACAATATATATCAAGGACCCTTTCTCTCTCTTTAGTTTCAACTGTTGGTGGAATTTACAGTAATTTAACATTTAGGTTTCAGGTAAATCCTGCATGAATGACACTTTGAAAACTACTTGTGCCTTGTGTTTAAACAGCTACTCCCTGACCCTAGTGGACGCCCTTGACACCCTCATCATCATGGGTAACCACACTGAGTTCCGGCGCATAGCACAGATGCTTATAGACAAATCAGAAGATTTCTTTGATATGGACATCAATGCTTCAGTCTTTGAAACCAATATCAGAGGTATAGTACGGTACAATATAGTTATACTGTTTTGGCTTTGCAAAAAGTGAGTTGGGCTTTAAGTCACTTTCAGCATTATTCCAATCATATCTTTACCAAGCTGTATATTAATGATATCGGTTGTAAAACTACATGGTCAATGTATGATTACAGTTGTTGGAGGCTTGATCTCAGCCCACCTGCTGACCCATAGAGCTGACATGGTCCTGGAGCCAGGCTGGCCCTGCTCGGGGCCGCTGCTGAGGATGGCTGAAGTCATCGCCAGGAAGCTCCTGCCAGGTACGCGGCATCACTGCGTTCTCATGATACAGACTCACATTAAGATCTGATCTTTTACTCTGAAACAATACTTCTCTGTGTAGATCTGACAAGCCCTGCATAGAAGGTTGTGTCAGGTGAACCTTACGGGAACTTTAGCCACCCAGTCTAAATGAAGGGGTAGCTTTCTAAATTATGTTGCCTCTTCTAAAAGAAACCTACAACGAACACAAATATACCTTTTAGGGTACTCCCTTTAGGAATTTAGGAACCTTTTCGTGTTTAGGGCTTTACTCGCAGAGAAGTGTTATATCAAGGTCTAGTTTTAATGAGATTGGTATTTCAGTAGATATGTCTTGTATTGAGTGAAATCTAATATTAAGTTTGAATTACTTTGAATGTCAGAATGTCCATTGTCATTTGTCCTAAAACCATATCTGCTTATCTTATGTATTTATTTCTGGAAGAGGTATATTTATGTCATTTTGTACATTTATAAGTTAAGGTAAGATATATAAATAACTGCTAATAGTAACAGGAACATGTATCGCTGTTTGTGACCTTATGTAACACATTGAGGCAACACATGAACAGCTGAAAACTAGTAGTTAACTGAAACTGAATTTCACTGGCTGAAAATATAATCTGGAGCTCTCCTCAGTTCCTTTTTCCTACTATAGATTCTGTATTGAACAAATTGAAGATTGTTTTTGAATCATTAAATACCTCAAGTGGGGATATTTTAAGATCCTCAAATGGCAATATAGTCCATGATGAGACTTATTACATTATGAGTATGGAATTCGTTTATTCTGCTTTCATTTCTGTATCATGAATTTTTCAGCCTTTGACACACCAACTGGGATGCCATATGGCACAGTCAACCTTCGTCATGGTGTTCCAAAAGGGGAGACAACTGTCACCTGTACTGCAGGTGTGGGCACATTCCTTATAGAGTTTGGTGCACTTAGCCGGCTGACAGGGGATCCTATTTTTGAGAAAGTAGCTATGCGTGCACTCCGGACATTATGGGATATCAGATCTCAAATTGGGATGGTAAGCCACATTTGACTTATTTTGCAGCTTTCATAGGTAACTAACTGCCTCTGTAGTCTATCTACCAGGAGAGCAGAGGGTATGTGGTTTGATCCCCTGGTCACACCTTACCAAAGATTGTACTTGTTGTTACCATGCCTGGTGCTCTGCAATGTAGTGGATAGAGTGTCTGCCCAGAGAGCGGAAGGTCGGTGGTTTGATCCTCGGTCTTATGAGGCATTGCCTGCGCGGTCAAGTGGATAAAGCGTCTGCCCTGAGAGTGGAAGGAATGTGGTTCAATCCCCTTGCCATCTCATGACAAGAAGACATTATATGATGGTCCTTGTTGTCACCCTGTGTGGCATTGGGTGTTAGGCGAATAAAACAAGGCTGGCATGGAGTCAGTATTAGGTATCTCAGTGGGCTAGCTCTATGAAATGGGCATCAGTCCGGATTAGTACAAGCATCCACACACACGTGCCAAAATCTTCAATGCAGTGTTAAAGCCCACCTGATCCTCGCCTCTTACGACAAGCTGGGTCAACTTGTTTTCAATCTACAGAGGGGCGGTAGCGTAGCCTAGTGGTTAAAGCGTTGCTCAACTTGCCAAAGGCCTTGATTCGATTTCCACATGGGTCTAATGTGTGAAGCCTCTTTCTGGTGTCCCCCGTTGTGATATTGCTGGAATATTGCTAAAAGCAGCGTGAAACCAAACTCGCTCACTCACTCACACTCAATCTCTGTTGAGGTGACACAGGGTTTTTACGTTACATTCAAGATTATTGCACTTATTAACATTTTAAGTGTAAGTTATAAATTAGATATGATCAATGAGAGATGAATATTTTTGTCTGCCATAGGTGGGTAACCATGTTGATGTTGCTGAGGGTAAATGGACAGCTATTGACTCTGGTATTGGTGGAGGGATAGACTCATACTTCGAGTACCTGGCCAAGGGAGCTGTGATGTTCCAGATTCCAGAGCTTCTCGAAATGTTCAAAGGTTGGTTTATTAGGGCTTGTATTTGTATTAGTAGGAGAGTTTTTGTCACCTGCCATTTATTTGTCTGACCAGTTCATCAGCAGTATTGTTAATTACTTTGATCATAGTCATGATAACCAGTGGCAGAAATCAAGGGCTTCAAATACCATAGCCAAAAATCGCGAACCGCGTGTTAAACAGTATTCCAGTTATTTCATGGAATGTCAACTTGATGAAGGAGGAAAGTGATGCAGTTCTCAGATTTATACTGCTTTGGTGAAACCCATGAGCATTGGTATGGTGCTGACAAACCGAGAACCAAAATCAGGGGGAACCAAGGGAATCAACTCTGCACAGCGATTGCAGTGCCTTAGATTTGCTGAGATATCAGTAACTGTAACTGTAATCTAATTATTTACTTGTATCAGCTGTGTTTTTCTCAGCATTATGTGAGTAGTGTAGTAGAAATTTAATATGAAAGTCAAGAGGTCCTTGCCATCACAACTCTAAATGTCCATGATAAATGTTGGTTGTTAAAGGTCCTGTGGTCAAACAGGTGCATACAGTGTCTAGCTCTGAAACACAGGCTTCTAAACACAGTGAATCAAACCCTGGTAGAGTGTCATTCTCTTTTTAGGGAACAATAATGGTTCTTGCAGCTATGACTGTCAAGTTAATATAAGGGAGTTATGATGGTCGTAACATTATGATTGGGAACAGCCCTGTACACAATGGGTCTTGGAGATATGACTGTTTTAAAGTGTAGAAATTATGAACACTGTTGCACTACAATTGGACAGGGCCATTTACACATTGGAGTCTTGGAGCTATGACTTGTACAGTAGGGGAGTTATGATGGCTGTAGCACTATGATTGGACAATGCCCTGTTCTCAGTGGGGTCGTGGAGCTATGACTATTTTAGAGTGGGGGAATTATGATGGCTTTAGCACTACGATTGGACAGGGCCTTTACACAATGTTGTCTTGTAGCTATGACTATGAAAGGACTGTGTGCTATATTTGATTACATTTAATTTTTTTGAAAAAGAAAATAAAATCAAAATGAATCAAGCATTGCCTGAGAATGAAAGACTATTATTTTTTTAGCCTATTGTTGAGATTTTTCTTGTGGGCAATGTTGTTGAATTCAAGAAATGTTTTGTTTTTTCTTTGATTTAGTTTGGTATGTGTTAATGTGCTCTTGATATTTGGTTCTGACAGAGTATGAAGCAACTGTGGAGAAGTATGTGAAAAGAGATGATTGGTACATGTGGGCTAACATGAAGAAAGGGGGAATAACTCTACCAGTCTTCACATCACTGGACTGCTACTGGCCGGGTGTACAGGTAGTCCGTTCCATTATCCTCCTTGATATTTGTTTGTGTTTACACTGCACCCAGCAATATTCCAGCTATGTGAATTGTGTTTCAGTGTAGTCTCTCACACCGTTATCAAGCAGGACTGACAACTACAAGTGATGAGAGGTGTATATATGATATGTTGTGATAACCTTTGAGATCAACAGAGATCAAGGGTATTACATCTCGTCTGCCTACGAAAGAATTTCAGTATGTCTGAGAATACTTAATATAAGCCTTTCATCATGTCGCTATAAAGCAACCCATGCAGGTCGTATGACGTAACCAGATGGGGATTCCAGGTTAGAACAGGTCCCCAACAACCGATGCAGGTCATATGACGTGACCGGGTGGGGATTCCAGGTTAGAACAGGTCCCCAGCAACCAATGCAGGTCGTATGACGTGACCAGATGGGGATTCCAGGTTAGAACAGATCCCCAACAACCGATGCAGGTCGTATGATGTGACCGGGTTGGGATTCCAAGTTAGAAAAAGGTCCCCAGCAACCGATGCAGGTCGTATGACGTGACCGGGTGGGAATTCCAGGTTAGAACAGGTCCCCAGCAACCGATGCAGGTCGTATGACGTGACCCAATGGGGATTCCAGGTTAGAACAGGTCCCCAGCAACCGATGCAGGTTGTATGACGTGACCGAATGAGGATTCCAGGTTAGAACAGGTCCCCAGCAACAGATGCAGGTCGTATGACGTGACCAGATGGGGATTCCAGGTTAGAACAGATCCCCAGCAACCGATGCAGGTCATATGACGTGACCGGGTTGGGATTCCAAGTTAGAACAGGTCCCCAGCAACCAATGCAGGTCGTATGACGTGAGCAAATGGGGATTCCAGGTTAGAACAGGTCCCCAGCAACATATGCAGGTCGTATGACGTGACCAGGTGGGAATTCCAGGTTAGAACAGAGCCCCAGCAACCGATGCAGGTCGTATGACGTGACCAGGTGGGGATTCCAGGTTAGAAAACAGATCCCCAGCAACCAATGCAGGTCGTATGACGTGAGCGAATGGGGATTCCAGGTTAGAACAGATCCCCAACAACCGATGCAGGTCGTATGACGTGACCGAATGGGGATTCCAGGTTAGAACAGGTCCCCAGCAACCAATGCAGGTCGTATGACGTGACCAGATGGGGATTCCAGGTTAGAACAGGTCCCCAGCAACAGATGCAGGTCATAGGATGTGACTGGATGGGGATTCAAGGTCATGCTCGGTGACTTGGTTGATTGCATGTCATTGTACTGATAGCATGGACCGTTATGCACTATAACAATCACTAGATTGTCTGGTCCAGACTTGATTATTTACAGCCAGCCTGCCACATAGCTGGAATGGTGTGAAACATTAAACAACAAACCAACAAAACAATACAGCTGACGTGACTGTTGCAGGGCATGATGGGGAGTGTAGAGAAGGGCATGAAGACACTACACAACTACCACCAGGTCTGGAAGCAGTTCGGCTTCACCCCAGAGTATTACAACATCCCCAAGTCGGAGGTGCACCAGGGCAGGGAGGGATACCCCCTCAGGCCAGGTACGTGTCAGACAGGGAGACGCGACTTACTGAGTGTTATTTAGTTATCCACCAGGGCAGGGAGGGATACCCCCCCAGGCCAGGTACGTGTCAGACGGGGAGACGTGTGTTAGTGAGTGTTATTTAGTTATCCACCAGGGCAGGGAGGGATACCCCCCCAGGCCAGGTACGTGTCAGACAGGGAGACGTGTGTTACTGAGTGTTATTTAGTTATCCACCAGGGCAGGGAGGGATACCCCCCCAGGCCAGGTACGTGTCAGACGGGGAGACGTGTGTTAGTGAGTGTTATTTAGTTATCCACCAGGGCAGGGAGGCATACCCCCCCAGGCCAGGTATGTGTCAGACAGGGAGACGTGTGTTACTGAGTGTTATTTAGTTATCCTGTGTGGATTCCAGGATAGAATAGGTCACCAGTGAGAGTTGACGTCATGGTAACCAGTGAGCAGTTGTTTCACCAACAGCTTGAGTGGTGGCCTGTGGAACATAACGCATGGCATTCCAGTGTTTACCTAATTAATTGTTTGTTTTGTGAGATATGTTCTGTAAGATATACTGCTGTAGTGCCACCGTCTGACAGTCTTACAGTCTTACAGTGTGACTTGATGACTATCTCTAGGGTTACCTCCCAACAAGCAGGAAACATCTAATGTTGGTGTGATGTTCATAACCGATCAAGGTCATGTGAAATATGATTGTAATATTGATTGCAAGTTAATGTTAAATATTTACTTGTACAATCCTGAGACTTGGGTAATTGTTGGATCTTTAGAAGTTGTCTTGACTATGTTCTTGAACAGTGTCTTTGAACAACATTCATTCGCTGATTCTAGCTATGATATATTTCAGGAATATTTGACACTTTTTAATGGATAACAACTTTTAATTTGTAACAATGTTTGGGGGCTACTTCTTGCCACTTTATCAGGTGATATTTTCACATGTCTTCATATTCTTCCAGCTTCTAAATGCCTGTCAAACACTTGCCATGTTTCAGAGTTGGTAGAGAGCGCGATGTACCTGTATCAGGCCACGAGGGACCCCTACATCCTGGAGATCGGCGTCGACATCTTGGAGGCCATAGAGCACAGTGCCAGGACACCATGTGGATATGCTACGGTCAGTTCACCTCAATTTATGTTGCTCTTTATACCATGAAAGTTTAGACTTATAAATTGCTTGATCTCACCATCCTCAGATACTGCACAAGAATTTCTTTTCTATTAAGACACATTATTGTGAACAAATGTAATTTGGAAATTGATGAAAGATTCTTATTTTTGGTTGAACTTGAATCTAAAATGCATGAGAAAAGGGGCAGCAAACATTCCTCAGCATACATTCCTCTCAATTTGAAAATGCTTTTATTATGTTTAGTATGTGAATCATTACACAAAAGAATTACCAAGGCTCAAATATACTGTTATATCTGCAAAATTTTGCATGTATTTTCTGCCTAGTAAGATATCTTTTATGCACATTCAGTGTTTAAAATAGCCAGGGGACCCAGGTTTGACCCTGTTGGGTTGCCATTTCATACATTTGTCTTTATTTTCTTTCTTGAAATGACAGTGAGTTATTACAGAATAAGCAACTCAGAATTATGGATTATCCGTTGCTTGTCAACATTCTGTCACTCGGGACAGATGATCCGTCATTCCTTGTATCTCTATGGGTATGCCCCCCTAGAACTGTAGTTCTGTGACAAGATCCATCATTTTCACAAGTATTCATTTCTTGGCCAGTAGGTATTCAGTATCAAAATCCTACATTATGAATCTACAAACTTAGAAACATTTGATATATCTTCACACTTTCCTACATGCTGTCACACATGGAAGCATAACACTGACCATCTATCACCACCAGGTTAAAGATGTCCGCAACCATCGTCTTGAAGACAGAATGGAATCTTTCTTCCTAGCGGAGACCACCAAGTACCTGTATCTCCTGTTCGACCCAGACAACTTCATCCACAACCAAGGCAACCATGGTAAAGTCATCAAGACACCCAGCGGCGAGTGTGTGATAGACACTGGTGGGTACATCTTTAACACAGAGGCTCACCCCATGGACATTGCTGCCATCCACTGCTGCAGCGCCCAGAAGGCGGCCGAGGATGCGGAACTGCAGGAGTTTCACGACAGTCTCAACCTCCTTGAACTGCTGGACATCACTGAGGTTAAGGAAAGTCTCATTGAAGGGAAGAAGTTGAAGAAAAAGGTGAAAGTTACACCTAAAGAAAAAGTGGAGTCCATGGAAATTGTGGTGGAAGATAATTCAAAAGAGGAGGAAGTTGATGATACCAAGGAGGTAGTTTCAACTGTTTCGTCAGAAGTAGCTGATGATGGTCGTGTTAAAGTTAAGGTGACTTATAAGACTACGGACACTCAGGAACACCCAGATAAGTCAGTGGAGAATAATCACAACGAGAGCTTAGAGTATGCTCCAAGGGTACCTGAAGTAAGTAGCAAATCCAAGTCGGAAAATCCTAAACGGGAAAATATGTTAAAACTTGAAGAGAAGACTACGACTATTGAACGGAAGAAACATTCTCTACAGCTTGCTGCGAGGCTGTTGGAGATATTTACTGGTTTGACGGGAGTTAATGATAAAAATATATCTGAACATCCTAACATTAACCATCTGTACAGAGAGTTGAAGGACTATGACTTGAACTACACATCCGTTCCTAGTATGATGAAGTGTCAAGCTTTGCCATTCCACATGCGTTTGTCAGTTATGGGGGAAATGTTTGATGACAATTAGATCTATTTATTGTTGATGTTTACAAAAACTTGTGTAATTTAAAAACTGTTTTTACAGGGGACGAATATTTATGGGAATTTTGAGAGGTGTGCCTGCAACAGAAGTTTATGCATTGGTCATTGATTGTAAACAGCACTTAATCATTGTAGTGCAATGATCGATTTGCGGAATGGGACCTGAATTCTAATTTTTTTGAAGTGAATGAATGTTATTGATGAGGTTAATCATGCTTATGAATCACTGTGATAAAATGTTTGTATGGCAGTGATATGTTTTTTAACAAGAAAAAGAGAAATGCATAGATGTGTATTAAACAGTGTTACTTGTTAAGTTGTTTGCTTAGATCATTGATGCTGCTTGAATCCTGGCTGTGAAATAAGCACCTTCCCGCAGGCCCGTGGCGGGTAGATCTTGTGTCAAACTTGTATTTTCAGACTTGTATGGGTTCTTATGTCCTGCAGTAAATTTACCTGTTGATGTATTTGTCACAATAAGCTGCAGTTTCTTAAATGAGGGCCTTAAGAGTTTAGTCAGGGCCTGCAGCTTCTAGAGTCTGTGGGTCATGATGGCAGCCTGGCAATATATTTTATTTCAAATGCTGAATATGGACGCCCAGACTTTTATGCTTAATTTTGTCGTCACGATATGGCCGAAATATTGACGATGTGATGTTTAAATTTTAGCTCACTCACTTTGATTAATTTTGAACACTTCATCATTTGTTGAAGTACAGATTGTGGTCATTCTTAGCAGCAGCTGTTAGAGGTTTAATTTATGCATCTCAACTTCTGTATTATGAGGAACACAAATGTTTCAGAGTGTCTTCTTACTCCTTCACCAGGTGAATGAATGCTAGGAAGCAGAGAGCATATATATTACATGTAAGAACAACAAAATTAGTTGGACAACAAAGGCGGAAACTTAACAAGGGAAGCCTACAGTTAATTACTGCTGATTGGTGATTAGTAATAGATGAATGGAAGGCAGGGGTTAATTATCCTTTTTGTCCATTGATAATTATTAATCAGCGATAACATAGTGTTCCTCTTAATAGAGTTGACATCAATAAATTCTCTCTCTTATGTGTATCAATTCTAAATGCCTTTCAAAGACTTAATAATCAATTTGTTCTATTACTGTTATCATGTGTAACTTACCCAAAACGTAACAACACTTTGATATCTTTGTATGATTAAACCATTTTGATTCGTATTTACAATATGGAGGTGGGAGGGGAGATATTTCTGTACTTGGGTGTATCGCCTTTTAGGCAATGTGAGTTTGTCTTGTTGATCACTCCATGTTTTTGTAAATGAACAGGCTGACTAGCCTCAGTTGAATTTATGTTTGTTGTCAGTGTTTCTATTTGTGGAAGTACAGACATCCCATTTGGATTCAGGGGCCAAATAGGGTCCCCGTATCTTACTGTTTGAATGGCATTCTAGAAATTAGTGAGTAAGTAAGGAAACATACAACGTTATGGATAACAACTTCTGGTTTATTGCATATAGCGACGTTTCAATAAACCAGAGGTTGTTATCCATAAAGTTGTCCGTTTCTTAGGTTCCCGTCTAATGATGGTTGTAAGTGTTATGAGGTGATTTCCAAATAGAAACACAAAGGTTAACTCAGAAATTGCAGAAAATCACATATATCTAATTTTTTAAGTTATCCTGCATTACCCCTTAATGCATCTACTGCTTGTCCTTGACAGAGAGAAAGAGCTGTGTGAAGTCTTGCTGAAGAAGAAGTTGTTTCAACTAGCTGAATGGCAAACCGTATCACTCAGCTCCCATGAGACCCAAAAGGGGTTTACGTCATGGATCAGCATATTACCTATGTGTTGAACTATCACATTTTTCATTGAATTCTTTTTATGTGTTGATAACTCTAGTGATTTTTCTTGTGAACGATATTGTGCATACGGTTTGTGTTTTCATATCTTTCATATGATTAACACCACAGCTTGATTAATTATCTCCTTGTTGTGGTTTTCACCCTGGTAATGGGTAGTGGTGTAACGATACATCAAACTATCGATTGATTGCGATTGCTTGTCTCATGATAGTACACTATCGATTGCAACTTGAAACAATCGATACTATTGGCGATAGTTTGTCTACCTATCGATAGTTTCGATAGTTAATGTGTGTTGTGGACAGAATATAAATAAAACAAAACAAACATTGTTTCGGTTCATGTTACATGAACATTAGCACAAACGCCACATGCTTCGGCGAAATCAGATCGTGGCATTCGTTTCACGTGCAGAAAATGAATGCTGACACGTGATGCATTGCAATCGTCAGATCAGGCTTTTCGTTCGTTGGAGCAAGACACACTTTACGGTCGTTGACCAATATTGGTGGTCTTTATAGGAACTAGTTATCGTTGGACCAATATTCGTGGTCTTGGTATAAACTAGATGGGACAATATTCGTGGCCCTTAGAAACGTAAAGTGTGTACTTGCTCCTATAGTAAATCATTCATTCCTGCATTCTAGGTCATGGACCTTGTATAGTTTCCCTTTTTTTCATTAAGAAGAGAATCACGTTTAGTTCCCCATTAATCGTACCATTCCAGTGGAGTAGAAAAGACGGAAGGTATACACATGAACGTCGTCGCCTTCCACTGCCCAACAAACATTGGTAGCAGAGCCTGCGCAACAATGTGTTTGGTACATTTACTTTCTTAAAAAACATAGAAACAACTCCTATGATCATCTAACCTCTGTCGTGGTTTCGTTTGGATTGCACTACTTTGCTTGATTTAGAGTTACGTCCCTTAGTTACTCGTCGCTAGGCAACATTGACATGATGCCGGACGCCACATGTCAGTTTGAAATTGTCGCCAATAAGGCAGGCAAATCTTGGGTATGGGACCATTTTGGCTTTGTCAAAACGCAAAACGAGACAGACAAGCAAAAAGTAAGTTGTAGAATCTGTCGGATAATTCTAAAGTATTCAGGAAATACTACTAATCTGACCGACCACTTGACAAGACGGCACCCAGATATTTGTATAAAATGCTTTGAGAGGTCAATTTGAACTTGTTTTCTTTTCATTTCTTGTTTTCTTTACAAATAGTATCAAAAAGTTATAATCATTTTGATGGTGTCAGTCAAAATGCTGAAATATATGCTGCTAAAGCCTGCTATAATTGCAAGTGAAAACTATCGCAATAGTAGGGCCACTATTGCAATAGTATCGCAGTAGTTGTTTTAACTATCGCAATAGTATCGCAATAGTAAAAAATTCTTCAATAGTCACCCCTAGTAATGGGCGTTTTGTTGTTTCTAGGAGCCATCTTGAATATTGTCCATGGTCATGCTTTTTCATGGCATGCGTTCTGTATTCCTTGTATTGCCTGGGACTTCATCATTGACATCATCTTGCAATAATATTGTTTAGTAAAGTGATGGTGTTTTGCGTTGTCTGCATAAACTTGTTTTTCATAAACCCACTGGCTCGGACAAACAATTATAGTATACATAATCGGGCGGGACGCATTGTGATTACACTGCTTCATTGCAGATATACATGCCATCTTGTAGCAAGTGTCCCCGTAATAAGTCTGGGTGGGACCCCCATCCTTTTGTGGCTAAATTGCATGCCCATCTGCATCCGGACTTCGAAATGTAAAGACTGTCTCCCGCTTTCCCCCACCACCACGTCACTTGTCATCCCGGTTGTGACGTCTGCAGCTACCCCTCTGTCATTGTCAGCCACGTCACCTACCACCTCCGTCATTGTCTCCTCCCAGGCGCTGATGTTCTACTTCGGGCTTCAGGATTCCCGCCAATCAACAGACGCTTCCCATGACATTCCACACATCTATTTGGACCCAGTGTGGTTCCACTACATGCAGATGCTGCAACAGTCCCTGCCACGGTATCCGGTGCCTTCAGCTGGGGCAAGGATATTGGCGCCCCTGGCTCCTTCAGCGTCTGTCCGGGCGTCTTCCCAAGCGTCTCTACCAGTGTCTCTACAAATGCCCTCACACATGCCTGGCTGGGACTTATGCAGCACCTCTACAGAACGGTCCACCTTATCCCGTGATTCCACCTCGCCTGGCGCCACATCACGACACAGTGAGTGCAAGTCCTCTCAGTCTAGGCGCCATTCTTGGAGCCGCTCTCCGGCTCTCATCAGAAGGCTCCTTTATCCCAGCATACTAGGGATTGGTATCAGAGGCGGACTCCCATCTGGGGCTAAACCAGGTGGCAGACTGGAGCACCAACCGGTTGGAGGCAGTGGCACATTCCCTGGGGTTGGGCGTCGAAAGGAGGGACACTATCTCGTCAGACCCTACATCCAACAACAAACTCATATTCGTGCCACCTAAAATAAATCACGACCACGCACCGTCTACCAACCTCTTTAACGAACAAGTCTCGGACACATATGCTCGGATCTCAAGTTTCGCCAGAGACAAGCCCGCCCTCAAGGCCCTGGCTCATGTCTCAAACTCAGCCTCCTTCAAACCATCCAGGTCGGGCAACTACCAATGCCGATAGGACTCCTCCTTTTGTGGCCGGAACCAGGGTGCACCTACCAGCCTCGCAAGGATCGCTCTCAGGAAGGGAGTCAATCGACACACACAAACGACTGGGACCTTCCACCCCTAGTCGTTTCAGTTGTCGAGACTCCAGTAGGTGGCAGACTAGGATGATTCAGGCGGAATTAGGAAATCCTCGGGGACATCGTAGACATCCTCCGTCGAAGGTATGAACGACCAGCCTCTAATGTCGTACCAACTTCACACGCCTACCCCCCTACTCAACAGCAGCAACAGCGCTCAGACATCGACATGTTGCAGGCCAAGGAGGCCATAGAGATTGTACACTCCCCAGCCATAACACCGGGCTTCTATCCGCCAGTATTCCTTGTCCCCCAAAAGACTCCGACCAATTCCGAATTATACATAATCTAGCCACCTACAACAAGCACTACCTGGCTCGTCCACCGTATTTCCGGACGACCAAGCTCAGGCTCCTCTGGTCCAGGATATTGGCTCACGACTCTCTCATCCAGGAGGCATACTTACATGTACCGATCCATCCAGTAGCCACCTTCTTCCACCTGAGGAATGTCCAGTTTGAGGCGTACATACACGACAGCCTCCTGGACAAACAGGACAGGACACAGACCAGACAAAAGTCGCACCCACAGAGTGGACGCCTTCGTTCTTGTTTGTCTGCACCTCAGCCATCCCAGCATAGACCTATTCGCCACCAGATCCGAACCTTCATATCACTATTTCCGGATCCTCAGGCTTGGGCAGTTGACACCTTCAGCGTTCCCAGGGAAGGACTAAAAGCGTATGCACTCCTTCCCAGGGTCCTTCAGAAGATAAGGTCGACGCAGAGCTTCGATCTGACTTGGTGGCCGGCGAGAGGCTGATTAGTCGATCTATGAGAGATAGCCGCCGCCGACCTTCTCCAACCCCCAGACTGGCCCAATCTTCTGATCCACCCACACAGCAAACGACTACACCCGGCACCAGACAGATTATATCTGCACGTCTGGTCCATCTTCAAAGAGCCAAGGGTTCCAAAGTTCCAAGGGTTACTCGGCTAGGGCAGGGAGAGCTATTACATTGGCGTATTGGCCGTCTACCAGAAGTCTGTACGACGATAAGTGGCGCTCCTTCGAAGGTCTGTGCAAGGAAAAGAACAGGACCCCACCTCTTGGTCACCCCAATTCTTGTCCGAGTTTCTTCTATTCTTGCACCACAAGCGTTGTCTGAAAGGAAGCACTACCGTGACATACCTTGTGGCCCTCAACTCTGTTTTGGCGGTTCCGGAAGATCGAAAAATGACGAAGATCCCGGAACTCCAAGCCTTACCTAACTCCTTCCGGCTGGAGGATCAGAAGGCTAAGTTTAGACCCCAAGCTTGGGATGGTGCGCCTTTTGAACCATTCCATTCGGCGTTGTACTATAGCCTCACTAAGAAGACAGTCTACCTTCAGGCTCTCGCTACTGCGGCACGCGTACGTGAGCTACACGCGTTGGACGTTAGGCGTGTCCGGTTTGAACTACCTACCCCATTATTTTTCCAAACACTGTAAACATACTTTGAGACATATTGAAAAGATGAAACTTAGCAAAACTGATCATCAAGGTTGAAATTAAAGTGTCAAATATTCTTAGAGTGAAACACAACACTAGTCTATGAGAAAATGGCATCACAAGTCAGTATCTCGTGTGTCCGCCATGTGCATTGGTGACTGCCGTGCAACGTCGATACATGGAATGGATGAGGCGGTTGATGAAGGTCATAGGCACTTGAGCCCACACTCTGTGGAACGCCTGACGCAGTTCAGCTGCATTTTTCGGCCTTGGTCGGACGTCATTCAGCCGTCTTTGTATCTCGCCCAACAGGTGCTCAATGGGATTTAAATCGGGACTGAGGGCAGGCCACTGCATGGTTCTGATGCAATTCTGCTGGAGGAAGTCTCTTGTTTCTGTCGCAGTACTTTAGGCACGGGCGTTATCATGTTGCTACTCGTGGTTGCGGCGACGTGTCAAATATGGTATGGCGTTTGGTCTCAAGACTTGATCAATGTACCAAGCTACTGTGACACCATTGCCTCTCTCTGGACCGATGTTCTGGAAGACCACAGGGCCGACCCTCTGTGCCAGACCAATTCCATCCAGCACCATGATGCTCGGACCACCCCACGAGTCTGGATTTTTTTAGGGCAAGAAATGGGTGAAAGCATGTGCATTTCAATTTGCACGGAACTCACATGCATCGGTTTACCATGGCCGTTGCCGTGATGCGTTTGGGCGATCGGTTATGTATATTTTTTTTACATGTGGTTAAGAGCCAAAGCTTGGTGCAGGATTATATTTTACTAAATATTGTGTTCTGATGAGAATGGGGCGCTGAAGTCGCCGAGTGGTTAAAGCCTTCACTCCTCGCACGAAAGACTCCCACAATGGGTACAATGTATAAAGCCCATTTCTGGTGTCCCGCGCTGTGATATAGCTGGAATATTGCTAAATTCGGCATAAAAGCCGGACTCGCTCACCCCCTCTGATGATAATGATATGTTAGCTGTATGCTTTATAGACTGCTTGCAGTGTTTGTTGTGTGATTCTGATGAACAGAATCATGATAGAAACAACAGCTTACACGATTTCAGAACCACACACTTACAGTCAATCAGGCCAGTCCGACGCATTTTGATTTTCTTCTCCTTAGAATGGCCTTCCTTTAACCAGAGCTGAATATTTCTTAAATGTTGGTTTAAGGGTCATATTACTATATAGGAAGAGTATGAGGGCATTAAGCAGTACGCTAAAGATGTGATATTATGCGGATAAGTTGTCATGGTGACGTATGTCGATCAGTTGATGAAGGTTCAGCTTGTTGTCCCGGTCTTGCAGTCATTTCTCAACCCCTTCACATGGTTAAGGGCGACTGGAAATGTACATGAAAGAAAACATTTATACATATACAAAACAAGAACTTGTTTAAAAAGAAAACATAACCGTGATCATGTTTCTAGGTTTGTTAGCACCATTTATCGTAAATTTCACCAAACTGGTAAACGTCTAAGACCTGCATTACTTTCCTCCCACATCAAGCTGACACGCCCGTCATATAACTGAAATAATGTTCAAAGCGGCGGTAAACTCACTCACTGTCCTCAGCGTAAACAGTGAAGAATTCCCAATATCTAACGGTTAGGGCAACTGACTAGTTGTGCAGGTAAAGGCCTGTTCTCTTATTGGCGAAGGCGAGTATCACGATTCCTGTGAACCTGACATCTCAAAGTAGTGAGTCACATTACTTTCTGGTTACGTATTTACAAACTAGACAAAATAATCTGCTAGTACCCCTTCCCGTGAGTTTCCCCAATGTGGTCAGTCGGAATCCCCACGGTACGACCAGCATAGATTGTAGTGGCCCTATTCTAACCCGGAACCCCCGTGGTACGACCAGCATAGATTGTAGTGGACCTATTCTAACCCAGAATCCCCGTGGTACGACCAGCAGAGATTGTAGTGGACCTATTCTAACCCGGAATCCCCGTGGTACCTCTATCACTCTATGATGATACCGTGTCTATATGATGATATATGTCTATATCACTCTATGATGATACTGTGTCTATATGATGATATGCGTCTATATCACTCTATGATGATACTGTGTCTATATGATGACATGTGTCTCTATCACTCTATGATGATATATGTCTATATGATGATATATGTCTATATCACTCTATGATGATATATGTCTATATGATGATATGCGTCTATGTCACTCTATGATGATACTGTGTCTATATGATGATATGCGACTTTATCACTCTATGGTGATATGTGTCTCTATCACTCTATGATGATACCGTGTCTATATGATGATATGCGTCTTTAACACTCTATGGTGATATGTGTCTCTATCACTCTATGGTGGTACTGTGTCTATATGATGACATGTGTCTCTATCACTCTATGATGATGCCGTGTCTATATGATGATATATGTCTATATCACTCTATGATGATATGTGTCTCTATCACTCTATGATGATACCGTGTCTATATGATGATATGCGTCTTTAACACTCTATGGTGATACTGTGTCTATATGATGACATGTGTCTCTATCACTCTATGATGATACCGTGTCTATATGATGATATATGTCTATATCACTCTATGATGATATATGTCTATATGATGATATGCGTCTATGTCACTCTATGATGATACTGTGTCTATATGATGATATGCGACTTTATCACTCTATGGTGATATGTGTCTCTATCACTCTATGATGATACCGTGTCTATATGATGATATGCGTCTTTAACACTCTATGGTGATATGTGTCTCTATCACTCTATGATGGTACTGTGTCTATATGATGACATGTGTCTCTATCACTCTATGATGATACCTTGTCTATATGATGATATATATGTCTATATCACTCTATGATGATATATGTCTATATCACTCTATGATGACATGCGTCTCTATCACTCTATGATGATACCGTGTCTATATGATGATATATGTCTATATCACTCTATGATGGTACTGTGTCTATATGATGACATGTGTCTCTATCACTCTATGATGATACCGTGTCTATATGATGATATATATGTCTATATCACTATATGATGATATATGTCTATATCACTCTATGATGACATGTGTCTCTATCACTCTATGGTGATACCGTGTCTATATGATGATATATGTCTATATCACTCTATAATGATATGTGTCTCTATCACCCTATGATGATACCGTGTCTATATGATGATACATGTCTATATCACTCTATGATGACATGTGTCTCTATCACTGTATGATGATACCGTGTCTTTATGATGATATATGTCTATATCACTCTATGATGATACCGTGTCTATATGATGATATGCGTCTTTATCACTCTATGGTGATATGTGTCCCTATCACTCTATGATGATACCGTGTCTATATGATGGCATGTGTCTCTATCACTCTATTATGATGCCGTGTCTATATGATGATATATGTCTATATAACTCTATGGTGATATGTGTCTCTATCACTCTATGATGATACCGTGTCTATATGATGACATGTGTCTCTATCACTCTATGATGATACCGTGTCTATATGATGATATATGTCTATATCACTCTATGATGATATATGTCTATATCACTCTATGATGACATGTGTCTCTATCACTCTATGATGATACCGTGTCTATATGATGATATGCGTCTTTATCACTCTATGGTGATATGTGTCTCTATCACTCTATGATTATACTGTGTCTATATGATGACACCTTGACCTTCATTGTAGCCGTGTATGGAAGCTGGACTACATGGACTGAGACTGCTAGTGAGTGTAGCGCTCTGTGCGACAGAGGAACTCAAACTATACGTAAAACAAGACAGTGTGTGGGAGGCTGGGATTGTGAACCCTCTATGGGGTAGGGCTGTACAAACAGATCCGGCTGTGGTCCAGACTGGGTCTATGAGGCAGGGCTGTACAAACAGATCCGGCTGAGGTCCAGACTGGGTCTATGGGGCGGGGCTGTACAAACAGATCCAGCTTGGGTTCAGACTGGGTCTATGGGGCAGGGCTGTACAAACAGATCCGGCTGTGGTCCAGACTGGGTCTATGAGGCAGGGCTGTACAAACAGATCCGGCTGAGGTCCAGACTGGGTCTATGGGGCGGGGCTGTACAAACAGATCCAGCTTGGGTTCAGACTGGGTCTATGGGGCAGGGCTGTACAAACAGATCCGGCTTGGGTTCAGACTGGGTCTATGGGGCAGGGCTGTACAAACAGATCCAGCTCGGGTTCAGACTGGGTCTATGAGGCAGGGCTGTACAAACAGATCCAGCTGGGGTTCAGACTGGATCTATGGGACAGGGCTGTACAAACAGATCCAGCTGGGGTTCAGACTGGGTCTATGGGGCAGGGCTGTACAAACAGATCCAGCTGGGGTTCAGACTGGGTCTATGGGGCAGGGCTGTACAAACAGATCCAGCTGGGGTCCAGACTGGGTCTATGGGGCAGGGCTGTACAAACAGATACGGCTGGGGTCCAGACTGGGTCTATGAGGCAGGGCTGTACAAACAGATCCAGCTGGGGCCCAGACTGGGTCTATGAGGCAGGGCTGTACAAACAGATCCAGCTGGGGTTCAGACTGGGTCTATGAGGCAGGGCTGTACAAACAGATCCAGCTTGGGTTCAGACTGGGTCTATGAAGCAGGGCTGTACAAACAGATACGGCTGGGATTCAGACTGGGTCTATGAGGCAGGGCTGTACAAACAGATACGGCTGGGGTTCAGACTGGGTCTATGAGGCAGGGCTGTACAAACAGATACGGCTGGGGTTCAGACTGGGTCTATGAGGCAGGGCTGTACAAACAGATAAGGCTGGGGTCCAGACTGGGTCTATGAGGCAGGGCTGTACAAACAGATCCAGCTGGGGTTCAGACTGGGTCTATGGGGCAGGGCTGTACAAACAGATCCGGCTGGGGTTCAGACTGGGTCTATGGGGCAGGGCTGGCAGCTGCTCAAAGGTTGTTCTCTATTTGCTACTCAAAAGTCACGGCTCAGTCGCTAAAATCACAAATTCCTATACTGCGAAAATTGGAGACTTGAGAATCTATGTAGGTTTGGCTGTTTCTGACAAACAACATGCTTCAACGGATGTCAGGTAATCAGCAGTAACACGACACTTTACTCATCAATAGGTAGCCTAGTGGTTAAAGCGTTCGCTAGTCACGACGAAGGCCTGGATTCAATTCCCAACATGGGTGCAATGTGCAAAGTTCATTTTTGGAGTGCCGCGTTGTGATATTGCTGAAAGCAGCGTAAAAACTCACTCACTAACTGATCTATAAGCGAACAGCACCTGAGTAGACATATATGCAAGCTGTGACTTCAATCGGAGAAAAAAACGGTAGATATATTAATAACAACATCATCAAGTAGCAAAACGCGCGTGCGTGCGTGCGTGCGTGTGTGCGTGCGTGCGTGTGTGCGTGCGTGTGTGTGTGTGTGTGTTACATTACTGATTTATGACAATTGACATCTAAAATCCCACAAGAATAATTCATTTATACAGAAGCATATTTTTCTTGTCTACAGAGGGACGATATGAATTACAACTTGTTCGCATAACCCAGTCTTGGCATATTTATCACAATCACATCTCCACCCAACAGGGCCAGGTTGTAAGGTGCAATGGACACTCTTCAATCATAAGGATCTGTTCGTCGAGGTACTGTGTTACTGTTAGTGAGTTGAATGTGTTAGTACACCACGAGGCGTGTTAGATTCAAGTTCCATTGGGCGCGATTAGGTCTACAGGTATCCTGCCTCTACACTGGATTAAAAGCGACAAAGCCCTCTAAGGGTATATTGTACGATTCCGTATTGTATTTCCTACCCAGACCACATTCTCTCTACGCGGAGTGAGTGAGTAAGTGTGTTCCTACGCCGATTTTAGCAATATTCCAGCAATATCATGGCGGGGGACACCAGATATGGGCCTCACACATTGTACCCATGTTGGGAATCGAACCCGGGCTTTCGGCGTGATGGGCAAACGCTTTAACCACTAAGGTAACACCCCCCCCCCCCCACCCCCCACCCCCCACCCCCCTTATGGTACATAACTTCATTAGACGTACCCTCATGGTACGTAACTACCTTAGACGTGCCTTCATGGTACGTAACTACCTTAGACGTACCATCATGGTACGTAACTTCATTAGACGTACCCTTATGGTACGTAACTTCATTAGACGTACCCTCATGGTACATAACTTCATTAGACGTACCCTCATGGTACGTAACTACCTTAGACGTGCCTTCATGGTACGTAACTACCTTAGACGTACCATCATGGTACGTAACTTCATAAGACGTACCCCTTTGGTACATAACTTCATTAGACGTACCCTCATGGTACGTAACTACCTTAGACGTGCCTTTATGGTACGTAACTACCTTAGACGTACCATCATGGTACGTAACTTCATTAGACGTACCCCTATGGTACATAACTTCATTAGACGTACCCTCATGGTACGTAACTACATTAGACGTGCCTTTATGGTACGTAACTACCTTAGACGTACCATAATGGTACGTAACTTCATTAGACGTACCCTCATGGTACGTTACTACCTTAACGTATCTTCATGACACGTAGGCACACAACTTCATTACATAAATGAACGTACATACAACCTTCTTATATATAAAAATTCATCTTACATCACCAGAATAACAACGGGTGGCCAAGTCATATACGGCGTCGTAATTTGATGTACAGAGTTTCGCCCCGTAGGCATGCCAGAAACCCAGTATCTCGGGTTCGAATTCCCGTTTCGCCCTGAGTTTGTTTCTAGGTTTGTCTGCACCACAATCGAACTGGTGGGTTTCACCTAAGTGGCAACCGTCTAGGATCTCACTTTGGTCTACCCTCTCACATTAAGCTAACAGGCAGTGATATAACAAGATCGTTGGCCCCTATAATACATTAAAACCTGCACACATATTTTACTATTATGTTAGGGGGCGTAGGAGTCACTTACTGTGACTCGTACTGTGGGAAGGAGGTTAAGAATACAATCAAGACTTCGGATGTTATTCCAGCGACAGGAATGCATGATGATGATGATCATTCAATGTCCTGATCGTACACATACACGATTCACAATCGCTGACTTCCATGAAACAGAAGGGAATATTTTAGAAACAACATTCACCTTCAAAGTAGTTCGATCCTGACGTTCACGTAGGGTATCCTAGTGGTTAATGCGTTCCTGGGTTCGAATCTCAACATGGGAACAATTTTCGAAGAGCATTTCTTGTGTCCCTACCGTGTTATTGCTGGAATATTGCTAAAGGCGGCTTAAAACCATACTCACTCATTCAAGTAACATCCTTACGATCTCACAACTAGGCCTAACGAAATCCATCTATTCCATCCCCTACCCCCAATTCCTCCCCCACCCTACACCAAGTGTCTGTGGGGGACGTAAGGTCTTGATGGAGGTTTAGAATTTATAGCGTGTGATCTATCGGGTGTCGGCAAATCTAGTGTGTCTATGTCCACGTATGCCCTGTCAATTAATTGATCTAACAATATGGTATTGCAGCTGTCACGTTTCGAGATGTACCATGTCAGGTGACGAGAGTTATTTGTAACTAGATAATATCGCGCACATGTCTGTGGATAATATAAAATGTTAGTTTACTGTTAATGAAGTTCGATCTGATATAAATTCGGTCAGCGACACATTTTGAACACCTTTCGATCTAACCCGATAGTAAGCCGAATTTCTTTCAGTGCCCCACTTTGTACGTTATTTATGAAAGATAACAACTTATCATGTGCGTGATATAACAGCAACACGACCAATAATCTACATCAGTGTTTGGAAATACTACAAAGGTTCTTGCCAGAATAATTATGTGTGACCACCTTTCCATCATCAACACACATACACTTAAGGCATGCCTAAACCTGGCGTTAAGTGGCTTATCAGATATCGTGCAGGAAAATAACATTTCCTCTCTCTTCAAAAAACACGTGTGCATCCGCCAGTCTACATCATTCAGAGTGTAAACACCTAGCGCAAAAACTGAATGACAATAATGTTCGACTTAATTAAATAATGCAGATAACTGGTCAACATCCATAAGAGAAAAGTTAGCATCATATAAATCCTAACCAGCACAAGAAGTTGGGGTGGGCTACGTCCTACGTGATGCGGGTCGTGAATCCACGAGCACAAGTATGGTGCCGACAAAACAAAGGTCAAAATCAGGTCGAATATGAGGTTCTAAGTCATCATTATTGTGCGACAGGTGGTCACGTGCATGGCCCAGAGGTAACAGACCATGGCTATTATGTACAGTTATCATGTTGTGTCACAGGTTATACACTATCATGTAGTATCCCGGGTTATACACTATCATGGAGTGTCACGGGTTATACACTATCATGCAGTGTCCGGGGTTATACACTATCATGCAGTGTCCGGGGTTATACCCTATCATGGAGTGTCACGGGTTATACACTATCATGTAGTATCCCGGGTTATACACTATTATGCAGTGTCACAGGTTATACACTATCATGTAGTGGCACAGGTCATACACTATCATGCAGTGTCACAGGTTATACACTTTTATGCAGTGTCACAGGTTATACACTATCATGTAGTGTCACAGGTTATACCTTATCATGTTGTGTCCCAGGTTATACACTAATATGTACTTGACCGGGTTATACCCGATCCTGGGTGTACCGGGTTATACACTATCATGTAGTGTCCCGGGATAAACACTATAATGTAGTGTCCTGGGTTATACACTATCATTTAGTGTCACAAGTTATACATTATTATGTAGTGTTACAGGTTATACACTATCTTGTAGTGTCGCAGGTTATACACTATTCTGTTGTGTCATTGGTTATGCACTATCATGTAGTGTTCTGGGTTATGCACTATCATGTAGTGTCCTGGGTTATACACTATCATGCAGTCCCCTGGGTTATGCACTATCATGTAGTGTCCTGGGTTATGCACTATCATGTAGTGTCCTGGGTTATACACTATCATGCAGTCCCCTGGGTTATGCACTATCATGTAGTGTCCTGGGTTATGCACTATCATGTAGTGTCCTGGGTTATGCACTATCATGTAGTGTCCCGGGTTATACACTATCATGCAGTCCCCTGGGTTATGCACTATCATGTAGTGTCCTGGGTTATGCACTATCATGTAGTGTCCTGGGTTATGCACTATCATGTAGTGACATTGGTTATACACTATCATGTAGTGACATTGGTCATACACTATCATGTAGTGTCACAGGTTATACGCCATCATGTAGTGACATTGGTTATACACTATCATGTAGTGACATTGGTCATACACTATCATGTAGTGTCACAGGTTATACACCATCATGTAGTGACATTGGTTATACACTATCATGTAGTGACATTGGTCATACACCATCATGTAGTGTCACAGGTATACACTATCATGTAATGTCCCGGGTTATACACTATCATGTATTGTTCTGGGTTAGACACTATCATGTAGTGTCACAGGTTATACACTATCATGGAGTGTCACGGGTTATACACTATTATGTAGTGTCACAGGTATACACTATCATGTAGTGTCATTGGTTATACACTATCATGTAGTGTCCCGGGTTATACACCATCATCTAGTGTCATTGGTTATATACTATTATGTACTGTCCCGGGTTATACACTATCATGTAGTGTCACAGGTTATAGCCTATCATGTGGGGTCACGGGTGGCCCAGTCGTCTAAGGCGCCGCGATTCGCTATGCAGAGTTGCGTCCCATGGACACGCCTGAAACCTATGATTGTGGGTTCGCATCCCGGTTCATCCCGATTATGTTTCAAGGTTTGTCAGCACCATACCCGTGCTCGTGGGTTTCACCGAAGTGGTAAACGTCTGAGACCTGCATCACTTCGGGCTTTCCTCCCACATTAAGCTGACACGCCGCGATATTACTGGAATACTGTTAAAAGCGGCGTTAAACCCAACTCACTCACTCACTCACACACCCTATCATGTAGTGTCCCGGGTTATACACTATCATGTAGTGTAAAGGGGCTTCACAGGTTATACACTAATATGTAGTGTAACAGGTTATACACTATCATGTAGTGTCCCGGGTTATACACCATTATGTAGTGTCACAGGTTATACACTATCATATATTTCTTGGGTTATACACTATTATGTATTGTCACAGGTTATACACTATCATGTAGTGTCCCGGGTTATACACTTTCATGTAGTGTCCCGGGTTATACACTATCATGTAGTGTCACAGGTTATACACTATCATGTAGTGTCCCGGGTTATACACTTTCATGTAGTGTCCCGGGTTATACACTATCATGTAGTGTCCCGGGTTATACACCATTATGTAGTGTCACAGGTTATACACCATTATGTAGTGTCACAGGTTATACACTATCATATATTTCTTGGGTTATACACTATTATGTATTGTCACAGGTTTTACCCTATCATGTAGTGTCCCGGGTTATACACTTTCATGTAGTGTTTTGGGTTATACACTATCATGTAGTGTCACAGGTTATACACTATCATGTAGTGTCCCGGGTTATACACTTTCATGAAGTGTCCTGGGTTATACACTATCATGTAGTGTCCCGGGTTATACACTTTCATGTAGTGTCTCGGGTTATACACTATCATGTAGTGTCACAGGTTATACACTATCATGTAGTGTCCCGGCTTATACACTATCACGTAGTGTCACGGGTTATACACCATCATGTAGTGTCACAGGTTATACACTATCATGTAGTGTCACGGGTTATACACTATCACGTAGTGTCACGGGTTATACACCATCATGTAGTGTCACAGGTTATACACTATCATGTAATATCCCGGGTTATACACTATCATGTAGTGTCACAGGTTATACACCATCATGTAGTGTCACAGGTTATACACTATCATGTAGTGTCAAAGGTGAAACACGATCATTTAGTGTCCCGGGTTATACACTTTTACGCCATGTCACGGGTCATACACAGTCAGGTAGTGTCATGGGCCAAAAACCTCCAGCCTATATACAAGAGAGAGTAACGCGTTATACACTAATATGTAGTGTCACAGGTATACACTATCATGTAGTGTCCCGGGTTATACACTATCATGTAGTGTCACAGGTGAAACACGATCTTATAGTGTCCCGGGTTATACACAGTCAGGTAGTGTCATGGGCCCAAAACCTCCAGCCTATATACAAGAGAGAGTAACGCGTGTGAATACACCCATAAATGTTACACATTAGGATATACAGAATACTTATCTAAAGCTAATGGCAGATTTTACTGTTTATTTGTTGATATTAGAAAATTGATATTGATTGTGTAAATAGAAAATTGTTGTGGTATGTCATGTTAGATAAGGGTATACATGGAAAGTTATTTTATGTCATTAAAGATATGTCTTTAAAAGTATAATCGGCTGTAAAGTTATCAAATAGCACAGCAGCTTGCTACTTTGAAACGCTAAGTGGTGTACGCCAAGGCTGCACCCTTAGCCCAATATTGTTCTCTTTGCTTATTGTTGAATTAGAATCAATGTTGCAGTCCTCCGGCGAGAGGGGAATATTTGTGAGTCAAGAATCTCTAGACATTTTCTTGTTATTATATGCCTATGATTTGTGCATAATTGATGATACTGTAGTTGGTCTTCAACGAAAACTTAATATCCTTAAATCTTTCTGTACTAAATGGGGTTTAGAAGTTAACCTTAGTAAGACTGAAATTTTAGTTTTCAGAAATGGTGGAAAAATTAGGAGTACTGAGAAATGGAGGTTGGAGATGTTAATGTTAATGTATCTACCTATTATAATTATCTTGGTTTGTTATTTTCAAATCGGCTGTGTTGGACGACTGGTATCAACTCTCTTGTTCAGAAGGCAAATAAGGCTCTGTTCGTTGTTAAGAAATTACAGCATTGTTTGAAGAACATACCCGTACATATTCTTTTTAAAATATTTGACAGTCAAATTAAACCTATTAAATTTACTATTGGAATTGAAGTCATGTTACAAATGTTGCTGCCCTTGGCGAATGTGGTAGATATGGCTTATTTATTGATTATCACAAGGGATGTATTAAATATTGGTTGAAATTGTTATCTTTACCCAGTTATAGATACCCTAAGCAATGTTATTTAATGCTGAAATCTTTAGATGAAGTTAATCGCAATACATGGGTAACTTGTGTCAAAAGATTATTATTCAGTTATGGATTTGGCCACGTGTGGATTTCGCAGGAAGTTGGTAATGAGACCCTCTTTATTAATGCATTTATTCAAAGGTTAAAAGACTCTAACCAACAGGACTGGTATTGTAAAGTTTGTGAAATACGTGAATTATCAATGTAAAAGGGATATAAGTCATTGTTAACAGTTAAAGAAGTATCTTTGTGAAATCACAAGCTGTCATTATAGACGTATGTTTTGTTTGTTAAGAGTTGGCGAGTTGCCATTGATGGTAAATGTAGGTAGAAGATGCGGTATGGAGTACTGTAATAGGCAGTGCAGATTTTGTAATTTACAGGAAATTGAAGATGAGTTTCATTTTATGCTTGTCTGCCCATGTTACAGATATTTATGAAATATGTATATACCTATTTATTACTCTTCCAATCCTACTGTATTTAAATATAATACACTATTATCTTTTAACCGCACTAGTATTGTAACTAATTGTGTTAAGTATATACTGGAAGCACTTGCATTCCGAAATACTGTCACTTAATACCCTCTGTCATCTGCCTCATACTGTATTTTTCAATGAGTATTTGTACGTGGGCCTATGGCCTATATACTGAAATAAAGAATTGAAATTAGGATATACACGTTGTTTGATTAGTACTTTTGGCTAATACATACTTAATATATAGAGAAAGATTTAATATACTAGATTTGTTCTTTGTCGTAAGAGTAACTACAAAAGAGTTGATTGGTGACATTGCTATTAATATAAGTATCAAATAATTTTATATGTATTTCTTTCGAAGATCATTGTAAAAGTAACAGACACAATGAATTTCATTTTCTGTCTCTATATCACATATGGACTATACACTATCATATAATGTAGCTGGTTGTATATACTCATTCAAACAAGTGTGGGAACACCCAGGCTTTGGTATGGACAAAAAGACAAAATACAATCGACAGAAAATGATGATTACATTAGAATTGATCCAGTAGCGATCATGTATGGACGTCGGATGATCACATCTGTGAAGAAGGTAATCCAGATATAGCCTTCAAAACCAGTAGTGTCATTTCAAGTCACAGGAATGACATGGTGTCAATAACGTGTATGACCACCAACCCTGGAATGGACACTGGAATGGTCACTGCACCCCCGTCTCATGGACCTGGCAAGAGTCCTTAAAGTTGTCTGCCACTCAGCTTGCTGCAGGTTGACAGGAAGAGTGATTTGCACTCATACGTCGTCCCTGTGCGTCCCACAGGTGTTCGATCGGTGCCCAATCTAGGCAAAAGGCAGGCCATTGCATTCTGGTGATCGGTTTGTTGCGGTCTGCGTTATTTTCTGGTTGTGGTTTCAGTGAAAATGTGGCAGGCTTTAATCATTACGAGTAACACTTTGTGAGGATTCTGTCTTGTGAGTGGGTGAGTGTGGTTTTACGCCGCCTTTAGCAATATTCCAGTATTATCACGGCGGGGGACACCAAAAAATGGGCCTCACACATTGTACCCATGTCGGGAATCGAACCCCGGGTCTTCGGCGTGACGAGCGAACGCTTTAACCACTAAGCTACCCGACCGCCCCCTCTTGTGTGAAATTTGTCCACTTGGTTCAATGGTCGTCTTGGTGCCATGGTGGTTAAACCAGAACATAGCCAGGATTTAGCAGTGTCAACCTTCATACCTTTGTGTGCAGCATATCCACAGACATCCTGTGCATTGTTGCATTTGGGTGATGCTTTCCTCCTTATCGTGACATTGGCCAACTTCTAACCAAACAACTGTTCTTGGGACCAGTCTCCCCCAACACAACGTTGGCCACTTAAAAGACCTATTGGACTTTCAGGCATGGGATGTCCAGTGTTAGATATTTATTTTTTGCTGAAATAATACTGATGCGACGTTAAATTATAATTTACTCAAATTATCAACAGGAATCAATTTTTTAATATTAATTTATTTGTTCAGTGACACTTGGGAACTTAGCCCCGTGATTCATTTTGCTCACAAAGTGTTACTCAGATGAAGACTATCAATCATTTTGTGAACAACTCACTTTGAAACTACATTACACTGCACTGCACCGCACCGCACCGCACCGCACCGCACCGCACCGCACCGCACCGCAATACACGACACCAAACTCCACTCCACTCCACTCCACTCCACTCCACTCCACTACATTACTCTACAGTACAGTACAGTACACCACACTACACTACATTACACTACAGTACACCACACTACACTACATTACACTACAGTACACTACATTACACTACAGTACCCCACACTACTATACATTACTCTACAGTACAGTACAGTACACCACACCATACTACATTACACTACAGTACACTACACTACACTACATTACACTACAGTACACTACACCACACTACACTACACTACACTACACTACACTACACTACACTACACTACACTATAATACAGTAAACTACACTACACTACATTACTCTACAGTACACTACACTATACTACACTACACTATACTACAGTAAACTACACGACACTACACTACATTACTCTACAGTACACTACACCACACTGCAGTAAACTACACGACACTACACTACATTACTCTACAGTACAGTACACTACACTACACTACATTACACTACAGTACACTACACTACACTACATTACTCTACAGTACAGTACAGTACACCACACCACACCACACTACATTACACTACACTACACTACACTATACTACATTACACTACAGTACACTACACCACACCACACCACACCACACTACACTACACTACACTACACTATACTACAGTAATCTACAGTACACTACACTACACTACAGTGAACTACACGACACTACACTACACTACAGTACAGTAAACTACACTACACTACATTACTCTACAGTACACTACACTAAACTACAGTAAACTACACGACACTACACTACATTACTCTACAGTACACTACACCACACTGCAGTAAACTACACGACACTACACTACATTACTCTACAGTACAGTACACTACACTACACTACATTACACTACAGTACACTACACTACACTACATTACTCTACAGTACAGTACAGTACACCACACCACACTACATTACACTACACTACACTACACTATACTACATTACACTACAGTACACTACACCACACCACACCACACCACACTACACTACACTACACTACACTATACTACAGTAATCTACAGTACACTACACTACACTACAGTGAACTACACGACACTACATTACTCTACAGTACACTACACTACACTACAGTACAGTAAACTACACTACACTACATTACTCTACAGTACACTACACTAAACTACAGTAAACTACACGACACTACACTACATTACTCTACAGTACACTACACTATACTACACTACACTACACTACACTACACTACACTACACTACACTACATTACTCTACACTACAGTAAACTAAACTGCACTACATTACACTACAGTACAGTAAACTACACTACACTACATTACTCTACAGTACAGTAAACTACACTACACTACATTACACTACACTATACTACACTACACTACAGTAAACTACACGACACTACACTACACTACAGTACAGTAAACTAAACTGCACTACATTACACTACAGTACAGTAAACTACACTACACTACACTACACGACACTACACTACACTACACTACACTACACTACACTACACTACACTACAGTAAACTAAACTGCACTACATTACACTACAGTACACTACACCACACTACAGTGAACTACACGACACTACACTACACTACAGTACAGTAAACTAAACTGCACTACATTACACTACAGTACACTACACTATACTACAGTGAACTACACGACACTACACTACACTACACTACACTACAGTAAACTAAACTGCACTACATTACACTACAGTACAGTAAACTACACGACACTACACTACAGTAAACTACACTACACTACACTACACTACACTACACTACACTACACTACACTACACTACACTACACTACACTACATTACACTAAACTACACTACACTACACGACACTACACTACACTACACTACAGTACAGTAAACTACACTACACTACATTACTCTACAGTACACTACACTATACTACAGTGAACTACACTACACTACATTACTCTACAGTACACTACACTATACTACAGTGAACTACACTACACTACATTACTCTACAGTACACTACACTATACTACAGTAAACTACACTACACTACATTACTCTACAGTACACTACACTATACTACACTACACTATACTACACTACACTACAGTAAACTAAACTGCACTACATTACACTACAGTACAGTAAACTACACTACACTACATTACTCTACAGTAAACAACACTACACTACACTACACCACACTACACTACACTACACGACACTACACTACACTACACTACAGTAAACTAAACTGCACTACATTACACTACAGTACACTACACTACACTACACTGCATTACTCTACAGTACACTACAGTACAGTAAACTACACTACACTACATTACTCTACAGTACACTACACTATACTACACTACACTATACTACACTACACTACAGTAAACTAAACTGCACTACATTACACTACAGTACAGTAAACTACACTACACTACATTACTCTACAGTAAACTACACTACACTACACTACACTACACTACACTACACTACACTACACTACACTACACTACACTACACTACACGACACTACACTACACTACACTACAGTAAACTAAACTGCACTACATTACACTACAGTACACTACACTACACGACACTACACTACACTACACTACAGTAAACTAAACTGCACTACATTACTCTACAGTACACTACACTATACTACACTACACTACACTATACTACAGTAAACTACACGACACTACACTACACTACAGTACAGTAAACTAAACTGCACTACATTACTCTACAGTACACTACACTAAACTACAGTAAACTACACGACACTACACTACATTACTCTACAGTACACTACACTATACTACACTACACTATACTACAGTAAACTACACGACACTACACTACAGTACAGTACAGTAAACTAAACTGCACTACATTACACTACAGTACACTACACTATACTACAGTGAACTACACGACACTACACTACACTACAGTACAGTACAGTAAACTAAACTGCACTACATTACACTACAGTACACTACACTAAACTACAGTAAACTACACGACACTACACTACAGTACAGTACAGTAAACTAAACTGCACTACATTACACTACAGTACACTACACTATACTACAGTGAACTACACGACACTACACTACACTACAGTACAGTACAGTAAACTAAACTGCACTACATTACACTACAGTACACTACACTAAACTACAGTAAACTACACGACACTACACTACAGTACAGTACAGTAAACTAAACTGCACTACATTACACTACAGTACACTACACTATACTACACTACACTATACTACAGTAAACTACACGACACTACACTACAGTACAGTACAGTAAACTAAACTGCACTACATTACACTACAGTACAGTACACCACACTACACCACACTACACTACACTACACTATAATACAGTAAACTACAGTATACTACACTACACTACAATAAATAGCAATGGAGTATCCTCTGTGCTTTTGTAACGAATTTGGTGACATGAAAGATAGACATGAAAGCAAGCATAAAGATGCTCTATCAGAAAATAACATTCTGTTTGTATCGAACATCTTATTCTTTATAGCTGACAAATAAAACTGAAACTATCATAGATTTCTTAAAATATATGCACGAACCAACACCCCCTCACAGAAAGCTTTTGGAAATTATTAATGGCCTCAAGTTGTGTGAACACTTGGATACAACAGCTGTTAGTCAGGACAGTTGATCCTGCCCACAATTAGATCTAAACTGCGCATGGAAAGTGAAAGGATGTAGTGTCATCTTAGCAAAACATGAAATTGAAAATGACTCGGATATTTTACATGGATCGGAAATATGTAAATGCTCTACGGGACCAAAGTTTTAGAAAAAAATCTTATTGACTTTCTGAGCCAAAGATCTACAAGGTGAAGTTTAATTCATCCTAGACTCCCCACCCTTAGGTTCCACACCCACCTGAGTTTAAAACCCTCACCCACCTGAGTTGAACACCCTCGACCACCTGAGTTGAACACCCTCACCCACCTGAGTTGAACACCCTCACCCACCTGAGTTGAACACCCTCACCCACCTGAGTTGAACACCCTCACCCACCTGAGTTGAACACCCTCACCCACCTGAGTTGAACACCCTCACCCACCTGAGTTGAACACCCTCACCCACCTGAGTTGAACACCCTCACCCACCTGAGTTGAACACCCTCACCCACCTGAGTTGAACACCCTCACCCACCTGAGTTGAACACCCTCACCCACCTGAGTTGAACACCCTCACCCACCTGAGTTGAACACCCTCACCCACCTGAGTTGAACACCCTCACCCACCTGAGTTGAACACCCTCACCCCCCTGAGTTGAACACCCTCACCCACCTGAGTTGAACACCCTCACCCACCTGAGTTGAACACCCTCACCCACCCGCTGTAACAACAAAGGTGAAGCGGATTGTACAGTTAGGCTCCATACTCCAAGTCAGAATGTGAACAAATAGTCATTGTTGAGAACGATACACACATATGGATGAATGGACTGGCCTTATTGGAACTTGGACAATATAGATTACCTAACACATGCAATAAATTGGTTGCAGTAGAAATCTCCTTTGACAAACGATGTGCTTTCAGAAATAAAGAAATACTTTGCTAATTTGAATGAACCACTTGCTTGTTATATACTTTCTTAATATTTACTTTTGAATGGATCAGATTACATTAGTAGTTTTATGATATGACGTTTGATCGCTTCACATCTCTCTTTGTTCTCTTTTGGGCACGCCAGAAACCTATGATTGTGGGCTCGAATCCCGGTTCGCCCCGATTATGTTTCGAGGTTTGTCAGCACCTTACCTGTGCTCGTGGGTTTCGCCGAAGTGGTAAACGTCTGAGATCTGCGTCACTTAGGTTTTTTCTCGGACATTAAGCTGACAAGCCGTGATATAAGTTTAATACTGTTAAAAGCGGCGTTAAACCCAACTCACTCACTCATTCACTATCTTTGTTCAATACTCCAGTGTCATCAGTCCACACAGTGACCCACTTGTAACTGTCTCAGAGACCAGTGTTGTATCTGTATCATATTGTGCAGTTTTATATAAATATCCGATAATTTATAAAAAGATTCTGCCACGCTTATCTTCTCTTCTAAGAGCTTTCAAAATTGCACGGAAAAAATGACCCCATATATTCTTTCTCTCCTGGAATGGCTCTGATATGAAGTTAAGAACAAAGCATCAACTTCAGCTTTTTCTTCACCACTGAAAATGACTGGTTAGAAGTTTCAGCAATCGTGGATCGCATGATTTTATCAAATAATACAGCCATCAGACTAATCACTTACCCTACACAGGGCGACACATTAGCTGTACAGACCCAGAGCACTGTTGAGTTAAGCGATCCCCACACAAGTATGTTCACAGTGTGGATGGACACAGAATAACAATGATTTTGATATCAAATGGAATGAAAACATAGACTACAAAAGAAAACTATCAACTAAAAGACGTCCTTTACCAATCTCCAAATATCCATGCAAATGAAAGGAATACAAATGTGGACTGACTGGTCGTGGCTGCAAGAGATGGAAACCATGTACTAAGTATAGTGCCTGTAAATCTGATGCCCGAATTCTCACAATAATGGAGGAAAATGTCCTGAATGCATCACTCCGATACATGAAAGTGATGCGTCCAGTTGAGATTCAGACTCTGATGCATCCATGTCAAGTGGAAATGCATATCTTCCAGATAGCAAAAGTAGAAATACAAATAATGCTAATTTTATTGAGGAAATTGAAGAATGTTTTAGCGATGGAGAATAGTTTCGTGATGTACCACAACACAGAAAGGAGCACAGAGTATATGATTATTCGAAACTCTGAAAATTAAACATATTTTAACTTAAATGAACACCCTCACCTTCAATGTTGGAGAAGAGATTTTGTAACTGTCCTATTAAAAAAATAAATTAGTAGAAGAGACTAACAATATATCTTATGTCATTCTCAGATAATCAGGAATGGATTTTTTAAATACTTTTTAGAAATTTACAATGAACGTATGAGAGATGAATATAAGACCAATGAAGAGCAATTGAAAACTATGGTCAACGTTGGAGGACAAGCGACCGGCACCAAAGTGCTGTTAGAATTGACACGTTGCCGTACAACAACATCGCATGCAGTCCCAATGAAGTACCATGCACTGCTGCTTTTTTCTGCATGGATGGAGATGAATTTTGGAATCCATGTTAAATACAAGCGATTGGTGATTCTGGTGAATGTTATTGAAGTCTATCTCCAGAAGCTTTACACATGATACCCAGTAAAATATCACTCACGCTTGCCAACATGTGATAGAATTCCTTTATATATACTGCTGTAGCACAAGTGCAAATATCTTACCAAACGTTACGTCATTCCAAATATGTTGATATCACGTGACCCCTAATTCACTACTTACCCTGAAAGTCTTAATTACTAAATGGCCATTGATATGTGCATTATTATGCATTACCTAAAACCTATTGTAAGATGACGACGTTTTGACTCATAAAAAACAGGTTGGGGATGTCGTACATTTTGCAAAATGTCTATCATGGCCGACATATATTGGTGCTTGACCGGATTTACTTCAAGGAATTATTACAAGACACTAACACACTAAGTATGCTCAGTTTTATGTGTGAACGAAACATTAAAGCAATCCTTGGCCATATTATATGGTATGTACCGTATTGTTTTCAGAATGGTCCTTTTTCCAAATGTCTGTCATTTTGAAAAAATGGCAGTCATGACTGCTATGACTGAATTTGGCTTATTTTAAGTACATTCTACAACTGGGGGCACGGGTGGCCCAGTCGTCTAAGGCGCCGCAATTCCCTTTGCAGAGTTGCGTCCCCTAGACACGCCAGAAACCTATTATTGTGGGTTCGAATCCCGGTTTTACAAAAGATACATGACATTAGACTGCCTCTAGTATTTTAACCTACCCTATAATTGGGATTACACAGTACCTAGAAATGTTCAGAAGGCTTTCCTGGATGAAGCTGCATAGTCAGACCTTTTATGTAGTAGGTGTTGAACAAAATATATTTTACCAGGCTTTGCTGCCGTACTATGAACGATTTTTGATAACTCTAGTGGTAGTAAAATGCGGTCATTAATGTATACCTCGTGCACTATCAAATAACTTGTATTCAAGTACAATTCGTTTGTATGCATGTAAGTTTAACGTGGAAGTTGTTCCCTAAACAACTCCACGTACAGTAGTTTTATAGGCTATTCTTATGCCTATGTCCAATGTGTCACCTGGAACCAACATGGGCGTACCTGTTCCCTTGTATTTGTACTGTATTGCGTACTTATGAATATATATTTATTCATATTTAATCATCCATGTGTCTACTTGTACCACCGGTGACAACAACACACCTCCACGACCCACACAGCCATCCGACATACTTGGCCAGTCTGACTGTCTCTACTTGTACCACCGGTGACAACAACCCCCATCCACCACCCACACAGCCATCCGACACACTTGGCCAGTCCGACTGTCTCTACTTGTACCACCGGTGACAACAACCCACCTCCACCACCCACACAGCCATCAGACACACTTGGCCAGTCTGACTGTCTCTACCTGTACCACCGGTGACAACAACCCACCTCCACCACCCACACAGCCATCAGACACACTTGGCCAGTCCGACTGTCTCTACCTGTACCACCGGTGACAACAACCCACATCCACTACCCACACAGCCTTCCAACACACTTGGCCAGTCCGACTGTCTCTACTTGTACCACCATTGACAACAACCCATCTCCACCACCCACACAGCCACCCGACACACTTGGCCAGTCTGACTGTCTCTACCTGTACCACCGGTGACAACAACCCACCTCCACCACCCACACAGCCATCAGACACACTTGGCCAGTCTGACTGTCTCTACTTGTACCACCGGTGACAACAACCCACCTCCACCACCCACACAGCCATCCGACACACTTGGCCAGTCCGACTGTCTCTACCTGTACAACTGAAGCAACATTCTACACATGACGTATGTATCGTATGCGAATCATACACTGTTATATTAGTAATGCATTATACAAGGCTTGTGAAATCTTAGTCAGAGTAAACGATTGTTGACAACTCTAGGTGTGGTACAGTGAAGTCTTGACATACAAAGGCAACCATTGCTGTATACCTCTCTCATTATCCTTTTACCAGTATTCAAGTACAATTTGTCTGTATGCATGCAATTTGAACTTTAAGCTGATCTCTAAAAGCCCCAGGTACAGTACATATATAGGCAATTCTTATGCCCATGTCTAATGAGTCACCTGACCAGCCTCGTGATGCGCGTACCTACCCATTCCCCTGTCAATATTCTGTACTGTGTATGTGTAAATATTCGAGGGTGTTCATCCATATTCATTCCCCTCTGTGTCCGAGGTAGGCCAGCTGTGTGAGTCGCGGTATTTGTCTCTGGTGTAACGCAACATGAAACAGATACTTCTGTGTGGGATAATACTGCTGACTGTCCGTCTTTCTCTGACCTCAGGTAAGGGATGCTTTCGCTTCACTCAGCCACACCCAGTTTTCAGGGTCATGGATTAACAGAATTGATTTTCTTGATGTTGTTGTTGAACAGGTAGGGTAGTTTGTTCCTCCTGGGATCATTCTGTGATGAGATTGCTGTACTACCAATGCCTATGCGCAAAGTTTACTTAAATAGCCTCATCCGTGTCTCACCCGAGTGTTTTCAAATCTATCAACGTGAGTAGCTACAGGTTCTACTGAACCAAATCAGAACTGGTTGTGACAGTGCAGTTTTCGTAGCAGATCAAGAGACATATTCAGGCTGTGATTGGATGATATTGTGTAAGATTTTTATGTCTTTTAAATGCACATCCATCCAGTAATTAAAACTGCCCATATTTTTCAATGTTTGGTGCTGACTTTTTGAACAAGATGACTTGTGCTTTATGTGAGCACAGATATATTCAAGTCGGTGACATTTGGTGCGGAACTGGGGTTGGTTTGTTCAGCTTCCTGTACTCGGAAAAAGAGCTGGCCAACCTAGCCAAAATTTGTGTTTTTATTGCAGCTTTAAGGCCAGACTGTGCACATATGTAAATGTAATGGCTGCTGAATGCCTAGTTATTTTTTAAAAAGCTATAACGTTACTATCGAAGTCTATGGGAAAACATTTGGTTGTGTGTAACCTACAAGTTTAAACCTGATAATGTGACAAAGAACTACAAATCATTGAGATCCGAGGAGATATCGCCTGATCTCACTCAAGCGATAATTCTCGCGGATCTAGTTTTGAAATGATAAATTCTAGTATTCGCCATCTCTTTCTCAAAGTGCCTATTTTTTTATCATAGAATCCTACTCGTCCTCTCTCTCCCACCTTAAGAAGATGCACAACCTAAATATGGGATTAAATAATTTATGAAACATATTAAAACAAGCATCGTTTGTCTAGTGATGGCCTGGAATGACGGCATAAACAGCATGTGGCGGGTTCACTCTCATCCCTACATGTCTTAGGCAAGTAGGACCTGACTATCTCATCGGCGACGTAATCAGTGAATGAGATCATGTTGTTATACGCGGAGGTCACCAATAATCTACTAGAACAGAACAGAACAGAACAATGTTTATTTCTCATAAATTACTCAGTGATGCAGAGAACATACATTTTACAGTTAATTAACTACAATAATATATACACGGTGGAATAATGATGGTACTGAATATATACATCGGTGCGCGGTATACTTACATACACGAGGAAGCGAATATGTACATATTTAACTGGAACACATTGAGATAACAATCAACATCATTAATAGATATACACACATTCATCATACTAAAACATATCTTGCATTTATTTCTGTATGGACAATCCACTTTTGATATATTTACAAAACTTTATAAGTAATGGCTGATATTGACAATTCATGAGATAGGTAAATTTGTCTATAGTTGCATACTGACAAAAACAGTTGGGTAATAAAGATTTCGGGAGATCCTGTAATTCATTACAACATAATTCAAAGTGAAATTCATCCCTAATTGCAGTATTACAAAGTGAGCAGTCTGTCATTTCTATGGACATTTTTTCTATCTTCCAGTTTCAATTGCTAGCCTGTGATTTGTTGTTCTTAACCGCGTTACCCAAGTGCGGAGATTGTAGGGGAGTGATAATAAATATGGTTCTAAAATGAGATCATGTTTAAATAGTAAATAAGTATCCGCTTTCGAAGAAATTCTAAAAGACATACCCCAATTTTGTTTAAACTGGTCCAGTAAAACGAGCTTAACTTTTACCCAGAATATATTTGGTACAGTTTGTGATAACCATCTATAATACAAACCGGTTTCTTGAGGGATTTCCTTTGCCATATTTATTAGCGGAAAGGAGACGGTTTCACTGTTATTCGTCATCGACAGCATAATAGAATATAAAGTGTTGGGAGAGGTTTCCTTGTAGTAATTAATTTACACCAGTACGATATTATTCTTATTTTAACTGTTATACTAACTGGATGTCTACCAAGTTCGCCATAGACCATATAATCTGGAGTTGTTTGCTGAACGTTAAGGATAGATTTACAATATCTTAAATGTAGTCTCTCTAGGATATGTAATCTTTCAAAGCCTCAAACTTCAGAGCCATACAACAATATTGGTAGGATTAAATTATCGAACAACTTCAGCTGACAATCAACTGGGATTTCTGGTTGTCGAATGAGTTTAAAAACTGCAAACATGGCTCTACTTGCCTGGTCACTAAGGGACTTAATAGCGCTACAAAACCTTCCATTGCCTGAAAATAATACATCCAAGTAAAGATACTGTTTAACAATCTCAAAACCTTGCAGAGTAAACTTAAGTCTTTTCCTCACGTATCTTTTTGAAAATATCACAACCTTTGTTTTATTTATATTGACTTTTAGCTTCCATGCTTCACAATAATTTCCTAAAGTATCTAAAGCTTTTTGTAAGTCTGCAGCAGTATCCGACAGCAAAACGGTGTCATCTGCGTAAAGAAGCAGTAATAACTTCATAAAAACACCAAGATGACCCTCGATATAATTATTCACAAAATCCAAATCCATGACCTCCTATTCTCCCAGAAAGCATTCCAAATCGTTAATATAAAGGGCAAACACAAACGTAGACACCTTGGTGAAGTACCTTGGTGAAGTACACAAGTCCCCGGGGAATGATGACACGACCAGCCAGCGGAACAACCCGATTCGCGCGTCTACAATGGATTATGACCTACATATATGTTCATGCATTGAATACAGGTTTCTTCTCTTGATTACCTAAGACCTACTCGTCGAGTGAAAGAGGCCATATGTACACGAGGCGTGTAATTCCAGCTGCATGCGTGACAGAACAACGCTAACCGCGTTTGCACCAGATATTTCAGTTGATGTTTTGAGTTCAAGATGAGACTCCACTCCATGACGCGCTGTTGTTTGGCACAGTGCCTTAGTTCGCATGACGTTTAGCGCCATTTTTAGATTTTCGATAATCTTAGCATTAAACTCTGACGTAGAAGCACCTGCACAGACTCTTAAATTTATTATCCTTGCAAAAGCACCATACCAATTTTTCACTTGGGCGGAGGTAGGGGGCTGTTATGTCTCGGCTGTATGATGAGCGAGCACCTCATCCCTCAGCCAAGATATATCGTGTCCCCTCCCAACTGTAAATAAAGAAGCAACGACATTTATGATGGATGTAAACACATGCCTATACTATAAGTCTGGGTCATATATGTTGTATATTATATTCTACTTTTGATGACCATCAATTGCTAACATTGTTACTCTTTCTAACATGTACAACTTGCGTTAACCGTTCCCTTGTTTTTTCTTAACCTTACCATTTCATATTTTTTTTAAATCTTGCTTTACTGTTTCGATATGAGGACATTTCTACTCGGATTGCCAAAATCGAAAAAAAATGAATTTGACCAGGAACTTTAAATTAAGTTTTAGGTACATCAATGATCTGATATTACCCATTAATGGTCAACAACCCAATTCCCTTCCACTGATTTACCCACCTGACCTAGAAATAAAAGAAACTAGCCATGATGTTCGATGAAATTCTCTAATTTGACTTGTACCATATGGTTCCGTGTTCAAGAGGACAATTGACTTGCCTTTGTATGTGTTTGTGTTTTCATACTTTTTCGCGTACACTGGACTCTTCTTACAGCAGAATTGTCTTATGATTATATCGTCACGATATGGCTGAAATATTGCCGATGTGACGTAAAGCATTAACTCACTCACTTATGATTATAGAAACATCCTAATAAACAAATAATGTTATCCTGCCTGCCGAAGATCGCCGTTTGAATGCGGGTGCTACCGGTAGGGCAGGACATGCTGACCCTTTTCGCCAATTTACAGATAATTCGTCCTCACCACTGCTTACATTAATACTACATTCCTGACAACTAATCATTGTCCAAATACAAAACAATACACTTTTACTGAATCTCAGCGGAAACAATATAATTCAGTTACAATCATTATTTGTTTAACAATAACTACCCCGTCGCAGGGCAGGAGTACTGCTGTGTCTTCTACGCCCAATGGAATCTCTTTCGGCAGATAATCGATTAATTTTCGTTGACGTATTATAGTCACACAATCGTCATGTATCATAATATGATGGTGTTATATGTCAGAATGGTGCCTTTAGACGTATCTTTATTTGGTCGAACCAGGATTTGACATAAACATGCTCACGAATGGTACACATACCCATGGCCGATAAACGGAGAACATACTATATTATCGCACAAACATATACCGCACACTTCATACGCCAGTCTTTAATGCAGCCTTTATTCTCATGAACAAACACAACATCCAGCACGAGGGTTGGAAGCATGGTATCTACTGATCATCGTTATCTGCGCGTTAGGACAATGACACAAGACTTATTAACCAATCCGATTGTAAGGCATCTGATACAGATAAATTCCCAATCCGGAATCCACTAAACAGTCTCCTGCTTTCCTCAACCAGAATAGGCAAGGAAGAGTTATGCATTTAATACTGAGTAAAGACCCAATGTGTCTCTATCAATTCTATTATAACCGAAACTGGTTTCTGAAATCAAAGCGGGTAAAGAAGACTTACGAAACTGATAGTCATTAAAGACCCAACGTTCCCTATCAATTTTGTTGTAACCGAAACTGGTTTCTGAAACAAGAATGGGTAACAAAGACATTAACTCTTTAAATTAATACCCATAACATTCCCTGATGTCCGCATCAACAACACTATAATCGAGCCATAAGTGAATGATAAAATAAGAGTAAGAGTAATGGAGATGACGTATATTAGCGAAGCAGCACGATTTAGATTGCCTTGCTCATGTTTTGCGAACATGTTAATGAGGTAGAAACGCACAGTTTGCTCTGATTGGTCTGTAACTTTATTGTTTTAAAGTTATGGCTACATTGACATATAATTCAAGATTTAACATTGCTAATAAACTTTACCCAATAAATTACTGTTGGAAAGGGAATTAAGTTCAAAGAATGGGGTGTAAGGGTTTTTAACTGTCGGCCATGCTATGAAGGCGCTCGTTTGCTGAAAGGATTAGGACTGTAACGTAATAACCACCTAAGTTGGAGGACGCAGACACTGATTGTTAACTGGGTACAGATGTGTAACATTTCAGAAAAACAAATAAACAAACAAAGACACATGTTAAGGATAACTGAATCAGTCTTTTCATCAAATATGAAATTTTTTTTAACGGAACCAGAGCAAATAGTGCACTATAACGCTATCATGAACATAACTTGTTTTGGGTTTAATGATTAACCTTTACGCTCCCACGTGATAATAATCAAACACCTTTTCGACAGTTATTCTCCCATCAACAATAAACGTGATTGCTGTCTTCTTTATCTTGTCCGCTGAGTTGTGTTTTTCATCATCCGATTGAGCTACCAACCGAGATCCAACCGGTGCTATTGGACATATGTATGACCTTGCGGAAAGCATGTAATTTTACCCCGCATCTCAGATGGTTCTATCTGGTCTAGCACCGCCCATGAACATGCCTCCGCGATACAGCTCTTACATAGTGGAGAAAACAACATTCACTCACTTGAAACACCTTAATATTGTTTTTAACCATAACGTCAACATACCTTGATATTACGGTCATTTATTGAATGGAAGTTATCGTATAATATTTTTATTTTATCTAACTTCGGTCAATTAGGTTTATATCTGCAACGTCCATTTCATCTACGAGTACATCGAGACATGTGCTATCAACATTGGCGTGATACATCACAACCACCTCGTGGCTGTCACGTTTAATACACTAGCACGTCTATTATGTATATCCTTTCTGTGTACCCATAACGTATAGCCCTCTGTGTCATGCAAATGTCATCTATTTATCGCGCTCCAAATAGCGTTTAACTTGCTTATGCTGTGTGTACCCTTATATGTTACCCAAAACACCCTAGCTAGAACCACTTCGCTCTACCCTATGAACCAGACGTTCCCCACCGGTTGCCAAAGGACAGAACAAGGCGTGGTACACATGGTACGTGGTACACATGGTACGTGGTACACATGGTACCAACGATAGCTGCGTGCGTTTATGAACGCAACTGTATCTCGTTTTCACACATATTGCAAAGAAGAAAGATACAGCAACTGTGTCTGCTGATAAAGCCTACAGTGTACGCATTAGTATGTATAAAGGTGATAATTGTTAAACCGAACATCAGAGTAGAACGTCGGTGTTGTTGTGAAAACCATACCCTAAAACTTACCTAAAGTGTTGCTAAAGTGTCAATCTGTGTCACCAATTACAATTAACAGAAGGTAATGTTTGGTAAAACTTCTCATTAACGACAGCGTTTTATTAGAACGTGCCCCACTAAAAAACATGACATGGTGGGGACATAACATGGCGGTATTAGAATATGAATTTCCATGACATTGGAGGTGACACTCAACTTCAAAGTCCTGGGAATACAAGTTCCAAAACCTGGATATATGTCACTCCCAAGGTCATGGGAATACAAGTTCCAATACCTGGATATATGTCACTTCCAAGGTCACGGGAATACAAGTTCTAATACCTGGATATATGTCACTTACAAGGTCATGGGAATGCAAGGTCCAATACCTGGATATATGTCACTTCCAAGGTCACGGGAATACAAGTTCTAACACCTGGATATATGTCACTTCCAAGGTCACGGGAATATATATTCTAATATATTGATATAATTCACTTCCAAGGTCACGGGAATACAAGTTCCAATACCTGGATATATGTCACTTCCAAGGTCACGGGAATACAAGTTCTAATACCTGGATATATGTCACTTACAAGATAACGGGAATACAAGTTCTAATACCTGGATATATGTCACTTCCAAGGTCACGGGAATACAAGTTCTAATACCTGGATATACGTCACATCCAAGGTAACAGGAATACAAGTTCTAACACCTGGATATATGTCATTTCCAAGGTAACGGGAATACAAGTTCTAATACCTTGATATATATCACTTCCAAGGTCACGGGAATACAAGTTCCAATACCTGGATATATGTCACTTCCAAGGTCATGGGAATACAAGTTCCAATACCTGGATATGTGTCACTTCCAAGGTCACGGGAATACAAGTTCTAATACCTTGATATATATCACTTCCAAGGTTACGGGAATGCAAGTTCTAATACTTGGATATATGTCACATCCAAGGTCATGGGAATACAAGTTCTAATACTTGGATATATGTCACTTCCAAGGTCACGGGAATACAAGTTCTAATACCTGGATATATGTCACATCCAAGGTCATGGGAATACAAGTTCCAATACCTGGATATATGTCACTTTCAAGGTCACGGGAATACAAGTTCTAACACCTGGATATATGTCATTTCCAAGGTCACGGGAATACAAGTTCCAATACCTGGATATATGTCATTTCCAAGGTCACGGGAATACAAGTTTTAATACCTGGATATATGTCACTTCCAAGGTCACGGGAATACAAGTTCCAATACCTGGATATATGTCACTTCCAGGGTCACGGGAATACAAGTTCCAATACCTGGATATATGTAGCTTCCAAGGTCACGGGAATACAAGTTCCAATACCTGGATATATGTCACATCCAAGGTCACGGGAATACAAGTTCTAATACATTGATATAATTCACTTCCAAGGTAACGGGAATACAAGTTCTAATACCTGGATATATGTCACTGCCAAGGTAACGGGAATACAAGTTCTAACACCTGGGTATATGTCACTTCCAAGGTCACGGGAATACAAGTTCTAATACCTGGATATATGTAGCTTCCACGGTAGCCCTTGTCATTCGGCGATCGAGTCAGAATTAACAATCGTGAATCTGGAGAAACTACTGGGATATTTGCTATCATTATGAAGTGTCTAACCGTGACGTAGCTAAGGCATTTTACATGTTTTGGCAACTTTAGAGATATAAATTGCTAAACAATTTAGCGAGGGCACTAGCCAAGCGGGATCACTTTCCATATATGTGCTTGTAGACCTCTGCGGCTTGGAACCTTTTCCACAAATTAAAACAGCTAGATTTGGCCGAAATATGTTCGAATTGTTACGTTGTTTCGTTTTATCGCTGTGTGTACGTCTGACTGCACTTCGGAACGTTATGACAGGACAGGCTGACTGCCCAAACCTCCTGACTGTGGCCGTGACGTTTCATAGACTAGGGTTAGAGTAGCTTCTCTTTGATAAAGGGCAGTTACTCTATCGGACAGACCGATGGATTGCCGCGAAAGGCAAGTAAAACAATTTGTGTAGGCAATTATTGTTTTGCATATATGTAGTTACGCCACTGTATAAGAAACAGGTTTCTGTTTGAACTATATTGGCTACTGTCACTGTCCGACTGACACATCACTTACCCTCTGACGTAATATATATTAATGCGCACATTCCAGAAAAAATTACAATGTTTAGGTAATGTTTGTGAGAGATGGAAAGCGATTTTCGAGCACAGGATTAAAGAATGACATTCAAGGCTCGCTAGATACAATGTTTATTCCTAATACAGGATATTTACCATCCCCAAACACACTCGCGTGATAACCTCTATATGTCACTTCCAATCTCACGGGTTAACATGTTCTGATACCTGGATCTGCATTTATTGATATATATTGCAAAGTTAAGAGGATTGAGCTTTGTCTCTGCCGCAAAACGTCTACCTGTCAGTCGTAAACAAACAATACAATACTTTCGATTCATATGTATATATTATATTATAAGAGGGAGATTGTTATTAAATTTCTGGATATGTTGTCTGAATACTACTCAGCTTGTGAAAGGAATATTCCTGTTATTCCAAGATATACAAAATGATTCCCTACTTCTTTCCATCTACAAGTACCACACTATCTATTTAGAGCTGCAATAATAATTTGTGTTACATACTGGCGTCCATGTTATTTGAGATGTCCTAATGCTGCATGCAATGATCTATTTTACACAGTGAGGTACTCAATGCTAACATGCAACGATATGTATTCTACAGTGGCGTCTACCCACGAGTGCAAGCGGACATGTCAGAAGAACGAACGCCCCCGGGTGTGTGTGTATAACTTCACCGTGGAGTGGTACAGAACACTCTCTAAGGTGAGAAAACAAGATCCTAAAGAAATTAAGGACCACCCGCTTCTTTCATATAACCACAGTCAATTTGTCATGTCATTACATTTTAACTACAGATATATGAAATAATCGGATGGTCTTTGACTTATTTTGAAAAATTGTTCTAACACCTCCTACAGACAAGATTATCATCTGATATTTTTGTAGCTTAAATGATTTCTCCAAAAGAATACGTTCTAATAATGTTCTAGGGGTTTGGGCATACAGGTTATGGATGTCGTTCAAATGTCCAACAGAGATGTGCAGCCTCTTCCTGGAGTCCCCCTCACATTTATGTATCATTCAGTGTGAATGTTTCAGGCATGCTATGATTGTCCATTCAACCAATCGGACTGTTTTCGGCCGGACTGTGTGTCCGGAGATGGGAGGATTAAACCCTTGATCGCCGTCAACAGACAGGTGCCCGGCCCATCTATTGAGGTCAGTGTGAACTTCTAACCTTAACTCCGATCTGATTGATGAACGAATGCATTGACGGATATTTGCTGTGTAATACAGTCAAGCGACGTATCAGTTGCTTACAATCTGGTTCGAACAGTATATTGAAGAGCCGTACATGCCTTCTGATGAAGAGCACTATATGTCTCCAATATTGAAAAAGAACCGTGTATGCATTCTGATGAAGAACCACACATTCAATGGTACGAATATTCGTATGCTGAGTATGCAATATCAAGCAGAGCCATTAAAGAAATACTGTAAACAGCTTTATTTCTGCGCAGTTAAAATATTGCGAATACCACGCCAAAGACAATACTGCGACGAGATATTTTTGCGAGTCGCCGTGTTGAGATGACCCCTCGCGTACCAAACAATAGACAGCTTCTCTCCGAAGCTAGTTTTTCTGAGTTGGCCGGAAAGTTGACCGGAAGAGATTGCGACCAATTATCAAATACGATAATTGACTCAACTCAGTGTCATGTCATGTGTGGACAAAATTGTAAAGGACACTGACGCAATCAAGCGAGGTTGGAAGAAGACAGAATTAGTATATCTGAAAATAATTAAAGAATGGCTTGATATGTTATCGTGTCAATATATCATTTTGAACCATTATGAACCAGTCATGTATTTTATGACGAAGAGCTATGAATACATTATAATATAAACCTTGGAAGCGATATGATATAGAGCTACATATGCAGTGATGAGCCAAGCCAGATATCTACAGATATGGCGTCGAGTATATGTCTCAGTAAAACACAGGTCGCCGATATACGTGTCTTGATGACACATTTAATGACAGGGAGCTTACGGTGACCGAGGGGAACATGCCAGGAACATGCCAGGAAGAACAACAATAGTTGTTATACCTCCATTAAGTATCTCGCAATTCCATTTGTTAATACGCACCACTTGACGAACCAATACATTCCAATGTAGACCCCCAAGTCATGTGACTGACACTGACCTTGAATATTGACACATCTCATGATCAGAATTTACCTGTTACGTGATGAATATTAATTCTTCTGCTAGAATAAAACAAGATGGCGTCCGGTACGAACGTTTCCGGTAAGTTACTGTAGTAAAAACGAAAACGATTTAAAGACTTCCTAAACATAAAAGCACATACCATATACCGACATATCGAAATATGGTCTCTGTTTAAAATTAATTACGGTATAGCAAAAGAAATGATTAATCTTGTCGAGGTAAAAATACGAAAACATGGAGTATAGTACCCGACACCTTCGTCGGTCAGGTCAGGCCACCGCATTAGTCGCATCCTCGGGTCCTTGTTTTCGCATATTGACCTCGACAAGAGTAATTATTTATATACTCTTGAGGTCAAAACGATATCCTTGAAAGGAAACGACTCTGGGCCACGCATGATGAAACTCCTTAATAATGGAGTCCCAGTGTCACTGTTGTCATAGTTGACGAAATTAGCTGAGCGGAGTTGCGTCCCTTATGCGTGTCAGAACCATATGATCGTGGGTTCGAATCCCAGATTCGCTCCTATAATGTTTCCATGTATATAGACACTATACCCGTGCTCGTGGGTATTGAAAACGTGGAAACGTATAAGACCTGCATATCAACTTCAGGATTTCCTTCCACATCAAGCTGACATAATACTGTCAAAAGCGAGGGGTGGTGTGTGAGGGGGACCCAGTGGTGGTGTGTTGTGACGTCACATACTCCTCTGTTGTAGGTGTGTGAGGGGGACTACGTGGTGGTGTGTTGTGACGTCACATACTCCTCTGTTGTAGGTGTGTGAGGGGGACCAAGTGGTGGTGTGTTATGACGTCACATACTCCTCTGTTGTAGTTGTGTGAGGGAGACAACGTGGTGGTGTGTTGTGACGTCACATACTCCTCTGTTGTAGGTGTGTGAGGGGGACTACGTGGTGGTGTGTTGTGACGTCACGTGCTCCTCTGTTGTAGTTGTGTGAGGGGGACCGCGTGGTGGTGTGTTGTGACGTCACATACTCCTCTGTTGTAGGTGTGTGAGGGGGACCGCGTGGTGGTGTGTTGTGACGTCACATACTCCTCTGTTGTAGTTGTGTGAGGGAGACAACGTGGTGGTGTGTTGTGACGTCACATACTCCTCTGTTGTAGGTGTGTGAGGGGGACTACGTGGTGGTGTGTTGTGACGTCACATACTCCTCTGTTGTAGTTGTGTGAGGGAGACCAAGTGGTGGTGTGTTATGACGTCACATACTCCTCTGTTGTAGTTGTGTGAGGGAGACAACGTGGTGGTGTGTTGTGACGTCACATACTCCTCTGTTGTAGTTGTGTGAGGGAGACAACGTGGTGGTGTGTTGTGACGTCACATACTCCTCTGTTGTAGGTGTGTGAGGGGGACTACGTGGTGGTGTGTTGTGACGTCACATACTCCTCTGTTGTAGGTGTGTGAGGGGGACTACGTGGTGGTGTGTTGTGACGTCACATACTCCTCTGTTGTAGTTGTGTGAGGGAGACAACGTGGTGGTGTGTTGTGACGTCACATACTCCTCTATTGTAGGTGTGTGAGGGGGACTACGTGGTGGTGTGTTGTGACGTCACATACCCCTCTGTTGTACTTGTGGGAGGAAGACAACGTGATGGTTTGTTGTGACGTCACGTGCTCCTCTGTTGTAGGTGTGTGAGGGGGACCGCGTGGTGGTGTGTTGTGACGTCACATACTCCTCTGTTGTAGGTGTGTGAGGGGGACCGCGTGGTGGTGTGGGTGACCAATGATATGGAGGATGGCCAGGCGACCAGCATACACTGGCACGGACAACACCAGATGGGAACGCCATACTCTGACGGCGTTGGCCACATCACACAGTGCAACATCGGCGTCAAAGAAACTTTCAAGTGAGTGTGCATTTCATGTCAACCTGTTTATCTCATTAACCACGATACGGGTAAAACTAATCATGTATAGGGGCATTTAAGTCAGTAATCATGTGTAGTTGAAGATCTAGTTATGTTGTGATTACAAAATATAGGATCATGGCAATGATGTAACAGAGTTATATTCAGAAGAATTATGTTTTACGTACAACCCGTATGAATACGTTTCAGATATGAGTTCACAGCCTCGCCAGCAGGCACCCACTGGTACCATGGTCATACAGGCATGCAGCTTGCTGATGGCTTATTCGGCGCCTTTATTGTCCGCCAGCATCAGGACGTAGACCCCAACGGTGCTCTGTACGACGTCGATGACCACATCATGGTGGTGGGAGACTGGATACCAGTCACTTCAATGACGAGATACGTAGATCTGATGCACGACCTCTACGACATGTCTCTACCACAGGGACTGCACATCAATGGCAGAGCTCGCAACGTTGATGTTCCCAACAAGTTCAACATCGTCAAAACGAACCTGACCACAGCCAAGACGCCAATGGAGGTGTTTGAGGTGACAAGGGGTCAGAGGTACAGGCTTCGTGTGATTGGAGCGTCCGGCAACTGCCCACTACACGTGGCCGTGGAGAAGCATCAGCTGCAGGTGATCGCTAATGATGGAATGCCCGTCCAGCCAAGACCAGTCGATGTCTTCCTTGTCTTTCCAGGTTAGACCAAGGCTCGGCTCAAGTGTCGTTGTTTATTTCTGAACACGTTATATTTTAACTAAGTGCAACGGATTCTTTATTGTCGTGCGTTTAGGCTTAACGCGTATAGGCCCCTACGACAGTTACCCGTCAAGGTGAATGTAAGCCTTGACATTACAACTCGTCTGGTCAGCCAAGGCTCATTTAAGTCAGCAATTGCTCTATCGCCCCAGACTCGGAACTGTTCCCATCAGCATTCAAGTGCCGGCCCTTACTCACAATGATAAACGCAACGCAAGATTTATACTCACATACTTTACTAACGCCACAGTCCATCCTCAAAATACAACTTCTAAACAAGACACGATATGCTCGCCACAGAGACGGAAAACCGACTGATGTCGTTTGACTTCCGTCAGCTGAAAAACCCGCACTACTCTGTTAGTGTTACGGGTATGTTTGTAAGGTGATCGACCCTGACCTTTCTTTGTCACATGTTCTAATTCATCAATCTGAGTCGTTAAAACTTAAATCTCACCGTGAACAGTTGAACATCTCTTTAATGATTTTCTGAAACAACCTGTTTAGTTTTCCATGATGAAAGTTAATCAATTTTAATAGCACAGATAGCTATCGAAACAATCACGATGATTCACAATCATTTCTCTGTCTGTTCCATTTTTGAACCGAGACTTTCTGTCACCATATCTGTGTGCAATCACATCATGAGCTATCGCGGCGGTAATCATCATTACAAAGGTTTAATTGGTTACAATTTTCTGATGGTTATGAGATACATTTTAACTTTATAACAATATCATAATTAGATATCATGATTAGTTACATGGATGTCAGTTCTTAATGTGATAGAAGCCGTTGACACTAAATTCCGTTTAGAGCTGAGATATGGGTCGGGGTTACTATGGAGTATGATGTAAAAAGTTATGTAATGTAGTAACCTTTCCAACATATAATTAATAAAATTCATATCCCACATCCATTGATTTTGGACTCCCACACACTCCAATCGCCTACCTCGGATCTTCTCCACAAACAGTATCAAATAGCATTACTCAATGAGCAAATTAATGCTTAACATTACTGAACAATTATTGAGAACTACCAAGGGAGATCACTCTAAAAGACCGGCAGATACGGCTGAGGGATGAGATAGAGCTCTGGTTTCACACCCCTGTAATATGGGTATTGAGACTTGTGATGCTTATACAAATCGCGTCATGACATCGAAGAGTATATGAGATGTGTACTGGGGACTAACGTGATCTGATCGGTTTTCACTGTCATGATTCAGCTTTACCTGTTTAAACGACACACTATGACATTAATTATATGCACCACCTTCAGTCATTACACACTATCCTGTTGCTTACGCATCATAATTATCGTCCCAAACTTTTTCCACGTTCAATATCACAGAGTGAAGGCATCCCTCTTGTTCACAAACGGCTGGGAAACATCATATACCCTCTGAACACGAACCATCTCTAAATTCTGAAGTCAAAAGTTCACCGTCAGCTTAACGTCTCCTCTCTCCCGAACATCAGTGGTATATGTCATACTTGCGTGTAAGCATGATATAACCTTAGAACTATCACATTCAATTCCGTTTGTCTATTTGATGTTTCTATTGCAGGTGAGCGATACGACTTCCTGTTGTTTGCGAACCAGGACGTGGGCAACTATTGGGTCAAGGTCGTCGGTTTGAGCGAGTGCCGAGTGGCTGATGTGTCAGCGGCAGCCATCTTGAGATATGCGGGTGCACCAGATGAAGACCCCAGCACTGCACTCATGTTCTCGACTGCAGGCGGGGTGAGTCGACAGTTGTTGGTAATAGTGTAACTATAAAGAGTTTCCTTAGGGTTCTGCCTGATCAAGTGATATAATTGTAAAATAGAAGGGGAATAGTTAGAGAGCTATCTGTCACATTTCTTTGTATTTGTAGCAAAGATACAGCTGATATACACCGGGATACGTTTCCAAATGGGAAATGGCCACGAGCCGCCCGTCTATCTGTGATTTGCGTTGTGATTATCAAATACAAAATGTTACACTTGCCCCCATCCAATTTGTATACTAGTATCCAGAATTACTGAAGTGACACGCTTCTGACTGTTATTGAGGTGATCTGCCTCTGGCTGTTACTGAGATGACACACCTCTGACTGTTACTGAGATAACACGCCTCTGACTGTTACTGAGGTGATCTGCCTCTGGCTTTTACTGAGATGACACGCCTCTGACTGTTACTGAGATGATCTGCCTCTGGCTGTTACTGAGATGACACGACCTTGACTGTTACTGAGATGACACGCCTCTGACTGCTACTGGGATGACACGCCTCTGATTGTTCCTGAGATAACACGCCTCTGACTGTTCCTGAGATAACACGCCTCTGCCTGTTACTGAGATGACACGCCTCTGCCTGTTACTGAGGAGATCTGCCTCTGGCTGTTACTTAGATGACACGCCTCTGACTGTAACTGAGATGACACGACTCTGACTGTTACTGAGATGACACGCCTCTGGCTGTTACTTAGATGACACGCCTCTGACTGTAACTGAGATGACACGCCTCTGACTGTTACTGAGATGACACGCCTCTGACTGTAACTGAGATGATACGACTCTGACTGTTACTGAGATGACACGCCTCTGGCTGTTACTTAGATGACACGCCTCTGACTGTAACTGAGATAACACGCCTCTGACTGTAACTGAGATGACACGCCTCTGGCTGTTACTGAGATGACACGACTCTGACTGTTACTGAGATGACACGCCTCTGCCTGTTACTGAAATGAGTCGCCTCTGACTGTTACTGAGATGGCACTATTCTGTCTGTTACTGAGATGACACGCCTCTGCCTGTTACTGAGATGACACGCCTCTGTCTGTTACTGAGATGACACGTCTCAGTCTGTTACTGAGATGACACGTCTCAGTCTGTTACTGAGATTACACGCCTCTGACTGTTACTGAGATGACACGCCTCTGGCTGTTACTGAGGTGATCTGCCTCTGGCTGTTACTGGGGTGATCTGCCTCTGGCTGTTACTGAAGTGACACGCTTCTGAGTGTTATTGAGGTGACACGCCTCTGACTGTTACTGAGGTGATCTGTCTCTGGCTCAGTCTCAGTCTGTTACTGAGGTGATCTGCCTCTGACTGTTACTGAGATGACACGCCTCTGACTGTTACTGAGGTGACACGCCTCTGACTGTTTCTGAGATAACACGCCTCTGACTGTTACTGAGGTGATCTGTCCCTGTCTGTTACTGAGATGAAACGCCTCCGGATGTTACTGAGATTACGCGGCGCTGACTAAAACTGGCTATTGCAGGTGATGTTAAATCCAGTCCCTAGGGTAGCAAACGATATTTACGGGAGGAATCACATATGGATCCGCCCTGTCGATCTGCGCTCTGCCAGAGACGTCAACCTGACAAAACAAACAGTGGATACAAGGCTGTATATAGGTATAAATTACCCTTCTGACTCTGTATATGGGTAGAAATTACTCTTCTGACTCTGTGTATAGGTAGGAACTACCATTCTGACTCTGTATATAGGTAGAAATACTCTTCTGACTCTGTATATAGGCAGAAATTACTCTTCTGACTCTGTATATTGGTAGAAATAACTCTTCTGACTCTGTATATTGGTAGGAATTACTCTTCTGGCTCTGTATATAGGTAGAATTACTCTTATGACTCTCTATATAAGACTCTATATAAGACTCGACCACCGCTTCCGCTGACTCTACCTGCTCTTTCACGGACTCGAACACCGCTTCAACTACTCTACCCACTGTTTCACGGACTCGAACACCGCTTCCGCTGACTCTACCTGCTCTTTCACGGACGCGAACACCCCTTCCACTACTCTACCCGCTCATTCACGTACTCGAACACCCCTTCCACTACTCTACCCGCTCTTTCACGTACTCGAACACCCCTTCCACTACTCTACCCGCTCTTTCAAGTACTCGAACACCCGTTCCACTACTCTACCCGCTCTTTCACGTACTCGAACACCCCTTCCACTACTCTACCCGCTCTTTCACGTACTCGAACACCCCTTCCACTACTCTACCCGCTCTTTCAAGTACTCGAACACCCGTTCCACTACTCTACCCGCTCTTTCACGTACTCGAACACCCCTTCCACTACTCTACCCGCTCTTTCACGTACTCGAACACCCCTTCCACTACTCTACCCGCTCTTTCACGTACTCGAACACCCCTTCTACTACTCTACCCGCTCTTTCACGTACTCGAACACCCCTTCCACTACTGTACCCGCTCTTTCACGTACTCGAACACCCCTTCCACTACTCTACCCGCTCTTTCACTGACTCGACCACTGACTCTATACTACCTACTCTTTCACTGACTCGACCACTGACTCTATACTACCTACTCTTTCACTGACACGACCAATGCTTTCACTGACTCTATACTACCTACTCTTTCACTGACTCGACCACTGACTCTATACTACCTACTCTTTCACTGACTCGACCACTGACTCTATACTACCCACTCTTTCACTGACTCGACCACTGACTCTATACTACCCACTCTTTCACTGACTCGACCACTGACTCTGTACTACCTACTCTTTCACTGACTCGACCACTGACTCTATACTACCTACTCTTTCACTGACACGACCAATGCTTTCACTGACTCTATACTACCCACTCTTTCACTGACTCGACCACTGACTCTATACTACCTACTCTTTCATTGACTCGACCACTGACTCTATACTACCTACTCTTTCACTGACTCGACCACTGACTCTATACTACCTACTCTTTCACTGACTCGACCAATGCTTTCACTGACTCTATACTACCCACTCTTTCACTGACTCGACCACTGACTCTATACTACCTACTCTTTCACTGACTCGACCACTGGCTCTATACTACCTACTCTTTCACTGACACGACCAATGCTTTCACTGACTCTATACTACCCACTCTTTCACTGACATGACCAATGCTTTCACTGACTCTATACTACCCACTCTTTCACTGACACGACCACTGACTCTATACTACCCACTCTTTCACTGACACAACCAATGCTTTCACTGACTCTATACTACCTACTCTTTCACTTACACGAGCACTGACACCACCCACTCTTTCACTGACTCTATACTTCCCATTCTTTCACTGACTCGACCACTGACACCACCCACTCTTTCACTGACACAACCAATGCTTTCACTGACTCTATACTACCCACTCTTTCACTGACACGACCAATGCTTTCACTGACTCTATACTACCCACTCTTTCACTGACACGACCAATGCTTTCACTGACTCTATACTTCCCACTCTTTCACTGACACGACCAATGCTTTCACTGACTCTATAGTTCCCACTCTTTCACTGACACGACCAATGCTTTCACTGACTCTATAGTTCCCACTCTTTCACTGACACGACCAATGCTTTCACTGACTCTATAGTTCCCACTCTTTCACTGACACGACCAATGCTTTCACTGACTCTATACCACCCACTCTTTCACTGACTCGACCACTGACACCACCCACTCTTTCACTGACTCGACCACTGACACCACCCACTCTTTCACTGACTCGGCCACTGACACCACCCACTCTTTCACTGACACGACCAATGCTTTCACTGACTCTATACTACACACTCTTTCACTGACACGACCACTGACTCTACCCACTCTTTCACTGACTCGGCCACTGACACCACCCACTCTTTCACTGACACGACCAATGCTTTCACTGACTCTATACTACCCACTCTTTCACTGACACGACCACTGACTCTACCCACTCTTTCACTGACTCGACCACTGACACCACCCACTCTTTCACTGACACGACCACTGACTCTACTCACTTTTTCACTGACACGAGCAATGCTTTCACTGACTATATACTACCCACTCTTTCACTGACACGAGCAATGCTTTCACTGACTCTATACTACCTACTCTTTCACTGACTCGACCACTGACTCTATACTACCTACTCTTTCACTGACACGACCAATGCTTTCACTGACTCTATACTACCTACTCTTTCACTGACTCGACCACTGACTCTATACTACCTACTCTTTCACTGACTCGACCACTGACTCTATACTACCCACTCTTTCACTGACTCGACCACTGACTCTATACTACCCACTCTTTCACTGACTCGACCACTGACTCTGTACTACCTACTCTTTCACTGACTCGACCACTGACTCTATACTACCTACTCTTTCACTGACACGACCAATGCTTTCACTGACTCTATACTACCCACTCTTTCACTGACTCGACCACTGACTCTATACTACCTACTCTTTCACTGACTCGACCACTGACTCTATACTACCTACTCTTTCACTGACTCGACCACTGACTCTATACTACCTACTCTTTCACTGACTCGACCAATGCTTTCACTGACTCTATACTACCCACTCTTTCACTGACTCGACCACTGACTCTATACTACCTACTCTTTCACTGACTCGACCACTGGCTCTATACTACCTACTCTTTCACTGACACGACCAATGCTTTCACTGACTCTATACTACCCACTCTTTCACTGACATGACCAATGCTTTCACTGACTCTATACTACCCACTCTTTCACTGACACGACCACTGACTCTATACTACCCACTCTTTCACTGACACAACCAATGCTTTCACTGACTCTATACTACCTACTCTTTCACTTACACGAGCACTGACACCACCCACTCTTTCACTGACTCTATACTTCCCATTCTTTCACTGACTCGACCACTGACACCACCCACTCTTTCACTGACACAACCAATGCTTTCACTGACTCTATACTACCCACTCTTTCACTGACACGACCAATGCTTTCACTGACTCTATACTACCCACTCTTTCACTGACACGACCAATGCTTTCACTGACTCTATACTTCCCACTCTTTCACTGACACGACCAATGCTTTCACTGACTCTATAGTTCCCACTCTTTCACTGACACGACCAATGCTTTCACTGACTCTATAGTTCCCACTCTTTCACTGACACGACCAATGCTTTCACTGACTCTATAGTTCCCACTCTTTCACTGACACGACCAATGCTTTCACTGACTCTATACCACCCACTCTTTCACTGACTCGACCACTGACACCACCCACTCTTTCACTGACTCGACCACTGACACCACCCACTCTTTCACTGACTCGGCCACTGACACCACCCACTCTTTCACTGACACGACCAATGCTTTCACTGACTCTATACTACACACTCTTTCACTGACACGACCACTGACTCTACCCACTCTTTCACTGACTCGGCCACTGACACCACCCACTCTTTCACTGACACGACCAATGCTTTCACTGACTCTATACTACCCACTCTTTCACTGACACGACCACTGACTCTACCCACTCTTTCACTGACTCGACCACTGACACCACCCACTCTTTCACTGACACGACCACTGACTCTACTCACTTTTTCACTGACACGAGCAATGCTTTCACTGACTATATACTACCCACTCTTTCACTGACACGAGCAATGCTTTCACTGACTCTATAGTTCCCACTCTTTCACTGACACGACCAATGCTTTCACTGACTCTATACTACACACTCTTTCACTGACACGACCACTGACTCTACCCACTTTTTCACTGACACGAGCAATGCTTTCACTGACTCTATACTACACACTCTTTCACTGACACGACCACTGACTCTACCCACTCTTTCACTGACACGACCACTGACTCTACCCACTCTTTCACTGACACGACCACTGACTCTACCCACTCTTTCACTGACACGACCACTGACTCTACTCACTTTTTCACTGACACGAGCAATGCTTTCACTGACTATATACTACCCACTCTTTCACTGACACGAGCAATGTTTTCACTGACTCTATACTACCTACTCTTTCACTGACACAACCACTGACACCACCCACTCTTTCACTGACACGACCACTGACTCTACTCACTTTTTCACTGACACGACCACTGACTCTACCCACTCTTTCACTGACACGACCACTGACTCTACTCACTTTTTCACTGACACGACCACTGACTCTACTCACTCTTTCACTGACACGACCAATGCTTTCCCTGACTCTATACTACCTGTTTATTCTGTTACAGGAATGGAGTTCAACAACAACGACAACCAGAAATATAACAATAAGAAGCTATATTCAACATTAGATATTCCTCCCAGAAAAGGACATTCTACACCCGTGATGGATAATGTATCCTTCCAAGAAATTACAATAACACACTTATGCATGAGTTATCCAGCTGGTAATAAAATCAAATTCTTTTCAGTTGATGCCCGCGGTAAATTGAATGTAAGTATTCATTATAACACCGAGCATTGAAGAAATATTAAACAAAGTCAGCAAATCATCTTAACGCATACGCAGATAACCTTCTTCTTGCCGCCCATCCCACTGCTGTCTCAGCCGGAGGACGTTGATGAGTCGTGGTTCTGTAACAGATCAACTGTGACGGACTCCGACAAGTGTCTGACGGATCTGTGTCTGTGTACACACACGCTCAGGTTTAAGCAAAACGAGGTCAGTTGGTTGATATTTCACTAATCCCATACTGGGACATCGTGCGATTTTTTCTCGAAATCATTCATGCATGTAACTTGTTCGAATTAAGAGGGGTCGTCTCCCATGCAAATTGTAAATAATTCAGATGTTTTTATTACATAGTATGGTGGCCGAGAGGGGACATCACTTTCTCGCTTTCTCGCTTTCTCACTCTCTCGATTTCTCGCTCTATCGTTTTGACGCTTTCTCACTTTCTCGCTTTCTCGCTCTATCGCTTTCTTGTCGTAACTCAAAATCCCCTCTTGACCACTACTGGGGTCGCATGTGTTATCTTTTTCAATTGGGAGGGAATGTTGATATTTACTCACTGTTTACTTAAACATAATTTAACTGTACAGACGTAGGTGATTTTAATAGAATCCTAAATATGGCCATATTTGGGAATTTTATGTGAACGTCACGCCGAAAGCTGGTGGCGGGCCATGGCAATACGCTCTAAATAAATCAGGTTAAAGTCTAAATATATACATTTCAAAAGAAGTTTGAGGGCACGGGTGGCCAAGTCGTCTAAGGTGCTGCAATTCGCTGAGCAGAGTTGCTTCCCTTGGCCACGCCAGAAACCTATGATTGTGGGTTTGAATCCCGGTTCATCCCGATTATGTTTCTAGGTTTGTCAGCACCATTATATTGCAAAACACAATCGTATAATTGTGGGTGTTCTTTAACTTGTTTTGAGTAGTATATGATTTAACAGTGTGAATGCCACAATACTGTTGTCCGTAAATATTCTTTTTGATCCCCTCCACTAACGATGCGAAAGGCCCCAACACGACGTCGAACTGAGTACAAGAGTCTCCTGACATCCTGATTAGGGATCCTACGCCATTCTTCCTGAAGGGCAATTGCCAAGGCATCCCTCGTCAATGGCGACCGTTGACGTTTCTGAATCCTGCGTCCAACTTGATCCCAGAGGTGCTCCATGGGCGACAGGTCCGGTGATCTGGCTGGCCAGTTTAATACGGTCACGTTGTTGGCGTTCAGAAAGTGGCTAGTGACTCGAGCTGTGTGAGGGGTGGCGGTCTTCCTGTGGGGTCGTGACCTTGGGTCTTCCTCTCCTCGGCCTGTCTGCAGTACTGCCAGTTTGCCTGTGACGTGTGACAAGTCTGGCGATGGTGCGCTTGAAGCAGCCCATGATCCTGGCAACGTGCTCCTGCGTCGCATTTGCAACATAACGATCCATTGCACCCATTGCACCCATGTGGGTAACCGAACCTGGGCCTTCGGCGTGACGAGCGAACGCTTTAACCTCTAGGTCACCTCACCGCTCCCATCGCTGTGACAATGGTGTTACCACAGTTGATATGTGTACAAGGGTAAACTACACATATGGAGAGACATCCTAATTAGTGTGGCCACACAGTTAACGTTGATTACAATACGAAGCACATTACAATGATAATCTGTGACATATGTTAAATAAGCTGCCATTCTAATATTATATGTTTATTTTAAGTAGAGTTTTGTCAAAATTATGTATGTGGGTGGGTGGGTTGTGTTGTCTGTCTGTCTCCCTTTGTCAAGCTTTATGTACGTGTGTGTGCGTGTGTGTGTGCGCGCGCGCGTGCGTGTGTGTTGTGAATGTGTGTGCGTGTGTGTGTGTGTATGTGTGTGTTTGTTGTGAGTGTGCGTGTGTGTGTGTTGTGAATGTGTGTGTGTGTGTATGTGTGTGTGTTGTGAGTGTGTGTGTGTGCGCGTGCGTGCGTGTGTGTGTGTGTGTGTGTGTGTTGTGTGTGTGTATGTGTGTTGTGAGTGTGTGTGTGTGTGTGTGTGTGTGTGTGTGTGTGTGTGTGTGTGTGTGTGTGTGTGTGTGTGTGTGTGTGTGACTCACTTTTATATGTATATATCGGGTAGATAATTACTCAAATCAGAACGCAAAATTGATATCAACCAACTGAGTAGAGAATTGTTACATAACTGGGAATATTCCTGAACTAAGAGCCGTTACTACAATCGGATGTCTAGACTCACCTGGCGGAAAAGTTAAACTTTATTTTACAAGCGCATTAGCATTGAATTAAATTCCCGAAGACAGTTTTTTTAAAGGAATTATAAGAAACAAATTGTTTTTCTCTAATCTATCTGTATTTTTAATAAATAATCTATATGTAATTAAGTATTTGTTCCAGTTCAATGTACCTTCAAAGTTTCAGTTTTAAGATTGAAGAAAGAATGGGGAATAAAATGAAAATAAGGAATAGCGGAAAACCTTCCCAGACCGTGTTTAAACATGGAGAGATATAGCTCATTTCCTCCTACACAACGCTTAAGTCGACGACGGGGATGGGGACAGGCTAAAAACTCTCAATAAGGGCAATTAAGTTAAGCAAAAATCGCAAACAATCCGCGAACTTCCTGTGGAGTTTGGCGAAATAAAGTAAAAGTAAAAGACTTTTCTGTTGTAGTGTAAATAAATCTTGTTAATTTACTACACCACAGGAAAATAAACACATTCGTGTCTACAAACTAAACGATGTTTACGGCATTATGGGAAATATCGCTTCTCGCTTTCTTGCTTTCTCTCTCTGTCGTTCTATCGCTCTCTCGCTTTCTTGCTCTATCGCTTTCTCGCTCTATCGCCACGCGGCGTGGTCGTCCCATAAAATTATCAAATAGGGCCATAAATTTGTCAATTACTTTTTATGCATACATCCTTGGATTGTTTTAGGTAGTCCGTCATGTGAAAGGTTTTTTCCGATTGAATTTAAATGTCAATACATGTGTCGTTCATGTATGCTCGCGGTGTTCAGGTAGTACTGTTAGGGGGACTATAGGCATCCGATAAAATTGAGTGGTAGTGGTAGTGGTAGTGGGAGTGAAGTTTTAGTGGTAGTTGTAGTTGTCATGGTTGTCATGGTCATCATGGTTGTTGATTTTTAGTTTGGTGGGTAGTAGATGTTGTTGTAGTAGTAGTATGTTGTCGTAGTCGATGTAGAGTAAGTAGTAGTAGAAGTAGTAGTACTCTTGGACTTTGTGTGAATAACGTTGGCCAGCAGGTACAGCGACTACCCCGTTCAGTTGACTCTAACTTGAGTTCTTGCACGGTGGCCTTTAGGGATTTCTTTGAAGAAAGTCTTGCGTGTGAGAGAGTGTAGGACGCTACGAACGGGTATAAGTGATGTTTACAACAGCGCGGGAGATGAGCTCGCTACTGTGGACGTGGGTCTTTGTCCTCACCTATTGTTAGTAGTCACGATTAAGGGTTACACAATAGGGGTGTTACCTGTAGTTCAAAGCAGAAAACTTAACTAATATCCACTGGCAGATGATTTATTGCAAAAATACAATTACATATATTACATATTTCATTCTTACTTTCACACTGGACAATTTGCCTATTTTTTTCACTATAACTTAAGAACATGAATAGACACTAACTTACACAGCACGCCACTATTATAACTATAGCGATATACATTATACCAAAATTGAAAAGAGGAAAGAGTCGAATTTCAAGATATCGTTTGTCCCAGGATCTTTAAATAAATCATCTTCTTGGATTTCAATCGTTTGTTCTACCCAACTTGTACTGATAACTGCAACATTGTATTTTGTAACATCGAATTGGACATCTATATTTCACAGTGCCTGCCGTTTTTGATTTGTGAAGAGATCACGTCATTGAACTTTTCACTTATAAATTATTTTCTTTTTCGACATCAGATCGTAGAGCTGGTTATCATAAACGAAGCAAAGGCATTCCAAGAATTAGGCCACCCCATGCACCTTCACGGCCATAGCTTCTACATCATGGGAGAAGGGAAGGTGAGAGAGGCAGAACAGGTCTTTTGTTTTACCAAGAATGATGGCATGTTGATATTTTAATATATGGAATCTATATTGGGAAAATGACCATGTTTGGCCAATATTAGATGATCTGTGTACATGTCTTTGTGACACCATTTTATCTTGGTTGTATCTGGTGGCAAGCAAAGTCTTTTCACAACTGAAGGATGACACCAAATCTTCTCCAAACTGACTTTACATACCACCCTTGCTGGATGGATGAAACCGAGCTAGACTTTGGTGTTTACACCGATGGAAATTCTCAGATCTATTCAAGAGGTTCTGCTTGTGTCCTGCCGGCCACATCATACACAACGGCGCACACTGACGTGTTCAACGTGGAAAAACCCCACATTCTTCAATGTGTACCAGAAGAGCTATTGCATCGTGCTACCAGTCTTAATCTTGTTATATTTCAATTAACATGTTCTAGTTTAACAAGACGTCAACAAGCCGGGCTGAAGTGATGCGTCTTGACCAGGAGGGGCAGATCCCCCGCAACTATATCAACCCCCCTTACAGGGACACCGTCAACGTACGCGACGCCGGTTATGTCATCCTCAGATTTCAGGCCGATAACCCAGGTACATGTCGTGTTATGACGTGACTTTATTGACACGCTGTACTTCATTATAAACATCGTTCTACTGAGAACTATTTCGTCGGGACTTTTCAAGGTACTATTCCTATTTATTCACCATGGCGTTGACGTATGGCAATAACTACGTGTTCTTCTTTCAGGCTTCTGGTTCTTCCATTGTCACACTGACAGTCATCTGGCCCAGGGGAAGGCCCTGCTGGTGCAGATAGGAGAATACAAAGACTTCCCTCCCGTCCCCTCCACCTTCCCCAAGTGTGGGGGGTGGGGCTACTCTAACGCCAAGAGGAAGGAGGAGGAGCGCCCGTGTGTCTCAAGTGAAGCTACTGAACACTCTGCCGGTTTCCTAGCGGCCATCTCTGTAGCAATGGTTGCATGCAGGAGTATTAGCGCCATGATTCACAACTACCTCTGACTGTATATTATGAACATCTAAAACTTATTTTATTATTTCCCCAAAATGTTTATTTCTTTATGTGCGTTATTTACTAGTGGTAGCACCAATTAGTTAATTTCCTTTTATGAATTTAGAAATGGGTTCGTAGAAAAATGCTGTTGTCTAAAGAAAATAGGAAGAAGGCATGCTAATGTATCCTCAATGTTTATTCTTGCCGCCTTCAACTTGACAGACAATATTGATTATGTTAAGAATTGCAGATTTATAGTTCTGATCAAAACGGTTGTCCTTGTTGTTGTTGCTTGAAGTGTTAAAGAGTTCGCCTCCTGCACAGTGCACAGTCCTGTCTGCGTTGCACCCAGTGAACAAGCATGCTTAACGTAATGCTAAATGCAAACAATATGTAGATGACATGGATTTCAAAGACATCCTGTCAAGATGGTGGATGTCCCCAAGTTTGAATTCCAAAAGAAGATTTCTTTTAACATCTTTGGATATGAAAAGGTGAAGTCTTCCCCATTCAAATCACAAAAATAAGCTTGAGAAGGATGTAGACCTTTTGTTAATCTCAGTTCTGAAGAAAACTCATTCCGATCAAATATATCTCCGCTAAGAAGAAGATAAATGGTTCTTCTGTAGGGACATCAAGAAACAGCGCAAGGTCTCTATATGCTTTATGAAGATTTCGAGTCAATCCAGGTCCCTATCTCTGTCTGTCTGAGGAACCCCACATTGTCATCTACGGACATCTACGGACAATCCGTAGTGTACAGATAACGTAATGCTGCAGATGTCAAGGCTATGGTGGCGGAGCAGGAGGATTTAGAGAAAAACTTAAAAAACTGCGAAGAAAGTGTAGAGATTGCAAAATTTGCCCCAAATGGCGACTCATTACCATATTTGCCATCAAAAGTTAGGAACAGATAAACCACTGTCACCTGACCGGACAGTTTAGGAATACAATATAAATTTCATATTTACAGGTAGGATTCCAGTGACTTCCATAATTTGAGATGCTACAATAGTCATCTAATTATGCAGGCCATAGGGATAGTCCAAGACAAGAAAATCAATCAAGGATGCAAATCTGTCCGTATGCATATTTAGAGGCAAGATTTCTTGAGGCTAGCCTCCCACCAAGAGAGGCTTTCCATAGCACTGAAAATGAGCTATCAGAAGGCGACTATGGTAATGCGCAGACTATCTGGAACACATTCAGAATTCAGGACCAAGGTCAATATCCTGACCTTTATGTCCTTACTGATGAGTTGGCCCTGGCTGACGTTTCCTGAAAACTTCCGTAACATGCGCTTAGAACCTTAGACCCAGCACATTTCCATACCAGTCCAGGCCTAGCTTCGCAAGCCGCACCCAAAATGATTACCCCTTAGAACCTCAAGATCTCCACAATGAATATCCCTTGTCTCCTGAAAAGCTGTAAGTGACAGGCAACCTCTCAACCAATGTCCAGCTGTTGTTGAAAGATTTGAATCTGCAGGGAACCTCGACTGACAAACTAATTCCTAATCTAAAACCTCCACAGAGAAATATGTACTCCACAACCGCAATTTGAAATTCTATCTGTCTCATGAGACTAACCAAAGTCCACAGAGTTTTTAAATTTGAACAATGTCCATAGCTCAACGTCTACATCAATTTCAACACTAGTAAGAGGAAACAGGTGAGAAATGAATTGAGAAAGATGTTTTACAAATGGATGAATAATGCAGTGTTTGGGAAGATGATGGGGAACTTAGGGAAAAGAGTGGAAATCTTATTTGTTCAAGGTATGAAGAGAGCCACAAAATTGATCGCCAAACCATCTTTTCAAGCAGTCAACAATTACTATATCTAAACAGACCTATCTACGTCAGCTTCAGCATTCCAGACATCTTCAAAATATTCTCATATACTAGTATGGCTTTCAATATATTAAACGTTTTCACAGGTACAAATTCTCTGTTTTGTTATCCAAACAGAAGATATCTATCAGGATATGTTGAAAGATTTACAACACAGTTAGCCTGAAGGTTCGTCAAATTTAAATATGAAACCCATGGTGTCTCCCTCCAGGAATTTACCGAGGTAAAGGATTTAATTTTGTGAAACATAAACTTACAGAGTACAACATTACCCACAGCAGTGTTTGTTTATACAATGGCAGTATCTGTACGATATCATCAGGAGGACCGTTCTCCCTCCTTTATATTTCGTACAAGGATTCCTTCCGAGCTGGAAAGTGATCATTTTCTCAATGCTAAAGTGGGAAACCTTACTGCCTGAGATCATTTGATGTCTACAACCAGGATTAGCGTATTAATAATTTGATCAGAGAAGGCAGTCATCATAGTAACCTGATTGCCAGCAACCACAACTTGAATTATAGTAGATACCCCACTCAGAAACTGCCACTCACTGGTCCTGTTCAACAGCCTAATAGATCAACAACAAGTGTTGACCTTCGCTTGACAAATTTATCTGGGACAAACACAAAAAAATCATGCAAACGTATGAAGAAAACGTATGCAAAACCTTTTAGACATCTCATTGACCATGAGGGTGAACAGACGTGTGACAAAATGACTTTAGACATGTCTGCCTGTGATGATTGTGAATTTATGTTTTTGGACACGCACGATTTGCAGAGACACATTAAAACTTGATGTCTTGAAAATGATGATGGTTCCTGAAGAAAACTAATCTTGACTTGTCTGCTACTGAATCAAGCAAAGGCGATGTGTTTCCTGGAGTGGCGAGTAATAACGATAAAGAATGGGAACTAAAGGGACTCGTATCTCTTTAGAAGAAAACACTGGAGAGTTGTCATACAGGTATACTGGATAAGAAGGAAGAATACGAAGATCAAGGTCGCAGAGAGAGAGATGCATTGAAAGAAACTTACGAAAATGTTAGAAGGAGACATTCCAAGATCGATGAATACAAGCTAGGGAGTATGTGAGCTATTCTAGTTTCCGGTCACAGTTTAACCCTATTCTAGAAACAGTGAGCGCAATGGACCCAGAAACAGATCCAAATGTCATATCTGCTAAGATTAAGTTGTGGATGAAACCCGTGTTCAAACTGGCTGCCCGCCCACCGGTCAGTGACTTGGCCTAGTTAGATTTCCGTATAGCTGGCGGTCTCGTTGAGAATTATGGTCAATACACATTTATTTCCACGAATCATCAAGTCAGTTATGGCGTCATATAATGTCAAAGTCTGTTGTGGTTTTGTTTTAATTTTATAGTTTATCGGAAACCAACGTGATGCATTAAGCTGGGTTTTTACTGTGTGCTGATTATGGTTATGAGAAATATGTACATATACATGCGTTATTATAGATGCGTGTAAAAGTCTCGGAACCACCATGAACGTCAGACAAACGTATAGTACTAAGTAGCGTGATAGTCTCAAAACAAGAATTTGGATATGCACAAAATAAGTAGGGGTAGTACAAAATGACAAGAGTTTTCAACATTTTTTAAACACTCTTGTCCATTTCATACACTGGATGAAACATGTTGTGAAAGACACATCCTCTCAACTGGACATCGTAGAGGCTGAAGACTTGGAGCGAAATTAAGAACTCTCCAGTGATCATCACATAGACACTCAATGAACTATGTATATTATCGATGTGAAATATGTCTAGGATTCTGACTCCGAGATAGACGAAAACGAGGTGGTGATGCTTGAAATAAGATAATATAAGATAGCTACGCGATAAATCACAAAGAACAATCGAAAACAAAGCGTGCTTTTTTTCATGATAAAACATTGTCATATCATGACATCATTTCTGGATATTCGAATATGCGCTTGATGACGTAGTAGGAGGGCAGTGTCTAGTGAGTTGTTTCAAAAGTGGGAGAGATATGACAATCGGTATTAGGAGAAAAGGTACAGAAAATCGACGTGCGAATTGTGAGAATATGCGGGATCCGGAAAACTCCCCACTGTTAAATAAATTGGACATGTCCGACATTGCCGAGGTCGGTTGTGTTCAGGGAGTCATCAATATATAAATACGGGTAAATATTTTTAAAGCTTGTTGTTACGTGTCGATTCCCATATTGAAACAATATGTTAACCCAGAAATATGTACGTAAAAGAACTTAGTGTGACACCAAAAAACAACCAGCAAGTGGTCCACAATCAACAAATGTATTACAAATTTTCACTTAGTTTACAAATCAATACAAATTACTGCAAACAATTACAGTGGCATTAAACATTAGAGTGGTAGGAGAATATTAAGTGACAATATGAAAATGATGTCAGTGATCAGTATTAAATACACAAATACAGTGGTGAATGCAAAACCTTATTTATATATATTCACGTGTGATAAGGGATAATATATATATTCACCCATTCTCGCTCGTGGTGGCTACCACCGGTTGATCATATTTTCTTATTGGATTAACATGGGAGGTGGTGGGCTTGAACTGTCATTTAGACTTTTTTGGTAAACGTTGAGAGATATGGTGATTTAAGTGCGACATAGAGGTATGCAAATCGATAAATTAGAATATATCAAATGAACTTAATGTAATAACACGTACTATCGTCTATAAAGAAACGTCCATAAAATCCTAAAAACGAGACCGTGTCTGAGAGATGTATTCGTGTTACACTCCTGGTATCTATTTGGGTTATATCACACATATATAACTTGAGTAATAAAACGTGAATGACTGGACAGCGATACATCATTAGACCACACGACATCACGCTGCGTACACCATGGAAGGTTTTGGGAGACCACATTGCATCAACTCGATCATCTTAGAGAAAGTGTGAGTTAAGGTGTTTCCCAATCTCATTAAAATCAGATCTTAGTTCTCGCTAACCGCTACGCAAAGATCTGAGGACATCCCATTACGGGTCACGTCAGAACAACCTTTCGCGAACTTTGACCGACCAATGGAATGACTGACAAGAAGTCGACATTAACCAATCAGAAGGCAGTTTTCTCGTGCTTTACGGCACTAATTTCAAATTGGCGAGTACGCTTCGAAACGCTCTGACAAATTCTCGATAAAAAATGTGAAACCTAAACAAAAGAACATTCTGGAATGGCTAATAGATGGTCTAGATTGTATGGATTCAGTCGTTAAGCCCGCAACTATCGTTCAGAATACCCCGTGTTAAAGTTTACGAGGATGCATGATTAGAAATCACATTCCGACTGTCACTTTCATGATCTGGTAAGCGACGCTCTGATTTGTCGGATGAAAGGTCGCTCTGACGCGACCCGTAATGGGATGTCCTTAGATCTTTGTTTTTTAAAGATTTTATGGACGTTTCTTTGTATAGGTAATATGACAATATTATGCTTGCTGGTTCTGATACGCATACATGACAACAACGGGTTTTTTGCGAAGAACTCCATTCTATTCACATGAAGCTTGCACGCCTTGAAACAACTGTAATATCACTGAAAACTCAGCTCACACCCTCAGCTTATATAGAATTCAGAATCTTACATTGTATCATTAAACGACTCGATATTGGGTGAGTGAGTATGTTTTGTTCAGGCAAACTTTGTATTTCAAAATGTTGTGTTAAAGTTGTTAGCATATAACCCTGTAACACTGAGGATGAAGCTGGCAGTTGGTTTCTTTGCCTCCTCACTACAGAATCATCTCTATGCCTTCTAGTGTCTGACAAGGCAGTCTGGTTGTATACTCCCCAGGGAGCTGAGAATGAAACAGTCCTCTGCACACTGAACCAAAGATTGCGGGAATAATGTTAACGCTTTGAGCATGCACCGAGTGGTACCATTATTTACTGCTGGGTAAACAAAGGCACATTTTAAAGAATCTCACTTGCTTTAGAAGACACCACATGCTACATGTGCTTCAGTGTGGGGGCTGTACATATTCCACAGACTGCCAATTATAACGTTCGAATGGCGACCAGCTTGATCTCTGGATGACCACGATTCCAATAAAACTACTCCAGTTGAACATATCAATTTATCAAAAAAAGCAGTGACCCTTAACTTTATTATATATATATTAAGTTATTTTGAGATATTCTATTTTATCGATTTGAATACCTCTGTTTCGCACTTAAATCACCATATCTCTAAACGTTTATGAGAGTAGTTATCTAAATGACAGTTCAAGTCCACCACCTCCCATGCTAATGCAATGGGAAAATACGAGCCATCTGGAATACATTCCAAATGCGCCATTTTGAATAAGTTCACTTGTAGTCGATGACAGTGTTGGACCAATGTGCTTGCATTAAAATATACGTGGAATAAACAATAACCAGAGTATTTTTATAAGTTGTATGATGATCGTGCATGTTTTGAAACATAAGCCCACAATCATCATAAGCAGACATGTCTTTGTCACGCGTCTCTTCACTCTCAAAATCAGGGTCAAATCGAGCAATTCCTTGACTGTTTGATCCTTTTATAGACCTGTCCTGGGGCCATTAGAGCATTAGGGTAAAATGGCCCAGAGTTCGAGGTAAATGTTTGCAAACCAATGAGCAGATGTCCCAAAGGTTTTTGCAATAGCTTTTTCATACTTTTGCATGAATTCGTGTGTAGCTAGGGCCAGAGCGGATGGCGCTGGTTGAATGGAATGTACTCCAAAAAAAGCTGTTTCATGTTGGATGGTTTTCAAAACTCCTTTCTAGCAAGAGGATAATTACACTAGTCCAAGATACTGACAACCTCAGCCCGTTTCTGAAACGTCAAATTATTCAATAAATATACTGAACAACAAAAGTTCCTGTTACATTGAATAAGATTTAATGCAAAGTTATGTTTTTTACCAAATCTTAAACAATTTGCAACAGATAAAAGACTCCTGTAAGTGATCAAATGGTTAAATTTGCCATACTGACTTCAGAAAATGCGTGATTTCATAAAAAAATATCAATTTACAAATAAGTAGCGTATGTGTCCACCTCTGGTTGCGATGCAAGCAACACATCTTCGTCTCATGGAATGGACCAGGCGTCGCACAAAGTCCTTTGGGATATCTGTCCATATCTGCTGGGGCATGTTTCGAAGTTCCTGGAGTGTCTGTGGAACACGTGGTTGTCGAAGGCGCCGATCCATCTCATCCCACATGTGCTCGATTGCTGAGAGATCAGGGGAGCCGCCCCCGAACCGATCTTCTTCCCTGACACAATGATTGACGTAACGTTCACCTCGACGTCGGTACACTCGAATCCGTCCATCGCTGTGGCTGAGGTGAAAACGAGACTCGTCAGTGAATAGAACTTGTCCCCGCTGCATGGCCGTCCAGCGTAGACGCTCTCTGCACCACTGTAGACGTGCTTGACGGTGGTTTCCTGTCAAAATGGGACGTCTGGTGGGTCTTCTGGCGACAATCTCTGCACAACTGAGGCGGCAACGTACGGTTTGTGAAGATATTCGTGTAAGGCCAGGGATGCTTCTTGCAGTCACTGTTGCTGGCTGGAATCGATTTCGTAGGTGTGTTGTTCGAATCCAGTTGTCTTGTCGATTATTGGTTACGCGTGGCCTGTCACTCCGAGGATGGTCTCTGACTGCATTCGTCTGTTGCCAACGTTGCCATAAACACCAAATGGTGTTTCTGTGGACGTTACATTCATTGTCTTGCAACATCATGTTAACTCGATCCTGCTTCAAGTATACCGATGGCGAGTAGACGTTCATTTTCGGACAGGCGTGGCATTTAGTAATGTTGAATAATTGCGTAATTTTGTTGTTTTTCTGAGTGGTTGTTGTCAGCACGATGCTAAACAATGCATATGGAATCCCGTTAACGCACATGTTTTTATACCCAATTTTGGTTAGTGAAATGCATGGGGCTTGCATAAAGGTCAACTATGGCATGGAATGCATGTTTTTCTGTAGCAGCTGCGGTTTTGTGACTTGATTCCATACATGTACTACAATATTGAAAACCAAACTTCACTTGTTTGAAAAATACACTAAAATATTGGTGTCACAGGAACTTTTTTGTTGAGTATAGTTAGTATTAGCTTGTGAATCATGTCCTGTGAGAGTACACTTGGACACATAGACGTAGGGAATTGTGTCCCTCCTCTCAGCATCTGGAGCGGAGGTACTCTTTCATTTCCATGACTAACACGTGTTGAGGTGAACTTTGGGTAACCTCCATATAGGGGATATGTAGTCAACAGTCGATCCCAAAGGGGATGCCTTTCATAAGTAACTCAAGTGAACGGTATCTATAGTGAGTGAGTGAGTTGGGTTTAACGCCGCTTTTAACAGTATTCCAGTTATATCACGGCGTGTCAGCTTGATGTGGGAAGAATGCCCGAAGTGATGCAGGTCTCAGACGTTAACCACTTTGGTAAATCCCACCAGCACGGGTATGGTGTTGACAAACCTAGAAACATAATTGGGGCGAACCGGGATTCGAACCCACGATCATAGGTTTCTGGCGTGCCCAAGGGACGCAACTCTGCACAGCGAATTGCGGCGCCTTTGACGACTGGGCCGGTATCCATAGATAAATATTATTATGTATGAAATGATAATGACACACGTCAAATAATCTAGTTTAATTTGAAAACATAGATAATTAAATAGATAAAAAATAATCAACAATAAATATATAAAATAAAAAATTAAAAGCAAAACAACAAAAGACACTACTTTAGGGTTTTTAATTTGTACCTCTATATAGTATGCGACACATACTATGCTATAGACTTACACTGTGGCGATACAGTAGTTATTTCCCCTCCCTCCCAGCTTGTGATAGCACTAACACAGAGGCGGGTCTGATGAGAGCACCCTTGTACAAATAGAGTTAGTGTATTGTGTGCCTATTCTTAGATGCACAGTGAACATCGAGGGCCAGGTCCTGCAGTGAACATGTCTCGAGGTGAACGTTAGGTGACCTCTATACAGGATTTTACTACCTCAATGAATCCCATTGGACGTGAAGAACAAGTAATGTTGGACTGCATGAGTGAGTGTGAGTGTGTCTGAGTGAGTGAGTGAGTGAGTGAGTGTGAGAGAGAGTGAGTGAGTGAGTGTGTGCGCGTGAGTGTGAGTGAGTGTATGTGTGAGAGTGAGCGTGTGTGTGAGTGTGTGTAAGTGTATGTGAGTATTATGTGTGTGTGAGTGTGAGTGTGTGTGTGAGTGAGTGTATGTGTGTAGGATTTCTCATTATTGAAGATTGAAATAATTAACGCAGCATTTCGAGTCTATATTGTTTTATTTCAAAAAATTACTTTACAATATATATATATATGTGTGTGTGAGCACTGCTTTGGGACAGCTGGTTGAAACTGTTTCAGCTCAACGATCAAATGACAAGAGCCGAACGACACCTGGCCTAAATGCTTGGATTAGTCCCGTTTAAATCGGTAAAATGTAAACGTCCTATATAAACATGGTATAAAAATATGCACAGTTCTGACAGAAGAGCGTCCTCTATCACATGTGCACCAGTAACCAACCTGTAACGTGATGATGAAATGGTGACGTGAAATGTGATCTTACTCATGTAGATAAATTCAAGAGTAAGATCACATTCTCATGTTCACAGACGCCTCAGACTTGCAATCAACCTGATTCCATTGCTCATTTGTTACTGGAATGTCAAGACCATGGCCCAGTCCGGGCTCAGCTAAAACAGGAATTGCAGTCAGATCCGCTAACTGTCGTCGATCGCCTGAAGCCAAGCGATTCAATATGGGAAAAGACCAAACTAACTCTATTTCTGAGAGATGGTCAGCTACTTGAACTCGAACCGGACACCTAACAATATTCTATCAATTTCTAAAGGTAAAAAATATCAAATAATATTATTGCGAAAAAAGAAATCTTATCAATGCAATAAAAGAAATGTATCAATGCCCAAACTCAATAGATATGTGTACCCTCGTCACACCATGAGATCCAAAGAAGGACAGGTCTGCTGAAGGCAACAACGACATGGACGACCGGTCGTCATTTGATCATAACTATATATCTGCAATTCTTAACATACTCAATACTACGTCACGTAGATGGCGGCAAGAATAAACATTGAGGGTAGGTTAGCATGCCTTCTTCCTTTTTTGACAACAGCATTTTTCTACGAACCCATTTCTATAATCACAAAATGAAAACTAATTGGTGAAGGACTTGTAAAAAACGCAAGTAAAGAAATAAACATTTTGGGGAAATAATAAAATAAGTTTTAGATGTTCATAATATACAGTCAGAGGTAGTTGTGAATCATGGCGCCAATACTCCTGCATGCAACCATTGCCACAGAGATGGCCGCTAGGAAACCGGCAGAGTGTTCAGTAGCTTCACTTGAGACACACGGGCGCTCCTCCTCCTTCCTCTTGGCGTTAGAGTAGCCCCACCCCCCACACTTGGGGAAGGTGGGGGGGACGGGAGGGAAGTCTTTGTATTCTCCTATCTGCACCAGCAGGGCCTTCCCCTGGGCCAGGTGACTGTCAGTGTGACAATGGAAGAACCAGAAGCCTGAAAGAAGAACACGTAGTTATTGCCATACGTCAACGCCATGGTGAATAAATAGGAATAGTACCTTGAAAAGTCCCGACGAAATAGTTCTCAGTAGAACGATGTTTATAATGAAGTACAGCGTGTCAATAAAGTCACGTCATAACACGACATGTACCTGGGTTATCGGCCTGAAATCTGAGGATGACATAACCGGCGTCGTGTACGTTGACGGTGTCCCTGTAAGGGGGGTTGATGTAGTTGCGGGGGATCTGCCCCTCCTGGTCAAGACGCATCACTTCAGCCCGGCTTGTTGACGTCTTGTTAAACTAGAACATGTTAATTGAAATATAACAATTTTAAGACTGGTAGCACGATGCAATGGCTGTTCTGGTACATGGCTGTTCTGGTGCGCCGTGGTGTATGATGTGGCCGGCAGGACACAAGCAGAACCTCTTGACTAGATCTGAGAATTACCCTTGGTGTATCATCGGTGTAAACACCAATGCCTAAGTATCAGTTTCATCCATGGATGAGGGATGATGTTTAGGTCAGTTTGGAGAAACTTTGGTGTCATCCTTAAAATGTCAAAGGAATTTGCTTTTTGTTTTTTATAAGTCGGACATCGCTGAGTACCACCAGATACAACACAGATCACCTAAAATTGGTCAAACATGGTCATTTTCCCAATATAGATGCCATATATTGAAATATCAACATGCCATCATTCTTTGTAACACAAAAGACCTGTTCTGCCTCTCTCACCTTCCCTTCTCCCATGATGTAGAAGCTATGGCCGTGCAGGTGCATGGGGTGGCCTAATTCTTGGAATGCCTTTGCTTCGTTTATGATAACCAGCTCTACGATCTGAAGTAAACAGAAAACTAATTAATAACTGACAACATCAATGACTTGTGATCTCGCCCACTCTCACTCCCACTCCCAGTACCACAACTACTACCACTACTACTACCACTACTACCACTACAACCACAGCTACAACCACTACTACCACTATCACCACTACCACTAGTACCACAACTACTACCACTACTACCACTACCACTACTACCACTACTACTACCACTACCACTAGTACCACAAGGACCACTACAACCACAGCTACCACAACTACTACCACTACCACTAGTACCACAAGGACCACTACAACCACAGCTACTACCACTACTACAACTACTACTCAACTACCAAAACCACTACTACAAAATGTGACTACTTAATGTCTTTGTTGTGCACAACACTATAAGGGACAGATTGTATTTGTATTCAGGTTTCTGTTCATATTCAAATTTAACCCTAGAGGAGAAAACGTGCGGATATTTTGATCTGACACAAGTGTCGGGGCGCAGAAACACAGACGCATCGTAGGGTCTGCTGCCATGTGAGATATACGACTACAGTGTTGGAACTGGTTGACGTAGTCACAGCACGTGTCAACTGTGAATGTTCTGAATGGTATTACCATGTGTAAAGTTGTAAACATGCTACACTTCAAAGATGGACTAGGCTCTCCTTTGTTAACACAAATTATGCTGACAGCATCGCCGAGGACACGAAATGACCTCTACGTTTCAACAGGCAGCGTTTTAATTACGAAGTACGATTTGTAGCTGACAGTGATGTCTTTTCAAATACACCCGAAATTGTTCGTCCCATGTGTATTGGATGCCTATAGTACTAGCAAGAATGCTCATTGAAATACCTACATGCATGACTGATTTCGAGAAAAGATCGCACGACGTCCCAGTATGGGATAATTGAAAAAACAACCAACTGACCTCGTTTTGCTTAAACCTGAGCGTGTGTGTACACAGACACAGATCCGTCAGACACTTGTCGGAGTCCGTCACAGTTGATCTGTTACAGAACCACGACTCATCAACGTCCTCCGGCTGAGACAGTAGTGGGATGGGCGGCAAGAAAAAGGTTATCTGCGTATGCGTTAAGATGATTTGCTGACTTTGTTTAATATTACTTCAATGCTCAGTGTTATAATGAATGCTTACATTCAATATACCGCAGGCATCAACTGAAAAGAATTTGATTTTATTTCCAACTGGATAACTCATGACTGCATAAGTGTGTTATTGTAGTTTCCTGGAAGGATACATTATCCATCACGGGTGTAAAATGTCCTTTTCTAGGAGGAATATCTAATGTTGAATATAGCTTCTTATTGTTATATTTCTGGTTGTCGTTGTTGTTGAACTCCATTCCTGTAACAGAATAAACAGAATAAAGGAGGGAGGCAGAAGAAAGTGTTCTTAGACTCACCCGAAAGATCGGGTAGAAGCGTTGATCAATTCAGTGAAAAAGCGGGTAGAGACAGTGGAAGCGTTAATCAAGTCAGTGAAAGATCGGTTAGAGTCAGTGAAAGCATTGGTCGAAAAAGTGAAAGCGTTGGTCGAGAAAATGAAAGTTTTGGTCGAGAAAGTGAAAGTGTTTGTCGAGTCAGTGAAAGAACGGGTAAATTCAGTGTAAGTGTTAGTTGAAAAAGTGAAAGTTTTGGTCGAGAAAGTGAAAGATCGGTTAGAGTCAGTGAAAGCATTGGTCGAAAAAGTGAAAGCGTTGGTCGAAAATGAAAGTTTTGGTCGAGAAAGTGAAAGTGTTTGTCGAGTCAGTGAAAGAACGGGTAAATTCAGTGTAAGTGTTAGTTGAAAAAGTGAAAGTTTTGGTCGAGAAGTGAAAGTGTTGGTTGAGAAAGTGAAAGAGCGGGTAAATTCAGTGGGAACGTTGGTCGGGGAAGTGAAAGTGTTGGTCGAGTCAGTAAAAGAGTTGGTGAATCCAGTGAAAGTGTTTGTCGAGTCAGTGAAAGTGTTGTTTATACAGCCTGGTATCCACTGTCTGTTGTGTCAGACCAATAATTCCTACCTATATACAGCCTGGTATCAACTGTCTGTTGTGTCAGACCAATAATTCCTACCTATATACAGCCTGGTATCCACTGTCTGTTGTGTCAGACCAATAAGTCCTACCTATATACAGCCTGGTATCCACTGTCTGTTGTGTCAGACCAATAAGTCCTACCTATATACAGCCTGGCATCCACTGTCTGTTGTGTCAGACCAATAAGTCCTACCTATATACAGCCTGGTATCCACTGTCTGTTGTGTCAGACCAATAAGTCCTACCTATATACAGCCTGGTATCCACTGTCTGTTGTGTCAGACCAATAAGTCCTACCTATATACAGCCTGGTATCCACTGTCTGTTGTGTCAGACCAATAAGTCCTACCTATATACAGCCTGGTATCAACTGTCTGTTGTGTCAGACCAATAATTCCTACCTATATACAGCCTGGTATCAACTGTCTGTTGTGTCAGACCAATAAGTCCTACCTATATACAGCCTGGTATCCACTGTCTGTTGTGTCAGACCAATAATTCCTACCTATATACAGCCTGGTATCAACTGTCTGTTGTGTCAGACCAATAAGTCCTACCTATATACAGCCTGGTATCCACTGTCTGTTGTGTCAGACCAATAAGTCCTACCTATATACAGCCTGGTATCCACTGTCTGTTGTGTCAGACCAATAAGTCCTACCTATATACAGCCTGGTATCAACTGTCTGTTGTGTCAGACCAATAAGTCCTACCTATATACAGCCTGGTATCAACTGTCTGTTGTGTCAGACCAATAATTCCTACCTATATACAGCCTGGTATCCAGTGTTTGTTGTGTCAGACCAATAATTCCTACCTATATACAGCCTGGTATCAACTGTCTGTTGTCTCAGACCAATAATTCCTACCTATATACAGCCTGGCATCCACTGTCTGTTGTGTCAGACCAATACTTACTACCTATATACAGCCTGGTATCAACTGTCTGTTGTGTCAGACCAATAAGTCCTACCTATATACAGCCTGGTATCCACTGTCTGTTGTGTCAGACCAATAATTCCTACCTATATACAGCCTGGTATCAACTGTCTGTTGTGTCAGACCAATAAGTCCTACCTATATACAGCCTGGTATCCAGTGTCTGTTGTGTCAGACCAATAAGTCCTACCTATATACAGCCTGGTATCAACTGTCTGTTGTGTCAGACCAATAAGTCCTACCTATATACAGCCTGGTATCCATTGTCTGTTGTGTCAGACCAATAAGTCCTACCTATATACAGCCTGGTATCCACTGTCTGTTGTGTCAGACCAATAAGTCCTACCTATATACAGCCTGGTATCAACTGTCTGTTGTGTCAGACCAATAAGTCCTACCTATATACAGCCTGGTATCCACTGTCTGTTGTGTCAGACTAATAAGTCCTACCTATATACAGCCTGGTATCCACTGTCTGTTGTCTCAGACCAATAATTCCTACCTATATACAGCCTGGTATCAACTGTCTGTTGTGTCAGAATAATAATTCCTACCTATACACAGCCTGGTATCCACTGTCTGTTGTGTCAGACCAATACTTACTACCTATATACAGCCTGGTATCCAGTGTCTGTTGTGTCAGACCAATAAGTCCTACCTATATACAGCCTGGTATCAACTGTCTGTTGTGTCAGACCAATAAGTCCTACCTATATACAGCCTGGTATCCATTGTCTGTTGTGTCAGACCAATAAGTCCTACCTATATACAGCCTGGTATCCACTGTCTGTTGTGTCAGACCAATAAGTCCTACCTATATACAGCCTGGTATCAACTGTCTGTTGTGTCAGACCAATAAGTCCTACCTATATACAGCCTGGTATCCACTGTCTGTTGTGTCAGACTAATAAGTCCTACCTATATACAGCCTGGTATCCACTGTCTGTTGTCTCAGACCAATAATTCCTACCTATATACAGCCTGGTATCAACTGTCTGTTGTGTCAGAATAATAATTCCTACCTATACACAGCCTGGTATCCACTGTCTGTTGTGTCAGACCAATACTTACTACCTATATACAGCCTGGTATCCAGTGTCTGTTGTGTCAGACCAATAAGTCCTACCTATATACAGCCTGGTATCTACTGTCTGTTGTGTCAGGTTGACATCTCTGGCATAACGCAGATCGACAGGGCGGAGCCAACTGTGATCCTTCCCGTAAAACTCGGAATCTTGCATCGGGACTGGATTTAACATCACCTGCAACAGTCAGAGTCGTGTTATCTCAGTAACAGTCAGAGGCGTGTTATCTCAGTGACAGTCAGAGGCGTGTTATCCCAGTAACAGTCAGAGGCGTGTCATCTCAGTAGCAGTCAGAGGCGTGTCACCACTGTAAGAGTCAGATTCGTGTCATCTCAGTAACAGTCAGAGGCGTGTCATCTCAGTAACAGTTAGAGACGTGTCATCTGAGTGACAGCCAGAGGCGTGTCATCTCAGTAACAGTCAGAGGCGTGTCATCTCAGTAAAAGTCAGAGGCGTGTTATCTCAGTAACAGACAGAGGCGTGTCACCGCTGTAGGAGTCAGAGGCACGTCATCTCAGTAGCAGTTAGAGGCGTTTTATCTCAGTAACAGTCAGAGGCGTGTTTTCTCAGTAACAGTCAGAGGCGTGTCATCTCAGTAACAGCCAGAGGCGTGTCATCTCAGTAACAGTCAGAGGCGTGTTATCTCAGTAACAGTCAGAGGCGTGTTATCTCAGTAGCGGTGAAATTCGTGTCATCTCAGTAACAGTTAGAGGCGTGTTATCTCAGTAACAGTCAGAGGTGTGTTATCTCAGTAACAGTCAGAGGCATGTCATCTCAGTAGCAGTTAGAGGCGTGTTATCTCAGTAGCAGTCAGAAGCGAGTCATCTCAGTAACAGACAGAGGCGTGTCACTGCTGTAGGAGTCAGAGGCGTGTTATCTCAGTAACAGTCAGAAGCGAGTCATCTCAGTAACAGTCAGAGGCGTGCCACCGCTGTAAGAGTCAGAGGCGTGTTATCTCAGTAACAGACAGAGGCGTGTCACCGCTGTAGGAGTCAGAGGCACGTCATCTCAGTAGAAGTTAGAGGCGTGTTATCTCAGTAACAGTCAGAAGCGAGTCATCTCAGTGATACTGGGCACTAGTATACAAGTTGGATGGGGGCAAGTTTACTATTTTGCATTTGATAATAACGACGCAAATCACAGATAGACGGGCGGCTCGTGTTTTTTTCCTATTTTCCATTAGCTCTCCAACTATTTCCCTTCTATTTTACAATTATATCACTTGATCAGCAGAACCCTAAGGGAACTCTGCTACCGAGGCCGAATTCATTTACCTTGATAAGCTCATGAAGTTATTACCAACAACTGTCGACTCACCCCGCCTGCAGTCGAGAACATGAGTGCAGTGCTGGGGTCTTCATCTGGTGCACCCGCATATCTCAAGATGGCTGCCGCTGACACATCAGCCGTTCGGCAGTCCCCCAAACCGACGACCTTGACCCAATAGTTGCCCACGTCCTGGTTCGCAAACAACAAGAAGTCGTACCGCTCACCTGCAATAGAAACATCAAATAGCAAACGGAATTGAATGTGATAGTTCTAAGGTTATATCATGCTTACACGCAAGTATGACATATACCACTGATGTTCTGGAGAGAGGAGACGTCAAACTGACGGTGAACTTTTGACTTCAGAATTTAGAGATGGTTCGTGTTCAGAGGGTATGTGATGTTTCCCAGCCGTTTGTGAACAAGAGGGATGCCTTCACTCTGTGATATTGAATGTGAAGAAATGATGTGTAAGCAACAGGATAGTGTGTAATGACAGATGGTGGTGCATATAATTAATGTCATAGTGTGTGGTTTAAACAGTTAAATCTAAATCATGTCAATGAAAACCGATCAGATCACGTTAGTCCCCAGTACACATCTCATATACTCTTTGATGTCATGACGCGATTTGTATAAGCATCACAAGTCTCAATACCCATATTACAGGGGTGTGAAACCAGAGCTCTATCTCATCCCTCAGCCGTATCTGCCGGTCTTTAAGAGTGATCTCCCTTGGTAATTCTCAATGATTGTTTACTAATGTTAAGCATTAATTTGCTCATTGAGTAATGCTATTTGATACTGTTTGTGGAGAAGATCCGAGGGAGGCGATTGGAGTGTGTGGGAGTCCAAAATCAATGGATGTGGGATATGAATTTTATTAATTATATGTTGAGAAGGTTGATACAATACATAACTTTTTATATCATACTCCATAGTAACCCCGACCCATATCTCAGCTCTAAACGGAATCTCTGGTCCAGAGGGGGTTCATGTTTAGTGTCAACGGCTTCTATCACATTAAGAACTGACAATCATTACCTTAACCCCTTACGTCCAAACGACTTTCGAATTGTAAAGAAACTTTGGAGCCTTGGTCCAAGTATCATCAAACAGATCCTACTTGAAGCAATGGACGGAATAGTGAGAACACATACTTTCGTGTTATTTCTATTGTAAGTTGAATTTGTCAACTGTTGGGTGAATCTTAGTATAATTGTTAGTGTATGTCCAAACACACTGAGAGGTACAGTATCACATTTTCAGATATTCACACACACCAACGCTCAAGTTCACATTAACAGACACTCACACATACCGACTCTCACGTTCACATTAACAGACACTCACACATACCGACACTCACATTCACATTAACAGACATTCACACAGACCAACACTGTCGTTCACATTAACAGACACTCACATATACCAACACTCACATTCACATTAACAGACATTCACACAGACCAACACTGTCGTTCACATTAACAGACACTCACAAATACCAAGTTTACATTGAAAATCTCACAGGGTTATAAAATATCCCGTTTCAGCGAATCAAAAGCTAACTGAGTTATAGCAAAAGATCCTATGCGGCTGGTGTAGCCGGGTGACGTTTCCGCGGCTCTTCGTTAGTGACAACGGCCTTGATGCACTTAATGTTGCACAGGGCATTGACACATAGAGGAACAAGGTAGGCAGGGAGTGTTGCCGTTCTATACCGCATTGTGTGTTCGTCCCCTATTGAAACCCTCATATCTTCCCGGAGCAATGTGACAGTCAACCATTTGCATGGCTGGCTATATGTGTCAGTGATATTTACAATGCGTCCAAAGCCGGTTGCGCCTGTAAACTCTATCCAATACAGGGGCGGTTGGTGAACACCTGTAAGTCAACATTTACCCTGGAAGGACAGTGTGTGGGTACGATGTGGAACATCATGATATTCATTCCCTATTTCATCTAGGTGACAAAAACTGAATTTCATTTCTGTGGGTGGGGTACAAGGTTTATATTCGAGATGTGTGAGCGGTGAGGGTAGGACTCACATTCACATTAACAGACACTCGCACAGACCAACACTGTCGTTCACATTAACAGACACTCACACATACCGACTCTCACGTTCACATTAACAGACACTCACACAGACAAACACCCACGTTATCACACAGACCAATACTCTCGTTCACATTAACAGACACTCACACATACCGACTCTCACGTTCACATTAACAGACACTCACACAGACCGACACTCACATTCACATTAACAGACACTCACACAAGGAAACACCCACGTTATCATAAACAGACACTCACACAGACCAACATCGTCGTTTTCATTAACATACACTCACACAGACCAAGACTGTCGTTCACATCAACAGACACTCACACATACCGACACTGTCGTTCACATTAACAGACACTCACACACACCAACACTCACGTTTACATTAACAGACACTCACACAGACGACGTTCATATTATCACTCACTCGTACCATATTGACCAGATAACTAGTATGATGGAAGATTTCGATGAAAGAATTTAATAGTATGTCTGTCTGTCTTGCCTGCCACTCTGTCTATCTGATTGTGTGCCTGTCTGTATAACTGTAAACTTGTCGGCCTGTCTGCTATCTGTTTATCTGTCGGTCGGTCTGTTTCTGTATATACGTTTGTATGTATGTCTGTATGAGGGTATATCAGTATACCCGTCTGTCTGTATATATGTATACATGTCTTTCTGTATGTATGTCTGTATGAGGGGATATCAGTTTACCCGTCTGTCTGTATATATGTATACATGTCTTTCTGTATGTATGTCTGTATGAGGGTATATCAGTATACCCGTCTGTCTGTATATATGTATACATGTCTGTCTGTATGTATGTCTGTATGAGGGTATATCAGTATACCCCTCTGTCTGTATATATGTATACATGTCTGTCTGCCACCCCGTCAGTCCAACAGATACACCCTTAAATGCACACCTTCTTGTATTCTGATCAACAATATACAACCGAGTATTCCCCAAAGGGATTCAAATTTATCTATAAGTAAAAATATTAGTTATACAATCCACTGAACGTAAACAAGTCAGGACAAGTTTACATTGAAAATCTCACAGGGTTATAAAATATCCCGTTTCAGCGAATCAAAAGCTAACTGAGTTATAGCAAAAGATCCTATGCGGCTGGTGTAGCCGGGTGACGTTTCCGCGGCTCTTCGTTAGTGACAACGGCCTTGATGCACTTAATGTTGCACAGGGCATTGACACATAGAGGAACAAGGTAGGCAGGGAGTGTTGCCGTTCTATACCGCATTGTGTGTTCGTCCCCTATTGAAACCCTCATATCTTCCCGGAGCAATGTGACAGTCAACCATTTGCATGGCTGGCTATATGTGTCAGTGATATTTACAATGCGTCCAAAGCCGGTTGCGCCTGTAAACTCTATCCCATACAGGGGCGGTTGGTGAACACCTGTAAGTCAACATTTACCCTGGAAGGACAGTGTGTGGGTACGATGTGGAACATCATGATATTCATTCCCTATTTCATCTAGGTGACAAAAACTGAATTTCATTTCTGTGGGTGGGGTACAAGGTTTATATTCGAGATGTGTGAGCGGTGAGGGTAGGACTCACATTCACATTAACAGACACTCGCACAGACCAACACTGTCGTTCACATTAACAGACACTCACACAGACCAACACTGTCGTTCACATTAACAGACACTCACACAGACCAATATTCTCGTTCACATTAACAGACACACACACATACCGACTCTCACGTTCACATTAACAGACACTCACACAGACCAACACTGTCGTTCACATTAACAGACACTCACACAGACCAATATTCTCGTTCACATTAACAGACACACACACATACCGACTCGCACGTTCACATTAACAGACACTCACATATACCAACACTGTCGTTCACATTAACAGACACTCACACAGACCAACACTGTCGTTCACATTAACAGACATTCACACAGACCAACACTGTCGTTCACATTAACAGACACTCACACAGACCAACACTCACATTCACATTAACACAGATACTCACACATACCGACACTAACATTCACATTAACAGACACTCACACAGACCAACACTGTCGTTCACATTAACAGACATTCACACAGACCAACACTGTCGTTCACATTAACAGGCACTCGCACAGACCAACACTGTCGTTCACATTAACAGACATTCACACAGACCAACACTGTCGTTCACATTAACAGGCACTCACACATACCAACACTCACATTCACATTAACAGACACTCGCACAGACCAACACTGTCGTTCACATTAACAGACACTCACAAATACCAACACTCACATTCACATTAACAGACATTCACACAGACCAACACTGTCGTTCACATTAACAGGCACTCGCACAGACCTACACTGTCGTTCACATTAACAGACATTCACACAGACCAACACTGTCGTTCACATTAACAGGCACTCACACATACCACCACTCACATTCACATTAACAGACACTCGCACAGACCAACACTGTCGTTCACATTAACAGACACACACAAATACCAACACTCACATTCACATTAACAGACATTCACACAGACCAACACTGTCGTTCACATTAACAGACACTCACACAGACCAACACTGTCGTTCACATTAACAGGCACTCACACATACCAACACTCACATTCACATTAACAGACACTCGCACAGACCAACACTGTCGTTCACATTAACAGACACTCACAAATACCAACACTCACATTCACATTAACAGACATTCACACAGACCAACACTGTCGTTCACATTAACAGACACTCACACAGACCAACACTCACATTTACATTAACACAGATACTCACACATACCGACACTAACATTCACATTAACAGACACTTACACAGACCAACACTGTCGTTCGAATTAACATACACTCACACAGACCAACACTATCGTTCGCATTAACAGACACTCAAACAGACCAAAATTCTCATTCACATTAACAGACACACACACAGACCAACACTGCCGTTCACATTAACAGACACTCACAAATACCAACACTCACATTCACATTAACAGACACTCACACAGACCAACACTGTCGTTCACATTAACAGACACTCACACAGACCAACACTCACATTCACATTAACACAGATACTCACACATACCGACACTAACATTCACATTAACAGACACTTACACAGACCAACACTGTCGTTCGAATTAACATACACTCACACAGACCAACACTATCGTTCGCATTAACAGACACTCAAACAGACCAAAATTCTCATTCACATTAACAAACACACACACAGACCAACAATGTCGTTCACATTAACAGGCACTCACACATACCGACACTCGCGTTCACATAACGTGAAAAATCCCGCCCAAGCAACACGAGAATGAAAGAACACAAAACCTCCACCATTAAATCCGACAGTAAATCAGCCATCTCGGACCATATCAGCAACTGTCCTAATCACAACATCAACTGGGACAACGTCCAAATCCCCTCAAGAAACAAACAGAAGTCCACATTCGCCGCCACAAGCCATCAATCAACAGAGACCAAGGCTATTTTATCCCATCCGCCTACCTTGAACTCATCAAGCCATAATCACTTATCCTGGCTTCATGGCCCATTGGCTTCCACCTATGTGTTCTCTGTCCATCGTGTTGTGACAGTATTATCCCTTTGTTATCAACACCTACCTATGTTATCTCACTCTTGTATGCAATTGTTGTTACCGTTAATCCTCCTTCTACTATATATACTCTTCAAAACCATAATTGAAACACTGTTTGAAGATCAATGTACACAATGTTCAAAACATTAATCGTGTCACCTAGACAGACACACGTACACGATACAGTTAATGTCACAGGGGTACAGAAAATGTCAGTATCGGTTGTGCCCACTACGTGCATCAATCACCGCTTGACACCGACGATCCATAGATGCAACCAAGTTGTCAATAACACGCTGTTGGATGTGCTGCCATTCATGCTGAAGTGCATCAAGAAACGCCGGAAGTGTTTGAGGCGGTGGATTCCTTCTGCGAACGCGTCGATCCAACTCGTTCCACAGATGCTCAATCGGGGACAAATCTGGTGACCGGGCTGGCCAAGGTAATGTCTGGATGTTGTTGTCCTGTAAGAAGTCCTGACAAACACGTGCAATATGCGGTCGAGCGTGTCCTGCTTGAATTGTCTGCATGGACGTTGACGTGAGGAAGAACGTAAGGCTGTAGGATCAAGTCTCTGTAACGCACACCAGTCAATGCACCTGCCACATGCACGAGAGGCGTCCTACCACCGTGATGAATTCCGGCCCATACCATGACACTCCCGCCGCCAAATGGGACAACCTGCTGCACACAGTTGGGGGCGTAACGTTCACCCCGACGTCTGTAGACACGTGCGCGCCCATCAGCTCGTGTGAGCAGGAAACGGGACTCGTCAGTAAACAGTACATTTCTCCACCTTGCACTTGCCCATCTAACCCTCTGTTGGCACCAAAGCAGACGGTCCGCCAGATGACGTGGGGTCAATACATTACGCCGAACAGGTCTTCGTGCAAAAGGTCCAGCCTCCCTCAATCTGTTGCGTACCGTTTGATCTGATATTCTGCGTACCCCAGGGATCTGTGTGGTTGTAGACGTGACTGTGGTAGTGCGGTCTCGGAGGTGGCGCGGCCGGATGTATCGATATTGTGCTTGGGTTGTCACCTTTGGTCTTCCTGACCTTGGTTTGTCGTCAACTCTGTTGGTGTTGTTGTATCGGGTCCACAGTTCGGAGATTGTCTGTCTGGATACGCCAAAGTCCCTGGCCACTTCTTGCTGAGTTGCTCCAGCTTGTAATCTCCCAATGGCGTTGTTCCGTTGAGCTGCATTCAGTCTTGGCATTCTGTCACCGCCTCTACTGCATGCCTAAATGCAGGATCCTGTGCTGCACGTTTTTTACAGGCGATTGTGTTTGGAAGCTGTAAAATTGATCCCCCAACGCTACGTTTATGTGATTTGCATGTGTTTTCGCGAATTATAGACACATTATTTTTCTGTTTGACTTTTTTGGTTCTCATTTAATGTAATTATTTTAGATATTTGGCAAAAAGTGGTTTTACATCTATGTCAAGTTTCTTTTTTTTTAAGAGTATATATTCTGTACAATGTTCCCCTCATTCAGTCTTGCTTGACAACGGTATAAGGATCTATACCGAAACGTCGCTTTTTACAGTATCAAAGAAGTTGTTATCCACACAATTGTGTCAACCTTGTCGTCCATCATCTTCTAAGTAATGCCTATCAAACAATTTAGGATGGGTATCCTTTTAAATAACTGAAATATTTTGTCACAAACACAAATTAAATACTAAAATGTTCGGCCCGTTACCAAGATGTGGTTACAGTGAGATGTAAATATAAAGTTGGTAGTTTTCCAGCCATGTCGTGACTAGAGTGAGTGAGTGAGTGAGTTGGGTTTTAACAGTATTCCTGTCATATTGCGGCGTGTCAGCTTAATGTGGGAGGAAAGCCCGAAGTGATGCAGGCCTCAGACGTTTACCACTTCGGTGAAACCCACGAGCACGGGTATGGTGCTAACAAACCTAGAAACATATTTGGGGCGAACCGGGATTCGAACCCGCAATCATAGGTTTCTGGCGTGCCCAAGGGTCGCAACTCTGCACAACGAATCGCGGCGCCTCAGACAACTGGGCCACCCGTGCCCCATGTCGTGACTAGAAGATGTTATTATTTCATATAGCTACATAACTTATGTGTGTCCTTGTCTTCAAAGGATTGTAAATTAACTAGTTACAGATCACAGATTAATATTTAAATCAAGCAAGAGTATGTTAGTCAGAATATAAGAACATGACAGCTTATGATATACAAGTGATTATAGTTAGGGACTTAAGCCGGACCTTGTTCTAACCTGGAAAGACAAGGAAGACATCGACTGGTCTTGGCTGGACGGGCATTCCATCATTAGCGATCACCTGCAGCTGATGCTTCTCCACGGCCACGTGTAGTGGGCAGTTGCCGGACGCTCCAATCACACGAAGCCTGTACCTCTGACCCCTTGTCACCTCGAACACCTCCATTGGCGTCTTGGCTGTGGTCAGGTTCGTTTTGACGATGTTGAACTTGTTGGGAACATCAACGTTGCGAGCTCTGCCATTGATGTGCAGTCCCTGTGGTAGAGTAGGGTCGTAAAGGTCGTGCATCAGATCTACGTATCTCGTCATTGAAGTGACTGGTATCCAGTCTCCCACCACCATGATGTGGTCATCGACGTCGTACAGAGCACCGTTGGGGTCTACGTCCTGATGCTGGCGGACAATAAAGGCACCGAATAAGCCATCAGCAAGCTGCATGCCTGTATGACCATGGTACCAGTGGGTGCCTGCTGGCGAGGCTGTAAACTCATATCTGAAATGTATTAATATGGGTTGTACGTAAAAACATAATTCTTCTGAATATAACTCTGTTACATCATTGCCATGATACTACATTTTGTAATCACACCATAACTAAATCTTCAGATTTTCAACAGAAGTCCTCTTCACTCAACTATACATGATTAGTTGTACCCGTAATATCACAAAGAGAGAACAAATATCATCAACATTACTTTGTTTCAACCAAATATCGAATGGTCTTTTCTCTTAAAGATAGACTATGCCAAAAAAGAGAATTCCACCCAAGAGAAGCTGAGAACAATCGGTTATTATCAAACATGTTTCACACTTCTTCGCAGCGGTTCATCATTCGTCAACCTTAGAGCGTTCAATCTATAAATGATTTGTTACTATAATTGCCAGTGACACCGTATCAAAGTTACGCAATGCAAATACAAGACTGTGTGTAACTACCAGACCATTATGGCTGCTTTGAAGTGGGAGTATTTGTCAAGAGTAACTGATAGAGGAATTATTTCGATAATAACGTATGGGTGCGTGAGTAAGTTGGGTTTTGAGGTTTTACACCAAATCACAGTAAATGAGTGATTGGGGTTTCACGTGACGTTGGACAGAATTCCGGTAGTATGACAGCGCATCAGCTTGATGTGGGAGAAAAGCCCGAATGGATGCAGGTCTCAGACGTTTACCACTTTGGTGAAACCCATGAGAGAGAGAGAGAGAGAGAGAGAGAGAGAGAGAAAATATTTTATTAAGATGTCACGTGCAAATAACATACACAATTTAAACAATTATCGACATTATTGCACCCAGCCTTTACAGGCTTATGAGACATCGTATGTACATTAAAACATGTATAAAAGTATCTAAGTAAAACATTGTAACATCATCCTTTCTTATCCCAGCAGCCAAGGAACTGTCAATTTTGTTGGACACCATATTTTAACGTTATATGTGCTTATTAATATCGTAAGTTACCAAATGGCTGACTATTTTTAGTACAAAATAATAGGAAAAATAACCATCAAAACACCTATTTATGTGTATGTTAACACCAGTATGGTTAAACCATTTGATTAGTACCTACGTGCAAGTTTTAAATGTCAAGGAATATCTTCTAGTAAGAATACCAAATGTTAATTTCAAAAGACATAGTTTTAGACTGTTGTCGATGTGTAGATATCTAATAATATGAAGACCGTTACTTTTCAGGGAAAGTGACTTTACATCTCAGACAAGCACGTCTTTAGTCTGCGTCCTCCTGCGAAACATTTTTAGAATTGTTGTAGCTAAAACACTTTGTATATGTGGGTTATTCATCAAGAGCTTAAGTTTATCTACATCATGTACGGTCGCGTTGGCCAGATTTGCTCTTTCGAGCAGTAAGATTCTAAAATCAGAATAAAAGGGGCATTTTAAAAGGAAGTGCATTTCGTCCTTGACACATGAATGGTGACAGAATTTACAGACTCCATTTTGCAGCGGTACAGATGGCCTACATATTCTACCGGTCTCTATTTCTAGAGGGAGAGTTCCACAGCGAAACTTAGCTAGGATACTTCTGTGTGATCTTGGCATTATCTTGTTTACATAGGTTTCTGTTGTCAGGTATGTCTTGAAAATCCTATACGTTCGTAACTTGTTTCCATTACTCTGTCCACTGTCATCATGGAGACTTGTAAGCCACTTTTCTTTGTCAAGTTGTAACAGCTTTGATTTGACACAGTTGAATTCCAATTTGTTCATGTTGTGTATATCCTGAATATTCAAGTTCAGTCTTTGAAGCAGAGTAATCACTGTGTTTTCCCATCCTTTCCTGTATCCAAGAGACCAAGCTAGGACTACTCTGGGCGTTCTATTTGGGTCAAGACGATTGATCCTTTTCCAAAGTCTGATTACTTCAATCTGTTGTAGGGTGAGGCTGAGTTCCATCCCAGTTCGCCTCTCACAGCTAGGTTAGGGGTTTTCGCGCCAACTCCAAGGAAAAATCTGCAAGCGCGGTGGTGAACATTATTTATGCATCTAAACTCCCTTGTTCCCCACCCTCCAACTCCATACGTTTGGATCGGTACGACTAAATTGTTGTAGAGTGTATTATAAACCTCAAACGCCATGCCACCAGTTTGTTTGAATTTACTGATTATAACTGATAGAGCTCTGTTAGCTGACTTAGCTAGTTCTTTCATAGCGAAATTCATGTCCAAGTTTTCTTCGAACCACTGACCAAGGTACTTGTATGCCTTTGTATAGTGTACATTCGAGATTGAGAAACTAAAGTCAGATTTGTCTTTCCCTTTGCATCTGAAATGGACAACATTAGTCTTGTTGATGTTTACTTGTAGTCTCCATCTGGAACACCAGGCGCTGACTGTGTCCAACATACGCTGTAAACTTTTTCATCTGGAGCAATAAGTGCAATATCATCTGCATATAAGAGTATACTCAACATACTGTCATTGACCTTGATTCCACACTGCAGGTTATTGATTTCAAAAACAAAAACAAAAAACAAATTACAAAAACGGAGAACATAGACGGTGATAAGATACAGCCTTGACGGACTCCATTGGACACATCAAACGGGTCAGTAAGGAAACCATTTACTCTAACTTGACTCGTTGTATTCTCATGCATGGATACCACAGCGTCGTAGAATTTTCCAGACACTCCAAGCTTCTGTAATTTGTACCACAGACAGCTTCTGTTCACCCTATCAAATGCCTTCATCGCATCTATGAAACAAACAAAAGTTGATTGTTTACTCTGGTTTCTACCGTGAATCAACGAGAATAAGGTGTATATGTGTTCTTCTGTGCTCATATGTTTTCTGAAACCGTTCTGTTCCTCTACTAAAACGTTATTGCTTTCTAACCAGTTACTGAACCTGGTATTCAATATGTCAGCATATATCTTGCATGGAATAGAAAGTAGTGATATTCCTCGGTAACCATATGGATCTTTTGGGTCAGCGTTGGCTTTCTTCAATGGGTGAATGATTGCTCTCTTCCATGTCTCTGGACAGATGTTATTCTCAAAGCAATGTGTAAACATTCTAAACAAGAGCTGATAAAGAAATTGTTTGTATATTCATTGACATGGGAGGGAATCCGTTTTGGTACAATGTCCTCTAATAATGCCGTTTTCAATTACACATGCGGTTAATCGCCAGTTATGTTAATGAGATAAACAGGTTGAAATGAAATGCACACTCACTTGAAAGTTTCTTTGACGCCGATGTTGCACTGTGTGATGTGGCCAACGCCGTCAGAGTATGGCGTTCTCATCTGGTGTTGTCCGTGCCAGTGTATGCTGGTCGCCTGGCCATCCTCCATATCATTGGTCACCCACACCACCACGCGGTCCCCCTCACACACCTACAACAGAGGAGTATGTGACGTCACAACACACCACCACGCGGTCCCCCTCACACACCTACAACAGAGGAGTATGTGACGTCACAACACACCACCACTTGGTCCCCTCACACACCTACAACAGAGGAGTAAGTGACGTCACAACACACCACCACGCGGTCTCCTTCACACACCTTCAACAGAGGAGTATGTGACGTCACAACACACCACCACGTGGCCCCCCTCACACACCTACAACAGAGGAGTATGTGACGTCACAACACACCACCACGTGGCCCCCCTCACACACCTACAACAGAGGAGTATGTGACGTCACAACACACCACCAGGTGGCCCCCCTCACACACCTACAACAGAGGAGCACGTGACGTCACAACACACCACCACGTGGCCCCCCTCACTCACCTACCACAGAGAAGTATGTGACGTCACAACACACCATCACGTAGTCTCCCTCACACACCTAGAACAGAGGAGTATGTGACGTCACAACACACCACCACTTGGTCCCCTTCACACACCTACAACAGAGGAGCACGTGACGTCATAACACACCACCACGCGGTCCCCCTCACACACCTACAACAGAGGAGTATCTGACGTCACAACACACCACCACGCGGTCTCCTTCACACACCTACAACAGAGGAGCACGTGACGTCACAACACACCACCACGCGGTCTCCCTCACACACCTACAACAGAGGAGTATGTGACGTCACAACACACCACCACGCGGTCTCCTTCACACAACTACAACAGAGGAGCACGTGACGTCACAACACACCACCACGCGGTCTCCCTCACACACCTACAACAGAGGAGTATGTGACGTCACAACACACCACCACGCGGTCTCCTTCACACACCTACAACAGAGGAGCACGTGACGTCACAACACACCACCACGCGGTCTCCCTCACACACCTACAACAGAGGAGTATGTGACGTCACAACACACCACCACGCGGTCTCCTTCACACAACTACAACAGAGGAGCACGTGACGTCACAACACACCACCACGCGGTCTCCCTCACACACCTACAACAGAGGAGTATGTGACGTCACAACACACCACCACGCGGTCTCCCTCACACACCTACAACAGAGGAGTATGTGACGTCACAACACACCACCACGCGGTCTCCCTCACACACCTACAACAGAGGAGCACGTGACGTCACAACACACCACCACGCGGTCTCCCTCACACACCTACAACAGAGGAGCACGTGACGTCACAACACACCACCACGCGGTCTCCTTCACACAACTACAACAGAGGAGCACGTGACGTCACAACACACCACCACGCGGTCTCCCTCACACACCTACAACAGAGGAGTATGTGACGTCACAACACACCACCACGCGGTCTCCCTCACACACCTACAACAGAGGAGCACGTGACGTCACAACACACCACCACGCGGTCTCCCTCACACACGTACAACAGGGGAGAAGGGGACGTCATAACACACCACCACACTGCCCCCCGTTTTTAACAGTGTTTCAATTATATTACGGCGTGTCAGCTTGATGTGGAAGTTCATATATTGGTCTTGGGCGTTTCCACTTCTGAAAAACCCACGAGCATAGGAATACTGCTCATAAACCTGGATAACATAATCGGGGCGAATCATGGGGTTCTGTTAGGGACGCAAGTCCGCGCAGAAAAAATGATATCTTCAGACGACAGGGACACCCTGGCACCAATATTTGAATAGAAGTGAATTAATAATCATGCGTGGCTCACAATCGTCTCTCAAGGTTTTCATCTTGACCTCAACAGTATACAAATAATTACTCTGGACGAGGTCAATATGCGAGAACAAGGCCCCGAGGCCCCGAGCAATGAGGTGCTCTGACCGGGCCGAGGCCGCAGGTGCACCTTTATCTCCCTGCCATTAAATGTGTCATCAAGACACGTTTATCGGCGACCTATGTTTTATTGAGACATATACTAGTACTCGAAGCCATTGCTGTGGACGTCTGGCTTGGCTCATCACTGCATATGTGGCTTATGTCGCTTCCAAGGTTTATATTATTATGCATCCATTGCTCTTGGTCAAAAATACATCAGTGCTCATCCCATTAATGGTTCATGATAATACACTGCCACGATAACACACGTATATATATATAGCTATTCTTTATTGTGTTCATATCTTTCTTATATTGCTTTGGAGGTTCTACATTATATTGCATATACGAACATTCGTACCAGAATACATACACGGTTCTTCATCAATATTGCATACATGTATAGTGCTCATCGTCAGAACTCATGTACGGTTCTTTAATACAATATTCAAACCAGATAGTAAGCTACTGATACGTCGCTTGACTGTATTAGACGGCAAATATATGTCCATGCATTCGTTCATCCATCAGATCGGAGTTAAGGTTAGAAGTTCACACTGACCTCAATAGATGGACCGGGCACCTGTCTGTTGACGGCGATCAAGGGTTTAATCCTCCCATCCCCGGACACACAGTCCGGCCGAAAACAGTCCGAGTGGTTGAATGGACAATCATAGCATGCCTGAAACATTCACACTGAATGATACATAAATGTGAGGGGGACATCATGAATAGGCTTCACACGTTGTACCCATGTTGGACATTTGAACGACATCCATAACCTGTATGCCCAAACCCCTAGAACATTATTAGAACGTATTCTTTTGGAGAAATCATTTAAGCTACAAATATATCAGATAATAATCTTGTCTGTAGGAGGTGTTAGAACAAATTTTCAAAATAAGTCAAAGACCATCCGATTATTTCATATATCTGTAGTTAAAATCTAATGACATGACAAATTGACTGTGGTAATATGAAAGAAGCGGGTGGTCCTTAATTTCTTTAGGGTCTTGTTTTCTCACCTTAGAGAGTGTTCTGTACCACTCCACGGTGAAGTTATACACACACACCCGGGGGCGTTCGTTCTTCTGACATGTCCGCTTGCACTCGTGGGTAGACGCCACTGTAGAATACATATCGTTGCATGTAGCATTAGAAGTATAGGATAACATAGACGCCATTGTGTAACAAATAATATTGGAGCTACTGTACAACACAGATGTTAAAATGCAGCATTAGAACTGTGTCTCAGTAACATAGACGTCACTATGTAACACAGATCATTGCAGCTCTAAAGGGGTAGCATGGTACATGTGAATAGTAGGGAGTAGGGAATAAGTGTTGTACATCTTGGAATAACAGGAATATTCCCTTCACAAGCTGAGGAGTATTCAGACAACATATGCAGAAATATAATAACTATCTCCCTCTCATAATAGATTGACATTTTAGCAACAGTTTTGGCAAGTTTGTGGGTTTGGTTTTCTCCCGATAACAAACAACACCGACGTTCTACTCTCATGTTCGGTTTAACAATTACTACCTTTATACATACTAATGCGTACACTGTAGGCTTTATCAGCAGACGCAGTTGCTGTATCTTTCTTCTTTGCAATATGTGTGAAAACGAGATACAGTTGCGCACATAAACATAAACGCACGCAGTTATCGTTGGTACCATGTGTACCACGTACCATGTGTACCACGTACCATGTGTACCACGCCTTGTTCTGTCCTTGGCAACCGGTGGGGGGCGTCTGGTTCATAGGGTAGAGCGAAGTGGTTCTAGCTAGGGTGTTTCTGGTAACATATAAGGGTACACACAGCATGCGTCTTCAATAACATTATTGTTGACAGAACGGTGGGTTGGGTCTCCTGTCGATGTCAACAAACACGCGTGTCCCAAGACGTATTGTTTGTATTGGTGCAGGTTAAGCGCTATTTGTACGGCGATTAATAAATAACATTTTCATAACACTGTGGGCTGGTTTGCCATGTAAACCTTTACATTTTCGGTACATCGAAAGGACATACATTATACACGTGCTTGTGTACTGAACGTGAGAGCCACGAGGTGGTTGTGATGTATCACGCCAGTGTTGATAGGACAATCTCGGTGTACTTATAGATGCATTATACAGGAAACGTTGCAGATAAAAATCTGATTGACCGAAGTAAGATAAAATAAAAATATTATACGATAACTTCTGTTCAATAAATGACCGTAATATCAAGGAATGTTGACGTTATGGTTAAAAACAATATTAAGGTGTTTCAAGTGAGTGAATGTTGTTTTCTCCACTATGTAAGAGCTGTATCGCGGAGGCATGTTCATGGGCGATTCTGGACCTGATAGAACGATCTGAACTTCGGGGTAAAATTACATGCTTTCCGCAAGGTCATACATATGTCCAATAGCACCGGTTGGATCTCGGTTGGTAGCTCAGTCAGATGATGAAAGACACAACTCAGCGCAGAAGATAAAGAAGACAGCGGCCACGTTTAGTGTTGATGGGAGAATAACTGTCGAAAAGGTGTTTGGTGATAATCATGTGACAGAACTTTTTTGAGCCGGTATCTCTGTTTGTCGACCAGGTCTTGTAGGTTACACAACGTGGTGAAGGCCTGACACACTTACATTTACTGTTCCGGCAGCGTAAGGGGGTGTCGATTAGGACACAAACCTTCCAAGTTTCGAAATTTAAGGTAGTCTAACTTTAGGTTAGATACCGCTTGTTTTAATTTAGAACCAGTCACTAGTACCAGTTCAAAATACTGGTCAAAAAGAATTGGTGAAATAACACTCCATACATATATTTTTAATCTCAACGCAACCTGTTGCAAATTTGCACTCAACCAAGTCGGAAATCGGAAATCCACATGATATCTTCCATTTTAAGTGTGACGGGTCATACAAATGTACGTAGTTACGAAAAACGCGAAGCTAAATCGGTGTTTTAAGTATTTTGAAGTTGAACTTATGATCCAGTTGTGTTTTAATAACCCTCCAGTGACAGTAATATATATCAGAATGACTATCTCTCTACCCACAACTTCGACATGGCTGAACTTCCATGGCTGTCAAAATAGTCGTTTACGGTAACAGTGCCATGAACAAATTGCATGAACCCAAAGAACAGCCTCGATCTGTAATTACGTAAACATCATGCGTCTCTGCCTCATCAACATTTTAGCAATACAAGAGAGAGGCAGCGGAATCCAAATCACTCAATATTTTCATGAGAAGTGTGAAAAACTGCGGTCACAGTTATATTTTATCATTCACTTATGGTTCGATTATAGTGTTGTTGATGGGACATCCGGGAATCGTATGGCTTTTAATTGTAAGAGTGGATGTCTTCCGATTCTGATTCCCATTCAGATTTCAAAAACCAGTATCGGTTATAATAGGGTTAGGGACATGTTGGATCTTTAATCAGAATCAGCTGCACAAGTGACCTTTACGCATCCTGATTTAATAAACTAGAATTTTATAGGATATCGTGGGATTTATTCAGTATTTGTTGCATAAGTCTTCTTTACCCTCTCTGGTTAAGGAAATCAGAAATCAGTTTAGCATTCCAGATGAGAAATCCATCTTGTTGATGAGCCACCTTGCCATCGGATTGGTTAATTAGTCTTGTAGTATTGTCCTAACGCCCAAATAATGATGGTAATTCCGACTTCATTATGATCAAATGATGCGTAGATACCATGCTTCCATCTGGTTTCAATGTTGTGTTTGTTCAAGAGAAGAACGGCTGCAGTAGCGACTGACGTGTGATGAGGAGGTATATTTTTACAAGATAATGTATTATGTTCTCCGGTTCTTGGTAGGCGTGCCAGTTGTGAACATGGTTATGTCAAATCCTGGTTTGACCAAATATAGAAGAGACGTCGACGTCTGAAGGCACCATTCTGACATATAACAGGATAATACAAGACGCTTGTGTGACTATACAACGTCAACGCCAGAGACTAACCAGTCTCGACTGTCGGCGGACACAGGTTCTGTTGGGAGTATAAGGCACAGCAGTGCTCCTGCCCTGCGACGGTTGCCTTTAGACAATCACGTGATAGATGAACCAGAAAATAAAAAAAAATACACTTTTTGTTGAAAGTTTAACTAAAACCGATATGCTAATTTTGAATTACGTCAGATATGTACAGGTGCAGTGAGTATGCTGCTTGTTAGTAAGTGAGAAATATGTTCGTTTTCCAACACAGTTGAGTACAGTTTTATAATGTTTCGGTACCAACATGTCTGTTGCAATTAATTCCGCGCCATTGATAAATATTAATGGCGTTATGGTGAAACATCGAAAAGTTCAAGTTAATATAAAAAGTCAACTCTAAAGAATAACGAATCTCGATTATCCACCGAAACAAATTCTGTTGGGCGTGTAAGGCAAAATTACCGTGAAAATTATATGATTGGATCACTGAAAATCAGTGATGACACCGTGTGTTAGCGAAAAGGGTAAGCATGTCCTGCCCTACCGGTAGCACCCGCCACTCGAACGATAGCCGGCAGGCGGGATAACGTTTTTTATGTTTGTTTGTTTGTTTGTTTCCATAATCATTATATTCCTGCCCAAAGCAAGGTCCATTGTACGCGAAAAGGTGTGCAAAACACAAACACATGCAAAGGCAAGTCAACTGTTCACCAGTAAAAAACACGGGAACATCTGGTACATGTAAAAATAGAGAATTGCATGAAACACATCCCTATGCGTAACCATACAGTCTTGTGGACAGCTTTTATCACTTCCAATTGTTATGTACATATATAATGTTAGGGAACTGATGAGGCTTCAGTGGTTTCTTTTGTTTCTAGTTCAGGTGGGTAAATCGGTGGAATCGATGTACCTGAATCATAATTTTAACTTCCTGGTCAAATTCCCTTCTTTTGACTTTGCCAATATGAACAGAAATTTCCTCATATCGATCCAGTTATGCACGATTTAAAACTTTCAGAAATGGTAAGGTTGATAAGACAAACAACAGAACGGTTAACGTGAGCTGTAAATGCTAGAATCGATGTAAGTAACAAATTGTCATCAAAAGTAGAATATACATTTATATAAATATAGATATAGATAACGTACACATATACACAATACAGACAGACAGACAGACAGGCAGACAGACAGACAGATACCAGAACCAGTTATCGGTGACCCAGACTTGAAGAAGCATAGGCATGTGTTTACATTCATCATAAAAAGCCGTTGCTTCTTTATTTACAGATGGGAGGGGACACGATATATCTGGGCCGAGGGATAAGACGCTCACCACACAGCCGAGACATCGCCGCCCGCACTTAGATAAGGATAACCAGTGGAGGAATTAATACAACACCATCAGAAATTAAAATTGATATATCAAATGATGAGAACCGAGTTGAATGCACTCTCCATACAAAACATACATAGCTAAGCATAGACAGTCATGAGGGCTTTATAACTTTATATGGCCTTTATATTTTGTCATCTGATGGCGCGGTTAGAAATAGCCCTTAAACGTCGTTATAAATACTTTTTAAGTTGTAGCCCATAAACGGTTTCATGTTCAACTTCCAAAAGCCTTAAAACTCACGAAGTTGTAATGAATGTCACAGAACAATGATAAAACCTGCCCGTCTGTATCTATCTGTGCTCATTCTATCTCTGACTAGCAATACATGCAACCAAGGCAGACATACATGTAGGTACAGTGTTTTTGCAAGGATGAGATACTAAACCAGTTAACGTCCACGAAGAGAGACTGTGCAGGGGTTTCTACTTTAGAGTTTTATGCTAAGATTATCGTACAATCTCCAAAAGCCACTAAACGTCCCGGGAACTGAGACTCTGTGCCATTTGACAGCGCGTCATGATGCGGGGTCTGAACTTAAACATGTTCATACAACAGCATCGTGTGAAATAATTCAATGTAGACACGAGGACCAGGTCGTTCCACTGTGGTGGCTGGCTAATCCTGGGCGTCCATCACGACCTGCCCCGGTCTCGAGTACAAGCTGCTGGCTTATTGGTGACTGCGACGTAAAACAACATTAACTCATTCACTCAGTCCTACTTTTCTCAGTCCGCTAGGCATAAGAGTTCACCCGCCACATCTTCTACGCTTAATTTATGCTGTCATTCCTTACACCGCTAGACAAACGTTATTTATTTTAGTATACTTTATAAATGAATCAATCCATATAGTTAACGAACATGCTTAAAACGAACTTACGGCTACGACGAACCTATTTTTTGGTCCCGACCATTTGCTGTATATATGCCGTACATAATTATTGGTCCATTTGAGTTCGTTATAATCGTAAAAATAGGCACTTAGCGAAGGAAATGGCGAATACTTGAATTTATCATTTAAAAACTGCCTTCAAAAGGAGATATCACTGGGGCGAGACCAGGCGATATCTCCTAGGATCACAATGATTTGTAGACCTAAGTCACATCAGCCCTGATATCTCTGACAATGAAGGTGGTTAGCTGTAAAAGAAATTAAACTAAAGAAATTTAATACATGGACGAAACATTTTTTAAGGTCGGAATTTTAAACTTTTATGGACCGCGTTGATATAACTGAAGACACTCAGGTGAGATTCGGGCGAGATTCGGGTATATATATTTATGTAACCTTCACGCATAGGCATTGATGGTACAGCGATCTCATCACAGAATGATCCCAGGAGGAACAAACCACTCTACCTGTTCAACAACAACATCAAGAAAACTAATGTTATTAATCCATGACCCTGAAAATTGGGTGCGGCTGAGTGAAGCGAAAGCATCCCTTACCTGAGGTTAGAGAAAGACGGACAGTCAGCAGTATTATCCCACACAGAAGTATCTGTTTCATGTTGCTGTGCACCAGAGACAAATACCGCGACTCACACAGCCGGCCTACCTCGGACACAGAGGGGAATGAATATGGATGAACACCCTCGAATATTTACACATACACAGTACAGAATATTGACAGGGGAATAGGTACGCGCATCACGAGGCTGGTCAGGTGACTCACTAGACATGGGCATAAGAATAGCCTATGCAATTACTGTACACGGAGTTTTTAGAAATCAGGTTAAAATTCAAATTGCAAGCATACAAAGAATTGTACTTGAATACTGGTAAAAGGATAATGAGAGAGGTATACAGCAATGGTTGCCTTTGTATGTCAAGACTTCACTGTACCACCCCTAGAGTTGTCAACGATCGTTTACTCTGACTAAGCTTTCACAAGCCTGGTATAATGCATTACTAATATAACAGTGTATGATTCGTATACGATACATACGTCATGTGTAGAGTGATGCTTCAGTTGTACAGGTAGAGACAGTCGGACTGGCCAAGTGTGTCGGATGGCTGTGTGGGTCGTGGAGGTGGGTTGTTGTCACCGGTGGTACAGGTAGAGACAGTCGGACTGGCCAAGTGTGTCGGATGGCTGTGTGGGTCGTAGAGGTGGGTTGTTGTCACCGGTGGTACAAGTAGAGACAGTCGGACTGGCCAAGTGTGTCGGATGGCTGTGTGGGTCGTGGAGGTGGGTTGTTGTCACCGGTGGTACAAGTAGAGACAGTCGGACTGGCCAAGTGTGTCGGATGACTGTGTGGGTCGTGGAGGTGTGTTATTGTCACCGGTGGTACAAGTAGAGACAGTCGGACTGGCCAAGTATATCGGATGGCTGTGTGGGTCGTGGAGGTGGTTTGTTGTCAATGGTGGTACAGGTAGAGACAGTCGGACTGGCCAAGTGTGTCGGATGGCTGTGTGGGTCGTAGAGGTGGGTTGTTGTCACCGGTGGTACAAGTAGAGACAGTCGGACTGGCCAAGTATATCGGATGGCTGTGTGGGTCGTGGAGGTGGTTTGTTGTCAATGGTGGTACAGGTAGAGACAGTCGGACTCGCCAAGTGTGTCGGATGGCTGTGTGGGTCGTGGAGGTGGGTTGTTGTCACCGGTGGTACAGGTAGAGACAGTCGGACTGGCCAAGTATATCGGATGGCTGTGTGGGTCGTGGAGGTGGGTTGTTGTCACCGGTGGTACAAGTAGAGACAGTCGGACTGGCCAAGTGTGTCGGGTGGCTGTGTGGGTGGTGGAGATGGTTTGTTGTCAATGGTGGTACAGGTAGAGACAGTCGGACTGGCCAAGTGTGTCGGATGGCTGTGTGGGTGGAGGAGGTGGGTTGTTGTCACCGGTGGTACAAGTAGAGACAGTCGGACTGGCCAAGTGTGTCGGGTGGCTGTGTGAGTGGTGGAGGTGGGTTGTTGTCACCGGTGGTACAGGTACAGACAGTCGGACTGGCCAAGTGTGTCGGATGGCTGTGTGGGTGATGGAGGTGTGTTGTTGTCACCGGTGGCAAGAGCCATCTAGTTACGGTCTTGTGACCGCACCACTTCTCTTGTAATTGTCCAGCGCCGTCAGCGTTCGGCAAACTCAAGCGGCCGTCGTTCTCCGGTGCCTTCAGATTCATTGTGAGAGATTTGGTGACCCGTAAATCTTATTTGCAATTGGTTTAATCTTGTACTTTTATCATGTATGTATTTGATTTATGTTATCTCATATATGTTTGCTACCTTATTCGGGTATTGAAGTTATTTCAGGAATTTTGACTTTCACGCATAAGCGGGATTATCTTGTACTGGAAATATTTATCATGTATTTATGGTCATTTTTTGCCCCCTCAATAATTGTTCATATCTGGTTGTTAATCTATAGTGGTACTATTGGATAGCTTATCTTCAACGCTTTCGTTTGGTACTTACGTCTTTCATATTGGTGTAGGAGGTAGGTTGCTATTCGGGTTTTCCATATGTTAGGAAAAACATTGGTTACCTCGCAAACACTTTTACTGTATATTCTTAAGAAAATCTCTGTCAGAGGTGCTCGGTCCGACTTGGCCCGGGCTGTCAAAATCAACTTAAACCTCACAGATGTATCATCAAATGGATTCATCTCTATAGACTAGTATTATATCTACCTATATACCACTTTATAATGTCACAGATCGCAGTGTTAAAAGGATACACGGTGCTCAAAGTGAAGCCCCTTTCCCTCTACATTCTCAACATAGTCTCTATCAGATGTGTTTGACTTGGCCCGGGCTGTCAAAATCAACGTAAACCTCACAGATGTAACATGATATGGATTCACATGTATAGATTAGTATAATATCTACCTTCATACCACTTTTATCCATTTGATAATACATCTGTGTGTTTAAAGTTGATTTTGACAGCCCGGGCCAAGTTGGACCGCACACTTGTCAGATTGTTGAGAGTATAAGGAGAAGAAGTCTACTTTAACCAATGTGTCTGCTTTAAACACGATGAACAGTGACATTATAAAGTGGCATTTACTTAGATATAGTACGTTCCTATAAATGTAAACGCTATGCCGACAGATTGAAATTTGTATCACGACAACTAGAAGTATTTGATACGTTTCAAATCCTATTTCGTTTAACAATTGCTCTTTTACATGTTACCTAGATTAACGACGCTTACGCACAGCTCCACTTTCTAGTTTTCAAGCGATTTACTCCGAGTTACTTAATCATGGTGCACGTTTTTGGTTTGTGATTGCTCATTAATGTCATGTGTGTATGTTGCATCAATAATATGTAGGTATGATCGCTGATAATGGAGTAATTAGCCAATAAAACTTTGGCCCGTCTTGGCCCGGGCGACTTTTAGGCAATCCCGCGTAGTGCTGTGCAGACAGGAGAACTCCCTTTGAAACTATGAAGAGAGCAGACAATGTTATCGTGCTGCGAACGAACATCAAACCCCTTGGTGAAAAGGATATGACAAGATAAATACACCCGGGATGAAACCCGAGCTCAGAAAATCCCTCACTAAAGCCATCTGGGATATTAGTACGTGAACTCATCCAAAGTCACAATTGTGATGACGTTCAGCCTCCAGACAGTCACTACAAAGGGTTACACCCTCCCTGGACTTGAAAAACTCCCAAAGTTTACACTGCTTTAACATCAGAAGTCACTAAAAAAGAAAACCCAACCCTACTACGATCAGAAGCTATCACTAAAATTCACCTGGGACAGCTGGGTCCATATATACACTCTTAAAAAAAAATGAAATGTACAGGTGGATTTTTAGTAAATTTATTGTACCTGAAAAAGACGATATATTTAATTTGATATCAGAGATACAAATATTAAATTTTTGAGCTCAATAGTCACATGCTGTCGTTGTACAAAGGCATTGAAAACTGTTCAATGTCATGTCACACAAGGCCACAAGTTTGCGCTGAACTCAGTATCTCGTGTGACCGCCCTGGGCAGCAACCACGGCTCTGCATCTCCTCGGCACTGACTGGATAAGTGTACGAATTCTGTTCTGCGGAACTCTGCACCATTCTGCTTGAAACGCGTTGGCCAGTTGGGGGAGTGTCTACGGCGTGTTCTGACGTTGACGTACACGTCGATCGAGTTCAACCCAGGGGTGTTCGATTGGGTTGAGATCTGGAGATCTCGACGGTCAGGGCAAGACGTTGATGTCGGTATTATGAGGTAGTCTACAGTGACACGAACTGTGTGCGGTGGATCGTTGTCCTGTTGAAACAGCTCCCCCTGGCGGTCAATGATTGCTGTCAAATTTCCCTGCAACACAACCAAGTCAGATGGAGGCAGGTGGAAGCAGGTGGGTGATGGAGGCAGGTGGGTGATGGAGGCAGGTGGGTGATGGAGGCAGGTGGATGATGGAGGCAGGTGGATGATGGAGGCAGGTGGGTGATGGAGGCAGGTGGAGGCAGTTAGGTGATGGAGGCAGGCGGGTGATGGAGGCAGGTGAGTGATGGAGGCAGGTGGGTGATGGAGGCAGGCGGGTGATGGAGGCAGGCGGGTGATGGAGGCAGGTGGGTGATGGAGGCAGGTGGGTGATTGAGGCAGGTGGGTGATGGAGGCAGGTGGGTGATTGAGGCAGGTGGGTGATGAAGGCAGGTGGGTGATGGAGGCCGTCGGGTAATGGAGGCAGGTTGGGGGTGGAGGCAGGTGGGGGATGAAGGCAGGTGGAGGCAGTTAGGTGATGGAGGCAGGCGGGTGATGGAGGCAGGTGGGTGATGGAGGCAGGTGGGGTTGGAGGCAGGTGGGGGGGTGGAGGCAGATGGGGTTGGAAGCAGGTTGGTGATGGATTCAGGTAGGGGGTGGAGGCAGGTGGGGGATGGAGGCAGGTGGGTGATTATGGCAGGTGGTTGGTGGAGGCAGGTTGGTGATGGAGGCAGGTGGGGGATGGAGGCAGGTGGGGGTGGAGGCAGCTGGGGGTGGAAGCAGGTGGGTGATTAAGGCAGGTGGGGGATGGAGGCAGGGTGGGGTGGAGGCAGGTGGGTGATGGATTCAGGTGGGGGTGGAGGCAGGTGGGGGGTTGAGGCAGGTGGGTAATGGAGGCAGGCGGGGGGTGGAGGCAGGTGGGCGATGAAGGCAGGTGGGGATGGAGGCAGGTGGGGGGGGGGGGGTGGAGGCAGATGGGGGTGGAGGCAGGTTGGTAATGGATTCAGGTGGGTAATGGAGGCAGGTGGGTGATTATGGCAGGTGGTTGGTGGAGGCAGGTTGGTGATGGAGGCAGGTGGGGGATGGAGGCAGGTGGGGGTGGAGGCAGCTGGGGGTGGAAGCAGGTGGGTGATTAAGGCAGGTGGGGGATGGAGGCAGGTGGTTGGTGGAGGCAGGTGGGGGGGTGGAGGAAGGTGAGGGGTGGAGGCAGGTGGTTGGTGGAGGCAGGTTGGTGATGGATTCAGGTTGGGGGTGGAGGAAGGTGAGGGGATGGAGGCGGGTTGGTGATGGATTCAGGTGGGGGTTGGAGGCAGGTGGTTGGTGGAGGCAGGTTGGTGATGGATTCAGGTGGGGGGTGGAGGAAGGTGAGGGGGTGGAGTCAGGTTGGTGATGGAGGCAGGTGGGGGTGGAGGCAGGTGGGGTGTGGAAGCAGGTGGGTGATGGAGGTAGGTGGGTGATGGAGGCAGGGTGGGGTGGAGGCAGGTGGGGGTGGAGGCAGGTGGGTGATTAAGGCAGGTGGGTGATGGAGGCAGGGTGGGGTGGAGGCAGGTGGGGGTGGAGGCAGGTGGATGATTAAGGCAGGTGGTTGGTGGAGGCAGGTGGGGGGTGGAGGAAGGTGAGTGGGTGGAGGCAGGTGGGGGATGGAGGCAGGTGGGGGTGGAGGCAGGTGGTTGGTGGAGGCATGTTGGTGATGGATTCAGGTGGGGGGTGGAGGAAGGTGAGGGGGTGGAGTCAGGTTGGTGATGGAGGCAGGTGGGTGATGGAGGCAGGTGGGGATGGAGGCAGGTGGGGGATGGAGGCAGGTTGGTGATGGATTCAGGTTGGGGGTGGAGGAAGGTGAGGGGTGGAGGCAGGTGGGGGATGGAGGCAGGTGGGGGTGGAGGCAGGTGCTTGGTGGAGGCAGGTTGGTGATGGAGGCAGGTGGGGGTGGAGACAGGTGGGGGAATGGAGGCAGGTGTAGTTGTGGTGGTAGTAGTAGAAGTAGTAGTAGTGGTGGCTGTTATGGCGGTAACAGCAGTAGTAGAAATAAGTTATATTCGTAGTAACAGTAACAGTAGAAGTTGTAGTAGTAAATGAAAATGTCGCCCTAATGAGCTGGCGTCCATATTACCTGATTCTCAGGGGTATCATCTTCCTTCAAATACACCACACCACACCTTACTAACGTCTGTTTCATTGTCGTGGATTGGGACTTGTAAGTCGAGACTTAAAATATATATCATCAACACATTTAATACCATACTATTCAACAACTCTTATCATATGTAGATAACGCCAGTGGTTGTTCGCCGTGAATCAAGAGTGTCTTATTTGGCGTTCAAAAAATCGTGATGGCGCCAAACTTAAGCATCATAACAAGGCAACCACAAAAAGAACGTCAAACTTGACTGATTTTCGAGAAGTAGGTATGTAGCTCACATTGGTCAGTGAAGACTAGTTATTGCGCTATGTCAAACACTGTGTATATCTCAAAGATTTATTTGATCTTAATACTCCACAAAGTGTACCTCACTGTGTGAGTTTATATACGTTGTCGGGATGTTTTTATGCATTTGTAATGATATCATCCATGGATTTCTACCATTTGGTACGAACTAACACACTTAAATAAAGTGACACCAAAAGATTACTATAAATTGGTAATCCGAATATGTGTTAATCCGGAATTAAAACGCTGCTGTCCAGATTGTCGGGGTGTGATAGTATTAGGGCGCAGTCTGTTGTGTGTATTCACATATGAATGTTGATCCTGGAAGATAATTAAAGCAAGTAGATAGTGAAACTGCAAGCACAGTAAAACCATTATTCAACCCCGTGATGGTCAGGCTTAGAATTGGTTTTCAGCAACTAATGCTTGTCGTAAGATGCGACTAACGGGATCGGGTGGTTAGGCTCGCTAACTAAGCTGGTGCGTTTTATGGTATCCCAATGGTGATGTCAATCACTGGATTGTCTGGTCCAGACTAAATTATGTACAGATCTGCGGGTTTTAGTTACATTTTAAGGGCTAACTAAATACCACTTGGGCCTTTGTTTTATTTTACACACGTACTGAAAGTGAAAAAAACTGCACCTCATCATGATAGTGTTTTGACTCATGCTAGTTTAAATGCTTATATCTGGAGCAAATGTGACAATTACAGTGATACGTTTCTGTTGGGATACCTGTTTTTCTAATACTTAAGCTGTGTCTCACAAGATGCACTCAGCTATGAGGCTAGATAAAGGATGTTAAAATATCGAGGAAGAAGATTTGAAAGGAAGAAGAATGAAAGAGACGAGGCCACCCAGACTTCATGTTCACACTCAATGACAATATAGAGGGCGAACCGGTTACCGCGAAGATAGAAGATAAACTGCAATCATGTTAAGCACAATTGCATTAGCATAGGCAAACACTTTGGCTTCTGTGTGCACGTGTATCACATGCTGTCCATACATGATGTGAAATTCCATTGTGTTTAGATGTTGGATGCAGATGCAGCGTCAGAGTATTGTAAATGTACACCTCAACGACAGCTACATTCACACCATGTCTTCCCTTTCTTCGTCTGTAGTATATATAATTATCCAAATCTCTGTATCACGTAACAATACAACCTCACACCTGCCCCAAAGACTGGAACACACATATAATTATCCATAAGGTGTGACTGCTTTAGATAAAACAACTAAATCGTGACATTTAGACGAGAAAGGAGGTCAGTAATGACCTGCAAATCTATAGATATACCTCTATAGACAACAGCCTACAGATATGAAGTAACAACAAAGTAACCTGGGATCACTTGGCTACCACCGAGTGTCGTCTCTACTATTTCCAGTCTTACTTGTTGAGGTATGAAACAAATATCACTTGTGTTTACTCTCTTTTCCCTGGCTTCGGCGGGAACAAGAATGTGCTGTTCCTTGTTGTGGATGATCTACGGCCACAGCTTGGGTGCTACGAAGGACCAGACTTCCCATCACCGACCTACCCTAAGATGCACACGCCCAATCATGATGGCCTGGCCAAGAAAAGTCTGCTGTTGAGACGAGGCTACTGTCAGTATGCTGTGTGTGGGCCAAGCAGAGCTTCAGCACTGACTGGGAGACGACCCGACTCAACTCACGTTTATGATCTTCACCATTACTGGAGGAAGGAGGGAGGGAACTTCACCACCATCCCACAGTTCTTCAAAGATAATGGATACAATACTATAGGGATGGGGAAGATCTTTCATCCTGGCATTGCATCTGGTAACTGTCATGTAATCACACCTTTATGCTCGGGAGTATGCACGCCAAACACAACAGAACATGGAAGGAAGCCATCATAGTTTACTCGGACATCGCATCAATACATGACGTCATCATATGACGTAACGAGATGATGTGTACTTGGATATTGCGGGATACTGTATCACACAAGATGTAAACAACTATAAGGAGAATACACTACAGTAACAAAGATCCGACTTCATGGTCTGATGAGAAACCAAATATTGAGTTCCTGAGATACAGTAAACCATATGGTAATCATAATCTCGTAGAGGCTATTCCCGAGTCGAAGATACACACAAACCTCCGTCAAATATGCACCCTCCAAAGAAAATGCCTCTCGTTGCTTGGCATAAATATGACAATCTGGGCAATTTCAATGATATGAAAGCATTGCATTTGAATAATGTTGGACAAATTGGATTCAATTTCCCTGATGACACAGTTGTTAAGCTTCGCCAGGCCTACCACTCATGTGTCAGTTGGATTGATGACGAGATTGGGCGTATTCTTAAAGCTTTGGAAGACGAGGGCTTGGCTGATGACACCATCGTTTCCTTTTGGGGTGATCACGGCTGGGCACTGGGAGAAAATGGAGAATGGGAGAAACAAACCAATTTTGAGATAGCAACCCATGTCCCTTTTATGGTTCGAGTCCCTGGTCTCACAGATCACGGTGTCAAGATGAACAAACCGACTGAACTGGTGGATCTTTTCCCTACGCTAGTTGAAGCTGAAGGGTTACCAAAGCTCCAGAGATGCCCTGTAAATGTACACAATGTTAAGGTTTGTGCAGAGGGTGACAGTATGGTGCCACTGATGAAGAACCCCAACGATGGCAGTTGGAAACAAGCAGCCTACTCTCAGTATGCTCATCATTTGGAAGGACATGGCTCCTTCATGGGCTGCACAGTTAGGACAGACAGATACCGCTATACAGAATGGCCAGAGTTTGACTTCAACAGCCACCAACCAACCAAACAGCAAGGTGCTGAATTGTATGACCATCAAAAGGATCCCTGGGAAACCGAGAACAAAGCCGACGACCAGTCTTAACATGACACACGTCAACAACTGAGCAGGCAACTACGGAAAGGGTGGAGAAACACTGGTTATGGTGGAGGAGCTTTGATTGGTTGATTCAATTGTAAATTTGCATGGAATAAATATGGAATGATAGTGACTATTTGTCCATTTAGTCAATGTCATTTGTTCAAAACATTCATCATACCTGTATCGTCAGACAGACAATAGTAATGTTTACCTGAAATACCCTTGATATAAGAATGATTTTCTATGTATTTATACTCTCCGAAAGAAGTACTACCTGATTTAGGTTCTAACATCCAATCGTGGGCAGGTTTTTTTACTTGATTTTGACACATCAGTGAAATGTCGTCAAATCCCTCTGACCAGTTTCGACATATATGTAGTGAACGTAGCTCCAGCTCAGACACACCTGACGTGAGCAGAGCTTCAAGCTCAGTCATACATGCGGTGGTCGGAGTTTCAGCTGAGACATACATGCAACAGTACATCCAGCTCACTGCCGTCTGTGCACAAGCAGTTGAAATACCAGACAGCATCCACATGGAGTTTTACATTTGCTCCACACCAACTTTATTAACATGCCATTTGAAAATAAGTACTGCCAACAAAAAAAAGGGAAATGATGAAATGATAGTGAAGGTGTAATGGTGATAAATGGTCTGTAAAATATATTTCAAGAGTGTAGCCAATATCTGGTGTGTCCACAAAGCTGGGCGATATAAGCACGACACCTTGATGACATACTGTTGATCAACTTGTGAATAGTTGCTCTTGGTATTGCCTGCCATTCTGCCCAAAAACATCCTATAGGTGCTCTATTGGGGACTTGTCAGGGCACTTAGTGTGGCAGTCCAGTGTCCACATGCATTCTCGTATGCAAAATCTACACATGCAAAGAATAACCAAATCTCACTTTGGGGTAAAAAAGGTCATATAATGACAGAACTATTATGAACAAATTCCTCGCAAAAGTTCCAAAGACCCCCTATTCAAGTGGAAGTACAAGTTTTATACTTTTAAGAGTCAAAGTGGGAATGCTTCACTGCGTGTTCCTGCCCAGTAACTGAGTTACTGATGTACACATAGCGTTTATAAGCATTTGAGCGCCAGTCGCCTCTGATTAATAAGAGTGTAAGACAACCCAATTTCAAAAGCAAATGAGCAACCTCCTCACTGAAAGAGTGACCAGTGTACACGGACAGGTAAGATTTCAAGGTCCTTACAAAACTATTTTAAGTTAAACACTTCATTCGCTTTCCTAATGGAATACAATGGAATGCTACTGTCTGTGTATCAAACAGAAAACTGAGACAGGAGATTATGCAAGGATGAAACAGGACACAGTCTGGTGTTCGAAATTGCTGCCAGAGCTAAATGAAACACATGTTGCCCAAACTGTATTTTTAGTATGTCGAGCCATCATCGTAGTCATATCCCCTTCTGTGCATATATCAACATCTTACATGTAAAAATGGGTCTTCTTTCTGGAACTTACACCACTGGCTGATTCAGGAAGCACAGTAGACTTGCGCAAGAAGCAGAGATAGGCTACCAGGAAGCCAGCCCTAAAGGTAATCCGAAAGGACTTGGACATGGCATGCCTTTGGTATAATTGTTCCAATTCAGTTAAAACAATAGGCAGTTTCTGCATTGGCGGTTGCCCCCTGAGTCTTGATATCCCACTCTGAATTGCTGCCAGCTATCCAGGATGTTCTGCAATGCAAGGTCGAGATAGAGGTCTCACTACCTGCAGATATCCAGGAATGCTTGAGGTACAAAGAGGTCTTGCTACAAATACTGTGTTTAGCAAAACTGTACTCCTCGACATTCGACATGGAATATCAACATTTGAAAACTTTTGAGGAACAATCGAGCATGCTCTTTCCACAAAGATTTCAGTGATCGTCATGCGACTCTTGCTCGAAGTTTTGTTATCAAGGTTGCCACATTCAAGACCGTAGCAAAGCTTTCAAAACTTTTTATGGTAGACACGTGGAAAACATTTCCAAATATGACTCACCAGTGACCAAAATGATGTCCCTTACAATTACCTATCACGAACAATTAACTAGTATTTGAATGTTTATGACAGATGACACAGTGTGGCAGGAAACGCTCACCTTTACGCAAACACCTGATGTTATCACTATTTGATAGTGATTCATAAATACATGTTTCAGATATATATTCGGAATCGTACAATGAATTTCTGACAACAATGGAAATGGTATTGTCGATTTTATTTAGTAAAACAATTATTTCAAATATGTTACCAAATACTGATATCAAACATGTAATGCCTCAAATAAGCTGGTAAAAAGTTGCCTCTTTTCTTGAACAGTGAGTGAGTGAGTTTGGTTTGACGCCGCTTTTAGCAATATTCCAGCAATATCACGGCGAGGGACACCAGAAATGGGCTTCACACATTATACCCATGTCGGGATTCGAACCCGGGTCTTCGGCGTGACGAGCGAAGGCTTTAACCACTAGGCTACCCGACAGCCCCTTTCTTGAACAGAAGTATACATGGGCTTCTTCCCGCTTGGGTGCATGGACAAGTACAATGACGCAGATTGATTAAACAGATAACTCAATGGTTTTGCAATTGAAGCACAAACCTGTATCAATATTTCTCAACGGGAAAGTTAAAGCCTTCTTTATTGTGATACAGTCTTGTGGAGAGTTTGTTGTCACTCTGAATCTGTATGCATAGATCTAAATATGAAACAGATGAGTTAGTTCCAAAGCTCTCTTATACTTTAGGTGGGTAAATCAGTGAAAGGGACGTGGCTATTTGGCAATCATTGGAGGATATCAGATCATCGATATACCTGAAGCTAAAGTTAAACTACTTGACCAAATTTTGGCAATCCGAGGAGAAATTCCGATTCGTAAGCATAAAGAAACAACCAGGAAGGGACACACATTGCTGCCCATGGGGATGCCGACGTCTTGCCCGAATGTCAAATCCCAAAATATAACATGGATCAGTGAGGAAGTCCTCAGTAAACTTCAGGGGCGGTCGGTTAGCCTAGTGGTTAAAGCGTTCGCACGTCACACCAACAACCCGGGTTCGATTCCCGACATGGGTACAATGTGTGAGGCCCATTTCTGGTGTCCCCTGCCATGATATTGCTGGAATATTGCTAAAGCGGCGTAAAACAATACTCACTCACTCAGTAAACTTCAAATTTAATTTTCGACAAATTGTCTTGAACCTTGAAGATAGAGATGCAGCTACAAATATAGTCACCACGTTTAATGACAAATGCCCCATGGATCAAGGGATTTTCCTTAAGTTTGTTGTGAGTGATAGTGGTGTACAAAGTTGATAAATCGGATGGTTTGACATATTTGAAAATAAGGATTTTACATAATCACTTCATAAGCAACAATCATGTACCAATAAGGTGTCATTTGATTGAGATTTTTCAAAACAATATGATAATCACACAGACATCTATAAAAATTTAAATATAAGTAACCACGTGATCAAAACTCAATTTGATGATGTTTATCTCAAAGAAAATGGACATTTCTTGAAAAGCGCACTTTCCAATGTTTTTCATCACTGGAATTTACACTTTATAAGTAACAGCACACAGGCATACTTCGTTAATTAATCATGGTGATATTTCCTGGTTATATTTCAAAGGGCGAGGACTATAGTCAGATCTCTAGATTTCTGTAAAGGAAGAGCATCCTCATCAATCACAACCATATGCACGTGGAATTAGAGAAGCGGTCGTAAAATCTGAACTCGGCTATTTCGAACCTGTTGGACAAATATATACAGATCTGGGTGCCGTTCTACAAAGCGATCTCAGCGCTATGGTGATCGTAACTCCAATACCTTAGCATAGACTCGCGACAGTCGTGGCGCTATGGTAGTTTTGTACAACGGCACCCTGGTGTGCATTTTACAGTTTTATCATATATATACCTATCAGTGATATGAGGCATTTTGCACGTGCGATAGAGCCAACATGGACACAGTCATATCACTGAGGGTGCAATAACCCGAGCTATTTGATGGCAGTTTTCACACCATAGCCCATGTCTTCCCTCCCCGGGGGCACGGGTGGCCCAGTCGTGTAAGGCGCCGCGATTCGTTGTGCAGAGTTGCGTCCCTCGGGCACGCCAGAAACCTGTGATTGTGGGTTCGAATCCCGGTTCGACCCGATTATGTTTCTAGGTTGGTCAGCACCATATATCCGTGCTCGTGGATTTCACTAAAGTCACTTCGGGGCTTTCCTCCCACATTAAGCTGACACGCCGTGATATAACTGGAATACTGTTAAAAGCGGCGTTAAACCCAACTCACTCACTCTTCCCTCCCCTATATTGATGAGAGGTATATGAAAGCTGCTATATCATAGCCTCGAAATATAAAACCGAAGTAAAAGACATCATTATGTGACGGAACTTTCGAACGGATGTAGCTGAATTTGGCTATTCCAATGTTATTCCACGAGACCAACACTTAGTCTTTGAATATTTACAATGTAACTTTAAAATAATTGTAATTTGTTTCATAAAAACAACAACCTTTCATCCTCTGCGGTGTGGGATCAAGGAAACTAGACTTGGTTAAGTTTGATCTAGACTCGTTAGACCTCTGATCACATACTTCGAATCTCCGAGTACTATTTTTGGTTTGTTTGTACCATATCCGGCCCACGTGTTTCTGGTCAGACTCTCTGACTTGGTTGATGCATGTCATCGTATCCAAATTGTGTGGATCAATGCTCATGATATCAATCACTGGATTGTCTGGTCCACACTCGATTATTTTCTGACCGCTAATATAGCTAATATATTGCTGGGTGTGGCGTTAAACAACAATCAAAACAAAAAACAAAAAACCGAGTTAACCTTGCACAGATTACCGACATTGCGGTACTCAAAATTCATTATAAATGTAAGTACTTATTCTAAATATGAGACAAATGCAATATATTAAGGGCGCATTTAGTTGTGGTATAGTCCATGGTGGTTATACTGTGGTGCATATAGGGGAGGTAACTCCAATCACCAACATGACACGTTCATCACCAACATGTGTTTATAAAATAACAACGGCACAGTAAGGGGCTAATTTCGATGCAAAACGCCAAGTGACGTGCACTTGTCTCCCAGTGGTGTGCCTGCTAAGACAGCTTGAAACACGTATCATTATGTTTAGACCCGTGAAGATCCGGGTTGGAATTGGTCTTCAGCAACCAAAGCCTGTCGTAAGAGGCCACAAACGGGATCGGGTGATTAGGCTCGATAACTTGGTTGATGCATGTCATGGTATCCCAGTTGCGTAGATCGATGCTCATATCAATCACTGGATTGCCTCGTCCGACTCTATTATTCACAAACCACCGTCATTTCGCTGGAAAATGGCTGAGTGCGGCGTTTAACAACAAACAATCAAACCGAAGCAATGCTTGGTCAAAAACTTTTATTCTGAACATATGAAAATTATGCCACATCTCCAATCACATAAATCTTTAAGTACTCATGGAAATAAAAAAAAACTGTTTTGCTGGATTTAATAATCGACACAAAGCATTACGTAGATGTAAATACGAAATAACAAAACAACTGGAAACGTACTAGTCTGGATTTGCTAGTTTTATCTCAGTGCTCAACATAAAATGTATTTTACAGGAGGTAATTTGTAGGCACTTTCAACATTCAAAAATAAAACCAAATTGACATGGCAGAAACAGACTATAGGCATTTTGCAAATCAGTTCCGAAAAAGTTATCAAAACAACAATAAAAATAACAGCTTTGTTTATGTACATAATAATAATGACATGTAAGTTGTTGTTTGAGAAGGGAATATGTTACTTTTACGTTCTGATATTTTGACGATGATTCACTATCCCACAATGCCACTGACAAATCACTAACCACTGACAAATCACATGCACGTGGGTTTCAAGCGCCTGTTTTCACCTGTCGTCAAGGTGAAAAAGACATAAAAACCTTTGATACGCTGTATTTGTGCCAAGGCCCAATTAGTACTAATTGAGTTGTTTGAATATTTATATATTTTGTAGATTAACTGCATTTATTTAAAATCTGAGATCGAAAAAACAGGTGTTTTTTTTCATTTCCGTGAGTACTTTAGTGACATTAAGTTGAACAGTTTTCAAAAGGAAATAAACAAGCACCAGCATGGATCCCCATGCAGGTTCAAAGTAAACATAGTAATGTTAACTAGATATGAAAAAGCTGAATCTAGCCATGAACTACATAGGCGGATACAGCTTTATTGAAAAGGGGGCGGGGGGGGGAGCACAATTAAGATATATTTATTGACTTTGGTGGTAATTTATACAGAAATAAAGATTTTTTTCGAAATAAAAAACTTTTTACAAACATACAGGTAATATTGGTGACAATATATCACAAGATCACGTGCACCGTAAAAACAAGTTTAAACTTGCATTCTTCCTTAAACTGGAAAAATGAAATATACCAACCATCAAAGGGCAAAAAGCAAGTATACATACTTAGTGCGTGCCTCTATAGCTGGCAAGACTAAAAGAAGCGACAAAGACTGAAAGATAACTTCACTTCCATTAAATTGTACCGTATCATGGATAACATACCTAAAGTAGCTAACTGTATTGTCGGCAATATATGTGGCCGCAAAAAAATAAATAGCCGTTCCATAAAATTTAATAATCGTTCAATGTTTATTCGCTCGCCGTTCACTGGTTCTCAAGGGCTGGTTTCTTGGACGGTGGTCCCTCGATAGCGTTGTCGGCAATAAAGGGGGCTTTGATCGTCAGGACGCCATCTTTAGATAAAGTCGAGGCCAGTGCTTCGGTCACTATGCCCTCAGGCAGAGTATAATGGCGGGAGAATTGATGGAATACTCGGGAAGTGTCATTCTTATCCTCATGTTTGGCTTCGATTGAGAGTTCATTTCCGTCCGTTTTCACATGAATTTCTTCTGGTTTGAATGTACTGACATCCAGTTCGAGCAGAAATTCCCGACTGCCGTCCTCGTTAGTGATAACTGGTTTCATAAATGCCTCCAGCCTTTGTGTGTGTGAATTATTGCCTTCAATCAGCTGGTTCGGCGGTGTAAGACGAAGCATCGCTGATCGCATGTCTTGGTGCATCTTTGCAACTTCTCGGTGAGCGTCTTCGAAGATGTCATCGAAGTAGTGGAAGTCGAGAAGAGCAGGAGTGTGAACCCGTTCGAGCGACATGACGCGGCTTGGTGGTTGTCTCGTTGACTGACGCTCCAATGCGGAAGTAAATACACAGGCAAGGCCAAGGTCTAGCCCAGAACAATCCAAGCTATTTTTACAAAACTTGTCACAGAAGTGAAATGCCCGTGTAATGGATCCGTTCCACACGTCTTCCAATTGCCTTAGATATCTTCTCCAGTGCTAAATGAAGACACACTGGGTGCTTTCTTATCGAAAACTGCGCTAACGAAAATATTCTCCTCTCGTAAGCTCGAGACTAGGTCACTCGAAAACGAGGCCCGGCGCGAAATTAAAAATTTCACCAATCTCGTTACAATCATATCTTAGTTCTCGCTACACTAATCAAAGCTTTGTTTATCGGTGGCGAGAACTAAGAACTGATCTAAATGAGATTGAACGTTCACGCACCCCAGACCGAAGCGTGAGGTTTCAAATGATACATTTAGCGCGGTTAAATCTACAGGTAACCTACCTCTACATTGAAAACACGGTATGTTTATCGCCATTCTACCATGACTAAATAAAACGCGAACTCTTTGGTGTTAGCAAATATACTGAGTGAAGCGGCATGGGTTGAGTCCAGTGTTTTGAGTGGGTTATCGATCTGAATTACGGAATCACCGAACAAAATATGGCGCTGTATATACTCAAGCAGTTTGTTTACACCCTAATACATTGAAAACACAGTATGTTTAGGCTATCTCCTAATTAACATGTTAAGGCTGTTAAAAATAAACGTTTCTCGGGCACGCTGTTCTCAAAAGTGAATGAGGGAGGTCACGACTGCATGCTTGGTAATGTGTATTTATAAACTGAAAATAACAGCTAGAGATGAGGATTTTATATGTTCTTCCAACGAAGAATGCCAACAAATACAACTAGCCACACATTGAACGGAAAACGTTTGATTTCCTCTTTTATGGATCACAGTCTTCTTCATATGAAATTGACATACAAATAACTGACGCTTTAATAGCATTATACAAATGAGTGAGTGAGTTGGGTTTAACGCTGCTTTTTAACATTCCAGTTATATCACGGCGTGTCAGCTTAATGTTGGAGGAAAGCCCGAAGTGACTTTTACCACTTCGGTGAAACCCACGAGCACGGGTATGGTACTGACAAACCTAGAAACATAATCGGAGCGAATCAGAACTTTACAAAAAGCCTAGACCAAATAAACGTTTTAATGAATGGAAGGTTTTATATCAACTTAATTAGGTATAGTTTGTATAATAGTAAAGAACATTATATATCTACCAAGGGTTCTCTTATAGGGAGGCTATTGGAAGGAACTGGTGTATCAGTTCTCCTAATTTCTTGAGTTCTGCTGGTCAGTTTGAGCAAACCAAAATTGAAGTAAATCAACAAATTTCCAGTCATAGGATCCACATTGAAAGACATATCAAACGAGTAAAAGAGAACCATCTACTAAATGGTACAGTTCCCTTATCAATGGCTGGGTCAATCAGTCAGCTGCGAGGTGTAGTAAACTTACTAACTCTGTTTAGAGTGAGTGAGTGAGTGAGTTGGGTTTAATGCCGCTTTTAACATTATTCCAGTTATATCACGGCGTGTCAGCTTAATGTGGGAGGAAAGCCCGAAGTGATGCAGGTCTAAGACGTTTACCACTTCGGTGAAACCCATGGTATGGTATGGTACGGTGCTGACAAACCTAGGAACATAGTTGGGGGGAACCGGAATTCGAATCCACAAGCATAGCTTTCTTGCGTGCCAAAGGGACGCAACTCTGCAAAGCGAATCGGGGCGCAACTCTGTTTAGAAGGCCCCTTATAGCCAAGTGAGACAAGCAATATTCATCATGTTACAGCTCTTAGCCTTGAAGATCAAATGTTGATATCTGATTGTTTTAACAGCAGTTTCGCCAACATTTCATTTGCCGTATTCGACCCATTATGATAACATGCTTCAACCAAGTCAGCGAGGCCCACAAACCGATCCCGTTAGTCGCGTCTTAGGACAAGCAGGGGTTGCTGAAGACCAACTAAAGTAATCATTACTTATTTACAATATATAAGATAATTAATAATTAATGTTCATCATATCTATCTGACTTACATATTTTCATACAGTACGTGAATTTATTTTTTGAAAATACTTCTTTCTGAGTGAACGTCTTTGCAGCGGAATCTGTAGCCATTCTACAAGCGTTTAGAAGGTGGGGCAAATGTCAACATGAAGCAATCATTTTTATATTTCAGTGGCATCCATTTAAGGCATTGAGTCTGCAATTAATGGGTCCAGAAATGAAAAGTTTGACAAACCAAGTATACCTCACGTGATTTGGTTGGGTTCCAGCACGTGTTAGTCTGCAGCCTGAATAGTGAGAACAGCTGCTCGAAATTCATTAGTTTACTAAATTAGCTGGCATGACATCAACTTAATTAAAGGTTAAAGTTATGGTATGATGCCGGTTAGTTTTAGGAGCACATTACTGTTTCTTGTCTATTTCGATTAATTTGGGAAACGAACTAATATACGACACGTTCATGTTATGGCTACTCGTTGCGAGGTTTGTTTGTTTGTTGTGGTGCACACTACTGGGAGACAAGTGCACATTACTTGGCGTTTTGCATTGCAATTAGCCCCTTACTGTGCCATTTTAGAGATCGATATGTGTGCTGCTTGAAGTGTTATTTTGAAAAATATGTTGGTGGTGAACTAGTCTCTCACAAGATTGGAGTTACCTCCCCTATATGCACAACAGTATAATCACCATGGACTAGATCACAACTAAATACGCCCTTAATATATTGCATTTGTCTCACATTTAGAATGAGTGCTTTTATTAAGGATTTATAATGTATTTTGAGTACCGTAATGACTGTAATCTGCAAGGTTAACTTGATTTGTTTGTTGTTTTTGTTTTGTTTGTTGTTTAAAGGGGCACTGATCTAACGCAATTCCCCGGGACTGGTTGTTGCCTTTGTTATTGTCTTTTCCCAGTGAGTACCCGGATGTATAGCAGAAATCTAGACTAGTTCGCGACCACTGCTACGCTATTCGTTAGCGCATTAGTCACTTTTATGGGTAGTAATAAGGGCGTATGGTCACATTGATCAGCAAAATGAAATACAGTTTTCGAGATAATATGGAAATGTAGGTATCTTTGTGGGTAGCATCGGTAATGGTGACGAAGTTTTGATAAGTCACTTGCTTGGTAATTTTGCGATTTTCGTTTATACTATTTCGACTTGCAACACAAAGTAAATATTTCAACTGAGCTTTTTTTATAGTGTGTATATTGTTTTACTGTCAAAATGTGTAACAAATTTATTAAACTGAAAAACATTTCCATCTGTATTATTATGATAACGAATTCCAAACATTTTGACGTTTAATGTCATCACCAAGAGACTGAAAATGTTACGTTGAAAAGTATATTTCTATGTTGTTTGGCTTCTAATCCTACATAATAATCTGTTGTCATGTTTGTAGGCCCTTTTGATCGTCTTAATCAATCTGGACAGATATTTTAGTCAAAATGACTGAAATATTTACACATTTTATAAATTGCCTGAGAGATTCACATTTTACAAATTTACGGTAATTTATACACGCTTACAAAGTAAAAGACCTGTGAAAATAACGTCTATCGCGCATTGAAGAATTTCCCAACCAAGACGTATAGAAACAAGAACGAACGTATAAATTTTAGGCAGCTGCCTTGTTCGAGGAATGTATCCGTGAATATCCACACAACGGAACAATATCCCACTCGTCTGCAGCTGTACAAAGAAACTTATTCGATGTCACGTGTTTCTGTAACAATCAAATATTTTAAAAGATATATATCGTTTCGGGATATTATAACCCGTGTTCGTTTCTCAACTGATCACTTGGATTGTTTCAGGTGTTTCACATAGGTGTCAAGTCTCAAGGGTCGGCTGAGAAAGCCCACGTGACAACTATTTTCATAATGCCACGGTTCCTAAAATTCCATTGAGTGATTGATAACAATGATCAATCAATCAACGTATTATCAGTTAACCCTTTGAACAAAGTATGTTGTTTTTACAGCGGCACTTCACGCCATGATATGAGTTTATTCCCTTTGTTTTAGTAAACCTAGACATGTAAGCACTCACTTTTTACATATCCACTGTGCAAGATAACAGTGATTAATCAATCAACGTATTTTCTGTTAATCCTTTGATGACTAGGAACGATCCGTTGAATTAAAAAAAAAAGTAAATCAAATGATCATTCATCTCTTGCTGGGCTGCCACGTGCATATTACAAAACACACATTTCACCCCACTTCAAACCTGGATTTAGATTGAATAATTACCCCAGACAGAATAAATGCCAAATGGGAACCTTTGTCAGGTAATCTAAGTGGTGCCACCACTAATTGTACCTGTAATAAATTCATAAACTGAGCATCAAGTGAATGACGACAAATACACAAGTGTAGGGTTATACGAGAAAACATGGATGACAACAAGGGAGTAGTAATCGTATTACCGACGCAATCCGAAATCCGAAAATGCTTTCACGGCATGGATACTTTTTTTTAGTATTAAACAATAATCATCTGGGGTATTTCCAAATGACATCCAATGAGCTCCGCCGTTCTTTTTGTCTGTTTGTAGGCTGAAGAAATTAATTAACATGCGCCCTTTGTCGAAATCTTTATACATCACAGTTAACCAATCAGTGTTTATGCAAAAAATGCGTAAAACAAATATTGCCTCCAGCCTCCAAGTTTATTTAGCAGTCCTTGCAGACGGTAGCTCAGTCTCTATTCACGCTCAGTTGCGTTGCGTATCATCCGGGTACTCACGGGAAAAAAAACATTAACAAAGGCAACAACCAGTCCGGGGAATTGCGTTAGATCAGTGCCCCTTTAACGTCACACGCAGCAATATTCCGGCTGAATGACGGCCGCCTGTTAAAGATCGAGTGTGGACCAGACTATCCAATGATTGATATCATGACCACCGACCATGACATGCATCAACTAAGTCAGCGAGCCATACCACCCGATCCCGTTAGTCGTATCTTGCGACAAGCAGCGTGGGTTGCGGATGACTGGTCAGTTCTCACCAGGATCTTCACGGTAGGGTTGAAAGGTGCACCTAGCCAGTGTAATGGCATGGATCAGGTGAGCGAAAAGTGTGTCGCGAAACGAAATATGTGCTATGTATATGGCAGATCATGGGGAAATTGACAAGAAATTTGCCAGGGTTTTCTGGGATTGCATCAATGTTGGTTGGGGCGCTTATTTAAGTGCGAGGATGTTAGCCGGGCAAATGTCCTTTCTTCCGTGACTAAGATTGCAGGTTGAGGTGTTTATTTTGTCAAACAGCAAGTGCAGTTGGAAGTCACTCCTATTCCTGCCTCCCTGTCCGTAACCAGGTTGTCCCGGAATCACTCGTGGCCAACTCGCGTCATTCCGGGATAACTCTTTATGCAGGTTACGGAAAGGCGCGATTGCTGACGAATGACACGGGTGGTCTCGAATACCTCCGCTGGCAGCATGTCTCTGTGGCGCAATCGGTTAGCGCGTTCGGCTGTTAACCGAAAGGTTGGTGGTTCGAGCCCACCCAGGGACGTAGTAATTTTGTTTCTTTCATCTTTTATTTCACAAATGTTCTGAAATATATTTGGTTTCATTTATTCGTATTCTGCATAAGTCCATCATTTGTTTTAGAGAGAAATGAATTGTTAACGAAGATAGTTAATACAACCAGAGTTTTTTAAAATAGTTTCTGACAATATGATTAAAACACAACTTTGTATTCATATTCTTTTTATTTCAGTGGTTGAGTCATGATCTACAAGTAGGAACTCCATAAATATAAAACTATATATAACTGAACACATCCCTGTAACCAATGGTTCATGAATATTGTTAGGGTACAGCTTTGAATTCTTGTGCACTCAATCACTTACTTTAAGTTAACATATTTACAGCTTCATAATAGGGGTTGGGTCTGCAGCCTGCACCAGACTACTGGTCCTGTACTAGACTTGGGGAAAAAAACCTAGTCTAACTAGATTTTCACTTGTCTTGGACTAACAAAGCTGTGTCTATGCCAGGATAAGTTTTTCAACAGTGTTTCAAATAAATACAAAAACAAACAATGTTTTCAAATATAGGTTTACTAATAAAACTATTATTGCTTTCAGTACTGAATATGTATGATTCAGGACTACCACAGTGCTTACCATGTTTCTTTTAGGCACACCATTATGCTGAAAGGCCTTTTTACTGCATCAGCTGGATAGCTCATCAGACACTGTGTAGGTTTATTGTATCCAGCCATGGAAGCAATGCCATGCAGCCATACTGTTGACCATCAAAATACTTGCTGCACGAGAATTAAATATAAATATTACTTCAATCTGTTCCAAAACATTTTGAGACTGAACTTGTCTCTCAGCATTATTTTCAGTCAATTTTAGTGTTTTAATTTGTGCGCTAACTAGACCGAACAGAATCGAATTAGAATTGAAAGACTCATGCTTCAGACAAGTGGCTAAAGTAGCAGATTGTTACTTTAAAATAGTTTCAAGTTCCGTATAGCCAAACTTTGTAGAGCAAGATCACATGCTTTATGCATACATTTGAGTATGGATGTGAATAATTTGGACTATGAGTTCCCAGTGACGCACAAAAATATAAATGCATGTTTGAATCATAAACAGCAAATCCATAGTATTAAAGCTGCAAATAAATGTTTAATTTTTGTCCTAGAGTTTCTTTAATTACTATGTTTTGTTTTAAACAAGGGTAACCCCATCAATAGCTAGCTTCACAGATCCTGGACACAGACATGGGTCTCGAGGTCTCACTGGGACCCCAATCTCATGCCTAGGACCCCACAACGGGATGCCTGAGAGTGTGCACCCTCCATCACTGGGACCCCGATCTCATGCCTAGGACCCCACAACGGGATGCCTGAGAGTGTGCACCCTCCATCACTGGGACCCCAATTTCATGCCTAGGACCCCACAACGGGATGCCTGAGAGTGTGCACCCTCCATCACTGGGACCCCGATCTCATGCCTAGGACCCCACAACGGGATGCCTGAGAGTGTGCATCACCCACAACCAGCAAGGCCCAGGCAAAGTCTCTGGAACTGCCTGTGATACTATCACATACATACAGTAGACCACGGTTATAACAAACTCAAAGGGACCAATGATATTAGTTTGATATAACTAATAGTTATAACTGTAGTTCATTATAAGCATATATACAGCAAATGGCAGGGAACAAATAAATATGTTTGTTATATCCATCAGTTTGTTATAAGCGTGTTTGTTATAAACATAGTTTACTGTATTTTACAGAGGTGATATACATAGTAAAATCCTGCATTCAGACAATGACAATGTACAAAAATACGATTACATAAATACAAGTCATCTAAATAAAATTGGAGAAGTAATACTACTTCCTGTACAGATGAGATACAATCTAGATCAGCAGTGCTGTGAGCTGAATGCTCAACCAGGTCCTAATGTCCTGAATGTCCTAATGTGTGACATGGCTGACTGTAGAACGCCATGATGGTGTGGAGCCCAGCTGAACTCCGGAACTACTGTTTGCTGGTGCACGTGATGCAACAACATTCACTCGCTCCTTATCCACGCTCTCAAGGAAGCCTAACAGTGATGCAGAATTCAAAAATATTCTGAAGTCAGGTATAATAAATACTGTAAATCATGAAATTAATGCGACTGTCCCTTAGCATTATAAAATTGGGTAGGTTTCTTGGCAGGATAAAACCAAGTGATAAAAACGGTTTTCATTGGGGTCTATTAGAGATAAAGATTTAAATAAGAAAAGGTCATGTAGTTACTAGTAACTTTCAATGTTAGTGTTTACTGATATGGACTTGGCCTTGTCTACCAGCTACTGTTCAGAATTGACCATTGAGGTTCTGGAGAAAGTACTGGGACAACTGTTATCATATCAAACACCAGGATTCTATACTTCCCTATATCTCAATAATCCATGCATCTATTGGAAATATCTACAAATGGCATTGGGCTCATTTTAGTGAGTGTCTGCTACCTGCCTAAAGTGTGTACAATAGCACCTGATGCTGCACCTGGTGGTCACATCATAGGATGCAGGGGGAGCAATCGAAAGGGTTGTGAATCACTGTCGTGGGTCACCTTGCAAATCAGTTGGAGGCAGATAGTGCCATTCTGCAGTTCGAACCTTTTCAGTCACCAAATTCAAGTACTTTTCAAGACTGCCCCTTCAAAATTAATATTCATGCAAACTACACAAAGGGAGAGACCCGTCACTGTTGTACGCGTAGAGGGATGAAGGGGCTTGACTAGCCCCTGACACTGTTGTACTCGTCTTGCTCCCGTCACTGTTGTACGCGAAGAGGGATGAAGGGGCTTGAGTAGCCCCTGACACTGTTGTACTCGTCTTGCCCCCGTCACTGTTGTACGCGTAGAGGGATGAAGAGTCTTGAGTAGCCCCTGACACTGTTGTACTCGTCTTGCTCCCGTCACTGTTGTACGCGTAGAGGGATGAAGGGGCTTGACTTGTCCCTGACACTGTTGTACTCGTCTTGCCCCTGACACTGTTGTACTCGTCTTGCCCCCGTCACTGTTGTACTCGTAGAGTGATAAAGGGGCTTGACTAGCCCCAGTCACTTTTGTACTCGTTTTGTCAGTCACTGTTGTACTCGTAGAGGGATGAAGGGGCTTGACTAGCCCCTGACACTGTTGTACTCGTCTTGCCCCTGTCATTGTTGTACTCGTCTTGCCCCTGACACTGTAGTACTCGTCTTGCCCCTGACACTGTAGTACTCGTCTTGCCCCTGACACTGTTGTACTCGTCTTGCCCCTGACACTGTTGTACTCGTCTTGCCCCTGACACTGTAGTACTCGTCTTGCCCCTGACACTGTAGTACTCGTCTTGCCCCTGACACTGTAGTTCTCGTCTTGCCCCTGTCACTGTAGTACTCGTCTTGCCCCTGACACTGTAGTACTCGTCTTGCCCCTGACACTGTAGTACTCGTCTTGCCCCTGACACTGTTGTACTCGTCTTGCCCCTGTCACTGTAGTACTCGTCTTGCCCCTGTCACTGTAGTTCTCGTCTTGCCCCTGTCACTGTAGTTCTCGTCTTGCCCCTGACACTGTTGTACTCGTCTTGCCTCTGTCATTGTTGTACTTGTAGAGAGGGATGAAGGGACTTGACCCGTTGGTTCCGAGACAGCCCGAGGCGGATGCCAGCAGAGGGGGATGTCATAGTTCTGCTCCCAGCAGCTGACTTGCACGAACTTGAAGAAGCTGAAATGAAGTGAACATGTGTTGACTACAAATAACAGGTGCAAGGCTTAATAAATTTTTAAAAAAACTATTTGTGAGTGCAGATTATTTAAAATTCAAATAAACAAAACCACAGGCACTTGATGCCAGAAAATGTTCTGTAGTGCCTGAGATTCAATCAAGCAGTGATATTCAGGGATATCCAAGACAAATGTGTCCCTCACGATCAGCAAGGCTCACCTGGTGGTGTCCACGATGTCTTGTGTCCTGGGATGCCTTTCATTCTGCTCTGTGGAGAGACGGAAGCAACGCTTGGTGAGGAAACTGATTTCCGTGCAACTGATGTTGTCTTGCCAGTGGTTGACTGAAGTTGAGGCTTTGTGGCAGGCCTTTGAGCTGTGCCTGTTGCTGGGGACACAATGCAGTTATTCACAGTCAAAATGCACAGTTTCAATTACAGTCAAGACCCGTTAATCCGACTGGTTGGTTGCATATGATAACGTCGGATTAACGAGTATGTCGGATAAACGAAAGTAGGTAGTATCAACGTTCATGATCGAAAATAGGACAATTACACAATAGATAATGATTCAAACAACTTGAAATTAAAAAGGGAAAAAGGAAATATTCATATTGTTATGGTGCATTGTTAGCAGAATATGTTTTCTAATCATGCAACATCTAAAGTTTGTTATGGACTGTATGACTGATTCAAATTATTTTTCAAAGAATAGTCTGGAATGGAAGTGGACAATTTGAAACTAGTGCCGCAATGCTTAAGAAAGCTCCTTTCTTAGTGGCTAATGTCAACTTCCTGTTTGTAATTTCATTGGTCGGTCAAAGTTCGCGAAAGGTCGTTCTGACGTGACATGTAATGGGATGTATTCAGCAGTAGCGTGTATCCGATTTTAATGAGATTGAGGTAATCTAGGCATGTGATTAATCCTGTTTTGTTTATCGCTGATCGCTGTGTAGGATTAAGGAGATGAGTGATTTCAGCAATTCATTGCAAATTAGGTGTGTCAGAGTCGGAGTGCGAGACTGTCGGTTTAACGGGTCTAAATGGCACTGATTTAATTGGTTCCCATCATTTGTGTCACATAAAGCTGATTGTCAGATTAACGAATGTTGGATTAAAGAGACTTAGTGTCAGCTTGGTGGGCGGAATCCCTGACGTGATGCACAGATAGAGACCGACAAGACATAAGTATGACATATAAGTCATCACTAGTATCCACTGTAGGGATCCTGCGGTACCAGGAACCTACACTTGTTGTTACGGTATGAGGTTACTAAATAGACTGGTTAAGAATTTACTTAATCCTGTAAGCAAACATACAGACAGAAATGATTGAAAACATTTGATCTTAACATTAAATCAACTGGCTCGGGCTAGCTGGTTTGTGCAAGGTTTTAATTTAATGGCTGCTAACACTCAAACTATGTGGGGTAATTTAGGTGTGCAGTAAGGCATTATAGTATGTAGTCTGTGTATAATCAGTTTTACTTCATTTAAAACTTAAGCATTGAAAAATATGTTCCATTCCTCGTCGATCACAATAACAAAGTATGGCTTCCTTGTGCTTCACTGATTGTGAACAGAAACATATAAAGCCACTTAAATAAAGTAATGATGACAGCTAGCTGCAGGAAACTCTGCAGAACTACTTGAGTGTTTCTGTTACTGAATTGAATGAAGGTCACATGCACAGAATTCAGTTATTCATAAATCTTTGAGGTTCAATCAGTAAAAATGGCAATAGGAACACCTTGAAACATGTTGTGTCAATTCATATATAATAATGATAATTGTTTTAAGAAAAGACAGACACTTTTGAAGTGCCTGTTAAAAAGGCTAGACTAGAGTGATGACAGTAATTATGAGTGATACATAATTAATCTTGGGTGGATCCAAATCTGTGCATTTGGAGACTTTGTTGAAGGGAAGAAACAGATTGTGATACAGCTGTCAGTTATCTTGTCAGTTATCTGATCTTGTTATCAGGCCAGACAGCTAGTACTTCACAGTTAGCACACATGGCCTAGCAGAATTCATCTCGACATCCTGGTGTCATGATAATCTCGTGTCAATTGTGAGCTGACTCAATTTCTTGTAGCGACTATTTATTCCGAAATACAGAGCCATGTGTCATGCAAGTAGTGTGTACTGATGAAAATTCATTGTTGATTCACTAAATCAATCCACATGACTTCATGCATTGTCTTCACTAACAATAAAAAGTTTGTTCTGAATTTTGTGATTTGCCAGAAAGAGAAACCTGCTATGTTTGGTACATGGGGATTATGGCATCATTGATTCAATATGTCATAATAATACCATCTTCCTGAGGCAAGGGGGTTATACTTTGGCTGGACTAACGAGTCAATGCATAGTTCAATCAAAATCGCGTAATGAAATCGACATCTCGTTCGTAAACTGCCATGCAGATTTCGGTTGATTGCAGGATTAGCAAAGAATGTGTACTCAGAGTCAGCAGATAGTTTTCAAATCTTTTTATGTTTTCATCAAGGTGCTCACGTGATCTGATGCTCACAATAGATCTCGATTATAGATCAGATTGTCTTGACTGGGCACTGCCATTTTGTTTGAACATAAATGGTCAATAGGCAGGACATAAAAGGGACATAACTAGAAATTCCTGCCTAGTTCGGCAAGAGTAGAAACTTTAGTCAGTTAACTATCTTGCCTCAGGAAGATGTAATAATAAATTTGAAACCTCACACTGTTTCACAAGAAATGTATATTAACAGTTACTTTTACCTTTTGTAGCCGGAACAGGTTTTGTCTTGGTTGCAGCAGCAGGAACAGGTTTTGTCTTGGTTGCAGCAGCCAGAGCTGGTTTTGTCTTGGTTGCAGCAGCCGGAGCTGGTTTTGTCTTGGTTACCGCTGCAGGTTTAATTGTTGTAGACAGGACCTTGCTAGCTTTAGACTTGGATTTGCTGCCATCATCAAAGTCGCTGTCATCACCTTCATCAAAACTCTGGTTGCTATCGCTATCACTGTCCGCCTCGAACTCACTCCCTGCCAGTAATAATACAAATGGATTATTTCTACCATAAATGTTTGAGTGAGTCTGGTTTAAATCAGTATTTCATGGCGTGTCAGTTTGATGTGGGAACAAAGCCTGAAATAGGGAAGGGCCTTGACATGAACCACTTTGGAATATGAGCACATATGCAGTGCTGACAAATCTAGAATTGTTTTTAGGATGAACCAGGATTCAAACCCAGGAGTGTTGTGGTTCCTTAGACGACTGGGCCACCCTTGCATCATGACTCCTTACAGGACTGGTGTGATGTGAATGTTTATTTATGAAACATGAAGGAACATTCCAACGGTATTCTGGTGACTGTTCGCTGGGTTGTCTGTTCCAGACTTGAATATTTACATGTTGTCATGATACTGTGTTACTGCTGACTGCAGTGTTGAACAAAACAGAAACACAGCACCCTAGTATCACCAGGGGAGGTTTACAGGTCAGGTCAGGTGAAATGGGGTTTAACTGCATGTTTAAGATTATTGCACTTATATAGCGACGTGCATACACGTGTGTCTGTGCGTGAGGCTGCTTGTACAGGTCCAGACTAATGCCGATTAAATAGTGCTCGCCCACCGAGATACCATGCCAGTTTAACATGAATACCCCACTCAGACACAGTATCCTGACCCCGAGCCGGCCAGTCCTTGTTTCAGCATCCTTGTATTCCCTGAGATTCGAATGACGTCAACTATGCCGTCCGGATGACAGAAACAATACACTGGTACGCGAGAATGGATATCTGCACAAGTGCACATATGACTTTTGTGAACTTGGTTATTTCTAACCCTGATGGTTATAAACAGATAAATGACACCAGACAGTACATCCAAGTACACATTTTAAGCTTGTGAATGAGTTGGTTCTTATAGATTTCTTCAGACTTATTCTCTAAGACTTTAATTATTGTTGACACAAAACAACATATGTTAACAAAAGGTTAACAAATATGTTCAAAGTGTAGTAATCTCATTTGAACACTATTGTCAATGTCTGTATCGCTACACATTCTGTCCTGCAGACTGCCAAACCGGGACAGCAATAACAGGAAGTGACCCTACGCTTGAGAGCAATATGGGTCGCCTTGCTTTTTTAATACTTTTTGGTCCCTTCTTCTTCTCAGGCAATCGTTCCCTTAACCCGTAGTTTAAACACCTAACAGAAACTGTACAGAATACCTGTATCAAAATTTGACGGTGTACAAGGCAACCGTAGCTGAATGTATATGTTTACCTTCAGAGTCACTGTCCACATATTTTGATTTCTTCGGTGCACTTGCTGTGACTCGCCTCCGTTTGGATGGCTGCTCGCCAGACAAGATGTCCGACTCAAGGACTTGTATGACTTCCTCCTCCTCGGCCGGCCGCTTCCTTGCCGCGCTGACATGCTGCAACTGATGGTCTGAACCTGGCTTGAAGTCAGGGTCTGGTTGTTCCACTAGTCCAGTGTTTCCATCTGATTCTGTCACCGAAGTCTTGATGCAAGAGGGTGGCGGGGCACTCTCAACTAGGAGACATAGAAAACATGCTGACATAAGACAATATATTCCTGAATGTATGTGTCTGGTGTGTGTGGCGTGTGGTGTGTGTGTGGTGAGTGAGTGAGTGAGCGAGACACACAGAGATATATATTGTGGGGTGGAAGTTTAACAAACCGCTGACAAATTCTACCATGCACTGAAATTCATATTTTTGACTTACAAGTGGTAGAGTTGAATTTGATGCCACATATCTTTTTTCAGTTTATCATGTTTATCAGAATTGCAATTTTTTGTTTTATATTTAAACATGTTAAATCAGTTTTCCCGGCATCACTTTTTGTGGCAGTGGTCGGTGGTGCCATGGCACTGTAGCTCACCTGAATATGAAGTCAACATTTATAATGTCAACAAAGACAGCCATTGAGAATTGGCGACAGCATTGACCATGTTGACATCTAAATGTTTTCTGCATTAATACTGAGGGCTAAAACCTAACCCTACATTCTACAGATTTTGAAAAATATGTCATCAAAAGAACATGTGAACTAAAACGTGTTAACTCTGACCTGTGACTGTGACTCGATGAGACTTGTCATCAGGATTTACAACCTCACTTCCATCGCTGGACGCTTGAGATTCACTGGCAGACAGGTTCAGCGCCGCCTGGAGGTCTCGCTCAAAAAGCTTCTCCTCCAATGACAGCCTACAAACAGTGAATGAATGGGTATGTCATGGTGTGTCAGATTCATGCGCAGGAAGGTCCAAAGTGACACAGGTCATAAACAGGACCAGGTATGGTGCTGACAAACCAGGGATCGTAATCTGGGATTATGGGATTCAAACCCAGGATCGATCTTCAGATCAATAAGTTGCTTTCTGTTGTGTACTGTCCGACATAAACATGATAAAGAGAAGGTCACATGTATCAACTTTACAAAACAAATACATGCAAACAGACTTCCTAGCAGATTGCTTGAACAAATAATTTTTGTTTTTTGTTTGAATGTTGTTTACCACCGCACTCAGCAGAATTCCAGCTATATGACAGCAGTCTGTGTGGACCACACAATCCATTGATTGACATCATAAGCATCGATCTACACAATTGGGATACGATGACATGCATCAGTCAAGTCAGGGAGCCTCATTGTCACCACATCAGGGTGCGTTTTCATTCTGCGTTACCACCTGCACCAGGTGCAACCAAGTAAATTAATCAGGTTGCACCACCAAAATTGTCTTCACCATTTTATCATGAATTTAAACTCTGTATTTTCAGTTAGTTTTAATATTAAATAAACTCAAAGAGAAAATAAACTTGAGAATGTGCTCCAGTATTTTATTTTGAGGAAATCTGTATATGGCTTTAAACATCTTGATATCCTGCACTGGGTACAACATGCACTAGCAATGTTTTACCTGCACTGGTGCAGTTGGATATAGTGAAATCAATCCCTGCACTTACAGCAAGCATGGGTTACTGAAGACAAATCAATAATGAGAAAGTATGGTTTTATGCGGCTTTAAGCAATATTCCAGCAATATCACAGCGGGGGCCACCAGAAATGAGCTTCACACATTGTACCCATCGGTGTATGGTTTGTCCAGCACACATGCCAGACGATGCCTCTACCTCTGTGTGTTCTTCTCAGACCTTACAGCCTTCTCCGACTTTCTGCTCTTCTCCTTATTCTCTTTGTTAGCTAGAGTTGACTTCTTCTTTCCCGGTGGTGTTGGGTCGGCAAAGTCATCTGAAGTGGACAGGTTAGGTAGCAGCACAGACACTGGACGAGTGACAACTGACACAATGTGCACCAATGACAGCATCTCACCCTGCTCACAGTTTGCCATCATCCCATCAGTTGCAATTTCTTACTGAATTGAAGTGAAGTGACATATATGAACAGAACATAGAGTGGAGTAGTGGGACGATGCACAGTCATTTATTTTTCTCGATACAAGTATCAACCACAGTCACACACTAAAAAAAAAATATCAGTTCTTATCTTAAAATGCTTAAATGGTTGTTTTAATGACCGTTACACCAAACACTAATTAGTAATGAAAACTAGAAGTGAAAACGTAAATATTTGTATTGTCATCCATTGCGGCATACACTGCAACCTGTAAATCTTAGTTTCTATCACTGGATCATAGAGATAGACTTCAACTTACATCAGTTAAGCCACCCTCATGATCATTCTCATACAGATTAGTTTTTATTAAGTTCTTTTGGAAACTTGTAATGCACTTGCTTAATATGTGAACTGTCACTAGGATATTATGCCAAATTAAATAAATACAAATGAGAAAATGATCTACAAATATAACATTAAGATTTCAACTACAAAATATCTTGTGTCTAGTTTTGTTCTGTTCTACCAAGTGGAGAGGAAAAAGTGAACAACCCTTTTGGTAAAACAGAATAATTTTTGGAGTTACTTGAAACCATCCATCGATCATGGTACTCTATTCTTTGGCGGAAATTTCATTTGCACCTGATGCCGCCACACTTATCCCCTAATTACTACCCTGCAAGCGTGTCCCCTACCGTCATCGCCGTCCCCAAAAGCTGCATAGTTGATTTTCTTTCTCTCTCTGAAACAGTAATCCAATTCAATAACAGCTGCAACAACTTCCCTGACATCTGCAGAACATAGGACACTAGTGAACACTATAAAGAGATATGTCCTACGTAGTCAGCACTTTTCCACCTGTATGACGGCCACCATTATTTAACTGAGTCTGGAAATACCAGTGGTTCACATTAAGATGAGATGGGCATACAAGAAGAAGAAGCAAAAGAAATAACAGAAGTTTCTACCCCACAGACATCCTCAAAACATGTTCATTCAATTACACATTTATACATGCATAACCACATAGGTAGGGAGACATAATCACACACATCAGGACTGCCATGGTATTAATGGCAGAGAGGTACGTGAACTTGATCAAGGTTGAGGTTTAAATCTGTGTTAGACATCACGATACACAGCAAATTATGAAATATGTAAATTGGCCAACCACAAACTTGCACTATGTCAAATTTCATAATGCTGTATGTGAATGATGTAGAAATGATCAATTAATCGTCAAAAACAACATTTTCAATACGGGTCTGACTATGACACCATAGCTGGGATCATGTTCTACAAACTTTCAGCTCCATAGGCAAATAATAGACATTATGCTGTAATTTAAGAGGAGATGGTAAAAGTGTAAAAGTTAGTGACGGACAAACAATACCCCACAACATAAGAAAGTGATATGTTCACTTGACTTTCAGTTAGGTGAGTACAACATCTAGAGTTCCCTTGCTTCCAATACCTCAGCCATGTCACCAGCCATCCCCAACATGCTGGATACGCTACTAGTCTGTTATTTCTAACACTGGAAACCCATCAACAAGTTTCAGAGGACAATCTGACAAGTGACAAGACTGACCAGGTGCTCAACAAGCTCAAAGCATGCAAAGCTGGATACATGTACTTTATTGGTCATTTTCCAAGATCAGAAGTTGTCAGTTTAAAAGTAGTTAGTTGTGTTTTTCTCAAGTATATATTTATGAGTAGACAAACCATTTTTAATATTTTTTACCACTTGTTCTAAACTAACAGGAAAAAAGAGTAATCGATTAGGATATTTATAATAAATCAGTAACCATAGTAATAAGCAACATGACCAAGAAATGAAAACCACACTGGCCTTGCCACCACATGGGTAACTTCGGCTATGTAGTAGGGTCATTATCAAAATTGGTCCTTTTTATGGTCAGTTGAGTAATTCTCAGAAAAGGACAATTTTTGGGGGAAATCGAAAATAGATTTGATTACCAAATACATTCATTTATATAAGTAAACAAGATTTAATCACCTTTTATGTAATTTGTTCCTGTTACATGAAATGTTTTGAACACTTTATTAATTCATATGGCTCATTTATAGTCTTGTCATCATATCTCATTATATCATTATATCACCTAATGTTACAGTCTATTTGACATGTTTGAAGCAAATGAATACACAATTATATGCTAGTAAAAAAAAGCACTGTCAGCATGGTCAGTGGTGTAACCAATCATAAATACCTGAAACAAAAGTCATGAGCCTTTGAAAATTGAGAAGAAACTGAATGGTCCCTTCTCCTGGTCACGTTCTGTGCATGAGGCAAAGTAGCAGACGACATGAAAAGCAGGCAGCAGAACAGTTAAAATGAATTTGTAAGCTTGACTTGCACCATATTTTTTTCTGTTGTCTTTAGTGTAACATTTTTATCTATCACATGTGCGTTGATTCAACAGATTAAGCTTGTTAGATGCATAGAGATTGGTAATTTGTTTTCTTGAGCACATGCTTCTCTGCAGTTGGAGTAGTTGTTATTATAAAAATGCATCAGTATTTAAAATATGTCAGTGGTGTTATGATACACTTATGCCAAATGATGTTACACCGTTGACCATAATATGATGAATAGTTCGAAATATTAAGTTACTGATAAAATAGTTCAGTTATAGTTTAACATACTTAATACACATTTGATCATTTCAAATATGATCAATTCTTGAAAGTAACAGAAAAAAACCTAAACATTCAGGAATTTTTTAACTTACTTTGATTGATTTTGTTACGCCATTGACACAATTCCCACTGACACTTTAGTGATATTTCTTAATGTGGTCCTTCTAATTAAACAAATCTATGTATTTATTGTCATAGTAAAGCTTTTACAAACTGATATAAGTTGTTTTGATAAACTCATCATAAAAATAGATGCAAAAGAAAATTTATGATTACCACACAACACTAGTGTTATTCCAATGATTTCATTAGTTAGTGCCACTGATATAATGAAATGTCTAACATCCTCTTTTTATGAAATGTAGAAGGTAAATGTAATTTAAATGTGCTTTTCATGTATCACAGAAAATAAATATTTTCTTCTTGTTGCAAGAACATCATTCAAACACGGTAAAACATATCTTAAGTTAGTGTTACCCCAATGACAAATTGACATCAATTTGTTTTTATTTACATTAATTCCATTGTTATAATTATGTTATGGGTCTTATGGCGATATATCGTTCCAAGTTTAATAGAAAATGGATCACTTTATATGTAGAACTACCTGCAGCCATGCCTATGTCAAGTGCGAAGAGATGTGGGGTAACGACAAGTGTCATTGGTGTAACACAAACACAAACTGTTTATAAAGGTTTTGATACTTTAATTTGCATTCTTGTTAAGAAATCCAATTTCCATTGCATGGAAATGATACTCAAATACGATATGTGATTTTGTACTTCAGGAGATTTTCTGTAATAAGAAGTGAAAATGTCAGTAGCAATTTTTATTTTTTTTATTTGAGTAACGTTTCTGGTCAGTGGGGTATCACTGATTTCATTGGTGTGACTCATACTAATTTACAAATTCTAATTTTTAGTATTGTCCTTATTAAACACATGACCTATTAAAGCATAATATAACAATAATCTGAAAAATGAATTTAAACAATAGAACTACATGAACTTTGTTATTTGAAATAATTTATCTGTTTATCTAGCAGAAACATACTTTTTCTTAAAACAATATTCAATTTCACAAATACATTGCTTAGTAGACAAGGCAACTAAAAACTGCTTGCCTTTACGTAACAGATTCGATTAGCTGTATCAGTCAACAGAAACAACAGTTTCATTGTGGACATTTGATTAAATAACATTATCAATATTGTTACATCTTTCGGTACATTTAACATGTTATAATTAAAAACTATAGATTTTTTCAAATTTTTCATTGATTTGCTGTTTGATTAATCAGTACACTTGATTCACAAGGATTTTAAGTCATGTGTGATGTTGGTTAAGTTTAAAATTAGGCTACTTTATTTTGATCAAATGACGTCATGAAAAACAGGATCAATAGCCAATAGCTCAATTAAGTGGTGACATCATGGCACTTGGAGCAGTATTTCAGTACTATCACTGCATGTCAGCCTATTGTGGGATGAGATGAAGCACAAGTAGGATGCTGCACCTGGATGTTCATTATGCTGGAGACATGCTCACTCACTGTTATGACTATAGCAGAACTTTTACCATGTCCAACAGACTTCATGATTTTAGGTAAGTATTTTTAAGGAAGACAAAGAAAGTGAAACACATCCATGCTATTACATAAGCATGCTGTCATCATTATGCATAGGGCGAGGTACTAACTTCAAATTCAAGACCCTTGTACATGTTGTAACATTGTTTAAACAATAAAAACCGAAGTGTTGTTTTACGTCCTTTTCAGGGTAATTATTGTTTGAAAAGACCTCAAGGTAATCAGTGGAAAACCTGTGGAATACCCACATTCCTTGCATCCCTGATGCACCACTACATTACCATGGTATTGTAAATGGCAATTAGGTAAACTAGTCCAAACTAATGTTGATGTGCATTCAGTGCAGTTGTTAGGTGACTGAATTACTGGCAGAGAAGAGCAAGATATGTGCAAGGTAAGTCATTAGACATGTTAGAGAACACATTGAGCAGAGAGACAAGACCAAGAAGTGAATACTGTACCTCATTCTGTTCTATTTCTGCAAAAACAATCATTGATAAGTAATAATACATCATATACATGCAAACAAAAACTGAATAACTAGTGACGTTTTTTCAACATTGCTCAAGGGGTAATGTAGGCCTGGTTATATTCATTCTAGATGCCATAGTTACCATAGTTACAGACTGATTAATAAATGCTATTACCATGATTACCTGACAATCGTCTTAACATATTTAAATTCCGTAAAAGCTTCTGAGAAACAGAGTTATCGTATTCATTTTATCCATCTTAATAAAACTTTCACGTTTCCTAATAACACGTCGCAAAATAAAATCCTACAAGATACGTACATCACCTTACATCCCCAACACCATGATTACACCAGCTCTTAGTCTTACATGTCTTAAACAATTTCTGAAGTTTATGGTATATGTATATAAAGGATATACCGGTATATACTGCTAGCTGTATCCCACACAAAGAGCACAAGCTCACACAGCCATGAACAGTAAGTGAGTTGGGTTTAACGCTGCTTTTAACAGTATTCCAGTTATATCACGGCATGTCAGCTTAATGTGGGAGGAAAGCCCGAAGTGATGCAGGTCTCAGATGTTTACCACTTCGGTGAAACCCACTAGTACGGGTATGGTGCTGACAAACTTAGAAACATAATTGTGGCGAACCGAGATTCGAACCCAAAATTATAGGTTTCTGGCGTGCCCAAGGGCTGAACTCTGCGCAGCGAATCATAGCCTTAGACGACTGGGCCACCCGTGCCCCCCATAGGAACAGTAGGTGACATGGCAAAAAGGTTGCAGGTCTCACTTTATGTAACAGAAAATACTACAAGCAAAACATAAGATACATACATCATGTACATATTTATGGAAGTGTTGGACCCATGAAGATCCTGGGTAGAATAGGTCTTCAGCAACCTATGCTTGCTGTAAAAGGTGACTATGCTTGATGCAAGAGGCGACTAACGGGATCGGGTGGTCAGGCTCGGTGACTTGGTTGATACATGTTATTGTACATGTTGTATCCCAATTGCATGGATCGATGCTCATGACATCAATCACTGGATTGTCTGGCCCAGACTCGATTATTTACAGACTGCCGTCATATAGCTGGAATATTGCTGACTGCAGCATTAAACAAAATACAAACAAAATGTAACTGTTGACAAATATCAATACTTGTCTAAAGCTATTGTGATGTATTATCATATCATGCGCATACAATATATATTGTGACACTTCATCTTTCAACACATCAGTACCAAGAATGCATTGCTACACTCCCAGGGAATTCCAGATTTCCAAACTAGGTGCTTTTTGGAAGGCAAATTGGGGCTATTTTTTTATACACTTGTTTTGTATTTTTTGTGTATTTTTTATGTAAACATCAAAGTATTAATCATGTTAACAATGAACATGATGAAAATGATGAATTCAATGCAACAATATAAAACTAAGTGTTTATAAGTATTTTCAGAACTCCAGATAAGCTGCGTTTCTGCATCAGAAATGTGCAGTAAAATAAAATCCAAGTGTATCAAATATGCAACGAACATTACAGATACACTACAAAAAATAAAACTTGTGCGTACCATCAAAATATTGTGAAGTAACCCTGCTTATTCAATTAGCAAATCAGCAACTTATTTTAAAATTATAAACAGGTATTCCGTCAACCTTGCCAAACTCCACGATGAGAGTTACATTATGATCATTTGCCACTTTCTTGTGGAAGTATCGTTGTATTTTTGAAGGCAAATTGAACCCACTAGACACCAGTTTGCAGGGACTAGATGAATAGTGTTTTTAAATATTTAACTTAAATATCCATATGTGTAAAAACTAGACATGCTAGAGGGTAACAGAATTTTGAATACCCAGATAGAATTACTGATATCCAATGATTTTAAAATGCATGGGTAAAATACCCACAACACCAAAACCTTATCTGGAGCTCTGATTTTCCTCTTCATTGGTCAAATATCAATAAAATACAAGTCAGCTCTACAAAGCTAAAACATTAACTATATTAAAATGAAAACAGAATCTTTTAATTCCAGTTTGGGAATATTCACTGACATTTTCTGCAGTGCAGACTTGAGCAAAATATCAGCCTCTGAGCAGGTCTAGATGAATTTCAAAACTTCTGATGAGGATATTAGTTAGTCAGAACGAAATCACTTGGCACAGTGCCAACTACTAGGCCTATAAGCCTATGTTATGGTCGCTGCATTGAACGGGTCCAAGATGAACACAGTATAAGCTAGCAAATATAAGCGTGTGATATGTACACGCTCTGTAGGAACAGGCTAAAGGTAACCTTAGTTAAACAAATAGTCATTAAATGTGATAATATTACCTATAATCATAATCATGTAATAATGTATTGACATAAATTCCCTGTACAGACAAAAGATAAAATGGAAGCATAAGGCCAGAGTCTCTGATTAGGCTTAGTTTGTTTCTTTCTGGACACATACCAAGTGTTGCTCACAACACAAATAAAAATATCCCATTACGTCAAAATATCATGTGGCAGGCTGACCGAAAAAGTAGATTGGTTAAAAAAAGAAATCTAAAGAGGTGTGAGCCTCCTAACAGCTGTTCAAATGTCACACCATTACCGCTTAACCATAGGTACACTTTTGTACCGTTCCTGCACTGCAGTCACGGGATTCCACAGCGGTCAGAACACCAGGCACTTGTTTGTGCCTTGCTGTCGTTACTTATCTAACTAACTGTCACAAATCCAGATTACCTTTTTGATCTACGTGTTGACATCACTATTTAACCGTTTATGTCAGTGCCGTAGAAACATCCTGTAAATGTTAACCTTTCTTATAGGCTATATGTTTCACTTTAGCAGACTGAAATTCCCTCCTTTTCATGAAGTAGAGCTAGTTACTATCGTACTCATGTATTTTTGTCATTACAAAAAAATAGAATATATTCAACACATTTTAGTATGTATATTGCTATTATAAAATAAAACTATAGAAACTTCAGACGTAAACACGATAAGGCACTCAAATAATCCGACGTCGCAAAAATAATACGAAACTAAATGTCTTGCAACAAGCGCCACCTGGTGGTGGTAGTGCACAAACGGTACTTTCCATGTCATCAAAGCTGTCACAGTACGGAGGCATCGGAGCGTGAAAAGAGAATCACGTTGGTAGCATAATGACTTGTTATTAATCGCCGAGTCAACACCTTTGCTGAGGTATGTCTATGTTATATGTTTATTGTTTAATGTTTGGTTTCGATGATTTGATAAAGAAGCACATAACTCCATGTTAAAAACTGAAAAGTTCTAGGCCCAGACCTAAACATAACCATAACATAAGGCTATCTGAACATGACTGTTTTATCGGAATATGCATTGTAAGCCTAAATGGCTAAACATCTATTGTAAATGTATCCAATACATATACAAGACATGTACAAAATGGAAATGTAGTGTTCAAATTATTTTTTAATTTAACACTGAGTGACAGTAACACTTAGGGCCAATGTTCTCAACATTATCTCATCTTCATTCGGATGCCGGTAACAATGTATAAAGCGCTGTTTAGATATCTTGGGATACAAAAGAGATAGGAAAGTTATGATTCAAACCTGTACCATAGTCTAAATACAGTTTCATTTGTACAGCAAGCTGCATTATGCATGATTGCCTATGTAGATCTAACGCACATGGGCCTACTGTATTTAAAAACCTGATTGATCGCTGCAGTGTATTTGGTGCGGCAAAGTAATTGAGGGATCACAGATTCCACTTAGCCTAACCTTTTGGTGACTTATTCAGTCCTTAGGCATTCCATGAGGCCTACTACCTTCACCTACAATGACTACATGTTTTGAATTTAAAAGGGCAGTACAAGCAAGATTGATTCATGTTGCTCTATTTGTTGTTGAGTAATACTATTTTCAACAAATTTATATCAATCTACCATGTACAATCACCACAATGGTTGAGTTATTTCTAAGTGCATATATAAGAGAGTTATTCTCTACACATACTGTATTTTGTTATGAAATTGATTTTTTACCACATGATATAAGGTATATTAACATTTAGAACACACTGAACACACGATATCTGTATTGCATCCATGATATGTGAAAGATAAAAACTGTTAATGCATTTTCTGTGAATGGTTGTCAGAACAAACCAATGATCTATCAAATATAGGCCTAACTGATTTCAAACACTAAACACTTCAATGAAGTGATCTACCATTTCAAATGAAACAGGTTTTATCCCGCGGGTGTTGGTGTGAAATAGGACACCCAGTTAATTATCAATAAAATATGGCAGTTACATTGAAGAAGTTTGGATGGGGAAAAAATCAAAGAGAATCTATTCTCTTGTTTCCACTTCATGTTCATCGTTTACATACCACAAAACTGGCTCTTGTTGGTTCATAAGTGTATGGTTTTACGATTTTTTGATGGGTCAAGGGAACTTCTTCGGAATCAGACAATGTATAGGATGGAATGTCATCTCACCCTAAACTGGTACTTGATATCTATTGCGTTGAGACTAGATAGGGACCAAGTTAAATTGATACCTATTACGTCATAATCTAAGGGGGATAACTTAGGCCTGTTGGGAAAACGAAGGCCCCAAAACAGCAACGCATTTTCACACTTATTGTTAACTTACTATTTTCGCTGTGAGAAAAATGAGTGTATATTTTCTAACAATGATATTAACTAACTCTAAAATTGCATTTTGATTCAATAAGAGAGAAATTGATTTTTTGCAAGTACACTTCCTCTTTAAACATGTTATAATGTGCAAATGTTAATATCCATTTGCTAATATATTTTTATCATGTTATGCAAACAAGATGACATGGTAAGTGATTTGCCTCCATGCCCACATAGTAAAGTGTAAATCATATGCCTGAAGGCTTATCATGTTTACAGAACAAATAGACCTTGTGAAATAGAATGGATGATAACAGCCTTTTCTTTATTTCATGTAACTGTTCTATTATGGTTAGTATGGTTTGATGTTAATATCTTGACTTCACTTAGTTTAAAGTTTAATACTCTTAATTCAGCTCAGCAAAATACTTATTTATGTTTAGGATCTCCTGAAATAACCCAGGAAACTAAAAGTTTGTTTTAACTGATCCATCATTGTGAAGTCTGAGGCCTGGTTAAAATGCATTGGAGCCTTCTATTAAGAGTAACTTGGTATTCTTTTGAAGGAGTCCAAGAACTTTAGGTTTGTAGGCGTCATGTTTCAAGTGTCAAGGTGTATTGTATTGTTATCAGGAATCTGATAAATTTTAGATATATATCTATGAGATCTGAGACATGTACATGATGGAAGGATTGCTACCACAATCAACCCTTTTTGTCTATAACACTGCTTGATACACATTGTATTTATGGATCTAAGTAAACATGGTAAACAGTGTCTCACACATAGCTCATGGACTAGCGTACATGTGACAGTGTCTAACACGTAGCTCTTGGACCAGCAGACATGTGGCAGTGTCTAACACATAGCTCTAGGACCAGCAGACATGTGACAGTGTCTAACACATACCTCTAGGACCAGCAGACATGTCACAGTGTCTAACACATAGCTCTTGGACCAGCAGACATGTGGCAGTGTCTAACACATAGCTCTAGGACCAGCAGACATGTGACAGTGTCTAACACATACCTCTAGGACCAGCAGACATGTGGCAGTGTCTAACACATACCTCTAGGACCAGCAGACATGTGGCAGTGTCTAACACATAGCTCTAGGACCAGCAGACATGTCACAGTGTCTAACACATAGCTCTAGGACCAGCAGACATGTGGCAGTGTCTAACACATAGCTCTAGGACCAGCAGACATGTGACAGTGTCTAACACATACCTCTAGGACCAGCAGACATGTCACAGTGTCTAACACATAGCTCTTGGACCAGCAGACATGTGGCAGTGTCTAACACATAGCTCTAGGACCAGCAGACATGTGACAGTGTCTAACACATACCTCTAGGACCAGCAGACATGTGGCAGTGTCTAACACATACCTCTAGGACCAGCAGACATGTGGCAGTGTCTAACACATAGCTCTAGGACCAGCAGACATGTCACAGTGTCTAACACATAGCTCTAGGACCAGCAGACATGTGGCAGTGTCTAACACATAGCTCTAGGACCAGCAGACATGTGGCAGTGTCTAACACATAGCTCTAGGACCAGCAGACATGTGGCAGTGTCTAACACATAGCTCTAGGACCAGCAGACATGTGGCAGTGTCTAACACATAGCTCTAGGACCAGCAGACATGTGGCAGTGTCTAACACATAGCTCTAGGACCAGCAGACATGTGGCAGTGTCTAACAGATAGCTCTAGGACCAGCAGACATGTGGCAGTGTCTAACACATAGCTCTAGGACCAGCAGACATGTGACAGTTTCTAACATATAGCTCTAGGACCAGCAGACATGTGACAGTTTCTAACACATAGCTCTAGGACCAGCAGACATGTGACAGTTTCTAACATATAGCTCTAGGACCAGCAGACATGTGGCAGTGTCTAACACATAGCTCTAGGACCAGCAGACATGTGGCAGTGTCTAACACATAGCTCTAGGACCAGCAGACATGTGGCAGTGTCTAACACATAGCTCTAGGACCAGTAGACATGTGGCAGTGTCTAACACATAGCTCTAGGACCAGCAGACATGTGGCAGTGTCTAACACATAGCTCTAGGACCAGCAGACATGTGACAGTTTCTAACATATAGCTCTAGGACCAGCAGACATGTCACAGTGTCTAACACATAGCTCTTGGACCAGCTTTTTGGTTCGCAGACTTTTGACAGTGACATTCTATTAACTTTATGATTTTGAACTAGCACGCTTGACAGTTTCTAACCCTTAACATTTTGGACAAGTTGAATATTGGCCATGTTTGAACTTAAGTAGATCTTGGACAAGTGAATCAGTAGCTGTGTCAAACCTTCAGTTATGTATTGTGGTTATTATCCTGAGAAAGCCCAGCAGAAACAGTCCTACTAACTTTCCTGACCAGCCTAAACAATATGGTTACCAAGTGTAATGTGATAGATTGGTAGATCATTCCCTGTGTAAACAACACTGGTAGGTTCATCATATCAGTCAGGTGCATGGATGTTCCTGTAACTGATCATAATGGTGTAATGTAAGCTGCTTCTTAAGCTTCAATTACATGCTTCAGCATAATATACCTATAACTGCCACTGAACTGTCACGATTTTACTATCTAGGGAGCAAGTAATACAAGGTCCCACTCCCAGGTCTATTTATCTTATAGTTGTGAAATAAGGACAGTTGTACGTCTGACTTAGAGATCTGTCTGTCTCAGCAAGTTTGTCATTCAAACCCACTTTTAATTGTCCTCATATTATTGGCATTTCAGAAGACATGAACAACTTAAAACATTTCTCTACCCTATAAAAGACAACTTTTTCTTAAAAACAAGCCATCATCCGAGTATTTACATTGTCTGTGTGATGTCACACCCCTCGTTATTACAATGTTCAACACTAACAGTGGTCTGCTGGTCTGAGTTGAATATATTTCCTGAAGGACCAGTAAAATTAAATAAATGCTGGTCAGGTAGTCAAGTGTTATATTGGGGACGAACAAAGTAATTTAGGTTTGTACAAGTTTTGAGTGATCGACACAAACTTCTAAGCAAAACCAGCAACCTAAACACCTCTGTATGGTACAGTGGTTACCTTCTTGGCTGGTTCGTCATTCTAATTGCACAATGAAGTGATACTTTTTAAACCACTTTTTGGTCAGGACCAATGTGTCTTGGTCCAACAGGACCAGTAGATGTTTTTGTGTGCTGGTCGTTTAGATAAATTTGGTCAGTGTCAAACACTGTATTGCGTGAGAAGTCCCAAAAAACATGGCCGTCTGAAAACGTATCATGTCTAAGAACTTATAATCTGATGATATATTAATCGGGTCTAGAATAATTTCTGATGTATAGCAGTTGGTTATATTCATGTTATTCATTAATAAAGATAGTTTGGGTGTGTATTTCATGATAGTTACAGGATTTTCTATCATTTTTAGCCACTAGAGGTAACATATATAATTGGTTGATAACATAACCAGTTCATAGATATCTAAGAGGAATTTAAAAACTGCATTTATATCGAAAGTTCTCCACATATGTCTTACAAAATATGCAGTTTGTCAAGACATCTGCGTACATATTCATTTACATAAGCCTGTCTTCTCACATAGACAGAGTGTGTAGATGGAGGCAATGTTGTAACCAGCCAACGTATGCCATGTACGATATTTATAACATGGCACTGGGGGGGTGGAGTGGAATAGCAGTAATAAGCACCAGGCTAGCAAGCCCCAGTTGCTGAGATCGTATCCCTCTAGTGACCAGGTTGGTAGTCAGCCTTGGGACCAACAAGGTTTACAGTCTTTTCTGTGTTGTCACTACCCCTAGTGTACAATATATACACCCTGTGCACTCAAAAGAACCCACTTATCTGATGGTAGATGACCCAATGGTGGAAACACGAATATATTCATACACCCGAAACACAAGCATCAAAACGTGTGATGTCACGTGATTTAGTTCAAATGTGCCTCTGTTCACCCAGCAGGGAATAGGTACCTGATATGTGAGGTGGATGTAAAAACCCTCTAGCGCCCATAGACTGCTTGGGTTATATACTACCCAGGGATCCACTGGTTCATGGTCAGAGAAAAACAAAACGTATTGGAGCAGATCCTAGTACTGTGATATCTGCGGTATATAAATGTATAATACGGTAAGTGAATATTTGAAACATACAAGGGTTTCCAGGTTAGACCAGGGCCCACTTGCACAAAGCGATCTTAGCGCTACAATTATTGTAAATCCTTAAGATCGCGATCTTAGGCTTCCGCTACAATCGCCATTCACTTGCACAAAGCGATTGTAGGCTAAGGTCATTGTAAGCTACAATCGAAACTTACAATTGGTCCGGACCAATCTTAAGTCTTTACAATCGTCCAAGATGGCGTCTACGGTGCTATTTTGCGAAGAATATGACAGTTTTAATAGGAGAGAACAGGTTTTTAGAGATAGAACCATGCAACTCGAAATTCTAAGTGACGACGAGCTGTATGCGCGATACAGAATGCCTCGTTCGTCCTTGTTCCAGTTATTGGACAAAGTTCGACCATTAATAGAGCACCCCACAAAACGTTTGTATGCCCTAATGCCAGAGACACATCATAAAATTAAAAATTATTTCCATCACAGACAATTACATCTTTGAGTGATATATATCTATGTACAGCCTTTGTATATTGTTACATTTCATTTCATTCTACAGTTTTATGAGATAAATAACTTTTTTTCTGGTACCAAGTGAGTAAAACAAATGCCTGTTTTTGAAAATTTAATATGAAATAAAGATTTCTGTGAGTACTATGCAACTTATAACTGGCATAACTGATAAAGGAAGGAAGGGGGTGGTAGTTCAAATATATAAAATGTGGTGTACAGAACAAATTGAAGAAATAGTATGGTAATATACTAAGATTATTGGCATGATAAATGTACATAGCAAGAAATATATTTGTGTCAAAATTTTGTCACAATGAAAAATGCCTATTCAAAAGCACTTTTACATATCAAAATATTCTGAAATAAACGATTCTTTTTGTGAAAATGTTGAGCTCCCCGTACATATTCAAATAGAGAGCAATATACCGGTAACAAAGACTTCAACTTCGAAGACCAGTTAATCTTACCACGACGTGCACTTGGATTTAACATATTGTAACTTTTTCTAGGGTATCTGATATCTGGCATTATCAACAACTGAAACCAGTATATATAGTTACTCGTTTAACTGCTAATATGCATTAAATAACATCATTAAAAGATATATTGATTTTATTGTTAAATAATAAATGTATCTAATCTGAAATCTAAGTGTACTTTATCATGGGGGACAATGTGAAAGGGGAACTTAGGGATTTGTTTTTCATCAAAATTAACATCTCCTCATCAATGGCCAATCTCTTTTCCTCAACAGCCTGTCGCCTCTCTTCAATGGCCAGTCTCTTCCTCTCAATGTCCAACATCTCGTGCAGCACCTGTAGTTTCTCTCTCTCGAGATCCACAACGGTTTGGAACTTTCGAGATTTTACTATGTAACATAAGAAATTAAGAATCCATTTAAGTAATTGTTGTTATAATACAGACAATGCAATTAAAAAATGCTGATCTATCTCACTACTGTTATAAAATACTACATTAAAATTGTTCATAGAGAATCATTACATAAATACAATTGTGAAAATGGAAATGTTTAACAAACATAATATCTGTTTACGGTACCTGCGGCTATTCTCTTAACTGCTGTCTACTGTATGACTCCTAGAAAATGAAGAAACATCCATACTTTTATGGACAGAAGCATAAACATTGATCAGCAAGAAATGAGTACTGTTCAGAAAATGAATATTGTCCACAACAAAAAAGAAATATGTTGCCATTATGAAACAATTCGGTATGTTACATTACTGAACCAAATGAAATGTACAATGTAAGTATAATATGCTGATTTTAATCACCTGTGGGTGAAGCTACCACTGATTGAGAGCTTTCTGTCTCAATAGGGTCCTGACAGTCTACAAGGAAGTAAAACTTTAAACTTGTTATTCACAACAACAAGTATTCGTTGCAGCCCTAATATATTCCTTATTTTCCAAATTGGAAAGTGGGTTTGGAGCAGGGCCTCCTCCTGTTTTTCTCAGCTCCCTCTTTCTTGTTTGTTCCTTCTTCCTTATTTGACATCTGTTTTATCACCAATCTTGTCAATATTAGGTTCTTAATACATACATATGCACATACTTAAAGACACCCTTTTGTTTATGTTTAAAAAATTATTTTGGGTGCTTAACAAAAATATTTACTGCCTTACGTGTATTCAAATCAGGCAGTTATTTCTGATGTTTATTTACTACTGGTGTCTGAATAAAATGTCAAATGTATGAGCACATAGGTGATTTTTGTGTATTTTGTGGGACAGAAATATATCACATTACTTCAATAAGGAAAGTGACATCTTTCTTAAATGACTTAATTCTAATTTATGAAATAATAATAGTTTTATTATATCAAGACATCTTCTGTACCGGACACTGACCTTAATAGTAAATCTTCTCACATTTTCTGCCAACCCATTACTCTCGAAACACATATATTTAATCACGACAATACGGATATACCAGCAAATTACATTCTATACGCAGTGTCAAGATATTAATACATCATAGTCAATGCTTAATTGTAACCTACTTGAGTTCGTTCCATTTCTTTCTAACATCGGACCCATTCCGTTTGCTCGAGCCGACGGCACTGACCCTCAACATAAACTTAAACATGGTAGTGTAACGAAGTGGCAAGTGTACGTGATAATGAATGGTGTTCGGGGTCTTCTATTAAAAATATCCAATTTCATGAAAACTACTGCGCAAAGACCTGTAGAAATACGACCCAGCTATTTCATGTTATACGTAAATGTTTCAGTTTCCAATAGTATATATACAGTATTTAAAAGTGGTACAATGTTCTTACTTCTTGGCGATGATTTCCCACAGGTCCGCCTTTCATTTATTTGTCACATTCGGGGAAAATGGGGCAAACAAGACATCGTTGTTGGCTGACACTTAGTCTGTGAGCACAGTTAGCTCTTGCTCGGAGAAATTGCTTCTTCAGGATCTCTTGTCTGTTGACATTATGACTGACACTGACAGGTTTACAATATAGAACAATGTATCGTCTGCCGCTGCAAGGGAGATATCTCTACACCATAGCCAATGACGCGTGACAGTTTTTTTTACCTCCACTGCTGAAGAGTTCGATCTTAGTTAAGATCGCGATCTTAAATCCAAGCGGTCTTACAATCACGCTAAGATCGGTTTGTGCAAGTGGAATAGGACAATTGTATGGTCATTGTAAAGTTGATTGTAGCCGCCTAAGATCCATTGTAACTAAGATTGTTCTGTGCAAGTGGGCCCAGGTCCAAGCTTATCCTCAGAGGCAACTTAATGGATTGAGTGGTCTGGCTTGGTAACTTGGTTGATGGCATTTCATCGTACTCCGATGATTGGGATCTTTGCTCTAAATATCAATCACTGGGTTGACTTGATTGTTGTAGGCTTGCCATCATACAGCTGGAATATCTCTGAGTGTGGCATAAACACCAAACATGCACACAAGAGGGTAAATGGTACGGAGGACCTGATCCTGAATTCCCACAGGTGTATGACAATCGGTAGGACACGCTCCTATGGAGACGTTGGAAGTGTTTGACCGGTCGTAATCATGGAAGCATCAGCCATTAATAGATCACATTGATTATGTTTTTCTACAGCAAAATAATCAGACTCTTTATTCTCACCCCTGCTATACTTTGTTCATTCAAATTATTATTAAAAAATGACTGATCACATATTTTGTGATCGAACCATGGAGAAAATCATGATAAATTGGTGTTTGTGTTAACAGGGTTTGCCCTAGCCTCTTCCAACGGGGGGGTCATTGTGACTCCTTGGCTGTACTACAGGGTCATATGTCTTTCCAAAGGGGCCATTGTAACAAAATACTAATTGATGTTAGATTTCGTAATGAATTTAATTTTCAACTCAGTAACACATGGTTCCCAAAATTTAGTTACATTTTTAATTAACTGAACTTGTTGGTGATGTGAATGATCCCCTGCATTGATGTGGAAATCAAATATACAGTTACATGTAGTCAGCCAGGTTAACTGTCAATATTGACTTGTCCAGTCTTGAAAACCACATGTTCAGAATATTGGAGACACACTATTTTTCAGTGCATGTATTGCAATATGTTCAACCTGAGTTTGGACTGGGGATGTGATTTTTTAAGTAAATCAAAAAGATACAGAAGGTCATGTTCATGTCAAATTATGACTTATGTCCACATGGATAGCCTGTTCCCATGCAGGATAAATGTATCATACTACAGTGAAATTAACAATTGAATTACATGTAAGCTATTTGACTAAATAAGTACCAGTGTGTATGTCTTGTTGCATGATTTCGGTATAATTCTAACTTGCACAGACAACTAAATAATTCTACTCGAGCATCAGAAGGTTATCAACTACATTGCCATTTTATCCTACTGGGTACCCATTCACTGCTGGGTGAAGAGAGGCACATCATGATTGACATCATGAGCATCGATCTACGCAATTGAGATACAATGACATGCAATCAACTGAGCCTGACCACCCGATCCTGTGAGTCTCCTCTTTTGACAAGCATGGGTTGCTGAAAGTCATTTCTAAGCCAGATCTTCACTGGTACCATATAGTTATGTAATACAGTGTGGAACAGCTTGGTACTTTATTGACTGGGCTCCTGTCTACCCAGGGGACAGGCAGTGGCTGATTTCTCATGAGCAACAATTGAATGACACTAAACATGGCATTCATTGATATTTGAAAACAAATAGCGGACTAAGTGTGTTTGTGAAGTTGCTCTCACCTTAATTAACATCAGCAGGGCAGTTAGTTATTTTTTTTATTGACCAAACAAACTTTCGAAGGGTAGACATGTCCTCCATCAACACCTTTGGCGAAACAGCATTATCAGTGGTTCATATCGGGAAAGGGAAGTCACACTAATTTCAATCGGGAACTATCTCCGTTGTTTTCGTATTTACAAAAATTGGCATCAGTCAACAAATGTGGGCCCACTTTACTTTCTTTTAGAAAGTCGATAGTTGTCACATGTTGACCACATTTATAAATCGCAAAGTTCCATTAACTTACTGATAGCCATTTTCTATAATGTGGGTCCACATTGTTCCCATCATTTATGGTGATAGAAACAAGTGGGCCCACTTTTCCCGTCATAATGATTGCAACAGGTCAGGGGCCGCATTTATAAATCCCTAATCTTCATTAGGATGGCTCACTTATAACCATTTTCTAAGATGTGGGTCCACTCCTTCCGTGATATATATAGATCTTGTAATTGACACAGGTGGGCCCACATTTGTAAATCACTAGGCTTCATTTGGTTGACAAAGTCATTTAGTGGGCTCACATTTGTAATTATTTTGTATGGATATGTAGCATTATATATGGTCCTAGTTTTGTTACATTGATGGGAAATGTCTTTATAAATTATTCAATGTAACATACGTTTAATTACCTCCATGGTAGTTACCCAAAGTCTCGTTCCAAAACCAAGTTTTGCAAAAATAGTTACAACGCAAGAAACATACTTCAAATTAAATTTGAGAGACACTAACATACAATCCTCGTTTCCATTACAGTATAACATCAATCTAATCCTAAATGTCGGTGGCGATATAAACCTGAAAATTATGTGTATACTTGAATCGAACTCGGACATGATACAAGCCTATATGACCTCAAGAAATTTCCAGGAACTTGTTCCATAAAAGGAATAACTCATGAATATTAATGACCCCACGACCTAGTTTTGCGATGTCTGTACAAGTGAGTTCTGTAGTTTCTACGCATTTGTATATTCTAATATAATTAAAAGTCATAATAATCATTTTAAATAGACAAAATAGTAGTTCATAATACAGAATTTTTACATAGTACATATCCTCTACAAGAAGTGCGTTTAGTTTTGAATGTGGGCCCACCTCGAACTATCGATTAGGCAAGCGGAGTTAGCTCCCTTCTCGATCTACCGATGATGCGGTTTTGCCACACCTTTAACCTGATATGGTACAGAGTTAGACCTATATTTTGTACCTCCACCTGTTTCATTAAGTGCAAAACTAGCTTGCAGACCAGCAGTGGACCCAGTTCAGGTACTTGATGTACTCGCCATAAGGACAAGTAGTAAGCACTGGAAACAACTAATCTATGACATATTTCATTAGCCATTGAATATCAGTGCTCAGCTGTGTCCTACAATGCTAATAACAAAGTTCACTTATATATGTAATATGGGGCCCTGAAATGTTTACCAGTTTACAATACACTTGCATTTCTAGGCGTAGATATCACCACTGGCTGTTGCAGTACAAACTTCTCATATGAAAGAGAGTCCATCTTCCCGAGGCATGAAGGGAGCTAACTGACTTAAAAACGACAATTTACACCCTTGCCGAACTAGGCTGGAATTTCAGGGCTCGATCTTTGCTCCACCGGTGGCTATTACGAGTTATGTCCCATCTCTGTCCTCCCTATTGACCAATCACATTCCATTTCTCTTATCATTTGCATTTTCTTCAAACAAAATGGTGACACCCAGTCAAGATGATCTCATTGATAATTAAGATCTTTGATGTAATAAATGATGTGAAGTGCATCAAGTCACTTGAATGCTTTTATTAAAAACCTGGATAGATTAGTCATCTCCCTTACCTTGGACAGAGTCGTCATGGGGATGTACTGTTTAGTGTAAAACAGCTAAAAAAACCATTGTAAATGTAAGTCGAGTCACATGTTTATCATAAAGGATTAACATAAAAGTTTCATGAAAATCTGCCACTAAATCATGAACAAAAACAATCGATCTGTGACTTGAATTACAGTAATGAAACAAAAGCAGAACCAGCTGTCCCCATGTTTATCTACAGATTGTTGATCTGCAATTGCATAGAGATGATTTATTAGTGTTTTAACTGATAAAAATAGCCTATTTCCAATGTTTTTACTAAGTGGAATATATACAGACTGCTGACTAAGGCCGCAAATTTACTGACTACTGACTTGTGACAAAACATATGCACGCATGAAATAGTCATGCACAGAAGAACAATCCATGAAAAACAATTGATTAAAACCTGTCGCTTCCATATATTGTTAATGAAATCAGCAAGTGCTGGAGAAGACAAGTGTAGGCGACACCCCCCGAACCACACCCGTGATGCGAATGCACCTAGGGAGATGAACAAAATTAACCAAAACACAATGATAAATTGGAACAACTTATATGTCATTCAAAGTAGTCTTTTGTAATACAAAGTAATGATTTTTGGTAGAACTGCCTCCTTGAAAAAATTAATATGAAGGACATTAAATATGAATAATGTAATGTTTTTGCCTCATTTTCATAGACCACAAGATCATACAGCTTGGGTTCCATCTTTACTTATTGACAAACTTACAGAAGTGAAATGGAGAGAGCGTCACACAACATAAGTGACGTCATTACTCTTAGCCAACCGCAAAAGGCCACGTCAGGATGTGGAAGTAATTAGCATGCACAACAAATAACAGGTTAGTGTAAGGTATTTTCATTCCAAACAAGAATTAAATCAGTTAATCTGTTTATTTATAATTATGCAGTGACAGATGCTTGTATGAAGCACTTTGTGAGATAGACAGGCCCATCAACATCATAAATATGGTCGTAACCAGTAGATTCTGTTACTTGTGGTGCAGGCTATCAAGACTAGGAACACCCTGGGAACACAGCATTGCAACAACTTGTAGGTAAGCTAGAACCGCCCAAAGTAAAACTTGTGTTTCAGGTAACCAGCTCTCAAATGAGCTTAGGGGGCAAGGGTGGCCCAGTCGTCTAAGGCGCTGCGATTCGCTGTGCAGAGTTGCGTCCCCTGGACACGCCAGAAATCTATGATTGTGGATTCGAATCCCGGTTCGCCCCGATTATGTTTCTAGGTTTGTCAGCACCATACCCGTGCTCGTGGGTTTCACCGAAGTGGTAAACGTCTAAGACCTGCATCACTTCGGGCTTTCCTCCCACATTAAGCTGACACGCCGCGATATAACTGGAATAATGTTAAAAGCGGCGTTAAACCCAACTCACTCACTCACTCAAATGAGCTTATGTTGTGCATCAGCAGCATCTCTGAAACCACATTCCTTATGTGATGCTGAATCCTTTCAGGGAGGATTCCAGCAATACTATCTCTAGAAAATGGTATTTTACCCCACTGTGTCTCTTAACATAACCATGCAGCAATAGAATTAACAGTTTTCGTCCACTAGTCCTAAAGATAACATGTAGCAAGACCCTTGATGATGGCAAATTTCTACTCGTCCTTATATGATACTTTAAGTATTGGGCAGTTTGGCAAGGTTTACATAGACCAGGGCCAATTTCAATTGCTGTCATGTTGTCATACACCTGTGAATTATATTTACAGAATATTCTTCATCTCCTCTGAAACCTTTGGGTTTAATTACATGATATAGCGGAAATGTTTTGTTTTGTCTCAGAAATGGTTTCTAGTAAGTAATCTTAGAATTTCATAAACATGGCTCTTTGTTTTATAGTTTGTTTTTGACTTGTGTGATGACACTTCTAGTTCTATAGGACTGCTAGTTCAGTAATGGACGGGTTGGCTTCACCAGTGTTTGTTTGTTGTTTAACGCCACACTCAGCAATATTCCAGCTATATGACAGCGGTCCGGAAATAATCGAGTCTGGACCAGACAATCCAGTGATTGACATCATGAGCATCAATCCATGCAATTAGGGATCAATGACATGCATCAAACCAAGTCAACGAGCCTGACCACCTGATCCCGTTAGTCGCCTCTTATGACAAGTAGTTTGCCTTGTGTGGCACACACAAATCTGATGAAGGAGGTACAAAATAAAGTATGATGTTTGTGACTGCTGCACTCAACTAGAGAACTCTCAGTATTAGTGTATATGGAACGGTGTTAGAAATTAACATAATCCATGACTAGTAAGTGATATTCTTGGCGGGGGGATGCTGGGATTTTGTATGGAAATTTGATATTTTTTTCAGTTTCAACAGCAAAACTATATATGTTTATATTCAAAACCATGAGCCTGAGATGTTTTTGAAGCAAAACACCTTGCAATAATGTCATTTTTGTGGCAGGCAATTTCTTTATTGTCCAACAGTCTGAAGCATATCTTTTTCAATAATATCCCCCCCCCCCCCATCAAGGACTAAGTTAAATGTAGAAATCATAAACCCTGTTGAGTTATTCAGTCTGAGAGTAAAGTCAACTTTTTATCTTGCGTGTGAAGTGAATCTCTGAGCTGACTCTCTGGAGTTACGTGTGATTGACCATTATATAGCTGTGTGTAGCTTGGGTGTTATGTGTAATCTTCGCAGCCAAGATCAGACAGGATTCATTTCATGATAAACTGCAACTTGATATAAACAGAGGAGTGTTCAATGAGTCATGGTTATTTAGACTCTAATATGACAATATATGTCTAGTGACCTAGCTTATGAAGATGTTCAGGCTCTGAAGCAATGAGATCCATGTGGGGTTATCATGGCATTGTCTTGACCATATGAGCCCAAATATAAGTTGCCTCCTGTAGGAGTGCCAGAAGCCTGTGATCATGGGTTTGAATCCTGGCTTCCCTGATTATCATGATGATTTCGTCAACACCATAACCCATGCTGGTCAAATTATGGGTTTCATCAAAGTATACTCACACGCAAAAGAAACCCAAGTGGTTTTAAGCAAATAGGTATCAAACACGGAAACATAAATTGATACAAGTTTTAGCGTGTAGTGAAGCCTGATGGTGTTATCAATATTTTTGGTTGCATTTTGGAAGCCCCGAGTAAAAACGCAACATAAAAAACGGATCACCAAAACACACCATTTCAATGAATATGTGGGTATCATGCACCCATTTCTCGCGAAATCGAAAATACACGAACTGTCACGAACTGTAGTGGGTCACAATAAAGCTGTGGTCGATTCTTTGACCTACCACTCCTTGGTCAACAATGCCACGCCTAACTCAAATTCAGAGAAACCAGACTATCGGACGTTTGGAACCTGGAGAGTCTGTCCAAGATGTTGCCCGTCATTTCAACGTTAACATAACCACAATTTACCGTCTCCTGCATCGATACAATGCTACACAGACCACAGATGACCTTCTTCGGAGCGGTCGTCCTAGGGTCACCACACCTTGACAAGATCGACATATTTCCCGTCAACACCAGCGACATCCGTTCCTAACTGCAAGTGAAAGTGCTCGACAGACCATAGGAACACATAATCGACACATTAGCTGGGACACTGTGATCTGACGTCTCCGTTCCAACAACCTCAGATGTTGCCGACCAGCACGTTGTCCTGTTCTCTAACCACGGCATCGACAAGCACGACTTCAGTGGGCACAGGGTCATCACAATTGGCGTCATTGTGAGTGGATGCTTGTCATCTTCTCTGATGAAAGTCGCTTTTGTGTCTCCCATGCAGATGGAAGAGTCAGAATTTGGAGGCGTTGAGGTGATCGTTTCGCTGACAGAAATGTTGTGGAAAGGGATCCATGGGGTGGACCTAGCGTCATGATATGGACAGGGATTGGACTTAATGCGAGACTTGGACCCATGTGCTTTCTGAATGTTGGTCAAGGTCGGGGACAAGGCGTCACTGCTCAGCAGTATATCGACCAAGTGATCAGACCCCACGTTGTTCCATCAACAACACATTTTCCAGCGGGACAACGCTCATCCCCATGTTGCCAGAGCTACCATAGCCTTTTTGCAACAACACAACATCTGTCTTCTACCGTTGCCAGCCCTCAGCCCTGATCTGAACCCCATCGAACACTTGTGGGATGAGGTTCAAAGGCGTCTGCCCAATGTGCGCCCAGTCCCTACAACTGCCGATGAACTACAGATGCTCTGGATGTGTGCAGGAGGATCCCTCGGGCATTCACAAATCGTCTGCTCCACTCAATGTACAGGAGATGTGTGGCAGTGGTCAATGCTAATGGTGGTCACACCAGGTATTGACTGACATTTTGGGTATTGACCCGAAACTGTGTAAGCCCTTAACATTTGAAAAAAACAATTATGTCATCTGCCTTTTAATCCATTAAACTGTCTTCAGTCAAATTTTTGTAAATCTTGCCTGATTAGTATTTCTTGTCTTTACTGTTGAAAATAAATAACATGTATACTGCATACTCGACTTGCGTTTCTTTTGCGTGTGAGTATAGTAAACACCTAAGACAGGCTTCACTTCAGGCTTTCCTACACATCAAACTGACGCCATAATATATGTAGAGTGACGTATTACTCAAATGCAGGTTTATATTGTGTGCCGTATTACTCAGATGCCGGTTTATATTGTGTGCCGTATTACTCAGATGCAGGTTTATATTGTGTGCCGTATTACTCAGATGCAGGTTTATATTGTGTGCCGTAGTACTCCGATGTAGGTTTATGTTGTATGCCGTATTACTCAGATGCCGGTTTATATTGTGTGCCGTATTACTCCGATGTAGGTTTATATTGTGTGCCATATTACTCAGATCAAGGTTTATATTGTGTGCTGTATTACTCAGATGCCGCTTTATATTGTGTGCCGTATTACTCAGATGCAGGTTTATATTGTGTGCCGTATTACTCAGATGCAGGTTTATATTGTGTGCCGTAGTACTCCGATGTAGGTTTATGTTGTATGCCGTATTACTCAGATGCCGGTTTATATTGTGTGCCGTATTACTCCGATGTAGGTTTATATTGTGTGCCATATTACTCAGATCAAGGTTTATATTGTGTGCTGTATTACTCAGATGCCGGTTTATATTGTGTGCCGTATTACTCAGATGCAGGTTTATATTGTGTGCTGTAGTACTCAGATGTAGGTTTATATTGTGTGCCGTATTACTCAGATGCAGGTTTATATTGTGTGCCATATTACTCAGATCAAGGGTTATATTGTGTGCTGTATTACTCAGATGCAGGTTTATATTGTGTGCCGTATTACTCAGATGCAGGTTTATATTGTGTGCCGTATTACTCAGATGCAGGATTATATTGTGTGCCATATTACTCAGATCAAGGTTTATATTGTGTGCTGTATTACTCAGATGCAGGTTTATATTGTGTGCCGTATTACTCAGATGCAGGTTTATATTGTGTGCCGTATTACTCAGATGCAGGTTTATATTGTGTGCCATATTACTCAGATCAAGGTTTATATTGTGTGCTGTATTACTCAGATCAAGGTTTATATTGTGTGCCTTATTACTCAGATGCAGGTTTATATTGTGTGCTGTATTACTCAGATGCAGGTTTATATCGTGTGCCATATTACTCAGATCAAGGTTTATATTGTGTGCTGTATTACTCAGATGCAGGTTTATATTGTGTGCCATATTACTCAGATGCAGGTTTATATTGTGTGCTGTATTACTCAGATGCAGGTTTATATCGTGTGCCATATTACTCAGATCAAGGTTTATATTGTGTGCTGTATTACTCAGATCAAGGTTTATATTGTGTGCCTTATTACTCAGATCAAGGTTTATATTGTGTGCCGTATTACTCAGATGCAGGTTTATATTGTGTGCCATATTACTCAGATGCAGGTTTATATTGTGTGCCGTATTACTCAGATGCAGGTTTATATTGTGTGCCATATTACTCAGATCAAGGTTTATGTAGAGAGCTGTAGAACTCAGATCAAGGTTTATGTAGAGAATCGTAGTACACAGATGCCTGTGTACATTATAAAGTTCTCTGTCTTAGTAACAGTTGTAATCAAATATTAGTTTTTGTCCTTCATCAGCACAAAACTATTAACTCAAAGCACCTGTAATCATGGAAATGGAAACCATACCAAATAATTAAACCAGTTTCTTATGAATCTGTATGTTTGCCAAGATATGTAATGTACAAATTGGAAACTTATGTTTATTAAGCTGCATTCCTGAGGGACGTCTCACTTACTGAAGGCAGTAGTGTATTTACTTTCGTGTGTTGATTGATTGGGGAGTTGTTCAAGGCACATGTTTATTCAAGGCAGCTATTTATGCAAGGGTTTATGATGCCTGTTTTCCTGGAGGCCTTCTTCTACTGTGCTAATTTATGACCACTTCAGCAAGCCACATGCCAACACTTGTAGCCATCTTATATACTGTTTTAGTCTTCAGATAGAGGCACAAAAGTAGTCAACACGCTGAACATGCAACATTGTTATGTAACTTTATGAAGAGAAATGTTGGTTTGAACATGACAACCAATTGGTACTTTGGGTAATATGGTAAATCGTGAAATAAATGCGTCTCCAAAAGAATGCGACCGCTGGTCCCTAATCTAAAATGCGACTCAATATGAATGCGACACAAGCATCAGTGGAATTATATAAAGAAAATGTCCTCTGTCAGGTTTACAGGAGAATCCTCACCATAATCCAACCTTACATTAATCCAATCACACACCAAATAGCACCGCTAGTACTTCCGCTAAAACAATACGTAGTGTTTTCCTAAGAACAACAGATACTTTTTGTGTTTATTCTACTGTTTACCGTGATGAAACAACAGTTCACTGATTGGTATACGGAGAAAGTGTCAACAAACTTGAAAGCGGGTGACAAAAAACAAAGGCTGTCGATCTAAAAATTAATCTGATCCATGCGTGCTGGCCCTTGTCCGCCTTTGACGCAGTCGCAAAGAACAAAGACACCGTGTTGCATGGGTGGCGTCTGTCTGGACTTGCAGGTGTGATCAGTATTGATGTAAATGAGTAGACAAATGACAATTCACAAGATAAAATTAGTGTTTGAATGATATTGTTTATATACTTGTTACAAGTGCTGCTCAATAAACTGTGATGTGGAATACATAGTTGTTTGTTTTCAGCGTATGTCTAAGTTGGTATTTCTGCTATCCAAAATGTTTTATTGTTGATATAAATGCAATGTTTAATATTGCGAGGAAAGACCACTGGCTCGTGTTAATTTCAAGATTTACAGTATTTAGTATGGTTCAACTCTGTGCTCAGCTGTCACGTGGGTATGTTTTAGGAACCATCCAGGAGATGTTTTATGTTTTGTGTCCTTGATTTGTCAGGTTACACTGAAACTCTGATGCACCACAATATGTGGTCTTCGACATTATACACGGACATGTATTGTGATATATGACAATACAATAATACATATTTTTAATGAAAGAATGACCCTATCTAAATTGGGATACATGTGAGCTTGAAAAGCCAGCCGCATTCCACAAATGTTAGGGATCCAGTGTTTCCGTTGACTTTTTTCAAAGCTGGTCATAGGACCGGCTGACTGAAACGAAAGTATACTGGTCCTTATCATTTATGGACGGTCCCTATGTTGCTGTGTAAAAACATACCTTTCGATCAGAGTTTTCTGTTTTTATTTGGGTAGGAAGGTGTTTTTTGCCAGAATGCATGTTCAAGATCATAAGATTGTTAAATCTACGCTGGCAAAGTCGGTTTTGTAGCCAGATTCAGCTGGAACATTGCTGACAGGTCCCACAACTGTAATCTGTAGCTGGCCAAATCCTGGTTGGCTCGGTCGCCATCTATGATATGTGTGATGTCATTGTTTATTGGACCAATCATGGGGCTGAAATGGGTAATCAGCTGATTTAGGGAATCCCTTCCATACTCGTTCTTTGCATGAATCTGGGAAGTACGTTAGATGGGCTTAGGACTCTGACAAGACAAGTAAAGGTAGACAGACTAGACAAGTAAGGGTAGACAGACTAGACAAGTAAGGGTACAAGACAAGTAAGGGTAGACAGACTAGACAAGTAAAGGTACAAGAAAAGTAAGGGTAGACAGACTAGACAAGTAAGGGTAGACAGACTAGACAAGTCAGGGTAGACAGACTAGACAAGTAAGGGTAGACAGACTAGACAAGTAAGGGTACAAGACAAGTAAGGGTAGACAGACTAGACAAGTAAGGGTAGACAGACTAGACAAGTAAGGGTAGACAGACTAGACAAGTCAGGGTAGACAGACTAGACAAGTCAGGGTAGACAGACTAGACAAGTAAGGGTAGACAGACAAGACAATTAAGGGTAGACAGACAAGACAAGTAAGGGTAGACAGACTAGACAAGTCAGGGTACAAGAAAAGTAAGGGTAGACAGACTAGACAAGTAAGGGTAGACAGACTAGACAGGTAAGGGTAGACAGACAAGACAAGTAAGGGTAGACAGACAAGACAAGTAAGGGTAGACAGACTAGACAAGTAAGGGTAGACAGACTAGACAAGTAAGGGTAGACAGACTAGACAAGTAAGGGTAGACAGACTAGACAAGTAAGGGTAGACAGACAAAACAAGTAAGGGTAGACAGACAAGACAAGTAAGGGTAGACAGACAAGACAAGTAAGGGTAGACAGACAAGACAAGTAAGGGTAGACAGACTAGACAAGTAAGGGTAGACAGACTAGACAAGTAAGGGTAGACAGTAAGGGTAGACAGACTAGACAAGTAAGGGTAGACAGTAAGGATAGACAGACTAGACAATTAAGGGTAGACAGACTAGATAAGTAAGGGTAGACAGACTAGACAAGTAAGGGTAGACAGACTAGACAAGTAAGGGTAGACAGTAAGGGTAGACAGACTAGACAAGTAAGGGTAGACAGACTAGACAAGTAAGGGTAGACAGACTAGACAAGTAAGGGTAGACAGACTAGACAAGAAGGGTAGACAGACAAGACAAGAAAGGGTAGACAGACTAGACAAGTAAGGGTAGACAGACTAGACAAATAAGGGTAGACAGACTAGACAAGTAAAGGTAGACAGACTAGACAAGTAAGGGTATACAGACTAGACAAGTAAAGGTAGACAGACTAGACAAGTAAGGGTAGACAGACTAGACATGTAAGGGTAGACAGACTGTCTTCAAGAAATCTGGCATTCATTATACTGCACAATTCATCAATGAAGCCAGCACATGAATTTTGAAAAGCCTGTGCTCAATGTGCATTTGCATACCAAACTTTCACACCACGAAACATGCTACTTGTGATGTTGTCAATAAACAATTGCTCCTTTTCTCCAGGTGTTTCTAGCAATGGTTGCAATGAGTTGCAGGTTGAGTTCAACATTGGCATAATCATACCGAGATTCAGATTGTCTGGCCATGTGATACAGCACGTCAGATAACATGAAGGTTGTTGCAATAAACGAGTAAGACAGCCAACTCACACTGCAGTCTGTTTGCTGCAATATGGTATGCAAAATAGATATAAATATGAAAGCAACAATTTGTTTTGAAATGGCATGACCAACTCGTCACTATAATTTCAGATATTGACATGAAGTAGAGAAAAAGTTGTTTAACAAACTCTCATGTAATTATGCACATACGAGAAGGATTCTTAAATTAGGCCAATCTGTTCTGTTAAAGTGTTTTTTTTACAAAGAAGCGAAAAATTCAGTCACAACATTGTGATATGCAAGTTAGCCTGTGTCAGTGGTTTAATGCTATGTCATCACTGCGCATGAGTGTGCATGTGATTCTGTACTCATGCGGAAAATATCTATCAAATCTGTTACTTGATTATTATAGCTGTATTGGGTTTAGATAACAACGATATAAAATGCAATCTGAATTAATTGAAACAAGTCAAGTCAAGTTTATTTTAAGAAAACTGTGATTTCCTTTCTGTGTATTAGATACACGGGCTGATTTTAGAGTTGAGTGAAGAAAGTTTTAACACCACGTTGCAGACAGAGACACAGTTGAATCTTTCAAACATTATTTCTACCGGACACAGAGACCGTCACACTAAACGTTTACAAGTCTTAGCCATTTTTAAACAGACAAAATCCGGCATATACCGGCGAACAGAAACACTGGGATCACTTTGACATCTCTGTTACTATTTGTAATGAACAGTTAGCAAGGAAGACAGACTTGTAATTTTTTCACTTTTCTGAAATACATGAAGTTCATGGTCGTTGCATTGTTATCACGGTTGTTATGGCTTATTGAAATATGCATCCTGCTATGACCAGTGTGTCAAGATATGTACTGTCGTGGCTTTCAACGTTGTTGCACTCCTACAAATTAATTGCAGTCCAGGAAAATGATCATGAATAACAACTTGAGATGTGGGGTGGATGTAAAATGCCTGCCAAGCCCAAAGAATGACAGGTAAAAATAGTTTTGTACCATAAACCTCTCTAACATGACCACATGTTTGTCAATTATTTGAAAAGTCAAACGGAAAATCATCATAACATAACATGAGATAGATTGTACCTACGACTACCTTGATCATGTTTATTGTGATATATATATGATAAGGTATGTGATGTGGAACTAATGTGATACTGTTCTTGCATGACCAGGTACGTTATTCACATTGAATGCTCCTTTCAAACACTCTCCATCCCTAAAGCGAAGGTTTGTATCCCCAGCGGCACCTACCTGTATATGTAGCAGTGCAAAGCAACAGTGTACAGCGCCGCCATGTGAAGATATTCGCCAATATCACCCCAAGGATTCTTGTGAAGATTATTAAAAAGCCCCCTTCATGTATATATCAGCAGGATTTTTTCTGACATATATGAATGAATGACCTGGAAGGTCAAGGACTCTCGTTATGGACTAGGCGTAAGAAAAGATTATACTTAGTATTTATGAGTGGAATATCCCAGGGATTTTATATAAGATTGTAACATGTAATGAAATGTAAAATCAAATGACAAATGTTTTCTTTATATTCCCGAGGATCGAACTCGCAACCTTCATATCTGTAGCCCTGTGAGTGTGCCACGAGGCTACAGAGGTGTTGATAACCTTCACTGGTTTTTAGAGTGTCCTTTTCAAGATCTGTATGCCAGCAACAGATATTTTAAGCCCGTTTCCTAAGGTTCATGGAAAGTATGTTCGAAACATACAAATGTTAATAAATGTTGTTTTGAGTTTCTTTTTTCGGTTTATAAGTATGGAAAAACACTTTCGCCCCCGCAGTTTTTCCCGACCCCCAGGGCATGCTCTGTCTACCAAAACCGAGGGAAAGTGTTTTCTCCAATACGTAGATATCGCTGCAATAAAATTGCATCACAATCCTTTGGAGACAATTGTAACGTCATTGGTTACCATGACATCACAATCAAATGACATCACTAATGGCCCTGCTATTGAAGCTGATAGCATTATTTTTTACTCTTAAGCTTATTACTGCCTACAAACTGAAAAAGTTGGAAGAATGATGTTGGATGATAAATAAAATCTCACCCTCATGTCTTTTGATATCAAATATATCAACCACTTTTATCAACTCGTGTTGATATATTTGATATCAAAAGACACTTGGGTGAGATTCTCTATAAATTCTCCCACTCAGAAATTTATTTCCCTCTCAGGTTGGATACATCATATTTCATCAAGATCACACAAACCAATCAGATCTCATCATTCCTACAATGAGCTATGATAACAATTTTTGTTATAGTGGGGTCAAATGTCAAGTTCAGTTTTGAGGTCATAAAATGACCTGTAAATAGTTAATTCAGAAAGCACTGGCAGTTTGATATGGAAACTGCATATTGGTAACAGCACAAAAAAGTAATGTTCTTGTATTTGAGTGAATGACCTAGATTGTCAAAGTCACTCAGTGTTGTGTACAAAATAACTTTGAATATTGATATAAATGACAATTCGTATAGATGATCTCTTTGGTGGGTGTCAAGATCTCATCGACTTTTGGATTACCTCCATCAAGGTCACTTGAGGTCAAATTATGAAACTTGGATCAGATTGTTTTGCTGTCAGTGATGATGAACTCAAAGTAACGAACTTAACACATATCATATGTCATGTCATGAGGGTGTCAAATGTCATGGTCATTTTCAAGGTCATTAATGAAAAAAATGACCTGTTTATTGTTTAAGGAGAGTTCATATTTGTTACACAACCATAGTTTGGTAAAATAATGTTTCGCATGTGATGAGATTTCATAAATGGTCAAGGCCACGCAGTGATAGTTTGGATTTGGGTAGCTAGAGGACTCTCTGTTTCATATTGTACTACATTGGCAATGTGTTTTCCCAAACCAGAAGTGATATTGTTATATTGGAAGTGCTCATAACTGTATTATTACCTAAAGGCATAGGACTTTCTACTTCAAAGTTGTACTGCATTGACCAACCGTTTTCCCAATCCAGAAGTGATCCGCGCCAGGTTTTTTTCTGTTTCAAAGTTATTTTGCATTTGGATAAACTGTCAGCTGATGTGGTAAAGTCAGCATGGTTCGTGATAAATGCTTCTGATGGGAACATTATGGGACGTTTAGAATATGGTGGGTAGGTGAGTGTTATTGTTTTTCTAATTGAAGTGTGACTGTATTACGTAGATGTACTGTATCACCTGATTTCACCTCACAACAGTGGTGGTCAGGGGCAACGGCTTGTCAAGTGGTCTGAGCTGCAATTTGTTGTGTCGAGTTGCTTCCCTTTTAAAGACAGCTCGCTTGTAGTTCAACACAGTTATTCGATGTTGCAGTGTGTATCTATATTCCAGTTGTGTTGTTGTCTTGATTAAATGTCACATACCATATATGCTGTATTAAATGCCTCCTGACCAATTTCCACACCAATCTTTAGGTATTTTTAATAAGCACATTGTAGGACTGCAATTTTACGTGAGAGTCCATATTGTCTTGTTTATATAACAGATTATTTACAGAACATGTACGTGAAGAAGGATATGTAATTGCTATTATCAAAATGTTAAGTTTCATCAGTATTTAAACTAAGTTTGTTCACTGCTACTGAATCTCTGAAATCTAATTCAACTTGTGTATAGCACCCTCATTTGTCAGTTTTTGTCAAGTTCCCAGGATGCTTATTATGGCAAATATGGTACTCATTCCAGAATTTGAAAATATTACCGGTTGTGTTTGTAAGATATTTTCCCACTTCAAGCATCTGGTGCATTCTGGATTGGATTGGTCCCACGCAATTACTGATTGTCACAAAGTGTCCAGGGAATATCCTGGAAATATTTGCCTATGAGAGAAAATCCCCCTTGGTCCCGAAGCAATGATACTTTTTGGTGTGTGATGAGAATTTGCTAATTTTCAGAGATATTTCGTCTTCACACAGTGGAAACTGTATTTGATTTTCTTTGTGACTCAAATTATTTTGCAATTAATGTTGCTGGATTATATCTATATATCAGATATCCTATTTTTGGACACTAATTATTCCACTGTGAATATTTAAAAATATTAACATTAGTATTATCAAAAACTTACATCAGTATTTATATTTCTGTCCATGGTCTACTTTAGGAGAAATTACATTAATATTTATGTCTTCCTGTTCATGGTAGATGTTCATGTCGTGATGACAATTAGAGATTGTGGCAAAACCGCATTATCGGTGGTTCGAGAAGGGAGCTAACTCCGTTTGCCAAATAAAAAGTTTGAGGTGGGCCCACATTCGAAACTAAACACACTTGTTGAGAATATGTACAACGCAAACAAACCTGCATTACGAACTGCTATTTTGTCTATTTAAAATAAGTAATATGACTTATAATTGGATTAGAATGTACAAATGCGATGACAATACAGCAGATCTCACTTCAACGAACATCGCCAAACTAGGTCGTGGGGTCATTAATATTCATGAGTTATTCCTTTTATGGAACAAGTTCTCGGAAAAGTTTGAGGCTTGTATCATGACTGTCACGTCCGAGATCAACTATTTTTTCAAAACTAGTGTGGTCAGCTATGATGACGTTATTCAAACTTCAAAGACTTTGTGTGCATTTATAAAGATATTTCCCATCAATATTACAATATGACAAATTATGACAAATGTGAGCCCACTAGCCTAAATGACTCAGTCAACCCAATGAAGCCCGGTGATTTACAAATGTGGGCCCACCTGTTTCGATCACTATAACTTATAAGACGGGATCAATGTGGGCCCACATTTTAGAAAATGGTTATTGGCACTAAACCAATCTAAGAAGATGTACGGATGGAAACATAAATATATAATGCATTCAAACATTTAATTAAGAATATGTTTTACCTTAGGGATAAGCTGGGCATTTATTAGCTGGACCAACAACGTACAGCGTGACTGACGCCCTTTCTCGCAAATACGAAAACAACGGAGATAGCTCCCGTTTGAATTAGAGTGACCTCCCTTCCCCAATATGAACCACTGATAATGCGGTTTCGCTGAGATTGTTAAAGAGGCATGTTTACCACCATCAGCTGTTCATTTCATTGGCATGCAGGAGACAACAATCTTCAGTTTTCAAATGACTAGGTCCTCGACAAAATGTGTTTAGGCGGTAGTTTAATATATGTTATGACATAAAATAGCAACTGTTGTAATGGTGTTACAGTTTGTTGGCAAAAAATATATTATTTACATTCCAGTCCTTTCGTCAATTTTGCTGTCTTAGTTTCGTCTGTAGTGTGTACCTTATCAGTGACCTCGTCTCTGACCGTAGCAAAATAAATCTGATCAATATGGACTTTTCAGTTAGTTAGAAGTGACAGTTCATTATAGAATGACTATTGCTCCAGGTTCACCCTTTTGTTTCATAAGCAGCAATTAAGTCATTTATTCCTGCAGAAGGCAGCAAATTTGCCATGTACAGCAGCCAGAAAATATTTACGAGTAACCGGAAGTTGAAAAGACTGTTGACATTCACATGTTTATGAGTTACATTGGAATTATTGAGTCACAGTTTTCAATTTTTATGGACAAATCTGGAAGCAAACGTATCGTAGCATATTCTAAAAACTCCAAATCCAGCTTGCTGTTTGGCCACTAGAAATAGTTCAAAATTCGTAATTTGCGCACAGTGGCCGTTCTTGCACAAGGGTACATTCATGAAAACTCTTCCATCAGTGCCGTCTTATCTAAAGGCTAGGTGAATCTTATCTAAAATATGTTTGTTTGTAATCTGAAATTTGTGTATTATTATGGATCAAAAGTTCGAGGTATATTCATTTAGTTTTTGTTTTGTTGTCACTCCGAAGTTAAAATTAGCGTGTGTTTGAAAACTTTATCCATGAGTGTCTTTTTTTCTCTTGATTTCTGCATGGACGTACATACATGTACATCCTTTATTTCTATTGGATTTAAGTGACAAAAATATGTTTATGTTTTATGTTCACTTGGTGTTGTAGATTTTCGTGCGCTACCAAAGTGATTATGTTGTAAAAACAAACACTTGTTTTCCCAATCAGGGATATAAAAAAATGTTGTGCACTCCACCATTCAAAGCTCCATGCAGTGACATAGGAATAAACGTTGATGCGATATCTATGAGAACAATGCGATAATATCTCAGAATCGAGGCCTAAGTCAATCCCTGAGTGTCGTCTTAAATGAATATTGTAGTCTTGCTCGGTGATTTGTTTGATTTTGTGTCACAATTTTATTCACAGGTTAGTCAGGCCCCACCTCAGTTAGTGACAGGCGGCTGTCATAGAGCTTGAATAGTGTTGACTGTGGTGGCAAACAATAAATCAAATAAAAGTTTACGGAATTTTATCTGTCGAGTGCCTGATACATGATTCAAGAGCACACGTCGAAACATTTACACATCACTTACAAACTAGGACATTCAAAACTTGCTCAGGGTGTGTACTTCATTAAAGCACCTTGTTTTTTGTCCACCAGCTTGTGAAACCCTTACATTTAGTTGGTGTGTGGAAAACAACTGGAGTGACACAACAGGAGTGTTTGTCACCACACATAAGGTCAGTGAATGCTCAGAATTCAATAATTAGCCCCGTTCTGTTTGATCAAAAGTCCTATCCATAAACCAATGTCTTCCAGGGGACATGTAGCGACATGCTGTCTGCTTTTCATAAAAGCAATGAATCAAAGTGAGTATTTTGAGCCTACTTGATGTATCTGTAATGCATGCTTCATAACCGTGCCCTTCATCACGACAGACTGACAAAATCAATGTTTGTTAAGGTATGTAAAATCTGTTGCCATTGCCCGAATACCTTATGGTTCAAGGTTACACCTCCTTATGAAACTGGTACCGGTAACAAACGTTTCATCTCCAAACATCTGTCTTGAAGTTGATCGAGTCATGACTGGTAATTAAGCTTTACTATGAATGTTTGATTTGATATATAAGATAACACAACATGGCAGCAACTGACAAGTATATCCCTGTGACCTGCAAGCAGTGTTTTTGGCTGGCCCGTGATGAATAGTCACATGTCTGCTAGAATACAAGATGGCATCTGGTATCAACGTTTCATGGTTTGCAGCTAAGTTACTGTAATGAAACAGAGGACGGTTTAAAGACTTAAACTTAAAGGTTAATTTCGGTTTAACAAAACAAAAGATTACTCTAGTAAGGTAAATATGCGAAAATAAAGACCAACAGACCTGACACCTTCAACCATCTGACTGGATCTGAGCCTGCAACATCGCTCTGGTCAGACCACCTCAGGGGTCAGGTCCTCGGGTCCTTGTTTTCGTATATTAACCACGTCAAGAGTAATTATTTGTATATTGTTGGACATTGTTTAGTAAATGAGTTTAATGTGTATTATTTTTACTCTCTGTACTTTGTTGTTGTTGTTATGTCAAATTTTTCTGTATGCACAATAGTGCCATGGATCATTTTTCTGTCAGTTAATTTGTCTTTTTATCTTAACATGTAAACCAGTATAATTATTTCCTTCATAGTCAGCAGATTTGGATCAATAAAATAATTGAGAAGTAAAGTTGCCATCATGGTCTTGTTGAATCAGCAACAAAATAATTGGCATTATTTACAAATATTATATAGTATCGTGATTATCTCAACCATATCTAGTTTCTTACACTAACAACCATTGTCCATTTTACTTATTCATTCATATTGAGAATCAGATCAATCTTTGCAAACTTTTCTTCAGGTGAGATGGATTGTCAAGTTGATTCTGCCTTATAAAATGTAAGGTTTGCCACTTGTGTGTGTGTAAATAATGTTAAGTGCTGTAAAGATCTTTTGCATGCAGAGCATGGACTCTTGCCCTGAGACGGAAATAGGATTTCCACACACTAATGTTTATGAGAGAAGAATGCAGTTTTAGGGGAGTTTGATATAATATTACATTATGCTCCTATGCCAGATAGGCAGGTTACAAAGTACACTTCCTCCCCAGCGGATACACTGACCCATGAGGCTCAATGGCACAGGTCACTTTAACACAAACTTTAGGATTATGGGGAAGGTTGTAAAGTTTGAGTACTCTGTTCATGGGCGCAGACAGATAGTATGTGTGATTTCCACACAGGAGGTAGGTCATATTACTGTATAGGCTTGCCTGTGCAGCCATTCAAGCATGCTTATATAGACAGACAGGTCAATGCATTCCTTCATTCTGGAACATCTGGGAGTAACAGGTTGTCAGCTTGATGTGTGAGTGTTGTGTAGGTAACCGATTGAGTGTGAACAATGGCTTATTTCAAGTCAGCTAAAGTTGCCTTTTCAAAAATTTAAAACTTCACACTGTTTGTTTCGTTCAAAATTCAATTTTCCACTGTTAAATTTCCTGGTAAGCTAAGTCTACGTTATGTTTTTCTTCTACATTTGTACCATAGTTCACATTTCTGAGGATTTCACAGTAAAACTGAAATATAACTTATATTTTATTTAATATATACTTTTGTCATCGATCCCAATTGTGTGGATCGATGCTCATGATGTGGATCACTGGATTGTCTGGTCCAGACTCTATTATTTTACAGATCGCTGTCATATAGCTGGAATATTGCTGAGTGCAGCCTTAAACAACAAAGAAACAAACCAACAAATCTTGCATCATGCAGGGCGATTCACAGTGTTCACACAGTTAAGCATAGAGTTCTTGAAAGTCTTTTTATCCAAAACAATATTGTTAAAACATGATAGGTGCTAGGATTCCTTCATTGGATGTTGGCCATGGTTTAAGTAGCTTTGTCCACTCAGTTCCGTTGTTTAATCATTGAAATGGTCAGTTAATGGTCTAACCTATACTTGTAACAACCTATAAAAACGATGGATGGACTTAAGTTTGGAGCATTTAGATAACTGTCAGGATAAACCAGCATGTTCTACAGGCAGATCCACATGCTTGGGTAGAGTGTTGATGGTGTTCCAATCACCCTGTTAATATGGACCCCAAAAATGTCAAACAGAAAATGTAACCTTCATATGATTGAAGTTTCAGAAGAATTCATCAGTATACATATCACCTGACATCCCTGTTTGATTTGTCTGTCACCGAACAACTGACCGTGGTGTTTGATTTTATTGTACAGTAGTTGGCATCAGGGTAGCCTCGTGGTAAGCATTCGCTTGTCATGACAGAAGCCCAGGTTCAATTCTCCAGATGGCTGTAGTGACAGAAGCCTATTTCTTGTGTCCCTTCCCATGATATTGCTGCAATGTTGCTAATGGCGACATTTAACCATGCACACTCACTCACTGTCTGATGCTGGATGGCCACACTTTGCAAACACATTGACAAATCATTCGTAGATTAGTTTAAGCTGCTGGTGTATTAGAGCTGGTGCAATTGATAGCATAATCACTCACTCAAAAGAACTGCATAGTATAGTCAAAAAGAAATCCTTACAGGACAACATGTTTGGGAAATGGGAAATAAATTCAGAAACTGCTGCTGTAACCTTGTATAATGTATGGTGTTTGTACATCATTGATTGCAAGTCATTAATCAACATATAAATGATGTTCCGGATCATACACAGCACTAGTCAGGGCAGGTCGAAGATAAGGAATTGACATAGAGAAATATTGAGAGTAGCGGGTGACATCGCCTAGGTGAACACTACCAAGCTGACTGTCGTTCATTTCCCAAAGAACATCAGCATTGTCACATGATAATGTTGTCAATCAAGTGGAGACATAGGGAACTACTTAAGGGGAATTCCTCAATGTGTAAAAATAACATTAAACATCATTAGGGAAAACTGACAACATCAATTCAGGCTATGAATGATGCAGGCTTTGAAGCCAGACAGAACATGTATATGTCGGGTTACCGAAATGAAACGTTCATTCGAAGCTATAACAGAGAATGGTCGACTTACCAAAGGAAATCACTAAGCTCCACACTGTCATGTATTGCTTCAGGAAATCCCCATCATCAGCAACCGTAGTAAGACTCAAACACACCCACAGTTCACAGAATATCATTCCATTTTCCGCATCAGCCGGGTCTGGATTTCGCTAACTTTACTGGTTGTAACTTGTATTTCAAGTGATTGACATTGCCATAGCCGCCATTTTCTGCCATTTGTAAAACCAAAATGGAATGTTTGGGACAGACGACGTCAAGAGTCGCGTTGATATAGCTTGCTTTAAATAATTAAAGTTTTATGTTTAATGGATTGTTTCGTGCATCATGGAACAGCAATGAACGTCAACAAATACAACTTCAATCCTTAATTAAATTTACATAATGAGAGTGGTAATGTTTGGCTCACCTGGAAAGTGGCAACCCCCTATCATTAATTTTGAGGGTCGTGTAAAGTAATGAAATGGTGTAGTGTACTGTACATTTCTTGAATTATACAATTACATGGTACATGGGATACAGAATGCATAGTTTGAAGGGATGTCAGCGGTAGAAACTAACATTTTTAGTCCACTAGTCCTTATAATGATAACAAATAGCAAAACACTTAAAAATGGCATATTTCTACTAGTCCTTTTGATACCTTAACTATTGGGCAGTTTGGCAAGGACTACAGGACTAGTGCAAATTTCTAACCCTGGATATGATACATATTATGATAGGTTGTTTATGATATGATATGTATTGTGATACATAATTTGCTGCAATTTTGTGTGATTTTTCTATGTTTCATAGTCTTTTCCTGACTTTTGTGATTCCACCTACCTCATTGTTTACTGAAAAACACAATTGTGGATTAACAGTTGATTGGACAGTATAAAAATTAAAGCAGTGAAATTGTATGTAACATGTGTCACGTCTCACTTAACCTTTAGCCTGCTGAATTGTTTTCACACTTCTTAGCCCTGCCTGCTGGATTAATTTTAGCATTAGGCACAGTATAGAGGATGGGTGATTTCAAATGGTCAGTGCTTCATTAAACAAGGGATATTTGAACCAATATTTCACAGTAATACCTGATTGTTTTATATGACAATGTGTATTTTTCTATCTTGACATTTTCAACATGCAGAGGTTAAGACCAAAGTGAACATAAAATTTGTAAATTTTCTTGAACTTACCTGAATTTCATTATTGAGGGTAAAATGCATTTCATATCAGGAACCTGTTTAAATTGTTAAATTTGTGAAAATATATTTGGCATATTATTAAACCTGTTTGACCTTGTATGCTTCCGTGACCCGGAAACGGTAGTAGATGTATCAACATGCCACATGCAAGTTTCTCAGTATATTTTATTCAAAGTTATGTTGTTTAAAGGTTCTCAGAAAAAGTTTCCAAAGATATCTTCATATTCTAAATTTTCTAAATTATATATTGTTATTATGTCATATCAATTTGTTATATATCACCAAAGCCGCTGTTGTCAGAAATATTTTTTAAAATCCTCAAGCGTGGAATCCATTATGATTTCGGATTTAGACAAAATTTAATGTTCATGATCTGCATAATTTTGCTGTTGAATCGTCTTGTCAGTACGTAAGTAAGTTGAGATTTTCCATATGACCACAGTCATACCTTCTGATATCAGTAGTTTGTTCAACTCAATAAATCGTGGGGGCGGAGGGGTAGCCTAGTGGTTAAAGTGTTCGCTCGTCACGCCGAAGACCCAGGTTCGATTCCCCACATGGGTACAATGTCGAGACCCATTTCTGGTGTCCCCTGTCATGATATTGCTGGAATAATGCTAAAAGTGGCATAAAGCCTCACTCACTCACTCACTCCCTCAATAAATCGTAAGTTAGCCACGCCGTCACGAGTCATCTACGTTTGTCACCAGTATATTAAAGTCCGAAAGTTTATCAAACAAAATCATATATAAACTTGCAAAATATGAGATAATTTTTACAAAGATGTATGCATCTACGTAATTATTTCCAGAAACTTAAGTTAGATTAACTAAAGGATTGTAATGGTATTGCGGGATCACGATGCATGTGGAGTTTTTTACTGCTGTTGCCATGATAGTGTCCATTTCATCCAATTGATGATGTAATAAATTCAGATTTGTTGATAATTACTGAAAACAAAATTTGCTGTTCCATGTGTGAAACAATCCGGGATTACAATAGGAATCAATACAGGTATCGCACGTCATATCACATATAATACCATATGTATGGCGTTACATACCAGACTGGTAAAACCTGTGCAGATACATTAAGTTTGTTTCTTTGTTGTTTAACACAGCACTCGGCAATATTCCAGACGGCGGTCTGTAAATAATCGAGTCTGGGCTAGACAATCCAGTGATTGACATCATGAGCATTGATTGGGATACGATGACATACATCTCCCAAGATCCCGTTAGACGCCTCTTACGACAAGCATAGTTGCTTTTTATGACCTATTCTAGCCCGGATCTTCACCGGTCTGTGTAGATAACACTGATGTACTACACACATACACATACACATGTACATACACACTCTGTAAGCGTTGCCAGTGACACACATGCAAAGGAATTACTATATATGTACAAGACATAGGATGTGGTAATATAGTCACTCATCAGTCACTCATATCGTTTGTTTGTTTGTTGTTTAACGCTGCCTTCAGCAGTATTCCAGCAATATGATGGCTGTCTGTTCATAATTGTGTCTGGACCAGACAATCCAGTGATTGACATCATGAGGATCGATCTACGCGATTGGGACACAATGACATGCATCAACCAAGTCAGCGAGCCTGACCACCCGATCACGTTAGTCGCCTCTAGCGACAGGCATAGTCACCTTTTACAGCAAACATGAGTTGTTTGACCTATTCTACCCCGGTTCTTCATATCGGGTATCACCCTTATCGAACATGCACACATTTATTCACATTTACTTGCCATTACTGTTCTGATAGGTTATAACATAGGATATTTAGTAAATAATATATTTTAATACGTAAGTTGAGTATTACAGAGATGATCAATAGCTCACTGAATATCATCTACAACTATAAAAATATACACAGTACAGTATATTTCTAATCAAATAAATCAGAAATGTCGTACACAATACGTCCAATTTCTAATCATAATGAACTAGAAATCATCACTGTTTACAACATACAATACATTATCAACGAACCTTATGTATGAATGATTTTTGGTGTCTCAAGGTCATATAACCTTATTAATTGAGCCTGCCACATAAGGATCACCAAGTTTTTTGTATCTCCCTTTTATAATGACACCAATTTATTTTTAAAAAACCCACTTTTATATGAAACTCTTTGTCGCTCGTTTTTATCATCTTGTATGAACACTGAAAATATGATGTATCATGAGCGTATTATTGATAGAAGATTTCATTTTATTTTAGTTTTTTTCGAGTAACTACTTAGAACTCAAATATCGACAAGTATACATTATTGATTTGGTGGACAAAGCTGTTACACTGTCATAGGATTGATTATTGACATGCAGTGTGAGTGTTATGTTTGCCACGCTATGTCTCGGTGAATCAGACAGTGTCTGTCAGTGCTGACAGTGCCGTGGTGAAGACGTGTGTGTGTATGTACTGGATTGCAGGGAACTCCATCAACAGTCTCTGTATGTACTCTATTTCAACTCTTTGTTATGTTGAGATAGTGAAGGCTGCTTAACATCATTCTAATACTTAACATTGTAATTCTGATTTGTCACGATAACATAGTTTACATCAGTGTAAAACATACACAGGTGTTTCCACATTCACTTGAGCATGGTATCTGGACTGGTTGTTTGTCTACATCCATCCTCCACTCCCCATCAGGACTTGTTGTTTGTCTACATCCACCGTCCTCTCCCCATCAGGACTTGTTGTTTGTCTACATCCTCCGTCCACTCCCCATCAGGACTTGTTGTTTGTCCCCATCCACTGTCTACATCCTCCGTCCACTCCCCATCAGGACTTGTTGTTTGTCTACATCCATCCTCCACTCCCCATCAGGACTTGTTGTTTGTCTACATCCATCCTCCAGTCCCCATCAGGACTTATTGTTTGTCTACATCCACCGTCCTCTCCCCATCAGGACTTGTTGTTTGTCTACATCCATCCTCCACTCCCCATCAGGACTTGTTGTTTGTCTACATCCATCCTCCACTCTCCATCAGGACTTGTTGTTTGTCTACATCCATCCTCCAGTCCCCATCAGGACTTGTTGTTTGTCTACATCCATCCTCCACTCCCCATCAGGACTTGTTGTTTGTCTACATCCATCCTCCACTCCCCATCAGGACTTATTGTTTGTCTACATCCACCGTCCTCTCCCCATCAGGACTTGTTGTTTGTCTACATCCATCCTCCACTCCCCATCAGGACTTGTTGTTTGTCTACATCCATCCTCCACTCCCCATCAGGACTTGTTGTTTGTCTACATCCATCCTCCACTCCCCATCAGGACTTGTTGTTTGTCTACATCCATCCTCCACTCCCCATCAGGACTTGCTGTTTGTCTACATCCACCGTCCTCTCCCCATCAGGACTTGTTGTTTGTCTACATCCTCCGTCCACTCCCCATCAGGACTTGTTGTTTGTCTACATCCTCCGTCCACTCCCCATCAGGACTTGTTGTTTGTCTACATCCATCCTCCACTCCCCATAAGGACTTGTTGTTTGTCCCCATCCACTGTCTACATCCACCGTCCACTCCCCATCAGGACTTGTTGTTTGTCTACATCCACCGTCCTCTCCCCATCAGGACTGGTTGTTTGCCTACATCCTCCGTCCACTCCCCATCAGGACTTGTTGTTTGTCTACATCCATCCTCCACTCCCCATAAGGACTTGTTGTTTGTCCCCATCCACTGTCTACATCCACCGTCCACTCCCCATCTGGACTGGTTGTTTGTCTACATCCACCGTCCACTCCCCATCTGGACTGGTTGTTTGTCTACATCCATCCTCCACTCCCCATAAGGACTTGTTGTTTGTCCCCATCCACTGTCTACATCCACCGTCCACTCCCCATCAGTACCATCACACTACAGACAGTACCCTGTTGTGGCAGTGACTGGGTATGCAATACCATCACACTACAGACAGTACCCTGTTGTGGCAGTGACTGGGTATGCAATACCATCACACTACAGACAGTACCCTGTTGTGGCAGTGACTGGGTATGCAATACCATCACACTACAGACAGTACCCTGTTGTGGCAGTGACTGGGTATGCAATACCATCACACTACAGACAGTACCCTGTTGTGGCAGTGACTGGGTATACAATACCATCACACTACAGACAGTACCCTGTTGTGGCAGTCACTGTGTATGCAATACCATCTCACTACAGACAGTACCCTGTTGTGGCAGTGACTGGGTATGCAATACCATCACACTACAGACAGTACCCTGTTGTGGCAGTGACTGGGTATACAATACCATCACACTACAGACAGTACCCTGTTGTGGCAGTGACTGGGTATGCAATACCATCACACTACAGACAGTACCCTGTTGTGGCAGTGACTGGGTATGCAATACCATCACACTACAGACAGTACCCTGTTGTGACAGTGACTTGGTATACAATACCATCACACTACAGACAGTACCCTGTTGTGGCAGTGACTTGGTATGCAATACCATCACACTACAGACAGTACCCTGTTTGTGTCAGTGACTAGGTATGCAATACCATCACACTACAGACAGTACCCTGTTGTGGCAGCGACTGGGTATGCAATACCATCACACTACAGACAGTACCCTGTTGTGGCAGCGACTGGGTATGCAATACCATCACACTACAGACAGTACCCTGTTTGTGGCAGTGACTGGGTATGCAATACCATCACACTACAGACAGTACCCTGTTTGTGGCAGTGACTGGGTATGCAATACCATCACACTACAGACAGTACCCTGTTGTGGCAGTGACTGGGTATGCAATACCATCACACTACAGACAGTACCCTGTTGTGGCAGTGACTGGGTATGCAATACCATCACACTACAGACAGTACCCTGTTTGTGGCAGTGACTGGGTATGCAATACCATCATACTACAGACAGTACCCTGTTGTGGCAGTGACTGGGTATGCAATACCATCACACTACAGACAGTACCCTGTTTGTGGCAGTGACTGGGTATGCAATACCATCACACTACAGACAGTACCCTGTTGTGGCAGTGACTGGGTATGCAATACCATCACACTACAGACAGTACCCTGTTGTGGCAGTGACTGGGTATGCAATACCATCACACTACAGACAGTACCCTGTTGTGGCAGTGACTGGGTATGCAATACCATCACACTACAGACAGTACCCTGTTGTGGCAGTGACTGGGTATGCAATACCATCACACTACAGACAGTACCCTGTTGTGGCAGTGACTGGGTATGCAATACCATCACACTACAGACAGTAATACCCTGTTGTGGCAGTGACTGGGTTTTCAATACCATCACACTACAGACAATGACTGGGTATACAATACCATCACACTACAGACAGTACCCTGATGTGGCAGTGACTGGGTATACAATTCCATCACACTACAGACAATGACTGGGTGTACAATACCATCACACTACAGACAATGACTAGGTATACAATACCATCACACTACAGACAGTAATCATGCTTTGTTGTATCATACTAATCCATGAAATGAAGTTAACAGAAAACATTGAATCCTCTCAACGTCTTCAAGAGTCGACATGCATGGCCACAGTGGAACAGAAGTTGCTGAAATGTAGTGTATGGTAATCAGTCCAGCAGCTGCTCGTTGTGTCAACAATACTCTTATTGAAAAGCTCCTGTTTCTGGAAGAGAAGTGCAATAAATCCAGTACTAATAAAACATCCAATAGCATCCAACTGTCAGATAGAATGTCCATCACCAACAGCTGGCAGCTGCAGCAGACAATTTCTCCACTGCACCTCGCTGAACAGACTGACATCTTATTGTCCCACCATAGTTGTGAATGTCGCTGGGATCTCCCTGGTTTAAAGCTCTCAATGCTATTGTCCAACCCATTCCACTAGCCGCGGATCTAGTGTCAAACCAATTTGACAGGCAAACAGCATGAGGACACCCAAACGAAACTCGCAATATCTATTTACCAAGAATGCTTAGCTTATCATTTATATTATGTATAGTGTGCATAAATGCTCAGCTTTCTAAAAAATAAATTCTGCAAGTTTTTAAGGTATGGGTTAAATTTCTTGAAACACCAGTAACGGCTGTTGTTGACTTGAGCCACTTCCCGTCGAGTGGCTTGCAGTAATTATAATGTTTGTATGTTTTTCCATGATTGCTGCTGGTGCCTAACATTAAATTTTGAAGTCTAATTCTGTAATCATAATGCATTCCACACACCATGATTTTCGAATTATTTTCTGACGACTGCGGCAAGGAGAGATATACGAGGGGATATCAAAAAGTTTTGAGCCTCACACAGTATTCCTGGTCGAATGGTACAATGTGCTACACCTGATGTACATGAACGTCATAGCTACTGATGCTATGTAGAAACATATTGCTGGCTGCAATTATTTTGTCACAACACTTCGTGGAAGAGACCTACCCCTAATGATTTGGAAAAATGGACAAGTCTCAGTACAGAGCGGTGATAAAGTTCCTTGTCCTAGAGGGTCAATCTGCCAAACAGGTGGAAGAGCGATTGACTGCAGTTTATGGAGAGTCTGCCCCATCGTCTGCAACTATCAAACGGTGGGTGAAGGAATTTCAGCGTGGCAGAGAGAGCATAGAAGATGATGCCCGCTACGGACGGCCATCAACCAGTACCAGCCCTGAAAACATTGTCACTGTACACAAACTAGTGATGGAAAACCGCCGTACTACTCTCCATGAGCTAGAAGAAACAACAGGCCTATCATATGGATCCATTCATAATATAATTCATGGCAAACTCCACATGTCCAAAGTGTGTGCCAGATGGGTCCCGAGAATGCTTACAGATGACATGAAGCTATCAAGGGTCACCATCAGTGGAGCCTTGCTAACTCGGTACAACGCCAACCCAGATGATTTTCATTTTAGGATTGTAACCAGTGTTGAAACCTGGGTTTATCATTATGATCCGGAGAGCAAACAGGAGTCGATGGAATGGAAACACGCCACTTCTCCAAAGACAAAGAAGTTCAAAGCCATCAGATCACCAAGAAGGTTATGGGACAGCAAAGGAGTGATTCACATCGACTACCTGCCCCATGGCACCACAATGAATGGGGAGTATTACGCCAAGTTATTGAAGCAGGTGCGTCAATCCATCAAGGTGAAACACCGTGGAAAAATCCGTTGAAATTACAGCTGTGCAAGAATGTGGCTACGAACTCCTCCCTCACCCATTCTATTCTCCAGACCTAGCCCCCAGTGACTTCCACCTGTGTCCCAGCCTGAAAAAACACCTCCGGGGCCAGAGATTTGAAGATGCCGATGAGCTAACTGCTTCTGTTGAGGGTTGGTTAGGGGACCAGAATGTTGACTTCTTCCGATCGGGCATCAGTGACTGGCAAAGTAGGTGGAACAAGTGTGTGGAGTTGGGAGGGGACTATGTTGAAAAATAAAGTAGTAACAATCCAATTCTTTTACTTTTTCTGTCTGAGGCTCAAATTTTTTTATATCCCCTCGTATAACATATTTATGTGACCTAATAAAAGGACAATTTAGAATATAAAGATGTCTTTTTCTGAGAACCAGTGAAATTGGTTGAAACTTAATTCTATTGTTTGGGCAGAAAAGTCATAGGAAATTAATAAGTATGATATTAAAATTAATTTACATGTTTTACAACTAATGCAAAATTATTCTGAGTACAAAATCATTAGAAATTCTTGGTACAAAATCACAACATTTCAACTGGATTTCGTTTCTGTTGGATTCCTTTATACATTTTAAAACAAGTACTTTTTACATAACCAAGTCAGTTTACGGCTCATCTATTGTCCTTAAAGTAGACGTGACCCATAATGGGATGTCCTCAGATCTTTGTTTAGCGGCAGCGAGAACTTAGATCTGATTTTAATGAGATTGTGTTTACTGGGACATTTCTTTACATGCCACCCAGTCTCAAGAATGAGACTTGGGGAACACTATAAGGACCTATATATACCAGAGATCTTAAAATAAATTTGATGGTCTCTGTATATACTGACTGAATATTCTAAAGCCCATCAACAGATAAAAAATGTCACATCCAAGGCTGATAGAACTAAAAACAGCCTTTTTGTCTATTTAAGCATTGTTTTGTTTGGAAACAAACCACTAAATACACAGGAATGTCAATAAGAGTTTTGAATGTATATATGTTATTGATGTTATCTATTCATCATTCATGGAATACAAAAAATAAGTAATGACATGAAACAGTTACTTATTCACATAACTGATATGAAATGAAAGGTAATTATTGATCAGTTCCACTGTGCTGACATTGTGATAAATATTTTATCAGTCTCTATGCAAATAATCATTGTGGAAAACACAAAACATATTTAAAGATAGCTGAAACTGTGAAACCTGTAAACAACTGTAAATAACTAAGCGTTAACAGATCTATCATCAAAACGTAACCACAGTGGTACTTTCATTTATGGAATAAATTGATAAATGTTTTGTGAAATTGTTCTAAAATCATGCTAAAATCTATAAATGTAGTATAAAATCCCAAATCCTTAGAATATCTCACTCCTGAAAATATTTATTTAGTATTTTGTCAAATATATACATCATGCATCAGCAACGTATGAATGATATTTTGAAACACATTTTGTCACTCTCATTTTCCCGAACCTGTTGTGGAGGATCATCATGGCTGATCAGTGATATCTGTGTAGACTTATTGCGTGGGACACGATTGTTATAGTGAAAAAACAAAATCAGCGTGAGCATTGCAGTTACATGAATCACACCCCTTTGTCTTGACCGTAACATCAGTTGCTGATCCTCAGATATATCCACAAAAGCTCAAATAAATAATTCAGTATGCATGTGGCATGTTGATAATCTACTTCCGTTTTAGGAGCATACATGGTCAAATAGTTTTAATAATACTGCAAGTATATCGTCAAAGTCACATTGTTTAGTCTTAGTATGATCACTGATACTATGTAATGATTTGTGTTGATGAAACAGCAGCATCCCGTCTATGGAATGACGACGAATACTTGTATGGGGTTCATGGGGTTTATTTTGTCTGTTCTATCGGGGATATGGATATCCCAACACAACATGGATGAGGATAATACCCTTAAACATAAGGTTGAATTAATGATAAACAAATTACAAGAATATGTAATTAAACAAACATATTATTACATTTACTGTATACCATGAGCATGAAATTAATCAAATATTATCAGAAAAACCAGCAATATATCATTACAGCTACAAATCTCATTTATATGATAGAATACACATCAAAATATAATAATGTATACATACAAATATTAGCACACAATACCAACCTTGTCTCAGGACGCAGGCTCATCACGGTGAAACCAACAGTAATGATTTATATGTGCATCTCATACCTAATAATAAAATGACACAATTAAAGGGTATTAAGTAAAATGTATATTATACGCAAATTCACACACACAAATGCTTTCTCTCTGTCTTTACAGAGTAATATAAACCAATACATGTTTATCAATACTATTCATAGAACAAGACTAAGATATAATTCCTAGCCTCCTTATGTTAAATATAGATACTAAATTCTAAATACTAAGTGTAAATCCACTTCCCCCAATCAGTGCAGTGCTGTGATGTGATGTGATGGTCATGCAGAGAGGAGATGCAGCAGTAGCCAGAGAAGAGGAACATTGAAGCCAGGATTTTCTTAAAGGAGCTACTACCGTATTTAACTCAATTATTTACCTTAGTTTAAAATATAAGAGTTAAAATATACAAAATTTACATTCTGCTAAATTTATTCTGTATGTGACAAGAGTATTTTCAAATTTACTGTTATTGTTTTGTTAGTACAAATGAATGAGTAAGTTTTTGAGTTTGGAATGTATTCTAGAGAGTGTCACTGAAGCTTGATGTCAGTATTTACACACATGTAATAATGGTCATTGGGTATTTATGTTTTTCTGCAGGCATCAATATATTTAGCTACCTTGAGTCTAGTGTATTGTGTATTATTTTAAAATGAGCGGACATCCTGTTTTAGATTCTGCTGCAGGTGACTTCCTCTACCTAAAGTGTGGCACATGTTCCATAAACTCACAACAAGGCTATATCTGATATTTAAACCAGATAGATACATTTATTTACAAAGATAAACTATTTAATGTAAAAAACAACAGGAATTGCCACAGATATATATGTTGTAACATCTGGTGGATGTGGTGAGGGTAATGGTTGGGGAAACTGGCATGCAACTAAAAGACCCAATCACTGTACACAGGCAGCAAACTCGACATTCTAATGTATGTTGTAAAACTGAATGCGGGAAGGATCAGTTCACTGTCATTCTGTTTTAGGAATGTTTAACAATGACAAACATTTGCGAATGAAAAAACGAACAGATGGTCAATAGGCTTTTGAAAACTAAACTTAATTCAAAAGTATAATTTTCAAAACTTCCCAATGTAGTTCAATGTATATTTGTGCACTGATGAATGTATTTACACCTCCCACTGTTGTCCCTAACTATGGCGTCAAAAGCATTAAGACGTCACAAAAATAATGCTGGAATCGCCTGTGAGAACATCGTAGTCTCCCTCTGTTGTCTCTAACTGTTATAGGCATTATGACTGCTGTTGTGTGTATATCTCTATGTTAAAGTTTGCACTACACCTGAAGATCCGCTGTGTGCCTAAAGGTCTAAAGGTGTTTTGACAAGCGCAAGTTTTTGTGTATGTGTGTCCATAGATATATATATATATATATATATGTATACATTATTGTCTGCAGTAGTCATGCGTTGCCTTCATTCATTTGATCAGTAAATAAGTGTTGGGATATGCATGCAAGCAGCAGTAGAAACTAACATTTTGGGTCCACTAGTTCTTATAATATAATATAACCGGTATAGCAAAACCCTTACTTGCCTTATGATATCTTAACTATTGGGCAGTTTGGCAAGGACTATAGGACTAGTTCCAGTTTGTAACCCTGGCAAGCTGATCAATACACACAAGTCAACAAGCAAGTCAAACTTGATTGGGTAATGGTGATGATTTGGAATATACTTTAAGCAGCTATGTAGCTTGTCAGGAACTCTGCCTATACACAGGGTGCATGGGCAGCACATCTGAAAGTTTTCTGGGTTTTGTTTTTCCAAATTATGGAGAATTACATTACACAAGTGACATTTCTATTGAATAAACAGTGGAAATATAGCTTACATTTAAACCTAAACTTTTACGGGAAGCAGTCTAAATACAGCAGCTATAGGGCTGTAGTCACTCACTCACACACTACAACGTGGAGCCTGCTTCATGTGTCAAGGGAGATGTTTCTTTAGGAGCACTTTATTCTCAGTCTACATGTGGTTAATAATGTAACAAACTGTAGCAAGACTATTTCCTGTAGGGCTGAGATCGCTAACTCAGGTACTTTGGTCGGGTGGGTACTGAGTAGGACCTGGGTACTCACAGGACTACCCGGACCGGTGGTTAGTCATGTGATATATTGTTTGATGACAAAAATTCAATAGAACTCCATGGTTACACTACATGTCACTAATGTTTGCATTTCTCTCTGACTATTCTCTCATTCCTTATGACTTTTATATGTTTGAATAGAGATAAAGCTTCTGTGAACCTCAGTGTATGCCTGATCAGATTGTTTTATATGTATATTTGAAAACTTCTTGCCAGGGCTCTGGTAAAGCAATTCTCAATCAGACATGTTGTACCTAACTCTTGAGACCAATAGTGGGTACCAAGGTAGGGTGGGGTAACAGGGGGTCAAGTGCAGAGGTAGTTAACTGGGACTTGTTTCAGCCCTAAGTTTCTGTGTATCTTTAAGGTTATCTTCTCTTTCCAGATGCTGAAGCTGAAATGACATGGAAATGACACATCATGGACCAAACCTTAACACCTACCTCTCTTAACTGAGCCACATGCAACAAGTCAATGACAAGTCATCTCAAGGCAAACAGGCAACCAACACAACTGTTCAACCACAAGATGAGGACTTTCATTCGTTAATGTAATTACTGTGACACTGAAAAAAAGGAAATATTTTTCTTTGTGGAAACCTCACTGACAAAATGCATCATATCAAACATTTCCCTCAATATGAACAACATGTACACAACTTTATGAAACAGTTGCTTCCAAAGCTTTGAGAAGCAGACGTGTATCTACTGAACAGACGTCAACATGATGGAGACCATCGACATCCCCTCTCCAGGGTCCGGTCTGAGAACTGCTTCTCTCACCCTCACACAGATCCTGCTGCTGAATGCAGTGGTGTGTGGAGTAGAGATCTGTGCATGTGCTGGCTTCACATACATCCCACCGATGCTACTCAAGGTGGGCTACTCCGAAGAGACCATGAGCTTCATCTTAGGTCTTGGTCCTCTCCTAGGATTTTTAATTGTGCCCGTCCTGGGCAGAGCGTCTGATCGCTGCCACAGTTTTTATGGTCGACGTCGCCCTTTCATCTTTGCCTTGTCAATGCTCTTACTTGTCTCGCTATATATGATTCCTTTTGGGGAGTACTTCATGACAGTGATATTTGGCTACAGTCATTTGAGTAAGGTGTTGGGGATGTGGTGTTTGACTCTGGGCTCAGTGCTGTTGGACTTCACCAGCCAGGCCTGCCTGACCCCCTGCGAGGCCCTCCTCAACGATGCTTCCATGGATACAGGGCAACATGGACGTGTTTTCTCCATCTACTCCACTATGGTATCACTAGGAGGTGTTTTCGGTTACCTACTCACAGCAATAGATTGGAAATCTAATTCCCTTGGGGTCTACTTTGGCTCTCAGGAAGCCTCAATATTCTCAATACTGATCGTTGTGTTCACAATATTATTAGCTGCCACCCTCATAGTAGCTGAGGAGAGGCCTTTAGCATCACTGGGTCGACAAAACTTATTGCAAGACAAAGAAGGAAGTCTGGGGAATTCAAAAGCACAAGAATCTGGCTACAGTAGTTCTTCCTCAGAAGATGTCCCATTAAGTATTTTATCAAATCATAAGGCCAACTTACAGACTTCTAGTCCACTGCGCTCTGAGTGGAGGAGCAGAGCAGCACACACCAGATCAAAACTGCGTTCTGTGATTTTCGGTTTCTTTACTCGCGGTCGCTTCTTGTCAAGCATTTGTGACTGTTTTCGACTGATTTCCTGTGGGATATTTTCTTTGTTGCCACAACAACTGCAGCAGGTATTTGACGTTCCCATTGTTCTAAGATACCTCACACTAGCCCATTTCTGTTCTTGGACAGCTCTGATGGGCTTCAACCTGTATTTTACCGACTTTGTGGGGCAAGCAGTCTACAATGGTAACCCGAATGCTCCCGATGGCTCCCCTAGTGAGAACCTTTACGATGAAGGAGTGCGAATGGGCAGTTGGGGGCTGTTGCTACATTGTATAACATCAGCATCATATGCATTTTTCATCGAAAGATTGGTGGACAAATATGGATGTCAGTTGACTTATCTGGTTGGAATGATATCTTTTTGTTTCGCCATGATGGGGATGGTGCTCTTCAGGAATGTGTATATTGTGAATATCATGGCTGCCTTGACGGGATTTGCATATGCCACAGTTACAACTATTCCTTTTATATTAGTGTCAAAATATCACATCGAAAAAGAGGTAAGATCCTTTTTTACTGTCTGATTTCGAAAATAAAGACAGAAATATTTAGTCTTTAAATAGACACAAGCCATTTTGCAATATTCAGAATCTAGTTTGGGATTGCCATTATTGTTGATAAAATCAAGGTGTGGTATATTTTATGGGTGAAAATCTCATATTATGATCCTATACTTGCCCCAGGGCCAGGGCACTCTTGTTAATGACCCCAGATAAAACAGAAGTTACATTTTTCACAATGTGGCATCGTTGCCCTATATTTCTGGTACCTGCTCATCACTCTCATAGATAATATCTTATTTGTAAATATTTTAAGCTGAAATATTTCTTCATGAAATCCAGATCAATTGATTCATATTAACACATGATAAGTATGTCGAGGTGATCAGATTAATGTTAACCATTTATTAACATTCTACATACAAAATTTGATTATTTTTTTCATGGCTACGCATTCATGTTTCAGATTTATTTCTTTGATGTAATGTCCAGTGGCGATCAATCTTTGTCAACACGAGGAATAGCTACTGACATGGCTGTGTTAGACTCCGCCTACTTCCTGTCCCAGGTCGTGCTGGCCACCGCCATGGGCTATATCGTCCACATGACCGGCACTGTCTATGCCTACATGGTGTGTGCTGGCATCATGGGACTCCTTGCCTGTTTCTTTATACAAAAAGTCATCATATCTAAGTCGGACGTCCGAGCTCTACAGATGAGTGAGAGGCAACACATCATCCACAGCTGACCTGAAGTCCATTGGTATACTTTGTAGTGGTTTAACAATACACAGGCATTTTAGGATATATACTCACTACCAAAAGAAACGTGAACCATAGAAACATATAGAGACGTAGGTACACTAAGAAGAGATGTTTCCAATGTGTACCACTTAATGACAAAACTAACAATCAGTCTAGTGTTCCCACAGAGTTCTATTTTCTTATCACGATATGCTGCACATGATTTCCAACTTTTACACACTAATGGTGCGCAAGACAAATGGTGTATCTTGAGTCATGGATGTATGACATCACATGTGAAGCGTTCATGAGCATCGGTTCACACAACATACCAGCATGTTTGTTTGTGCATCGAAACAATCTAATATCTCTTGAATATGAGTAAATCTTCATATATTAACCAACATGTATGGCATTCATGTTTCTTTTGGTGGTGAGTATATCTTGTATCCATTATGGGTCACGATACAAAATCTATTACAATCCTTTTGTCTTTGTACTAACAGAGTGTGTCAACTGTTGACGAAGAAAGAAATAGTGCCTCACAGGCAGCTTGGGTTGTGTACTTCCCAGGGAGCTGAGAATGCTAAACAAGTGCACACTGATTGATAGACCGGGGTAATGTTAGTGCTTTGAGCATGCACCTTGTGTCTGGCACAATATAAGTACACATTATCATTATTATATATGTACTTTTATGATTATTAAGAATATATAATAAGGGAAATAATAAGGGAACCAAATATTAAAAAAAGATGTTACATTGTCAAATGATATGGTTTCTTTTGGGTACAAACAATATAACATACAGGACTTCTATTATCTTTAAGACTGTGCTTTGTTTTTATGTTTTTTAGTGTAGTCATAAACTAATAGTCAAACACCCTTGTGTCAAACTTTGATGTGTCAGACTAATTGGTTTTCTTGAAGTAAATGCTTGGTCCCAGCATATTCCTTCTTTATTCAACATTTTCAGTTGTGTTGAAGCTTGGATAACTTGAAGTATTTACGTAGGTCCCTTCAAAATAGACACAAAGGTGTTTGACTACATTATTTTTCAACTTGAACGTTGTCCATAGGTTGCTGCTGGGGGCTGTCAGACCTACATCACTAAATAGGAAATATATCTTGTGTATCCCATTACAAACATGCAGCAAACTTGGTGTGTCAGCATGATAAGTAAATGTTTATGTCCTTGTCCAGCGATACATCATGTAGCTCACATTACGATGCTTCACTGTACTTACGGCTTGATATACTGCTAACATTCTGCATGGAAGCAGAAATATGTTTTTTGTATTTGAATGAAATGTACATATATGGAATTATTTGACCAATGGGGATATCGGTAAAGTGATATTTGTGCTGGTGTATAATGTCTGGTTATTTGTATAATGGAGGGATAATCGGAACTTAAACCATGTGTGTAAATGGAGCTGTTGTGAGTTAATATGCTGCCAGGTAAACATGGATCGGGTGTATTCATGCAATTCATGCATCGTAAGCATTCATATTCATCTGAAGTACTGTCATGCACCAGGTGTATTCATGCATCTTATGAATCAAGTCACCAGAAGTGCTGTCATGCACCAGGTGTATTCATGCATCTTATGAATCAAGTCACCAGAAGTGCTGTCGTGCATCGGGTGTATTCATGCATCCTATGATTCAAGCCACCAGAAGTGCTGTCGTGCATCGGGTGTATTCATGCATCTTATGAATCAAGTCACCAGAAGTGCTGTCATGCACCAGGTGTATTCATGCATCTTATGAATCAAGTCACCAGAAGTGCTGTCGTGCATCGGGTGTATTCATGCATCTTATGATTCAAGCCACCAGAAGTGCTGTCGTGCATCGGGTGTATTCATGCATCTTATGAATCAAGCCACCAGAAGTGCTGTCGTGCATCGGGTGTATTCATGCATCTTATGAATCAAGTCACCAGAAGTGCTGTCATGCACCAGGTGTATTCATGCATCTTATGAATCAAGCCACCAGAAGTGCTGTCGTGCATCGGGTGTATTCATGCATCTTATGAATCAAGCCACCAGAAGTGCTGTCGTGCATCGGGTGTATTCATGCATCCTATGATTCAAGCCACCAGAAGTGCTGTCGTGCATCGGGTGTATTCATGCATCTTATGAATCAAGTCACCAGAAGTGCTGTCGTGCATCTGGTGTATTCATGCATCTTATGAATCAAGTCACCAGAAGTGCTGTCGTGCAGCAGATGTACTTTTATGCATCTTTATGTTTTTCAAAAGCGATATTGTGCATCAGAGCGCTATCATATTTGAGGATCATGATGTATCTAAAACAAATGCATAATACCATTTCGTGATACCACACTGTGTGAATTTATTATTTCATAAAATGATATTGAAACATTTCAAAGCAATACATATTTTTAGATCTATCTTACCATCATATTTGTATCAATACAGGAAGTACTGGGACAGTAAAGCTAGTTACTGCACGTCATTGACCAAGACGTTAACAGTGCAGTGAAAGTGGTGACACAGGGTGAAGGGGAGGCTCTGTAAGTTTGTCCACAGTTTGTGGCGAGGTAGGAAACTGGTGACAAAATTCCCAAACTCCAAATCCTATTAGGATGGAAACCTTCCAGAGAACATGCCTCACTGCCACACAAAACCTACAAATAATAATTGGTCAGTGTCTGTTATGGTTAGGTTTGTAAAGAGGTTTGTAGATTATAAATAAGTCACAGCTGTCCATGGCCATATATCAATAACTAGTTAATATATGAGTAGCTAACACTGATGTCTAACTACACCATCAGTAGTTAACACTGATTTATCACCTAAAACTGGCTCCCACAGGAGATATAGCTTGGGCTAGATCAAACGATATCTACATTGTAGATATCGCTGCAATGAAAGTGCATCACAATGCTTTGCAGACCATTGTGACGTCATTGGTTACCATGACATTACAATCAAATGACATCACTAATGTCCCTGCTACTGAAGCTGTTAGCAATATTTTACACTTAAGACACTGCTTATTACTGTCTACAAGCTGAAAAAGTTGGAAGAACTTTTTCAGCTCGTGTTGATATATTTGATATCAAAAGACACTCGGGTGAGATTCTCTATGTCTAGCTACATTGTCAATAGTTAACACTGATGCCTAACTTCGCCATCAATAGTTAACTCTACTGGTGACACTAGTCAGGGGCACGGGTGGCCCGGTCGTCTAAGGCACCGCAATTCGCTGTGCTGAGTTGTGTCCCTTGGGCACGCCAGAAACCTATGATTGTGGGTTCAAATCCTGGTTCGCCCCGATTGTGTTTCTAGAATTTTCAGCACCATACCCTGTGCTCATGGGTTTCACCGAAGTGGTAAACGTCTGAGTCCTGCATCACTTCGGGCTTTTCTCCCACATTAAGCTGATACGCCGCGATATAACTGGAATACTGTTAAAAGCGGCGTTAAACCCAACTCACTCACTCACATGACACTAGTCAGCAACCCATCATTCAGAGACCGTCTCCTCCAGCATCCGCCTCCCACAGGCCTTTATGCTGCTGATACTACAGAATATATTTGTATAAACAAGTGTTTCTATGTTACTTATGTATTGTTGTCATGTGGTGTTATGAAGATCATTATTGTTTTGGGTGTGTTATACATATACATGCATGTTAAATATTGTTAATGTGTTCACTGACTCTATGTCGATGGACTGCAATGAAGGTGCACCGTGGGAATAGTAAGTGGTGTGACCTCCAAACCCGGCTGTAACCTGCTCATGTTGTTACAGCCCTCACAATCCCAGTAGAGCAAGGTACTGCAGCTCACTGCAGCTCACTGCAGGGATGCAGCAGTAGACCTAAATTGTTTACCAGCATGAATAATGATAACATGTAAGGACATCTCCCCTAAAAAGCCTTAAATTGTTGGGCTAGCGGACTTGTATCAGGGTCTGTAAGACAGACTATGTATGCAGCAGAAAAGCAACATAATGCTTTACAATTATTTGCCTCCTCTTCATAAGCACCAACTGTCACACACACACGCACGCACGCATGCACACACACACACACCAAGTCACTTTAGAGACCATGCTTGTTGTTAGAGGTGGTCAGGCTTGCTGACTTTTTAATGCTCATGTTGTCAGTCACTGGATTGTCTGGTTAAGACTCAGTTATTTACAGACCGCGATCCTGTAATTGGAATATTGCTGAGTGCGGCGTTAAACAACAGAAACAAATTTTACCATAGACATTCATGTTAAAGTCCCACTTTGCACTGTTGGTGTCATAGATACTTTGATAATGTAGTCATTTGAATTCTTGATTCTGATTCTTTAGATCGTGACCTGTTTTCCATGACACTGTGACCTACTGGGATGCTATTTGCTTTTTCCCAGGAAGTAGAAATCTTTCATTTATAATGATGATGCTTTGCAATAAAGTTGAATATAAAGATTTTAGTAAATTTACAATTTAATAGGATTCAGATTCAGTGATGTTGTTTTAGTGTCCCATGTTCATCTTCCATGGATGTTTGATAAGACACTTTGTTAAAACTCTGTAGAAATTGTTTAAGATTGTGTGCAGGGGTTGAGAACAAGACAGGCAAGGAGCAGCCATATACAATATTGCTACTTTCTTTTTCCATGAATAACACTTGTATGTTTGATGAATAGTTAGTGATAACAGATATTTTATCATAAAAATAAAGACAGCAAAAAATGTCATGAGGTTACCATATTTTTAATGCAAGATATGACTCAAGGTATATTTTGTGATCGAATAAGGAATTTATTTTCAAGTTTTTTTATTGAATCAAATACACAATGTACTGCTGATCTTTACTCTCAAAGTCCAATGTAAATGGAAAGGTTATCTGCTAAGCTGTGAAATATTTAAAAAAAATTATAAATGCAAAAAAAGGTGCAGTTGCTGACTTGTTAATATTATGCATTGACTTTCAGGGATAATATATGAGGGAGCAACATTACAGTAAGAAATAATATATTATATATATATATATATAAGTGCAACAATCTGGAATGCGACGATTAACTCTATTTCACCTCACCGTGCCTAAAAGTGTCGTAAAACACAACTCCATCACTCAAGTCTAAGAGATTAACCATGAGGGATATAAAAGGTGCCTGTTGGTATTATTGTTGGCCATCTAGAATTAGTGGCTGTTCAAATAGTTATGTTGTTAGCTTACATGCAATGTCATTTTTTTATGTGTTCAGAGTATTGGTTTCATGGACGACATGCACGATGCATCATATAGATCATCCTCATCATCTGTGCCCAGTGGGAAAGCAGTGTAGACCGGGATCAATGGGCTTTTCATCCTTTAATTGATATTATTAACCATGACAACGAATGTCACAGTTCATCTCTCTACCAGTGGCTTGTCATGGAATAACAAAGTCAGTCTCAAGAAGACTGGAATTTCTCCTGTCCCCTGAGTTTATTTCTTGTGAAAATCTAATTATTAATTAATGTTTGTCTTCTATGGGATGCTTACAAACAAATTTGACTGTGGTAGGTCTGTGGCACTTGTACTGACTGTAGTGATCAGTCTGACAGTCAGGGGAGATAATTGGAATGGTATGTCACGCTGGACAAAATAATTTAAGCAACAAGAATTCCAATAAGCATACAGCTGAGTATCTCAGTATATCTGGTACTTATTTTTTCAAAATGATTTCAGGTGCTGCACTGTACTGTGCAGAGTTGCATCCCTTGCATGTCAGATCTGAATGACAGGCTTCGTCCTCACATACCGCCTGATCAACTAACTGAAATACTGTAGCAACTCACGGAGTAAGACTATGACAGAACAACTGAATTATGCATATCACAACAGACTCATATCTGCTATTGTAATATCAATCAGCATGTTCACTCAGTCTTCTTCATAAAAATAAGAAGTACATTTGTACTGCATCAAATTCCAATCACAAGTGAATGCTCCTAGCATTACAGAGTTGACTAAACAGATGCATGATATGAAGAACACAATTAGTGTTAGGCTGTAGAGTTTCTGTAACATGTGTGTTGTCAGTCCACTCTTGAAAGATGGAAGGGTGGTTGACAGTTTCAGTTCTAGTGGCAGGTGCTTCCAGAGTGTAGTGGCCCAAAACTTGTAAGATCTCTGACCAATTGATTTCAGTCTGGTTGCAGAGATTTTAAGCAGACGTTTGTCAGAACAGAGAGATCTTGAAGGTGTATATTTGTCCAAGAGTTCAGAGAAATACTCCTGTACAGTATCCCCATGGCACTGATAAATGGGAGAGGATTTTGTACTCGATTCTCACCTGAAGTGGCAGCCAGTTCAGATGTTTCAAAGTTGGTGTAATATTTGCCATTTTGGGATACAATGCAGGCTCTTGTATTTTTAACAGACTGACGTTTACTGAGGACATTTTAAAAAGTCTATATAAAGGCCATTGCAGTAGTCAAGTCTTGATATTACAAAAGATTTCACCAGGAAATATCTTGTTCATCATTGTCTTTGGCTGCTCTTATGTGACTGCTGTGATCAGGAATGCATCAGTGACTTTTTTATGTGAGTTGTGAATGCTTTCCACATGACTAAACACGAAGGTTTAGTGATTGACGTGAGAAATCCAATTATTTGAAAGAAATATGGTTTAATATGGGAGGAGTACCTGCAACACAGCTGTTGCTTGAAGCAATGACAACCTGACTGGGATACTGTTGTGCATCCATGCATCCTTTCAATTTCAGGAATAACAACAAATTTTATTTTGACTCTTATGTTTCAGCTTATTGGCAGTATAATAATGGAGCAATCCTAATTTATTTTGTTCCTTTTCCACAAAATTTAGAGTCAGCAGATCCATGAAGTAGGTAAAAAAAAAGTGGTCTTATAATTAGATCAATCAACCTGTCATTCTATTGTTATTGTATATATATTATGTTTTTGATAAATTCCTCATACTTAGGGTGCTAGAAAACCATAGTTTCTGAGCAAATCATATGAGTGGTATATGTCTGTGACAACACTTTACTGATTCTAGTCAAACATTATATATTATCGAAATCAATAGGTAGGTTTGATAACACATACCCTTGAAATGTCTTCAGCAGTATTCCAATCTCATTAAAATCAGATCTTAGTTCTCCCTATCACTAAACAAAGATCTGAAGACATCCCATTATGGGTCACATAGCTTTAACTGACCAGTCAGTTTTGAGAAGCACTAATATTCACCTGTGTAATTATGAGAAAGTAATAACACAATCTTTCAACCCTTATGGGTAATATTTACATTTTGTGTAACAAAGTGTACATTACGCATTGTCATTTAACAGGTTTAAACATATTTTATTTTATAAGTTAGCTCCATTTACTCTTACTGGCTTAAACTAGCAACAAAGTGAATGAATTGGCTACCTAAACTCTGTCACTCTGTATTGTTTTTTTTGTGTACTGACTTGAGAATATTGGCTGCTACAGTTTGACATTGCTTAGGCTCTGTTTTAAATAAAGAAAAAAATCTAATCTAGATACAAAATCCCAAACAAGCAGGGAGACATTGTCTGGGACCTTTGGGTGTACAAGGGCAGAATAGGCCCCCAGTGACCCATGTTTGTCATGGGAGAATGGCAGGACTGAATAGGACCCAGTACTACTTGCTTGTCATGGGAGAATGGCAAGACTGAATAGGACCCAGTACTACTTGCTTGTCATGGGAGAATAGCAGGACTGAATAGGCCCCAGTACTCCATGCTTGTCATGGGAGAATAGCAGGACTGAATAGGTCCCAGTACTCCATGCTTGTCATGGGAGAATAGCAGGACTGAATAGGCCCCAGTACTCCTTGCTTGTCATGGGAGAATAGCAGGACTGAATAGGTCCCAGTACTCCATGCTTGTCATGGGAGAATAGCAGGACTGAATAGGCCCCAGTACTCCATGCTTGTCATGGGATAATAGCAGGACTGAATAGGCCCCAGTACTCCTTGCTTGTCATGGGAGAATAGCAGGACTGAATAGGTCCCAGTACTCCATGCTTGTCATGGGAGAATAGCAGGACTGAATAGGCCCCAGTACTCCATGCTTGTCATGGGAGAATAGCAGGACTGAATAGGCCCCAGTACTCCTTGCTTGTCATGGGTGAATAGCAGGACTGAATAGGCCCCAGTACTCCATGTTTGTCATGGGAGAATAGCAGGACTGAATAGGCCCCAGTACTCCATGCTTGTCATGGGAGAATGGCAAGACTGAGTAGGCCCCAGTACTCCATGCTTGTCATGGGAGAATGGCAGGACTGAATAGGCCCCAGTACTCCTTGCTTGTCATGGGAGAATGGCAAGACTGAGTAGGCCCCAGTACTCCATGCTTGTCATGGGAGAATAGCAGGACTGAATAGGCCCCAGTACTCCTTGCTTGTCATGGGAGAATGGCAAGACTGAGTAGGCCCCAGTACTCCATGCTTGTCATGGGATAATAGCAGGACTGAATAGGCCCCAGTACTCCATGCTTGTCATGGGTGAATAGCAGGACTGAATAGGCCCCAGTACTCCATGCTTGTCGTGGGAGAATGGCAGGACTGAATATAGGCCCCAGAACTCCTTGCTTGTCATGGGAGAATACCCAGATAACATTCAGTAGCTGAATTACCTGGACTGATCATGCAGATTAGGCGTATAACCGAGAACGTTTCCTGTGAGCATCTTTCTTCCCCTCCATCCTTCCAGAATGCTCATGTAGAGAAGCATATTATATAATCACATGTCTTCCAGTGTTTTGTCCTCCTATCCTGGATAAATTAATGTCCTAGTCCTTATTTCTTTGGTTTAAGCATGGTGGTTGATTGGCAGATGAATAATATTTCTTCTATATGTTACTATTTTACAAAGTGTATTCAAGTTTGGTAAAAATGTACATTTTGAGTATGGGTTGTTGATATTTGGGTCAGTTCACTATTTAGAACATCAACAGTTTGTTGCATTGTATGCTTTGACACTGAGGATGTGATTAGAGGCACAGTTAAATCCTGAAGACGCTTGTGTGTCCAAAGCATCATCTTCTACCTAAAATTGGAGTCTCTCAACTACTTTATTCTTAACCGATATTCTTTTTGACTGGTGTATGACATTTCAGTGCTGAGATCAATATGTGTGAGGGGTACATGTCATTTCAAATAATGTGATAAAGTTTACAAACAATCCTGGGCCCACTTGCACAAAGCGATTTTAGCACTACAATTATCTTAAGTCTATGTTAGAGTATGGGTGTTACGATCATTGTATTGCTGATCTAGCTTAGTGCAGATGGGCCCTGAAGGCTTTTTCAGTTGTAAGCATATTAGCTGAAGGCTGGAGGCAGAATTATATTTTAGAAGCTGGTCATTGTAAATTTTATGTGGTAATGTCTTTCATATTTCATGTTAGTCTTTGATTCTTATACTTTGTCTTTCTTCTTGAACTTTATACCGTACTTGATTTTTGTGTGTATATTTTGCAATCAGGGAATATTTGGACCGACTTCCAATAGAGTTCTATTTTCTATGTCCAGGGGAAGTGTGTACAATGATGTGTGTTGGCTTGGCATGACCAGAGCTGATTACATCCATGTCTTCACACTGAGATGTTATGCTCCTCCACACAGGACCTCGCTGTACTGTACTGTACAAGGAGGTGTTCCTGAACTGAAATGTGTGCCACTATGTCTGCCATATTATGTTCCTGTTCTTGGATTTACAAACACAGATCCAAAGAAATGATGGAAAATACTTTATGATGGAAAATACTTTATTTCTGCATCTTCGCTTGTGTCATTGCATAAATTCTATTTCACTCAGCAAGATAGTATTCATTAATGCATCATTGTGACGTTCAAGTCGTACATTATAATGGCATGGTCAAGTGCAGTTCGTTTGTTGCATGATCTCCGTGAGCAGTGTGTATCAACATGGGCCTTCTGGAGAAGTGAACTGGCAGAGGGTCAAGGCCATGCTGATTAAGAGATATTAGGCATATGTGGTTGGTCTATGTTTACACTAGTTTACCATTGTCGTTTACAATAATCAAAACTGCCTTCTTTTTACCATTATCAAAGACCGACCATTATATTTTCAAGGGAGGCTTGGGATTTTCATTAAATGCATATTATATTTTGTCCATTTTATGTAAAATAATTACCTACCAGGTCCTTCTCTAAAAAGCTATAGAAGCACTACATATTAGCTATGTTCGGCTATGATGGTTTTATTTTGTGGTTACCGTATTCGACGCAATAAGCGCCCCGCTAAACAATTGGCTAGTGAACAATCCCAATTAGCACCCCTTTCAATTGATCATTGTATCACAATTGATCAATGTAATACGTGTGTTATAAGCACCCTTAATTATGGGACATTAATTTCTGGATAAACCAAAATAATATTCTAATAAGAGCCCCCTTTTTCTAATTTTGAGAGCGCCCTGGGCGCTTATTATGTCGAATATGGTACATATTTTGGCTTTTTGGAGTCTGTTGAAATACAGATATACATTAGTAGCTCAGTTTTGATTAGTTTATTTGTCATGAAGTTTCAGTGGGTTGGTTTAATGATAAAAGATAAATGCTAATATATCTGGATGTTCCATATATTGTCAGTAACATGTATATTTATAAACTTCTAAAAAGGCTTTCTTTTCCTTATTAAAAGTCATATTATCTTTCTACATTAATGATGGAGAGGTGCAAATAATGATAAATATATTATTTTTTTCATTATTGTAGATTTTGGCTCTGGTTGGCCGAATCTGTTAAGTGAAATATATAAACGTGTCACCTTAGTTTGAGTTGTTTGTAATAGTCATGGGCTGAAGATACTGTGTGAAAGAGGGCCCTGGGTTGATTCCTATCCACGGTACTTACAGGGTCTGGGTCTCCCAACAGAGTAGAATGGCTGTTCCCAGTGAGTATTGTTTGTTTTATAAGTTGTTGAATCTGAATCTCACTTGGTGTTGTCTCCCAGTTGGCAATGTTTTGTTATGTGATGAATGATGTGTCTCCTCACTCCACATATAAAGCAGAATCATCCTGTGTAGAAAATGAATAAAGCATTTATTTTTAAAGTGAAATACGAATTTGTTTTATGTCCATGAATAAATGTTTCTTGTTTGTATTGAAGTACGACTGCATGTATCGACCAAGTCAGCAAGCCGGACCACCTGATCTCATTTGTCACCTCTTACAGAAAGCATGAGTTGAAGAGCAATTCTGACCCGGATCTTCACGGGTACAAATTATTAGAATAGCTCTGTAGAGAAAGAAAATTAATGTCTCTGTATTTTTTTTCAGATTTGTTTCTGAATATCTTATGATGCAGAGATATCAATGAATTTTAATGTGAGGGATATGAAATGATAGAAAACACTCAGTTCAGGTAATACAAGGGTGCTGCCGAGCTTGGTGTCTTGCTGCCGAGCTTGTTGCCTTGCTGCCGATGCCTTGCTACCGAGCTTGGTGCCTTGCCACCGAGCTTGGTGCCTTGCCACCGAGCTTGGTGCCTTGCCGCCGAGCTTGGTGCCTTGCTGCCGAGCTTGGTGCCCTGCTGCCGAGCTTGGTGCCTTGCTGCCGAACTTGGTGCCCTGCTGCCGAGCTTGTTGCCTTGCTACAGAGCTTGTTGCCTTGCTGGCGAGCTTGGTACCTTGCTACAGAGCTTGTTGCCTTGCTGGCGAGCTTGGTGCCCTGCTGCCAAGCTTGGTGCCTTGCTGCCGAGCTTGGTACCTTGCTGCCGAGCTTGTTGCCTTGCTGCCAAGCTTGGTGCCTTGCTGCCGAGCTTGGTACCTTGCTGCCGAGCTTGTTGCCTTGCTGGCGAGCTTGGTGCCTATCCTGCACAAGGCACACCGGGAGCAGATAGAACTGGGAGAAAGGTCACACAGACCAGGCAGTCTTCAACTTGACATATATCACTGTCCTTATCTTAAGTCTCAATAACGGTACTCTTGCCACTTGCTAATCCTTTATATATAACATGCAGGGACCATAGTCTCTCTGACAAATATCCCATCCATAGTCGAGCTGGTTTTGTGTAGTATCATTATCAATTACTTACAGGCCGCATTCATACAGTATGAATTCCCGAAGTGTACAATCTGTGAAGCCTATTTCTGGTGTCCCCCGCTGTGACATTGCTGGAATTGCTAGAAGCAGTGTAAAACCAAACTCACTCACTCATACAGTAGGGATAATGAATTACACAAGTATGGGCGAGACAATTCAATGTTTGATAGCATGAGCATAAATCCCTGCTGTTAGGATACGATGGCACACAATTATAGGGGACCGACCATTTGATTATCTTTGGTGGGGTTTTATGGGGGGGAAAAAAATTGTCCCCGAAAATTCTTGAAAAATATAATTATGCTTTTGTTGAAAAAAAAATTATAAATACATAAAATTACATTGTTGCAAGATGTTTTTCTTTTAAATAAATTCATGCTCATAGTTGTAAGTATTCTCGATGCTTAAATACCGAATCCTCAAGAACCTTCAAGTACCATTACATTTCTCCGACAATGTTTTGTGTGTAAGGTATATTTATGCCGCTCACATACATGTACTCATGACCAGCTGTTGCGTCCTGGTGTGATGTTGGTGTCCTGCAAATCAAACAGTATGGTAACAAGTTAAACATCATATATGCAAAACATTTTGTCAGCTTGGTGAACAAACTTCAATGAAAGTGACAGGCATGCTGGCATATTTGATACTACAAAGCTTTGTTGTTGGTTTATCTGATTAAAAGCGTACATTTGATAGCATAAATTTTTTACTATTGATGTCCCAGTTTATTTGATGTCCTTGTTTTGGTATAGCTACATGTCACAAGCTGATCAATGCAGACCTCGAGCTTGATCCACATGGAGCACTATAGGATCCTGTGAGGGATGTGGGATGTGGCTAGTGTGTGGCATGTGGATCCAGAGTGCGGCGGGGGCAGTCGCGTAGCCTAGTGGTTAAAGCGTTCACTTGTCACGCCGAAGACCCGGGTTCGATTCCCGACATAAGTACAATGTGTGAAGCCCATCTGTGGTGTCCAAAGCCGTGATATTGCTGGAATATTGCTAAAAGCAGCGTGAAACCTCACTCACTCCAGTGTACGGCAAGGGTGTTACAACAAAATGAGTGACTATCCAACACAAATTGCCAAACCAGCCATCATCCCTTTCCAAAACTGTCTCAATGCTTAGTGTAAGGTTGGGCTGAAAGAAAACCTCCCTTGTATACAGGTCTGCAATCGCTGTTAGCCCAAAAGGAAAAAATCACTCATATATTGGCTAAAGTTGGCTATGTATCACCCACAGGCGATGCTTGCGATTGTAAAACCGAGGAAAGAGAGGCGGGTGTACAAGGCGGAGGGCTTACAATAATAAGGCATTACCCAGGAGGGCTGATTTATCCTGCATAGATAACATAATCATTTTTTAAAATGTGCTAGATAAATTTCGGGTAGACACCTGTTGGGAGCCCAGGTAAAAATATGGGGTCCCCAGCAACCTATGCTTGTCGCAAGAGGCAACTAACGGGATCGGGTGGTCAGACTTGATTGATTGATTGTCATTATATCCCAATTGCGTGGATCAGTGTTCATGATGTGAATCACTGGATTGTCTGGTCCATACACAATATACATATATATCGTCATAACACTTTAACAAGACAACTTCTTTGCCATACCCTTTCAGTAAGGCCACTTACAATTTCCCCTCCCCGCTACGAAATACAATGTTAATATACTGTTGAAGATTGTTCGCCACTTGTCCTTTTCACTCTGGCATGAGTGGCTACAATTTGCTGCGCAGAGTCTCGTCCCTTTGCCATAACAGAAACCTCTGATTGTGGGCTGACGCTGATTATGTTTCTATGTTTGAGCCATTTTTGTCAGCACCATACCCGTGTCCATGTGTCAGCTATGTGGTAAACATCTCGTAAGCTTCCATAACACATCACAGTGATGTGCAGTAGTGCGCAGTGATGTGCAGTGATGTAGCTGAAACACTGTTCACACACTTACGAGACAACCCTTAGACAAAGCAACAATACACACTTACGAGACAACCCTTAGACAAAGCAACAATACACACTTACGAGACAACCCTTAGACATAGCAACAATACACACTTACGAGACAACCCTTAGACAAAGCAACAATACACACTTACGAGACAACCCTTAGACAAAGCAACAATACACACTTACGAGACAACCCTTAGACATAGCAACAATACACACTTACGAGACAACCCTTAGACAAAGCAACAATACACACTTACGAGACAACCCTTAGACAAAGCAACAATACACACTTACAAGACAACCCTTAGTCAAAGCAACAATGTTATCTATACACAAAGGCAAATGTTATCATTTTGATTTTTTGGCAAAGTCAGTTTGAACCCATGCTAGTATGTGTTTCATGTATTCCATAATCAACATCCATAAACATGGCAAGGTCGATAGTTCTTCCAGATAATGATGTTGCCAGGCAGTCAACCCTCTCTGATTGCCTCTGTAAACTCTACCTGGTCACTTGTGCTCAAACTGACGACTGATGTCGCTTGTCTCTGTTGGTGTGTTGGGACTTGAAGATTTCTTCTTGATGCTGACCTGAATGAATCTTTTCCTGAAGGTACAAATTTTCTCTTGGGGGCATCTCGAAAGGCATTGTCCCTGGAAGACTCCCATGGTATCCTGGACTGGATGAGCAGTGAAACAAGCAATTTGGATACAATGACATGCATCAACCAAGTCAGTGAACCTGACCACCTGATTCCGTTAGTCGCCTCTAACGACATGGATAGTCACCATTTACGGTAAGCATGGGTTGCTGAAAGCCTATTCTACCCCGGATCTTCACGGATCACTTCATTCAAGACGCTAAATATTTCATTAAACCAGAATGTTACTTTGATGGGTTGTGTCATAACCAACTTCCTTGTCTGAACAGCCGTGGGAAAGTAGATGTTGCCTCTGCAACCAAATATACTGACTTGATATCCACATCTCTTGTATCTTGATGCTGTCCAGAAGACTGCGAATCAACTCATCTTAATCTGTTTGGATGGTTGCAGAGCTCCTAAGACACCCTCTTCAGACTTTTGTAGAGGAAGGGTAACATGTCCATCACACTCCTGTTGATGGAGTCCAAATGACCTTACTTCTGTGGTCAGGGCAGGGTAGGGCGTCTGAGTAGAGACGAAAGGTTCGTGGCAACCTGCATACCGGTATTCAAGTATCTGTGGCTTCACTTGTTCTTCCATCTTGGCCTTGAGACTGGGCATAAGATGATATAATTCCCAAATTGTAATCTGCTGTGAGTGATTCATCAGACTGTATATTGTCTTGATCTCTAGTCCTAACTCCAATCCCGTATCCATACTGGCCATCCTCCTCCCAACGGAGAGCCATGTACCAACTGCGTTAGGTCCATGAAAGTCAGCATCTGTTGGGAGTCCATTTATGAGCCAGGATCTGTGGAGTATAATTAGCTTAATTGACGCGTGTAGTCCGGTGGGCAGCGTCTAGTGGTACCTTGATTGGTGTCCAGCCTGCTTCTTTGCCCTTCTGGGTCAATGCCGTGCATGTGGTGGATAGTCTATCTATTGTGTGAAACAGCTGCCCATCCAGTTTGAATCTGTGTCTACAAATCCTATGGTGGCTGTAGTGTCCATTGTGGGTAACCTACCGGACTACCCAAACCACCTTATGTTGCCCGTGACTGGCTGGCTTTCTTCTCAGATACCCTAGGTTACTTGTCTTGCATGGCCACTGTGCAGTACGCTGTCCAAGCCTGAAGAGACAAAGAATTCAGTGTTGTCTCTTTGTTCTACGCGTCTGACCTCAATTCTTCTTGTCACCTACTCTTGGCCTTGGGATTGTTCTGCGTCTGCTGTAACGACAATCTGTGGTCAAACTTGGCCTCATCACTTCTTCCTGCTTCTTAAGCTTATCTTGTAGCAAGTTCAAGTAGAAGATTGACATGGTGTCTGGTTAGGCTGACGACCAGTTCTCTAGGGAAGGCATAGGCTGAACATCTGGAGATCTTCCTCTCCACCTATTCACCTCTTGGCTGGGAAGTGTCTGGGTACAGATCTCTACCACACTCAGACATACAGGATAGAGCCTCAATCATCTTCTTCACAGCTTCCTGGCTCTTGATCTTTTTTTCTAGAAGTCTTGTCACCTTGGCCAAAACTCATCCCTAGTGCACTTCCAAGGTCTGCACATTCAACTAAGCTTGTGTAGTTCTGAGGTGATCATAACGTGACCACACTTCTTGCCAGAAGACAATGTAGAAGGGGTTGGGGATGCCATGTAGATCCCAAACACTTTCTTACCCAAACAAGTCCACCACCCCCAAAAAAAACCCTTCGAGTTAAGCCCAATAAATATATAATCTTCTTCAGATGGATTTGAGGATAATAATAGCCCTTATCTTCGTTACACAGATCTAATCATGACGTGACAACTACCAAACGTAATGTGCTTTGTCAACTGACAGGAAAGAAGTGAGGTTTTCCCAATTTCATAAGGTATAGGTTTCTAGATACTATCACTTGCACAAGTGTTTATGAGGTGAGGTGAAATTGGGTTTAACGTCGCGTCCAAGATTATTGCACTTATATAGCGACGTGCATGCACATGTGTGTGTGTTTGTTGCTGCTTGTACTAGTCCGGACTGATGCCGATTTATAGTGCTAGCTCACTGAGATATCATGCCACAGTTTAACATGAATACCCCACTCAGACACAGTATACTGACTCTGAGCCGACCTGTCCTTGTTTTAGCCCCTTAAAGCCGAGCGCCAGACAGGGTAACAACAAGTACCATCTTTTAACGTCTTTTGGTATGACGTGGCCGGTGATCAAACCCCGGACCTTCACAAGTGTTTAAAAGCCACATTTACCAATATTCCAGCAAAATCATAGCAGGAGACCCCACCAGTAATTGGCTTCACACATTGTATCCATGTAGAGAATCGGACCCACGGCAGCAAGCTTTACATACTAAGCTACCACAGCACCTTGCCATTATCAGATAGCTAGAATAGTGTCGTGTGCAGCAAACAACAAACTAACAAACAAGTTTTGGTGCTTCTCATGTCACAAGCCTTTAAGGCAGCCTCAAACAAAACAAAGCCTGTATCTCATGTAAAATCTGGTTTTAATCTCAGTGTTTTGGAGACACCAGATAGAGTCACTGTACATCACACTCTCTCTTCTCTCACAGCAACCCTGCTGAAATACACAAACATGACAAAATACTCCATACAAATCAGTATATTGCATGACAAAAATAACATGAAAATGATCCTATATATTATTAGTATTTACAAAATTCTTTGACTTTTCTGTACAAGTTGATAAGGCATTGAAAACAAGTACTTCACATAAAATACTCCTGGAAAATGATACCGTCTTGTTTGACAATGATAGTTTGACATGCAATCAGGGTAATATGAAGTTGATGCATATGTATAATGAGTATCACACAGACATACTATGCAGCCGCCGCAAATCCTGTAACATAAATCATGAATTATCATGCATAACATAAACTTGAAAATACATTTAAAAGCTATTACAAATTTAAACAAAATTCTTAAATAACAAAAAAGAATTATTTCAAATTGCAAACTTAAAAATTCTTAAATTAAATACAAAATCCTATTGTAAACATATCTCCTTCTTCATTTCCTACCAGCACAGCCAGACATTATGATGTGTATGTCCTAGAAGCACAACTGACTACAACTACCCACTGTTAAAGCTTGAGAGTACCAGGAAACCAGAGAGACGAAGCACCATCATGTCCGCATCTTCTACCCGTATCTAATCAAAAAGGTGACAAGCAAATGATGGAAACAAACACATTAACCATGCATATATCACTCACTCACTCACTACCTCTCCTCAGACTGGTGTAATGCTGGAGCCACATGCACACAACACGCATAACCATCACATGATGAGCTTATGATTTCAGATCTTTGGTGGTAATAAGTCATGTTGAAATAAAGAACTAATGAGAACTCTTACACTGACATGTTCATATGGTGGGTGAATAGGTGTGTTAACATGGGAGTCCCTGTATAGTTTCATACACAATACTCAATATATCTGGTGTTACCGAGCTACATCTCACATCAACGGAATGACTTGTATCACCCAATCCCCCATAGTCAAGGTCTTGGTATATCGGTGTTATGCCGATAATCTTTGACAAATTTTGTCCATGCCTTTTCTTTAGAATTCACTTAAAGGCATGTTTTCCTCAGATATGACAGATGACCTGATATGAAAAAATATGTGGCACATTATCACCTTGTGTAAGTCTGGAAGGTAATTTATTGTTTACTACAATAACTGAAAAGCTATGGGACCTACTCCAGTCAAAGTTGGTATGAGATTATTAAACAGTCATACACAACTGGAGATTACATTTACAGACAATCGGTGCATGAAAAAAGATCTGTCTACTTAATTATCACTATATTTAACAGCCATCTGCATAATGCTACCCCTGCATCACAAGGCCATATGACACAGTTGAACCAATCAACTCAACTCGAAAGGGTGCACAGGAATCACGCCCGCACGAATACAGTTTTAGCGTTGGGCGTCTCAACGTGCGTCATTCCCGTGCACCCTTTCGAGTTGAGTTGATTGGTTCAACTGTGTCATATGGCCCTGTGATGCAGGGTTAGCATTATGCAGATGGCTGTTTCAATGAACGCTCGTTCCACCCGTGATGAACAGGTCTGATTGTTGATGAAATATAGTGATAGCTAAGTAGACAGATTTTTTATTCATGCACCGATTGTCTTTAAATGTAATATCCAGTTGTGTATGACTGTTTAATAATCTCATACCAACTTTGACTGGAGTAGGTCCGATAGTTTTCAGAGATTGTAGTTAACGTTGGTACCTTAAATTACCTTCCAGACTATAGTGAATCAGTGACTGGACGAGTGTCTGACTGAGTCAGCATTACAGAAGTCACAGCAGTGATGTCCAAAGTGCTATGTTCCACTATTCCAGACTACCTCTTGGAGCAGAGAATGCATAACCTTCAATCACTGAAATTTAAAATAATTAAATGCTGCTAAGAACAGTATTAAAAAAGGAAAGCCGAAAGTGAAGCAGTCCTCAACATTTCCCACTTTCGTGAAACCACCAAGCAATGGTAAGGTGCTGAGAAACCAACAATTGTATTCCAGGTGTAACTATACACGATCGATCATAAGGGACGCATTTCTGCCAAGTGAATTGCATCACTTTAGATGAATGGGTCCCAAATGCCGCCATAGCTTGCATAAAATTATTGTGATTGGTTGACTCTTCTCCACTGACATGATTGATTGAACAGTATCCAATGATACGCTGCAAGGGATGTGTGAGCAGCAGTTAATGTGAGGATGCTCAGGGGACACCACACAGAACGATGAGATTGTGCTGTCAGCACTCTTTCACCACGTATCATAACATTTCTTGACTGACAGACATGACAATAAGGTAGTAGTACACCGTAGCTGCCTTCATAGCATGACAACACTAATTCACACTACTACATTCACACCACAAGCAACGTTAGAAATAACTGAACCCAGAGCCATCAAACTTTTAAAAAGACATCTTTCGATGTGCAAAAGAAACAAAACCTATGGATGAGAAAACTGCTGCTCTACCTGCTCAAGAAACCTGGTGCACAAATCACAAGGTGAAAATAGTTCAAATGTTTTACAAAACAAAAAGCATGCAGAATATTATGTAGAAATGTAGATATATTTGATAAATTACAACATGGTTTAAACATGTATTCATTGAATAAATATCTAAACTTTCCATCTGAATATGTTATGCTATACAGCAACATACAAACAATTGGCCATGTGAACGGTCACACATTACCATAGGCTGAAACAAGGCTGACACTATGTACAGTGAACAAGGTACTGTGATATAACAGATGCAACAACTAGTTATTTCTTCTTAGCACTTCGGAGGCACAACCAGTTAGGTTTGACACAGTTAATAGCTTTGGTTCGTAACAGAGTAGTGGGGAACCATCCATCGGACAGTAGACAAACTGACAAAACTTGCTTGAGAAAACCCAGGCTGGATATTGTACAAGAACTTCCAGCAAAGCTGATTTCTGAAAGCGCTCATAGAATCGCCAGGAAATCAAATTGACTGTCCTAACATATCACACTAGTACATCAGGAGGACAATATCTGACAATATCATCAGAACATAAACAGTCCTCTAACAGTCACTCTATCAGACAGCCAGACAGTTGTAATGTACAGACAGTTGGACATGGAGTCCGACAAGACATGGAAGCACCTGTTTACAGGCGAGGAGGGCAGTGGTATTGTCACCGTTTTGAACTGCTCAGTGGCTTTTATGAAATACTTAACTGGTATCGGCACAACTCATCAAAATACCACCCACACAGTTAAGAAGTAAACTTTTCGCAAATAACAAATGTTAAGTCATCAATGAGGAATTAAGAAAAAAACCACTCCTATCCACTGCAATTTTGTGGGTCATCAGGGTGGAAATATTTCATCTAATGAGTGTGCCGAGGTTTCTGATTGAGGCAAATCCTCAACCCTTTATTCTCCAAGGTTGTTGTTGATAACCTTTCATTCTTGGGTGTTTCCATTTGTATATAAGTAAGGTGCATTGTTCAAGGCAAAGATATTATGATCTTATAGAAGTGGTATTACAAGGACCATCTGAATCAAACAGATTCAAACTTGTGAGTAGCATTCATACCCTCTCGTAAAGTCTGACAAATGTTCCTTCTACCCAGATTGTCTTGGATATACAGTAATAGATGAGATCTGTATACAGGACTACAGGTGAACTCAATATCCATAGCATGAACATTCAGCTTGACTTTTCTTATCGGTCGCCAATGGCTTTATTTCTTTATCATCAGAGATATCAGAATTATGCCTTGGGCTAGTCTAGTTTTCCTTTTAGGTGTATTTAGTGCTAATCAACTTGCCTTACCACTAACATATATCTTATATAGTCAGCACATCCATAAACCAACATCTAACATGGTCCTGCTGTCACAGCAGATATTGTCAAGTGGGGCTTACTGAGAACCAAGAATATAGGTTTAATTGTGTATGTAGCAAGGACTCGTGATGCAGTTACTGCCATTATCTAAGGTATGCAGGTCTTTAGGCAGCATGTTATGAATGTATAAGAATATGAGGAAGAGGGAAGAGCAGGCCATTAGGTTCGTTCTAGAAACATGAGAAAGGCAGTATCTGCAGAAATTTATACCACAAGAGGTAGGTTCATGTTGAATTGATGGCAACTGTGGCATGTGGTAATGGAAGTGTGAGGTTTCATGGTTCAGTCTTTCAAGTCCACAGAAGCCGACATACTGTTAGGTTTAGTATGGAAATATTTAATGCTACACATGAACCTTTTGATAACATTTCATCCCGGGACTGCCACCCAACATTAAATTGTTGACAAGGATCTCTATTCTGCCATCCTATTTATGCTAGATTCTTGAAGCAACTGAAAGTTTCTCATTTACCCAGTGTATTTACTCCACTCTATTTTGATAAACACATTTGCCATCATAACTTTGTTTTTTTTAGTTCCGTTTGCATGACATGATGCTAAAATAACTGTTCAATAAAATGACAGTTTTCTTATCAAAACAAGAGGTAAAACTTCCAGTACTTGACTCATTTTAATGTATTGCCTCAAATGCAACTTGAACGCCTGGTAGCATAAAGACTTTCCTGTCCATGTCTCAGTACTCAGGAAAACATCATTTATGACAATCTTTTCATTTGATTAACATGCTTCAATATATCAAGGGCTTGCTGAGATGAGATCACAATATTTAATGTTGATATCTGTCGAACCCATGCTCAGAATATAGAATTCTTGTATATTAAGCTCATGAGTGAAAGAATTATGTGCCAAGGAAGTGATGTGATATGGAGTTGGTAACAAAACAAAGCTATGATGGCGGCAGATGGGTTGAGTGTATAATAGAACGGAGACAGGCTGCACCGGATAACTGGGGATACTGCAATAGTCACTGTTTTTCAGTAGCTATATGTTCACACAAATATTCAGTGACAAATCATTTCTGAATACAATATCAACATTAAACACGCAAACAAGAATAGAAATCACACATCAAGGCATGTAATCCACAACAGGGATATTGTCATCTTATCAAAGCCTGTGAAGATAATAATCACAGTGCATACACCATGTACATCTTTGGTTAAACATGTTCAGTTGTTCACAAGGTCCTTCTTCTGTAACCAGGCAGCACCATTAGGGAAGGGATGTTATCACTGGGACAATAAATAAAACCTGTCGTCATCTCAATCTCACAATCAGGCAAATATTTCTGTTGAATCCTGTAACCATGGTAACATTGCTCTCAAAATCAGGTTTGGAAAATATTTCAAAACAGCAACATTTGGACTTAGGCAGCCTTTTCCTCATGTTTCTGAACTAGTGCAAAGTCCATGTAGACATGTTTCATTGAATAATAGTCCAATAGAGATGGTTCAGTAAGTAAGTAGGCCCACATGGTCTATTGGAATGACAATCTGTTTTAGGCCTTTAGAAACACTCCACAGTATATTCTAAACCTACACCAAACACTATTCTCAAACACATCAAGAAACAATGACGTGGAGAGTACATCATTTTGGCAGAAAGTGATGAATGATAAAAATATGTTTTTGATGTCTCCAGAAAATACATGATGGAATAGAATGGTGATCGAATGAGATGGAAGGAATGAGTTTTTGAGATGCTATGCCTGTACAGTGCCTTGATGACCCATAGCATCATGCTGGAAATGTCATGCATGGTAACCATCACAGTCTACATGATAATACTCAGTTCAAAAATATGCCATCATCGTGTCATGCAGTTGTGTTTCACTGATGATGGCAGCACCTGAGAACAAAGTCATTTGAACATGTTTACAGTTGGTGAATCATTCTCAACATTGGTTATAGTTGTAGGCTGTAAACAACCAAGTGGAATTACCTCCCTTGAATGCTGGTGTCAGTTCTGGTAAATTTGTAGTCTAGCATGTGGTCTGTCTGTAAACTACCACACCAAATTACCTCCCTTGAATTGTGACATCAGTACTGGTAACACAGACTAGATGGTGTTTGAAGTAAATACAATCATAGGAAAGACCAAACTTGCTGCAAATGTCCGAGGTGTTGAAGATGCTGTGACACCTCATCCCTCTGAACCACGTAACGACCATGAGGGCACAATCACAAGACATGGCTCTCATGGCCTGTAAAAATACACATGGCAATTTTTGGTAAACAAAACAGAGCCCTCTTTCATCCACATCATCTCAGGAGCCAAACGCTGTCATCATTATCAACACAGATTTCGAGAAAATCATAAATATTTTAACCTCTTCATTTACCAGCTAGAGCATTTACTTAAAATCCAATGCTGATCCAACCTTCTCCCGATCACAAGTTGGATCACCAATCCTTATGTTTAATTTCTATCTATCCATATGCTTACCATCAAAACAAAGCATGATAGCCAAGGTGTCCTGTGAGGAGTTAAGGTGTCTCCAGATTCAAAATCTATAGCAACAAGCCGAGGAACTCGGATTTACAATATTTTACATGGAATGATTTATACCATCAGTGTTATGCAAACAATTTCTCTAAACAGCATTCTTGTTTGTTGCGTGTGATGGACTGACAAAACAGAGCTCCTTAGCATGCAGCTTCTGTTAGGAATGTGTAATATTAATCACATCTTCAAAGTCAATTTTCGTCTTGAATATCATTTCAAACATACCAAAGTTGATCTCTAGATTTGATATTCCATGTATTCAAGGCAGTTGACAAGGTCAACCATCATGGTTACAGGTGAAATAAAGCATTCTACTTCCCAACTACTTTTCTGCAAAACCTTTAGTACAGAACCAACTGATGGGCACGAATCTCTTCACACAGAATACCCCCATATCAATGAACATCAGACAGCACATTAATATGGTTATTATGCAACATTCTGCCCTCATGACCATGGGTTAGTTACTTGATTTGATTATAGTGATTATCAAGGTTTCTTTGTGAAGTTGGTGTTGATTTTGGCATGCTTGGCACAAGGTTTGATCAGTTGTCTGACATTGCCATATTATCTAGTCAATGTACAACAATAAATATTGAGCACTTCTTACACATTCAATGATCATACAGCTTGTTTAGTAGCCACAAAAGCAGACATATCCACCGATATCTGCAAATTTTTGGTGGGGACATACAATCCATGACTTTGTCTTCACATCCATGGTGGCCCTATCGTGATGGACAAACCATGACTTGTCTTGAAGTGAAATCACTGACTTATCCTGACTTGGAATCCATGGCCCTCTTGTGATGTGCAATCCATGACATGTCCTGACTTACAATCCATGACTGTGTCTTCACAAGGAAGCCATGGCTCTCTTGTGACATACAATCCACGTATACCCTCTTGTGATGTGCAATCCATGACTTGTCCTGACTTACAATCCATGACTGTGTCTTCACAAGGAAGCCATGGCTCTCTTGTGACATACAATCCACAATACATTGGCCTTTTGTGATGTACAATCCATGACATGTCCTGACTTACAATCCATGACTCATTAATAGCAAACCATGGCTCTCTTGTGACATACAATCCACGTATACCCTTTTGTGATGTACAATCAAGGCTTTATCTTCATGTGCAATCCATTGAATCATCTGGTTTAGTTCAGAGAGCCAGACAGTAGTGTAGCAGGTGAGAGCACCAGTAGTTGTGTTGATTTGAGCGGCAGTAGGCCTGCCAGCCGAGTTCAGTCAGCCTGAAGGTTACACTAGGAATCCCTACAATATGTTTCCAACACAAAGATAAGTCTCATGACTTATTTCCAGATAAAGTCATGTGTCATCTGCCATCCTGGTTCAGAGAGTTAACAGCAGAAACACCTGCATCTTGATTCAGATCAGCAACAAGCCAGTACAAGAAAGGCAAGTCACCTTGGGTTTCAGAAACACACAAAGAGCTGTAAGGGAGTTGACCACTTACGCCATTCGGTTTAGATATACATCAAGCTTGTCCAACCAAATACCTGCCCTCCAACATCGGCAAGGGAGTCACAGAAAAGCCTGCTCCACCAGCAGCAGCAGCATGGAGTGCATGTCGGTCTACTGGCCACCAGCTACACATGAACATCAGTGCATCAGCAACACTGCACTTAGGCCTGTACTATGCTGACTGAACAACTTTGATAACATTCTTAAGTTTCTCAATAGTCAATTGTGTTTCACTTGTCGTTGCTAATAAGTGTTGATTTTTTTCCACTTGTTCCTGAAAAGAAATTAAAAGACAAAATAAATGTGGGATTATTTCAGCTGTAGTCTGAAAGAGAAACACAATGATTGATCAACTGCAGAGAAATCTAGTCAATATAAACTGGTGCTAATCATGCTGATTCACACGAGTCAATCAATGCTTTGCATAAAGTCACAAAGCCCTGATGCAACCCCACAACTTGCATCAGAACACAAGATGATTATACTTTCTTCCTCAACATTTTCAGAATGGTGTCAGTTTTAAGGCTTGAGTTAATGAATTAAATATACATAGCAAACCATAATGGTTTGATCCAGCAACAAGACAACCTGAATGTCAATCATAGCAACCAGCTGTGCTGGTTTGATTTAGTAGAACTGATCAGTACACTGTCACAGTTAGCAAACCAAAGGATGTCCACAGACAGCACTAAGAGTTGCTCATGATGACAAGGCTGGTCTGTTTGACTATTGCATGGCCGTCTGAAGTGAGAATTACTGTGCATATAACCTATCACAGTTCAGCATCTTGCAGTTGTTCAATCTTCCATCATTAAAGAGCATACACTGCAAGTCCATAAAGCAAGTCAAAAGGTAAATGACAGGGTTACTTACATTAAAAGAGTTATTCAACGATTTTGACTTGGCTTCCAGTTGTATTTTCTCGGTAGAAAGGTCGTTGGATTTCTTCTGCAGCTTCCTCTTCTCCTCTTCTTTAGCTGAAAGAATCACAGAACAACGTTAGAAAGTCACAAGTATTGGAGGCAGTGAGTGTGTGAGTAAGGATCTGGCATTAACACCACTTTGAACAGTACTTCAGCTATATCAGAGCATGTCAGCTTAATGTGGAAGGTAAGCCTGGTGATGCAAGTTGTTCATCCTGCTGATGAAAGCAAGGTTCATACAGATATAGAACACTAAATCTCAAGGCCTTTTCAAGGTTTCCATCATTTTCAAGGCTTTTTTAGTTATGTCAATATTTTATTAAGTCCAGCATACCATTTAATTGTTGTAAGACTTAAAAAGCAGTATGACCATCACACATCACACAAGATTGTTAGATTCACTCAAAGAAAAGATAAAATAGGTCTGTCCTGAATTCTTCAGGGTCTTTGGCACACAAATCTATCACTGTGATAAATCTCACTGAAATCTTTGGTACATATATTTATGTCCTTTAATACTTTGATTAACAAGAATATGTCCTTTTGTACAAATTCAAGGCTTTTCAAGCTATTTTGGTGATTTTCAAGACTCTTCAATGTTGACACTAATCATCAAGGCATTTAAAGGTTTTTTTTAAGCCTGTACAAACCCTACAAAGCCAGGAATGAAATTATGTTTTGGGCATGTGAAAATGGAATTGCATGACAAAGTTAGGATGTCACAAGCATAGACACCATCTGCTCTGGCTTCCAACTAGGAATGTACAAGACCTTGAGCGTCACATTACCTGCTTTTTTTGCAATGTAGGAATGTACAAGACCTTGAGTGTTACATTACCTGCTTTGGTTGCAATGTAGGAATGTACAAACCTTGAGTGTGACGTTACCTGCTTTGGTTGCAATGTAGGAATGTACAAGACCTTGAGTGTCACATTACCTGCTTTGGTTGCAATGTAGGAATGTACAAGACCTTGAGTGTGACGTTAACTGCTTTGGTTGCAATGTAGGAATGTACAAGACCTTGAGTGTCACATTACCTGCTTTGGTTGCAATGTGGGATTGTACAAGACCTTGAGTGTGACGTTACCTGCTTTGGTTGCAATGTAGGAATGTACAAGACCTTAGTGTCACATTACCTGCTTTGGTTGCAATGTAGGAATGTACAAGACCTTGAGTGTGACGTTACCTGCTTTGGTTGCAATGTAGGAATGTACAAGACCTTGAGTGTCACATTACCTGCTTTTGTTGCAATGTGGGAATGTACAAGACCTTGAGTGTGACGTTACCTGCTTTTGTTGCAATGTAGGAATGTACAAGAGCCAGAGTCTCTGCTGACCCAGCCCAATTTTTGTTGGAGGCCTGCAACAAAAGAATCGGGAATCTTTTATACAAATTCATATAATAACATTTGGAAACTTAAGTTAATTTGGAGGTACCACTGATTCTGCAAAGATATAGGAATCTGTGGGTTAGATCATATCATCTGTTTAACCTCTTTAACAACACGTCAATGGACTTAAAATAAACAGAGATACCGTATTCACTAGGGCTGCAATGAACACACTATGAGGCAAATACGAATACGAATATTTATTCACGAACACAATAACAATTCAGCAGCTGATGTATTATTTGTTATATTCAGTGAAGCAATACCAGCATAAATTATTGAACATGGTTTGTTAATAATTAATATATTATAGATTTATATACTGCACTTATCCAGGTACTAGTATCTGCTCAAATTTGACAATGACCAGTTACCACGATACTGTCAAATTAAATAGTATAAGAGTGTTATCTTTTGAAGAAATCTATGCATATAACATGTGTTCTTATGGGTATTTTTATGTAAATGCACATGCTTGCATATTCATAAATATTCGATTCTATTGGCCACGATTAACGAATTCAATTCATGAATGGATACGGTTTGATTCACCGAATACACGAGTGAATCGTAAGAGCACTAGCATGGGGGTACTTATAAAGATTACTTACACATTGGTCTAGCAGTTGGTCAGGGGCACTTAATTCAGCAATTATGGTACTTGAATTAATTGTCTTTATGGCCAGTGGTTACCTACCTGGAACCTAACCATAACATATCCCGCTATTGATATAAAGACAGGTGGATAGTTTTCAGACAGTCAAGGTGATACACCATTCTTCACTCACCTGACACTTGGGACAACTCCAGGGACCCAGGGCTACAGTTGTGAGGGGTGGGTTCAGACAGTCAAGGTGATACACCATTCTTCACTCACCTGACACTTGGGACAACTCCAGGGACCCAGGGCTACAGTTGTGAGGGGTGGGTTCAGACAGTCCAGGTGATACACTCACCTGACACTTGGGACAACTCCAGGGACCAAGGGCTACAGTTGTGAGGGGTGGGTTCAGACAGTCCAAGTGATACACCATTCTACACTCACCTGACACTTGGGACAACTCCAGGAACCCTGGGCTACAGTTGTGAGGGGTGGGTTCAGACAGTCCAAGTGATACACCATTCTACACTCACCTGACACTTGGGACAACTCCAGGAACCCTGGGCTACAGTTGTGAGGGGTGGGTTCAGACAGTCCAGGTGATACACCATTCTACACTCACCTGACACTTGGGACAACTCCAGGAACCCTGGGGTACATTTGTGAGGGGTGGGTTCAGACAGTCCAGGTGATACACTCACCTGACACTTGGGACAACTCCAGGGACCAAGGGCTACAGTTGTGAGGGGTGGGTTCAGACAGTCCAGGTGATACACCATTCTACACTCACCTGACACTTGGGACAACTCCAGGGACCCAGGGCTACAGTTGTGAGGGGTGGGTTCAGACAGTCCAAGTGATACATCATTCTACACTCACCTGACACTTGGGACAACTCCAGGAACCCTGGGGTACATTTGTGAGGGGTGGGTTCAGACAGTCCAGGTGATACACTCACCTGACACTTGGGACAACTCCAGGGACCCAGGGCTACAGTTGTGAGGGGTGGGTTCAGACAGTCCAGGTGATACACCATTCTACACTCACCTGACACTTGGGACAACTCCAGGGACCCAGGGCTACAGTTGTGAGGGGTGGGTTCAGACAGTCCAAGTGATACACCATTCTACACTCACCTGACACTTGGGACAACTCCAGGAACCCTGGGGTACATTTGTGAGGGGTGGGTTCAGACAGTCCAGGTGATACACTCACCTGACACTTGGGACAACTCCAGGGACCCAGGGCTACAGTTGTGAGGGGTGGGTTCAGGCAGTCCAGGTGATACACCATTCTACACTCACCTGACACTTGGGACAACTCCAGGGACCCAGGGACCCAGGGGTACAGTTGTGAGGAGTGGGTTCAGACAGTCAAGGTGATACACCATTCTACACTCACCTGACACTTGGGACAACTCCAGGGACCCAGGGGTACAGTTGTGAGGGGTGGGTTCAGACAGTCCAGATGATACACCATTCTACAGGAGCTACATAACAGCAACTCTCCTTCCTTCCCACAAACAGCACAGAAGTCATCATGCACTTCAGCCTGGTAGACAAACAGTTGGAATTATGTTACATGACGAAACTGCATCCTTCCGAATTTTGCATTATGATTTAGTCTGGACAAGGAAAACCCCTCAGGCCATAATGACTTATGACAATATATTTTCATTCCAACCTGCCTCAATACCATACACAAAACATGCCTAACATTTGTCACCTACAAAGAAAGTTGCTACATTTCTTTACTGTGACCGTAAACATGCTAAGTAAACATGTTGTTGATAAGTAAACAACATTTTCCATGTACACATGATGTATAGTGTCAACCACATTAATAAAGCAAGGGTAAGATATAGCGATCAACACCTTCTGTATTACAATTTCACGTTTCAGTTTAGGTTCGAACAGATCCATCAAGCAAGTGTCCTACGCTTTGACCACTATCCCACTGCCATTACACTATACCAACATGTTTAAATTATCACCACGGCCATCATCATGTTCATAATTGGAGGATTCAGATATGCTAAACTTGGACAGATATAGCTTATCCCTGGTTTGACTTCAAAGGTTTCAAAAATAGTGAACTATGGTTATAACAAACTCAAAAGGACCACTAAGTTTAGTTTGTTATAGGTTTAAATACAGCCTATATACAGCAAATGGCCAGGGCCAAAAGACCAGTTCATTATATCTGTCAGTTCGTTATAAGCATGTTCGTTGTAAACGTAGTTTACTGTATATGTGAAAACAATTACTTACAGGTTACCCAAGAATTCATCTTCATCATATCATTCCAAAACAATATGGACAGTAAACTGGACGGTGTCGTTGCCAGTGAAAAAATGTGGATTACATTTTGTCTTAACAAATCAGTAGATAGTCCTTTGTATATATGTAGACCTCATCAGAAAATCTTACTTCCTGGGTTTCACTGTATATCAAACACTGAAACTTTGACAGCTGTCAAGATTTGAGCACTGTCCTGACAGACTTACCTCCCCTGAACCATTGCGCATGATGTTGTTCTTGTAGAGCATGCCATTGTGTGGACTGTCGGGCGTCGTGGGGCGGCTGTTGTTGGGGGAGGGACCGTGTTTCGGGGGCCGACCTGCGGATTTTAAGAACATTGCCATGATTGCCGGCCTATAGCTTATAAGAACATGCTCCATTTATCTGAGTAGTGGATACAACCTTGATCTCTGACATCACAAATGGAGATCTTAAGCAGATCTTAATAAGTAAATATCTGTCATCTAAGGTTGGTTTGTTGTCCAGCTGAATCACAGCAGCCTGAGAAGTGTTGAATCTGGCCCAGGTAAACCAGTTGTTCATCAACGATGCATTCAGTCAGGATACAATCTGTGAAGATCCACGTTAGAATAGGTCTTCAGCAACCCATACTTGCCATATGAGGTGACTATGCTTGTCGTAAGAGGTGACTAATGGGATCAAGTTGTCAGACTCACTGACTGTTGATGCATGTCATCCTTTCCAGTAGCATGGATCGATGCTCATGACATCAATCATTGGATTGTCTGGTCCAGACTCGATTATTTACAGACAGCATCAAATAGCTGGAATATTGCCGAGTGCGGCATTAAACAATAAACAAACATTTGGTCTTAGCATGAGGTACTTGGGACCTACTCTGATTCTGGGTCCCCACAGGGACTTATAGTTTCTCCAATCCAAACATTATCACAGTTTCAAGTAGATCATAACAGAATCATATCAAGATAGTTGTAACATGTTGTTATGCTAGAACATAAAGTAGAGGGTGTGTCACATTTCTATTTTATTGAGCACAAGTTTGCACTTGTTCACAGCTCCCCAGGATCCAGCGATACTCACCTCTCGGCCTCTTGACTCCTGGTGGCAGAGGATTCAGCAGATAGTGGGACACTCTCTTTCTCTGATGGCACAAAACAAACACCAGTTTACTTGCTGTCTTGCATATACACATGACTATACTTATAGATAGTTACATCAGAGGGGAATAATATATTGTACATGCTGTATGAACAACAATACAGCCATGATGTACATGTTGTATCAGCAACAATACAGCCATTTTTACATGTTGTATGAACAACAATACAGCCATGGTGTACATGCTGTATGAACAACAATACAGCCATGGTGTACATGTTGTATCAGCAACAATACAGCCATTTTTACATGTTGTATGAACAACAATACAGCCATGATGTACATGTTGTATCAGCAACAATACAGCCATTTTTACATGTTGTATGAACAACAATACAGCCATGGTGTACATGCTGTATGAACAACAATACAGCCATGGTGTACATGTTGTATCAGCAACAATACAGCCATTTTTACATGTTGTATGAACAACAATACAGCCATGGTGTACATGCTGTATGAACAACAATACAGCCATGGTGTACATGTTGTATCAGCAACAATACAGCCATTTTTACATGTTGTATGAACAACAATACAGCCATGGTGTACATGCTGTATCAACAATAATACAGCTATTCAGTTGCCTTCCATGATAAACATGCGAAAATGGATGACAATTCTTCTCCGTTATCCAACAGGATGATACTTGTGTGACTCAAAACCAAGAATTAATTTATAAAGCTGTAAATGTTAAAGGCACACAGTAAACTAAATCTTAGAAATCTGTTCGCTTCTTACTCTGGCATGTATTTACAAATGCAGGCTTGCAACTTTCAAAATTAGCAAGTCAAATTTAAGAGTCATCAGCCCGTATGGCTGTTGGGAGTAAAAACTATTTCAGACACTGATCTTCACCCACTTCCAATCTGATGGCCAGGTCAAGTTTCCCGTCCGTAGACAATCACATGACCGGTACATTTTATCATTCAGTGAGTATAACACAAGATGAGTAATAAATACCTCAGGTTCAAAGTTATAACTGAATTGTGGGTTGGCTGTAGACCTCCTTTTTCTCTCTGTTCTCTTACACTGCAACTCTGAAACAGACAAACAGCGCACTCCATCAGTATCCATGCACATCGAAGACGATATTTGTCCTGGCACAACGAACCACCTAAACCATGTAGTCCACAATACTTAGTCCAACATGATACTGACAAAGCATTTTAGGTGACAACAAAAATAGTCTTCCTTCTCATAATATTTCAACATTCCTATGAAGAATTGAGTAAATCCCTACCTTTCAATGCATCAGGAGTGACTAGATCCAAAGAAGCCATGAAGTCCATTTTCTGAAAGCCATGCAACACTTCATCAATATGGCATTTCAGCACAATCATCTAAAGGTACCAACCAAAAGGCTTATGCAAAGTTATTCAGGAGATATATCAAAGATTATTTAACATTTTCCAATCCATACCTGCTTCTGTTCTGGCTTGATCTGCTTCCTGTCCACAGACTTCCTGGAATCTCTGGTGCCATCAGAGTCGGACACCCGTCTCTGTGGTGCTGAATTAGGGGGAGGCATATGGTTCTTGCTATTGACTAGGACAGGTTTCTGGCCCTGGAAAATCAATGCATGCACACAACTTCACATTGTTAGTTTGTTGTTTTACGTCCCTCACAGCACTATTCCAGCAATAACATGGCAGCCTGCAATAAACTAATTTGCATCCAGGCAAACAAGTGGTTGAATGTCCCAGCATGATGACCATCCATAGCAATCTATGTGCATATTGACTTACAATCAGCCAATCACCAGACCATAGGACCACCAGATCTCCATGTTTATCTGCCAACATGCATGAAGTACCGGAATCTCCACATAGGTTTTACATTGTTTCAACTAAGATAGCAAGAAGTGTTCAAGACAGTATTTGTTGTTCCATTGTGGAGACACTTCACAATCAATGTGCATGCAGCACGTAGCGGAAAGCACAGTATATAAATAATGTAAATACAGGTAAACATGGCAAATGTTCCAATAACAACATCAGCTTTACCATTTCACAGCGGATCGAAATTGGGCACTAACTGGATACTGTCCTCACGAACAAAACATCCAACTTATTTCTGTTGCTATTGTTATGAGGTTACTATATCATTAGTGGTATGCAAGAAGGGCTACAAGAGTTATGCCCCTTTGTAAACAGAGTTTGTTCCATATGACATAGTGTAAAAGATCAAGTATCCTTAGTTACAGTATGTATATATGTTCTTATTGATTGTGATGTCATGTACATGTGTTTAATGTTGTTGTGGTAATGTCAGTGAGGCTGGGGAGTCAGTTGTGACTGAGGATTTAGTAACCATACCACGTTTTGAGCTACAGTCATCATTGTTGTTATTATGCCACTTCACTGCATTTTTAGGTGGCCAGTACAGGGGTTAGTAATCAAGCCTGGACCAGACAAACCAGTGGTTGATAGTGTGAGCAATGTCCATCAGGGTACAATGACTCACTCAACCATAAAGCAGCCATTGCGATCAGCAAATCTTTTTTTAGTATGTTAAGTGACCTCTTAATTCAAAAATTGGATACAGGTAACCAATGCTGTATAGGAATTCCCAAGAGCTTTCACCCATGATCACATGAAACTACCATCATGACAATATGAAATTCAATTTGAGAGTGAGAAAGGGTAACAAGACATTTCACTGATATCAACTTCTTTACTAAAATATGAGCAACATCAAGGAATGAAAACAAAAATACCACACCACTGTATTTAACCATATTTCTTTTTGACACAAGTTCATAGAGAAGTTGTTACCAACCAAACTGCTTTGATACCATGTACTGTGATAATGATAAATACCTGAGCCCTTCTGTTGTAGCTCACCTGGACTGCTTTCGATGGAGCTGAGCTTACCACAGGGTACTGTGGGACTCTGATAGGTGGGGAGCTACCCCGCGGGGCAAGAGGCTTCAGGGCAGGTTTGATTGGCACCTGAGTTGTTGTGGCGATGTTGTTGACGATGTTGTTGACGATGTTGTTGACTGGTTGTTGTTTGGCGGTGTCGAGGCAGACTGTGAGGTCGGAGGGTTGACAGGCTGTGGCCGCCACAGGTAGCACCACGGCTTGACATGCCTGTTGGGAGAGGATCTAGTGGTACATATTATAGATTCCACCGAAAGGATCCTCGGCTATCCAGAATGATTATATCTTCATTCTATTATGATGAATACCCTGGACCAATTCATCATAGCGCTATGTTTTAAAGTGATGTCACTGTCTCCATCAATAACTTCTCACACCATGGCTGCTGTTACTGTACTGCAGCGTTAGAAATTGGCACTAGTCCTATGGTCCTTGCAAAACTGCCCAATTGTTAAGGTATCTCAAGGACTAGAAGAAATTTGCCTTTTTTAAGGGTTTTGCTATGTGTTATCATTATAAGGACTAGTGGACTAAAACTGTTAGTTACTACCGCTGTACTGGACATTTCACTATATAGGTGAGCAGTGTTATGTATTCACCATGGCTGATGTTACTGTACTGGACATTTCACTATGTAGGTGAGCAGTGTTATGTATTCACCATGGCTGATGTTACTGTACTGGACATTTCACTATATAGGTGAGCAGTGTTTTGTATTCACCATGGCTGATGTTACTGTACTGAACATTTCACTATGTAGGTGAGCAGTGTTATGTATTCACCATGGCTGATGTTACTGTACTGGACATTTCACTATATAGGTGAGCAGTGTTATGTATTCACCATGGCTGATGTTACTGTACTGGACATTTCACTATGTAGGTGAGCAGTGTTATGTATTCACCATGGCTGATGTTACTGTACTGGACATTTCACTATATAGGTGAGCAGTGTTATGTATTCACCATGGCTGATGTTACTGTACTGAACATTTCACTATGTAGGTGAGCAGTGTTTTGTATTCACCATGGCTGATGTTACTGTACTGAACATTTCACTATGTAGGTGAGCAGTGGTTTGCTTGTAATTATAACATTATTTGAGAAGATCAAGTCATCGAACAGTGACCGAACATGACACAGTACTTAGTTAGAAGCACTAAAACTAGTGCTCATTTACATTGCCTAGTAGTGGAAGTTTCGTTATGAGATATATGTCATTGCTTCCGACATTTGCAGTGAACCTGACGTGACAGCAAACTATAATATTCCACATAATAATGCACCACTTTATTATGTTTCTTGTTTAATGCCGCCCTCAGCAATATTCCAGCTATATGACAGCGGTCTGTAAATAATCGAACCTGGACCAGACAATTCAGTGATTGATATAATGAGCATCGATCAGCACATTTGGGATCGATGAAATGCAGGAACCAGTATATTCACATGATTAACATGAACAAGGGACACCCGTATGTTACCAGCTTGCATTAATATGGTATATGAGTTGTACAACACTGTAGAATCAAGGATGGGATAAAGGCGACATATAGATCTGATGTCAACCCCAATGTGGAGCCATGTCAATATGAAGTCAAGGGATGTTGGCCATTTATTCTTATGGTTCTGCCTTGTTTTCAACAAAGATTTAACATGTTTAAGAAACCCATTCATGTATTATTGGGCTTAAGACGTAAATATTCAAACAAGAAATATGTAAAATAAAGGCCAAACATTGATCCACATCTTGCACATAAAATTCATTTAAGTGTCTACTTTTCTTAAAAAGACGGTTTTATTGATTAATCTGCATAGATGAAGTGATTAGATAGGGGTGGCATGAGGCAAACTGTACTGATATTCAGCACAATGGAAACATTTCTTTCTGTGTGTGTTTCAAGTAGTTCTGCGAATAATAACATTACTTTACCCATATATTTGTAAACTTAATATCCCAGAAAGTGATGACTATTAATGGCTAGGATGTCTGTAATAACCCGTCAAGCTTCCCCTCAAATGTTGATAAGCTGAGCCAAAAAAGGTACGTGACCAACTCACCTGTAGCTTGGAGTGAGCTGCAGGCACAGTGACACTGAAAGTAGTTGGCAGGATAACAGCCTGGGCCTGCACCTGGGTACATGCCACTAATGGAGGTTGCCCCACGGACAGCGCTGTCACAGGGGGTGGGGGGGTGGGGGCTAGACTTGTGGCTGGGACTGACACTTGCACTGCGATCTGCGTCGTAGGTACCACATTGGATATCTGTTTCTGAACCAGTTCCTTTCGTAAACTCTGCACAACAGCTTTCTGCAATAATCAAACAATTACATATTACAACATAGCAGATTTGATCATGCACAACAGGCTGATAGGCAGTAATAGCACTTGACGTAACAGACAGGCCTGCTGGAATATGAGGTATTTACAAACAACCTTCAACAAGTTTCAGATTCGTTGCCAGGATTTTCTTCATCCTTCCCAAAGGCTAACAATATTCATAAACAATTTCACAAACCAATGTCACTCATAATCCTCGTTTACATTGGTAAACATTAATTCAGCCATATCTCAAGGCAGGGTTAACAGGACCTTACTATTGAAATATATTTATATCCTTCTATCATGTCTCTAACAATTTTAACATCTACTCTCATTCAAATTTAATTATTATTGTGTTATAATAAAATATATCTATCATATTTCCCAACACTATGGACATAGGTGCTGGCTGTGTGGCCTTCATTCCTAGTTAGATACTGAGACTACTTAATAGCTTCTGGCCATCTGAACATATGCTGAACTTTAACCTTTTACCAATATTGAGAGTATCCAACTCCACATGTCTAAAAACTAAATGCAGCGCAAATCCACCAACTATCCAACATCCACCTAGGACCAAGTTTGTATCGATGTGTGTGTCTGCTAGCACCTTGCTTTATACATTCACAAGTGTTTGTGAAATACAACTGGTCTGTAACAAAGCACAAATTTTTTTGTTCTAACATTATTGCAAAGTGAGAACGGTCCTTGTCATATCAATTTTTAAGGGTGAAACGATACACCGATGTTCCGATGCATCGCGATACTTGACCCACGATACGATATACGATACACGTGGCCCCATTTATCGATACGCCACGATACGGAACTCAAATCTCAAGTAAAGCATTTCCTCGCTATTGTGCCTTTCAATAAACCGCTAACTTGGTTATAGCGCGCGGTAACGCATGGCTCCCCAAAACGTACTTACATTTTTAATAAGCTCAGGTTTTACACCGACATGTTTTTCCCCATCTCAAAAAACATTATCAGCTGATCCCCGCAAGCACATAACACCGGAAATACCTGTCAGCAAATCCGAACTGAAGTACGCAATTAAATACCATTACTATACTATCTTGTTATTAAAACGTGTTCATTATATATCTGGACTTGTGTTTGTAATATATTTTATTAATTTTATTCAAAATTTCATTTAATATTGTTTTCATTAAGTTATGTGAAATCGTGTGTGAAGAGATACTGCAACCACGGTCAGATTACCGCTTTTGACGTATTGAAACGAACTTTAGTTGCTAGAGAATGGATACATATATTAAAAATGCCATACTTTGACTCCTTAAAAGTCATGTGTGTGGCAATTTGGCGAATATATGTCAACATAACGTTTTCGCAATCGAAATACATGTAGCACGGGAAGTCCCTAGGGTGACTGATCAAATTGTTCCATACGTAAAAATATCCTGCAACAGCAATCACCAGTACCAAAATGCTACACTTGTGGTTCTTATAATTTGAAATATATATATACATATAGTAAAAGCTGCAACTAAGGTAACACGATATTGGAATATATTATTCCTGATAAAATTCTTTGAAGTTGTATCACCGGTGGAGTACATTAATTATTTTCTGGTGTTTGAACTTTGAATTGTTATTAAGGAAAGTTAGAGAAAGTTCCAACTTCAGTAGTCTTGTTATTATAAAATAATTTTGACTGTTCCAAAATCATGAAAGGTTCAATCTTGACATGTTTTATTTATCATTGCGTATCGAGATACGTATCGTATCGTGACCAGAATATCGAGATGCGTATCGTATCGTGACCTTCCTGTATCGTTGCAGCCCTATCAATTTTACAATTTCATGAGAGTTTCAAAAAAGGTATCAAAGAAATTTAGCTCGATTATCAACATTTGTTTAAGTAATCAACCTAAACAGTTAAAGCTGGAACAAGATAGGGTTTTGAACTCTAATCAGCTGGAATATTCTGACTCCAGAACCCCTAAATTAACAAAAACAACAACATTTGTTTCCACATTCACATTACTCAGCGTTTTCATTCCCTAGTGACAGTAGATGACCACAGACAGACTGACTGACACAATGCTTGGTTTGGACAATTGACTTGCCTTGGAAAGGACATTATAAGTTGTAGCAGCATCACGAGGGGTACATGTTGGTTCCATGTGTCCCACGCTAGGTTTTATACAAGCCGGAGGTGAGTGGCATAAAACCTCATGAGGGATTCATAAAACCACATGTACTCCTCGTGATACTGCTACAACAAAATTTATCTTACGACATGTTTTAAACTGCCATTGTAATAGAATTAAAACAAATTCAAATTGGATAGAAAACATCTGTTCGATTGAGCTGAGGTTAACTTGTGCGAAGTCACATGACTTTTATTGACTTGGAAAAGGCGTGCAGCTTTTTGCTTCAAAGCGGGTGAAAGGGAAATCCACGTGAAGTTTGTCTTCTTCGAGGCAGGAAAAAATAGATTTATTCTCCCGATCAAATATATTTCCTTAGTATTTCATCAAGGTCATGTGAACCAATCAGATCTTCTCTGTCTGACTTGGTGGTAGGATAATGGGCCACATCCTACACATGCAATGTAACACTATGGACATGATGGAACACTGAAAAAAATTATGGGACATATGGCCTTCTATGATATTGTCTCGAGAAGAAACCAATGCAATATAGCTCGCATAGAAGGCTGAGACTCACACAATATCAGACTTCTGAATAACAGTCCATCAAATTGACCAAGGCCCATGCCTAGCTCTTGTCTGGCAACAACATAATGATGGATATTATAACTGGAAGAAAACTCTTACACGATAGGATGACAGAAGGACCCTCGAATATCCACATCAGTTTCATGATAATATTAAGCCACACAATGGTGAATATCATCTTACACATTGATGCTTCCAACCAACATGCCAGAAACAATATGCCTTCAGTTACAGAGAGCTAATTATCTATCAGCCAGGACAAATCATCAAGAAGCACCTGCTGTTGGGAATTTGTGCAAATTTTAAGATTGATGATGGGAAAAGAAAGAAGAATTCCTAATGAGTGTTCTTGATGTAAATAAGATTAAACCAACCAATACAGCCTGGAACTGTTACAGAACATAATCTCAGTACCAAGGCAAACTGACTAGAACTCTGTATCTTATCTCAACAATACATATGACATCATATATTTAATCAAAAACCTCTTGATACATTGTAAGAGCTGATAACTCATTTATTCAAGGAACTTTTGAATGTTTAATACAAACTGGATGGGTATTTATTTACCGGTAGGCATTCTTAGAGGCCAGTCTGTCGAAAGCCCCAAATTCATCATGTTCATAAATTGAAATTTAGGATATCCAAATTCAGGTTATAAGTCTTTGCATAATGGGACTTGGTTTGACAGGATACAAGCTGAAACCAATATTTCTTTCAAGTGAACTTACTAAACATGACAATAGCTGAGCTGTTGTGTCTAAGACTCCAGGTGAAAAGGCGATCTGTCGTCACTAGATCACAAAAGGCGATCTGTCGTCACTAGATCACAAAAGGCGATCTGTCGTCACTAGATCACAAAAGGCGATCTGTCGTCACTAGATCACAAAAGGCGATCTGCCGTCACTAGATCACAAAAGGTGATCTGCCGTCACTAGATCACAAAAGGTGATCTGCCGTCACTAGATCACAAAAGGTGATCTGTCGTCACTAGATCACAAAAGGTGATCTGTCATCACTAGATCACAAAAGGCGATCTGTCGTCACTAGATCACAAAAGGCGATCTGTCATCACTAGATCACAAAAGGTGAATGCAATGTTGGTGAGACTACAAGGGTGCTATTTATGATTATTCTGTCACAATGACCAAATTTATAAGAGACTGCATAAGCATGATTATCAGATATTATGGGAAATGCACTTATTATCCAATGCTGGCTTCCACAGGTCTGAGATCACACAATATGTCTGAGGGATAGTCCTTTACTGAAAACCAATTGGTTGATTAACACATACTTTAACTTATGGCTTAATTGTTCAAATCTCTAATTCAATTGATTTACCTTTTACTTCATAATATATCTTGATATATCATTCTAACAATGCCACAACATAACAGTCAAAATACCTAACTCTTTGGTTCGTAAGGATGTGACTTGAGTGCAAGGTTAAAATAATCCATAGCGGTGTCGTGACTGCCGTCATTGCATAGCAAGGTTACAATGCAACATACAGCATTCGACCGGGACATCGTAATGGGACATTACCAAATCTACAGACTGGTGGTATATCTTCAACAGATATAACTGTTCACCCAACTACACAAGAAAGATAACTTTTTGTATTGAATTAGCCTCTGAGTTTTGCTACTTGAATCAACTTGTGTTGATCTACCAATTTCATCAAAATCATATCTTAGCTCTCACTACAACTCAACAAGATCTGGGGACATCCCATTATGGGTCAAGACAGAACGACCTTTCACAAATTTTGACTGGGCCAATGAAATGACTAACAAGTACTGGACATTACCCAATCAGAAAGAAGCATTCTTGAGCTTTACAGCACTAGTTTCAAACTGGTGATTTCCATTCCACACTTTCCACAAAATATTTTGTACCAAGTTTTCTACTCAAAGTTTAAAAACTGAACAAACTAAATCTGGAATGTCTAATAAATAGCCGAGATTGTATGGCAGTACTTCCACTGGTTATGGAAATCACTTCCGTTTCTAATGTTATTCAACTGAAGTGAGAGATCGACGATGATTTTGACGGAATCAGTTGTACAGACGCAACTGTCGTTTGGAATACCCTGTGTTAACCATTTCAAGATTGCATGATTGGAAACACATTCATGCTGTCACTTTCCCAATCTGGTAAGCGACACTCTGACTGGTCGGATAAATGGTCATTCTGATGTGACCCATAATGGGATGTCCTCAGATCTTTGTTTTAGCAGTAGTGAGAACTAAGATCTGATTTCAATGAGATTGGTTGATCTACTTGATATCAGGGGAGATTCTGTACGTAAGGACTTTAAAAAACACCTTCTTTTAGAGACCGGTCATGTATTACAGGGGTGGGTGAGTGGGTCAGAAGTTTTGGATGCACTACAGAAAACAGTTACCCTCCCCTAACACCCATCATAGTTTGGAAGACCCTCCCCATGTCCTTGCAAATGTTTTAAATGACCCTCCCTGAAAAGACAAAAAGCAAAAGTACTTTATATTTTGATATAACCTATCCACTCTTTCATGAACCTCCCCAAATATGTGTAGTATTTTTTAAGACCCTCCCCTAGAGACTGTTATTGTGTTGGGTGACCCTCACCTGATTTCCTCTGATCCCCCACCATCATAAATGACCATACCTAATTTAACCAATCAGAAACCATCACTTTTGTGACAGCTTGCCAAATGCAATCACTCCAGTGATCCCTTGAGCACCTTTAGCTGTAGTAAAAAGACCCATTTCTGCATATCGGTTTCCACTTGGTAATAAACCCTCCCTTGCCATAGGATCTCCTTATTCCCCATTACATAAATATACCCCTACAATGTATGCTACAACCAATGAGTCTGACACACTATTCTTCACAAGGCAAGTCATAATCTGACCAGCTCCGCTGGCTGTGCTGTGAATCTGTTTGGTTACACAAACATGTTTGTAAGATTTCCAGATCTAATTAGCCATTACTTAAGGTTCATCAACACTCCTGATATTGTCACAATACTCATCATGCTGACTGCTGTCAATAGGGGCTCCAAATTGCCATTTGGAAAGTAACTTAAATATTCATGTCTCTTTAGTTTCACTCTGTGGAGATCCTGACACCAACAGATTCCCAAAAATGCATGCTTGTCATAGGAGTCCAGTGCACTGATGGTCAAATGGATAATGATGATCATAGTTGATTATGCACCTCAATTATTTTCAGTGTGTGAGAGCTAAACCCTGAAGCCCAGATACATAACTATTAAAATGTACAGCTATCACTTGCTGACGGTGGAGGAACCCACCTAGAGCTGATTATCTGTTCACAATATGTAGTAAACATGGCAAACAAGTTTCAAATCCACATAATGTTGCAGGTATCTGCAGTGTTTGAGACTTTATTTCCTATATAAAGGTCACAAGGTACTGGTGTTTCCTTGCATGGTTCATACCAATAGAGAACACTAAAGTTCAAGGCCATTTAAGGATTTTCAAGGTTAAACACTTAAAACATTCTTGGTACATATGTGTGTTTTAATACTTTTATCAGCAAGTATATGTCATTTTGTAAAAATTCAAGGCTTTTCAAGTTTGATACTAATAATCAAGGCTTTTCAAGACAGACCTTAAAATTCAAGGCCTTTTCAAGTCTGTAAGAATTTGCTATTTGAATCTAGGGACCCCAAATCTCTGCCTCTCAACATTTGGGCTCTGACAAGGATGACTCCATGACTTCCGTGCTTAATTTCGAAGACTGGCAAGTATTTTTCCAGCATCTTGAGTACATACTTCTTATTATTTTAATAGGAGTACTGGCAAAACTAAACAGTACACATAGAATACTGAATGGAATTAAATGGATTTCATTTTAGCAGAGACCACGCTCACGGAGAGAGTAATTCAAGTATTATCAGATTATGGGCAGAATATTTTTACATCATATTCCTTCAGCAAAGTCAGGTAAACGAACAGCTGACAACAAACTTGATCAATAATTTGAGATAAAACATAACTAGACTTGATGATTCACCATTTGAGTTGTATTTCCAGTTCTACTATGCATTATTTTAAATGCAGAGATTAAGTTTACCACATATTTTCTTGTAAACTAAGCTGGAAACAACAATCAGCTGTATACATGTTTCCTCACAATCTACCGATGATTTGATTGAAAATTACCCAGTAATATGACTTTTAATGAGTCTAAGTAGGGCATTTATGATACTGTGTTACTGACCGGCCCTTGCTTTAGCCCCTTAATGCCAAGCACCAGGCAGGGTAACAACGAGTACCATCTTTCAACGTTTATGGGTATGATGCAGACGGGGATCGAACCCACAACCTTCTGCCCTCAAAGAGGACACTCTATCCACAAGACCACGGAAGTGGTAGCTCAATTATGGATTATAAATATCTATATTTATATAGTCAAAACAAATTTCCATTTAAAAAAATGCCAACCTCAATGCAAAGATTCAAATGGCATATTACTGCATATCTATGATTGATGGGCAAATGTGCAAATGATTTCTGGTTTGGCAGTCTTTTCATTGTTTGCCTAACTCGGGCTAACTAAAATAAAAACACAAGTGCACTGAGAGTATGGTCTTGTCATTTACACTCAATATTGACAATTAGATGAAAAGCACCTACCTCATGCACCAGCTGTCATCCAGCAAGTGGTGAAACAATAGTGTACTTTTCACATCTTCTGCAGTTTGCAATATCAGAAAGTACATGATCATGTTGTATTTGTAATAATTTGTATAGATTAATCTTTAACTTCAGATTGGAGCTACATGACTTCAGTCTCTAAAATGCATGTACCAAATAAGTTGAACAAATAAAAAACAAAGAGTCACATAAGTGTGTTTTTTCAAACGATTCTTAGATTATTGAAAGCTTTGTGAATTTTTGCAATCCATACGACACCTTCCATGCCTAATGAGTGCAGTAATGTGACGCCTAAGCATGATGATTCGTGCTGGGAGTCACTGAGCAGCCTGGTGTGGAGTTGGCCTGACAAAGCCACTATCAGATAGAGAGCTGTGTCTGTGCCTAATGATCAGCGTGATTCATGATAGTGGGACAGGCCTACGGAAGCTACTGCTGCTACTTGCTACTCCTGTGTGTGGCCATCTTCTCAAGGTAATCAATACACGGCCGGCCGACGTGCAGTACATGCATCACCATACTGCTATGGGAGTATACAGGCACTTTCCTCACTGAACTCACTTCAGCACTACTCCTCAACAAGCAGCTCTGCTACTTCCAGTGTCTTTCACAAGCAAACACATAGTGCAGCTTTATGCATGCTTTCCACCTTACATCACCTACATACTGAATAGGACACTATTGTTAAATAATTCCTAAATGTTATGCATATCTGATCAGAGTTTCAGAGACAAGGAACCATTCTGCACAATGTTTGTAACATTTTTGACAGTTCATCTCAAGGCAGGATGAATTTTTATATTTGTTTTCTTAAAACGCAATTAAGGTAATACCTGTCTGTTTGTCCCACACCTAGTTAGTACCAGTATAATGTCCTCAGGTACAATCATGACAATTTTTATTTTGAAATAGTATCAAAACTTGGCACACGCCCTTCATCTACTTGAGCTTTCACATGACTATGATGAACTACATTATTGTGATTTTGAACTGGCCCAAGGCCTTGCTCATTTCAAATCTGCTAATGTCAAACAATGTCACACTGTCAGACGAAGACCGGAATGTATTGTGAGTTCATCTACCAACTTTGATAAAAAAAATACAACATGGAAGTTTGACTAGTTATTTGAGTTCACCACTATGACACAGTGACCTAATAAATCAACAAATTTGTATTATCAACTCCTTCAACACCAGTCAACCAGAAGCCTTTACTGCTATCACACCAAATTCACAGAGACAGTGTGGGGATGAGATGAAGCCTACATTTATCAAGGAAATTATCAGCTTTCAAAACATCTTTGATGCTACATGTCATACACATTTGAAAGGTCTAATTCCACTCTTTATAAATTTGAAAGTTATGTTTATCACATACTTGAAATTTAATTTTGTTCTTAATAAAAATCTAAGCTAATACATTCATTATGTCCAGATTAAGCACCAAGGAAACAAAAATTATGTCATTTTCAACAATTGTAAGATGTCATAATTACCACTTACCTATTTGTTCTTTATTTTCATTGTTAAATTAATTAGAAGGATGATGAAAAAAAATGTTCAATACAATCTCATTAATATCAGATCTTAGTTCTCGCTACCGCTAAACAAGGATCTGAGGGCAACACATTACGGGTCACGTCAGACCGACCTTGCGCGAACTTTGACCTACAAATGGAATGACTAACGACAAGTCAACATTAGCCAATCAGAAGGCAACTTTCTCATGCTTTACGGCACTAATTTCAAATTGGCGACTACGCTTCGAAACATATTTTGACAAATTCTCGATCAAAAATTTGAAACCTGAACAAGAGAACATTCTGGAATGGCTAATAGATAGTCTAGATTGTATGGATTCAGTTGTTAAGCCCGCTAATATTGTTCGGAATACCCTGTGTTCACGTTTTTGAGGTTGCATGATTAGAAATCACATTCTGACCGTCACTTTCATGATCAGGTAAGCGACTATCTGATTCGTCAGGTGTAAGGTCATTCTGACGTGACCCCTAATGGGATCTCCTCAGATTTTTTTTAGCGGTAGTGAGAACTAAGATCTGATTTTAATGAGATCGTGTTCAATACTATCTACCATCACCAATTTCTTGGTAACAATGACTTTCTGCTCATTGACACGAGAAAAGACCGGGACGGGAGAGTACCTCCGTTTTCCAATATTTCTATGAATAACACATGAAAGGTTTTATTCCAAGTTTGGTATTGTTTGAAAGCTCTACCACTCAATGATACTACAGCAAACTCACCAGTAGTATTTTTGTAGTTGCAACATGAGATTTCAAAGTATTTCGTTACACTGTATTATTCTCAATGTTTAAGCAGGAAACCAATGTTTAAAATACAGAACCTCGTAAACATATCATGCTAGGTAAGGACCTGTGTCAAAGATTTCTCATGTATATATTTTGGCATTAAACAGTGTGGTTCGTAACCGAGCTGAAAAAAATCGTGGCAACAACTGCCGGGATGTATTTGACTTACATTACACAATCACACAAATATTATTGCTGAATATATTTATTACTTTATTCAAATTATTTACGTTCAATATTTACCTATTGTCAAAGCAAGTTTCCCAGAAAAATTGCTTCAATAACCTTATGGGTAATAATTAATAATTTTAAATGTATTGATGAAATGCAATAAAATGAAATTAAATAAGTATATTCAGACATTATGAAAAGTAATGGATATAATAAATGAATGAATGATATGACAGGTAGGTTCATAAAACTATGTATTATTTTGATGTGGGTACAGCCTGGCCCTGCTGGATTTTGGGACTCATGACATCTTGGGCGGTGTACCGGCCAGCGGTGTTGTAAGAGTTAGTGTCTCAAATGAGTCAAAGCTTAAGTTCTCAAAACTGAAAATGGAAGCAACATGCCCTCTTTCTGCTACATCATGATAGCCATCAACATGGTGATAAGCATGCACAGCAGGGCTGAGAGAATGAATGGCAATCCTTGCTGTCCGCTAAGTCATGGTTGAGCCGCTTCCCAGATGCGAACCATCCTTGAACTCTCGATGCAAGGCAATACTGGTGATATCTTTGTTGACAGCCACTTTGTTGACTGCCTTTGAGCTGTAAAAGCTCAATTTGTAGCAACACAAAACTATCTTGATAGTGAGGTCACCATATACAGTACAGGAACGCTTGGAACACTAGGAATACTCCACACTTTGGGAGACATATTCCATCAACAAAGAGAATTGACAAAACCCAACCAAAACATTTGAAATAAAGTTGATTAATGTAAAAGCTACTGGAGACCGTAATTATTAATGTCACCCTAATTTACAAGTTTGTATCCTCTTGTATTACCAGAAACATGACCCTGTGATGCCCAAACAGCCCTACCTGCCTGTGTTTTGTATCATCCCAGGTGATGAAATCATTCCCATATCTGTGAACTGGAACAAAAATTCACCTGCCTCATGTCTCTATTCTGGTACCTATGTCAATAGTACAAGACTTCAAGAACGTAGAAAAAAACATATCTTTTTCTTCTGAATTTGTATACATATATTTCTTTTAGGTGCAAAAAGGAACCTTTCTGAATGGCACTAACATTCCAGAATGAATTGATGAATGAGAACATAAAACTTTTGTACTACTACAGTCATTCTTGTATTCATTTTATAGCTACCAGCCATTTCTGTCACATTTTGTCTTCTTTCTTTTTTTAAAATTCCTCAAATGTGTATAACTGTTCTGATGCACATAAGACAACAGAGCCTCATCGTAGAGCTGTGTAATGTATCAGGTAACAATGTGACACTTTACAATGCATAGTGATATCCTCTCCTTGACATCACCAACCCATATATACATCAACTGTCTCATGATGTAATCATGAATAATACATCATCAACATCAAACTTTCACAGTCAACATTGGCCTTTTTCCTTTATCTACTTTCGTGAATATTGATATACATTACATGGCCGACTTTGTCAATCACACATATGACAATCAGCCAAGGTGAGCAGTCAGTTGTGCAGCTCACCTCCTGGCTACTCTGAGCGAGTCTATGTCATGAATGAATCAGGATGACATTATTAACTTGGGAAGAATACTTCAGTTACTATGGTAACATGTTCCTTTCAATCAGGGGAGTTGGGTTACATTAGTTGCAGGAACACTAATTATTCCACAATCAACAAATGTAACAGTGACAAGATACAGTAAGAGTTTTGGTAGCCAGCAGGTCCACTTGTTTAGATGTGCATGGTATATCTGAATAGCCTACAACGACAAGCATCGTCCATCATGTCCGGTCACCCACACAGCCTCACTTCCACAGCAGTACAGGACAGCATCCACACACCAGTCAGTCAGTCAGTCAGTCAGTCAGTCAGTGTTATGTTATGGCAGCAGCAGCCCTACTTCTACAGTGTACTATGGGGACACTTCTGTAGGCCTTGTCAGGAACTGATGAACATTTAGGGGTTCCATACTTACAGTATTATTAACATAAAGGGCTCGAACAGTAGGGCTGCAAGGAATACACTATGAGGGGAATACGACCCACACAACAGACTACTGCATGGCTTGGATATATTCCATTTCGTATATTTTGCTTTGATAAATAACAGACAACTTCCAGTTCAAAAACTCTCTCTTAAATTGTTTTTTAAATTTTCGATTCTAGTGACTACGAATAACAAATTCAATTCATGAAGGGATATGGTTCGATTCACCAAATACTTGAGTGAATCGTAACAACCCTATTAAACAATGAAAAGCAGTAAAACTTACTTCCCTTTATATTGTCAATGTCAGCAGTATCTGAAACTGATTGACCTCAATACTGTAAGATATGTTCAGATAGTGGGACTAAATGGTGAGTTTCATTAAGAGAAAGATTGCACACCAATTGTTTACCGAAAGACAGTGTTGGAGAAGTCCATTAATTTTAGTAATTTACAAGAATGGAGCTGAAGAAACAACGAAAGGAAAACTAGTTCCACTTCATTGCACATGAAGAAATTTGAATTTGACAAACAGTATCTACTTCAAACACGTCACATAATATTTTACTTACTAACCTATTATTTACAGGCTGACATGATATGATAGAAATAGCTGTTTCGATAGACTAGATTCCATCAGTTCATGCTGACATAGTACAGCTGTAACTGCATCATAGTGTACTCCTTCACTTACAATAATGTGACTAGTATGTACACACCGTTAGTCGCCTCTTGACGACAAGTATAGTCGCCTCTTACAGCAATCATGGTTTGCTGAAGACCTATTCTACCCCGGATATTCACGGGTCCGGAACACTGGAAATAGTGTGTCAACAAATCGGTACTGAAGTCAGCATGGTAATGCTGTTATTAAACTATCTGGTTACAAAAAAAGTGTTCATCTTTAATCTGTTTCTATTCAAATTATTACTTTTATTCAACATTTCATTCAACATTGTTTTCATTAATTTTGGTGAAATTGTGAGTGAATTGATTGACAGATTAGATTACCCCTACTGATGCCTTAAAAAACCCATAGCTGTCAGAGAATTTACACACAGATCATAAGTATAATAGTGAACAAACTTGGTCAATATTACTTCGAGTGAAATGATATAATGTTTTTTTTATGTAGTTTTGACAATGTGCAAAACAGGGACTTTCCCCAAAACTTGTATTAATGTACCCAAGAATAGAGGTGCGTATTATACTTAAGTTGGCACTGTACACCACACAGTCAAATTTTGGGGGGATCTTGAAAAATTTTCAAGTTATCAAGGGTTTGAAACATCAGTGGAGTGCTAAGTTGGACACTTGGGTTTCAAACAAGTTCAAAACAACAAGGAATTCAACACATCCAAGTTCCACACAACGATGTTCGATTGCAATAATATTCACTACAAATTTCAATGTTCTAAAACAACTTTGAAATCAGTGCAGCTGTTGTGAGTTTTCATGTGACGATTGCATACATGTACATAATTTGTTCTGTATCAATATAAGACAATACACTTGCTAAAATAAAATACTTAATACTTGTTTATTGACCCCCACTTGAACATTTTTGACAGTCAAATATGCAAAAGGTGTTGTAATGAGCTTCTCATGTTCACAACGAAAAATTGACACTCAAAAATTGTTTTCCTTGGAACCTGCTCTGAAATATTTATAGTCAAGAAGTTTACACATCATTTGACATGAATATGCGTATTGCGACACACATATTGTGACCTTTGTATCATGATACAACACATATCGTCATCTTTCTGGATCACTTCACTCCTGATATTCATGGGGCATCACACTCATTGCTCATAAACAAATTAATCATGCCAGGAAAAGAATGAACATGTCAAATTATGCATGCATTAGTTGTCTTCAATAGTGGCTGTCCCTACTTGTGATTCTGAAAAGCAGCACGTAAGGTTTAATCCTGGCAGCTATTCTTGATTTAAAAAAAACACTAACATTAAAATTAGACATAATTCTTTAGTCACTTACAACTTTCTGTGAAACTGGCTGTAAAAAGAGAGAGTGTTGACTACTAGGACATCAATGCCATTTATAGGTGTGATCGATGTAACCTCTCAACATCCTCAAACCAGATGGTTCTACTCAAACCAGATGGTTCTACTCAAACCAGATGGTTCTACTCAAACCAGATGGTTCTACTATAGAAACAACCATGAGAGTAAAAGAGTACACAAGAAATCTAAAAACTTGTGTATTCAGTGTGCAACAAGGTAGTTATCATACCACTCACTTTTCGTCAGGTAAAGACAACATAAAATATTTGCCCCTGCCATCATTCCACCTGGCATAATGTTAGTTCTTATGTTCTTAAGGAAATTCAAAATTGTTTTCAACAATTTTTATGCTGATCATCATCAACTTCCCACCAAATTTCACCAGTCAAAAACCCTGGAGTTACTATTCAATGGAATTACTGAGTATCATCTGATTCCGTTAAAAAGTACACTCTTCTGACGCCTGAGAAGGTTTATATCAATGCAGCACAAACTAATTCCATCGTGTGCCACCAATCTTAGCCATTAAACACAATTGGAACAAAATTTCTTCCTGATTGCATACAGCTTGTCTGTATGCTGAGATGGAAGCTAAAAGAACTTCCAACTTGACAGCTGCTGCTTGATGGAAGGTGTCTAACACAAGTTACACATTAAAGAACGAGTGAAAAATGGATTGTCAAAAATCTATTTAAACAAACTCAGAGGGAAATTAAACATCAAGTAAACAAGTTGTATGTAGCCATGCAGACAAGAACATTGAGGAAAACCTAAATGTCTTACTAATTCAGGAATTGTTTAATATCTAAATACCTTTCATCAAATCTGGAGAGCAATTCCTCAAACTGGAGTTTACATGAAAATTTTACTACTGCAATTTTCTTAACACACATTAATGTTCCCATTCAAAATATCACCAGTTTACACAACACAACTTAAGCTTTGAACACGTGAAATTTATTAAAAATAAAACACCATGCTGAATAAAATTACATTTCAAAGAAAAAATGTCTCATCTACTCTAAAACCTTTACACACATAAATGACCAAACAAGAAAATCAGTTCCATCTCAGATATGTTTAAACATCATTACCGAGTTAACTACAATCACACAAAGCAAATGTAGGTTGACCACCCTTTTACAAGTATGGGAGCCCTGATATGGTTTGATTACTCGCATTGATCCGATGAGTAAATAAGAAAACACTGGTTTACTGATGCACTGGTGAAACATACACTTAACCTGATGATACGACACAAGATATGCCTACTCAGGTATCAATTCAAGTTTGACTTCTGGATCGATTTTCAGAAAAATATATCTGCAAAGTTGTGCAAAAATATGATGACAACTACTCAAGCTGGCATTACCTAATCAGCTATCAAAATAAGCCCAAACTGACCAGCCATGACACTTTCGCGTGAAAAAAGTGAAAATTAATTATAACGATATGTATCTCTATGATATTTTCACTAAAATATCGCGAAATGTATTAGTATATGAGGTATGCTTATTGTGACACACCTAATCATGCTAACAGCAGCCATTTTAGTCCATCATGAAAGATTTAATTCATTGTATGTGCTTCTATACATATGTTCAGGACAGCCACTGTTGACAAACAAGCTTGATATTCATATATCTGTCTTTTATGACCTTTGACTTTCCTGTTGCCCACAAATCGAATCATTGCTTTTTTTTACATATATACTGCAAAATCCAGAGAATCCAGCAATAATTTATGTACTGCGCTATAAAAGGTACCATTAAGAATTTAACTGCTCACATAATTCTAATTTTAAGCATGGCTGTCATGTTAACAGCCATGTCACCACTAAGAAAGTTATTGATGTGTAATTGAATTTTAAGTTTTCATATATCACGACAGGAAGGAAACATGATCTTATACAATTGATGACAAGATGTTTGCAATTTTACTTCACACTGTCTCATTGTAAGGATGATGCTGTGATTTTCTTTCATATTTGAATCCAGAGACCCCTAAATCTGAACATTAGGATTACGACAAGGACCCCTTGACTTTCATACTTAATTTCAACCAATGAACATTAGAGGGAATGCAGTTTCATCCTGGATGTGTTCAGTTAATCAAGTCAGAAGTTCACAACTCCATGTCAGACTGTACCTCCATGTATTGAACCTATCACATCTACATAGACCAAACCAGTCGGGTAGCTTCAGCCACACTGCCTAATGAAAAAACTGTCCATCACGCCAATAGACATTCCTTCACTGAATGGTATGTTTCCTGAAAATAGCTTATGCTGAAGAATTGACCATGTCTGGTCACCTCTACTCAGAAGTTGGAGCAAGGATGGCCCAGTCGTCTCAGATGTCATAATTTGATGTGGTGAGTTACATCCTTGGCATCATCAAGGTCTGATGATCCTGCGTTTGAATCCCAAATGAGGACTGAATCTTGGTCTGCCAGAATGATGTTAGTGCTCATGAGCATACCTACTACCTGTGTACACTTTGCATGCTTTGGGACGTCTAATTAGGCCGACACACTGGTGATAACTCAACTCTCTCTTCACAAGTGGCCACAAAAGTATAGCTGCAACAGTGCTCAAATTGGATTCATTTTCATGAACCCGTTTACAGCAGCAGCATCCCAGCAAGATTTATATCACAGAACTGAAGCCAAACATTCGGTATGAACAGCACACTGTCTACCTAACCATACTCTGAAAGATATTGTAGAGAGAAGTGCCTGATAATTGAAATCATGAAATGAGATATTCCCGCTGCATTCCTACTCCAAACCAATGATGTAGCACATAAGGATTATATCATAACAGCAGCTGTTCATTATGACGTAATACTTAAAAATTAATATGATCTGTATTTGTCTATGTCCATACTTCTGTTTATAAAGGCAACATTAGACCCAAAGAGTTTTGCGGCATAACAATTAACATCAGGCACAGGACAATGCAACAACCAGGTCAAAATCAAAATCAGTTGAGACAACTGAAATGAAAACAGCTACTTTGATATGAATTAATGAGGGGTCAGTAAGCATAAACTACTGCAATGGCTTCAAAACAAAATGACACTTACACCTGGAATATGTTCAACAGCCAGCATGGCTAGGTTTGAATATGTGTCTGTTGATATTCTGTTGACCTTGTAACGTAGTACATTTCTGAATTTGCTAGGATTGACATCCAGGCACATCTAGGAAATGGTAAACAACCTAAGAGTCATCAGTTGAATGAAATAAAGACACCCACCATTCCACGGTTTTTGGTCTTTAAACATTCAGAAAGCCTGAACATCCTTATTTCTGATTTTGACAGCATGACCATTATGACTTCCTAACTACCTTTAACAAAGATTGCCATGAAAACCATCAAACATTTAAATACATTTTAATGGAAAACAAGTATTTAAGTTGTTGATTCTTAACCACTCACTGAACCTGGGAGTAGTATCACACTTTATTTAAATAATTAAATGGTATTCTTAAATTCTGTGAGACGATAAGTAATGTTAATAATAGAAATGTTTGAAGCAGTTCTCTGTGAGTTAATGTTACTAGTCCTTCCTGAATTTTACCATTCTGGGAATACCAGACTTCTTACTTGACATTGAACAGACTTTTCATTTGGAAACTTGCATTATTTGCACTTGTTTAAAACATCTTTCAGGATACAGTGTTTTCTACCATTTGAATATGAAAAGTCTTGGTCTCAAGATGACATACAAAGATGCAGATACAGTGTTAAAGACCGAATAAACATGGTAAAAAAATCACGTCCTTTACATAAAGAAGTGTAGGAGAGAAAAAAATCTAGTTGTGAATCGTGACTATGTCTGATAAATTTCATAGCAATGTTACATATTTTTCATTAACTGCAAAATTATAGAAATGACAAACTGTACACTATCTTTACCATTACAAATTAAAATTGTCATAAAAGCCTAAGGAGGTGATTAAATTATATGGGATGTTGGGCTGATGGAATGGTTCTGGATCCAGGCTGGATTATTTACCTGTCACCCTTTTATATAGCTGGAATGTATATTTCTGGCAGACTGCACCTTTCCCTTACTGAAACTTTCATGGTGTACATAACACTCTAACAAAAAGAGTTGAACTTTGTTAAGACTGCCCTAACAAACACACAGGATAAGTAACCAGTCATTCTACTTCCTTCACTTGAAACATTTGAAAATGTCAAGGTAGACACAATTTTATGGATAACAACTTCTTTAATACTAAGTCTTGCTTGACAACGACATAAGAATCTATACCGAAACATCGCTTTTTACAGTATTAAAGAAGTTGTTATCCATAAAATTGTGTCTACCTTGTCATCGGTCAATTTCTAAGTAATGGCTATCAAACAATTTGAAAAAGTTATTTCCAGTCAGCAGCTACTTTTTAGCCACACCAAATAATGCAACAGTTACAACGGAACTAACCAGCCTTGGCTATTAAATACATTCATTGTACAACTTTCATATAGTACTTAGCAGTCCAGAGGAAAAAACAGGGAAATATCTTCAACCCAGAAATTTGAACTAACAACCAAATTGATCTATCAAACCCACAAGCAGTCACAAACTGTGCAGGGGGGGGGGGATACAGACAACATTGGTCCTGAGGAAATCATGTAAGTTTCTTCTAAAGTCTTGTCTGTTAACGTTCTTTCATAATGATATGTTGACTTGGACAGTACCATGTTATCGCTATGGTGCCAATATGGCGACACTCATATCGTCTGCTATGCAGCGTCATTTTATGTTTGTTTTGGATGATATCCATCATAACCGAAGTGGAAAATCCTTCGAATTGAAAATAATAAGACATTAGAATCAAGTGCATAAACTCACCGTGTGTATGTTGTGGATTTTATAGCAGGAAAGCTTAATGAAGTCCAGCATAGGAATGTGTCATGTTCATTCTCAACATTGTATGTAATGATTGAACATAAAAGTTACAGTAAGGCTTTGACTCCCAGAGTAATCCCCGAGATTTGTTTCTTGTTTTACAGTTTTACTCAGTTTTTCCTGATTTCAGAAAAATAACATGAATAATGTTGATTTTTTAAAAATAATTCCCCTGCAACACTACCATATTTTCTTATGTCTAGTGCTCGCTTTTATTCTCCCAAAAGTACAGGTGTGTAGAGGGTGTGAGCATAATTCATGCATACAATGAGTTTCGAATTGTTTTTAAATGAAAAGAAAAGTAAATCCAGAAATAGCATGTGAACAAACATTGGGAGCCTGTGGCAGTGTTTCATCAAACAATTTGTAAAATAGTTTGGGTTAAGTGCTATGCTATTTTTATTTGAAATATATATATATTAAAAGTTGCATCTAAAATAACAATACACTACAATATATTATTCCAGGTAAAATAATATGAGAAAATGTGTGTACAGCTGATTATTTCCGACGACCCGTGAAGATCCGGGTTAGAATAGGTCTTCAGCAACCCATGCTTGCCATAAAAGGTGACAATGCTTGTTGTAATAGGCGACTAACGGGATCGGATGGTCAGGATCACTGACTTGGTTGATGCGTGTCATCGTATCCCAATTGCGTGGATCAATGCTCATAACGTCAATCACTGATCTATTATTATTTACAGACCGCCGTAATATAGCTGGAATAGTGCTGAGAGCAGTGTTAAACAACAAACAAACAAAAGTATTTCTGACTTATTTTACAAGACATTTACATATGGTTATCTTGACCTCTGCATACAAAACAATGCCTTTCATAAATACAACAGAAATTGTGAATCATGTTTTGTGATGTTTCACGCAAATTTCATATTTTCATTATGTTTGTTGTCTCAAGTATGTTCAACTTAGCGATATGATGTAGGTTTGGACAGTCAAGCACACGAGTCTATGTATGAAAGAGCAAGTTTTCCCGAAGTCTCGTACCCAAGAATGGGGTGTGTGTAATCTATGCAAGAAAATATGAATAAATCTGTAATACAATCATTAGGGGAGTATTTACATGTGCAAAGGTCTCTTGCCTTATACCAATCAAACAAAATGGTTCAGTTTGACACAAATAACAAATTACTGGCAAAGACTCCCACCTACATAGCCCGCAAGTGTCAAATCGTTAATGTCAATGAGAACCATCCACTGGTATCAAAAGTATATAAATATATCCGCTACTCATTCCTAAGTTTGGTTCGATTATGGCATTCAAAGCAAAAATGTAATTAATAATAATCTAGCCATGCAGATCTGGTAATTCAAACGTTGTGGTTTATTATTATTGCTGCTCCAATAAAATGTGTGATTTGTTTTAAATGATAATACTTTGGGATATTTATCTTTGGAATGTTACTTCAAATCATTATTACATGACAGAAGCCACACTGAACCAAACATTCATAACATAAATTACCATTGTCAATAATCTCAATTAAAAAAAACCACAATGAGTTACTTAAGAAACATCAATGGTTAAGTTTGTTGCCAAGGATTTGATGAGATACATTTGAAAGTTACTTCATTCAGCATATAATATGTTAAGGCATCAAAGTTGAAAATTTAACATGTCTGCCACCTCAAAATGATGTCATCATGGTTTGGTTCTGTATAGCTTCATGGTATCCATTCATATTCTACAGTTGTTGTGGTTAATATTCTGAAGTTAATTGGTTTCATATAAACAATGATAATATTTGTTAAATACATATTTATATAATTAGAATAATGTTTGATTTTTTCAGCAATATAATGAATAATTTACTCTTAAAAAATATTTCTAATTATGAAAAATACTTAACACATCACTGGTCATTTGATGGAATTTTAATATTTTAAAATAAATTAAAAATTATGCAAACCTAAAATGAATGTCCATCTTTTTTTTTGTTTTCCCACAAAGGTTTGTAGCTTATAAAAAGCTTAAATAAAATTCTTCCACTGCTTTACCAAGGGACAGCTTTAATGCATATTTCTGGTAGAATTTTCCCATTAATTTCTCAATTAATGTTACAAAATGTGTAATTAATTTAATACAATAATTTTTAATCCCAGATATTACTGCCAACAGCTGCATCCTCTGAGGCCAACCCGGTGGTGTTACACAGAAAGTACTCCTGTCAGTCATTGCAGCTTCAGAGGAGAGAAGAGATGAAAAAGATACAAGATTGTTGTCATTAATAGAGAATGATCTTCTGATGGTCCATGAAGGCCGTGGGAATTACATATATCAGCAAAACCATTCATTGTGCTCCAAAAAAGAAAAGAAGTGGAGATCTGCAAAGTATGCCAGCAAGGACCCATACATTTATCATGTTTATCACAGTTGAAACATGCCGGTCTGTTTCCAAGTGTCCCATTAATTGATTACTGTAAAACGTAATAGGAACATGTGCACATAATCTCTAAGTACCAACAGTTTGATGACGTCAAACCAAAGAAAGCATGACAAATTACACGAAACACAGAGATTATTGATGTACAGGTAGTATGGTTAAAAAACTTTAGAGGTATTTAGAAAGTTCAAAGATCGATCTTGTATGGACAAGTAAGGGTTAGTCTGAGGCAAATTTGAAATTGTTTGATATGCACATGCTGCATGTTTAATATAGCTAAATCAAGCCCTGATTGATGAATCTGATAAATGCAGTACTCTTCAGAGCACACTGGTAGACCTTTGTTAAAAGACTAAATGCTCTCAATGTTAAATCCAGAACTATGTGTGTGGGAGACATTCATGAAATGGCGGCAGAGTACTAGGGCTGGGAGTACTATACGCCAATTGTGCCATCGGATATGTATCCCCATACCTTAATCACGATTCGATATGTATCACAATACTTTTTCATAGACAGGATGGTCAAATACCTGGCACACTGATGATTTAGAGTTGGCAGTGTGAAGTTTGGCACAACAATGAAAAATATTTATGTTCTCACTATTAACTTCCACTACTAATTAGTGTTTTGGAACAGTTATTAAAGCAAACATCTAAGGTCAGAATTGATATTTTTTACTCATTGTGCGACTGTGATACTTACATCAAAAAGTAAAAAATGGCGATACACCGATCCACTACTGAGTACCATCGTCAGCGTATGCAGATCTATATGTTAGGAAGTAAGGGATGTGGGGAAAATAGCAGAAATTTGAACTCGGAAAATACACATGGCTTCAGTGACTTATATCAATGGCTAACTACGCAGGTCGCGAGGCAGTTTACTATTTGTGGCTTACAAGAGAAGTTGTCATCATACCTTCCTGAGGATGTAAAACCTTACAGTTTGAAACACCTACAATGCAGGCTGCAGAATCACTGGGTGACAGCTTAACTGTCACAAAAAATTGATGGTAAGAAAATCCTTTAAATCGGTTGTTACTTTTCACCATGTTGTTTTAAAATGGACTTGCTCTCTTGTTACCCAAGACAGTAAAAATTGTGGAACGAAGTTTACTGAACGTAACTAAAGTTGTTTGTAATGAATGGGTAATGGTGAGGTGAAATGGGGTTTAATGTCGCATACAAGATTGTTGCAATTATATAGCGACGTGCGAGCATGTGTATGTGTGTGGCTGCTTGTACTAGTTCAGACTAATGCTGATTTTATAGTGTGAGGTCACTAAGATTCCATGCTGCTGTTCAACATGAATACCCCACTCAGACACAGTATACTGACTCCAAGCCAACCAGTCCTTGTTTAAGTCCCTTAATGCTGAGTACCAGACAGGGTAACAACAAGTACTGAATAACTCAACGTCTTTTGTTAGGGTAATTAAATCGAATGATTAAAATGAGACTAAATAAAACTTTATTTCAAATTTAACATATGGAGCTACAATACACGTTGTTGGTCACTCACAAAATAAGCATGTATGTAACATACAACCGACCAAAAATAACCAAAATAATGGTTTGAATGCAGCTATTGCTGAGATGTTCATACACAGTACTGTGGCTTAGTTTCTCAATGCAACATATATGCACAATGAAATTTCACATCATGCACAAACAGCCTGTGATCCTGTGCACAATGAATCCAAAGTGTGCATGCCTATAGGAGCACTCACAATCGCCAATGGAAATAAGCTAAACACACGCTCAAAAATGCCCCCAAGACCGATCTCGATGGACAGACGAAATGGCAAATTGTGGGTAGGATAGAGAAGGGGGAGGGGGACGTCAATATCCTAGTTTGCCCAAATGTTTGGCAAATCAAAACTTGTAACTTCTCGACTGTGAGACAAGTACCATCAAATGAGTGGGGGTTGCAATGAGACCTTGGCATGGTACCCGACTAGAGAAGAACGTCTCATTACATAAGTGCGCTATGCAACAGATTAAAATCTGCTCCTGTTATGAATAGCGAGTTCCATACAGAAAACAGGAAGGTGAATTTGAACATCTACCATCTAAAACCAGCTCTATACAGCACACCTGAAAGGAAGGCATCCTGTTAAGGATGTGACCCTAACATATCACCATAGGCAGCAAAATTTGGGGTGGGCTAACCAACACCAAGGACGGGCTGTGTTCCTATAGTCTTACGGACGAATCCAGGTGAATGTTGGTGGTGATGTATGCCAGGACAAAATTCTTGACCATGATCGGTATATGGACAGCAGTGTCATGGTGTGGGACGGTATCACACATGATAGGCAAACTGATTTGGTTATTGTGAATAGACATTTGATAGGCCTTCGATAAGTTGAAAGTTTATGCGTTGTCATCGTTTCATTCGCTAGAATTATTGGCAGAAATTCTGAGCTGCAAGATGACAATGTTGGACCACACTTGCCCGCTAAGTCCCAAAAGAAAGCCTGTTTGATGCTCTCTGGGGGAGAGTGAATGCTTGAGATCCAGCACACGGCAACATGGTCCAGCATGGGGTAGCTCTTCAGGCAAAGTGGCAATACCAACATGACCAAGGGCAACCATACAAAAGTTAATCAACAGTATGCCATCAATGTGTCATGCGTGTTTCCTCAATTTTTTGTCAGTAGTCCATAGACAAATTTCAGATGTAAAGAAAAAATTCCCCCACTTCTGATTTTGTCTGTATCTTTCCATACAAACATTTTAATCCTAAAGGAAACATTTCAAGATAAAATTTGGTTGTTAAGGAAAGTGACTTTTTGCCTATTCCATTGTTTGCATTTATCAAGTTTGTACGTCAGAAAGATGATGGATTGTCATATCAAATAATGCATGGTTCATTGAAGAGTTATGCCCCTTTATGTCACACCATTCAGTGTGTGTGTATGTGTTTTGGTGGGGGGTTGGATTGGGGGATGGGGGTTGGTAACTTCATTTGGAAGATTCCATGCATGCATAAATCAAGTAAACACGTCATAAACTGTAGTAGGTGAAGCTAGTATCTTGCAGTGTTTTGTCTGTGTATTTTCTCATGAATATCAATATCATCAGTCATATCCACATTTTTAGAAAACATTTCCTTTGAGTAAACATGGCTCTTTTCCAGTGCTGCTGCATAAGAGAAATCTCTCAAACTCTTTGCATTTCACTCAGTGTATATAAAAACACTTTCCAAATGGGAGGTACGTGTGAATGTACTTATATCAACCAAGTTGAAATGTGACCATCATTACAATTTTCTAAAAGAAAAAGTCTTGAAAAAACTATATCTTTTCCTGAATGTTTTTAAGGTGAACACTCTTGTGCCAAAACTTTTGTCATTGAGCCTAAAACATATCTTTCAGTGTAGCCATGGTGAACAGTGATCCTGTTGATTTATTATTGTATCAATATTTGTAAGAAAAGAAACAACGAAAGAAAAAAGAACCAGGCCTCAAAGTTGCGATTAAAACGGTTGCCTATGCGACCTAAATTTCAATTTGTCTACTGTCAAAGATTCAGAGGTAGACAAATGACTACCTTGAAACATATGTTGTGGCGACTACATTCTATTGCTACACATACGTAGACACAAAAATAAACATGTCTGCTACTAATTGTACTCGCAAATAATAAAGTCAACAATGAAACGAAATATATGAATATTAATGTAAATAGTATTTTATTTTAGTAGAAAGGTTATTGGATAAGCAAGGATATACCTTTTTATCTAGTAACATAAATTGCATCATTGTTCCAGTCACAAATAAAAAAACTCAAGTACAGTTTCCACTCAATATACAATTCCAAGACTAGTGCTATGACTTGTACATATAATAGTTATTTGATAAAAGATCATTTCAAATGTTTTTGGCTACCTACAATATTGGCTTGACTTCTTGATTTTATCACTGGCTATCTGGAAAAAAATACTTGTGGCCATATGGCTACTTGGTAAAAAAAATTAACTTTGAGGGCTGAGAACCCAGAAAATAAGCAATATTGTTAACTGGCAGGAACATCATCCTGAGGCAAGGGAGTTAACTGACTGTAAAAGCCCAGTTTCCATCCTTGCTGAACAAGGTTGGAATTTCTGGGCTTGATTGTATCGCCACCAGTGGGTATTACAAGTTATGTCCCTTCCATGTCCCTCCTAGTGACAAATCAGATTCCACCTCTGATCTAATTTGCATTGCTTCAAACAAAATGGTGGCACCCAGTGAAGACAATCTGATTGATAATCAAGTTCTACATTGTAATAAAATGTGTCTCAATGGGCATCAAATTACGTGAGCGCCTTGATTAGAAACATAAAAAGTTTTTTTTTTAATCTGCACAGTAGTTTACGAGCTGGATGTCGATTTCACAATTTTGATTGGACTATGCATAGACTTGTTAGTCCCGCCAATATATAACACCATAATTCGAGCCTAGTTTGGCAAGGGTGGAAACTGGAATTTTATAGTCAGTTACTCCCTTGCCTCGGGAAGATGAGAATAAAAGGATCTGGAAACATTCAATACAATCTTCCAAGTGTATTTGAAGTGTAAACCCGCCAAGAGTTTTTCTTTCTTCTTTATAATCATAACTTTATAATACAACTTTTGTAATAATCCGGATTCATACAGTTTGCACATCATTTTTTTCCATTATTGCAGATGCATATTTTTTCGGTTCATTGAGGTATGAATAAAAAAACTCATGTGAATAGTGGATGGATTCTTAAAAAGAATCGAAAAACTTATGTGCCAACAGTATGAATCTGCATAGCAGATTCTTACAAAAGTTTGCACAACAGTTTTTTTTATTCATAATTCAATGAATCGAAAATAATCCACAGTCACTCTTTATAATTTAATTCGACAACAAAAGCATGTGTTGTCTACAATAGTTTAACCAAAAACAGTTGTATATATCAAAGCAGACAAAAATGCACGTAAGTTGACACGCCCACAAAGTCAACGGAGATCAAAACAAAGTTCATAGGACCTGTAACGAACCGAAACGAATATGTCCGGCTGTTTCAAATGATGTGCCAGATTTAAACATTAGTTCCCTGAGAATGGGAGGACACATTTGGAAAAAGGCAGGTTAGAGGTGAAATCCATAGAAATGAAATGTGTGGAACCTACGCGACAAGACAAAAATAAAAAGTCGAGCGAGCATGAACCTTCACGTTTGCTGTTTCACTCCTTCTCGGCCTTCAGACTCAAATAGTTTAGACATTGAATATGCATGAATTTCACTAAATGTCCTGTGCATGACAGAAAGGGAATTCCCTTGACTGTAATAATGGGATTCCCCAAACTTTTGTGGCAATAAAAGTAGTCAGCTTCGTTGGGTGTGGCTTAGTGTTTTACATTCATTGGTAATAAGAATGCAGGAATTACAATGAACACAACTTAGTTTAATTATAAACTTCTGACTCCATATGTCAACATCAATCAAAAGCATAGTGTATGTACCAAGTATTTTCTTTAAGACCATTAGCATGTACATTGTAATTTAACACATACCCCGGGTAACACAAGAATAGTCGTACATGATCACAAAAGTCAAAGGCATTGTAGCGATTTCTGGTCATAGCACACACACTTCGATAACAAATATATTCAGCTTGAAAAATCCAAAATCATTAGCATCAAAATGCAGAAGGAATAAAATACAGTTTATCCAGTCAATATTACATACATGTTTATTGGTACATTTTGGGTTTCAGTGACTGATCGTGATCATATTTGTCCTGAAGATATTTTAAAAATTTGTTACTGATAAAGAAGAATGTCCTGTAAAAAGTTGATGTAATCATGAAAATGTCCTGCCATTTGTGTCTTGCAAAATCCTTGCACTTTACTGAAATTACTAAAAAAATATTTCTGAAAATTTTATCTTGAACTTTATCATAATCTCTCAATACGAGACTGCAGTGGTAATATTCATTCAACATCAATCCCATATGTAAAAAGGAACATGTGTGTATTTCTAAAATAAGAAAATAGTTTCCAACTGAATAAATTACAAATACTTTCACATATGGAACCTCCAGAATGCTGTCCAAGAATTTTCCATCTTGGGCTGAGCTTCAGTAAAAGGTTAAGAAACGTTTAAACCCAGTTCGCAAGCTGGATAAGAGCAATCCTCAACAAGATGCCACTGAACAAGTTCACCTCTGGTGAAAAGACAAAACTGAAGGATGTAGGCAGAAATCAATAAATTCCTGATGCATTAGCATAGTAGGTCACCAAACTTCCAAGCACAGCTTCAGCTAACAAAGGTGATACGTCCAGAAAAACATCCCCATACTCACTTGTTTCTCACTGAGGGACATAATCTCTGTTTGCAGTTCATGGAGCTTAGTCTTCATTGCTTGATTCTGTAGAAATAAAGAATCATTTGGCTTGTCAGCTATAATAAATCTGACTACAGAGTTGGAGAAAATGGCCGCACGAAAAGTTTCGACAACAAAAATCAATAATTTGTAGCTAGCGAGCAGACAGAGAGAAGGGATTCGGGGTGTTGCTGCTGCTTGCGGTCAAGTGATGAAGACATAAACATCCTTACCTGGGGCTCTGCTTTCATCTTCACTACCAGCATCTGCAATAACAATAAATACACACTATAATCACACACCGATTCCATCTTTCCTGAGTCTTCATGAAGTTTGGAAAGGTCGCATAATTTCACTACACAGAAGATGTGCTGCTTTATTATTGGACGACCTGTCGCACCAAAACAACATCATATGACTATGGAACTCACTTAAAATAGCCCTTGTAGGTAAAGCGACGTACAAAAATCTAGTAAGAATTCATAACAAACCACTAGAGCTATCATAATACGAATAATATCACTTTTGTGATGAAAGTTGTCAGTGGTAGACGAGATAATCAATCATCAGGATAGTCGGAGAAGTTTGTCACGGTACCTGATGGTTCTTTATCGCCAGTTTAAGTTTACTCTGGATCGAATCGAGATCAGTCCTGTCCATCGTGATGACCAGACAGCTTCCGGGACCGTTCCAAGGAATCTGTCTTGCTTATCCGCTAGAAACTCAGGTAATCCCAGGCTACATCAACAAGATCACAAATACTGTTACTCAGAAAGTACAAAAACACAACTGGACCGGACAACTTTCTTACGCGTATTTTCCATATCCTCTGTCAAGTTGTTCCACCACACTGTACTTGTAATAAGTGCCAAGTGAATTGTCTAAACAACCGTTTGAAGTTGATAGAGAAACAAAGCAGGGACGATGACGATTTCAATTGTTTACGAAGTACAAGGTAAACGGTACTATATCTTCTCCCTCCTTCCGACAAAGGAGTGCTACGGTCATACTCTCGCGAGCTGGGTGCCCAGATGCACTACTTTCCTACCTCACGGACTATTTGTCATCAGTATAAATAATCACTTATAATATTTTCTAAACTATTAAACCATTCATATACCCATTATTCCTGCTCCAAATAAACACATCTAACACACAGGAGCTGAAATTCATGATTAAAGTTATAATTCGATTGTAAACAAAATTCCACTCATTTGTGAGTTCAGCGGACGAATACATAGCAGGTGAGACGAAATAAAATGGCGGCAACCATGTGTTGCTTATGATTTGGCTGTCAACACATCATTAACTTAAAAGTTTAAAGGATCACCAAAATAGCATTTGTACCTGGTGAACTGACACCTTTTTCACAACTGGTAAGTGACTTTTCACTGTTTAAAAGTTAATGACATCGAAATAAGTCGCGCCAAACTAACTACAAATCTTCTGGCAATGTTACACATTAGTCACCTGTTTTCGACAGGTGCCCTTTAAATATATCTCTCTATATATAACGGTGTTTTTGTCAAAACCATGCGTTTTCTTTAGACGTTGAAATATCCAAGCAGAGTTCGAATGTCAGACGATCACAATGTCGGTTTTATCGCTTAAAAACAGCTAATAAAGGTAAATAATGTTCATCAGGAAATGATTTCCCATGGAAGTTTGGGTACAATAAACTAATGTTTGTCACTCTGGTCAGTTTTAACGAGACACACAATAAAAAATTTCACATTTTACTCAAAACATATCAGTTGCATTCTGAGTTTAATCCTTGTTCTTGACGTCAGTTTCTAGTTTTCATTGGTTGCTTTTATGAATCAGTTCCTTTGGTCCTTTGACGTATTTACCTAAGTTGCAAGCCTATGATCAAGACAAATAAATTCAAGTCCTCATCAACTGAACTGAATACTCACTTGTAGTTTTTTGGCCTTGTGGACACTCAAGTTGAAACAGGTCCCAAGCACATTTTCACAAAACAGGCCATTAAATTGTTTGTCGTGGTCAAGTTCTGTGATTTCATTGTTTTTATAATAAAAAACACCAATGGCATGAGACTAATATTTATATGGCCCATACTCAGATATTCACAGGTCAGTGTGATAAAGCCAGAATATTGCTAATTGTAGCACTAAATAACAAACATTAGTGTATGTTGAGTAAGACTGGGTCTTTGTCACCACCATAGTCATTCAATAGTGTACCCAAAAGAATGTTCCAATTAAATAAGTATACCTCTAGATCATGATCTTGTGTCTCTTTTGCAGCGTTAGAAATTGGCACTACTCCTATACAAAAATCTAGTAAGAATTCATAACAAACCACTAGAGCTATCATAATACGAATAATATCACTTTTGTGATGCGTTAGAAATTGGCACTACTCCTATATAGTCCTTGCCAAACTGCCCAATAGTTAAAATATAATAAAGACTGGTTGAAATTTTGCACTTTTTAAGGGTTTGGGTATGTTATCATTATATGGACGAGTGGACTAAATATGTTAGTTTCTATCGCTGTTTCATACCGCTTTTCTATCCTTTGAGTTGGCATTTCCTGAATTTGTTGAGTAAATGATAAGTAAATAAATATTCATGTGCATCACTAGGTCTCTGGTTCATGACACGACTGGACTTTATGTACCATCAGTTAACTGAAGACAAATACTGACCTGTGTCTATTAATTATGTATATCTTTTTAATAAGGAATCCAGTGACAGATAAATAGCCCGTCAAGTGTAGCACAAACAGTGTCAGTTGTAAAAGTTGGCTAATTACCTCCTGTTTAAACACTGTGTATTATTGTGACATTGATATTAATTAGATGCTGTGTTTTCAATGTAGAGCTAGCCTGTGTGTAGATGAAATTCAGCTAGATTGAATTTGGAACCGAAAACAGTTTTATTATACATATATACATGTGTACATATGTACTGTACTTATCAAGGTACTAGTATCTGCTCAAATGCAATTATTTTATTCCCTGACCAGTGGATCCATTTGCATGACAGTTGTCATTCTCAACTCTTTGGGAAGTATACAGGTAACATAGGCTTACATTGAATACACAGTATGTTTATCACTTTTCTACCCTGCCATAATAAAACATTTTAAACTGAACTCTTCAGTGTTAGCTAAGATATTGAGTGAGGCAGTTTTCAGTGGAGTGTCATCCCGAATTAAGGAAACACTGATAACAGCTGTGTTGATGCTTCAGAAAAGCGCTTAATTTCAAGCTCGTTGTCAATTTCGATCATGTTTTTTCCCCAAGATGAATTGTCACATACCAGGCCTGTACCTTTTTGTAACCTATAACTTAAAATGTTATTATTTAAATATCACTATCACCAATGACTGGAAAAGAAGTACCTTTTTATAAAAATTAGCTTCTGCAGTAATATCAAAGTCAAGTAACTGTCTTTGTATATTAGAGTTTAGCGATGTAAGGCTGTTCCAAAAGTAGGGTATCCAAAATGTTGCTCTGACACTAAAAGGTGTAACAAATATAAAGATCTCTCCAAGACTGATTTCAAGACATATTTGAGCAAGTGCAATAGACGGTACAGTGACAGATAATGTAAGTCTACATCAGTTGAGTATGGACATTCTGTTGCGGAAAAAATCCAAGAAAATCACTAAGTCGGCAACTGTCAGCAAACCTACCTCCGATCCAGCGCGCTCCATAGATTCTTTCCTGACTGAACACATATCAAGAACACATGCGAATGAACCCCTTTAGATCTGCATACAAACCCTCCCACATAAGATCGGCGACAGGTTCTCCAAAAAGGACCTGCATCCTCAGACTTCACTGTATCGCACAGAAGACTTTTCGCGAATACTAAGGAATCGAATAGATGTTGAGAAAGATCATAGAGAGCCCACACTGATCTGTGTCTTCCTTCTGCGGAAAGACGTATCACACGCTAGCAGATCATACTAGAGATCACAGTTCACCTTTTAGATCGGCCAGTTCAGACAATCATAGAAGATATGATGTAGTGCGGGATGGTCGTTATCCTTCATGATCGTGCCCTGATTGAGGAGTTCACAACAGTCGGGGTGGAAATCATCCTGTCCAGAGGAAAGGAGACCTACAAAGAAGTGGCATAGACTGAAGCTGGATTGATATGGAGCAACATTCCCTTTCACGTGTGACGGAATAGGATCAACATCGACAATCTACTGCACAATTGTGCTTCCTTTCACGTTTATCACATGACTGTAGACGTGGCCGAGATTGGGAATGACATTCCCCTATACTTTCATCAGAGGATACAGGTTGAAACCCCTCTCTAAGGGATCGACATTCGTCTTGTAAGATCAGCATTCACCTCTACAGTCTGCAGAGCAACATCATTACCCTTCTCCATGGCATTGATATTCACAGCCACGGTCGACTGATCGACAGTGATACCCCTCTCCAAGGGATCGATATACTACTTTAAAAGATCAACATTCCTCTTTATGATCTATAGAGGTTCGCAGGTGTAGCCGTACACGGGATGGACTTTACACTTCACAAGTGTCAAAGGATCACCGGCACAGTCGTGATCAAGATCCCCCTTCTGAGGATCAGAACTCCCATACGGAATCCTTATACCCCTTTGCAATCATCAGAAGATGGATGGCGCAGTAAGGATCAAGATTTATGCACCCTGCCTCTTACCGGAACGATCAACAAATATACGATATTCAGGATCATTGTCATCCTCCTCATCCTTCATTGCTCTTACCGGTTTGGAGACGTTATGACAGTCAGCATTGGCTTTGATGAACCTCGTCTTTATCATTTCGATGGCAGTTGTGACTATAGTTAAGAACTCGATTGGGATTGGTAGCAAGCGTAGCTTTGTTCTAGTGGAGCAGGAGAGTGCTTGTAAGAATTGTATGGATCAGCAGGATCGGCCTCCTGTGAATACTTCACGGGATCACTGGACTCCTATTATCTGATAATCTCATGGCTACTGTTCTTAGTGAACGGGGCTTGCATTAGTGCATGCCACTTAATCTATGTGTTGTTTCTACGAGGGTGCTATTACCCTCACTGAGAAATCGTTCAGTCTATGTTGAACCTACACCAATCAAACAGTAAGTTTGCTTGTTTGTTTAATGCCACACTAGGTTATTTTCCAACTGTATAACGGCAATCTGTAACAATCCAGTGATTAACAGCATGAGCATCAATCTACGCAACAGGCATACGATGACAAGTATCGACGAAGTCAACGCACCTGACCACCCAATCCCATTATTCGCCACTTGCAACAAGCATGGATTGCTGAAAACCTATTCTAACCTGGATCTTTACAGGTGTAAAACGGAAAGGATCAGTGGGAGCGTTCGCCAAACCCTCTCCTTGTGTTTTTTTTATATTGAGGAAATATATGATGGGCCTTGATCTACAAGATGCAGCTTTGACTTTTATTATGCTTTTTATGACCTTTCCTGCAGAAAAACGATTGTGAGATAAAGATGTGTTGCAGTTCCCACCACACATGACCTGTTCGTCAATGCCTAGACGATCGGTTGGGCACACACTTATTACATCTTTGGGTGACATGGCATTGGTCTGCAGACGAACAGAATCTACACATCAACAATGCACGAGCCGTCTCATGGGAAGGACAAGCTGTAGACGTGTACCCTTCTACCTCGGGTACTGCAAAGATCTCAGACACAAGACAAGTTCAGCTACTTTGGGTTGCGCCCTTCTGGCCAGCGAGAGTCTGGTTCACCGTGCTCGTAAACATCGCAGAACGACCCCTTCATCTACCACTATGATCAGACCTACCACTTAAGCTACATTCAAGCCATCTAATCCGTCGGTGGAAGTGCAACATCTTTCAGTTGTGGTGCATGTAAACATAATGTAAGGTTGCATTTTTCCGTGATTGGTTGCACTGCTGAATGTTTTATATAGCTAAATCGAGCCCTCTGTGCCCTAACATTCATACATTTGACGAAAATGTTACTCGGGGTATTCCGAATGACAGTTACGACTCATTCCGTCAACATTATCTCGCTATCTCTCGCTTCCGGGGGAATAAACATTTTAACGGAGGAGGCGTTGCACAGTATGTTTGAAGCACTGCCATACAATCGCAACCATGAATTAGATACTCATGAATGTTCGTTTGTTCAGTTTTCACAATCTTGATCGAGAACTGTGTCAACATGTTTTTCAAGCGTCGTCTCAAATGGAAGTCGACAGGTTGAAACGGGTGCCGTACAGCTCAAGAAAGCTGCTTTCTAATGGTCTGATGTCGACTTCTTGTTAGTCGTTTCATTAGTAGGTCAAATTTCCCAAAAGGTCCAGAACTGATTTTAAAGAGACTAGACATGCTTATGTTTTTGCCAGATCTAAGAATTAAAGAAGGAAAATAAATGTATAATACACATTGAGTAAAAAATACAATTTTTGATGAGGAAGAGAATTTATGGATGTCAGTATCATTTTTTTCCTTTATGTGTACAACTTCTAAATGCCTTTCAAAGACTTGACAGTTTGTAATGTTTGGCATTGTAACCTGTCTGAACTCAAACCTTTTGTACACAAAAAGCCTATTGACGAAAAGATTTTGGAAATAGTCAAATAATTTGGCACATTTGTCTGTTAACTCAGCAACCACTTTCAGATTACCACAATTGACGCCTTGACCAGATGTCAGTGAATGGATACATAATTAATAAACGCCATAGTATGCATTGACTTATAATAAGCCATAGTTGATATTATTTGGCGTTTTATGTCAATGTATATTTTTATTCCCCGCCCCAATGAAGTTGGCGGGGGATATTGAAATGGGTTCCGTCCGTCCATGTGTGTCTGCGTGGGTCCCGAAATCATTTCCGGAGCATAACTCAGAAACCGTTAAATATTTCTCTGCGAAAGGTCTATCAGACTCCTGCTGAACTGGTGCCTTTAGCTATTTAGGAATTTTATAAATATTTATTTTTTATGTTTCCATGGCAGCAAGTTGGACTTAGGTTCTATAGGGTAGAGTTTGTTTCCGGAGCATAACTCAAACCCGATTCAATAATTTCTAACAAAACTTTGCATGTCCACCAGGCACATACTGAACTGGTGCCTTTTGGTATTTTACACTTTTAAATGTTTTTATTGTTTGTTTCCTTGACAACAAGTTGGATTTAAGTTTTAATATAGGGTGGGTTCACTTATGGAGTATAACAAATAAACTATTAAATATTCCCTTGCCAAACATTGCATGTCTATAATAAGCACATACTGAACTGACTGTGATGCCTTTATGTTGTGATCCCTGATTGGTTAATCTCAAACATGAGGGGCATTGGGGTAGCTTAGTGGTTAAAGTGTTCGATCATCACACCGAAGACCCAGGTTCAATTCCCCACATGGGTACAATGTGTGAAGCCCAGTTCTGGTGTACCCCGCCATGATATTGCTGGAATATTGATAAAAGTGGCGTAAAACCATACGCACTCAATCAATAATCGCCAACATGGCTCATCAAACTGTTCCATACTAAAAAGTATGCAAAATTTTATTTATATCAGTCTTTTACACACATTTCGGCGACATTTACATACAAGTGTCTTAATGTCCGATGGCTGCAGTCATTTATTTATACACATTTAGTTTTGGTAGAATGAATATTTCGAGGAGTATATGCTACGAAATGTTTACAGTTTTTTTATTACATGATCAATGATCAAGTTTATGATATGATCAATCAGTGCACTATTACAATTACAATGACACTGCCAAGGCAATTTTGGCAAGTTGTGGTTAGTGAACTAACCGTCGTACTCCTTCCAAGTACAATGTGATACTCGGGGATTAACATGACTTATGTTAGAGTTAACCCTGTTCTACAGGGACCTCTTTTCCACAGCTGTTGTCTCTTGTTTGTGCACCTGAAGCGATTCAACATAATATACATAATATATACAAAGTAGCATTATGCTCAAGAAGATAAAATATTACCCGACCTACAGTCACATTATATTCACAGAGACATTTGGGTCTCTGACATTCACCACTTTGGTGAAACCCACACGCACAGTTATGGTGCTGGCAAACCTAGAAATGTATTTGGGGGGATTTGAACCCACAATCATAAGTTTCTGATGTGCCCAAGGGATGCAACTCTGCAAAGTGCTGCTGCCCCAACCAGCAACACTTTGGGAATAATGCGAGGTTCACTCATGGACGCTGAAACCTGCACTGTAGCGAGGGTTGACTGTAGTTTGTTAGTTGTTTAACACTGCACTCAGCAATATTCCAGCTATATAATTGCGGTCTGTAAATAATCAAGTCTGGACCAGTCAATCTAGTGATTAACATCATGAGCATCGATTGTGATACAATGACATGCATCATCCAAGTCAGCGAGCCTGATCACCCAATCCCGTTAGCTTCCTCTTACTACAAGCATAGTCGCCTCTTAATTTACATCAAGCATGGATTGCTGAAGAACTATTCTATACCCCGGGTCTTCATGGGTCATAACTGTAGCATGAACATACCAATGGTGTTCATAGACTTGCAAAAAGGTATTTGCTCAAATTTGATGTTCTCAATCAAGTTCTTATGACAGGTGTAAGATATTTCATCATCTTCACATGTGACATGCTTCCTGTGTTATCTTGTATATTACCCCTATATACCCCTAGGGATATTTCCCACGTATGATTGGATGGCACTGAAGGTGAAGATCTTGATATGGACTTGGTGTCACCAAAGCTTGTGTATGTGATAACTTGAGTACTTATGAATGGATTTTGATATATACATTATACATGATGTCTAAGGTAGGGTCTCTCTCGGATCATACAATGTTAAGATCACTAGAGGGCAAGTTATGAAACATGGATCAAATTCATTATTAATTCAAGAAATGTAAATGATTTGGCAATCTGTTAAAATGAATTCAAAGTAATGAATTATGTCAAATGTGTCATGATTGTGTCCTATATCAAAGGAAATTCACTCAAGCATGAGTTTCGTTCATCAAGTATTGTTCGTGGTGGAGTGACTTCTCTGTTGACATAGTTCAACAAGTGGTTTTCTTGCACGTACTTGGATGACATTGAAGGTTGCATTTGCGAGTGAAGTTGCAATGAAATATTTTAAAACACTTATGTCTGGGCCAGCACGAAAAAATCATGAATTTAACTCTTTCAACACCGCAGGCCGGTAGACCAACCAAGCTGTAATCACGTCAAAATAGTATATAATTTTATGAAGTAACCTGTCATATCACTCATTTTTTAAATTTCACAATGTATGAAATATTCCATTTCAATTTATCAGAAATAAAAATTCACAATTTCCTGCAATGTTTTTGGACATATGACTCTTTGACACACACTTCAAGTTTGACAACTGGTCCACATCAGACATGTCAAAGAGCAAAATAAATATGTTTCAAGCAAATCTTTGAATATAGTATGCCAAGTAATATATAAAATCAACAAAAATATATCTAAAAGTTGTCAGACTTACAGCTAAGTTATTATTTCCATCTTTTCTTGTAAGTGAAATGATATCATGGTTTTCGTCGCCTCAATTTCTCGGCTTGGATGCTTAATGCCAAAATATATGCATGAAAAATGTTTGTCACAGCCTGTAACCTAGCAGTTCCATAGAAGTTCCATTTTTTTTAAATATAGGTCGGGATTTCCTGCATAAAACGTTCAGAATAACACAATTCAACAAAAAAACTTTCGTCAAAATCTGAAATTCATCATACACAAGGACAGTACCATTGCTGTAATTTGACTGGCTGCCTTAGGTCACATGCTCAAATTTGACCAATCAATAACCTTGTAGCAGAATTCAGCAAGAAAGCATCATTAGAAACCAATTTTTACCCCAAAAATTGTATGTTACAGCAACAAAAAGACTCCGGGAACGGTTACTGTCATGTAGCTTTCTAACTAATGGTGTGTCACTTGGCAGTCTTTGACTTACGTAGATATTTCTTCATGTTACTTAGCAGACAGCCGCTGTTATCAGGAAATGGGTGAAGATAGATATTATTTTTAATTCTTCTTAAAATTATTTACCGATTACGTAAACATTGATAATAATAAAGAAATAGGTAAGTGGATTTTATGAAATCTTGTATTTGCTGTAAACCGTTAATCTTTCACTTCCTTGGTTGGTAATGTGGATGTTATGAATGTGTGAGCTTACATTTGTATTTACAACAAACTTAATTAAGTTGTAAATGCATTATTTAGATAATGTAATAAAAATTGCTTTCATGTGAATGAACAGTAGGATTAGACCTTTTAAAAGGTGTATTACATGTAGTAGCAAAGATGTTTTCAAAACAGATATTTTCCTTGATAAATGTTGCCTTCATCTATCACACAGTCTCTGGGAACTTTCAATTTACATGAATCAGTGACAAATTAAATAAAGTCAATTTCACTGACATATTGATTTGTTTAATCTTTCAACATATTCAAGACTTGTTTCAGGTTAAACTCAGGTTGAAATATATTATTCATATCTACTCATCAGGCATACACCATTGCGTACAAAGTTGAGATTGAAGTAAAGTATCTTTTAAAAGTGACTATCCATGATCATGTCATCATATCATGTTTGACAGTTCTTGGAACAAACATCTATTTGAGAGCCAGCTGATATATAAATGCTCACAATTTAACATTGTTACAATTGCAACATTGTGTTCAAATTTGATGTCTTTTACCGTAATCAGTTATAAAAAATAAACAACTTCAAATAAACATAATCTTTTATTTATCACGATTGTAGTAGGTAAGGTTGCATGGAGACTGGCGTTTCATTTTGGCTACCGATTAATAATATTTACTTAGCTATCAACAAGTAAGTCTAAAAGTGAACTTTGAGCCCTGCATAACCCCTTCCTCTAAAACACAACCTTGTGACAGAATATGCACTGATTGCTGATTCAATAACCATGAACAGCTGATGAAAGACAGAATATACACTGATTGAATATAGTTACTTGCAGATAGGTTAGAATAATCTTGTTTGCAAGAAAGTAGAATATATGATGATTGGATAAATACAGATACTGGTACAAGCGGTTAGAATAGGTCATCAGCAACCCATGCTTGCCGTAAGAGGTGACTAACGGGATCGGGTGGTCAGGATCACTGACTTGGTTGATGCATGTCATCAAAGTGTCAAATGTTCTTAAAGTGAAATGCAACACTAGTCTCTGAGAAAATGAGAAAATGGCGGTATCTTGTGTGTCAACCATGTGCATTGATGACTGCCGTGCAACGTCGATACATGGAATGGATGAGGTGGTTGATGAAGGCCATAGGCACTTGAGCCCACACTCTGAGGAATGCCTGACGCAGTTCAGCTGCAGTTGTCTGCCTTGGTCAGACGTCACTCAGCTGTCTTTGAATCTCGTCCCACAGGTGCTCAATGGGATTTAAATCGGGACTGAGGGCAGACCACTGCATGGTTCTGATACCATTCTGCTGTAGGAAGTCTCTTGTTGCTCTCGCAGTGTGGGCACGGGCACTATCATGCAGAAACTCGTGGTTACGGCGGCGTGCCAAATGAGGTATGGCGTGTGGTCTCAAGACTTGATCAATGTACCGAACTACTGTGACACCATTCCCTCTCCCTGGATGGATGTCCTGGAAGACCACAGTGCCAACCCTCTTTGCAAGACCAATTCCACCCCACACCATGATGCTCGGACCACCCCACGAGTCTCTCAACAACACAAGTATCCGAATAACGTCCCCCATGGCGTCGCCAGACTCTCTCTCTGCCATCTGCTTTTGAGATACAGTAATGTCTCTCGTCTGATAAGAGGACTCTTCTCCACTCCTGGTGGCCCTAATGCTGGTGCTAAGTTGCCCACTGAAGACGGTGCCGGCTATGACGTGGTGTCAGAATGGGTCTTCGGTGTGGCCTGTGACAGTGGAGGTGTCTGCTCATCAAATGTGGAAGGACGGTGTCCACACTAATGTGTCACTGGTGTGTCCCCATGGTCTGTCCAGCACTTTCCGCAGCAGTAACAAAGCGATCTTGAAGATGCTGTCACACAATCTGACGATCCTGACGTCAGGTGGTGACCCTTGGTCTTCCACTCTGTGGTCGGTCATCTGTAGTGTTGGTCTAGTACTGTTGCTGGAGCCTGTTTATGGTCCTTACGTGGACTTGAAATGCATTGGCTACTTGCCAGGTTGTTTGTCCAGCTTGCAATCGTACAAGGGCTTGGTGTCGCTGATTTCTTGTCAACCTTGGCATGTGGTAGCAATTCAATAACGAATGAATGTTATCCGATCTTGGTGGATTTTTACAGGGCAAGAAATGGGGGAATGCATGTGCATTTCAATTTGCACGAAACTCGCGTGCATCGGGTTACCATGGCCGTTGCCGTGTGGCGTTTGGGTGATCGGTTTTATTGTCATCTGATGTGTTTTTTTATCATCAACTTTCTTTTTCCTTTCAAGGTAACGTTAAATTTTAGAAACTTAGACAAAAACTACCCAGTTATTTAAATGGCAACTTTTCATGCAATGTTACTTGGGGTGACGTTTATTTTGTGGTTCAGTATACATTATCAGCTGATCACCGTGATCACATAACACCAGAAATACCAGTCAAGAAATCTGAACTGAAGGATGCAATTTATTCCTATTATTTTAATATCTGGTTATAAAAAGGTGTTCATTTTTTATCTGGACTAATGTTTGCAATTTATTTCATCAATTATTTTCAAAATAACATTCAATAATTATAATAATGTTTACAATAATTTCAGCAAAATAGTATGTTAAGTTATCCGTAGATCGCACAACTCACCGTTATTTACAGCAGCCACGGTCAGATTACGGCTATTGACTCCTTGAAACATCAGTTGCAAAAAATGGATACATACAGTGACTTGGTAAAAGTCATATTGGAGGAAGTTTGGCTATTAAATATCAACATAACTTTTTCGCAATCGAAATACACGTCGCACAGGAAGTCCCTATGGTGACTGGTCAAATTGATCCATGCATAAAAAAATCCTGCATACCACCTGTACCAAACTGCTAAGCTTATGCTTCTTATAATTTTAAATATATTTATATAGTGAAACCTGCAACTAAGATAACAAACACGTTATTGGAATATATTATTCCTGATAAAATAATAATTTCAGATACAACTTCCGACCATTGCATCAAAATTCCTTGAAGTGGTATCACTGGGTACGTTTTAACTGAAACACCAGCAGATTGGGAGGAAACGTGTGCACTCCTGATTGCTATTTCTGGCTTAGTTTACGAGAAAATACACACGGTAATCTTAATCTCTGCATATAAAAGAATACCGTAGAGAGCAGGAAATACATTTTAAATGGTAAATCATCATGTCTAGTGATGTTTTATATCAAATTTCACACATCACAGTGTGCGTTTCACCAAAATTGTAAACATCTAATCACATTGTAAACATCATGCTAATTTGACCTGTATGCAAGACACAAAGTCATGACACTTCTATGAATGCTTGACAGCTGTGAAGTTGAACATGCTGAAATCTGAATGTAAGTCAGTGTATGTTGAACTAGTGACTGCCTCCGTAGTCTAGTGGTAGAATGTCCTGTGTCTGTGTCTGAGTTAGTTATTCATGTTAAACTGTGGCATGCTATCTCAGTGGGCTATAAACTCAGCATTAGTCCGGACTAGTACAAGTAGACGTGCACATGCACGCACACACATGTGTATCATGGTGTATGTACGTCACTATCTAAGTACAATAATCATGAACGCGATGTTCATCCCAATTTCACCACCCATTTTTAACAAGTAGTTTGTCATGTTTGACTGCACTGTTGAGGGGTACATGATATGTTTTAGTGAGTGTGTACATGCATATTGAGGGGACAGTGCAGCATGTGGTAAAGCTACTTGCTGGGTGTTTCAGATTAACAATGGCCAAGAGAACTGCAACCCGGGAACTGACGGACAGAAACTGGGATGAAGAGGATGAACCAGAAGAGGTAGAGAAGACATGACCATACAGAAGGACAGGGAATACTGTAACATGTAGGACAGGGAATAACTGTAACATGCAGGACCGTACAGAAGGGTAGGGAATAACTGTAACTTGTAGGACAGTACAGAAGGGCAGGGAATAACTGTAACATGTAGGGCAGGGAATAACTGTAACATGCAGGGAATAACTGTAACATGTAGGACAGTACAGAAGGACAGGGAACAACTGTAACATGTAGGACCGTACAGAAGGGCATGGAATAACTGTAACATGTAGGGCAGGGAATAACTGTAACTTGTAGGACAGTACAGAAGGGCTGGGAATAACTGTAACATGTAGGACAGTACAGAAGGGCAGGGAATAACTGTAACATGTAGGACCGTACCGAAGGGTAGGGAATAACTGTAACATGTCGGGCAGTACAGAAGGGCAGGGAATAACTGTAACATGTAGGGCAGGGAATAACTGTAACATGTAGGACCGTACAGAAGGGCTGGGAATAACTGTAACATGTCGGGCAGTACAGAAGGGCAGGGAATAACTGTAACATGTAGGACAGTACAGAAGGGCTGGAATAACTGTAACATGTAGGACAGTACAGAAGGGCTGGAATAACTGTAACATGTCGGGCAGTACAGAAGGCCTGGGAATAACTGTAACATGTAGGACAGTACAGAAGGGCAGGGAATAACTGTAACATGTAGGACAGTACAGAAGGGCTTGGAATAACTGTAACATGTAGGACAGTACAGAAGGGCTGGAATAACTGTAACATGTAGGACAGTACAGAAGGGCTTGGAATAACTGTAACATGTAGGACAGTACAGAAGGGCAGGGAATAACTGTAACATGTAGGACAGTACAGAAGGGCTTGGAATAACTGTAACATGTAGGACAGTACAGAAGGGCTGGAATAACTGTAACATGTCGGGCAGTACAGAAGGCCTGGGAATAACTGTAACATGTAGGGCAGTACAGGTAGTTGTCGATATGTGAAGCCTGCTGTGAGTGGGAAGTACAGTCAGTCCAGGTAGTCGTCGGTAGGTGAAGCCTGCTGTGAGTGGGAAGTACAGTCAGTCCAGGTAGTCGTCGATATGTGAAGCCTGCTGTGAGTGGGAAGTAGTCAGTCCAGGTAGTCGTCGATATGTGAAGCCTGCTGTGAGTGGGAAGTACAGTCAGTCCAGGTAGTCGTCTGTAGGTGAAGCCTGCTGTGAGTGGGAAGTACAGTCAGTCCAGGTAGTCGTCGATATGTGAAGCCTGCTGTGAGTGGGAAGTACAGTAAGTCCAGGTAGTTGTCGGTATGTGAAGCCTGCTGTGAGTGGGAAGTACAGTAAGTCCAGGTAGTTGTCGGTATGTGAAGCCTGCTGTGAGTTGGAAGTACAGTAAGTCCAGGTAGTTGTCGGTATGTGAAGCCTGCTGTGAGTGGGAAGTACAGTCAGTCCAGGTAGTCGTCTGTAGGTGAAGCCTGCTGCTGTGAGTAGGAAGTACAGTCAGTCCATTGTAAATTTGATCATTTCAGGCTGGAGAATTCATCCAGGCTACCGAGGACGTCCTGAAAACCCGGCAGATAAAGAAAGCCAAGCGACGGGGGATGGACGCTGGAAGTGTAAGTGTTGAACCCCAGGGATAAAAACTCAAACATGTCAGTATTGGTGTTTTTTCATGGTTTTTTTCTGATTTTTTCAAAAAATAGTTTTGTTGAACTGTACAGTTTTGCTGAACAGCACTGAAGGTGGAACTGGAAGTGGACTTTTAGGTTGTGTTGACATCCATCTGTTAAGTTTCAACTTCTGAAACGTCTGAAGAGATGATCTCTAAACCTAAGTGGATGTATGCAGCATGATAAAACTGTTCAAGGTATTAAGATCAGTGTTCATCAGTGTTGGTCATGCCCATGAAGAAGCTTGAGTCTTGCCCTCAGTAGAACATAACATTGACGGGGGGGGGGAAGGAATATTCCATATTTGTTTGTGAAATGAAATTCTTAGTGGGTATAAATTTGAACTTTGGAAATGTGAAAAATCCTCTGAGAAGTTATTAGAATATATTGACAAGTGACAGGGATGTGCCATAAAATCGAAGATGCAAGAGCAGGATCCAATGACCTGGACACTCGTGAAGATCTCAATAGAATAGTTTCTTCAGCAACCCGTGCTTGTCGTAAGAGGCGACAAACTGGATTGGGTGGTCAAATTCGCTGACTTGGTTGATGCATGCCATCGTATCCCAATTGCGCCAAAATGCTCATGATGATAATCACTGGATTGTCTGGTCCTGACTCAGTTATTTACATATCGCCATCATATAGCTGGAATATTGCTGAGTGAAGCATTATACACCAACAAACAAACAAACCAAATCCAATAGCCTAGGGTTCAAGTGTCAAGATGATGGTCGGGGCATTCACATTGTAAAATTATTTTTTGAAGGCACTTTTCACAGTGAGCTGAAACAACTCGTTTCAACTACTGTAATGGCTGCCTCATCTGCAGCCAGCTTCCTTCTGTAATGGCTGCCTCATCTGCAGCCATCTGCCTTCTGTAATGGCTGCCTTGTCTGCAGCCAGCTTCCTTCTGTAACGGCTGCCTCATCTGCAGCCAGCTTCCTTCTGTAATGGCTGCCTCATCTGCAGCCAGCTTCCTTCTGTAACGGCTGCCTCGTCTGCAGCCATCTGCCTTCTGTAATGGCTGCCTCGTCTGCAGCCATCTGCCTTCTGTAATGGCTGCCTCATCTGCAGCCAGCTTCCTTCTGTAACGGCTGCCTCATCTGCAGCCATCTGCTTTCTGTAATGGCTGCCTCATCTGCAGCCAGCTTCCTTCTGTAATGGCTGCCTTGTCTGCGGCCAGCTTCCTTCTGTAACGGCTTCCTCATCTGCAGCCATCTGCTTTCTGTAATGGCTGCCTCGTCTGCAGCCAGCCTGCTCAGCCACTTCAGCATGTTCAGCCAACAGTGTTGTCAAATATAAAATCTTAATGAATGTGCAGTACCAATTGTGGTGATACTTCTCACTGGTAGCAGCCCATGCTATTGCAATAGTATTATGATAGAAGTTAACCAACTTTAAGGCTTGATTATTATATGTTGTAGAAATCATTAAAGTATTGCTAACAATCATGAAGTCAGCCAGTTTGCTACTTGTCGGTTCTCAGATTAAAGGGAAGTAACTCTAATCTGAACTTGTAATCCTTGCTTACCAACACACAGGCAGGTTTGAAATTAGCATAGTTTATGTTATTCATAACTAATTACAACAATTGAAACTGTTGAATTTGACACTTCTAATGCCTGCTGGGATGTGTGTTCACTCCACAGGTGTCAGGAGGCCTACTATATATTTTAAGTCTATTGCAGAACACTTAAGTTTACAATCACCATATTGCATTCCATGTCAGTCGAATGTCACTGCACATTTGACAATAGACGAATACACACATTTTTATCTATTTGCCAAAATGTATACACACTAAATCAGGCAATTGTTTTACTATTGATGAATTATTTGTATGTGTGGTTAAGATAATTATAGGCAGTATATTCCACTTAATGCTTCTCAATATGCTACATGATTTTAAACATTTGTTTAGTAATGGGCTCTATTGGAGCAGCAAGCTTATATCTCCAACCTGGTGCTGGAAGTTTGTAGTTCAACTTTCCGGGCAGAATTGTCTCCCTTTGATCACACTCAGTTTCCTTTATGTCTACCACTTTCCATTGCAATGATGCTATGTTTGTAGGAAGGTGGAGCTAGCGTGTTCACAGGATTCGCAGGATTCAAGTCAAATGCATCCACAGCAAGTTTTGGCGGGGCTCTTTTCTCAGACAAAAACAAAAATGGTTCAAATTCAGGAAAGACTGATTCAGTAAAAAGTGAGAATGGTGGCAGTAAATCCGAATCGGAATTCTTAATGAACTTGAAAAGTTTGAACCAGAGTGTGGTGACTTGGATTGAACAGCATGTGGAAAAGAACCCATTCTGTATATTGACTCCGATATTCAAAGATTATGAGAAACATTTGGAGGAATTGGAGAAGGAGAAGAAGAAAGATGTGAAGCCCACTTCTGACTCTACTAAAGGTGAAGAGCCTGCCAAGGAGAAGAAACTGGAAACAGGTAAGAAACTTGGACAGGCAACTGCCCCTTAGACTAAGTTAGAGAAAGGACTGTTAGTAATGTGAAATTACATCGCTTCTTACAACCAGCATTGGTTGCCGAGGACCTATTTTTCAACTGGGATCTCGGGGTCGGTGGAGGTGGACATCCGGGTTGGGTGGAGGTGGAGATCCGGTGTGGGTGGAGGTGGAGATCCGGGGTGGGTGGAGGTGGACATCCGGGTTGGGTGGAGGTGGAGATCCGGGGTGGGTGGAGGTGGAGATCCGAGATGGGTGGAGGTGGAGATCCGGGTTGGGTGGAGGTGGAGATCCGGGATGGGTGGAGGTGGACATCCGGGATGGGTGGAGGTGGAGATCCGGGATGGGTGGAGGTGGAGATCCGGGGCGAGTGGAGGTGGAGATCCGGGGTGGGTGGAGGTGGACATCCGGGATTGAGGTGGAGATCCCGGGTGGGTGGAGGTGGAGATCCGGGCTGGGTGGAGGTGGAGATCCGGGTTGGGTGGAGGTGGAGATTCGGGGTGGGTGGAGGTGGAGATCCGGGATGGGTGAAGGTGGAGATCCGGGTTGGGTAGGTGCCCTGGTGGAGAGATGAGGTAAAATACTGAGATACACTGAAGTCTGTTGTGAAAATGGGGTGATAAGTGAATTGGATGGTCAGACTCGGTGACTTGGTTGATTTTTGTGTCATGCACTGTTTTGACAGTGTTGGGCATTACTCAAAATATCACCCTCGGCAGTCTGCAGTGATATTGCTGGAATATTGTCGACTGCGTTGAAACAAACCCCATTCACTCCCTTCCTCTTGTGCATAGTGCACTCACTTCTCTACTTGTAACATCAAAGGTATAATGATCGTGTGCCCATGTTCACATTAGCAGGTACAATTACTGGAGGGTTCAAGTTGCCTAGCAATGGATTTGGCCAGTTGGGTTCTACTGCTGGCAGCTTTGGTGGCTCTGCACCAGGGAATGGTGGCTTCTCTGGCTTCAACTTCACCAAAAGTAGCAGCGCCTCAGTTGGAGGCTTGGCCTTTGGGTCCAACTCTGTTCCCAAGACCGATACTGATGCAGGTAAGAGGTTCAGTTGAAAAGTCTTTTCAGGGCGTCACAATCGCTGTGCAGAATTGCGTCCCTCAGCCATGCCTTGATCCCAAATTTACCTGTTTAGTGATGAGGTCGCTTCATGGCTTAAAAGTTTTCTTGTAATGGATATAAACTCCCCACGAGGTTTTGATGGAGAATGTAAGCCCGTGGAGGAGGGAAATTTAGGGAGTTATTCTGAGGAAATAACTCCTTTAAGGGTTTACCCTAGAAAAGTCAAACCTATATTTACAACAGAGTAACTTCGTAAGAGGTTTGTTTATAAGTCATGCCTTAAGCCTAGAATCGAGTCCCCACATTGGTACAAGGACCTCTGTTCAGCCACTGTTTTTATTTGGGCAGTGTACTGAATATAGTCACAGGACATTTGATGGGAATGAATATTTGCGATGAACTTACTGCGTCTTTTACCTATTGTATTGTAAGTACTTTCCTAGCTCATAGTAAACAGCCTTTTGATATGCATCCAATGTTGATTTTTGACGGGTTAATTCCATGACATGAATCAAACCTGCAACCTCACATGTTGTAGTATTGTAACCAATTGAGCCACCATTTAAGGTGATGAAAGGCTGTTCTACCTTACGTGCCATGACTCTAGTTGTCTACATGTTGCACATAGTCTTTCTCTCGCCTGCTGTTGAATATGTTTTATACCACAACCACTGTATTGTTTCACTGTAAGGTATATCAATGTTTTCTTGTTATCCTCCGCCACGAAGGGAACAAATTTTCTCAAAAACTATTTTAGTCAGAGAAATGAAATTTAACACACAGATGGTACTGGTCATGATCTCAAATGAGCTTGAAAATTGGTGTTTTAAATCAATGTTTTGCAGAGTTATGTCCCTTGTTTCGTGCTTTTTCAACGAAGTGGCATACTGGGTGAAATGGGGACATGTTTTCTCAGTAACTAATTAAGTTTCATGAATGAAAGTTTGCATGCTTATCTAAGAGATACTTCAAAAGTCAAGACTGAGTTCGAAAACTGGTCCCGTCAATTATTAATTTTACAGAGTTATGGCCCTTGATCCATATTGTCATGGCATTGTTTTTGCAGTTAGCTTATCTAAGAGATACTTTCCTGAGAAGGTGCCTTTTGTGTGTATTAATTTCACATTAATCATTTTTTCTGATGACACAAAGCGGTCCAAGTTGCCAATGTCTTCTTAAGACTTTATAGGACTTTTTTTTGTCCCCCGCCGCCCAAGAGCGCGAAGGAGGGGATATAGTATTCACGACTGTCCGTACGTCCCACCTGTTTGTTGCCGCAATATCTCAAGAACTAAACACTGGATTGTCTTCATATTTGGAACTATGGTGTATAGGTCACAGCAGGCAAATCTGCTTTTGGAGTTGGAAAACGGTGTTGCCGCGATATCTCAAGAACTAATCGCTGGATTGTCTTCATATTTGGTACTATGGTGTATATACAGGCGGGGGACATTTGGTCCCTTTGTGACAAATACTTGTTGTAGTTTGTATTCATTATATGAATAGACAAAATTCTAATGTACCCCATGGCAGGGGCTAGTGATAATGCTGTTTTCTTGTTCTTTTTTTTTTTATTTTTTGCTTTTAGATGGTTCAAATTTTGTTAAGATGCCCCTCGGTTTTGGTTGAAAATGAAAAACCTCAAAAAGTAAAAGCATTGAGCTTTTCCGTTGAATGCGATTTTGCATTTTCCACCCAAACCTTGGAGTCAGTGACTGTACCTGTTGCAGGTGGCGATGACGAGTATGTTCCTCCCACAGCTGAAGTCAGTGAAGTCAAGGAGCCTGACTCCTTCTACACCAAGAGGTGAGCATCCACCTTCATGGACATACCCACAGTGGGCTGTCCCCATCACACCCTGTGTGATTGCCTTGAACAGAAGGTCATCACTACCCCGTGTTTGTCTTCCCAGAAAATGGATCCCACGTACCCCTTGTTTGTCTTCCCCCAGTACCCCATCTCCTCATAGAATTGATCGCCACTACCCTTTGTGTCCTGCAGATGTAAGCTGTTTGTATTTGTGTGTCCTGCAGGTGTAAGCTGTTTCTATTTGTGTGTCCTGCAGATGTAAGCTGTATGTGTTTGTGTGTCCTTCAGGTGTAAGCTGTATGTGTTTGTGTGTCCTGCAGGTGTAAGCTGTATGTGTTTGTGTGCCCTACAGGTGTAAGCTGTGTGTGTTTGTGTGCCCTACAGGTGTAAGCTGTGTGTGTTTGTGTGCCCTACAGGTGTAAGCTGTGTGTGTTTGTGTCTCCTGCAGATGTAAGCTGTGTGTGTTTGTGTGTCCTGCAGGTGTAAGCTGTATGTGTTTGTGTGTCCTACAGGTGTAAGCTGTGTGTGTTTGTGTGCCCTACAGGTGTAAGCTGTATGTGTTTGTGTCTCCTACAGGTGTAAGCTGTATGTGTTTGTGTCTCCTACAGGTGTAAGCTGTATGTGTTTGTGTGTCCTACAGGTGTAAGCTGTATGTGTTTGTGTCTCCTACATGTGTAAGCTGTGTATGTTTGTGTGTCCTACAGGTGTAAGCTGTATGTGTTTGTGTGTCCTACAGGTGTAAGCTGTATGTGTTTGTGTGTCCTACAGGTGTAAGCTGTGTGTGTTTGTGTGTCCTGCAGGTGTAAGCTGTATGTGTTTCTGTGTCCTGCAGGTGTAAGCTGTGTATGTTTCTGTGTCCTGCAGGTGTAAGCTGTATGTATTTGTGTGTCCTACAGGTGTAAGCTGTATGTGTTTGTGTGTCCTACAGGTGTAAGCTGTATGTATTTCTGTGTCCTGCAGGTGTAAGCTGTATGTGTTTGTGTGTCCTACAGGTGTAAGCTGTATGTGTTTGTGTGTCCTACAGGTGTAAGCTGTATGTATTTGTGTGTCCTACAGGTGTAAGCTGTATGTGTTTGTGTGTCCTGCAGGTGTAAGCTGTGTGTGTTTGTGTGTCCTGCAGGTGTAAGCTGTGTATGTTTCTGTGTCCTGCAGGTGTAAGCTGTTTGTATTTGTGTGTCCTGCAGGTGTAAGCTGTATGTATTTGTGTGTCCTACAGGTGTAAGCTGTATGTGTTTGTGTGTCCTGCAGGTGTAAGCTGTATGTGTTTGTGTGTCCTACAGGTGTAAGCTGTATGTGTTTTTGTGTCCTGCAGGTGTAAGCTGTGTATGTTTCTGTGTCCTGCAGGTGTAAGCTGTATGTGTTTGTGTGTCCTGCAGGTGTAAGCTGTTTGTATTTGTGTGTCCTGCAGGTGTAAGCTGTATGTATTTGTGTGTCCTGCAGGTGTAAGCTGTGTATGTTTCTGTGTCCTGCAGGTGTAAGCTGTATGTATTTGTGTGTCCTACAGGTGTAAGCTGTATGTGTTTGTGTGTCCTGCAGGTGTAAGCTGTATGTGTTTGTGTGTCCTACAGGTGTAAGTTGTATGTGTTTGTGTGTCCTGCAGGTGTAAGCTGTGTATGTTTCTGTGTCCTGCAGGTGTAAGCTGTATGTGTTTGTGTGTCCTGCAGGTGTAAGCTGTTTGTATTTGTGTGTCCTGCAGGTGTAAGCTGTTTGTATTTGTGTGTCCTGCAGGTGTAAGCTGTTTGTGTTTGTGTGTCCTACAGGTGTAAGCTGTATGTGTTTGTGTGTCCTGCAGGTGTAAGCTGTGTATGTTTCTGTGTCCTGCAGGTGTAAGCTGTATGTGTTTGTGTGTCCTACAGGTGTAAGCTGTATGTGTTTGTGTGTCCTGCAGGTGTAAGCTGTGTGTGTTTGTGTGTCCTGCAGGTGTAAGCTGTATGTGTTTGTGTGTCCTACAGGTGTAAGCTGTGTGTGTTTGTGTGCCCTACAGGTGCAAGCTGTGTGTGTTTGTGTGCCCTACAGGTGTAAGCTGTATGTATTTGTGTCTCCTGCAGGTGTAAGCTGTTTGTATTTGTGTGTCCTGCAGGTGTAAGCTGTATGTATTTGTGTGTCCTACAGGTGTAAGCTGTATGTGTTTGTGTGTCCTGCAGGTGTAAGCTGTATGTGTTTGTGTGTCCTGCAGGTGTAAGCTGTGTATGTTTCTGTGTCCTGCAGGTGTAAGCTGTATGTATTTGTGTCCTGCAGGTGTAAGCTGTGTATGTTTCTGTGTCCTGCAGGTGTAAGCTGTATGTGTTTGTGTGTCCTGCAGGTGTAAGCTGTTTGTATTTGTGTGTCCTGCAGGTGTAAGCTGTTTGTATTTGTGTGTCCTGCAGGTGTAAGCTGTTTGTATTTGTGTGTCCTGCAGGTGTAAGCTGTTTGTGTTTGTGTGTCCTACAGGTGTAAGCTGTATGTGTTTGTGTGTCCTGCAGGTGTAAGCTGTGTATGTTTCTGTGTCCTGCAGGTGTAAGCTGTATGTGTTTGTGTGTCCTACAGGTGTAAGCTGTATGTGTTTGTGTGTCCTGCAGGTGTAAGCTGTGTATGTTTCTGTGTCCTGCAGGTGTAAGCTGTATGTGTTTGTGTCTCCTGCAGGTGTAAGCTGTTTGTATTTGTGTGTCCTGCAGGTGTAAGCTGTATGTATTTGTGTGTCCTACAGGTGTAAGCTGTATGTGTTTGTGTGTCCTACAGGTGTAAGCTGTATGTGTTTGTGTGTCCTGCAGGTGTAAGCTGATTGTGTTTGTGTCTCCTACAGGTGTAAGCTGTATGTATTTGTGTGTCCTGCAGATGTAAGCTGTATGTATTTGTGTCTCCTGCATGTGTAAGCTGTATGTGTTTGTGTGTCCTACAGGTGTAAGCTGTTTGTGTTTGTGTCTCCTACAGGTGTAAGCTGTATGTATTTGTGTGTCCTGCAGGTGTAAGCTGTATGTATTTGTGTGTCCTGCAGATGTAAGCTGTATGTATTTGTGTCTCCTGCATGTGTAAGCTGTGTGTGTGTTTCTGTGTCCTATAGGTGTAAACTGTGTATGTTTCTGTGTCCTACAGGTGTAAGCTGTGTGTGTTTCTGTGTCCTACAGGTGTAAGCTGTATGTGTTTCTGTGTCCTATAGGTGTAAACTGTGTATGTTTCTGTGCCCTACAGGTGTAAGTTGTGTGTGTTTCTGTGTCCTATAGGTGTAAACTGTGTGTGTTTCTGTCTCCTGCAGATGTAAGTTGTGTGTGTTTCTGTGTCCTACAGGTGTAAACTGTGTGTGTTTCTGTGTCCTACAGGTGTAAGCTGTGTGTGTTTCTGTGTCATACAGGTGTAAGCTGTATGTGTGTTTCTGTGTCCTACAGGTGTAAACTGTGTGTGTTTCTGTGTCCTACAGGTGTAAACTGTGTGTGTTTCTGTGTCCTACAGGTGTTAACTGTGTGTGTTTCTGTGTCCTACAGGTGTAAACTGTGTGTGTGTTTGTGTTTGTGTGACCTACAGGTGTAAACTGTGTGTGTGTTTGTGTTTGTATGTCCTACAGGTGTAAACTGTGTGTGTTTCTGTGTCCTACAGGTGTTAACTGTGTGTGTTTCTGTGTCCTGCAGGTGTAAGCTGTGTGTGTTTGTGTGTCCTGCAGGTGTAAGCTGTGTATGTTTCTGTGTCCTGCAGGTGTAAGCTGTTTGTATTTGTGTGTCCTGCAGGTGTAAGCTGTATGTATTTGTGTGTCCTACAGGTGTAAGCTGTATGTGTTTGTGTGTCCTGCAGGTGTAAGCTGTATGTGTTTGTGTGTCCTACAGGTGTAAGCTGTATGTGTTTTTGTGTCCTGCAGGTGTAAGCTGTGTATGTTTCTGTGTCCTACAGGTGTAAGCTGTATGTGTTTGTGTGTCCTGCAGGTGTAAGCTGTTTGTATTTGTGTGTCCTGCAGGTGTAAGCTGTATGTATTTGTGTGTCCTGCAGGTGTAAGCTGTGTATGTTTCTGTGTCCTGCAGGTGTAAGCTGTATGTATTTGTGTGTCCTACAGGTGTAAGCTGTATGTGTTTGTGTGTCCTGCAGGTGTAAGCTGTATGTGTTTGTGTGTCCTACAGGTGTAAGTTGTATGTGTTTGTGTGTCCTGCAGGTGTAAGCTGTGTATGTTTCTGTGTCCTGCAGGTGTAAGCTGTATGTGTTTGTGTGTCCTGCAGGTGTAAGCTGTTTGTATTTGTGTGTCCTGCAGGTGTAAGCTGTTTGTATTTGTGTGTCCTGCAGGTGTAAGCTGTTTGTGTTTGTGTGTCCTACAGGTGTAAGCTGTATGTGTTTGTGTGTCCTGCAGGTGTAAGCTGTGTATGTTTCTGTGTCCTGCAGGTGTAAGCTGTATGTGTTTGTGTGTCCTACAGGTGTAAGCTGTATGTGTTTGTGTGTCCTGCAGGTGTAAGCTGTGTGTGTTTGTGTGTCCTGCAGGTGTAAGCTGTATGTGTTTGTGTGTCCTACAGGTGTAAGCTGTGTGTGTTTGTGTGCCCTACAGGTGCAAGCTGTGTGTGTTTGTGTGCCCTACAGGTGTAAGCTGTATGTATTTGTGTCTCCTGCAGGTGTAAGCTGTTTGTATTTGTGTGTCCTGCAGGTGTAAGCTGTATGTATTTGTGTGTCCTACAGGTGTAAGCTGTATGTGTTTGTGTGTCCTGCAGGTGTAAGCTGTATGTGTTTGTGTGTCCTGCAGGTGTAAGCTGTGTATGTTTCTGTGTCCTGCAGGTGTAAGCTGTATGTATTTGTGTCCTGCAGGTGTAAGCTGTGTATGTTTCTGTGTCCTGCAGGTGTAAGCTGTATGTGTTTGTGTGTCCTGCAGGTGTAAGCTGTTTGTATTTGTGTGTCCTGCAGGTGTAAGCTGTTTGTATTTGTGTGTCCTGCAGGTGTAAGCTGTTTGTATTTGTGTGTCCTGCAGGTGTAAGCTGTTTGTGTTTGTGTGTCCTACAGGTGTAAGCTGTATGTGTTTGTGTGTCCTGCAGGTGTAAGCTGTGTATGTTTCTGTGTCCTGCAGGTGTAAGCTGTATGTGTTTGTGTGTCCTACAGGTGTAAGCTGTATGTGTTTGTGTGTCCTGCAGGTGTAAGCTGTGTATGTTTCTGTGTCCTGCAGGTGTAAGCTGTATGTGTTTGTGTCTCCTGCAGGTGTAAGCTGTTTGTATTTGTGTGTCCTGCAGGTGTAAGCTGTATGTATTTGTGTGTCCTACAGGTGTAAGCTGTATGTGTTTGTGTGTCCTACAGGTGTAAGCTGTATGTGTTTGTGTGTCCTGCAGGTGTAAGCTGATTGTGTTTGTGTCTCCTACAGGTGTAAGCTGTATGTATTTGTGTGTCCTGCAGATGTAAGCTGTATGTATTTGTGTCTCCTGCATGTGTAAGCTGTATGTGTTTGTGTGTCCTACAGGTGTAAGCTGTTTGTGTTTGTGTCTCCTACAGGTGTAAGCTGTATGTATTTGTGTGTCCTGCAGGTGTAAGCTGTATGTATTTGTGTGTCCTGCAGATGTAAGCTGTATGTATTTGTGTCTCCTGCATGTGTAAGCTGTGTGTGTGTTTCTGTGTCCTATAGGTGTAAACTGTGTATGTTTCTGTGTCCTACAGGTGTAAGCTGTGTGTGTTTCTGTGTCCTACAGGTGTAAGCTGTATGTGTTTCTGTGTCCTATAGGTGTAAACTGTGTATGTTTCTGTGCCCTACAGGTGTAAGTTGTGTGTGTTTCTGTGTCCTATAGGTGTAAACTGTGTGTGTTTCTGTCTCCTGCAGATGTAAGTTGTGTGTGTTTCTGTGTCCTACAGGTGTAAACTGTGTGTGTTTCTGTGTCCTACAGGTGTAAGCTGTGTGTGTTTCTGTGTCATACAGGTGTAAGCTGTATGTGTGTTTCTGTGTCCTACAGGTGTAAACTGTGTGTGTTTCTGTGTCCTACAGGTGTAAACTGTGTGTGTTTCTGTGTCCTACAGGTGTTAACTGTGTGTGTTTCTGTGTCCTACAGGTGTAAACTGTGTGTGTGTTTGTGTTTGTGTGTCCTACAGGTGTAAACTGTGTGTGTGTTTGTGTTTGTATGTCCTACAGGTGTAAACTGTGTGTGTTTCTGTGTCCTACAGGTGTTAACTGTGTGTGTTTGTGTGTCCTACAGGTGTTAACTGTGTGTATTTGTGTGTCCTGCAGGTGTTAACTTTGTGTGTGTTTCTGTGTCATACAGGTGTAAACTGTGTGTGTTTCTGTGTCCTACAGGTGTAAACTGTGTGTGTGTTTGTGTTTGTGTGTCCTGCAGGTGTTAACTGTGTGTGTGTTTGTGTTTGTGTGTCCTGCAGGTGTTAACTGTGTGTGTGTTTGTGTTTGTGTGTCCTGCAGGTGTTAACTGTGTGTGTGTTTGTGTTTGTGTGTCCTGCAGGTGTTAACTGTGTGTGTGTTTGTGTTTGTGTGTCCTGCAGGTGTTAACTGTGTGTGTGTTTGTGTTTGTGTGTCCTGCAGGTGTTAACTGTGTGTGTGTTTGTGTTTGTGTGTCCTGCAGGTGTTAACTGTGTGTGTGTTTGTGTTTGTGTGTCCTGCAGGTGTTAACTGTGTGTGTGTTTGTGTGTCCTACAGGTGTAAACTGTGTATTTTTCTGTGTCCTATAGGTGTAAACTGTTCTACCAGAAGGATGAGAAGTGGGTGGAACGTGGCGTGGGCAACCTGCATCTCAAGAAGGCCAGTGACAAGCTGCAACTGATAATCCGAGCAGACACTAACCTTGGTACGACTTTCATGTTTGTTACAACCTCAGTAGGGGCATCCAAGCACACGAAGCATGGAATCTTGTAATCAGGAGCAACATTTGGCTATGTAGTCACGGTGTCTGGGTTGTAGCTGGGTTGTATTTTAGATGAAGAACAGTCCCCAATCCGTCAAAACACCTTTTTATACCTCGCTATGTCAACATCTTACATGCCCACAATACCTGAAACATGTAATAATGTGTGTCCTTCATCGCCATTCAGAACTGCCTATATTCGCTATATACAGAAATAACATGTTCCAAAAGGTTCAAGAATTAAGAAGCCTCCACACGTTTGAGTCAATTAGAAAGTTCTCTTGATTTGGAGTGTTGTCTGATCATGACAGAGAGCTACCCAATCAGAGAAACAGATCTGATTGTAATGAATTGATGTGGGATGGTGGCCCAGATTGTATATCATGGTGCCCAGATGGAGTGGATGGTTGCCCAGGTGGGATGGATGGTTGTCCAGGTTGCATGGATGGTTGTCCAGGTTGCATGGATGGTTGTCCAGATGTTCTAGATGGTTGTCCAGGTTGCATGGATGCTTGCCCAGATGGTCTGGATGGTTGTCCAGGTTGCATGGATGGCTGTCCAGGTTGCATGGATGGCTGTCCAGGTTGCATGGATGGCTGTCCAGATGGTCTGGATGGTTGTCCAGGTTGCATGGATGGCTGTCAAGGTTGCATGGATGGCTGTCCAGGTTGCATGGATGGCTGTCCAGATGGTCTGGATGCTAACCCAGATGGTCTGGATGGTTGTCCAGGTTGCATAGATGGTTGTCCAGATGGTCTGGATGGTTGTCCAGGTTGCATGGATGGTTGTCCAGGTTGCATGGATGGTTGTCCAGGTTGCATGGATGGTTGTCCAGATGGTCTGTATGCTTGCCCAGATGGTCTGGATGGTTGTCCAGGTTGCATGGATGGTTGTCCAGGTTGCATGGATGGTTGTCCAGGTTGCATGGATGGTTGACCAGATGGTCTGGATGGTTGTCAAGGTTGCATGGGTGGTTTTCCAGGTTGCATGGATGGTTGTCCAGATGGTCTGGATGGTTGTCAAGATGGTCTGGATGGTTGTCCATGTTGCATGGATGTTTGTCCAGATGGTCTGGATGGTTGTCCAGGTTGCATGGATAGTTGTCCAGATGGTCTGGATGGTTGTCCAGGTTGCATGGATAGTTGTCCAGATGGTCTGGATGGTTGTCCAGGTTGCATGGATGGTTGTCCAGATGGTCTGGATGGTTGTCCAGATTGCATGGATGGTTGTCCAGATGGTCTGGATGGTTGTCCAGTTTGTATGGATGGTTGTCCAGTTTGTATGGATGGTTGTCCAGGTTGCATGGATGGCTGTCCAGATGGTCTGGATGGTTGTCCAGGTTGCATGGATGGTTGTCCAGGTTGCATGGATGGTTGTCCAGATTGCATGGATGGTTGTCCAGATGGTCTGGATGGTTGTCCAGTTTGTATGGATGGTTGTCCAGGTTGCATGGATAGTTGTCCAGATGGCATAGACGGTTGCCCAGATGACATGGACGGTTGCTCAGGTGACATGGACGGTTGATCGGGTGACATAGATGGTTGCCCAGATGGTATGGATGGTTGCCCAGATGGTATGGACGGTTGCCCAGATGGTATGGACGGTTGCCCAGATGGCATGGACGGTTGCCCAGGTGGCATGAATGGTTGCCCAGGTGGCATGAATGGTTTCCATGATGGCATGGATGGTTGCCCAGATTGTGTCATGTTGCCCAGATGGTGTAGATATCAGCCTTCAACAACTTATGTCCCAGGTAGCCATTCACAGACTGGCTGCAAGTGTCAGTGTCTGCTTGCTCAGTTGAATATATGTCAATATAAATAGCTAATGCATGACAAATAAAGCATGGATGCATAGTAACAGCCTGATTGCCTTATTTTGAATGGCAGTAATTCTCTGGTACAAACTGTAAATCACACTCTTGTATGACATTTAACCATTTTTTTGTGTTCTTTTACAGGAAGCATTATGCTGAATATTATCATGTCCGAATCTATGACAGTCAAGAAGCAAGGAAAAAATAATGTGTTCTTTGTGTGCATCCCTAACCCGCCCTTTGACCTGAAGGCAGCCAGTGACAAGCCATATCCAATTCTGCTTCGTGTCAAGACTTCCGAAGATGCTGAAGAACTTATCTCAAAGATAGAAGAAAACACAAAATAACACTTGTTGAGCAGTGCGTTTGAAGGCTTCTCTGTGATGGCTGTTATGATATAGCAAATAAATTCTTATTAATTTGTTTGGAAAGCATTGTTGAAAATAGTTGTTCAGTATTGTTTGGAGATTATTGATATCACATCACAATGTATGTAGAACGTTCCAATGAGATTGGTCACAAATAGATGAAGAAATTTCAGTCCATTTTCAACATGAGTTTTACCATTCTGACTTTCATCCGTGTGCTCGTGTGGTAAATGACATGGACCTGATCTTGAACACTAGCTCGCTTTGAAGATACACTAGGGATGTTTCTTCGTGAAGCCAAGGATAGTTCTATCTGTACTCAACAAGAAAGAGGTGTACTCTCAGCATGACTCGAATACCCTGCAAGGGCCGACATGACACACAGGCATTGAGTTCTCCATCAGGTGGTTAGGGATGTAAAATAACAGTGTTTGGGGAAACTTTGAGCTTTGCAGAGGGTCTTGTCTATATATTGGGGATAGTTCCTTTTGCTTAGTGATGTCAGAGAAACATGTCTCATTGATTCTGTTAATGCTGTCCCTATGACTATTTGCAGAATAAGTAAGACCTTTTCAATCACAAGTTAAATTATTAGTTGACCATCGTACAGTAAACAGTTGTTTTATTTTTTTACCTTTGTATTAATGGTCTGTAAAATAAATGTGATTACTGTGTATTTTTCGTATCTTCAACCCACATGGATTTATTGAAATGTATGTGTCTGGCAGATGTCGCCAATCCTTGACGCCCATTTTCCAAAACCAAAAAAACTTGACAGTCTGTGGGCTTTTTTTTTGCACATTCTATGAACCCGTCTGCCCAATCTTCCCATCCAGGACCCCAACCCTCCCAATCCGTGAACCCTCATCTTCCGTAAAATTCCAAGTTGCAGTTCCATTTGTGAACTTTGCCACCATCTGTGTTTCTACTGAGTGAGGATGAATGATGCTGTTGTATTTCTTGCCTTTCTACTCATGTCTTGCATCTTGTGTTTGACCTGTCTCCATCACGAGGACTCCAGTGTTGTTTGACGTGTCTCCATCAGGAGCACATGTATGTGATTACTTGCTGTTTGTCATCACATTTGTCATCTTGACATATTGCTTCCTACATTTTGACTAAGAAGTGAAAGATCACCAGGCTCAAGATCCCTGTATTTTCATACGTAATATTAACATTCTTCTTGGGGTTTTTTGTGTGTTTTTTTTCTCCCGCCTCAATTTATTTTGACAATTAAAATCGTAGATACATGTGCAAATGTATTGCTGGTTCTTTCATAAGAATCACGTTTGAAAACAAGACTTAAGACATTCTTGATTCTTAGGCTGTGTGTTATTATTTGTTGGCAAATTGTCTGAGTCAGTAAAATAAATGAGATTTTATTTATGATAAGCAGTTAGTCATTGAGATGTGTACAACAAGAATATGACATGTAGTCACCAACGAAACAACTAACCAGCCTGCACCAGGTTTACAATGGTACGGTTTCTTGGAACTGTTTCTGTGTATTTCACCAGAGCCATTTCTGTAGATGTCTCTAAGGCATGTGTATTTTGACTTGTTGCTGGAAATGAAATCTCTGGTGTGATCTTCCTTTACTATTACTTTCTTCTGTTTGCCTGTATAATTGTGTGTGTGATTTGGAGGATACGGTGGACATGGATGCTGCTACGCTGGCTGCTCCTGCTTGTCGTCGTATCATGGAGTTTTGTTGTATCGGTGGAAGTATGTATGATCAGTAAATTAAAGTTCAGTAATGTTGAAAGTAATTGCATGCAGATATGGACATCTACATAATTGTAAAGAATTTTTTGTGTCAGTCAAATGTTTGGCAAATATTTGTGCTTGATAACAGTTACTGATTTAACGCAAGCTGCCATTGTGAAGATGGATTGCAGCCTTGTTCTCCCAGATGTGTAGTACAGTGTCTCATACCTCTTGTAAAAGCTACATATTTTAATACACTGCTTTAAGGTTGATATTTCAAACTAGATTTTACTCTATTTCACGACTTATTGTTAATTGCAAAAAATCTTGGTGCAACATGTCAATAAATGTTTAAACAAACCGAATGGCTTTGTTTTTCTGGATGGAATTGCATGGGCACATGGTTAACAGAGTTGTCTCCCTTGGATCATGACGTGAAGTGTAGTTGCACAAGTTAGTCGATCTCCAGATTATAACAGCTTGTTTTCAAAACCACTGGTTCCATTATCAATAAATGTTGTATTACCACTCAGCAATAGTTTGGGAGCAGCTATGTCTGTGTCATTACTGGCGGTTTGACCTCGTGGTTTGGCATTCAGTCGTCCAGCTAAGAGCACAGGTTCAGTTACCCAAATGGGTACAAAGTCCAGACTTCAGTCCCGCACAATGATGCTGGACTAAAAGAAATGTAAAACCAAATTAGCTCACCAACAGCCCAAAAATAGCCAAGCTTTAGGGTTGTCTATAATTATTTGCAATTTGACCTCCGAACAAGGCACAATCCAACAGGTCAGAGAACAATGTAGGTTACATATCCAGATCTGATGGCACACAGAAAAATCTTGCTTTTTTTAATTTTATCAGAACAGAAACCATTAATCAAGTTATAACATTACGAGAGTTTATCATAGATGTCATGTCTTATCTCATCAATGTGACATTATCTTGTGGGTCTTCTGTCCATCTTGCTTCATTTGTTGATCCACAAACACATCCAATCCATATCTTGTCCTCAACAAGTTTAACTTGTCTCTGACTGCATCCAAATATAAACAAAGTACTTTCAAAAGTTAAGAATGACTGCCAAAGCAGCACATTACAAGCATGACACAAATTTCTTCTCTTCAGAGTGAGTGGTGGGACAGGCTAGTGGTTATAGAGTTCTTTTGCCAAGTGGGAAGGCCTGGGTTTGGTTCCCCACATTGGCCCAGTGTCGTGTCCCAGGTTTGCTTGTGTATCTCTGGTACTTCTGTAAACATCTCTGAAAGTGAAATAGTTGAAGACGAAACGTGGGCTGTGCAGGTAGTGGTTGGTGTGCTGGAAGATATGCAGGGAGTGGTTGGTGTGCTGGGAGATATGCAGGTAGTGGTTGGTGTGCTGGGAGATATGCAGGTAGTGGTTGGTGTGCTGGGAGATATGCAGGTAGTGGTTGGTGTGTTGGGAGATATGCAGGTAGTGGTTGGTGTGCTGGGAGATATGCAGGTAGTAGTTGGTGTGCTGGGAGATATGGAGGTAGTGGTTGGTGTGCTGGGAGATATGCAGGTAGTGGTAGCTGGGAGATATGGAGGTAGTGGTTGGTGTGCTGGGAGATATGGAGGTAGTGGTCGATGTGCTGGGAGATATGCAGGTAGTAGTTGGTGTGCTGGGAGATATGCAGGTAGTGGTTGGTGTGCTGGAAGATATGCAGGTAGTAGTTGGTGTGCTGGGAGATATGCAGGCAGAAGTTGGTGTGCTGGAAGATATGCAGGTAGTAGTTGGTGTGCTGGGAGATATGCAGGTAGTGGTTGGTGTGCTGGGAGATATGCAGGTAGTGGTTGGTGTGCTGGGAGATATGCAGGTAGTGGTTGGTGTGCTGGAAGATATGCAGGTAGTAGTTGGTGTGCTGGGAGATATGCAGGTAGTGGTCGATGTGCTGGGAGATATGCAGGTAGTGGTTGGTGTGCTGGGAGATATGCAGGTAGTAGTTGGTGTGCTGGAAGATATGCAGGTAGTAGTTGGTGTGCTGGGAGATATGCAGGTAGTGGTTGGTGTGCTGGGAGATATGCAGGTAGTAGTTGGTGTGCTGGGAGATATGGAGGTAGTGGTTGGTGTGCTGGGAGATATGGAGGTAGTGGTTGGTGTGCTGGGAGATATGGAGGTAGTGGTTGGTGTGCTGGGAGATATGCAGGTAGTGGTTGGTGTGCTGGGAGATATGGAGGTAGTGGTTGGTGTGCTGGGAGATATGGAGGTAGTGGTTGGTGTGCTGGGAGATATGGAGGTAGTGGTTAGTGTGCTGGGAGATATGCAGGTAGTGGTTGGTGTGCTGGGAGATATGGAGGTAGTGGTTGGTGTGCTGGGAGATATGCAGGTAATAGTTGGTGTGCATAAAGATTTGAATGCAGTTTATTGAAACATTGTCATTTCACAGTTAATTGTGACATTGTCACATCACTGTTTATTATGACATTGTCACATCACTGTTTATTGTGACATTGTCACAGCAGTTCAAGTGAGTGTAATCTATATGACCAGTTGAGGTGCAGTGGTTTCCATGATGAGCCAGTTGTTTCCGTGAAATGTCTGTGGATGTGTGTCTGATAGCAAAAGGAAATATTGTGGAAGTGCACAAACAATGTCAGACAACAAGGCCTTGAACTCAAGGATGTATGATTCATATTGCTTCCTGAATGAAAGAGAATGGAACATCAGCGATATGCTCCTGCAGGCCCTGTAGGCCAGCTGGTCACTGATACACCCCTGTAGGCCAGCTGGTCACTGATACACCCCTGTAGGCCAGCTGGTCACTGATACACCCCTGTAGGCCAGCTGGTCGCTGATACACCCCTGTAGGCCAGCTGGTCGCTGATACACCCCTGTAGGCCAGCTGGTCGCTGATACACCCCTGTAGGCCAGCTGGTCGCTGATACACCCCTGTAGGCCAGCTGGTCACTGATACACCCCTGTAGGCCAGCTGGTCACTGATACACCCCTGTAGGCCAGCTGGTCACTGATACACCCCTGTAGGCCAGCTGGTCACTGATACACCCCTGTAGGCCAGCTGGTCACTGATACACCCCTGTAGGCCAGCTGGTCACTGATACACCCCTGTAGGCCAGCTGGTCACTGATACACCCCTGTAGGCCAGCTGGTCACTGATACACCCCTGTAGGCCAGCTGGTCACTGATACACCCCTGTAGGCCAGCTGGTCACTGATACACCCCTGTAGGCCAGCTGGTCACTGATACACCCCTGTAGGCCAGCTGGTCACTGATACACCCCGATAGGCCAGCTGGTCACTGATACACCCCTGTAGGCCAGCTGGTCACTGATACACCCCTGTAGGCCAGCTGGTCACTGATACACCCCTGTAGGCCAGCTGGTCACTGATACACCCCTGTAGGCCAGCTGGTCACTGATACACCCCTGTAGGCCAGCTGGTCACTGATACACCCCTATAGGCCAGCTGGTCACTGATACACCCCAGTAGGCCAGCTGTTCACTAATAGACCCCTGTAGGCCAGCTGTTCACTAATAGACCCCTGTAGGCCAGCTAGTCACCGAAACACCCCTGTAGGCCAGCTGGTCACTGATACACCCTGATAGGCCAACTAGTCACTGATACACCCCTGTAGGCCAGCTGGTCACTGATACACCCCGATAGGCCAGCTAGTCACTGAAACACCCCTGTAGGCCAGCTAGTCACTGAAACACCCCTGTAGGCCAGCTGGTCACTGATACACCCTGATAGGCCAACTAGTCACTGATACACCCCTGTAGGCCAGCTGGTCACTGATACACCCCGATAGGCCAGCTAGTCACTGAAACACCCCTGTAGGCCAGCTGGTCACTGATACACCCTGATAGGCCAACTAGTCACTGATACACCCCTATAGGCCAGCTAGTTACTGATACACCCCTGTAAGCCAGCTGGTCACTGATACACCCCTGTAGGCCAGCTGGTCACTGATACACCCCTGTAGGCCAGCTGTTCACTAATAGACCCCTGTAGGCCAGCTGTTCACTAATAGACCCCTGTAGGCCAGCTAGTCACCGAAACACCCCTGTAGGCCAGCTAGTCACTGAAACACCCCTGTAGGCCAGCTGGTCACTGATACACCCTGATAGGCCAGCTAGTCACTGATACACCCCTGTAGGCCAGCTGGTCACTGATACACCCCGATAGGCCAGCTAGTCACTGAAACACCCCTGTAGGCCAGCTGGTCACTGATACACCCTGATAGGCCAACTAGTCACTGATACACGCCTATAGGCCAGCTAGTTACTGATACACCCCAGTAGGCCAGCTGGTCACTGATACACCCCTGTAGGCCAGCTGGTCACTGATACACCTATGTAGGCCAGCTAGTCACTATATACACTATAGTATCCATGTCATGTATGTGTCTACCACTGCTAAAGTGAAGCCCTGTACACTATAGTATCCATGTCATGTATGTGTCTACCGCTGCCACCATGAAGCCCTGTACACTATAGTATCCATGTCATGTATGTAGTCTACCACTGCCACAGTGAAGACCTGTACACTATAGTAACCATGTCATGTATGTAGTCTACCACTGCCACAGTGAAGACCTGTACACTATAGTAACCATGTCATGTATGTAGTCTACCACTGCCAGTCTGGCCACAGAGACCATGTCTCTCTTTGTGTCCCTCTGTAGACAGATGTGTGGCATGTCCTACAACAAACAAACGTGCACTGAATATCTAACAAGCCATCAGCAACATGCTTTCCCACTGGTAGGATCACTTGGTATGTTTGCCATTGTTCGACTAGGGCTGCGGGATGGTCGTAGCTGAAGCAACTCTGTACTGTTATACCTACACCGTTTGCTGATATGTCAGAGAAAAACAAGGCTGTACTGGTAGACAGTAAACTAAAGAGTTGTAATAGGAGTCTCCATTCACTAGGGCACCGCAAACGTAAAGGTTTGTGTGATCCAGCTTCTCTACCCCGCATTTGTCAGACCTAGTCCCATACACCCTGGTTTTGTCTGATCTAGTCCCATACATCCTGGTTTGGTCTGATCTAGTCCCATACATCCTGGTTTGGTCTGATCTAGTCCCATACATCCTGGTTTGGTCTGATCTAGTCCCATACATCCTGGTTTGGTCTGATCTAGTCCCATACATCCTGGTTTGGTCTGATCTAGTCCCATACACCCTGGATTGGTCTGATCTAGTCCTATTCACCCTGGTTTGGTCTGATCTAGTCCCATACACCCTGGTTTTGCCTGATCTAGGCCCATACACTCGTTTTGACTGATCTAGGCCCATGCACCCTTGTTTTGTCTAATCTAGCCCAAAACACCCTGGTTTTGTCTAATCAAGCCCCATATACCATGTTTTTGTCTCTTATCAATACACACTGGTTTGTCTCATCTAGCCCCGTACGCACCGGTTTTGTCTGATCTAGCCCTAAACACCCTGGTTTTGTCTAATCTAGTAAAAAAAACCTGGATTGTCTAATCTAGCCATATACACACTGGATTGTCTAATCTAGCCCTTGCACCCTGGTGTGTGTCTGATCTTGGCCGATACACTCTGGTTTTGTCTGATCCAGCCCCAACAACTCAATGTTTGTCTGATCCAGCCCCTTCAACCCGGTGTGTGTCTGATCCAACCCCTACACCCCGGTGTTTGTCTGTTCCAGCCCCTACACCACAGTGTGTGTCTGATCCAGCCCCTACAACCCGGTGTTTGTCTGATCCAGCCCCTACACCCCTGTGTTTGTCTGATCCAGCCCCTACACCACAGTGTGTGCCTGATCCAGCCCCTACAACCCGGTGTGTGTCTGATCCAGCCCCTACACCCCAGTGTGTGTCTGATCCAGCCCCTACACCACAGTGTGTTTCTGATCCATCCCCTACAACTCGGTGTGTGTCTGATCCATCCCCTACACCACAGTGTGTGTCTGATCCAGCCCCTACAACCCGGTGTTTGTCTGATCCAGCCCCTACACCCCTGTGTTTGTCTGATCCAGCCCCTACACCACAGTGTGTGCCTGATCCAGCCCCTACAACCCGGTGTGTGTCTGATCCAGCCCCTACACCCCAGTGTGTGTCTGATCCAGCCCCTACACCACAGTGTGTGTCTGATCCATCCCCTACAACTCGGTGTGTGTCTGATCCATCCCCTACACCACAGTGTGTTTCTGATCCAGCCCCTACACCACAGTGTGTGTCTGATCCAGCCCCGTGTTTGTCTGATCCAGCCCCTACAACCCGGTGTTTGTCTGATCCATCCCCTACACCACAGTGTGTGTCTGATCTAGCCCTTACACCCCGGTGTTTGTCTGATCCAGCCCCTACACAACAGTGTGTGTCTGATCTAGCCCCTACAGCCTGGTGTTTGTCTGATCCAGCCCCTACAACCCGGTGTGTGTCTGATCCAACCCCTACACCCCGGTGTTTGTCTGATCTAGCCCCTACAGCCCGGTGTTTGTCTGATCCAGCCCCTACACAACAGTGTGTGTCTGATCCAGCCCCTACACAACAGTGTGTGTCTGATCCAGCCACTACACCACAGTGTGTGTCTGATCCAGCCCCTACACCACAGTGTGTGTCTGATCCAGCCCCTACAACCCGGTGTTTGTCTGATTTTTTTCTTGGGTTCAGAAAGTTCGCAAGGACTTTGAAAGATGACTGAAGCAAAGCGAAAGCATGTTTGAGGTTAAAACATATCCGTAAGCGGAAAAAGTAACTGTGCTTCATATAAATTTCAATAAAAATACATTATTCAGAAATTAAATATTGCATCTTCCAACACATATTCATGAAGACATATACCCGACTTTAAGTCGTTATTCACAATTAAGACTTGCATGCTCATGCACAGCGCACAATTTGCATGTTTGCGTGTTTGTTCGGAGCTTACACGTTTGGATACTCACACACGTTGTTTTTATAATGTGAACAGCACACAATAATTGTTTAGCTATCAGGTGCTCATAAAACACTTTTGTTTAACCCTGAACATAATGCCACAGTACAGAAAATCAATGTCTACGCGCCGAAGGAAGGTGCAAACTGGAGTGGCGCAAACCGAAGTTGCCAGACATTTTAATGTTCATCGAAACACAATATCATCTCTTTGGAGATCACTTGCCACGGGCCGGTCATCAACGTGTGATGTCGCGTCAACAAGACAACCATATTCGATAGTGCATCTACGGAATCGATGCCAAATTGCCACATTAACAGCTAGAACAATTCCTGAGTTGAGACCAATAAGTGGCAGAACCGACGTCCAGAGATACGCCCAATTTTGTTTCCACGTCACCGTCAGGCACACATTACTTGGGGTAGACAGTGTCTGAGGTTCAAGACAAGACAGATGAGCCCAAGTGCCCTATGCACAGCTCTGACATTTCGGTCGTGCACAGGTCTACAGGCGCCCATGAAACAAATGTCTTAGCGACGCTTGCGTTTCGTCAGTTTAGGGGGTGGAAGTGTAATGGTATGGGGCGGCGTCACAACTCATGGGAGAACACAACCCATCATTGTTAATGGCAATTGGAATGGGGTACGTTACCGGGACGACATCGTTCGAGGTCATGTTCTTCCTTTTGTGCAAATGGGACGACGCCTACGATAGGACCAGAACCAGTCGGTAACGCGAGCTCAGTTGGGCCAATCTTTGTTTGACATTTTCAATCATCTGGTGTTTTCAAAGCGCCGCCGCTGCTACAACTGCATCAACGCAAATGGAGGTCACACCCGATATTGACATTGTTTATTGAGTTGTTACACCACCCCTCTTCTAGGGCGTGTCGCTCTGTCTCCTGACACCAGGTATAGGTTTTGTCAATGAGTTTATGATCAATCATTGATCAGACGAATGACGAGTTTTTAATAACATAACATTTACATCACCGTTACTTTTTTCCGTTTGTATATATATTTAATGAGAGTGTCGTTTTAGCATCATGTGAACTATTTTTCACTTCATAAATTGCTCAAACTAATGAGTAACATCAATGCAGGCTACAACACATCGATGAACGTCAAACGCGTGATGACCTTGGCGGGAGTCTGTTGCCATGAGACATCGCTCAAGGTTCTGACGGTCGGCTGGTGGCACAGGTCGCCTTCTGACTTGCATGTCAAGATCATTCCACAAATATTCGATGGGCTCATCACAGGAGAACATGCATGCCATGGCGAAACATTAACGTTCATGTTGTTGAGGAAGTCCCGTGTCGCCCTTGCGGTACGAGATCTAGCTTGGTGATGCTATATCGCGTCGCTGTTGTTGGATAAATGGCAGCACAACGGTTCACAACACTCATCCGGATACCTCTGTGCAGTAATGATGCTTTGTTGCCTTGAATGATAACCAGCCTCGTCTTCAAGTCTCCACAGATGCCTCTCCAGATCACCACAACACCGCTTCCTAAAGGCTGAACATCCTGGACACAGTTCGGCGCTAGGCGTTCACCTTGACGTCTGTACACACGCTGTTGCCCACCTGCTCGAAACAGGCAAAACATCGTCCCTATTCGCGAATCTGCCAACGCCAAACCCGCCTGTTTCGTTGGTGCTGTGGTGTTAACGTCATTCCACGGTAGTGTCGACGTGCTCGGATACCATGTTCCCTCCATTGCCGTGACACTGTCAGTCTACTGACACGATGCCGTCGCTGAATGTTTGCACGTTCATTTAGTTCTACGAGTGCAGACGACGTTTTCGCAAAATGCAAGTTTTTTTTAATTAAAATTTACACTTTCTCAAGCTTTAATTCATTCGAATATATTTGGTTCTATTTGTGTGACATATTTTCACTACGATTTCATTTGTATGTTTACTTCCTAAAGTAATTAGACAAAACACTTCTTGGTGTACTTTAGATTATAGACAGTATTATTTGCTGAACAGAACGGTCATTGGCTGGCCCTTGAAAGAGCCAAGGGAAGTAGATAGTCTCAGGCTAAGTGGCAAATGGTTTCAAAGAATCGCAACTCCATAGCTAAAGGATCTATGATCAAAATATTTCTGGTTTCGCCTCGGGGTAGTAAGATGTTGGTCAGCAGATTGTTGGGTTAGGGGGATTGGTGTTGTGTCATTCTGGGGCAGTCTGTGTGCTCCACTCTTGCTCTAATAGTGATGTGAGTAGAGGTGATGTGAGTAGGGGTGATGTGAGTAGAGGTGATGTGAGTAGGAGCTATGTTAGTAGGAGCGATGTGAGTAGAGTGATGTGAGTAGAGTGATGTGAGTAGAGTGATGTGAGTAGGAGTGATGTGGGTAGGAGTGATGTGAGTAGGAGTGATGTGAGTAGAGTGATGTGAGTAGAGTGATGTGAGTAGGGGTGATGTGAGTAGAGTGATGTGAGTGGAGGTGATGTGAGTAGAGGTGATGTGAGTAGGGGTGATGTGAGTAGAGTGATGTGAGTAGAGTGATGTGAGTAGGGGTAATGTGAGTAGGGGTGATGTGAGTAGAGTGATGTGAGTAGGAGTGATGTGGGTAGGAGTGATGTGAGTGGAGGTGATGTGAGTAGAGGTGATGTGAGTAGGGGTGATGTGAGTAGAGTGATGTGAGTAGAGTGATGTGAGTAGGGGTGATGTGAGTAGGGGTGATGTGAGTAGAGTGATGTGAGTAGGAGTGATGTGGGTAGGAGTGATGTGGGTAGGAGTGATGTGAGTAGAGTGATGTGAGTAGAGTGATGTGAGTAGAGTGATGTGAGTAGAGTGATGTGGGTAGGAGTGATGTGGGTAGGAGTGATGTGAGTAGAGGTGATGTGAGTAGGGGTGATGTGGGTAGGAGTGATGTGAGTAGGAGTGATGTGAGTAGGAGTGATGTGGGTAGGGGTGATGTGGGTAGGAGTGATGTGGGTAGGGGTGATGTGAGTAGGGGTGATGTGAGTAGGAGTGATGTGAGTAGGAGTGATGTGAGTAGGAGTGATGTGGGTAGGAGTGATGTGGGTAGGAGTGATGTGAGTAGAGGTGATGTGAGTAGGGGTGATGTGGGTAGGAGTGATGTGAGTAGGGGTGATGTGAGTAGGAGTAATGTGGTTAGGGGTGATGTGGGTAGGAGTGATGTGAGTAGGGGTGATGTGAGTAGGAGTGATGTGAGTAGGAGTGATGTGGGTAGGAGTAATGTGGGTAGGGGTGATGTGAGTAGAGTGATGTGGGTAGGGGTGATGTGGGTAGAGTGATGTGGGTAGGGGTGATGTGGGTAGAGTGATGTGGGTAGGAGTAATGTGGGTAGGGGTGATGTGGGTAGAGTGATGTGAGTAGGAGTGATGTGAGTAGGAGTGATGTGAGTAGGGGTGATGTGAGTAGGAGTGATGTGAGTAGGAGTGATGTGAGTAGGAGTGATGTGAGTAGGGGTGATGTGAGTAGGAGTGATGTGGGTAGGGGTGATGTGGGTAGGAGTAATGTGGGTAGGGGTGATGTGAGTAGGAGTGATGTGAGTAGGAGTGATGTGAGTAGGAGTGATGTGAGTAGGAGTGATGTGAGTAGGGGTGATGTGAGTAGGAGTGATGTGAGTAGGAGTGATGTGAGTAGGAGTGATGTGAGTAGGGGTGATGTGGGTAGGAGTAATGTGGGTAGGGGTGATGTGAGTAGGAGTGATGTGGGTAGGGGTGATGTGGGTAGGAGTAATGTGGGTAGGGGTGATGTGAGTAGGAGTGATGTGAGTAGGAGTGATGTGAGTAGGAGTGATATGAGTAGGAGTGATGTGAGTAGGGGTGATGTGAGTAGGAGTGATGTGAGTAGGAGTGATGTGAGTAGGGGTGATGTGGGTAGGGGTGATGTGAGTAGGAGTGATGTGAGTAGGAGTGATGTGGGTAGGGGTGATGTGAGTAGGGGTGATGTGAGTAGGGGTGATGTGAGTAGGAGTGATGTGAGTAGGAGTGATGTGAGTAGGAGTGATGTGAGTAGGTGTGATGTGGGTAGGGGTGATGTGAGTAGGGGTGATGTGAGTAGGAGTGATGTGGGTAGGGGTGATGTGAGTAGAGTGATGTGGGTAGGGGTGATGTGAGTAGGGGTGATGTGAGTAGGGGTGATGTGAGTAGAGTGATGTGGGTAGGGGTGATGTGGGTAGGAGTGATGTGAGTAGGAGTGATGTGAGTAGGAGTGATGTGGGTAGGGGTGATGTGAGTAGGGGTGATGTGAGTAGGAGTGATGTGGGTAGGGGTGATGTGAGTAGGAGTGATGTGAGTAGGGGTGATGTGGGTAGGAGTGATGTGGGTAGGGGTGATGTGAGTAGGAGTGATGTGAGTAGGAGTGATGTGAGTAGGAGTGATGTGAGTAGGGGTGATGTGAGTAGGAGTGATGTGGGTAGGGGTGATGTGAGTAGGAGTGATGTAAGTAGGAGTGATGTGAGTAGGGGTGATGTGAGTAGAGTGATGTGAGTAGGAGTGATGTGGGTAGGAGTGATGTGAGTAGGAGTGATGTGAGTAGGAGTGATGTGAGTAGGGGTGATGTGGGTAGGGGTGATGTGGGTAGGGGTGATGTGAGTAGGAGTGATGTGAGTAGGAGTGATGTGAGTAGGAGTGATGTGGGTAGGGGTGATGTGAGTAGGGGTGATGTGAGTAGGAGTGATGTGGGTAGGGGTGATGTGAGTAGAGTGATGTGGGTAGGGGTGATGTGAGTAGGGGTGATGTGAGTAGGAGTGATGTGAGTAGGAGTGATGTGGGTAGGGGTGATGTGAGTAGAGTGATGTGGGTAGGGGTGATGTGGGTAGGAGTGATGTGAGTAGGAGTGATGTGAGTAGAGTGATGTGGGTAGGGGTGATGTGGGTAGGAGTGATGTGAGTAGGAGTGATGTGAGTAGGAGTGATGTGGGTAGGGGTGATGTGAGTAGGGGTGATGTGAGTAGGAGTGATGTGGGTAGGGGTGATGTGAGTAGGAGTGATGTGAGTAGAGTGATGTGAGTAGGGGTGATGTGAGTAGGGGTGATGTGAGTAGGAGCGATGTGAGTAGGAGTGATGTAAGTAGAGTGAGGTGAGGCTGCTCCTGGACGTTCCTGACAATACGAAGAGCAGTGTTCTTGACACGTTGGGATAAGTGTATTTGTGACATTTCAGAGCAAACGTCTTTGCAGCCAATGATCTATCAAGTGTATTCTCCGGGGTAGAATAGGTCTTCAGCAACCCATGCTTGCCGTAAAAGGCAACTATGCGTATCGTAAGATTCGACTAACGGGATCGCGTGGTCAGGCTCGCTGACTTAGTTGATGTTTGTCATCGTATCCCAATTACGCAGATATATGCTCATGATGTCAACCACAGGATTGCCTAGTCCAGACTATTAATTGCAGACCGTCGTCATATGGAATATTGCCGCGTTAAACAAACAAAACAACAAACACCAAGTGCATGTGCTGCATTTGTTATGGATATCAGTTGTTGTCAGGTCACTTAATGAGTTGGTTTTTTTTAAATATCGATATTTGTTGTGGAATAGCTTGATTAATCGTGAACAACAGAATACGAACATATTTTGCCTATTCTGACATATTCATCGACATTGTAAGATACACACGTTGTCAGTCATTTTTTGAAGCACCCTCTCTCTCTCTACGTGAACTCGTGCAGTTGTGAGACAGACATGACGTCACTCTGGAATGCGATACAATGGATGAAGTCACGTGCCTACGTGATAAATGAAGTTGTACTGATGAATATAGAACAAACGTAATGCTTTATAAACGCGGTATCTATTTCGCCAAGTCGAATAGCACGGTTTTCAAATTTGGGATTGAGAAAACAGTGATACTTATTAAGAAAAATATTCATACGCAGCTCCGGTAGCATTTACAACGATTTTCAAATTAAGTCAAATATATTGAGAATATGTTTTATCATCAAAACGATATTTACTGTCCAATTTTCTTTACCAGCAATCCGGATGCGGATAATAGACCTGACTATTGCCCTACATTATCCGTACATCCGTACATAGCACTGACACTGCAGGAGTAGAGGAACCTCGCAAGGAATAGGGGTCAATAACGTACATGTGTACAATATTCAGGAGACCACCGGGTAGTCTGCTAATACAGAATATATGCTGAACCGAAAAGAAACGTCACCCCAGGCAACATTGCATGAAAAATTCTCATTTAAATATCTGGGTATGTTTTGTCAATGTTTTTAAAATTTAACTTTACCTTGTCCGGAACAAATGAAATTTGATGATAAAAAAACAAAGCAGATGACAATAAAACCGATCGCCCAAACGCATTACGGCAACGGCCATGGTAACCCGATGCACGTGAGTTCCGTGCAAATTGAAATGCACGTGCGTTCTCCCATTTTGACACCAAGTCATCGCCGAGACCGTCTTCAGAGAGAGAGAGAGAGGTGTGGTCTGCCCCCTGGTCTTCCAGAACATCGGTCCAGGGAGAGGCAATGCTGTCACTGCAGCTCGGTACATTGATCAAGTCTTGAGACCACACGCCATACCTCATTTGGCACGCCGCCGTAACCACGAGTTTCTGCATGATAACGCCCGTGCCCACACTGCGAGAGCAACAAGAGACTTCCTCCAGCAGAATGGCATCAGAACCATGCAGTGGCCTGCCTCAGTCTGATTTTAATCCCATTAAACACCTGTGGGACGAGATTCAAAGACGGCTGAATGACGTCTGACCAAGGCCGACAACTACAGCTGAACTGCGTTAGGCATTCCTCAGAGCGTGGGCTCAAGTGCCTATGGCCTTTATCAACCGCCTCATCCATTCCATGTATCGACGTTGCACGGCACTCATCAATGCACATGGCGGACACACGAGATACTGACTTATGATGCCATTTTCTCAGAGACTTGTGTTGTGTTTCACTTTAAGAACAATTGAGACACTTTAATTTCAACCTTGATGATCAGTTTTGCCAAGTTTCATCTTTTTAATATGTCTCACAGGATGTTTACAGTGTTTGGACAAATAAAGTTTCTCATCTATCTATCCATGGTGACGTTTCTTTTGCGGTTCAGTATATATTGTACATGTTCCCGAAAAAAATACACGACAGCGTCGTCAACGATTTTACGAAAGCTTCCTGTTATTGTCGATTCCCCACTCAGGAATGTCAAAATGTCCCATCCCCTTTCTTGCGTCTTCGCCGACTGTCCGCAAATTTCTTACATTGAGACTCCGTTACTGTAATTTTCTCTTGTCTTTTCTCCCCCGAGTTATCATGATATGTGATGTACATGCTGGTGTCTAGAAGGTGTCCACTGACACCAATGTCGGTAGTAGTAACGCCAGCACTCTCTTCCAGTGTGTCGTCTGCTCTCGTGACCTTCTCGTCTGGGCTATTGTCGTCTGACTTCACATCTGTCATTTTCCCGCGTCTTTTCCTGTACCGCTCATGTTCCTTTATCAGAAGCGAATTGGTACCGTACACAGACTTTAATCGCTCGTTTTGACAATTCAAGATTTCATTAATTGTGGTGATGTTTTCACTGCAGCAACGATCATCTTGAATAACGCGCCTCGTCTCAGACACTGGACGCTGGCATTCATTAGAATCCCCCAGGCAGGTCGTGTACACTGAGACAGTCCGCGACAGTTTGGGGTCCCTGGATGTGACAGCAACGACCCTGCGGAATATCGTCCCCAGAACAGCTACACAAAGGACAAACCACACACATGCCCAGGCATCCGTCATGTCTGGAAAAGAAATTACAAAGTCCGTCAAAATGCACGGTACAAAATTATTTAATTGTAAAATAGTCTGACACCCTAATTAAAACGGCTGTGTATGCGCACCAAAGCCATGTGATCAATATGATGTTAATGTAATAATTATAGGTCATTTCTATTGCGCTGTATTGCCACGCCACACAGTGGCATGCTCAAAGCCTACACTGTTAATACACCGGTCACTGGATCAGTGGGCACTCGATTTCATTCTCAGCTTCCTAGAGAGTTATAGTCAATTAACTCCCTTTCCTCGGGAAAATGGGGAGCAGGGCCGACGCCCTAGAAACTCTCAGCAGTCATGCGGTCACCCATTGCTTAACTTCGACTGATTTGTGAGTGAGTGAGTGACTTGGGTTTAACGCCGCTTTTAACAGTATTCCAGTTTTATCACGGCGTGTCAGCTTAATGTGGGAGGAAAGCCCCAAATGATGCAGGTCAGACATTTATCACTTCGGTGAAACCCACCGGAACGGGTATGGTGCTGACAAACCTAGAAACATAATCGGGGCGAACCGGGATTCGAACCCACAATCTTAGGTTTCTGGCGTGCGCAAGGGACGCAACTCTGCACAGCGAATTGCGGCGCCTCGGACGACTGGGCCACCTGTGCCCCCGACTGATTTGTGACACATGCGTTGTACACAGGACCACGTCTGCCACCATAGCTGAGACACGGAAGTCCTGTCAGGCCGAGGAACGAAGCATATTTTATAAAACATTATAGTTTCAAATTGTTACAATTAGTCTGGCATTAAGTATGGACCTATTCCAATCTTTCATCATAGTTTAAAGGCTACAACATAAGTTATATATAAGCTTTCAGGAACAGAATTTCAGATACTAGCATATCATGGCGTGCCAGCTTAATGCGGGAAGAGAGCCTCAAGTCCGCGAGCACAGGTAAAAGGATAACAAATTAAGGATCGGGGCGAATTATTCGAACCCATGATCATCGAATCCTGGCAGGAATAAGGGACACAACTCTGCACATTGAATTGCGGCATTTTAGACAACGGAGCCACCCGTGCCCCTTGTTTCAGCTGGGGAGGGGGCTGTGTGTGTAGTAACGTGTGTACGTGTGGCTTGTTGGGGGACATCCTTCTCGTTCCTTACTGTCCTTTCCATCCTATCATATAGTGGCGAGGCAAGGACAGTCTCAAAGAGCACTCTAAGAAATGTTCCCGTTGTCATTCATAACGTGTCCCTGTCTTATAGATCAGTTAATGTCTTAAACCTCCATCTCAACAAAAGTTTTGACCTGTGAATATCCGGGTAGAGCATAGGCATTCAGCATCCCAGCCGTAAGCGGCGACTATGCTTATCGTAAGATGCAACTAACGGGATCGGATGGTCAGGTTCACTGACTTGATTGATGCATGTCATCGTATCCCAGTTACGAAGATCGATGCTCATGATTTCAATCACTGGTTTGTCTGGTCTAGACTCGATTATTTGCAGACTGCTGTCATATAGCTGGAATATTGCTGAGTGCGGCGTTACACAACAAATAAACAACAACAGTTTGGATGTTCATTGCCACTATATATCGACTTCTAAGATCGAATGTGGGAATCCCTTGACACTTGTGCCTGTACACTGTAGACACAAGCACGACATGTTCAGATCTAAACGTGTTCAAGAATGTGTTGAAATCCTAAAGGAATACACATTTCGTGTCTCCTATCTTAACACGTCTAGGGTCCATCACATGAAATGAACTGTCGTCTCGCAGCCTAAACACTGCATAAAAAAAACATCCACATAATCTAAACATGTTTAAAATTTTAACATGTTTAAATAAGTGTAAGTGTTTAAACAAGTTCAGAACAACAGAAATCTCACTGTTTGTTATCCTAATAATCTAAAAATGTTCAAAGAAACTGCATAGCATTAGGCATTAAGTCAAATATGGATAAGGTGCATAATATATATTGAAATTATATGGCACTTGCTTAACACAAGTCTCACCAGGACTAACAACGACTTTTGTACAATATTAACATAACAATGTACACGAAGCCATGTTTAACGTAACCAGGGGAATTGACATTTATGACGTCAACAGTCTCCACAGCGCAGGTGGCATAGCTTGAGGACTATCAAGAGGTTGTCAGTTCGTATCCCGCCTTGGTTTATAAAGTGTTGTGCACATAAATGTGTTGTTGTATGACTGATAGTATTTTCTCTCTTATAGGAAAAGAAGATGACAATGAAAGTATATCTGATTGGTACGATAGACCCTTAACCTGAACGCTATAAAAATGGACGGGTTCAACTGATCTGGTAACAACGCCTGCACAATTATGCGATCATCGTTTCCGTGCAATAATCCATGAGCACGTATTTCCCTTGCCGTGGCCTTGCGTTTGAAGTCAGCTCATCTGTGTGTACCGTTATTTATTTTCCATCTGCCTGACATCGTGCTTAACGGTATAACTGTATATAAATTTACATAACCTTATAAACCTTATCTACTTGAAACTCGGAATTGTATAGTTTTCGGGAGAGGGGTTTCGAGTTGTTTAATTTTATACCCCTGTTTCAAATATCAATGTTTATGTTCTAATCCGGTATGTCGACGTGTTTAGAATCAGAGGCAGTAGTCGTCTAAGACCAATGCAGCTAGAACTTTCAGAATAGAGGTACTTTCGACAAAACAGTATTCCAGACAACGAGATGCCTCTCAGATGCACATCTCGAAATCTATGCATTATCAATCAATAAACCTTTTTTTATTTCTTGTTGTTTGGTAGTCATGTTGGTTATTTTAATGGCGTTATTTGGAAATGTCCCTTGCATTTGGGTGTCTGGCGGCTGTGGTTAGGACAGAAGTGTATGGAGTCCCATACATATCGTCCCAACATTTGTTGATATATCAACTGCCATATACATCGGCGGCAGAGGATATTACTGCCAGATTCCCTCAATGTACACAAGAGTTACATTTAACCCACCAGGAACTATTTAACTACTCCTGAGATTGGAATGAAGCCTGCTTGTCAAGCAATTAACAAAGAACCTTTCACGCATGCTTTTTTAGTTCCTGCATTGTATTTAAACGAAGACACCATCATCGTTCAACATTTGAACTTCAACGTTTCATCTTTTTCACGGAGTGGCTTGTTTAAATAGGGACATAACAATTACATTAGTTTGAATACGTTATTTATTTGGATAATTGTTGCACTGCTAAAATTATTAGATAATTATCTATGAGAGTAATTATGCTTAAAATGAGATTATATGAAACAAGAGCGTGTGTGTAGGAGTTTAATAATTTAGCATATCAAGGTTATGACTGCGTCATGTGCACTTGAATTACCTCGCAGTGAGCGGGGTCAGCCTGACACGCTCGGTGTATACATACATCATGTGTATTTCAACACAGGCATGCAGAGAGGAGTGTCCTATTTTGAATAATGCAATATGAAACCATATGTTTTAAAGTCTAGTAATGAAATGTGGTTGTTTTTATCCCCATTGTATAATATTCCCTAAAGAGTGTCACTCCCTCGCATTGTCCTTTTAAGCGTTTTATACTTTTCGACTCCCCGTCGTGTTTTTCAGTTTGACATCGCACGAACACAAAACACGGAAGTTTGACTGCATTAATGATTTTTTAATGTAGCCCTGTTTTCGTTTTCTTTCAAAGAATGACTTTCGTTGACATTGGTGCACCGGCATTCTAATTGCGTTGAACACCCGGACTTCAAACTCCCGCAATGAAAGTAATACAAATGAGTTGTAAATATGTGATATGTCTGTCAAAAGAGAGGAAATCAACTTGTAATTGACTTAAAGACTATTACATAAAGCGCTGCGGAAAGATGCGGGAAATCGCCGCGTGAGAGCGTGCACTGGGTACACGAACAGTATGAGGAGACGAGGGGGCACGAGCACTTCCAGACAGTATTTACACACAGCCAATTCCGCTGGTGGCCCAGATGTTATCGGTCGGAAACCGGAATCACTCACTATTAAGTGCTCACCGCAACAGAGATGCTGTCAAGCGATCTTGTATTCACGTCTAACATTGTGATCAGGATACTAAAGAAGTGGGGTTGAGGTTTTCGTAATGTTATAAAATGACAAATACATGGTTGTGAAACAAATATTTGAGACATTGCTTTGTACACATGTTGCAGCATCCGATAGAAGTGACATCGTTGAGTCTACACTTGGTAAAGAAAAATATATTGTTGGGGAATTAAGCGATATGGATATTATATGTTACTTTGCTTTGTAAATCTTTTTTGGTATTAGATGTAAATGAATAATTGACTAACTCTGTGCCGAGTCACTGTCATGGAGGCCCAGTTGTTAAAGCGTCGATTCATCACGCCAAAGATCTCGGTTTACTTCCCTATACGAAAACCATGTGTTTAGGAACTTGATGTACTTGGAGCTCTGTGTATTGTCACCTAAACACATTCATCAATACTCAGCAGTCACTCACCGAACACACCCATCAATACTCAGCATTCACTAACCAAACACACCCATCAATACTCAGCAGTCACTAACCAAACACACCCATCAATACTCAGCAGTCACTCATCAAACACACCCATCAATACTCAGCATTCACTAACCAAACACACCCATCAATACTCAGCAGTCACTCACCGAACACACCCATCAATACTCAGCATTCACTAACCAAACACACCCATCAATACTCAGCAGTTACTCACCGAACACACCCATCAATACTCAGCAGTCACTCACCAAACACACCCATCAATACTCGGCAGTCTCTCACCGAACACACCCATCAATACTCAGCATTCACTAACCAAACACACCCATCAATACTCAGCAGTCACTCACCGAACACACCCATCAATACTCAGCATTCACTCACCAAACAAACCCATCAATACTCAGCAGTCACTCACCGAACACACCCATCAATACTCAGCAGTCTCTCACCGAACACACCCATCAATACTCAGCAGTCTCTCACCGAACACACCCATCAATACTCAGCAGTCACTCACCGAACACACCCATCAATACTCAGCAGTCTCTCACCGAACACACCCATCAATACTCAGCAGTCACTAACCAAACACACCCATCAATACTCAGCAGTCACTCACCGAACACACCCATCAATGCTCAGCATTCACTCACCAAACAAACCCATCAATACTCAGCAGTCACTCACCGAACACACCCGTCAATACTCAGCAGTCTCTCACCGAACACACCCATCAATACTCAGCAGTCACTCACCAAACAAACCCATCAATACTCAGCAGTCACCCACCGAACACACCCATCAATACTCAGCAGTCACTCACCGAACACACCCGTCAATACTCAGCAGTCTCTCACCAAACAAACCCATCAATACTCAGCAGTCACTCACCGAACACACCCATCAATACTCAGCAGTCACTCACCGAACACACCCATCAATACTCAGCATTCACTCACCGAACACACCCATCAATACTCAGCATTCACTCACCAAACAAACCCATCAATACTCAGCAGTTACTCACCGAACACACCCATCAATACCCATCCGTCGCCATCAGGCTATCGCATGTCAGTCCACCGACAAATGGTCTCCAGTACCCCATGTTCCCGCGTGCCAGATGGAGAAGACGCTCCAGACAGATCAGTCGTTTGATATAAGTACAAAGCTTCCCGGGTGTGCTCCCAGGGTCTTGCACCAAACAAGACCACCGTGAACATCTCGAGTACTTCCATTAGAACTAGAGCATGTATGACGGAATTGCCAGTACTCCCCTTTACAATCAAAGGTGCAAGGTCAGATTGTGGGGTTAAACGTTATTCTGACAGTGGTGTCTGTCAACAACAGATCAACAGATCTTTGATTATAATTATGGCGACGCAAAGTTCACACAGGGCATGATGATACACGTGAGTGAGTTTAACGATTTTAAGTTTAAGTGTGCTAGTGCTATTTAACTCTGCACTCAGCAATATTCCAGCTATATCACGGCGGCCTGTAAATAATCGAGTCTGGACCAGGCAAACCAGTGGTCGATATTGTGTGCAACGTCCCATATCGTGATACGATCAACCAAACCGGTTTGGCCATGTGTCCCTTATCCATTTTGTTGTCCCATACGACAACCATAGTTTGCTGACCCGTGAGGATCCTGCAGCAACCCTTGCTTGCCGCAAAAGGCGACTATGGTCATCGTATGAGGCGACTAACGGGATTAGGTTGTTAATCTCGCTGACTTGGTTGATGCATGTCATCGTATTCCAATTGCGTAGATCGATGCTCATGATTATGCCAATCACTGGATTGTCTGGTTCAGACTCCATTATTTACAGACCGTCGTAATATAGCTGGAATATTGCTGGGTGCGGCGTTTAACAACAAACAAACAAACCATATCTTGCTAATGTTTTATCCAGGAACCTAGTCTTAAAAGTTCACACCCCGTTGGGGAAACATACGAGCATGGGTCCGGTGCTGACAAACCCAGGCAGTTATTCCGAGGTAGGGTGTGCACGTGGGCAGTTATTCCGATGTAGGGTGTGCACGTGGGCAGTTATTCCGAGGTAGGGTGTGCACGTGGGCAGTTATTCCGAGGTAGGGTGTGCACGTGGGCAGTTATTCCGAGGTAGGGTGTGCACGTGGGCAGTTATTCCGAGGTAGGGTGTGCACGTGGGCAGTTATTCCGAGGTAGGGCGTGCACGTGGGCAGTTATTCCGAGGTAGGGCGTGCACGTGGGCAGTTGTTCCGAGGTAGGGCGTGCACGTGGGCAGTTATTCCGAGGTGGGGTGTGCACGCTTTAGTGTCGGCTGGTATAAATCTATTTTTGGTTATATCTGCAGTGAAAACAGCGACATTTTTTGTTTCTGAGCAGTTTATCAGCGACATTGCACGGACACGACACTAACTCAGAATAAAACCATGTAGGATTCGAGTGAGTGAGTGAGTTGGGTTTAACGCCGCTTTTAACAATATTCCAGCTATATCACGGCGTGTCAGCTTAATGTGGGAGGAAAGCCCGAAGTGATGCAGGTCTCAGACGTTTACCACTTCGGTGAAACCCACCGGAACGGGTATGGTGCTGACGCCACACTCAATACAAAATCCAGCTATATGACAGCGGTCAGTAAATAATCGAGTCTGGTCCAGACAATCTAATGAATGATATTATGAGTATCGATCCTCGCAATTGGGATACGATGACATGCATCAACCAAGTCAGCGAGCCTGACCACCCGATCCCGTTAGTCGCCTTTCACCACAAGTATAGTCGCCTCTTACGACAGGCATGGGTTGCCGAAGACCCAGAGTAAATTGTGTGAAACCCATTTCTTATTTATCTCCGATGTGTTGTTGCAGGAATAGTGCCTAAAGGGGCGTCACCGTGGTCCCTGTATTTCAATAAAGGCGGTCAGTGTGGGATTTGCCCACAAGGTGTCGGGGTCGCCATGTATGAAAACAACGTCGTTGAAACCCACCAGTATGTTTGATGGGTACAGGCCAAACCTGGGAGTGTGGAATGAGGATCTAACCAACAACTCCATTGGACAAAATGTGTCCCTTGATTTAGAAAACGAGGAATAAATTGTGGCCCAAATTGAACGGGTACACTGTATTGTACCCCGGGCTGTGCTTTACGTGGACGTGTAAACACGAGCCTACAACAGACACGGCTTAGGAGAGTCATAATTCCATATTCGCTGCAAAATGCTGTATAAACCATACATGTTAATATTTTAAAGGCTATTTGCCTTATTTGTGAATTCATAAAATGAATGACTTACCCAAATGTCTATGATTTTAAGGACAGTTGTTTGGATTGTCTCCAACACGCACATGCAATGCATTACTTCTACTTTCGCCGGATGCGGGTTTTCCTCTGCTGGGTGAAGTGGCCAGAAAGGTTTAATTACGATGTACTAGACCTTCCACTCAGATTACAACGCGACAACCAGCTTGAAGCGTACACGCAGGACCAGGCACTTGTTTCATACTTACAAGTCAAGTCTGATCAAGACCCTACGTCGTCCCATGATCCTTGTATTGGGTTCGAACCCCAGAATCGCCCTGATTTAGATCATTGGGTTGCCATACGCAATACTGATATTTTTGGCCATAAAATCAAAATTAACGGACCAAAAGGTGCAAAATGAAGAGGTTTAATGTGTTATAGTGTCAGTGACAAATGTCCCAGATCAAAATAATCACAACAAGGACATGCAAACCATTAGTCGGGGAACACGTACAATTCGGGAAAACGCACCCAGTGCATTAACAAAAGAGCCATGGAGGTATTAAATTGCAGGGTTTTGATTGCCTGGCATCTGCGTCAATCGAATAAGGACAGTTCAACAACATGTCAAAAGTAACAGAAGTGCAAAGAAAAAACGTCATAAGCCGCTTGCAAGACAGGGGAAACCCGATCAGCTGTAGCCAGGGTTTTCAATGTAGCGCCCAGCACCATCACAGGACTATGGGATCGGTTTCAACAGCATGGATCAACACGTGGTCGTCCACTGTCGGGACGACCAAAGGTAACCACCCCCGCCCAAGATCGCTACACCCGACTGCGTGAAAGGACGACCACAGCCACCTCAACCGCATCCAAATACCCTGACTGCACAGAAACTCTGACTAGATCGTACGAAATCATTAAAGAGCAGCAGGTTTACGAGCGAGACGTCCTGTTCGACGTGTCATATTGAGTCGACAACATCGTCAACAACGACTGCATTGGTGTCGTCAACATAGGGTATGACCTCAACTGCGATGGCAAGATGTTTGGTTCAGCGACGAATCAAGATTTCTCCTCAGTCGAGGGAGTGGAAGAGCACGAGTCTACAGACGTCGGGGATAACGTTACGGCGGAACTGCGTACAGGAAGTGGACAGGTTTGGTGGGGGTAGCGTTATGATGTGGCGGGTATCTCGAATCATGACAGGACAGGTTTGGTCCATATCCAGGGCAATCTTTATGGCTCCACGATACATCAACGAAATTCTCACGTCCTATTGCAGCCAACAGCAAAGGTGTATTCCAACAGGACAACGCTCGACCGCAACATCACAGATCACAAGAGTCTGTCTACACAACAAAACAACGTTGATGTTCTCCCCCGGCCCTCCAGATCCCCGGGTTTGAACCCGATAGAGCACCTGTGGGATGAATTTGATAGACGGCTAGGCCGACGTCAACCACAACCACAGACGTTGCAGCATTTGGCTTTTGCGTTGCAGGTCGAGTGGGCTACCATTTTCCAGAATGTCATTCGCATACTCGTCTCTTCCATGGGCAGGAGATGTCAGGCCGCTATCGATTCCAACGGGGGACATACGCATATTGATGGTAGCTGACCTTCACCTTGCATTTTTCCTATGTACCGATAACTGAGATGACTACGATCACCAAGTGTTCTCTCCACAACATCTTGGCTCATTGCCTTATTGTTTTTTCCTACCTCACACAAATCTGTCTTTGCTTTTCTCTTTTTGAAAATTATATATGACTATGTATGGTCCAAGACTCGCCAAATGTCAGCAATGCAGCAGGCATCTCTCAAGAGAGGGTTGGGTACAGTCCTGGGTACATGGACTGGGCGTGGCACCGGTTTTAAAGAGTTTCCCGCCGTGTTGATGACTCGCTTCGAAGTGTTTGTTTGTTTGTTTGTTTGTTTCTTCAGCGGAGGACGACTTTTCACAACACCAACATGAACCTTCTACACCAGTGAGATCCAGCAACACCAGCATCTTTGGCAGAAGTGTGTGGACGTCAGAGAGGATTATGTCGAAAAATATTTAGTAACCAATTCCGTCAACACAGTCCATCACACCCCTCGTAGTATATAATGAAATGTCGTTTATTCATTCGTGGGATATATTATACAGTTGAACATGTCACATCAAAAAGTATACTTCGTCTTCTGTTAATGGTTATATTGCATATAAAAAATACAAAGAGGCAAGCTATCCCAGCAGATGACGCTGAACGCATGTGCGACGCCTAGTTCGACATTGACTTGAAAGTGAATAACATATCTTGCAGTCCTTAACGACACTTATCTTAGGCTCACTTGAGCTTTGTACATATTGTCTCTATGAGACAAGGAAAACCTTACTCCCGTTAGTTAAGACCAGCGTTCCACAACAGACGCAATGCACCAGGAGTAAGGACGCGGGATTAATTCTTAATCTTGCCTATATAATTCAACAATGAAACCTCGCCCCGCCATGCCCTCCTGGCAAAGACGGGAGTTTCAATAAAAACAACTTTCTGTGCGACAGTTCGATGTGGGCTGAAATAAATGCGACATGGCGTTAATTGTTAATGTTGATGGTCGAGATAATGCAGACACATTGTTGTGCAGAGAGTATCACTGTCACAGGTTGGACACCATGCAGCGGGTGACACGTTCGAGCAGGCAATGCACGTGGTCGGCCGTCTGTTGGGAGGTTGCTGTGCCGGAGGCAGGGCTTCGATTCCGCACGTGCAGGGTACATATTATAACCATATGAATATGATATTGCCATATCAGCGTGAAGCCCCCATATTCACTCACTCAACAACATACTGACACATTCACCAACTGACACACTCACTCACTCACTCATTCACTCACTCACTATCAGCCCCGTGGGGATTCTAGGACATGCTAGGTCAGTATCTCCAAGCTTGTCGTTAAAACTGAGGATTTCACCGACTATGTGTCATCGTGCTCCGATGGGGCGTATATCGCTGTTTGTGTCGCGATGGGGCATAGATAGTTGTTCATGCTTTCAGTCACTGGTTTCCCGATCCAGACTATTACTTTCAGACTATGTATAGTGCGAAAATATGTTGACTACGGCATTAAACAACATTCACTTACTCAATGAACACTGATGCAATCACAAATATGCCTTCTCAGTCGCAAACCCTCAATCACTCACTCACACACTCACGCGGTCAGTACAGGCTCACTGCTCATAATGTATTCACCTGAAAATATAACTGACTTACCGAGACATATATCACTCCAATTATCTGTAAGTATACCCGGTGCGCTCCGGTGTGTCGTTGAATACACGATGAATGAATGACGTCCCTATCACCATCTCACCCATGTCGACACAACGTGCAGTGCGCCAGTGTGGGACGAAAGTCTGCTTTTTAAGTAGATAGTTGTAGCGTGACGATGGTTGTATCAGACCAAGAGTTGGGTGACCTACGTTATGTAATCGGCATAAACAATAATTGTGTTTGTTTGTTTGTTGTTTATCGTCGCACTCAGCAATATATTCCAGCTATATGACCGCGGTCTGTAAATAATCGTGTCTGAACCAGACAGCCCAGTGATGGACATCCTGACCACCCGAAGTCGCCTCTTACAACAAGCATAGTCGCCTTTTACGGCAAGCATGGTTTGCTGAAGGCCTATTCTAACCAAGATCTTCACGGGGAACATATAGGTTCGTTTACCCGTATCAGACAGAGGCCAAGTCTAAACCCTCCAGTCTCTGGCCTGGTCACTCACATCCACAGCCTCCCCCGTTGACTTCCATCGTTGGCTCTTTGTTTCAAAACCCCATGCATCTGGTCAGTGATTTGCCATTATGATATTATAATGATTATAATTTCACTTATATCCTCAATTTGGATATCCCCTGTCGAATATCAATATCTGGCATCACTGATCAGGGTTGTATTTTTAACGGCTCCCCTGTCGTTAATCACCTCTTGGTGCATGTCCTATTAATCTGGTAATTTGGTTCTGACAAGGCTATAAATGCCCGAATGTCGAATGTGTGTCCCTGCATGGCCAATGCACCCTTGGTACAGAATGTCGAGTGTGTGTCCCTGCATGACCAATGCCCCCTTGGTACAGAATGTCGAGTGTGTGTCCCTGCATGACCAATGTCCCCTTGGTACAGAATGTCGAGTGTGTGTCCCTACATGGCCAATGCCCCCTTGGTACAGAATGTCGAGTGTGTGTCCCTTCATGACCAATGCCCCCTTGGTACAGAATGTCGAGTGTGTGTCCCTGCATGACCAATGCCCCCTTGGTACAGAATGTCGAGTGTGTGTCCCTGCATGACCAATGCCCCCTTGGTACAGAATGTCGAGTGTGTGTCCCTGCATGACCAATGCCCCCTTGGTACAGAATGTCGAGTGTGTGTCCCTACATGGCCAATGCACCCTTGGTACAGAATGTCGAGTGTGTGTCCCTGCATGGCCAATGCCCCCTTGGTACAGAATGTCGAGTGTGTGTCCCTGCATGGCCAATGCCCCCTTGGTACAGAATGTCGAGTGTGTATCTTTGCATGGCCAATGCCCCCTTGGTACAGAATGTCGAGTGTGTGTCCCTACATGGCCAATGCCCCCTTGGTACAGAATGTCGAGTGTGTGTCCCTGCATGACCAATGCCCCCTTGGTACAGAATGTCGAGTGTGTGTCCCTGCATGACCAATGCCCCCTTGGTACAGAATGTCGAGTGTGTGTCCCTACATGGCCAATGCCCCCTTGGTACAGAATGTCGAGTGTGTGTCCCTGCATGGCCAATGCCCCCTTGGTACAGAATGTCGAGTGTGTGTCCCTGCATGACCAATGCCCCCTTGGTACAGAATGTCGAGTGTGTGTCCCTGCATGGCCAATGCCCCCTTGGTACAGAATGTCGAGTGTGTGTCCCTGCATGGCCAATGCACCCTCGGTACAGAATGTCGAGTGTGTGTCCCTGCATGACCAATGCCCCCTTGGTACAGAATGTCGAGTGTGTGTCCCTGCATGGCCAATGCCCCCTTGGTACAGAATGTCGAATGTGTGTCCCTGTATGACCAATGCCCCCTTGGTACAGAATGTCGAGTGTGTGTCCCTGCATGGCCAATGCCCCCTTGGTACAGAATGTCGAGTGTGTGTCCCTGCATGGCCAATGCCCCCTTGGTACAGAATGTCGAGTGTGTGTCCCTGCATGGCCAATGCCCCCCTTGGTACAGAATGTCGAGTGTGTATCCCTACATGGCCAATGCCCCCTTGGTACAGAATGTCGAGTGTGTGTCCCTGCATGGCCAATGCCCCCTTGGTACAGAATGTCGAGTGTGTATCCCTACATGGCCAATGCCCCCTTGGTACAGCGACTGGGTTTGCATATAACCCGAAACGTTGTGTCACTGATAATAAAGAAGTTGACATCCGAGAGATCCTCTCTCTCTTCCATATATCACATCTAAATGCCTTTCAATAACTTGATGAGGTGTTAAACTGCATGTTTTATACTGGTCCGAACGCAGAGCGTAGCTTCCCAGTCTTGCTCGCATCAAATATTTCCCACCCTTTTATACACGTTATCACAAAGCTAAATAGTATTTCCTTGTTCAGTGTTTCAGTGGCGAGGTAACTTTGCTGCATTCAGACTTCTGATAACTGTAATTGTCCGCGGCGTTGATAAGCGATTAGCCAGCCACATTGGTAAACCCACCCTGATATCAGGCTCCTGTGTTGACAAAGTAGATAGATACACGTATGCTACACTGGATGCGCAAATATATAAGTTACCTATAACATCTGAGTATAGTTTATATAAAATTACATTTAATATGATATAATTGCTGATACCATGGTCTGTAACGCTGTTGGTGTGCGGGAGAATGGGCGCTATGCTTCCCGGCCGCCTCGGGGCAGTACGGGATCATTCGTAACCAGTCGCATTATTCCGTAATATATTCCTATGATGTGAGTGCACGTCCGAATGTTTGTTCGTGCTCTGTCCGATTTCCTACACATGGGCCAATGAACTAGAACAGAGAACATAGAATATTCTTGTTGCAGATGTTTATGAATACCATATCAAATCATTTTCTTGGGAAATATTGCATAGATTTGTCTAGTCCGTCATACGGACCCAACAACAAATATATTCAAGATACACCATGCCAGTCTAGATTACTTCAGTTTCTGAACATGAAGAGTCTCTGGGACCTTATTTATTATATTTTATTAAGATGATTTAACAACTGCTTTTATCTGTAAGTATAGATGCAAGTCTAAAATGTGGCTTCAAGTATATAAAAAAATATACTGGAAAAATTAAATTGTTCTCTGTGAACGGCTTTGTGTTGTCCGACAATTACCTGAGAGCAATTCGGAAGAAACACCAGGAATATATTCAGCCTGTATTCCTGACGAGACGTGAGTGGCTGCTTCTCTGTCCGGACATAATACATGTACTAAGCAGGGGCAGTCGGGAGTCGGGGCGGAAGTTGCCTTTGGGTGAGACATTTATTTACTCAGGCAGGATTTTCCCCGGGTGTGCTCTAGTATATAGTCAGATCTTCCCTCGGGTGTGCTCTGGTATATAGTCAGGGTTTCCCCCGGGTGTGCTCTAATATATAGTCAGGGTTTCCCCCAGATATGCTCTAGTATGTAGTCAGGGTTTCCCCCGGGTATGCTCTAGTATATAGTCAGGGATTCCCCCAGGTATGCTCTAGTATATAGTCAGGGTTTCCCCCAGGTATGCTCTAGTATATAGTCAGGGTTTCCCCCGGGTATGCTCTAGTATATAGTCAGGGATTCCCACGGGGGTGCTCTAGTATATAGTCAGAGGTTCCCACGGTTGTGCTTTGATATTTAGTCAGGGTTTCCCCCGGGTGTGCTCTAATATGTAGTCAGGGTTTCCCCCGGGAGTGCCCTAGTCTATAGTTAGGGATGTTTCCGGGTGTGCTCTAGTATATAGTCAGGGTTTCCCTCGGGTGTGCTCTAGTATATAGTCAGGGTTTCCCCCTGGGGTGCTCTAGTATATAGTCAGGGTTTCCCCCAGGTATGCTCTAGTATGTAGTCAAGGTTTCCCCCGGGTATGCTCTTGTTTATAGTCAGGGTCTCCCCCGGGTGTGCTCTAGTATATAGTCAGGGTTTCCCCCGGGTGTGCTCTAATATATAGTCAGGGTTTCCCCCAGATATGCTCTAGTATATAGTCAGGGTTTCCCCCAGGTATGCTCTAGTACATAGTCAGGGTTTCCCCCAGGTATGCTCTAGTATATAGTCAGGGTTTCCCCCGGGTGTGCTCTAGTATATAGTCAGGGTTTCCCCCAGGTATGCTCTAGTACATAGTCAGGGTTTCCCCCAGGTATGCTGTAGTATATAGTCAGGGTTTCCCCCGGGTGTGCTCTAGTATATAGTCAGGGTTTCCCCCGGGTGTGCTCTAATATATAGTCAGGGTTTCCCCCGTGTATGCTCTAGTATATAGTAAGGGTTTCCCCCAGGTATGCTCTAGTATATAGTCAGGGTTTCCCCCGGGTATGCTCTTGTATATAGTCAGGGTTTCCCCCGGGTATGCTCTAGAATTTATTCAGGGTTTGGTCAGGGATTTCTGGTCAGGGTGGTGCTCTGGTATTTAGTCTGTGTGTTTTTTCTTACGCCCTATAGGTATCACTGTTGTGAAATAATACACGTATATTCCTGGATTGAACAGTATATAAATTCATGTTCTCCACCATTTCTACTAGAAATAGCAGGCGTACACGAAACATCGTATTTCCTCTCTTAAGAGCGACAGCTAAGAGTAAGGTGTAGCGGGAGGGCATGGACCGGATGGGCTTTAGTTGTGACGTCTCTACCCATTACATTTGAATACCTTAGGTTAATAAACTAGACCGACAGATCTCGTCACAGATATAGATCCGGCCTCTAGTTAGGGCTAGGTCTACAAGTAAACAGGTCACGAGGTCTAATAGAGGAAATATGTTACACGTTTCAGGTATCATTAGAGTTGTAATTAAATTGTTAATGAACTTACCTGACTGCGCGTTGTATAATTCTATAAGTGCGTGTACATAATTTTCCCGAACCGATGGAATAATATATTTTGATCTGATACATAGAAAACTCCCGCTCAAGGGTATTTCAAGTGGCTCAACTTAGAGAGAAATTCCACTGAACCAAGTCAACTACAAAAACAAATGAAGTTTATTCATGATATTAATCATGATCGACGTTAAGTGTTGATATACACTGGGACAAATGTGAAGATATTTTATAAATATAGATTGAGTTCCTTGAAATAATTTTACTCATCGAAACACGCTGCCCATTGTGCACGGAAGGGAAACGCAGAGGAAGTTCACAGACAACGAACTTTTGACTTATTGTTATCTTGATATCTCGGTCACAGTCGCCAGTTAACTAACGTCCCTATAAGCGATATGCACCCAATAACCACCACCTCCCCCAACCATGCACCACCAACACGGAATACGTACTGATAAAACTAAACTGCATCCGGGGACTTTAATGCATCTTTTTTTTCTTATAAAACTCCTAGAACATATTAAACAGCTTTGCACAAAGCGACTGACCCACATACAGACACAAACCGATAGCAGGATCCACAGATCACATAGGTCCGATTGGACTTACTTTGCGTCATGCTTGTCACAGCAGGTGGCGCTGAAAGACACCTACAAGCGGCTCATGCCGCCACAAGCGCACTGCGCCACCTCAGATATATAGGAGATAACATATTCACAATATTGTAAGGCCAATCAAGGCTTCATATAAACGGCTGTTGCGTGTTGATACGGCGTTTTAGCATATGTTGAGAGAAATATCACGCTGTTATATTTGTATTTACTGAAACAAAACATTATTTATTTCAATCAAGTATTTGATGTTTATTCATTGGTGTATTCAGTGAATTTATTCATTATTTCATTTTCATTGAATATTCAATTATTTTCTACAAATACATCTATGTGTCTATTATTTTAGTTTATATTACTGTTTAGTGCATATTAGGTGTGCAGTCTATTACGTCTTATAATCCATTAATTTATCTGTTTATGTATTTTCTATTGTTAATGTGTGTCTTACATGCTCGCTGATAGCAAGATAATATTGTGTCTGCGGAAGCGCTATTCCCATATTGACCTATCATACCGCGCACACGTGATCAAGCTGCACTTTGCGACATGCGGATACGTAAGAGCACTCGGCTGCATTGGAAGTATCGACACACACACACACATGCGCACTGGTTGTCATGGAAACCCTCACGCGCGGAGTCAAGTATATAATTCAATACGGCCTGCAAGGCATGATTTAAAATGTGTCATGATGTTTTTTATGCAAATATTCTGTCCGCACTAACTGCAGGCGAGTTCAACTGCCAACAGCCGAACGTGGGGTTTATTCGAGGTGACAAGGTTCGTTATAGTATAATGACATACGCAAGAGTAGGGTAGGTTGCTTGGGGATATTGATAAACTGTCCCTTCAATTTTAAATCAATCCTTATGAGGACACACATGTCAAGTGACGCCCTATCTAATTGTCAATAATGAGAATGAGACTATTGACATTTGTTTTAAAGATATTTCTCTTTTAATGGATATCGCTGGGATTACTGAGTGCACAATAGGCTGACAAAAGATATGAGAACATGCGTTGATTTTCTGGAGTCATCGACGTAAGACGGGTACAAATACCTTGAACTATTGATATTACATGACGGTCTGTTGCGTGTCTGTCATCAGCGCTTGTTGCAGTGGGAGGAAATGTAGAGGGATGGGTAGTGTCAGGACGAGTGTGGTGGGGGTGGGGGTGGTAGTGTGGCTGTTCGGTGTTTGTACATGTACTTGGGCAGAATGTGTGTGTGCGCGCGTGTGTGTGTGTGTGTGCGTGCGTGCGTGCGTGTGTGCGCGGGATTTGGTAATGTAAGTTCGTGTGTGTGCGTGAATGTGTATGTGCGCGGGATTTGGGAATGTAAGTGCGTGTGTGTGTGCGTGCGTGAATGTGTGTGTGCGTGGGATTTGGGAATGTAAGTGCGTGTGTGTGCGTGCGTGTGTGTGTGTGCGGGATTTGGGAATGTAAGTGCGTGTGTACAGGGTTCATGAGTCACGTGCAGCGTGGGGGGGGGGGGGGGGGGGGGGGGGAGCGGGGGAGGGAAAGCCTAGGTGCTTATCGTTTGATTGCATGCAGGGGATGGGGTGATCAATACACAGCACTTCTTGTTATGAATTAATTATCATGTTTGTAATATGAAATATAGATCGTTATGACCATCTATAATCGTCCATTAAGGGGAAGGCCCTGCGATATAACACTGGACTTCACAGCAAAGTCCAACTTTATTGCCTTCTTTTCTCACAGGCACCCGTGAAAAACAATTTTCGGAATGCACATATAAATACATAAATACATTTGCTAATGCACAGACGATTCTCTTCTCCCCTGTCTGTCATTTTATGCATGATTTGTAAATAAGCATACATGTAAATTCTTGGAGAGGGAATCTAAGGTGGGATGACTTTTCGCGTGACTCAATTATTTTTACCTAACCCCGCGTATTTTTCAGACCGGGGCTGTACAACGTCCTTAATGCCAAATTTTAGAAGCACATTCCGTCCAAGGGACATGGGTGGCCCCTATCACAACAAAAATCAGATCTGTTACTTCGATACGGCATCTAACTATCCAGGGTGACGTCCCTTAGCTGCAAGCACGCGCTGGTTGTGGGTTCGAATCCAATAATCATGTCGCCCGTGATCCATTTTGTCTACACCCTTACCCTGCTCTATGGTGTCAACACCCTTTAAACGTCTAACCTTTGCCCTCTCAAACATGACCCGTGAAGATGTGAGTTAAAACTGGCCTTCAGCAGCCCATGCTTGTCGTTAGAGGCAACTAACAGGATCGGGTGGTCAGACTCGCTGACTTGGTTAATGCATTTCATCGTATCCCAATTATTTGTTTGTTGTCTAACGCCGTACTCAGTAAAATTCCATCTGTATGACGGCGGTCTGTAAATATTCGAGTCTGGACCAGACAATCTAGTGCTTGAGATCTTGCGCATCGAGCCACGCAATTGGGATCGATGACATGCGTCTACCAAGTCATCGATCCTGACCACCCGATCCCGTTAGTCGCTCTTACGACGAACATAGTCGCCTTTTATGGCAAGCATGGGTTGCTGAAGACCTATTCCACCCCGGATCTTCACGGGTCGTATCCCAATTGTGTAGATCGGTGCTTATGATATCAATCACTGGATTCTCTGGTCCAGGCTCGATCCTTCTGTCATATAGCTGGAATATTGCTGAATGCGGCGTTAAACAACAAACAAACATAGGACGCGCCGCTCTATGGTTGAAATTAGAACTGAATTAGCGGGAAAGCTATGTGTGTCTGGTATATATATATATATATATATATATATATATATATATATATGAGGTAAACATCGTATATTTACCGCACGTCGTCATGGTGTAGGGTACATGAAGGTCGCACAGCACCAACGTGTTTCCCTCACAATATATGAAGGATCCTATACAATTCTGCTTTAAACCATACAAAGGCATACCACCAAGACTACAAACCCATATATCTGATACATACATGACTTACCTGTGCTTACCTGTGGAATATATTCTGGGGATTTTTTTCACTTGCGTAGATTTCAAGACAAAGGCACGTTGTAATAATAAAAAAATTTAACGTTCAGACAAAATAACCTACGATTTATTGTTCTCCCTGGCAGTTGGAATTCAACGTCCAACCACCATGAAAGTTGCCTACGAGAACTGAGACTTCTTTTTCATTTTTGTAACATCTTCCACACATGCATTATATTTGTACAATCCAGGAATGACATGTAAGAAAATGTAACAATAATTTCATTTTCTGTTTTGTTTGAAATTCTAGTCCTGGTCTGTTTTGTCTGTATTTCCCTGGTCCGTCTTGTCTGTTATTACCTGGCTTGTTTTCTCTGTTATTCCCTTAACTGTCTTGTCTGTTATTACCTGAACTGTGGTGTCTGTTATTCCTTGGCTTGTCTTGTCTGTTATTCCCTGGTCTGTCTTGTCTGTTATTCCTTGGTCTGTTTTGTCTATTAGTCCCTGGTCAGTCGTGTATGCTATCTCCTGGTCTGTGGTGTCTGTTATTCCTTGGCTTGTCTTGTCTATTATTCCCTGATCTGACTTGTCTCTTATTCCTTGGTCTGTCTTGTATGTTATTCCCTGGTCTGTCTTGTATGTTATCCCCTGGTCTGTCTTGTCTGTTATTCCCTGGTCTGTTTTGTATGTTATTACCTGGTCTGTTTTGTCTTTATTTCCCTGGTCTGTCTTGTCTGTTATCCCCTGGTCTGTCTTGTATGTTATTCTCTGGTCTGTCTTGTATGTTATTCCCTGGTCTGTCTTGTCTGTTATTCCCTGGTCTGTTTTTTATGTTATTACCTGGTCTGTTTTGTCTTTATTTCCCTGGTCTGTCTTGTCTGTTATCCCCTGGTCTGTCTTGTATGTTATTCCCTGGTCTGTCTTGTATGTTAGTCCCTGGTCAGTCGTGTATGCTATCTCCTGGTCTGTGGTGTCTGTTATTCCTTGGCTTGTCTTGTCTATTATTCCCTGATCTGACTTGTCTCTTATTCCTTGGTCTGTCTTGTATGTTATTCCCTGGTCTGTCTTGTATGTTATCCCCTGGTCTGTCTTGTCTGTTATTCCCTGGTCTGTTTTGTATGTTATTACCTGGTCTGTTTTGTCTTTATTTCCCTGGTCTGTCTTGTCTGTTATCCCCTGGTCTGTCTTGTATGTTATTCCCTGGTCTGTCTAATATGTTATTCCCTGGTCTGTCTTGTATGTTATTCCCTGGTCTGTCTTGTCTGTTATTCCCTAGTCTGTCTTGTATGTTATTCCCTGGTCTGTCTTGTCTGTTATTCCCTGGTCTGTTTTGTCTTTATTTCCCTGGTCTGTCTTGTCTGTTATTCCCTAGTCTGTCTAATATGTTATTCCCTGGTCTGTCTTGTATGTTATTCCCTGGTCTGTCTTGTATGTTATTCCCTGGTCTGTCTAATATGTTATTCCCTGGTCTGTCTTGTATGTTATTCCCTAGTCTGTCTTGTATGTTATTCCCCGGTCTGTCTTGTGTGTTATTCCCCGGTCTGTCTTGTATGTTATTCCCCGGTCTGTCTTGTATGTTATTCCCTGGTCTGTCTTGTATGTTATTTCCTGGTCTGTCTTGTCTGTTATTCCCCGGTCTGTTTTGTATGTTATTACCTGGTCTGTTTTGTCTTTATTTCCCTGGTCTGTCTTGTATTTATTTCCCTGGTCTGTCTTGTATGTTATTCCCTGGTCTGTCTTGTATGTTATTCCCTGGTCTGTCTTGTGTGTTATTCCCTGGTCTGTCTTGTGTGTTATTCCCTGGTCTGTCTTGTATGTTATTCCCTGGTCTGTCTTGTATGTTATCCCCTGGTCTGTCTTGTCTGTTATTCCCCGGTCTGTTTTGTATGTTATTACCTGGTCTGTTTTGTCTTTATTTCCCTGGTCTGTCTTGTATTTATTTCCCTGGTCTGTCTTGTATGTTATTCCCTGGTCTGTCTTGTATGTTATTCCCTGGTCTGTCTTGTGTGTTATTCCCTGGTCTGTCTTGTCTGTTATTCCCTGGTCTGTCTTGTATGTTATTCCCTGGTCTGTCTTGTATGTTATTCTCTGGTCCGTCTTGTATGTTATTTCCTGGTCTGTCTTGTATGTTATTCCCCTGGTCTGTCTTGTATGTTATTCCCTGGTCTGTTATTCCCTGGTCTGTCTTGTATGTTATTCCCCGGTCTGTCTTGTATGTTATTCCCTGGTCTGTCTTGTATGTTATTCCCCGGTCTGTCTTGTCTGTTATTCCCTGGTCTGTCTTGTATGTTATTCCCTGGTCTGTTTTGTCTGTTATTACCCGGTCTGTTTTGTATGTTATTACCTGGTCTGTTTTGTCTTTATTTCCCTGGTCTGTCTTGTCTGTTATCCCCTGGTCTGTCTTGTATGTTATTCCCTGGTCTGTCTTGTGTGTTATTCCTTGGTCTGTCTTGTATGTTATTCCCTGGTCTGTCTTGTATATCGTGCCCTGGTCTGTTTTTCCCCGGTCTGTTTTGTATGTTATTACCTGGTCTGTTTTGTCTTTATTTCCCTGGTCTGTCTTGTATGTTATTCCCTGGTCTGTTTTGCCTGTATTTCCCTGGTCTGTCTTGTATGTTATTCCCTGGTCTGTTTTGCCTGTATTTCCCTGGTCTGTCTTGTATGTTATCCCCTGGTCTGTCTTGTCTGTTATTTCCTTGTCTGTTTTGACTGCATGTCTGTTCTCTGGTTTCTCGTGTCTGTATTTCTATTACCTGGTCTGTCTCGTCTTTATATTCTTTGGCCTGCATTCCCGGTCGGGCCACATCAAAAGATGTTAAAAGGTGTTACTTGTTGTTACCCTGCCTGGCGCTCAGTATCAAGAGGATAAAGCAGGGCATGGTCTGCTCGGAGTCAGTGTCCTGTGTCTGAGTGGGGTATCCATGTTGCAACTGATATCTGAGTGGGATGGCACTGTATAACCGCAATTAGTCACACACACACACACACACACACACACACACACACACACACACACACACACACACACTCACTCACTCACTCACTCACTCACTCACACACACACTCTCTCTCTCTCTCTCTCTCACACACACACACACACACACACACACACCGTGTTTCATGTTCCGTCTTTATACTTTCATCTGTCTAGGAAATAATTCCACTTGTTTCTGCTTCATTGCCTCGCTTCACGTCCCTCTTTTGTTTATAAACCAGAGCATGCGCTACTTAACAAATGATAGGTGACATAATGCATAACACTTACAACGCCGGCGTCGGTGCGAGGTCGCGGCGAATATACCTGCCAACTCACCTCCATAACAAAAGAACAGTTATATTCAAGAACGATCATAAGTTCAGTGCGTGATCAGACGTTCAGTGCGTTTACCTGTGATAAAAAACGCCCATGATGACTGATAATTCATTGTTTCTAGTTGTCGTGCCTGGGGTAATGATACCACGGCGCCTCACGGAGCATCTCGGACAGACGCATCTGCTTAAAGTCCATTAAATGAAAACGCTTAATATTTTGTCATAGTCTGAATATTGTTAATACTCCTTCAAGGAACAATGGCTTATTATCAAGGGTTGGGGTATTTTTCATTCCAATGGGAATAATATTACTACTCAAAACTAGGAGTAGGAACGTGTTTTCAATTACAATATAAGCTACCGCGTGAATATATACATTTTATCTTCGAGGCTAAAGCTTTACGTCAATCCTCAAAATATTTATAAATATATTTATTTATCCTCTACATAAAGAAGTGCCTTAACTTATTATTTGCTAAAACTATGAATACATTACAGTGTGGGTTTACAGTGGAAATAACCAAGTAGGTTGTTAAACTCTTAGCACCTGGAAACCGATTATAGCATACAAATGAAGTTATATTTCGAGAATTTGATGTATTTAACACAAGCAGACAATAAGTTTGTATATTCCATCCAACCAGTTATTAATTTGATTTAAAAAAATTAAAGAAATGGAAACTTGGTTATTTATCAGCATATTAAAAGTATTTGGTATTTTACAGTTACATTTCCAAACTCATCAACAGCGCTGTGTGTCAGCTGTTGGGGGAGGAGCCAGACTGAGGCTAGGTATATATACACGCTGTACGTGTCAGTCATACCCCTCGGGCCAGATGTACAGACTCTTGACAGGTGACAGAACACGACACTCGACCCGGCGTAACCCGGACACTTGTACACTTCCAGTATGCACATTTCCCTGTATCCATTTCAAAAGATAGCGAGGTCGATAACGACACAAAAATACCGTCCTTATTCGTGATTCATTTATGTTTCATGAAATTTTTTTTTATATTTTTCTAATACATTTCTCATTTAACAGCTATCAACAACAGCGTTCTTACGTCGATGACATCATCATATTTAGCATATAGAGTTAAGCCAAACTGTCATATTTGATAGTTTTACAAATCCTATTTTATTACAAAAAAGGTGATTAACATAATTTGAAAAATCAGAATGAATGATGGCGGAAATCTTTCTATCATTTGGATAGACATATATTTGACAATGTTAGGAACATTATGTGTCAGACATTATTCTTCATTCTTGCTCGGATATTGGTCGACCGTAAGAACTTGGATTTTTCAGATGACGTCAATATTACAACCAAAGCAGAACGACTGTTATCTACTGGAAACAGATATTTCATCGGTTTACGTATACAATTCATTACATTTGCGACCGCCTCCTTGGTGTAGTGGACAGAACGTCTGCCACAAGAGCAGAATGTCAGTGATTCGATAGCCGACAAAAGATGCTTCTTGTTGCCTGTCGTTCGGCATAAAGGGAATAAAACAAGAACTGGTCGGCTCGAAGTCAGTATAAATTGTCTGAGTGGGATTTGCATGTTATCACAGTGGGCTAGCACTAGAAAGTATACAGACTAGAAAGGCATATGTCCAGACGAGTACAAGCAGCCACACACGCGCGCATGCACATCGCTTTGTAAGTGAAATAATGTTCAAGGCGACGTTAAATCTCATTTCACCTCTCGATCAAACTTGTCTGCATCACTTCGGGTGAGTGAGTATGGTTTTACGCCGCTTTTAGCAATATTCCAACAATATCACCCAGAAATGGGCTTCACACATTGTACCCATGTCGGGAATCGAACCCGGGTCTTCAGCGTGACGAGCGAACGCTTAAACCACTAGGCTACCCGACCGCCCCACATCACTTCAGGCTTTCCTCCAGTTAACATAAAATTGACTGGAATACTGTTCAAAATTATGTTGAACTAAATTGACTCACTTAACTTGCACACACCTGTAACCACACATATTCACACCTATAAAATAAGCACGATCATAGAGATTTGTTTCGTAGGTAGACGCGTTGATTCTTAGGGTCCCATTCTTCAAAGCGATGAGACCCGTGAAGATCCGGGTAGAATAGGTCTTCAGCAACCCATGCTTGTCGTAAAAGGTGACCATGCTTGTCGTAAGAGGCAACTAACAGGATCGGGTTGTCAGGCTCACTGACTTGGTTGAAGCATGTCCTCGTATCCCAATTGCGGGGATCGATGCTCATGATGTCAGTCACTGGATTGTCTGGTCCAGACACGATTATTTACAGACCACCGCCATATAGCTGGAATATTGCTGAGTGCGCCGTTAAACAACAAATAAACAAATCAACAAACTTTAAAGCGATATAAGGCTGTTAGTCTATATGCTGAAGGATGGGAGTGGCGGCTGTCGTACTCCTAAGATCGTTTTGTGGACGGGGCTCTGTAAATAACCGGGATTCGAACCCACAATAATAGGTTTCTGACGTGTCTAAGAGACCCAACTCTGTACACCGAATTGCCGCGCCTGTCACGATAGGGCCACCCGTGCCCTCCGAGTGTGAATGAGTGTCTAGTGGTCAGACATCGGTGGTCGTATGAGATGGAATTCCCTCCTCAGCCAATCAACAACCATCTCCATTTTGCATGCGTTAATGTAATTACTCAACGCACGCCTTCACCCACCCCAATCCCATATAGTGAGACAACATTGCCTAAACTGACGATATTGACGTCAACCGTTTGCCTCCCTGAAGGGTGGGACGAGTTGATCCTGCGTGAACGTTCCGCTGCCTGTTGGGGTGGTGCTCGTACGGTCTCCACTCCCAGGCCGGACAGTGGGGGGTCCCAGTATTCCGGTCGTGCATCAACTGGTGCAGCATAATGCGCTCCACTTACGCCATGAATTATATTTAGGGAGAGTACATAATTATAGTTCGGAACAGGAGGGTGTGGAGTGCTTGTTTTGTCAGATGCGCGTGTTCTCAGGGCAGGCAACAAGTTTCCGGTGTATCATGGCAGACTGAGCAATGTGCCCTTCCATTGTCCTCCCTCGTTTTTTTCCCTACTGCATCTCAAAAGCCCAAAGCTTAGCTTCTTCACATGCATGCACATAACATGCACTAAAAACTTTGAAAACTGATAAAATGCAATACATCCGTTTAACCGTTTTCATTTAATAAAAAGATGTCCTGGTTTGTTCCTTTTGTGTGTAATATGTATTTGTATTGGTTTTTCTTTTCTGTGTAGTGTATTTGTTAACCTTAATATGTTACTTGTCCCATATTTTCTACATGTTTAGATCTCAGCACGTTTATGTTTTTTTAAGCGTTTAATGGGGATATAGAAATATGGGGGTAATTTTAAAAAGTTAAGGGTCTATCGTAGCAATCAGATATACTTCTATTGTCAGCTTCTGTTTCCTGAATCGTTTGTCCATACAGCAACAACACATATGTGAACACACCACTTTTTAAACATCGGCGGGATGCGAACCACTTGAGTTGTACTCCTTCACGCTACCACATGTGTCACGGAGACTGTTGTCACAAATGTCAGTTTTCTTAGTCACCGTTAACTCCACCGGATTGGTTTATGTGTACAGTTTAATATTGTACCGCGTTCGTTTAAGTCCTGGTGGATATGCGTTATGCATGTCCCTGTGAAACTGATTTGCATCTAATTTCCATATGCATTGTGCATGTTATCCATATTTGACTTCATGCATAATGGTATGCACTTCATCTAATGGTATGCACTTCATCCAAAATTGTCTATATTCTAAACATGTTTAGATTATTAGGCTAATACACACTGATGTGCACTTTGTGGAAATTATGTTGAGAATTCTAAACATGTGTTTAGACGAAACGTGTTTAAATAGAAGACACCACATGTGTATTCCGTTTAGGATTCAAAAACATTCCTAAACATGTCTTGCATGCGTTTACATTCTAAACTCATCTAGGTGTATTTGTTTTCATTGTGTGTGAAGATGTATTTGTTTTCATTTTGTTTGTAGGTGCATTTGTTTCCCTTTTGTGTTTTGGTGTATTTGTTTCATTTTGTTTGTAAGTGTATTTGTTTTCATTGTGTGTGCAGGCGTATTTGTTTTCCTTTTGTATGTAAGTCTATTTGTTTTCATTTTGTGTGAAGATGTATTTGTTTCATTTTGTTTGTAGGTGTATTTGCTTTCCTTTTGTTTGTAGGTGCATTTGCTTTCCTTTTGTGTTTAGGTGTATTTGTTTCCTTTTGTATGTAAGTGTATTTGTTTTCACTTTGTGTGTAGGTGCATTTGTTCCCATGTGTGTTCTTTATATCCATCAATTTTAAATGATAAAATATACAGCAAATGGCCGGGGCCAAAAGAACCGTTCGTTATATCCGACAGTTCGTTATGAGCGTGTTCGTTATTACCATACTTTACTGTATTTGTTTTCCTTGTTTGTGAAAGTGTATTTGTTTTCTTTTTATGTGTAGATGTCTTTCTTTCTTTTCTGGTTAAGAAGGAGTTTAACGAAATATGTACATGAAAATAATATCTATAGAGTTTAAACTTGGTGTTTCTGTGTGGGATGACATTGATACAAGATTTCCTGTTGTCACATTGCATGCTGTCAGGTATTGATTTAAACAGACAGTGTACACATCGATGAGGACTGATAACCACGAGCCGAGTCGTGAATGTGCACTAGTGATTCAGCTTGTATAGCATGCGTGGGTTGACTTCCACGTCACTGAAGTAGGTGTTTGCGCTGCAATATCTTCGCTTAACCTGTATAGTATGAGAAATAATTCCTTGGAAGTCTACATCAAGTGTTTGTTTGGCGGACGGCACGTTTTGCACTATTGTTGAGATTTAATATCAATTCTAACATATGGTTCGGATCTATGTATAATAATATGTTGAATGCAGACACAACAAAAGGACGGTTGTTTATTTATCTATATATAAATTCACATCCGCTGATAACACTTTTTCCTACGTCGAGGGAGGTAGACTTTTAAAAAATGCCTCGTTGCAGTTGAAATAGTTTTTCCAAATTATTATTTTTTTAGATCGCGGATGGTATCCTAAAAGCGAGTTTGACATATCTATTGCGTTTCATGATATAAGCCGTTCAATTATTTCTCGACCAGATGACGTCATAGTAATGAGCTTATCAATTATGAATATTTGTCGGGCATGCATTCGGCTTTTGTCGGAGTGCACGGGAGCGCTACGCCATTGTAGTCGAGAAACCGTGAAGAGAAACAAAAGGATATTACAAGGACAGTACATGATGACAGACTCATTTAAAATATATCCAAATGTTCTATTTGTTTTGCTCCTGTGGGCGTTTGTTGGTATGATTCTTTAATCTCCATCGTTTCTGTTATTAATGCTGATAGAAGTTCTACGGCCGTGATCAATGCCCCGGTGCAACGAGCACCGCTATACGTGCAAATAAACTGCTTGATTTTGTTAGAAGATTATATTTTCCTGGGGCCGAAATTGATCCTTCGAGGGTTGATGGCCTTTTATGTACCTTAAGAAAAGAAGGAGGAGGTGGGAGGGGTGAGGGGGTGGGGGGATGAGACGCGCGCATGTAGTGTATGGTAACCTCTGCTCTCTGCACCGCAGTAACCCTGCTCGACACACAACGCACTTAAGCTGACACCAGTATATTTAACACACACTGCACCGCTGATGATACAGACTCGACGGCAATTATTCAGCAATTACTAGATGCGCGACATCCATAACACTGCAAAACAAACTTATACATAGCTATTACCGATAAATTTGCATGTAAAACATCAAACTAAAGATAAACGATCATATAATATGATTGGTCCTTTTCTGGTAGCCCGGTCCTTATCTCTGGCCGGTGGAGCGGTTTAAACTTTAATTTATGCGTTTTTATCTGTAATTGTAGGCTGCTCTATGCATCTATTAGTCTTCTTGCTACATATGAGCTATTACAAAGGTCCGCTATTGTGCGAGTAAGGTTGTTGGAAGGCAGATGTCTGATCGTCATGGTTCGCACTTGACTGACTGAGCAACTCGTGTCACGCAGTGCTTTGCGGGAGCGGTTATATTCCGAGTTGTCTCCCCTCAGAGCAATTTCCTGCAGGTGGCGAGAAAATCAACTATGGCTGCGCCCATGAACAACATGCGGATGAGCCTCGAAGATTTGATTATACGCCTTTACGATGTACAAGCTGTAAAATTTGGAACGTTCAAATTGAAGAGCGGTATCGAATCTCCCGTTTACATCGATTTGCGGGTGATTGTGTCCTATCCAGAAATCCTGGTAAGGTTTTGAATTGGACCCCTATCCGAGCTTGTCTCGCCTTCGGGTCAATCGAATGTTTGCGATTCGTTTCCATTGCAGGGGTGCATTAAGTTGCATTTTCAAATAATATTTATTTTTCTTACATCTACAATTGTTAATGCATTGCTTAATAGTTTCCTGTTTGACAACTGATTTGTTTAAGCTCTGTTTCATGCCTAACCAAACAAAGAAGTCCGAGTTGGTTGTTCTCAGAATGAGACTGGGGGCACCGGGTGCAAATGCTGAGCGCAATCATCTAGAACATGTCTTTTTCCTGTTTTAACACCAGGGAATTATGTTTTTAGCGGAGTCTTTTGTGTTTGATTTGTATTTTACGACAAGTGTTAGTGACGGTCAGAGAAAATTGTAAAACGATTTGTTCATTTTCAGTGCCATCGCTTGTGTAAACACTTGTGTAAAGCCAGTCTCCATTTTGCTTTAGCCTCAAACATGTCAAACAAACACAGTTGGGACCTCGGAGGCAAAGACTGTTGTCACTAATAACGTTTTTACCAGTGACACGTATGATGAGCGATTTTTTCTGATTTGTGTTTCGTGAATACTTTGAATACTTCCTTATAGTTTTGTTTTTGTGCAGCCATTTCAATTATTTAAATTTCTATGCAATGCTTTTTACCTCATTTCAATTCACATGTTTGTTTATACAAAGTACTTATCTGAAATAACATCTCATTAGAAAAAAACGTCCTTTTAATGATATTTAGGTCTGATTATTTTTGTTTTTTGAGTACATACATTGGCTTGACTTCAGTGGGAATGTATCACTGTTTTGTTTTTGTATGCCCAAGTGATAGGATTTCTTTCAGTTTTCCTAGTTACGTTTGCTGAACATTTCTATTCTTTTCATTTTTATTTCCTTGGCTGAAACTAGATATCAGTGAAGATATCACTGACTTATGATGAAATTGAGCTTCTTTAATCTTTCAATGCAACATTTCATTAAACGTAGTAAGGTGCTAGTACCTCTAACAGTAATCATGGTAATCATAAGATCAGAATCAATTAGCCAAGCAACCATTTTTCAATCAAAACAATGCTCAAATTCCAAATAACTAATCATTGGTCAAGAAGATGAGATGATAAAGTAACAGTAATACTAGTATGTCTCCTTGACCCTACAGCATAAGTTTTAAAGAACCAACTCAGGTTTAAAAGGATTTGACAAGTCTAGATTGCCTCAGCTCTTGGCCTCATATTAAGGATTCTTCTGTGCTCCATTTGGAATTTTTATTTTCTATTTTGTAGATATATATTTTTAAATAAGATAACTTTATTTCTGGGACTAAATCATGTAAATGTCATCCTACAGTAATACCAGTGTCCGTAGTGATGTAGCATGTTTGTGCGATAGTTACACACAATGTTATCAACAGACGTTACAATATTCTATGGTCTGTTTTAAGGATGTTTTATTTTTTATAGGATGGGTAATTACTCATATTTAAATCAAAATGATTTAGTCTATGAAATTTACGACACTCATGTAAGAATGCATGTATTACCCCCGCTCTAACTCGTGGAATACAATAATTCTGACAATCGTTTTGTAAAATCAGAATGACACACATGCTCATATACCTAGCTTTGATTTTGAAGGCTTGTACAGGGGAGTTACCTTATATGTGGGGTCACTCTATAGACAGCGTAGTACCATTTAAATGACAGTTGCCCAAGACCATATCTAGATGTCCTTCCATATTACATTTTGATGTTCGTCAACCCTGAGGGTGTTCTGGGGTAGAATTAGTTGTGACTTATGTTGATTGAATGGTCAGGCTCGTGTCATTGTACCCTAATGTCATCCATCAATTTCAAAGGCTGAAATGAAAATATGCAAAGCCTTCATACACAGAAACTCCATACATGATCTTGTTGGAGAAAATCTCCAAAATTACATGCTTGATCGCACAAGCTAACTCCAAAATGACACGCTTTATTGCACAACCAGACTGCACCCCCATTTGCACTCTATATACTCTTTTCTTCCAACAATGAAATGTGACAATGGCCATTTACATCACAAATTTAGTTCACTATTCACTACTGGTGAGAAAACAATGTGCGAAACATACTAATTCCACAAATGCATTTGACCCGTGAAGATTCCGGGGTAGATAAGGTCTTCAGCAACCCATACTTACCGTAATTGGCGACTATGCTTGGTGTAAAGGGTTACTAACAAGATTGGGGGGTCAGGCTCGCTGACTTGGTTGATACGTGGATCGATGCTCACGATGTCAATCACTGAATTGTCTGGTCCAGACTCGATTATTTTACAGACCGCCGTCATATAACTGGAATATTGCTGAGTGCGACGTTAAACAAACAAATAACAAAGGCATTCATTGTTCGCGTTTCTGTACTTTAATTCATTTTGTTATGAGACTTTTTTGTGTTTACTTTGAACTTCCTTCGTTCCTTTTTGCGATATTCTGTGAAAAGTTCTTTGAAGATGAATTGGTGATTTCGGTACAAGTGAACCCCAACCTGTGACCGACAATAGTGACGAAAATAAACAGGATGATCCCCATCTTGGACACATGGATTACAAGTGATTGCAAAACACAGATTAGTTTGTTTGTTTAGTATATTTTCTCCAAAAGACAATATCCCGTTGTAGTCATGAAATAGCACTACAAAGATGAAGCGACATGTCATAGACTCTGGGAATCCGTGTCATTTGCTGCCACGTTACATTACAGTATGCACATGGCTGAGTGTTTATGATACAGACAGCTGGCATACATTTATATTAATCTACTGCAGTTACATGTTGTGAGATGAGTGACTAGGTGAGAAAAATACCATTCTGGTTCATTATCACTAATTGATTGGCTACAAAGATCAATCAATGTCTATCTTTATAATGGCACAGATTGAGGGTGTGGGTGGAACTTTATAAAGCTCTTGACATACAAGGAATCCATACTGGTATTATATGTACAACACAGGTCTCCCCACAACTAATGAAACAATCGCATATATCCTGTGCCCGGGTGGTGGTAATATCCAATCAGCTTGCAGGCCTAGCCGGTCGTGCTAATGAAGCCACGCCTCCCGTTAGCGCTTTTAAAATTCTTTTGGTTGTGACAAATAGACAACAAACTTTGTACTTTTAAAGAAGGGCAACAGTACTAACTTTACGTTTTCACACTTTTCTCCTCGGTCATCATATTGTACATCATAGCTACAAAATGATGTAAGAAAAATGTGTTACTATTTTCATACTTGCACTAAGGTGAAATGTATTATTTAGTATCTGTGTTGGTATGATCAGAGAACAAATAGTGTGAAAGTAACATCAGCAGATTTACCAACATGTGCCATGTGCCCATTTCCTCTACTTGCCATGGCCAGTTTATGTCTGAGTGTGATATGATCATGCTGATAGTGTTCCAGTCGGTGCTGAAAACATTTGAGTCTACCTGCCCAAATTTGGCTCTAAGTATACTTTAGTTTAGTGTTTTGGTATTTGATGAGCTGATGTTACTAATACTAACCCAAACATAATCTTACTAGACTCATGCTCAAGACTAGTAGCTGAAACTTGAACAGATCATCCCAGAACATTCATTACCCTTGATTTTGCACTTCTGTACTCTGTAGAAACAGGCCACTTTAAAAGTTAATCTTACAACCAGGTGCAGGGTGGCCAGTGGTCTAAGATGCCACAATTCTCTGTGCAGAGTTGCGTCCTTTACCAATACCAGGATTTACTTTAATAGTGGGTTCTAATCCCCGATTTTCCCTGGCTATGAGCATGGTGAGAACTGGTTTGTTGGCACCTTACCATGCTCAGGAGTTATATAAGACTTCTTTGATAGAACAGTATCACCTTCCTCTTTCTTCCCACACTATGCCAACATGACATGACATCACTGATGTGCTCTTTTGGTATATGATACTGATGTTTCTTCTTTCATGTACTAGATAGAATGAGTGAGTGAGTTGGGTTTAACGCCGCTTTTAACAGTATTTCAGTCATATCACGGCGTGTCAGCTTAATGTGGGAGGAAAGCCCGAAGTGATGCAGGTCTCAGACGTTGACAACTTCGGTGAAACCCATGTGCACGGGTATGGTGCTGACAAACCTAGAAACATAATCGGGCCAAATGGGAATCGAACCCACAGTCATAGGTTTCTGGCATGCCCAAGGGACACTACTCTGCACAGCGAATCGCGGCGCCTTAAATGACTGGGCCACCTGTGCTCCCTAGATGGAATGATGACTTTATTTAGCTTACAGAACCTATCAGTAAAACAAATTCCAGACATGTTGACATCCCATGTTGCAAGTATTAAAACAATACTTAACAAGTGTTGGAATGGTTTTGGGTCATTTGGGGATTCTGATAGAAAGTTAAACACAAAACCGCATGCTTCAGAGAACTCTGTACTCACTGAGGCCAATCTTTACCATTCCCCTAACAATAGAAACAGTTTCAGTGGTATTACACTTGTAATTCACTCAACATGTAATTCCCTGAAGACTTACTGGTAATGATTGCCAGAAAATCAGTTTTCAAACAGATTATATCATGTCTCTAGATTTCTGAGATATTTTTCTGATGAAATTTCATGTTTTAATAGTAATTTGTTATTTTGTTAAAAGTATTCACTGTTTAGTGTATAAGAATGGTTCTGGGTTTGTTCGTTTGGTTAAAATCTGAGTTTATTAACAGGAAGGTACAAAAATCTCTTTAAATGACATGAAAATGTACAATTAACAATGACACTAGAGTTTTCTAAACATCTTATAAGTGAAAGCGTAAATATTCTCTTTCTTTCTGTTTTTAACCTTTTCAAGGCCAGAAAGTAATTGGATCTTGTCAGATTAGGGAAATATTTCTTAATGTGCAGGTTTTAGTTTCTATGGGAACTAATATCTTTTTCATATCTGACCAACGAGAATGATGATGATATGGCCGTGAATATGTACTCACTTTGATATATGTTTTCCTGACAGTTGAGTGAGTTTATGGTGTGAGTATACACATGACAACTCCTGACAGGTAGCTGTGTTATATGTGGTTGTCAGATTAGACCCCTACCACACCAGTTCATCAGTGATAAATCCGGGGCATTCAGAGTGGTTGAATTTTTATACAGTGACTAATTCTTGAATGATTGTTATCCGAAATATCTTAAAGATTATTTTAGAATTAGGTAGTAATATAGAAGAACAGCTTATCAAAAGTTAAAAATGTAAGAAAATGTCCTATGCTATTTGTCTGGAGGAAAATCACTGACTGTACTCATGGAACAGATACAATCATTTGTTTTCCTCAGCATTTGTCTAAATGATGATAAAAAGGGACTGAATATAAAAACTATGACATTTCCCCCTGCACATAAGCCAACTTTACCACCATGAACACTGGGTTCAGCCTTTCCTCCCAGATGAAGCTGACACGCTGTGACATGACTAGAATACTTTTACAAGCAGCGTTATACCCGACTCACTCACTCACTCAAATGAGTAGACGATTATCTCTTAGTCTTCCTGCAGAATGTTGTCTGTGTTCTGTGATGAGTAGAATGTTATCTAGATTTCAGGGCTTAATTTCAGGAACTTGATTTAACTTGCACAAAGTGAATGTTTACATGTAAAACCTAGTTGCACCAGACAAAACCAGGTTGCACGCTGTGGCCATAAATTTATCAAAGTTGAAACGTACACATGGTACATCTTCCTGAGGCAAGGGAGTTAACTGACCATAAAAGTCCAGTTTCCACGCTTGCCGACTAGACTGGAATTAAGGAGTTAAATGTTGGCTGGACTAACAAGTCTGTGCATTGTCAAATCAAACTTGCTTAACAAAATTGACATCCAGTCAACAGATATTTTCTAAATTTTACATGTTTTTATCAAGGTGGTCACATGATTTGCGAAGTAAGACCCGTTTTATCACAATATTGATTTTGATTATCGATCAGATCGTATTGACTGGGTGCCATCATTTTGTTTTTAGCAAATGTAAGTGATATGAGGTGGAATCTGATTGGTCTGTAGATATTGGTCTTACATAACTCGTAATAGCCACTTATGGCGCTAGTAAGCTAATTTGTATTGAATGTGTTCAAAGATCGATGGTGTGTGGACATGTTAGGTTAGACACAAATTTGAATATTTTTGACATGCACTTGGTGCATGCAGACATAAATATAAGGTTGCATTTTTCAACAATAGGTTGCAATGGTGCATGTTGTATTTAGCTATATGAAGCCCTGGGACATGATTGTTTATGCTACAGGTACGAGTGTCGGAATACCTGTGGGATGCCAGTCAGAACTGTCAGAACAACTTCAAGTCCCTGTGCGGAGTGCCATACACAGCTTTGCCGCTCGCAACAGTAAGTCTTGCATGGCTCCGGGGAAATGCTTTATCACTGTATGTACAGATGAAAATGCACGATATGGTGGGGGATAATTTTGAAAACGTATCAAATATGCATCACAACATACATCATGTACATGTGCGGTCTAACATTCATTTATAGACGTTTTTCAAAATTTATCTTCTGAATTCAAGCAGCGTATTTTCTTGAGTATGGTTAACACTTTTTTCCAAAAAACACATCTGTGTAAAGGGATTGCATATTATTCACACGATAATGAGTTTTGATGTTTTTTCCCCCAACGCAAAGATCTTACCGTGAGCACGTATCACCGGAAATACCATGTCAACAAATCCATAGTGAAGTCTGCACATTAATCATTTATTACACAGTCTGGTTACAAAAAGTATTCATTGCATATCTGGACTTTTTTACTACTTTTGCTCAAAATTTACTACTTTTTTCAAAAATTTGAACTATGGATACATGGATACATATGTCATAAATGCCAAACTTTGACTGATTAAAAGTCATGTTCATTGTAGTTTGACTGTTATATGTTAATATCGAGTCAATTGGGGAGCCTCGGCGCTAACTGGTTATATTGTTCCATGCCTAAAAAGTATCCGGCAATAACGATCAGCTGTACCGAAGTTATGCTTATGGTTATTATTAAAAGTATTGTCTGATTGCTGTTTCTCGCTCAGTTTGCGAGAAAATACACACAGTAATCTTAATCTCTGCATAAAAAACAATGCCTAGTAAAATACATTTTAATCGGTTAATCATCATGTCTAGATATGCTTGTGTTTTATCTCAAAGTTCAAATTTGTATTGACCAAGTTTGTTATTACCTGTTTGTTTACCTGACTTTACTGAAGGGATACCATGTGAAACAATTCTGCTCATAATACTTTACCCCGCCTATTTACACGAGAGTAGCAATCTAAATACATTTAATTGCATTCAGTACTCTAAGTGTACTTTTTAGTTTTGCCAGTACTCCTATATTAAAATAATAAGGAGTACATACTCCTGATGCTGAAAAATAATCTGGTCTTGTACAGAGAGGACTTGTGTGTTTTTCTTATGGAGAGTGTCAACCAGTGTTGAGCCTTAAGGCCTAATTCTTATTATCCAGCCATGGTTCATGTTATTCAAATCAAATAAAATGACACATTCCATTTATCAGACAAAGGAACGGGGGTTCTAGGTCATCTAAGACACCATAATTGTTCTGTACAAAGTTGCATCTCCTATCTGTGCCAGGGTCCTCATATGGCTACTAAAATTGTGTGTTTTGTGCAGTGGAAACAGGGGAACTGAACCTTGCGCACTGACTTTCGATGAGTACCTGACTGGCTGACTGTTTCCAGGACTGGCTGACTGTTTCCAGGACTACCTGACTGTTTCCAGGACTTGCTGACTGTTTCTAGGACTGGCTGACTGTTTCCAGGAATATCTGACTGTTTCTAGGACTACCTGACTGTTTCTAGGACTGGCTGACTGTTTCTAAGAATATCTGACTGTTTCCAGGACTACCTGACTGTTTCTAGGACTTGCTGACTGTTTGCAGGAATATCTGACTGTTTCCAGGGCTACCTGACTGTTTCTAGGACATGCTGACTGTTTCCAGGACTTGCTGACTGTTTCCAGGACTTGCTGACTGTTTCAAGGACTGGCTGACTGTTTCCAGGAATATCTGACTGTTTCTAGGACTACCTGACTGTTTCTAGGACTGGCTGACTGTTTCTGGAAATATCTGACTGTTTCCAGGACTACCTGACTGTTTCCAGGACTTGCTGACTGTTTCTAGGACTGGCTGACTGTTTCCAGGGCTACCTGACCGTTTCTAGGACTTGCTGACTGTTTCCAGGACTAGCTGACTGTTTCTAGGATTATCTGACTGTTTCCAGGACTTGCTGACTGTTTCCAGGACTGGCTGACTGTTTCTAGAATTATCAGACTGTTTCTAGGACTGGCTGACTGTTTCTAAGACTGGTTGACTGTTTCCAGGACTTGCTTACTGTTTCCAGGACTTGCTGACTGTCTCTAGGACTTGCTGAATGTTTCTAGGACTTGCTGACAGTTTCTAGGACTTGCTGACTGTTTCTAGAATTATCTGACTGTTTCTAGGACTGGCTGACTGTTTCTAGGACTTGCTGACTGTTTCTAGGACTGGCTGACTGTTTCTAGGATTACCTGACTGTTTCTAGGATTACCTGACTGTTTCTAGGATTACCCGACTGTTCCTAGGATTAACTGACTGTTTCTAGGACTGGCTGACTGTTTCTAGGATTATCTGTTTCCAGGAATATCTGACTGTTTACAGGACTGGTTGACACTTCTTTTTTACTCTGGTTCTTGAAAGAGCCACGTAGTTTAAGAAGCATTACACTAGCATATCTTTTCAGTGTATTGCAACAAAGCATCACATGCCCATGCTGATACGCAGAAAGGAAGCAAAGGATTATGGGACCAAGCGTATGATAGAAGGTCATTATGAGCCAGGCGAGCGCTGTCTGGTTGTCGAGGATGTTGTCACCAGTGGATCCAGTGTTCTGGAAACAGCACAGGTAGGGTAAAATTGGTTTGGGATGAATCAACACAAGAACAAATTTAATGCCCAGCTTGTTCTGACCTTGATCTTCATTCAGATGTTACTGGGCAAGTCAGGAACTCATGGCAGGGGGTCACGTGACTCAAAAGTCCTGCATGTTTAGTGTCATTTTCATCTAAAACATTATATTTTACAATGAGTGATATTTTACGTAACAAGGGGTAAACATCTTAGACATGCATTACTTCAGGCTTTCTTTCTGCCATCATCAGTGTTCCCACTTGCTTTTGAAACTCTAAAATTTACCAGTGCCCCCTAATTTATGTCAGTTCCAACTTTCAACAAATAAAAAACTGGTTTTAATTTTTTCAACATCATGTTCAATGCAATGACATCATCTCTGAAGTAACTTAGTTAGATCTGCAAGTCATTCACACGAAGTTCAGTCACAGTTTTCTCTCTCTATTTTTGAATATTTTGAGCCTAAGTCGCTATAAATAAATATTTAACCGCGAAATGGTATTTCCTTGTACAAAACCTAACCTTATTTTAAAACATAACTTATATGAATATCTCAGTTTTTTTCAACAACAAAGATTCATAAGGTACTGGTACTTTATTTGTCGGTCCACATGGACTGGCAGTCACATGAATTACCAGTCCTGGCCTAATTTTACCGGTAAAAATCTGGTAATTTCCGGTAAACGGGAACACTGATCATATGACTGTAATACTTTTCAAAGCAGGAGCAAAGCCAATATGCTCACATTATGATGTGTTCCAGTCGACAGAATGTTTGTGGTGGTGACCATGCTCTTGTATTTCTAACTCTTCAAGGATATGGCTGAAGTACCTTTCCTGGTTGAACATGTTGCAGTATTTCCTAGCAATATCTTAATGGCTAAAAGCCATGCATGGTTCTCTAAACTGTGAAACTCCTCCAGTTTTCATAGGATATGTAATTTCTGACCTGGTGTCCTCACTGAAGAATGTATCTTCTTGAATTTGTCTTTTCCATTTTGTTTGAAGTCACGAGAATAGGCCCTGTGCTCTACTGCTTGTCGTAATGTGTGTAACCATAGTAACCTGTGAATGACTTGCTTCCAGGCCTTGAAGACAGCTGACATTGATGTGCGTGATGCCGTGGTGTTGCTGGACAGAGAGCAGGGTGGGGCCCAGATGTTGAAGAGCGAGGGAATACACCTGCACAGGTAGGAGTCCTTCACTGATTGGTTCGATCCCCGGCCGCATCATACCAAAAGACGTGAAAAGATGGTACTTATTGTTTCCCTGTCTGGCACTCAGCATTTAAGGGCTAAAACAAGGCACCATATATTTACTAAGGAGTTTGTAGACGACATCCGTGGTCTTGTGGTAGAGCCCGGAGCGCGGAAAGTTCCGGGTTCGATCCCGGGCGCGTCTTACCAAAAGATTTAGCATTAAGGGGCTAAAACAAAGACTGGTCGGCTCGGAGTCAGTATACTGTGTCTGAGTGGGGTATTCATGTTAAACTGCGGCATGGTATCTCAGTGTGCTAGCACTATAAATCGGCAGCAGTCATGACTAGTACAAGCAGCCACACACACGTGCATGCACAGCGCTATATAACTGCAATAATCTTGGACGCGACATTAAACCCAATTTCACCTCCCCTCGCATGCATGGTCTTGTAAACTACACTTCAACCTTGTGGTAGCATGAGTATAAAGCTCAACTTAGTCTTTATGTGCAATTATATAAATTTACATTTTGGAAAAGTCCCAACATGTCGTACTTGGATGTTAGCCTCCTAGGTGCAGTTTATTTAAAAATGATTACAGGATTTGATATGAAAATAGTCATATTACATCCGATAATGTCATAATATACATACAAGTGGCTCAAGATGTAAGACGGTGCTGTCTGTGTTTCCAGCGTGTGCACGTTGTCGAAGATGTTGGATGTGCTGCAGACCTCGGAGAGACTCTCAGGGCCTGATATTGAGAGAGTCCGGGAATTCATTGCTGAGAACAAGTTCAATGCAATGAGTGGCATTAAGAGGAATGGATCTGGCGACACACACTGTTCGCACAAGAAGGCAAAGAAGGTCTGCTTTCAGCTTTTCTATCGTGAATCCAATAGAGAGATTTTGTAGACATTGAAAAGTAAGGTTGATGCCTGTAGTTTGGATGAGGAATATTAGATGCCCATGAGTACCCTGGGTTGGAACAGGTCCTCAGCACTCGATTGATTGTCATCGAATCCTGTCGGTGTGGCTAGTCTAGACTATTTACAGGCAGCTGTCATATAGTTGGAATAGTGGTGACTGCAGCATTTAACGCCCTTAAATCCATCACTAGTCTGTTGGACTGTTACTGATAATATTCACAGTATGAGGGGTATAAGTTTCAGAAAGAAATCTCTAACTTGTCAGGTCTGTTAAGTTGCCATGTGGTTTGTGTGTGTATGATCAGTAGGTATTGTATTGTGATGCTCCTCAATAATACGTCTATATCACCATGGGCTGAATTAAGTGCTAGTGTCAGAGCAAGACAGACAGTGGTTGACAGTGGTTGACAGCATGAGCACCAGAGTGGTACTCTGACTCACAGACACCAGGCCACACGTTGTAAAGACTCTCACTGATGCTTTCTTCAACTAAACATTGTGAAATATGTTGGAGGCCCTGGACTGTTTATGGATAGGGATGTCACGATACAGGTGTCACACAATTGAAGAATAGAGTTGATAGACTCGCTTATAATGGTAAAGAAGGACAACTGACTAATACCCATCGACATGGCACTGAGTCAAGTCAATTATTTGGTATGAGAAAATAAGAAACAAAGTTTACATAGGGTATTATGTCAGGCAGCAAGGAAAAGCTGGTCACTCTTGTTATCAGGCCGGTGTCATATCCGAATGACGACCAAGAAGAGTATGACGAATTGAAATAGTTTGTATTTGGTTATTCATGTCGATGTGAGATCAACGTGGACAATTGATATAGGGTTAAATGTGAATCGAAGCCAAATTAAGTGTATTGGGTGTCATCGTGCAAAGTTTGCCGACAGTGTACAGGTGAATCACAACATGACTAGTTATGGCTGCATTGTGTATGATCTGTTTTAACGTCTTCTTCCAAGCTATCAGTGAGGTATTGTTTAAGGCAGCCCCAGTCTGTGTTGTCTGTCTAGTGGCTGACACTGATGTGTATTGCAGGTTCACAACTACGCAGACAGGGCATCGCTGTGCACCAACCCCATCAGCAAGCAGCTGCTCCAGATCATGGAGGCTAAGAAAAGCAACCTGGCTGTGTCCGCCGACCTCACCAGCTGTGGCGAAGTTCTGGAGGTGAGTCCTGGGGTCATGTGTGGCCGTGACGTGTTGAAATGGGTCACATGACAGGTGACATGTGAAGATATGTTTAAATAGGTCATGTGACAGGTGACATGGGAACATTTGTTGAAATAGGCACATGACAGGTGGCATTTGTAAAATAATAATACGACCATTTGATGAACATTATGAATTGGGTAACCTATCACACATGTGACATAATCTTTTATGAGCAGAAGTATTTGCAGCATTGAATAACTTACCTCAACATTACCACAACTGGCAATGGCCATTACCCCAATTCTCATGAATGATGAAGTTAGCATCATCTGATCTGTACAGCAGTTTGCAGTCAGTAGCTGTTCTTCACCCACTGGTCAGAGAACCAAGATATTTTTGTGTGAGTAAGGTTGAGAATGTTGCTTGTTGCCTCCAGCTGGTGAACCGTGTGGGGCCGCACGTGTGCCTTGTCAAGACCCATGTAGACATTCTGGAGGACTTCACCCCTGAGTTTACCAAGAGACTGACAGAGCTAGCACAGAAACACAACTTCCTCATCTTTGAGGACAGGTAGGGACTGTTTCCTGTTGTCAACATCTACAGCCATTGGGATAATCAAGATCTATATTGTAATAAAACGGGTCTTACCTTGAGAAGTGCATTCAAATTACTCGAGCACCTGGATTAAGAACATGAAAAGATTTAGGAAATTTCTGTCGATGCCCAGTTGATTGTACACATACGTTGCAATTCCTGCAGTCGACCAAAATCTGCATGTAGAAATGTCTAGATTAATAAGTGATTTTGATTGTAATATGTATAGACTTGTTAGTCCAGCCAAAATGACACTCCGGAATTCCAGCCTTTTTCGGCAAGGGTGGAAACTTGTCTTTTATAGTCAGTTAACTCCCTTGCCTCGGGAAGATGATTGTGACATAGTGAGGATCAACATGGGTCAGTGTTAATACATGGGGGTAACCATCATCTTGGCACTACTGCTGTCATTGGTCAGTGATAATATATGGGAGTAACCATCATCTTGGCACTACTGCTGTCATTGGTCAGTGATAATATATGGGAGTAACCATCATCTTGGCACTACTGCTGTCATTGGTCAGTGATAATATATGGGAGTTACCATCATCTTAGCGCTACAACCGTCACTGGTCAATGTTAAAGTTCCCACTAATCTTATCACTAAAGGCACCATACATTTACTAAGGAGTTTGTAGACCACCTCCGTGGTCTTGTGGTAGAGCCCGGAGCGCGGAAAGTCCGGGGTTCGATCCCCGGCCGCGTCATACCAAAAGATTTAGCATTAAGGGTCTAAAACAAGGACTGGTCGGCTCGGAGTCAGTATACTGTGTCTGTGTGGGGTATTCATGTTAAACTGCGGCATGGTATCTCAGTGGGCTAGCACTATAAATCGGCATCAGTCGTGACTAGTACAATCAGCCACACACACACATTTGCATGCATGTCGCTATATAAGTGCAATAATCTTGGGACGCAACGTTAAACCCAATCCCCCCCCTCCCCCCAATGCTGAACTCAACAGATGATTCCACTTTCCCCATGTTTTCAGACCTTCCTTTCAGGTAGTTCTTAATGTCTTACATAACCAGTATGCTTGAGCAGCAGTTTCTGTTGTGTTTGCAGGAAGTTTGCTGACATTGGCAGCACAGTATTGAGCCAGTACACCGGAGGCATGTACCGCATTGCCGACTGGGCCAACATCACTAACGCCCACTCGGTGCCAGGGGAGGGGGTCATACAGGGACTCAAACAGGTCAGCATCTCAACACTTCCCTTGTTGCACCCTCAGTGTATCTTCATCAGTCTTGGAAGTCGTGGTTGTAGCTGTTGCAGCATTCTTTGTGATGAGCTTCACGGTCTTCCAAATGATTTTACTTTTGAAAGATGAGATTAAAGTGGCATACAAAGCAGTGTTCATCGGGATACACATCATTCTACCTCCAGGGCTCATACTGGTCATGGAGTCTTGGATGGGCATAGATCTCATTTTGAGTTGCCCAGGCCTTGAATAGCTTTGGAAGATGGTAAATTGTTATGAAGTCATAGACAAATCATTGCTCTGTTTAATCAAGTAATTTTTGGCAAATGAACGCTTTGACCATTGTTGACCAATGTGAAGTGATGTTAATTGGTGATGTTAACAGTTTGTGACTTTGTTCGTGATTATTGTTGTGATTTTTATTGATGTAGTATCATGGAAAACTGGCATAATACCCAGAAAAACTCATGGACATTTGTGAGGCTAATAGTGTATGAACCATGTACCGCTGTAGGTCAATGTCCTCACATACTGACTAATTGATGTTTCAGGCTGGACTTAGCAAGAACAGAGCTTGTGTCTTAATTGCAGAGATGAGCTCAACAGGAAATCTAGCAAAGGGAGACTACTCTTCAGGTACCAGCTGCAGATAACTCTTACAATGTGTCAGCTAGTTGGTTCGGTGCGGGCAGGTAACATTGCCTAGCAGTTGTACATGTTTGACTGAGTACAAGTTAGTCCATTGTCGCCCATGGATTGTGTGCAGTGTGGGACCTAAGCATGTAAGTCACGGGGTCCTGGTCATTACCCTAATGTAAAAGATTTAGGGTTCCTTAGATACTGAAGTAACCCTCAAGGATGCAGAATGCAGGATGCACCTGAGTGTCATGCTCTGGTGTGTACATGTCTCATGTTGTTTCTTTGCTTACAGCGACTGTGAAGATGGCGGAGGAGCACAGTGATTTTGTCATTGGGTTTATTTGTCAGTCTCGTCTCACATCCGACCCAAGCCTTCTACACATGACGCCAGGTAATGGAACATTTCCTATTTACTGAAATTATAGTAACTATAACAGTGCAAGAGTAATCGCTATTGATATGCTGCCATCATGTTGCTTAATGTTTGGAGTGTGATGTTAAACTAAAGAAGCACCATGTAATGTTGATGTGATGTTCTGCAGGTGTGCAGTTAACGGAAGGCCAGGACAGTCTGGGCCAGAACTACATCACCCCCACAGAGGTGATCACCAACCGCCAGTCGGACATCATCATTGTAGGGCGTGGCATCACCAAGGCAACGGACCCAGCAGAGGCTGCACGGCAGTACCAAGAGGCGGGATATCGCGCCTATCTTGCACAGTTTGAATGAGGGTCAGGAAGCACACATAGGATAAATACATCGAGGGAGGCCACTGCAGACACCAGCTGCAGTGGGAGGGGATGGAACCACTTTTGTCAGGCATACTTGTATTTCTTTTCCACTGACAAGTTCACGTCCTACATTTCATATTGAGGTGATTATTAACCCATTATCATCCCAGCAGCCTTCATGTGACTTGTCAGGGGTGTATCTAGACAGAATGTGTAAGGTAGGTTTGGCGAAGAGACAGACAACTACAGCAGAAACCAAAGCCAATCTTGTATGCATCATCGTGGGTGTTTGTGCTGCTGCTGCTGCTGCTGCTTCCATTGTGACAACATGGCAGGAACTACACCCTCTGCCACCGGTGACCCTCGGCTTCAGCACAGCCATCTTACTGCGTCTTCTGGGGTAACAACACTGGGGTCGATACGACATCTTTGCCGCACAAGGTGCTTGTTCACTTCATCTCTGCTGCATAACAAATTTGAATACACAGTGATCACGTCACATAATGAATTCCTCTTGGCATTTGAGCAGGCAGCTGGAGAAGAGGTAAGCCCTTGTACATCAATGTGTCATATCAAAGATACCTTCGTGTCGTTACATCCTAGGCGATACCACCACCACTTGTTGACTCTGTCATTTTGCTATCAATACCCAGATATGACTATTGTTGCTGTGTTGAAAATGTCACTGTCTGACAAAGTTTAGTGTTTTTTGAATGTAATTGTCCTGATTGAATTTCTACATCAATAGTTTTTGTACAAGTGAGAATTGTTTCTCTGAAAGCTATTGGATGTTGGTGTGTTTGATTTCACAGATCTGATATGTTTTAGTGAATAGAGTTCACCAAAAGTTCTTCTTCTCACATGTCTTATACTAAATAAAGGAATCCATCGGTGGATATAGACAATGCTCCTGTTTAATTGCCACTAAATTACCCCTAGTGTTAACAGTACAGTGTTTTACATGCTTGAAGCAGCTCTCCTTTACACATTTGTCCTTAAAACAATTATGGTTAGTTTTTTTCGCAACTACTGTAAATCTGAAAAGTACTTCAAAACTGCGATTGACACACACTCATGATAGTTTCATAATGCAGGGTAACCAAACAAAAAACATGGAGGTCCATTTCATTCACATCGTCAACCAGCCAGTACATTACTAAATAAATACTCCCTCATCCTGTTTCCTTAGTTACGCATTGTCACCAGTGTCAAGAGTCAGGAGAGTTCTCCAACCTGCCACATCTCAATTAGCTCAGATATCGCCGAGTAGTCCAGAGATACGCAAGCCTACTGTTAGATGAACATGCTCCTCCAACCTGCCTGTCAACTCTTACCCATGCATCTATAGTTTATAAAAACACTGAGGTACACTTTCATCACACGGTTTCCTACACGTAAAAAATAACACGTGTAAATGTATATTTGATCTTTGGTCTCATCAACAGGGTGTCGCGAAACATTTCAAACACAGTTAAGGCTTTTGTTGGCCACTAGCAATAATTTTATGGCGCAAGAATTTCCAGATTTACAGTATTCATTTGCCAGGAAGCTAACCAGCAATATATTTCCAGATACAGTGAGTACATTCCTGTTGTAGGCAGCTCGGTGATTCCGTATTGTTAATTCCTCATAGCACTGTTGGTAGTTGTCACTGTCTCACTTGAACTTCCAAACTAATATATTTCCATTGACTGGGTTTATTGAAACCAGTTTATCTACCGAAACAAGGGGAATTCTTTTGTTCCATGCTTAAATCCTTTCTCCACAACCAAAGATGAGATTATTTAGATGTGCATCGTTAAAAGTTTTTTCGTGAGTCGTATGCCTCAATTACAGCAGTGCGTGATGGTATTACACTACAGAATGTATTCACCTGTTAGACTATTCCCAGTATACTATAGAGAACAAGAGCTGTGTGAGTGTCTGCCAGACAGGTGTGAAAGTGTCCAAGTTATCAGCCAAAGGAACACATCACCTCAACAATTCATCCGAAGGCCATCGTCCCGGGCCTCAAGAATACTACCAAAGTCCACAGCCGAAGACAAACTACCATGTTACATTCTGGAAAGTGCTCTTAATGGTCAACAAATGTTACTTCAAGTGAGACCCTTGGAGTGGAAGAGACACTAGGTTCTGTAAAATTAGGAGTCTCTGAAACCTTAGTCATGAAGTTCAGGTTATCCCCAAATTTATGACTTAAGAAAAGTGTATTTGACAGTGCAGGTCCTTGTAATGATGTAGTACTGACAACTAACAAAGCCTTGTTTTGCTGGACGATGTAGTGTAGTCAGTCTCTTCCTGAAGCATGTGGAACTTGAACATGTTGACAGTTTATACCAGGTCTCTTGTTCCAGGTAGGGAGGAATATACAACTGTTCCTAGTTGGCAGGAAATGCTTAATGTCTAATAATAGTAAAGAAAGTTTCCTGGCTGCACACAGCAAGAAGTGAACAACCAACTAAGAAAGCTTTAGTCCCACAAGTGTCTTAGAGTTGAGATGACTGCCGAAGGTCTCGTGGTCTCTGCTCCCTGGATGTTAAAAGTCCCCCCGGCCTCTACTTTAGCAAACCAAGGACCAATTCAGAATAACAACCATTAACTCAACCTGCTGCTGTACTGTGTCACAGATGATCTATGAGCAGGGTAGTTAAGTAACTGTTGAACAAACTGTTGAAAAAAACTGTTGAACAGATGCCAGCCTGCTTTCTAGGATGATACAACAACTCATCACTCCCTCCCTCCCTTCCTCCCTCCCTCCCTCCCTCCGATATATATCAATGATCAAATTATTCTATATTTTAATTTTAAGCTCAGACTGTTCTAGTTGAATGTAGAAAGAGATAGATTTGTGATGTTATGACTTTCCGTCACAGGATTGAACCGTGACCATGGGTCGGATTGATCTAGGTCAAGGTCAGCCATGTTGTTAACCTTGAGTCTGCTGTGGCTGAAGGTCAAGGACATGCTTGTTATATTGTGGATGTTGAATGTTCTGTGGATGATAGCGGCTGTGTTCAGAGTAAGTTCACTGGTCCACACTTGACTACTTAATCACAATACACTAATTTCAGTACACACTTTAAGCATATTTCAATGTTTTCAATATGAAACAGGTAACTTCTTTCAATCAGTCCTACTATTATCTTATGTACCACTGCACACTAACCTAGTCCTTCTCAAACTAAAGTGTACTGTTAGCTGTTTGTCATTATTAAATTTGTTTTAGATAAAATCACTTTGAAACAAATGAGAACATTAAACATTCTCAAACCCTTAATGCAGGAAACATGAAATCTATGTCTGTTCTAGTCTTATCCCTGTTCTCCATGAGCTTGTTCAGGGCCAGCAGAGAGACAAGACCACTTCGACCAAGCATTTGAAATGTTAACAAGGAACGAGTGCTATTTGTCATGTTCACAGTTACCAAATTGTTAAAGAAAAGGTAATTAGTTTCTTATCCGATAATAGTCTGAAGGAAATGATATAACAGCTGTTCATAGTTCACCAACCCTCCAAGGCTATATTTTGTGTTTCAGTGCTGTGACATGCTGTCACTGGTTCCACTTTTGTAAGCAGAAGCAAGACAACTGATTGCTTAAGACATGTTACATTTCAACTGTGCATTTTGTTCACGATCAATGGTTATGTTGGGAAAGTAGGGTTATCTCCCTTTGATTTTATAGCATCTGTAAGTTATATCATATCTGTACAGAACTCGTCTCTTGAAGCAGCAATGTTCGAGTGGTATTTCTGTATGGAGAAAAGTAGTTTGCAAAACGACATATTTCATTTTATGGTTGGTATTGACATTAATCTGCCTAATTGTAAACATTCAACAGGTCATAGAAACAAGGGGAATTAACTCTGTCTACTTTCAAGACATTTCTCAAATAATTCCGGTTAAGGTGTGTCAAATGGCATTGTTTTCAACTATGTAAATACCTGTATTAGTTTTATGTTTCAAGTCTCATCAAACATGCTATCATTTCACCATATTTTTTTTATTGTGTTTCGTGTAGATATTTAACTCCTATATCGGGTAACCATGGTTACAGTCCTAATCACATAGATGCTAACCCTAGGGTTTGCATATGTCTTCATTGCACACTGTAAACAATCACATTGACAGAAATTATTTCTTTTTTAAATGATAGATGTTGATCAAAATAACTGACTTTTTCTTTGAAAATGAGTTGGAAAAATACTTGATTTTATTTGGATCTGTCCACTGTCCACTGATAACAAGGGCATTGTGATGAAGCTATGTTGTGTTATGGTAATATGCCCTAGCCAGGGCTCTGTAAGAATGTACTACCTGCTGACAACTGCTGTTTTCACTAAGCTGATGTATTGGACTTCAAATCAACATATGTATAGAAATATTTTTTTTTTTTCCTTTTGCCCACATTAATTTTCATGCTATGTTTTCTTCTTGAGTGTTGTTTCTGCAGCCTGTAGATGATTTGACCTTCGAATCATTTGTCATACAGATTGTATTTGTGTTCACAAGCACCTGGGCTCTCAATCAGTGCCACTCATGTTACTTGTTTTTCTTGTGAATTGTTGCTGAAAGCAACTGTTGAACTGTCCTTTTTCTTCGTTGAGGCACTTTGCATTTGTTTAGGACAAAGGGGAATAACTCCTGTAGTGTGTACAACAAACTGATTTTGCAGATTTTAATGCTGTAGATTTTATTGCAATTGGAATTTCTGTCCAGTGAAGTAAGTAAGTCAAGGTCATTTTGCATTGTGTTTGTGAGAAAAACCACACTGGGTTGGTTGAATTGTATAACATCCTTTGTTCTGTTCTGGTTTTAGTAACGAATCAATGCAATGATACAAGATCTGTTTTCGAAACCTTCAAGTATGTAATGAGGTTAGAAGTTAAGATTTGCCAGAGACAAGCAACCACAGTATGTGTTTTTGGACCTTGCACTGGTAAAAAAATGGTAAAGAATCAGTAAAAAATCTGACCACATTTATATGTCTCCTGAACATTTTCCTAAAATATATATTTTATAAATGAAATGATAAACATTTGGTTGGGAAAAAGTCAATTGAAGAAGAAAAAAATATTTTGAGGTTTGAATGAAACCCATTTTGTGGGCAGGGTCATTAGATATTCTAAAACAAATACAAACTTGTCAATCCCTCCTCAAAGACACTTTCTAGCTGTCGATGTAGGACAGCTTAACTGATATGCAGATGGCCATTTTGTATTGTTATGATCACTTAGCTCTGTGAGTATATGCATGGCCAGATATGTTTCCATTGTTACCGAGGCTCAATTCTTCCTCTGCTGTATGTAGTCTTGTGGCCACTGCAGGTTTTACCAGTAGCAATGTTTTGGAGCAACGTTTTTTGTTACCGATTTATTTTGTATGGTAAATTTGTTAAAAACATGATGTATTTTAGATACGGTGGATGAGTTGTCTGTGTTGGTTTTTTGTATGTTATGAATTATGAAACTTCATAGAAGTGCTTTAGAGTTTCTAGACTTGAACTTTGTATTTTGTAAAAGTTAATTAGAAAGTGATTACTTCAGATTATTAGTAGTAGACCCAAACATGATTGCTTCATGCCATGAACACATGTTTAGAATATGTGAGATGGTATTGTAGGTAAGAATATAAGCATGGGCAGATCGCTGCAGGAGCACAGTGAGGGGTCCAGTCATATCACTGTTGTTACGTGGGTGGAGGGTTGATGTGTTGGTGTTACATGGGTGGGCCATGGACCACCTGGTAACAATCACTGCTAACTGGTGGCTTATCTTGGAATGATGTAGGTGTAGAGGGGTCTAGAGGGATACATGATCGACTCCACTAATACTTTACAGATTTTTGGATTGGATATAGACCTGCATGAAAATTGCATAAACTGATTATTGTTATTGTAAGAGAGTATCAGTTGATGTCATAAACCACTTGTTGTACTGCGGTAAATCTGTGATGTGCGACCCCACTGTCTCCCAGCTGTCTCAGTCTGAGTCGCACGAGGGGAACACCTCATGTACATGCCTTAGGAGGAGGTCAAACAGCTTCCTGACATGAACACAATGAAACTGATGCATTTGGCTGCAGACACATACAGCCTGAAAGAAAGGTACCGTTTCCAGGCTTGTAGCCTCCACCAGCCAGACAGTGGTGCTGGACACTCCTCCCACTTCAGGATAGCAATAAACTACACCTCTATATATCTCCAGGGCTCGCATGTCAGTAAACCTGCACTGACCTCAGGATCCATTCCTGACGTTCTCCTGATCTAAAATTACCTGCCATGTTGTTGATATCGCCCACTCTACAATGAGACCGGTTTGAAACTTGTTTTCTAATTGGTCTGATAGACCAAGGAGCGTAGCCAATCATATTGGCTAATGGAAATGAAGGGCAGGTAATTGGAGATCGCAAGAGTGTAGGTTTACAGAAATGCTCGCCCTGGAGAAGTAACGGGTGTAAGGACTAGAGAGAATGCAGCAGCTCCTATGCTTGTCTAATTTCGATGGAGATGGAAGCTAGTTTGGAACCACTGGGTCACACTTAGGTTGATAGTCTGCGCGTGGTTACTCTTATTATGTTTTGTTTATGAAATTGGTATCAAAAGTTGCAGTTGAATGAATTACTTTATGATGATGACTTTGTTTATTGTTTTCTTAGACTTAATGAAGTAGTTGATGTGAAATTTGTGTAAATATTCTTATGTTATCATGTGACAATTGTAGATGGAAAGCTGTCTAACATATCTCTATTGCTGTTTTGTAGGCCATCATAACATTAATGTTATATGTTGAAAAGGAACAAGTTAAAGCATCATTCAAATTTTTATCAAAATAGTGTAACCAATGTAATAAGGGAATTGTGCATCTACTAACTTCATGAGCATTAAGAATATCAGCTGGATCTGCCTCAACTCGGGGTGGGTGAGTAATACTGGAATTGTTTTGTTTCTGTGAGTTAAAATGTTACGTTGCATCTGCATTATTTCAGCCATATAGCGACGAGGTTTTGTCAGAGATCCATGCCCTCATGTAGACTCAAAATAATGATAGCAGTAAGGTTTGGATGGCTGTACACTTAATGGACAATCAAGGGGTGTACCTTTCAGTTTCTGTTTAACTTGCTACTCTTTTGGAAACAGCATACATTATTGGACTGGCTGTACACATTGCATCTGATGATCTCCTGTTTGTTACGTTGCATCACTAGCTTGTGTGCTCCCGCCGCAGATACATACGGATCATATCAGTTATATATTTGAAGAGATGTTCATATGTTCTTGTAACTATCTATTTTCCACGCAGCACAATCTGAAGACATCATCAGGTACATCAGATGACAGTGCAGCACCAGCATGGACAACCATCATGTGTTATAGGTCTATGTTAAGCATAACCTAGGATGGAGCCGAGAAGGTGTTTATAGGGATGAGGAGGCGTCATGGTATGTCATGTGACATTATGTCCCGAGACTCCACATGTCAAAGTGTCAGGACATGGAGAGCAACATGGCATCTGGTAAAGACATGTGATTGACATGTCATTGCATTGTCAAACTATCATTGCTTTGTTATTTTATCCTCGTGTCACATGACTGACCTGTGACCCTCCTGTGGAATGCTGTTGTTTTGGTGTCAGGCACTGTGTTGTCTGTGCTGTTGTGTTACATCGTCTACAACTGACAATGGTTGCTCTCTACATAATGTTCCACAATACCCATGTCTCATTGTATCGTGTCTTAAGTGTAGAACATCATTTCCTGTAAGCACTTCATGTGGAGTACAAATTTGAATGTTTCACCAAGTGTTTTGTTATTTCTTTATATGTCTTCTGAGTCCCGGTTGTCTGAGTGGCTTTCCTGTTGCCCATGTTTGCCACAGGAGACAAGCTGGGTGTGGATCAGGTGGTCACAATGGCCGCTCAGTGGCAGCACTGCTTGGAAGGTTTAGCATCCAGGACCACCAACTTGAGCTTTGACCCGACTGATCATGCCACACTATGTTGGATTGATGCTGGTTGTATATTTAAAATAATGTAGGGATAAAGAGATAATATTAATAAGGATTGAGTAAACATCGTGCAACATTTAGGATGAGTGAGTGAGTAAGTATACTTTAACGCAGCTTTTTGCAATATTTTAGCAATATCACAGTGGGGGACACCAGAAATGGGCTTCACACATTGTACCCATGTGGGGAATCGAACCCAGGTCTAAGTGACCAACCGATCCCAATAGTCGCCTCTTCTGACAAGCCTAGTCACCTTTTACAGCAAGCATGGGTTGCTGAAGACATTCTAAACCCGGTCTTTACGGGACTGGAGAATCAAACGCAGCCACAGATCGGGAGGTGTCTATATGTCATATGGCATGAATTGGCTTATACTGTCAAACTGTTATTTGCAGTGTCTGCTGTAATGTTGCTATTGCAGAAGAAACATCTTACTACCTACATAATTATATTTGGTTATATGACCTACAGGCAATCCAAGAGGGATAAAGTGGCTAACTCAGCTGTTGAGATGACAGATGCTTGTGATCTCCGAATACCATTCATGGTCTGCCTATATTTGTCATTTTGGAGCTGGACCCTGAGAAGCTCTTCCCCTCAGCTTCTGAGTCCTTGTGAGCTGGTTTCATTCACCTGCTAGCAGCTGGGGACTCTGTGCTGGGATGGTGGAGCTCGATCAGGCCCCAAGACTGCTCATGTTTTCAGTTACAGGTTTGTCTGGTCCTCACTATTTACAAGGCGAAGGTGGTCAAGCTGGCCTCTGCGTGAAAACAAGGTTCAATCACAAGCTGCTGACAACAAACACCACAAATCACATTGACTCTTGACAGGCAGCTGGCGTGCACCATTAGTATTGCTTTGCTGACAGGAACAGACATAAATAATGATGAATGTTTCAGATGCCGCAGCCTGCCACCCCACTCAAAATCGTTGGCAGGCTTTGCAGGTGCCTCAATAGGCTAGTATACACAGCTTAACAACCAATGCCTGTGAAAACAGTTGTCCTTGTTTCAGGAATATATGGTCGTGAATGCAGGGTAACATTTTACAGGCGTCTGTGACCTTAACTCCTACAGGGAGGCCCGAGGTTCCCCAACATAATGCACCTTTGACATTCAGAGACATTGACACAACTACAAATCGAAGACCATGAGAAAAACGTGATTATTTATATTTTAAAAAATCCACAAATCATAACTTTTGCATCTACACATTAACCCTCGGTTGCCAGATTGGTAGTGAGTTTATAATCAATACCGAAATGTCATGCGTTTTCGGGTTCGAATCACAGCATAGGGAAAGGTAGAGTACCAGGAGTATTACCAGGCATGATAACTGCATACCAGGAACATTATCAGTCGTGTTTTATGAGACTCTGTGTGTTGAAATCTAGATATCCCGACCGCCTCCGTGGTCTAGTGGTAGAGCGTCCTCCCGGAGAGCGGTAGGTCCGGGGTTCGATCCACGGCCGCGTCATACCAAAAGACATTTAAAGATGGTACTTGTTGTTACCCTGTCTGGCCCTCGGCATTAGGGGGCTAAAACAAAGACTGGTCGGCTCGGAGTCAGTATACTGTGTCTGAATGGGGTATTCATGTTAAACTGCGGTATGGTATCTCAGTGAGCTAGCACTATAAATCGGCATCAGTCCGGACTAGTACAAGCAGCCACACACACACACACACGTACATGCACGTCGCTATATAAGTGCAATAATCTTGGACGTGACGTTAAATCCCATTTCACCTCACCTAGATAGCCCAAGAACAATGTGTCATGTGAACTACATCTGTTAAAATCTAGATATCTCAAGAACAATGTGTCATGAGTGAGAACTACGTGTGTTAAAAAATCTAGATATCTCAAGAACAATGTGTCATGAGAACCTTGTGTGTTAAAACCTAGATATCTCAAGAACAATGTGTCATGAGAACCTTGTGTGTTGAACTCTAGATATCTCAAGAACAATGTGTCATGAGAACCTTGTGTGTTAAAACCTAGATATCTCAAGAACAATGTGTCACGAGAACCTTGTGTGTTGAACTCTAGATATCTCAAGAACAGCTTGTCATGAGAACTATAGACACCTCAACATTTAAATACATTTTCTTACAACGGCTGACTTCTACTATCATGGCCGACTGCCTGCCTGACAACTGTCTACCTGCTGCCTGGCCCGTGTGGACGAGATAGCGGTCATATAGCTGTGGATTACACGGCACTAATAATTATAATACTGCACGCTTAGAACTTCTAACAATACCACGATGGCACTGACGCAGAAGAAAGGTCATTTGAACGAAGACTATGATCCGTGTGCCAATGTACAATATAGATAAAACGAAGAATGAAACGAAAATATTGCAGGAAACTGTTTAAACGACCCCCTTGTTACCTTGACGGAAGTATTATTGACATCCAAAGGATTTAACAGTCCCGGCAGTGGTAATGTTACAATGCGTGCACGTTTTCCTATTCATCAGAGTCAAATATGCGACCTCAATGTTGACGAGGGCTATTTAACCAATCCTTCATCATATACGATACACCGTTAGGCTTCTAGTCGAATGAGAAGCAATATTGTGATGTTTTAATGAATTGCTGCTGTCAGCAGGCCTCGTCTTTAAACAACCAGACACAGAGTGGCATACAACAAGGGACGTTCTAAACGTGGGTCCACGTATTTCACGGGCCTGTCCCAGCAGAAATAAAGGGTGTCCCTCAGTACATTTATTTCATATGTCAGGGGGACTCTATACATCATACAGCCAGGCGGATTCTATAGTTCATAAACCAAAAAAGGACACTATAGTCCATACACCAGGGTTTTTTTTCCACCCAAAATGACGCTATACTTCATACACCCAAAATGACGCTGCGGTTCATACACACAAAATGACCTATAGTTCATACACCCCAAATGACGCTATAGTTCATACTTCTAAGGAACGCTTTAGTTAAAACCTCCAGGGTAAGGCTATAGTTCACACATATCTAGAGGGACTTTCTAGTTCATAAACCAGGGTGAGGCAATAGTTCATATTTGCAAGGGTTTTTATAGTTCATACAAGTAGTATTTAGTTGCACTGACGACCCTTTTAAGTTTAGGTGATGTAGCCCGTTTTTGACATTGTGGTGGAAATGATTAAATCGTCCGATGAAATAACGGGTTTACTTTTCGGATAGAGTCAAAAGTAATGGTGTTCCTACTCGCAAAAGAAGATTGTATAACTGCAGTCCATGTTAAACTATTGGTGTTAAAGTCGTTACGCTATTGCTGTGTATGTGGTAATCCTTTGTCGGTAAAATTCACAAGTTTAGTTTAGTTTCACAGGTACCCATTGACAGACACAGCTGTATATGATACTTCAATCATGTCCTGAGATGGGGCTAGGGCTAGTGGATGCACCTGGATTGGCCTTCATATATTCTACCCATGTGCCAATCATACCGTCACGTGTTAATCCTTCATTAAAACGCCGAACCAGATTTGAGAACACGATGCTAGATATCGAGCACGACAGTTCACGCGATGATGTCACTGTGAATGGCTGCACTTCTGTCAGTGCCTAGTGGGTTGCTTCCTATTTGATGATTGAGATTATGGTTCTACAGAGCTACTATTAACAGTGTCCCCAAACACTCCGTGGCTTACTTGTCATGATCCAGACATTGTCTAGTTGTCGGTGCAACAGGTGACTGCGAGGAGAGAAGCTGTTTGTCGTCAGTACCTCGCGACTCTTCCATCACCAGGTAGGCGAATGTGGTTTGGTGGCTACTTTCAAAAAGTGGTATTCCAGAAATTCATTTTTTCTAGATGAACCCAATGATATAAAAAGTTGTGCAACATAGCAAATTGAATGTGGTTGTGTGTTCGTCTTGTTGTTCAAACTGAGAAGGCGTGTGTATAACGGCGGGACAGCAACAGTGGATGTGGTTGTGTGTTCGTCTTGTTGTTCATACTGTGTAGGCGTGTGTATAACGGCGGGACAACAACAGTGGATGTGGTTGTGTGTTCGTCTTGTTGTTCATACTGAGTAGGCGTGTGTATAACGGCGGGACAACAACAGTGGATGTGGTTGTGTGTTCGTCTTGTTGTTCATACTGAGTAGGCGTGTGTATAACGGCGGGACAGCAACAGTGGATGTGGTTGTGTGTTCGTCTTGTTGTTCATACTGAGTAGGCGTGTGTATAACGGCGGGACAGCAACAGCAGATGTGGTTGTGTGTTCGTCTTGTTGTTTAAACTGAGTAGGCGTGTGTATAACGGCGGGACAACAACAGTGGGTGTGGTTGTGTGTTCGTCTTGTTGTTCATACTGAGTAGGCGTGTGTATAACGGCGGGACAGCAACAGTGGGTGTGGTTGTGTGTTCGTCTTGTTGTTCAAACTGAGTAGGCGTGTGTATAACGGCGGGACAGCAACAGTGGATGTGTGTTCGTCTTGTTGTTCATACTGAGTAGGCGTGTGTATAACGGCGGGACAGCAACAGTGGATGTGGTTGTGTGTTCGTCTTGTTGTTCAAACTGAGTAGGCGTGTGTATAACGGCGGGACAGCAACAGTGGGTGTGGTTGTGTGTTCGTCTTGTTGTTCATACTGAGTAGGCGTGTGTATAACGGCGGGACAGCAACAGTGGATGTGGTTGTGTGTTCGTCTTGTTGTTCAAACTGAGAAGGCGTGTGTATAACGGCGGGACAGCAACAGTGGGTGTGGTTGTGTGTTCGTCTTGTTGTTCAAACTGAGTAGGCGTGTGTATAACGGCGGGACAGCAACAGTGGGTGTGGTTGTGTGTTCGTCTTGTTGTTCATACTGAGTAGGCGTGTGTATAACGGCGGGACAGCAACAGTGAATGTGGTTGTGTGTTCGTCTTGTTGTTCAAACTGAGTAGGCGTGTGTATAACGGCGGGACAGCAACAGCGGATGTGTGTTCGTCTTGTTGTTCAAACTGAGTAGGCGTGTGTATAACGGCGGGACAGCAACAGTGGATGTGGTTGTGTGTTCGTCTTGTTGTTCAAACTGAGTAGGCGTGTGTATAACGGCGGGACAGCAACAGTGGTTGTGTGTTCGTCTTGTTGTTCAAACTGAGTAGGCGTGTGTATAACGGCGGGACAGCAACAGTGGTTGTGTGTTCGTCTTGTTGTTCATACTGAGTAGGCGTGTGTATACCGGCGGGACAGCAACAGTGGTTGTGTGTTCGTCTTGTTGTTCAAACTGAGTAGGCGTGTGTATAACGGCGGGACAGCAACAGTGGTTGTGTGTTCGTCTTGTTGTTCAAACTGAGTAGGCGTGTGTATAACGGCGGGACAGCAACAGTGGATGTGGTTGTGTTTTCGTCTTGTTGTTCATACTGAGTAGGCGTGTGTATAACGGCGGGACAGCAACAGTGGATGTGTGTTCGACTTGTTGTTCAAACTGAGTAGGCGTGTGTATAACGGCGGGACAACAACAGTGGATGTGGTTGTGTGTTCGTCTTGTTGTTCATACTGAGTAGGCATGTGTATAACGGCGGGACAGCAACAGTGGATGTGGTTGTGTGTTCGTCTTGTTGTTCAAACTGAGTAGGCGTGTGTATAACGGCGGGACAGCAACAGTGGATGTGGTTGTGTGTTCGTCTTGTTGTTCAAACTGAGTAGGCGTGTGTATAACGGCGGGACAGCAACAGTGGATGTGGTTGTGTGTTCGTCTTGTTGTTCATACTGAGTAGGCGTGTGTATAACGGCGGGACAGCAACAGTGGATGTGTGTTCGTCTTGTTGTTCATACTGAGTAGGCGTGTGTATAACGGCGGGACAGCAACAGTGGATGTGTGTTCGACTTGTTGTTCAAACTGAGTAGGCGTGTGTATAACGGCGGGACAACAACAGTGGATGTGGTTGTGTGTTCGTCTTGTTGTTCATACTGAGTAGGCGTGTGTATAACGGCGGGACAGCAACAGTGGATGTGGTTGTGTGTTCGTCTTGTTGTTCATACTGAGTAGGCGTGTGTATAACGGCGGGACAGCAACAGTGGGTGTGGTTGTGTGTTCGTCTTGTTGTTCAAACTGAGTAGGCGTGTGTATAACGGCGGGACAGCAACAGTGGGTGTGGTTGTGTGTTCGTCTTGTTGTTCAAACTGAGTAGGCGTGTGTATAACGGCGGGACAGCAACAGTGGATGTGGTTGTGTGTTCGTCTTGTTGTTCATACTGAGTAGGCGTGTGTATAACGGCGGGACAGCAACAGTGGATGTGTGTTCGTCTTGTTGTTCATACTGAGTAGGCGTGTGTATAACGGTGGGACAGCAACAGTGGATGTGTGTTCGACTTGTTGTTCAAACTGAGTAGGCGTGTGTATAACGGCGGGACAGCAACAGTGGATGTGGTTGTGTGTTCGTCTTGTTGTTCATACTGAGTAGGCGTGTGTATAACGGCGGGACAGCAACAGTGGATGTGGTTGTGTGTTCGTCTTGTTGTTCAAACTGAGTAGGCGTGTGTATAACGGCGGGACAGCAACAGTGGATGTGGTTGTGTGTTCGTCTTGTTGTTCAAACTCTGTAGGCGTGTGTATAACGGCGGGACAGCAACAGTGGATGTGTGTTCGACTTGTTGTTCAAACTGAGTAGGCGTGTGTATACCGGCGGGACAACAACAGTGGATGTGGTTGTGTGTTCGTCTTGTTGTTCATACTGAGTAGGCGTGTGTATAACGGCGGGACAACAACAGTGGATGTGGTTGTGTGTTCGTCTTGTTGTTCAAACTCTGTAGGCGTGTGTATAACGGCGGGACAGCAACAGTGGATGTGGTTGTGTGTTCGTCTTGTTGTTCAAACTCTGTAGGCGTGTGTATAACGGCGGGACAGCAACAGTGGATGTGGTTGTGTGTTCGTCTTGTTGTTCAAACTCTGTAGGCGTGTGTATAACGGCGGGACAACAACAGTGGATGTGGTTGTGTGTTCGTCTTGTTGTTCAAACTGAGTAGGCGTGTGTATAACGGCGGGACAGCAACAGTGGGTGTGGTTGTGTGTTCGTCTTGTTGTTCAAACTCTGTAGGCGTGTGTATAACGGCGGGACAGCAACAGTGGATGTGGTTGTGTGTTCGTCTTGTTGTTCAAACTCTGTAGGCCTGTGTATAACGGCGGGACAGCAACAGTGGATGTGGTTGTGTGTTCGTCTTGTTGTTCATACTGAGTAGGCGTGTGTATAACGGCGGGACAGCAACAGTGGATGTGGTTGTGTGTTCGTCTTGTGGTTCATACTGAGTAGGCGTGTGTATACCGGCGGGACAGCAACAGTGGATGTGGGGAATTGGGAATATGTGGGGAATTGAACCTAGTGTAGACATCCTCTGCCTTAAACCACGGGGCTACCCCACCGGCCTTCTTCACAGCTGGGTGACTGTATCAAAAGGGTAACATGTAATTGTTGTTCAAATGAATATATGAACAACAATCTATGACATATGGGGTTTATAGTCTTTGGTGGAATGTTAACAAAACCACGTGTTTACATTGGCCATAGGAAATATAAGTTCCTTCTAAATGATTCAACCGGCACAAAATCCACTGATAGAAAATACAATAACAGTCGTGCCAGGCCGCTCTCTGTTTGGCGGATAAGAACAATAAGAACAAGATACAAATGTAAACATCTCACCCAAGTAACCTATAACCTCTTTATTGACAAGTTATCAAAATGCATTGTACATAATGTATCTGGTGGTATAGTCTATATCACAAACTTTATTTCTCAGGATGAAGGCGGAACACTGTTTGTTTTTCTTTCCACAAAACATAAAAAACACAACTAGGTACGTATTGAAATCGGCTCTTTAATGCAACGTATGTTGTCAAGCATGTCATTGTCAGGTTCAAAGTGTATGCTTCATATGATGCGTTAATTTTATTTATTTTCATTGGCAACAAATATGACTCATTCGCAGATTTAAAGTGTGGCGCCGATACCCGAGAAACGTGTTTCATCCTTATAAAGACGACAAGTCCTTCACTGTACTCGTTAAACACATTAAACATCATACACGTCTTCGACAGACCTGCTCGTTACTTGTTCCCACTAAGCTGGCCGATCCAAATAAGATATTGAGCTACACACTTGTATTTTTATGTCGACCTGATCAAATTAATTGGTGAACAAAACCAAGGCATGTACGCTGATTAGAATCACATAGGTATCGTATCCCGCTCTGATCACATTAAACGGTGCTGTGTTGGGAATTCGATGCTCAGTGATCAATAAATGTCGGAGAATCAGCAGAACCGTGCATATCTGATGTCACAGCCATAATACAGGTTACAGCCTACATATATATGAATCTGACCAGTGCAAACCAGTGGTTGAAACTATCCATGCCTTGCCACCAAGTAACACATTGTCACTATCCATCACCGGCCTTGCCACCAAGTAACACATTGTCACTATCCATCACCGGTCTTGCCTCCAAGTAACACATTGTCACTATCCATCACCGGCCTTGCCACCAAGTAACACATTGTCACTATCCATCACCAGCCTTGTCATAAAGATCAACCATACATGTCACACATTGTCACTATCCATCACCAGCCTTGTCATAAAGACCAACCATACATGTCACACATTGTCACTATCTGATCACCAGCCTTGTCACCAAGATCAACCATACAAGTCACACATTGCCACTATCCATCACCAGTCTTGTCATAAAGACCAACCATACATGTCACAAATTGCCACTATCCATCACTAGTCTTGTCATAAAGACCAACCATACATGTCACACATTGCCACTATCCATCACCAGTCTTGTCATAAAGACCAACCATCCATGTCACACATTGCCACTATCCATCACTAGTCTTGCCTGCTCATTCACGAACATATTTCTACTCTGCAATACACACAGGAACAAGTGAGGGCTGCGTCAAACTGAAACAAGACATATCAAGAAGTGTCTTCTGTATCAAGTTAATTCTGACTTTTCTGATGGGGTAAAGTATTTACCAGCGGGGGTAGATTGAGATGGCTGTCAAGAAGCACCTTGGGACATCGTATTCTTGCGTAGAATGTTGAGTCATTATTAAAGTAGGAACTTGATGGAAATACTGCCAACGCCTCAATTGAGCAATGACACTAATTGTCACACCTGTAAATCACCGCAAACACACCGCAGCGTCCGCCATGCGTTTATGACATGTGCAAACACACGGCTTCTAAACAGCTGCCGCACCAGTGCAGTGAAGGGTGATGCAGTCAGCGCGATATTGGTTATCTGACTGCCACTGCCAATAAGGGCTGATTGTGTTGGGGACGGACGTCGGCACTCAAAGGTCACACAAAGACGCTCCCCTGAGATGATCTATGGTTTCAATAAAACGCTGACTTCTCTTGATGCTGCTGGGTAGCGCCGGATTATATTACACAAATGACATACCTAGCACTTAAATCCTGTATTATAATCTCCCAGATGAGGATACCCCGCACAGCCATCAAGGCAGTGCTTTACTGTTGTTTCTGTTCCATACAATTTGTGAGAAGTATGCTTCGTTGATTAATTTTGCTCTGAGCTGATGCAGGGCCCAAGGGTAAATGCATTGTGCCAGGGAAGGACGTTGTAGTAGTCGTTGTAGACGTGGATATTGCCGTGGAAGAGCTGACTTTAAGTTCGGCTGATATGGTGATGATTTGGGAGGTAACAGCTATAAGTCTCTGATACATGCCTGCCTTCTGTCTGTGCGGGTTCCTAGATATATACTGACAACAAATACCAGCCTTCTGTCTGTGGGTTCCTAGATATACACTGACATCACGGGATCCAGACGCTTCTCCTCATGGACTTTTCCCCACAAGACAATTCCCCATCATAATAGCTGCTATTATTCATTAGTTCGAGAGTCGGGTAGTTCATTCACCTTGATTATGATCCTCTGCGACGCCTAAACTGTTTGGTTTCAGCAAACTGACAAACGCCGACGAGATATACATCATATACATATACATGTATTCCGTCAACTGGGGCCGGATATAGCATGGCATGCGGCACGGTGGTAACTAGGAACTAAGATGTCAACACCGTTCCTGTATACAGTATTTACAAGTAATAAAATTACGATAAACGAATAACTTTATAAGGAGTTAGCAATAAAGAAGGGGGAGCGCCGTGTTGACAGAACCGGGGCGGCCCAAGCCTGTCGTCCTGTAGTGGAGCTCTAACCATGCAAACACCATAGGGTGTTACAGTTACAGGTCTGGCATCACACAGCAGGTGACAGTGAGGGGACTTCCCTATCACTTACACTGTCACACAGCCTATATGATCACGTTCATCCCCGACAACTCCAGGTAACGTAGCTTTAGGCGCATCTTACATTGGATTTTAAGTGAAATATCACCTTGGATATACATATTAATTCTGCATATTACTGAGTCTAAAGGAGGCGTAAAGTGTATCAATCCACATTCGCTGTGCGTAAAAAATATCGACACTAGCCCTGGTTGGGCTTGTCTTTCATAGTTATTCACGATAAGTAATTTCCAAAGTCGCTTCCGATCTGGGATTATAAGAGCAGGTTCCTGGAGGTGAGGTACACGTCACGAGACACGTGTTGAAGACAGATAGGTACCATCACCCTATGAAGGTCCTACAGTAAGGTCCTGGAGATTAGGTACACGTCACGAGACACGTGTTGAAGACAGATAGGTACCATCACCCTATGAAGGTCCTACAGTAAGTTCCTGGAGATTAGGTACACGTCACGAGACACGTGTTGAAGACAGATAGGTACCATCACCCTATGAAGGTCCTACAGTAAGGTCCTGGAGATTAGGTACACGTCACGAGACACGTGTTGAAGACAGATAGGTACCATCACCCTATGAAGGTCCTACAGTAAGGTCCTGGAGATTAGGTACACGTCACGAGACACGTGTTGAAGACAGATAGGTACCATCACCCTATGAAGGTCCTACAGTAAGTTCCTGGAGATTAGGTACACGACACGAGAAACGTGTTGAAGAGAGATAGGTAGCATCACCCTATGAAGGTCCTACAGTAAGTTCCTGGAGATTAGGTACACGACACGAGAAACGTGTTGAAGAGAGATAGGTAGCATCACCCTATGAAGGTCCTACAGTAAGTTCCTGGAGATTAGGTACACGTCACGAGACACGTGTTGAAGACAGATAGGTAGCATCACCCTATGAAGGTCCTACAGTAAGTTCCTGGAGATTAGGTACACGTCACGAGACACGTGTTGAAGAGAGATAGGTAGCATCACCCTATGAAGGTCCTACAGTAAGTTCCTGGAGATTAGGTACACGTCACGAGACACGTGTTGAAGACAGATAGGTAGCATCACCCTATGAAGGTCCTACAGTAAGGTCCTGGAGATTAGGTACACGTCACGAGACACGTGTTGAAGAGAGATAGGTAGCATCACCCTATGAAGGTCCTACAGTAAGATCCTGGAGATTAGGTACACGTCACGAGACACGTGTTGAAGACAGATAGGTAGCATCACCCTATGAAGGTCCTACAGTAAGGTCCTGGAGATTAGGTACACGTCACGAGACACGTGTTGAAGAGAGATAGGTAGCATCACCCTATGAAGGTCCTACAGTAAGGTCCTGGAGATTAGGTACACGTCACGAGACACGTGTTGAAGAGAGATAGGTAGCATCACCCTATGAAGGTCCTACAGTAAGGTCCTGGAGATTAGGTACACGTCACGAGACACGTGTTGAAGACAGATAGGTACCATCACCCTATGAAGGTCCTACAGTAAGGTCCTGGAGATTAGGTACACGTCACGAGACACGTGTTGAAGAGAGATAGGTAGCATCACCCTATGAAGGTCCTACAGTAAGGTCCTGGAGATTAGGTACACGTCACGAGACACGTGTTGAAGACAGATAGGTACCATCACCCTATGAAGGTCCTACAGTAAGGTCCTGGAGATTAGGTACACGTCACGAGAAACGTGTTGAGGAGAGATAGGTAGCATCACCCTATGAAGGTCCTACAGTAAGTTCCTGGAGATTAGGTACACGTCACGAGACACGTGTTGAAGAGAGATAGGTAGCATCACCCTATGAAGGTCCTACAGTAAGATCCTGGAGATTAGGTACACGTCACGAGACACGTGATGAAGAAAGATAGGTACCATCACCCTATGAAGGTCCTACAGTAAGGTCCTGGAGATTAGGTACACGTCACGAGACACGTGTTGAAGAGAGATAGGTAGCATCACCCTATGAAGGTCCTACAGTAAGGTCCTGGAGATTAGGTACACGTCACGAGAAACGTGTTGAGGAGAGATAGGTAGCATCACCCTATGAAGGTCCTACAGTAAGTTCCTGGAGATTAGGTACACGTCACGAGACACGTGTTGAAGAGAGATAGGTAGCATCACCCTATGAAGGTCCTACAGTAAGATCCTGGAGATTAGGTACACGTCACGAGACACGTGATGAAGAAAGATAGGTACCATCACCCTATGAAGGTCCTACAGTAAGGTCCTGGAGATTAGGTACACGTCACGAGACACGTGTTGAAGAGAGATAGGTAGCATCACCCTATGAAGGTCCTCCAGTAAGATCCTGGAGATTAGGTACACGTCACGAGACACGTGATGAAGAAAGATAGGTAGCATCACCCTATGAAGGTCCTACAGTAAGTTCCTGGAGATTAGGTACACGTCACGAGACACGTGTTGAAGAGAGATAGGTAGCATCACCCTATGAAGGTCCTACAGTAAGGTCCTGGAGATTAGGTATAGACACTGGTGATATAGACACACCAACTTCAACCTAAGACCCTAGTAACTCGCAGACACGTACATGGATATTAGTAAAGGTTAAATAGGGATGCAATATCGAACTAGACCGAGTGGGGTGTGGCTAAAGTTAAAGTATCCCAAAGGACTAATAGAATTGCAGTATGTTTGCCCATTGTCCTTGTGATTTCACTATGGAGAGTAATGCATATAACAGGATCATTTGCATCCCTACGTGTCTAATCAATAATGTAATAGTGTGTAGCAACGCTGTGGTGTCAATACCATTTTTGCAGTATCATGTCTAACGGGGTTCATATTTGTTTCAGATGTTGACAGATGTCTGTTTTCGAAGATTAATTATAAGTACGTCCATCATTTATGCACACAGAGGACTTCCATACTTCTGTCGACCACGCGCCAACAGAATGCGCCCTTCACCGTATGGAGAATACTTCATGGACATTTAATGTTCAAACAAGAAGATAGTAAGCCTCAGTGATAAGGGGAAGATTCACATCAGTCATAACTTGCTCTTTGTTCGGTCAAGGATGGCCATGTGATGGGAGAACTGTCCGACGAGTATCTCTGACCCGTGTGTGTATTTGAATACAAACTGTGGCAAGTCGACATTATATTTTTTTCATCTGTGAACTTTTGTATAGATACACGTGAGTGACGGCAAAGGGACCAATAGAACACTGTAAGATTAACTATTTCTTCATATGACGTCCTCATATTTGTGCCGTTAATGGATATCCTTGTCCGAGAATGGCGACACGAGAGATTGCAACTGGAATCGACTCCAGCGGTCCACATATTGACTACCAAACTGTTGTGATAGTGTTTACAATATTGCAGGCTGTTGTGATGGTGGTCGCGTCGTTTGGCAACCTCATGGTGATCGTCGCCTTTGTGCGTTACATGGACTTGCGGCGCGCCACCAACAAGTTCATCATCAACCTTGCAATATCCGATCTTCTCACGGGTCTCGTCATGGTGTACCAGATCACTTCCTTCTACGTTCCCGCCATGAGCCGCCATCTTGTCTCGTGTCTACTACAGTTCCAGACGATATCAGTGTTCACGCTGTCGTCTCAACTCAGCGTCACCTTCTGCACCATCGACCGCTTTATCGCAATCTCCACCCCCTTCAAGCACGATGCCATCATGTCCCCCCGAAACACCGCCATCATGATCAGCGTCCCGTGGGTGTACGGAGTCATTATTGGCGCCCTCCCCTTTATCGGCGTCAACAACTGGACCGACGGTTCAGCCTGCATATACGAACTGGTCGTCACACCCGCTCAACTGTACATATCTGCCCTCACCACGTGGTCACAGACGATACCGTGTTTCATCATGTATGGGATAATATTCAAGGTGGCTTGGGACAGAAAGAAGCGGATTCGACCCACGAACAGAGTATTGGTTCACCGAATCGAAGTCCACTCGAGTGTCATGATGGGGATTGTCACAGTAGCCTTCACGGCGTGCTGGCTGCCATACAGTGTCACGACCTTTATGCAGGCGCTCAACTTTAACCCCACAGTGTCCTTCGTGGGCAACTGTCTAGTGTTCGTGGGAGTAGCGCACAGCATTGTAAATCCCTTCATTTACGCATGGCAGAAGCGGGAGTTCCGTCGCGCGTGTGGTCGTCTGCTGTGCACGCGGTCGTCTGCTCGGCGTAATCAACAACCTCGCGTGAAAACCATCAGTCATCAGTCAGACAGATCTGATGCGACATCATGGAGAACCGACAAGTGAGTGGGTGTTAACGGTGATCTAGATGTGTGTTTGTGTGTGCAACCGCCGCCCATAGACCGAACATACTGGATGCACATGGTCGGGGCGGTTCCTGCAGGAACCTAGTGACCATCGGCCATGAAAAGGTTAACCTGAGTTCAGGTGTGGCCCTATTCTATGACTCCTAGAAGCTGCCAGGAGACTGTTCAGAACACTGAGTGTCTGTTTACATGTATCCACCTCCTCTTCATTTATCATATGTTAATACTAGATGCATGGGTAGAACCTCTGTCACACAGGGACAACCATTGAACAACCGAGTGGATGGACCTGATATTTGTTTGTAAAGTTGTTTTACTTACAGAATTTACTGAAATTTCTGATTTGATTCATGTATTAAACAGTTGTTCAGCTTCTCCGTTAGGAACACAAGTTGTGTCTCGAAGACTATTACATGTCGGCCCCGTACAGGAGCTATAGTACGACTGAAGTGGTTGTAAGATGTGACCGTTTAAACAGTGGCTGTCGGAGAAGCGGTGACAGTGTTGCGGCCGAGGTCTACCCAACATGCTCTCCTGCTGTCTTCTAAGATCTATTTCAGTCAATCTAGGACCCGTACCAATGGAAACGTCGCCACTTGAATTCCCACACCAGTCTGGTGACACCTCTTTGTCATCTCTACAAGCCTTGGTTGTCTGTGTTAAGTGTCAGTATAATTATATCTACCGCATGGGGTTGTCCAGCCGTATAAGGCTCCGTAACCCGCTGTGCAGAGTTGCTTCCCTTAGTTGTTCCAGAATGTACGAGACTTGCTTTTGTCAGACCCATACCCGTGCTCGTTAGTATCCCCCAAATCGTAACAATCTAAGACCTATATAATTTCGGACTACCCTTCCACATTAAACTGCCACGCTGAGACATGACTGACATATTGTTGAAATCGCCTCACACACTTACTTTGTCAAGATCCGGGTGATAATGGGTCTTCAACAACCCATGATTGTCGTAAGAAGCGACTAACGGGATCGGGGGGTCATGCTCGCTAAGGTCGCTTTGTGGAACGGGGCCCAGGTTTATATAGCTGTATAACCGTACAAAAACAACAAAATTCAGATCGACATTTGACATGTATATTATTCGTATATGTGGTAGGTCCAGTGTGGTAGAAAATTCCAAGGTTTACTTATAAAGGGATAAACTTTGATTCTACTGCTCAAGTGTCCACACAATTGACAGGAATACTGTATATATAGTAAGTGTTTATTAGTTGTTTAACGCCGCACTTGATTATTTACAGACCGCCGTCATATAGCTGGAATATTGCTGAGTGCGGCGTTAAACAACAAACAAACACTTACTATATATAGAAAATGTTCCTGTCATTCCAGGCAATCCAGTGATTGGTATCATGAGCATCGTACCACGCAATTGTCATCGATTTTTACAACTATTTTCCAACAAGATTGACGAAAGGTTATTATGAGGTTCAAAGGGACCTAAAAAGATCACAATTATCCTGGGATTAGAAGCCAGAATAAATACAAATACGCATTGACTTTCGTTTCCTTTTAATCCTATCATTTTCAGTCACTGGGCGTTAAAATAGACCACACAGATGTTTGAAATTCGTTATCATAATTTAATAAATGGAAAATAATTGGAAAATGAAAATTTCAGCCATTTTTGTTATTAATGCTCTTTTGTGCTTTGTATATAATGTGGGGCGGTCGGGTAGCCTAGTGGTTAAAGCATTCGCTCGTCACACCGAAGACCCGGGTTCGATTTCTGACATGGGTACAATGTGTGAAGCCAATTTCTTGTCCCCCGCCGTGATATTGCTAAAAGCGGCGTAAAACCAAAGTCACTCACTTGTATATAATGTGCCACTTAGCCACGCACCCTCAGTCTAACTCATGCCACGGGGTTATCTAATTTAAACTATCTTGTTAACATATAGGTACTGCAAACAGTCGACTGTGTTTAGATACATTGCGACCTATGTGAACGTGTATTCAAATGCAGTCATATATTTACATGCGATTTCCATTCTCTACATATTTGATGAGGCTGGCTGCTTATTTAATTGGTTATCCATTTAATTATTATTATTATTATTATTATTATTATTATTATTATTATTATTATTATTATTATTATTATTATCATTTTGATCCATCGTAAGTCTTTTATCCACACATTGTTTCATCCGGACGGAGAAATATTATAAGGAATGTTTGTTATTAAAATACATTATTTTAATCCTTGTTATGAATGTTTCATCTGACTGTTTCCATGACGACACTTTCTTCTGAAACTGTTCATGTGTTGGAGACTCGAACCTGATCGCTGTATAGCCTGTTTAACTACGCAAGGCAATGTGTGCAGCCCATTTTTAGGAGTCCCCCGCCGTGATATTGCGGGAATATTGGTAAAAATGGCGTAAAACCATACTCATTAACCCACAAACTGCGCGAGGGCGTGGGGTGGCCAATGGTCGAAGGCTTTGCACTTTGCTGTGTGGAGTTGCATTCCTTTTTCATGCCAGGATCCATTGTTAGTGGGTTCGAATCCCAAATTCGTTCAGATAATGCTCTATGGTACCTCAGTAATATGACCCAGGTAATGGATTTTACCAATGTCATCAACGTCACTCTCGGTTTTGTTACCTATTAAGCTGACACGCCGTGATATAACTTAGCACTGCCGGGATTGGGCGGTCAGGCTCGCTGATCTGGTTGATGACATCGTATCCCACGATTCACACGATGTCAATCACTTGATTGTCGGGTCCAGACTTGATTATTTACAGACCGCCGTTATATAAATGGAATGTTGATGAGTGCGACGTTAAACAACAAAGACACAAAAACCCTCACTCACTCACCCAATCATTCACTCAGTTGTCGGAACCCGTTGTCGAGTGAGAGGGGAGTGGCTATCTCCTGAGTATTAAAACAACAATAAAACGACAGTCGCGTGCATCAACGTCAGAGAGGGAAGCCTACAAGTGAAATCATAGCCTTGTTATGTGGGACTGTGAGTGAATACAATCGACATGCCAGTACTTATTGACTGCCTGGATTCAGGTGAGTCCCCAGCAACTGGTTGGTGAGGGAACTCAATGGACCAGGTACAACAGGCCCCAGTCATATTGCTAGAATATTGCTGAGTGCTGCGTGAAACAAACAAGAAGTCAAATAAAACCCCTCCTTGACCTCACTTTACAGTTCACAGACTCAAACCATCACACTACTTTGTCGCCATCATCAGTTTCATGGTGCCGTCACACCTTCACATCATCTCCAGGATTCGGCACCAACAGGAGCGGTCACTTCCCAGAAAACGACTGAATTTAAGCAATGAGCACGCATATTGACAATCACGACAAGGCTCCAATAAGGTCACAGTCAAGGCAGGTTCATGGTACAATACTTGCAGTTAACTTGTCCCTGACTTCAGTTAATAGTGTTTGTTTGGTCTTGTTTCGGTTTCACGTCGCACCTAAGGGGTCAAGGTCACACTGACACGGAGGAGGGGCGAGGGGAGGGGAATTGTATTCATTCCCCTATACATGTCTGTATACAGTTCGGGAAGGGCATTCTTGATGTGCCCCGCTTTGACATTCCTCGAATATTGCTAAAAGCGGTGTAAAACAAAACTCACTCTTACTGGCCAGAATAACAACATGAAGACCTAGACTGGATCTTACATTCAAAGTGTCACCCCCTGTAAGTGAAATGAAACAGTTGTGAGAAGTAGGAAGATCTATGTTTTCCGCCCTCTTTATGAGCCTGCGGGGCAACGTGGTCGCCGGTATTCGCAGTGCGAATGTAAATTCATCTTATGAACCTTCGTTAGGATACCCGTGCTCGTGGGTTACTCCCTCGTGGTACACCTTTCGGACCAGCATCTCTTTAGAGTTTCCTCCTTCAGAAATCCCACAAGCAGCGTGAAACGTTTACAAAATGTACTTACAGATTTACATACTTTATAAGCACAATGCAAGTTAGAAGTTATATCATAAAAGTAAAACCTTATCGTCTAGCACAGTGGGCGCACTGAGGTCACACAATAAAAGTACTACAAGATAATTAAGTGTCACAGTTTGGCCTGTCCGTCATTGTCATTAAGGACTGCTGACTGACGCTCCAAGCGACATGGCACCCCTCATGCATGTGAAGTCCCAACTTCATCTTAGATAGATAAGCATAAATGTCAATCAGGAGAAGTCCATTGATTCATGTCCATTCAAATGAAATTGTATAATATTCTTTGTTTATATTGTCCAATCAGAATGTCAGTACGTACATACGCAGTATGAGAGAGACCGGGACCCTAGGTCACACCCTTAGTTTAAATATTGGCCCTGTTACATTTGACATTTGACCTTTTACATTTGACCTTTTATCCTAGATATTTGTTCATACTCGGTTTTTATTAATCGGGTTAATAGGCTAGAATTGAGAATACATATTAGTTGCCATGTCTTTAGACACTAAAGACTTTTACATCATGTAACTTTTACATCATTCATTAAGTCTACTGTGTGGAAGGTTCTGGCATGAACTATCTGTGTAGGCTTTGTATCAAGTGTAACAAGCACAATATCACTAAAACTGGCATGAACTATCTGTGTAGGCTTTGTATCAAGTGTAACAAGCACAATATCACTAAAACTGGCATGAACTATCTGTGTAGGCTTTGTATCAAGTGTAACAAGCACTTTATCACTAAAAATGGCATGAACTATCTGTGTAGGCTTTGTATCAAGTGTAACAAGCACAATATTACTAAAACAGGCATGGTTCTGGCAATGATGCCACAAGAGCAATATGACTGTAGTGCACACAAATTTTGGGGGAATATTTCTCTTTAACAAAAAAAACCCCAAGAATAAGCAAACCTAGATAACACAAAAATAAGTTTTGATACAAAAATGAGAGAGTGAGTATGGTTTTACTCTGCTTTTAGCAATATTACAGCAATATAACCATGGGGGTCACCAGAAATGGGCTTGACACATTGTACCCATATCAGGAATCGAGAGGGAATGCTTTAACCACAAGGCTACCCAACCACCACTTTGATACAAAAAATATGAATGTTTCATTATGATAGGCCAAAAATAATATATTCAAAATATGCTGAATGTAGTATCTGTAAATCCTAATACCACATTCAGCAAATCAAATCCATGCATTAATACTGGAATAAACTGACATTTTCAATATGGCTGCCACTGGGGAATGTTTTAGCAGTTAGTTGGTAGTTTTTGCTTTTCACAATGAAGCTGATTATTTAGTTACACCATTGCTGGGATCATCTATGCAAAGTTTCAGCTTCAAATGTCTGGCTTCAGAGATGACGAACACGTAACAGTTTATGAGGGACATGCACAACGCCATAACTTAACAAAATTAATCAGAAATTAAATTTAAACATGGTCTTACTGCTGAATAAGTTATACAGTCTGATTAGTTGGGTAATCATTATCAACCTGCAATTTAACCATGCATATGTCTGTGTAAAACACTTTCAGTTTTCAGCATATTTTAGTTGAGGCCCTTTATGATGATAAGTTTTAAAAAAATTGGATTTTACAATGTTGAAAATATTCATTGAGGTGAGCTACAGAGCCTTCTGGTACTATTTATCCTTATCTCTGGTGACACTCCATTTCCTTCCAACGGATGAAAGGTCAATACGTAGTTCAAAGTGAAATAAACAAGAGGACAAAGTCATCGCTTTCCAAAATGGCAAATACTTGTCATGATATCTTGGGTAACAAATAGAACAGTATAAACATGTCTAAAGTCATGTCTAAATTCCTGTTTTGAGACATTCATATCATAAACATAGTATGACATAAACACTCATATAATATCCTCTATTTATTACCTACAAGAGCAAACATATCGGGGTTCATAAAAATCATATGTGCCCTAGGGTCATATCACTTCACGAGACAAGAGTGTATTATTTCCATCATCCAACATCATTTGAATCTTATTGTGGCGTGAGGTGGGAATGACGTCACTAGAAACGACATCATAGCTGAAGATTGTTGATGTCATTCGACAAATTGTAGTTCCGCTGCTGTTGCAACTTGCTGTCCTTATAGGTAAACACTAAAATCGTCTTCGGTAATAAATAGAACATTATATTCATGTTCATATCATACTATGTTTACGACACTGTGTTGTATTTATATTGTTGCCTTGGAAACTCGAAAAAATATATTTTTAAAATTCCCAAACCAGTTCACCACTAGACCTATCTGTGTGCCAAGTTTAGTTAAGAAATATTGTATGGTTTTCAAGTCCTGTTCATGAAACAAACACTACCCCCATTTTCAGTCTCAGCCAAAGTAGTTGCCATGGAAACTCGAAAAACATTTTTGTGGATGGAAGAGATAGCCTGACAGTGTCCATTTTAATACCCCCACAAAAAAGCATTGCAGGGGATAATAAAAGCATCATCTAGTAACAACTGTACCTGGCTTGATGATGAAGCTTGAAGGGTTCTACGAGTTTTGCTCAAGAAATAAGCAAAACTAAATAGTATTTGAGCATGTTTGAATATCAAATATAGCCACAAAGCTCTGTAGCTCACTTATGTTTTGAAGAAATGGCAGCCATATTTAATATTGGATTTGAAATCTGTTAACACTTCTTAGAGACACAACAAAGGGATCATTCATACATTTCCGCAACATAGGTCCTACCAAAGTTCTGGATGGACCCACAATGTGTCACAACAAATGCATTTGACTTCCTAAATCATAATCTAGAAACAGAATGTGAGGGACACATGTACAAGGACATGAGCAGGTGTGGGATAATGAATGAGTGAGGGACTTGAGTCTTATCACAGATGTGAACAGTACTTCAGATAAATCAGGGCATGTGAGCTTCATGTTGGCGAAGGGTACAAAGGGATGCTTGTCTTAGACTATTCAAACCCACAACCGTAGGAATCTGGCTTGACTAGGAGATGCAACTATGTGCAGTGACTAGCTGCACAGACCAATATGCGTTCTGTCAGGTTCCTTCTCACTATTAGGTTACTCTTGAAAAAACACACACAAAACATTTATTTTCTTAGAAAGCAGCTTTATTAAATCTCTTGTACTCATATAGTATGTGCTGGCATTCCAATTCATAACAACGTGCCCTGACACTCAGGGAGGACAGACATAACAACATCTGACCCCTGTGTTGGTGTACCACAGCAGCAGGAGTAGCAGAGCATCTCCATGACAACATCTGACCCCTGTGTTGGTGTACCACAGCAGCAGGAGTAGCAGAGCATCTCCACGACAACATCTGACCCCCTTGTTGGTGTACCACAGCCGCAGGAGTAGCAGAGCATCTCCATGACAACATCTGACCCCCTTGTTGGTGTACCACAGCAGCAGGAGTAGCAGAGCATCTCCATGACAACATCTGACCCCTGTGTTGGTGTACCACAGCAGCAGGAGCAGCAGAGCATCTCCATGACAACATCTGACCCCTGTGTTGGTGTACCACAGCAGCAGGAGTAGCAGAGCATCTCCATGACAACATCTGACCCCCTTGTTGGTGTACCACAGCAGCAGGAGTAGCAGAGCATCTCCATGACAACATCTGACCCCCTTGTTGGTGTACCACAGCAGCAGGAGTAGCAGAGCATCTCCATGACAACTTCTGACCCCTGGGTTGGTGTACCACAGCAGCAGAAGTAGCAGAGCATCTCCATGACAACATCTGACCCCTGTGTTGGTGTACCACAGCAGCAGGAGCAGCAGAGCATCTCCATGACAACATCTGACCCCTGTGTTGGTGTACCACAGCAGCAGGAGCAGCAGAGCATCTCCATGACAACATCTGACCCCCTTGTTGGTGTACCACAGCAGCAGGAGTAGCAGAGCATCTCCATGACAACATCTGACCCCTGTGTTGGTGTACCACAGCAGCAGGAGTAGCAGAGCATCTCCATGACAACATCTGACCCCCGTGTTGGTGTACCACAGCAGCAGGAGTTGTCGAGAGCCACATGACATACAGACACGTCAAATCAGAACAATGACTCTACCATCAGTAATGCTATTAAATGACTCATAAAATATATAGCAGTAGGTCATTATCTATAAGTATTTGTTGTATCTTGATGATGTAAGTGTAACATTAGACCCTAAAGAGAAACACTATATAGGGCATTAATAAGTCCTGTAACCAACATCTCTTGTCTCATACACCAAGCCCTATTTTGTCAAAATAACTCCAACTAGAAATGGCCATGGCTTGAACAATGTCATAGAGGCCTTCATTTTGATATGTTTACATACAAGGACACTGCTGAGAAAGTCCTCCAACATGATCAGCACAGACCACAATAAACTTATTTCATGTTCTTTGGAACCAACTTGTTTTGGTGGTGTTTTCTCTGTTAATTCCTTAATCATTCCACAAAAAAGCCTGTAAACATACAGTGTAAAGAAGCTAAGAAGCCCTTGGTGCACTTGAATCCAACGGCCCCTAAATGTCAAATAATCAACATTAGGGTCATGACAAGGATGCCCTCACTTCCATGCTTAATATGGAAACACTGATGTACACAGTCTGGCCATACTGCTCGTGGTCAAAGAGGCTTTCAAACAATGATCACAAGTGAAACCACAAGAACAAAAATTGATGCCGCCAAACAAAAGTGCTTGTGTTTCCTTGGTTACTGGCATGATCACTTTAACAGATATTGATTGCAAGAGAGGTGTTGACTTGGGATGTCGTTGTATATTGTGATTATCAAATATATTAATATAAATATTAAATAAATAATTCACTGCCACGGAAATGTTTCCATCTATTAAGATTACCATTGTTCAGGACAATGAGAAGGCAGACAATTGACAGGTCCTCATAATGCCATACAGCGGGACAAATTATCAAAACCTTTCACTGTTCCAAACAAAGCTGGAACTTAAAAACATATGTGGATAAAATTGTACTTCATCTTTTTTACTCAAATTTAAGAAACTTAGATCAGATTTAATAGACCGAAATTGTACATGATGTTGACCAGACAAAGGACAGGGAACGGGTTTGTTGTGGTTGTGATGGAAGTGTGAGAAGGCCTGTCAGTCAGTAGCTCAAGACTCACGAGGCACACATAACCATTTCATGAATAGCAGGAAGTACAAGAGTTATCCCCACCTTAAAACCACTGCAAACAGTTATCCCCCTTTCCCCAAACAATATCAATGTCAAGCACAAGATCAGCAACAGAATGTAATTATGCACAACTCAGCTCAAAATAAGCATATATGTACAAGATATATACATAACTCAGTAACAACATGTATTAACAGATGATGATTTGGTAGAACATGCAACATTATTCAGAACCGAACATATCACCACTAATCTTTTGGTCTCTCTCATTCATGATCCACAAAATAACTGATACATGAAAAACATTTGAAGTCCAAGATGTAGATGAATTTACAGTGATATCAGAGACTTATTCTTGTATTCAGCCAGACTATTGCCAAACACCACTTCAACATTGTCAGTATCTTGAAGAAATGTTACGTTTTCTTTGAAATTGTTTTTATCTGATTCCACCTATAAAGTAAGTAGTTTACAATCATTCTCAGGTAATGGCAACATGAACATAGTCAATGATAATACTTATTGTGAGATGTGAATCATGCATGACAACAGTGAATGAACAACAACATCTCCTTGTCCCCTCCCAGACAGACAACAGTCACACAGCACATGCATTTATATACACTCAGATACATGTGCTTCTCAACCCACCATCTTGAGAAGGGATCATACACAAGCCCTTTGGGTGTCGCCTAGAGAAGAAGGTATCAATTTGAACTGGACTTCAATACGACTAATAAAAAAGGAAAAACATCAGATAAAAAAAATAAATATGAAAAACCTTACTTGGACTCACCGGGAAGAATGGTAAAGTAGTTCTTAGTCCCTATTTCCACAACACCATCTTAGCATTAAGACCACTGTAGCTTTAATACAAGGCCCAGGAGTTGATTTAACCAGACAATTTATTTGCACATTGTAAATTAGCAGGTTCTATGTGCATTAATAACAGTGAAGTACTATGCTCAGTCAAACGCAATGAACTTGTAACGGGCAATGCTGTCTTTACCTTCATTCCATCGCCTATGTATTAACATACATATATATATTCATGAAAGAATGAATGATACATGATCGCCATGACAATAATGATGATTCTTAACAAACATAATGGCTATAATGTTTAAATATTAATTGTTAGTTCTGTGAAATTTTAGTTATTTTGGTTTAGTTAATGAAAATTCACGATTGTTACTTTACGAGAGATCTTTGACATATTTGTAGTTCCTTTATAAATGGTTTGGGATCACAACACAAATATTCAGTAATAAATGGCCAAACTAGTTATGTGTTGCACACCTTGGATAACTGTAAATACACACAGAAAGGTAATGCTGACCAGACCACAACCAAACTCCACATGATGGAATAACGAGGAGTGATTAACAGAAGACATGTGGCGGAAAGCTTCTCTGTGTGCTACTTAGAGGCATCTTCCCGAGGCAAGGGAGTTAACTGACTGTAATAGTCCAATTTTCAACTAGGCTGGAATTTTCAGACACGACCGTAACACCGCCAGAGGTTATTACGAGTTATGTCTCTTCTATTGACAATCCAATTGCACCTCTCATTTCACTTGCATTTGCTTCAAAACAAAATGGCGGCACCCATTGAAGGCAATCTGATCGATAATCAAGAACTATATTGTAATAAATGGGTCTTACCTAGCATCAAATCACATGAGCACCTTGATTAAAAACATGAAAACATTTGGAAAATATCTGTTGACCTTAAGTTGACTGAACATCCTGCAATCAACCGAAATCTGTATGGCAGTTTATTAACCGGATGTCAGTTTCGTTACGCGATTTTGATTGGACTATGCATAGACTCGTTAGTCCAGCCAACATGTAACTCCATAATTCCAGCTTAGTTCGGCAAAGGTGGAAACTAGACTTTTATAGTCAGTTAACTCCCTTGCCTCAGTAGGATGAGTTAGAGGAAGTGTCTTTCTTCTATATCAGACGTTTCTTACCCTTGATGACTTAGTGACCAAAGAATCAAGAATCACTATGGCTGCCCTGGAAGCCATCTTGAAATATAGGTGATTGTCACATGACAGCAATCAGAGCATCTTTTATATAGCCGTAATGACAATCAAGGATTAACGATCACATGACAAACAAAAATGAGATGACAAGTAACATATAAAGAATCACATGAAAGTGCAGACCACATGAGTCACATGTCAACAATCATGTGACCAGTCAAAAGAAACATGACATTAGATGTCACAACCAGAAGATGCACCCAGTTATTCCACACACAGCTGCAAGCCTCATTCATGCATCACACATGAAGGTGAAGGTCCCGGGAGTAGTGCATATGTTTGTGTTGCATACTGAGAAAACCCACTGTTTCAGTGCTAGCCTACCTAGTACCACACGGAATGCATGTAGACAGAGGGGCCAGTCAGCAAAAGGCTTCATCTAGGGGGGCAGCTCACTGAGACAAGTATAGTACTGTAATTTAGGTTACGTTTGTGTAGGAAATATCAATCACCTGCATCCTTTCTTCTTTCTTCATCACTTGGCTAACATACCAAACCACAGGGTCGATGGTTGAAAGAAAAAGAAAAACAAACTCCAAAAGACATTGAAGGGAGGGTGAAAAATAAATGTCACAGGTCTACTTTGCTACCTTTGTTAATCTGATTCTTCAAGACTGAAATTGATTATGAAACTCAGTGGGGAAAAAAGATTGGTTTACAAACTGTAGTCCACACTTGTGAACCTTAGGGTAAGTGAGTCCATAAACCAAGTGACTTAAAAAACAAAACAGGCCTTAGTTGTGGAGCACTTGGTTGTGTACCAAGAAAATGAACATATTTATATACAAGTATTTGCCCTTGCCTCTAACGTACACTGAAGACTATGATTAATGCATGTAGCATGGCTAAATACCATGATCTACCAGGTAAATAAAGGTTCTGTTATCTCAAAGGTATAGGAATTATAGTTAAAAATGTTGTCTTATTCAAGGGAAATAAGACATTGACTGGAAAGTCTTTCAAAATATTCACCTGACAAAAATTAAAATATCTGTGCCACTGCAACTGAACAATGATAAATGTAGATATTTCACTAAAACTGGAATATTTGGGGTATCAAAGCACCATAACAAATATATTTATGCTAACATTGTTCATCTTAAGTCAAGGGTTTCGGTCAATGGCTGTTTCAGCTACGAGCCATTTGTTACATAAAAACACATCATAATAAAAGACATGTCCATCATTCTGACTACCCATAATTCAGTGAGAAAGGCATGAAAACAGAATGTTGTGGCTCAAAGTCATAGGACTCGGGACTAGGACTCAACCGTAAAGTTTAAGAATATTTCAGTCATGCTGCAGGTCAGTGATGTTTACCAACTGGGTGACCCCACACTCATGGGTAAGATGCTCCCAGGCAAGGTGGATGAAGAGGGTACTTCTGGGATTCAAACAAACATCAAAAGGTCTTGGTGATTCTGTACGCTAAGATAGACGATTGGGCCAAATCTGCTGTCATTGTCTTGGGTTCATTGGCAGATTTTGCTTTTAACACTGAAGCTGATCATTATTCATAGTTGAAAGATCAGGTCGTAAGTACATAACCAATACACTAAAGTCCGGTTCTGAACAAAAGGGGGCATGGGTGGCCCAGTTGTCTAAGGCGCCACAATTCGCTGGGCACGCCAGGACCTATGATTGTGGGTTTCAATCCTGGTTCGCCCGATTGCGTTTTGGGGTTTGCCAACACCATACCTGTGCTCATGGATTTCACCGACGTGGTAAACGTCTGAGACCTGCATCACTTCGGGCTTTCCTCCCACTTTAAGCTGACACGCAGCGATAAAACTGGAATGCTGTTCAAAGCAGCCTTAAACCCAACTCACTGTGAACAACAACATTGTTTTCTATGCCTTAATAAACACAATAATCATAAACAACAAAAACATTATTCAAACATAATAACTCATCTCAAACGAATACATAACACACAAATAAACTAAGTAAGTATTAGTAATGTTAAACTATGTTTATACACTACAATAAATAAGTAACCATTGTAACACAGACATAAATCACAGAAAGGTGAGGCAGAAACTGCAGGTTATATAACAGTTTATGCAGTGTTATTGGGAAGATGAGCACCGGACTAAGGGGAAAACTTAAACATTGCCATCATCCTGTCGCTCGGCAACACAAATAATACCGTCACCACTGGAACCGAAAAACTAACAGAACAAAATCATTAGAACACAAAACATTTTGAGCAGCATAATGGCCAATGTAGGGGGAATACATACATCACTGTACAAGACATTTGTCAAACCTAGACTGATAACAACTCGTTTCAACATGTAGCTTGGAACAGGGTCTGAGACTAACATAAGTCTGCTAGTCCGACACTGGTAACATTCAGGGAGGACTAGTGACATTTCCTGGTGCTGCTACTTTTACCATTAGATAGATGGAACACTGTAGTAAGGAACATGTCTTTCTAATATGTAACAGAGTGGCTGGGACTTAATCAAGAATTAGTTATCACTTCTACAGCCAGGATTCACCCTGTTCAGGATGCATACATCAGGCCATCAACTGACTCTTAACTGATCCATGTGGACAGACTCAATGTCACTGTACACGGCTGATCCATATGGACAGATTCTGACTCGTACAAGGCTGATCCATGTGGGCAGACCCAATGTCACTGTACAAGGCTGATCCATATGGACAGACTCTGTCCCTGTACATGGCTGATCCATGTGGACAGATTCAATGTCACTGTAAACGGCTGATCCATGTGGACAGACTCAATGTCACTGTACACGGCTGATCCATATGGACAGATTCTGACTCGTACAAGGCTGATCCATGTGGGCAGACCCAATGTCACTGTACACGGCTGATCCATATGGACAGACTCTGTCCCTGTACATGGCTTGTCCATGTGGACAGACTCTGTCCCTGTACATGGCTGATCCATGTGGACAGATTCTTATGTCCCTGTATGGATAACAGATCCACAAAACCAGATTCTACATCCCTGTACAGACTGACCATGCTCTCCACTGTTAAAATTGACAACAGTGATTAGACATCTTTTACTTGGTAGTGGGTAGAAGAAAAGGGTAACTGATACTGACACCTACTGGACACAGGTAAGTGTAGCAGTAGACACAGTCAGTGTAGCAGCAGACACAGTCAGTGTAGCAGCAGACACTATCAGTGTAGCAGCAGACACAGTCAGTGTAGCAGCAGACACTATCAGTGTAGCAGCAGACACAGTCAGTGTAGCAGCAGACACAGTCAGTGTAGCAGCAGACACTATCAGTGTAGCAGCAGACACTATTAGTGTAGCAGCAGACACAGTCAGTGTAGCAGCAGACACTATCAGTGTAGCAGCAGACACAGTCAGTGTAGCAGCAGACACTATCAGTGTAGCAGCAGACACAGTCAGTGTAGCAGCAGACACTATCATTGTAGCAGCAGACACTATCAGTGTAGCAGCAAGACACAGTCAGTGTAGCAGCAAACACTATCAGTATTGCAGCAGACACAAGTAAGTGTAGCAGCAGACACAGTCAGTGTAGCAGCAGACACTATCATTGTAGCAGCAGACACAGTCAGCGTAGCAGCAGACACTTTCAATATTGTAGCAGTCAGTGTAGCCTATACACTACTATAAGTGTAGCAGCAGACACAGTCAGTGTAGCAGCAGACACTATCAGTATTGTAGCAGACACAGTCAGTGTAGCAGCAGACACAGTCAGTGTAGCAGCAGACACAGTCAGTGTAGTAGCAGACACAGTCAGTGTAGCAGCAGACACAGGTAAGTGTAGCAGCAGACACAGTCAGTATTGTAGCAGACACAGTCAGTGTAGCAGCAGACACAGTCAGTGTAGCAGCAGGCACTATCAGTATTGCAGCAGACACAGGTAAGTGTAGCAGCAGACAGTCAGTGTAGCAGCAAACACTATCAGTGTAGCAGCAGACACAGTCAGCGTAGCAGCAGACACTTTCAGTATTGTAGCAGTCAGTGTAGCAGCAGACACAGTCAGTGTAGCAGCAGACACAGTCAGTGTAGCAGCAGACACTATCAGTATTGCAGCAGACACAGGTAAGTGTAGCAGCAGACACAGTTAGTATTGCAGCAGACACAGGTAAGTGTAACAGCAGACACCATCAGTATTGCAGCAGACACAGGTCAGTGTAGCAGCAGGCAATATCAGTATTGCAGCAGACACAGGTAAGTGTAGCAGCAGACACAGTCAGTGTAGCAGCAGGCACTATCAGTATTGTAGCAGACACAGGTAAGTGTAGCAGCAGACACAGTCAGTGTAGCAGCAGACACAATCAGTATCGCAGCAGACACAGGTCAATGTAATGGCAACATCAGCTTTGTGCTGACCCTATCTAGGTTTGACTGAAAGACATTCACACTGATATGCATCACCCCTGCAAATTACTTTATCTTGGTTAACCAAAGACAAACCACAGGAAAACCAGATTTTTTCACAACTTTGGCTCTCAAACAACCATCAAATCTCGCATACTTTGTACATCTATGTTAGGTGAAGGTCAACCGGTGAGAGGTCGAAGGTCAACCCGCACTTTCTCACAGCTACTCAGCATTCCTATTGTTGGGTAGAACCCCCCTCGTGGTATTGCCACCTGTCTCTTTCCAACCATCTTGCCATTCCTTGTGAAGAAAACCTGCAGGTAAGAATACAAGGGAGATAACTCTATATCTCTGTGCCAACAAAGACTTTAACATGTATTGAGGGTTATTCATTAATAATATATCATAGAATAAACTTGTGAAATAATCGAATTCATGGCAGAAATAGAAATATCTTCCCACATCGACCTTCCTGGCCTCTACCCATACTGTTCACCATGTTACACATCTACCCATACTGTTCTCCATGTTACACATCTACCCATACTGTTCACCATGTTACACATCTACCCATACTGTTCTCCATGTTACACATCTACCCATACTGTTCTCCATGTTACACATCTACCAATACTGTTATCCATGTTACACATCTACCAAAACTGTTCTTCATGTTACACCTCTACCCATACTGTTCTCTATGTTACACATCTACCCATACTGTTCACCATGTTACACATCTACCCATACTGTTATCCATGTTACACCTCTACCCATACTGTTATCCATGTTACACCTCTACCCATACTGTTCTCCATGTTACACCTCTACCCATACTGTTATCCATGTTACACCTCTACCCATACTGTTCTCCATGTTACACATCTACCCATACTGTTCTCCATGTTACACTTCTACCAATACTGTTATCCATGATACACATCTACCAAAACTGTTCTTCATGTTACACCTCTACCCATACTGTTCTCTATGTTACACATCTACCCATACTGTTCACCATGTTACACATCTACCCATACTGTTATCCATGTTACACCTCTACCCATACTGTTATCCATGTTACACCTCTACCCATACTGTTCACCATGTTACACATCTACCCATACTGTTCTCCATGTTACACATCTACCCATACTGTTCACCATGTTACACATCTACCCATACTGTTCTCCATGTTACACATCTACCCATACTGTTCTCCATGTTACACATCTACCCATACTGTTCTCCATGTTACACATCTACCCATACTGTTCTCCATGTTACACATCTACCAATACTGTTATCCATGTTACACATCTACCAAAACTGTTCTTCATGTTACACCTCTACCCATACTGTTCTCTATGTTACACATCTACCCATACTGTTCACCATGTTACACATCTACCCATACTGTTATCCATGTTACACCTCTACCCATACTGTTATCCATGTTACACCTCTACCCATACTGTTCTCCATGTTACACCTCTACCCATACTGTTATCCATGTTACACCTCTACCCATACTGTTCTCCATGTTACACATCTACCCATACTGTTCTCCATGTTACACTTCTACCAATACTGTTATCCATGATACACATCTACCAAAACTGTTCTTCATGTTACACCTCTACCCATACTGTTCTCTATGTTACACATCTACCCATACTGTTCACCATGTTACACATCTACCCATACTGTTATCCATGTTACACCTCTACCCATACTGTTATCCATGTTACACCTCTACCCATACTGTTCTCCATGTTACACCTCTACCCATACTGTTCTCCATGTTACACCTCTACCCATACTGTTCTCTATGTTACACATCTACCAATACTGTTCTCCATGTTACACATCTATCCATACTGTTCTCCATGTTACACCTCTACCCATACTGTTCTCCATGTTACACCTCTACCCATACTGTTCTCCATGTTACACCTCTACCCATACTATTCTCTATGTTACACATCTACCAATACTGTTCTCTATGTTACACATCTACCAATACTGTTCTCCATGTTACACATCTATCCATACTGTTCTCCATGTTACACCTCTACCCATACTGTTCTCCATGTTACACCTCTACCCATACTGTTATCCATGTTACACCTCTACCCATACTGTTCTCCATGTTACACCTCTACCCATACTGTTCTCCATGTTACACATCTACCCAAACTGTTCTTCATGTTACACATCTACCCAAACTGTTCTCTATGTTACACATCTACCCAAACTGTTCTTCATGTTACACCTCTACCCATACTGTTCTCCATGTTACACATCTACCCATACTGTTCTCCATGTTACACCTCTACCCATACTGTTCTCTATGTTACACATCTACCCAAACTGTTCTTCATGTTACACATCTACCCATACTGTTCTCCATGTTACACATCTACCCATACTGTTCTCCATGTTACACCTCTACCCATACTGTTCTCCATGTTACACCTCTACCCATACTGTTCTCCATGTTACACCTCTACCCATACTGTTCTCCATGTTACACCTCTACCCATACTGTTCTCCATGTTACACCTCTACCCATACTGTTCTCCATGTTACACCTCTATCCATACTGTTATCCATGTTACACATCTACCCATATTGTTCTCTCTGGTATACATCTACCAATACTGTAATCTCTGGTATACATCTAACCATATTGTAATCTCTGGTTTACATCTACCCATATTGTAATCTCTGGTATACATCTACCCATATTGTCCTCTCTGGTATAAATCTACCCATATTGTCCTCTCTGGTATACATCTACCCATATTGTATTCTCTGGTATACATCTACCCATATTGTAATCTCTGGTTTACATCTACCCATATTTTAATCTCTGGTATACATGTACCCATATTGTCCTCTCTGGTATCCATCTACCAATATTGTCCTCTCTGGTATACAAGCACCCATACTGTAATCTCTGGTATACATCTACCCATATTGTCCTCTTTGGTATACATCTACCCATATTGTCCTCTCTGGTATACATCTACCCATATTGTACTCTCTGGTATACATGTACCCATATTGTACTCTCTGGTATCCATCTACCCATATTGTACTCTCTGGTATACATCTACCAATATTGTCCTCTCTGGTATACATCTACCCATATTGTACTCTCTGGTATACATCTACCCATATTGTACTCTCTGGTATCCATCTACCAATATTGTCCTCTCTGGTATACATCTACCCATATTGTACTCTCTGGTATACATGTACCCATATTGTACTCTCTGGTATCCATCTACCCATATTGTACTCTCTGGTATACATCTACCAATATTGTACTCTCTGGTATCCATCTACCAATATTGTCCTCTCTGGTATACAAGCACCCCCCATACTGTAATCTCTGGTATACATCTACCCATATTGTCCTCTCTGGTATAAATCTACCCATATTGTACTCTCTGGTATACATCTACCCATATTGTACTCTCTGGTATCCATCTACCAATATTGTCCTCTCTGGAAAGTATTTACACATATTGTCCTCTCTGGTAAGTATCCACCCATACTGTCCTCTCTGGTATGTATCTACCTGAACTTTAGTCCCCACATCCTCTGGGTGGCGGGCCCAGCCCTCCTCCTCCTCTTCCTCCGAGTCTGAGGACAACTCGTCATTCTCAAGAGACACATCATCCTCTGGATCTTCTGGTGATAGGTCACTGTCTGCCTCACTGTCATAGTCATTGGGGAAGTAGATTCCACAGCCCATAATGTCACCTGCACAATGATACCATGACATGATAGACATGCATCGCAGACTAATGTTTGTAGCAGAAAAGCCTTGCTGTCCTGAACATAGAGTCATACTCTATCCATTATTCAATAGGACCTTTGTTACACTTGGGCAATACCCCAATGCAGGCTGGGAGACAAATGGGGTATACAACATACCTTTGTGACATCTTGGGCCAAATGGATCTCCAATTCCAGATCCAACGAAGATTTTCCCATCATCTGAAAGTACACATTAAGTTAGTTAATCCCAGTTTCAGTCCAGTTTGAAAGATATGATGCTACAAACAAGCACATATATTATATGGTATTTTATAGACCCAGGACCCACATACTCACCTGCCAGGTATGCTACAGACCTATGGTTCCAGCTACTCGCCTGCCAGGTATGATACAGACCTATGGTTCCAGCTACTCACCTGCCAGGTATGCTACAGACCTATGGTTCCAGCTACTCACCTGCCAGGTATGCTACAGACCTATGGTTCCAGCTACTTACCTGCCAGGTATGCTACAGACCTATGGTTCCAGCTACTCACCTGCCAGGTATGCTACAGACCTATGGTTCCAGCTACTCACCTGCCAGGTATGCTACAGACCTATGGTTCCAGCTACTCACCTGCCAGGTATGCTACAGACCTATGGTTCCAGCTACTCACCTGCCAGGTATGCTACAGACCTATGGTTCCAGCTACTCACCTGCCAGGTATGATACAGACCTATGGTTCCAGCTACTCACCTGCATGGTATGCTACAGACCTATGGTTCCAGCTACTCACCTGCCAGGTATGCTACAGACCTATGGTTCTAGCTACTCACCTGCATGGTATGCTACAGACCTATGGTTCCAGCTACTCACCTGCCAGGTATGCTACAGACCTATGGTTCCAGCTACTCACCTGCAAGGTATGCTATAGACCTATGGTTCCAGCTACTCACCTGCCAGGTATGCTATAGACCTATGGTTCCAGCTACTCACCTGCCAGGTATGCTATAGACCTATGGTTCCAGCTACTCACCTGCCAGGTATGCTACAGACCTATGGTTCCAGCTACTCACCTGCCAGGTATGCTACAGACCTATGGTTCCAGCTAATCATCTGCAAGGTATGCTACAGACCTATGGTTCCCGCTACTCACCTGCATGGTATGCTATAGACCTATGGTTCCAGCTACTCACCTGCCAGGTATGCTATAGACCTATGGTTCCAGCTACTCACCTGCCAGGTATGCTATAGACCTATGGTTCCCGCTACTCACCTGCATGGTATGCTATAGACCCACGGTTCCAGCCTGGATGTCGATGACGTGGATAGTTCTGAAACATAATGACACATCATTACTTTTCAAATATAGTTATGGCAATATGATATTCTGCAAAAAATTAGATGATGTACTGATAGAAAAAAGATACAGGGATATAAGTACAAAACATAAGTAAAGTACAATTGAAGTTTCCAAAATTATTCCAAAGTTGGAAGGGCCACAGGCATTCCCTTATTCCCCTTGATCATGATAGAGAACAACTCCCAAATGTCACGTTTATCAGGTTCAAATATCGTTTCCAGGGACGTTTCTTAATACGACAAAGTGTTTCATTACAGTCTTTACAGTGACACAACTCATAGGCAAATCTAACCCCTGAACCTATAAATGAAGCAGCAATTTGTCAGTTTCAGTAATGAAACTGCCACAGATACAAATGTGGTGCCCTATACTTCACTAAAAGAGTGAAGTCTCTTAGATACTGTGAGGTTATGTGACTCGAGTGGTTGTGAAAGGCTGCCTACCCTCCTGGCCACCCCAATAGCAATGTAGCAGTTCTCCCCTGGGTCTACGATCTCAAGCTCAAAGTAGTGGAAGGTGGTGTCAAGTGGACATCTCGCCTGGGCCAGCCCAACGTCATGGATGCTCTTCCCCCGACCACCATACTCCAGGATCTGCAACAGGAGAATAAACTTCCAGATCCATGCTGCCAGTGAGTTGGTGAACGTGTCAAGGTAACTACAACATGGTTGCTGAAGATGACGCCAACAATGGTTCTCCCAAACTTCACCTATTCCTTGAGTCAAACCCACCCTCTGCACGATAGTGAGAAGCCATCAACAAATAAATATATTTCAAGCAATTCTGTGGCATTTGATTTATTAAACAACCTACTTTTTCAGTATTAATGTTTCCATAAGTGAGTGAGTGAGTTTGATTTTACGCCGCTTTTAGCAATATTCCAGCAATATCACGGCGGGGGACACCAGAAATGGGCTTCACACATTGTACCCATGTCGGGAATCGAACCCGGGTCTTCGGCGTGACAAGGCGAACCCTTTAACCACTAGGCTACCCGACCGCCCAATGTTTCCATAAACTGAAAAATGAGGCCACTTACACAAACAGAGCACTGTATCCTGATTGGCTGATAATACAGAATGGTCAGGGTTTGTTTCGCATTATTGCGCAGAACGATGTCAAGGATTTTGTACAGCTAACATTTTTAGTCCACTAGTCCTCACTAACAGAGGTTTGATAACATTTGAAGTATTCATGGTAATAATATGTTGCAGCGGAAGACTGACCGTGCCATTCAACTTGATGTCGTGTAGGCGCGTCCACTCCTCCTCCCCACTGTCCACTGCCATCAACATGCACTCCTCTGATGTCCACTCCGAGTCCAGTGTCAGCTTGACCTCCTCCCCCTCCGAGTGCAGCCCTATGGCTGGGTATAAGCCCCCTGGGGGTACGGGCACCGACACTGTGCCCAGCTGCAGAGGGACACACAGACATATGTAATACACAAGGGAGGCATCCAACACAACATAGACACTAACAGTAACACTACAAAGACACTAACACTGCAAACATGCCAATAAACCACAAAGATGCCAATAGACCACAAAGACACTAACAGTAACAGTGATGATAGTAACACTACAACATCACCAAATTTACAGAGGTACTAACATCAAAAGGACACTAACACTACAAAGATGCTAACATTAAAAGGACACTAACTCTAGAAAGATGCTAACAATACAAAGAGAGATACACTATGAAGACAATAACATAACAAACACAGTTATACTACAAAGATGCTACCATGTTTTCTTGAGTATAGTGCGCACTAGTGTAACACTACAAGGCACAATCACTATGACACTAACACTACAAAGAGGCTAACACTTCATAGATGCTAACTCTACAAGGACACTAACACCACAAATATGATAACACTACAAGGCACAATCACTGTGACACTAACACTACAAAGAGGCTAACAATACATAGAGGCTAACACTACATAGATGCTAACTCTACAAGGAAACTAATACTACAAAGAGGCTAACACTACAAGGCACAATCACTGTGACACTAACACTACAGAGGCTAACACCACAAAGCACAATCACTATGACACTAACACTACAAAGAGGCTAACACTACAAAGCACAATCACTGTGACACTAACACTACAAAGAGGCTAACACTACAAAGCACAATCACTGTGACACTAACACTACAAAGAGGCTAACACTACAAAGCACAATCACTGTGACACTAACACTACAAAGAGGCTAACACTACAAAGAGGCTAACACTACAAAGATACTTACACTACAAGGACACTAATACTACATAGATCCTAACACATAAGGACACTAATACTATAAAGATTCTAACACTACAAGGACAGTAACAACAAAAACACAAACACTACAAAGATTTTAACACTACAAAGATGCTTACACTACAAGGACACTAACACCACAATGATACTATCACTACAACACTAACACAACAAAGATGCTTACACTAAAAGGACACTAACACTACAAGGACGCTTACACTCCAAGGACACTAACATCACAATGATACTATCACTACAACACTAACACAACAAAGATGCCAACACTACAAGGACACTAACACTACAAGGAAGCTTACACTCCACGGACACTAACACCACAATGATACTATCACTACAACACTAACACAACAAAGATGCCAACACTACAAGGACACTAACACTACAAGGATGCTTACACTTCAAGGACACTAATGCTACAAAATGCAAAAATTACAAATGCACTAACCCCACAACAAAACTATACATGCTGATGCTAACAGCAACACTACATAGACACTAAGACAATCCCAACAATGACATCACAAGGAGGCTGACACCTCACAGGCTCACCTCCTTCCCATTGCGTGTGAAGAACACCTTGGCGGTGAGTGGACTCCCTGACTCTATGTCGCTGATGCTGTACTTGATGCCACAGCCAATGCGGTCGCCCACGTGGCACTTAGGGCCAAACGCCTTCCCAAAGCCACATGCCTTGTATAATCTGAAAATATGCATTGTTCTTAGTTTAAAAGTTTGACAGACAGGCTTCAGGATTTCAACATCTTCTTAGGTTAAAGGTTAGGTTACATGTTCAGCATCATAGTTGACAAATAACCAACTCTGTGCAGTACCAAGAGCCAGGCAGCACCTGTCCACGGAGTACTACCAGGATGTCTGTCATCCCTTCATTACATGAAGAAGCTTGATACTCACTGAGATATATTCTGGGGGAGTCACACCTCCACTTAGCAATAACTTGGCTGGAAATGTGCCTTTGTTTAATAGTCAAAGATTTCTCAGTAATAATCGTCATATTTATGTTTACATTGACACTGCTAATGTTAGGTCCCAAATTTCCCACTGCAAGTTAAACATTTCAAAGGATGTTTTAAGGTAAAAAGATATTTGTCGACAGTTGCCAAATCTCTTGATGTCTATCTTATCTTATCTCTAGCATGTCTACAGGCACTCCACCAGATTACCTCCTGGCTCTCCTTCAGTTTTTTAACATTTTCCAACTGATATAACATGTACTGAATTTACTAATACAAGATCTATCTGCCAGTGTTGTTCAGCTAGCTCTAGTGGGTAACATCATAACGTCATACTCATGATATGGAATACTGTTAAAAGTGGCATTAAACCCAACTCACTCACTCACTCATGATCATAATGGAACTGGCCATGCAGACCCGCCAGCAGTCTTCCTGGGTTTCTATCAATAGCTAATCAGGTAACCAGATTATTTTATGGGTAAAGGCAATGCACAGCTGCTACTCACTTGCCGTCATCAGCATGATAGCCCACGGAGAATGGCTTCCAGCCGGGCTGAGCATCCAGCGTGTAGCGACACGGCACCAGACCCACACCTAAACAATATCAAGTAGCATCCAGCATCAGGTGAACACAGTCAACTACAGGTAGAACTGACCTGCACATGATGTAATCTATCAACACAGCTATTCAGTTCACCCTAACATGGGCCATATGTCAGCATTTCCAGATTTTCTAATTAGAGACTAATTGTAACATGTGTAAAGCCACAAAGAATAATTAAAAGATTTTAATCCAGATTTCATTATTTCATATCTTTTTAACATACAGTTCAAGGCAATACTGTCTATAGAATAATTCATGAGGGTCAACTAGCAGAATAATAATAATAATAATAATAATAATAATAATAATAATAATAATGTAGCAATTATCCATCAGCATGATCGGTCATACCTATATTTCCAAACAAGCCTGTGTCAATGATTTCTATCTCGAAGTAGTTGTCCTCAGGTGAGATGGGACAGGCTGCGATGTACAAACCCACTTTGTTGCCGTCATTGGGCATGAAACTGAAATGAGTAGGCACACAGTCAGCTTAATAACCCTGATGACACGTCTCGTGAACAAGTCAACCATCTTGGGATGTTTACATGGCTTAGGGTGGTAAACACAAACTTTCCTTGTGTGAATGATGTCGCAAGGACATGGGACCAGTATGGCATTTCCAATATGTCTGCCAAGAGTGGCACATTGAAATATTATACAATTCATAGACCCCGCTAACCATAAACAAAGTCATAACCATGATAACACTGAGAACCCAAAAGCTACTGTCCACTTTCATGGGTATAAATGATCAGATGAAGCTGCACATATAAGAAAGTTTCTCGCTGACCTTATTATCTCCCCCTCCACTCCAAGGCGATCATATCGAGGCTGTCTTCGTATGTCTGGTAGATGAGCATCGCGAAGGCGTTGATGGTGCCGCACACGACACACATTGAGGATCTGATTCCTCAGGAACGCTTCCATCGTGGAAGAGTGAGCTCAAAGGTCAGCGCAATCTCACTGTGACGTCGGCCCCTAACACCAAGTAGTACATGTCACAAACAGAACATCAAATACAAGTTGCAGTTGTTTTATCACTATTTCAGGGTTTTACAGATGCAAAATTTCATATGATATTGTAAATAAAAATAGTGCCAAGGTACTGCAGCTCACCTGGATATGTACCAATTTAAACTGTCAACAAACACAGCTTCCTCCATATCTCCAGGGCTCGCATTTTGGTCAACCTACACTAGACCCTGGATACCATCCCATGCTTCTCAAATTACCCGTCCTTCATTTTCATTCCATCCATATCATATCCAAACATTTTCTGCCTAAATATTGAGGACTTATTGACAAATAGAAAATGAAGTTGTGTCAATAGTCTCGGAATATGGTTTGATTTTGGGGACCTTATGTCAGAAATAACAGGACTTGATAGTAAACGAAAAGCTGACACAGTGTTTCGAGGTATAGAGATAATTATTAAATGAGGCATATAATATATATCAACACTATTTCATATTCCCAGAGTAATATACAGAGAGATCTATTGCCAAATTAGGTTAGGTTAAAATGTTTTTTATTCCTGCATCAGGGCATTCCAGAGTAATATATGTATATGGGATTCTCCTTCAAAATAAGAAGTATACCCTGTGTAATATTTATTGTGATCTAATAGTAAATGAGGTGTATATTCAAATGATCTTGTTTCTTGATCAAGTTATTCCCATAGTAATATAAACAGCAATCTGATACTAAATGAGATATTCCCAGATTAATATATATATAGCTATCAAATACTGAAAAAGGTGCATTAATTCACAAGACAAGATTTTACTTTTTGCCGAGGTATTCCCAGAGTAACAAACATGAGTGTGATTTCTTTTCAAGCTCAGATGCCAAAGTAATAGAGGCCAGGCAGTTTTTAGGGTAGTAAAAGGAAACACCTGACATGCCTGAGTTTTGAAGTGTACTCAAAGTAATATATAATATACCGTATTCGACGTAAAAAGCGCCCAGGGCGCTCTCAAAATTAGAAATAGGGGGCTCTTATTAGAATATTATTTTGGTGAAGAACAACAGGATTGAAAGATAAATTTCGTGGTTTATGCTGACAGCCTGAAATGTTTATATACGACATATATATTTTTTCCAGAATTTAATTGCTTATAATTAAGGGTGCATATAAGACACGAGTGTGTATTATACGCAAATAAATAAGTCTTGTGTACATTGATCAATCCGAAGGGGTGCTAATTGGGATTGTTCACTAGTCAATATATTAGCAAATATCGCCGTGGGCACTTATTAGAGCGGGGCGCTTATTACTTCGAATACGGTATGTGGCAACCTTACACTAAATGAGGCGATTATATACAAAAAGATTTTATTGATGAATCATACATAAAATCACTTTTGGTAATTATTTTTATACCATTTTGATTTTGTGAAGACCATTCCTACCCCACGAAAAAGCGTTTTCAATTTCCATTGTTGATGGTTTGGGTTGTAAATACAATAATTTAATAAAGTGTTTTGTCACAATCTGGAGGTTTCCCCATAGAACATCCATGACCAGTAGATTTTTCTATCTGGCAATCCCTTAGTTTACCAGTAATCACAAGTTCTGGACAGAGTCACATACTGTCATCTCACTAATCACCAAGGTCACACCCCTCCAGTCTATTACTGGTCTTATAACGTCAAAGTATCTGCTAACTTGACAGATTTTATGTAGAATATATTACTGATGTTTGGCGATGTGTGAATATGAAGTTTTTGAAATGATTTTGTTTCATCTGTCAACATGGTCATTCTGATTCGAGGACAAAATTAAAAGTTTCACCCCAAAGGAATTGCCATGTTTGCAGGAAAACTGTTACTTTCAAATATAGTTTCGGCATAGGCACATGTGTACAAATGACAAACATAATATTTTGACATCAGATAACAAAAGCTGTTTGTAAAATTGGAACCAAAAACTACAGAAAACATTACAATTTTCATTGAACCAAATACATTATTTTCTATTCAGGATACAGGGTATATAGCCACTGACCAGTACTTTGCTTGATTCATTTGGTTTATCCCAAATTAGATATTGATAGAAGAAATAGTTTTCATTGCTAGCTGACATTCTTCCAACTTCAACTTTCAAGTTCCATTGATGACAACTGTCAGTCACAACTTCCTCACACTTGGCCCACAAAAGATTTTTTTTATCTTCCTAAATTGCCAATAAAAAAATGCAATATATAACGTACAAAAACGCTAAAACAGTCCAAGCATGTCAAGTGAAATATATTGACATCTGAATGATTTGATCATGTTCAGGACAAAAGCTATTTAATTTTATGTAGCAAAGAAGTGTTACAATTTAATTAATTTTTCGTTACAGAGATATTTGAACTCCCAACTTGAAAAACAAGTAAGCATGAACTTTCCTAGCACGGTGAGTATGTCTGCTGAGCTTGTTATAAACAATAACCTAATGACCCAACAAAACATGCGGCCAACGCATGATTGACAATGATGAAGGGGCAGTTCTGTCAGTCGTTCAAAGCTTCACAATGAGTTAAGACAGCTGTGATTAGCAATCAGTAGCCAAAAACGTCAAACATCGATAACCAAAAACATACCATGTAGAACTGCAGAAACACGGATTACCTGAAATGATGTATATTTTCACATTATCTTCTCGAACTTTGTCTGTTTGTTTTGCCACCGGAAGTACCCAAGGGAGCTAACCAGTTGTGTTGCAACCCGGAAAGTGATAAGGGCTATATTTAGATAACCTCGACTATCCAGCATCATGTCTTCCGGCAGTGGCCTCGATTAACCAGATTAGTTTATCTCTCCATGTCATGAATCATTTCGGTTTCTCGGTACATAGATCTCGGTTTAGATAGTTCTTCCTCCATCGATTGTGGGATACCATGCAGTTTAGTAAGTATCGCGACAGGTGTTCGAAATTGTTGGAGCTAATAGATGCTATTACACATTCTGTTTACGAAGTGAATGCTCGACATTCGTTACTGCATCTTACGTTTTAGTTCTGGAAAGAAAAGGGGTTAAACGGTCGTCCCTACAATTCCTTACAATTGTGTTTTATAAACGTGTGTGATCGGTTAATTCCTATACTGCCTGAAACTGCAAATAACGGATGTGATGGGTTTTTTTTAAATTCCTGCCTGAGACCATTCCACAAATCGATCTGAGCACAGCCCCGGTATATGGTGTATGTTTTATTGTATAGGTTCGGCACCGATGATTATTCCGGTCTCTGAATAAATCTACAACAAATTGGAGTTACGAACGTCGTAGCGCGAGACCGCTTTGTTGGTGATAGAGAGATCCGGGCGTTAGCTGCAGTTGCCGGAGGAGGGCCGCTCTGGCTGTGTGTATGTATGTAGAGGGTGTGCATCTGATGACTTTTTGTATGCACAATTACTACCATGAAAACATGTTTTGGCCAAATTAATATTGTTTTACATGCCAGTTTGTGATTTTTTGTGAGGGTAACCAAACAATTTGGGAGGACTAATCCCCCCCCCCCCCCCCCCCCCCACACACACACACACAAAAAAAAAAAGAAAAGAAGAAGAAGACAACAATAGTAAACAACGACAAAAGAACAACAAAAAACATCAAACAAACAAAGAAAAAAAAAGAAAAACAAAAGAACAACAACAAAAAACAAAATAAAAAAAATCAAGAAAAACAAAGAACCCCTTTCACACCCTTTTTAAAATATATGAAGCAAAACGACAGACGTTGGATGTGTCATATGTGATCCAGAAAGTAGCCCAGCAGGCTACACCCATCTATCATTTCATTTATGTAACCGAAGATGGAACTAAATTATACATAGTTTCAGATTTATACCGATTCGTTTGTTTTCAGTTGATGTTTTTCGTATTTTCATTTCATTTGATTACGTATGCTACTTTAGAGACAGTTATGAAACTGTCACATGTAAATGTTTAAGGCTTAAAACAGGAAACGGAAATAGCGGATATGACGTAAGTGAGAGGTAAATTAGTGCATCGCGTGACCCTTTAATTGCGTGAAACCATTAGAAATCATTAAAGGGGCACTGATCTAACGCAATTCCCCGGACTGGTTGCTACCTTTGTTATTGTTTTTTCCCCCGTGAGTACCCGGATGATGAGCAACGCAACTGAGCATGACCAGAGACTGGGCTACCGTCTGCAAGGACAGCTAAATGAACTTGGAGGCTGGAGGCAATATTTGTTTTACGCATTTTTGCATAAACACTGATTGGTTAACTGTGATCTATAAAGATTTCGGCAAAAAGGGCGCATGTTCATTAATTTCTTCAGCCTAAACAAAGAGACAAAAAGAACGGCGGAGCTCATCGGATGTCGTAATTTGGAAATACCCCAGATGGTTATAGTTTAATACTAAAAACAGTATCCATGCAGTGAAAGCATTTTCGGGTTTTGGATTGCGTCGATAATACGATTACTACTCCCTTGTTGTCATCCACGTTTTCTCGTCTAACCCTACACTTGTGTATTTGTCGTCATTCCCTTGATGCTCAGTTAATGAAATTATTACATGTACAATTAGTGGTAACACCACTTAGATTACCTGACAATGGTTCCCATTTGGCATTTATTTTTGTCTGGGGTAATTATTCAATCTAAATCCAGGTTTGTAGTGAGGTGAAATGTGTGTTATGTAATATGCACGTGGCAGCCAAGCAAGAGATGAATGATCAGTTTATTTACTTTTTTTGTAAATCAAGGGATCGTTCCTGGTCATCAAAGGATTAATAGAAAATACGTTGATTGATCAATCACTGTTATCTTGCACAGTGGATATGTCAAAAGTGAGTGTTTACATGTCTAGGTTTACTAAAACAAAGGGAATACACTCATATCATGGCGTGAAGTGCCGATGTAAAAACAACATACTTTGGGTTAACTGATAATACGTTGATTGATTGATTATTGTTATCTATCACTCAACGGAACCGTGGTCGTTATAAAAAAAATAGTTGTCACGTGGGCTTTCTCACCCAACCCTTGAGACTTGACACCTATGTGAAACACCTGAAACAATCCAAGTGATCAGCTGAGAAACGAACACGGGTTATAATATCCCGAAACGATATATATCTTTTAAAATATTTGATTGTTACAGAGACACGTGGCATCGAATAAGTTTCTTTGTACAGCTGCAGACGAGTGGAATATTGTTCCTTTGTGTGGATATTCACGGATACATTCCTCGAACAAGGAAGCTGCCTAAAATTTATACACATAAATTTGGTGGGTTGTAATTATGGTATTTGCATTTTGTTTTCCTTCATTTGAACTGATTCGTACTTGTTTCTATACGCCTTGGTTCAATGCGCGATAGACGTTGTTTTCACCGGTCTTTTCCTTTGTAAGCGTGTATATATTACCGTCAATTTGTAAAATGTGATTCTCGCAGGAAATTTTTAAAATGTGTAAATATTTCAGCCATTTTGACTAAGAAATCTGTCCAGATTGATTAAGACGATCAAAAGGGCCTACAAACATCACAACAGATTATTATGTAGGATTAGAAGCCAAACAGCATAGAAATGTACTTTTCAACGAAATGTTTTTCAGTCACTTTGTAAAATATTTAGACGTTTAATAAATATGTTACACATTTTGACAGTAAAAAAATATGCACACTATAAAAAAGCAATGCTTAGGTGAAATATTTACTTCGTGTTGCAAGTAAAAATAGTGTAAACGAAAATCGCAAAATTACCAAGCAAGTGACTTATCAAAACTTCGTCACCATTACCGATGCTACCCCCAAAGATACCTACATTTCCTTATTATCTCGAAAACTGTATTTCATTTTGTTGATCAATGTGACCATACGCCCTTATTACTACTGGTATCCATAAAAGTGACCAATGCGCTTACGAAAGGCGCAGCAGAGGTCGCGAACTAGTCTAGATTTTTGCTATACATCCGGGTACTTACTGGGAAAAAACAATAACAAAGACAACAAACAGTCCCGGGGAATTGCGTTAGATCAGTGCCCCTTTAAATTAAGCAATCAGCGTTGTGTTCTATCAGCACACGTCATCGGGATGTCTTCATGCCGCTCAGAACGCCAACGTCACAGATAATTTAATTGGCAGCTATCAAACATCTCCATATATTTTCGTTCCTTCCCGGGAATATTTACCATAAACATTTCTGTGATATAGATAGAACTGTATCAATTTCCGGTCAGTAATTACTGCACACAGGGCCCAAAGAAGGCGAAGTTAAGCAACGTTGGCTTTAGGGAGTAGGTGGAAGGGTGACAATGCTTCGCGGAAGATTCGGCCCTGCCCACACACTGATTGAACACAGGTTACATGTCTCGGTAGGCGAGATACGCTGTTCGAAATATGCCTCTGTTCACAAATCACTGAATGGGTATCCGGTAGGAGGAGATGCCCATGAGACTGTAAACGTCTACACCAACACGGGTTTTTACCCCCCTGGGAGCTGAAGCTTTCACTCATGAACATCCCTGTCATAAACAAGTGTCATTAATGCGTTTTTGCTCGACATCCAATATGATTAGGGCTTTCGTCATGGAAACCATATCAGAGTTTAAATATTGATCACTGTCTGTAGTCATGATTGTATATATATTTAAATTATTGCCCAAACACGTTGTATGTGTGTTATGTATACCCAATAGCTGTAGCAGTATCACGACTGGTACTGCTACAACGAATTTATCTTGCCGACATGTTTTAAAATGACATTGTAAAGGAATTTAAACAAATTCAAAATTGATAGAAAACATCTGTTGGATTGAGCTGAGGTTAACTTGTGCTATGTCACTGACTTTCATTGACTCGGGAAAAGCGTGCGGTTTTTTGCTTCGAAACTGGGTACAAGGTATTTAGTCTCCCTATCAGATATCCATGTGCAGCCTGTCTTGTTCGTGGCGGAGTATGAAGGGTGTATTCTCCTGTATAGTATAGTCCTGCTATGCCATTGATGTAACAACCTCAAACACCAACACATATATTCTCTCCCCCTACCCTCGATCTAACGATGACATCTCTCTGATCCCACCTGCCGAAACAGTGTAGATGATGGCCTAATCAATAATGTTATATGAAGATGCTACAACTCATTCCATCATATTTAAGATAACGCCAGCATGGCTTCTCTCGTATAGTGTAATTTGTGTGCATCTTTGTTGATTTTTGTGGAACATTTGATTCAGTATTGAAAACAAATGATGGTATTTATTTAATTCTCATGGATTTTGTAAGAAACAAAGCAAATCATTATGCAGCTTTTATCACGCCTAACGTACCATGGAATCACCGTACTATAGCACTGCATCCATTCAAGGAGAGAAAGTACTGCCAGGAATTATGAAAGTATTTTAGCATACTGTTGTCCTGCCCATACAAAAATATTAAGAACAATGTACGCTGCATTTCCCCAATGCTTTTATATGGTTCTGAGATTTGGGGTACATCTATATGCCTGCAGAAGATTACTTGGTGTGAAACAAAGAAATGATAAAGTGATAGCGAATGCAGACGCATTCCTTTGTATATACTTCAATATATGAGTGTAATAAAATATGGGTTAAAACTATTAAATATGCCAGAACGTAGATTGCCTACAAACTATTTATTTACGGAGCACCATCAAACAATCTATTCATTTTTACTATTAACACACAAGTTTTGACATTTGGGTATGTCCCACATTACAAACAATTCATATCTTCACCACTGCCAACAAGAAGCAAGCTATTCATTTTGGGCATTTTTTGTGAACAGACTAATCATTTAAAAAATCACATACGCAGACAGATTTTTACACACACACACACACACACACACACACACACACACACACACACACACACACACACACATATATATATATATATATATATATATATATATATATATATACCTGAGGTTGAAAAATGGAAGATGTTAGATAAGTGGTAACCGATCTTGATGTTACTTTTTTAGAATAAATGTAAACTACTCCGTTTTAAAATAATTCTCAAAATTGTCCCATATACACACGAGACTAACATATAAGTGCCTGAAACATGTGTCACGATGCAACGGTGCAATTCAAACGTTTGTTAGTAATTATAAACAGGCAAAACCTTTTAAATCATTTATACCACCAGGTTGTAGAGAAAACATAATGGTCGGCCATCATGATGTAACTGATGCAGATTGATTATGTTTTCAGTACTGCCAACTTTTATTTTTTTCAGTGTTATCAGAGGGCATATGCTGATGGTCTCTGGTTTTATGTGATGCAGACCTAGCAAGTCATATCACCGAGTTATCAGTACACAACACGGCCACGCGCCACGCGCCACGCGCCGTGCTGGCTGACTAACGGAACTGTGCACACCAGCTGCAAGGTGGTCAGGAGCATGGCGCACTGCACCTGTCAAGACGTTCTACCATCTTCCTTGTATACAGTACCTCCTGATCCAGTCATTGTTTCTGTGTGCAGGCTATGTGGTGTTTCCCTCCGACTCTAGTCTGGGTTGGAGATCGGTACTCGGAATACCAGCTCAGTGTCAATCTGGCCAGTAAGCTAGTCTCCCAATGAAATGTGTTATTTTGGTGAGAGTATCATAAGGTATTTACCATAATAGAATGAAGATTTAATACACTGGATAATCGAGTGGGTTAGAAACTGCTGTCATCTTCAGTAACTGAATGTATTCTTTTCCAGAACACTCATTGAATCTTGGACATTTCATACTCGTAGAGGAACATCCATTTGATTTGTAAAGTGGGGGCGTTTTTTTAAATGTTTTTTTCCAGATGCATCCAACAAACTTTTTATTTACTGAGCACCAGCAAACAATTTACTCGATTTCATTAATAACACAAAAATTGACCTTTGGGTGTCTTCTACAAAACAAAGTACTTGCACCAACAAACTATCCATTTTGGCTTATTTCTTGACAAAGTGTGCATGTTCATTGCTTTCTCTGTTCACTATGATGGGTCGTATCCAGGATAGTCGTAAACGATCATGCAGTCAAAGTCTCGGGATTTTTTCAATGTTTGCTAAAATGCGGAGTTCAAGAATGAAGGTCTAAACGATCACAAACAACGCTTTTGTATGTATTCGTGCTAGGGAATTCCCAGGGGAAGTAGTCCGTCAGTGTTTGGGTTATTTGAAGACTAGTCTCGTGAAAACGTGTGAACGTCAAATTGTGTTGCTTATACACCTCTCGCCCAGTAGCGTGTCAACATTATTGAAATATGTTTAGACTGTGTAGACTTTCAAAAACATGAAAGAGATGAAAAACATGTATAACTTGTTGAAAAGAATGTAAGAGATGACGATGACATTTCGCTGGTCTGTGCATGGCAGAGGCTCCAGGCTTGCCACAAGGAACTCTGGGTAGGAGAGCCCGGATGGTCGTGTGTAATAACTTTCCGATATTTGCACGTGTGGAATTTAGCGATTCTCGGTAGTGATTGGTCAGTTGAAGCCATATGACGTCATTGCGCTTCATGGTTTATAAACAAACGATAGGGCGTCACCCATTGTTAATACGTCACAAATTGACATGTTTGTTTAAGGTTGACATTTTGTGCGTTTTTTTCTTCCTTTCCTCTTGAGTGATCAATGAGTGACGAATTACCTACTCGAACTTGGAATTACGGATTATGTATCCCCAATGAATATCGTAAGTCCCGCCAAAGGCTCGGGATTAACACCATTCATTCACTAAAGAGACATAATCCGTAATGCCTCGTAGCTCGTTTGTTATTCACTAATTATTTCCCAGGGTAGAAACATGATCTGTATACGTCATTCAGTCAAACATGATATATGTAGCCTGCAAAGTCTCGTTCCCTCAACTGCAAAGGCTATGGTGAGCCAGTGATTTATTCGTGGGAGCTACGATATAAACCCTGCGTCTTGTTTTCGCTATGCTGGTGACAGCATTGTGGGATTAACCATGCGGTGATAGCCGATGCGCATTATGCCAAGTCACGAGTTTGACTAGTTTTCGGTGGGTGAAGCGTATTCTGTGTTGTGGAGACTGGGAAACAGTCTATACTTATACAGCGAGTGACACTTTACCACGTCGATGGAACAAAGGATGTTGAATATGTCCGTTCAAAGGGAACATCGTCATTTTTCTTCATTTATGAAAACGATTTTAATAAAGACAATTCGTCTTTAATTATAGTCAATAGTAACCACAAAAGAAGATAATATGGGATCAGCCATACTTATTTCTAACATTGCAGAGCCGCGATGCATGAACCAATTCTACATGCATAGATATCACATCCTCCAGTAAGCCACTCGGCGGCTAACTATAGAAGTGACGATGTTCCTATTGATAGAGACTCACACTCGCACACACCTGGCACCTGGCTTCGCTGGGCGTTGCATAACAGTTGTGTAATGAGACTCCTCGTGCCACAGCGATCGATTTTACAACACCTTCGCCATCATGGCAGCAGTGGCGGCTTAGGCCACACCAGCAGAACCAGAGCATGGTTGCCTAGTGGGAAGATGGCTTGTCACAGAGAAGTCTAGGTTCGATTCTCCATATGGACTAGGTGAGGAAGCACGGTCTCTGCTCTCCTCGTGGTGGCCTAGTGGGAAGATCGCCGGCTTGCCACAGAGAAGTCTAGGTTCGATTCTCCATATGGACTAGGTGAGGAAGCACGGTCTCACCTCGCCTCACCTTATTCTGCTCCAGTGACCACACCGCGGGTGTAGGCTTATCACGTGACCGGACTTTCCCCTTGTTTGCAAACAAACGCACTAAAGGTCGAGAAGATATGGATGTCAAGCAGAGAACATATATACGTACCTGTCAGAACAACAAGGGTAGAAAAGGGAAGCCAACACTTAATTGGCGCTGATGGGCGATTAGCAATGGGCAAGTTTTGTTTGTTTGTTTAACGCCACACTCGGCAATATTCCAGCTATATGACCTCTGTCTGTAAATAATCGAGACTGGACCAGACAATCTAGAGATTGACATCATGAGCATCGATCTACGCAACGTGGATACGATGACCTGCATCAACCAAGTCCGCGAGCGGGGTCTACGTTTGGTATTCCCCGGATATTCTCACAATTCACGCCGATTATCTACAGCTTTTCTCCCAAAACCGGTCGTCATATCCCTCTCACGTTTAGATGCGAGCGTGCGGCCATGCCCAGCGACAGCTATGGGAACCATCCATTAGACACTTCCCTCTCAAATATAACGTCGCCCAATTTACGACGTCACCAAGTTGCCAGTGTCTGTTCGAATCTCAAGAGATGACGTCATGATTGAACAATGTTGGGATGTTGGTATGTTTTTACATACCACTCATCATGTTTCATTGTTCTTTATCACGTAGCTATCTTATATTTAAGAACAACCTCCTCCCTATTCCGGTCGCACCCTTATCCCCCCCCCCCCCCCCCTCCCCAACTTCTCCATGACACATTAACAGTCCCAAGACTTCCCATGTTTTACGTCGCTATTCGTCTCCACGCTAGTCAGCTACTTCAGCGCGCTGAGACAGTCATTCGTCATTTTAAAGGGCTTCACACCACACCAGTGTGTGTGTCTATTTGTATCACTCAGGGTGATCAATGATGTCCGACTATAAGCGGAAATTGCACATGTATACACTCTAAAGAATGGCGTGAACCCTTCAACATATTAATAACCAATGTTCATATTATTCTTTATTCACCACGGACGTACTCCATCAGCTCAACACTACAAGTCAATTATCAGCAGCCACTAAATGCAAACATCACATTATTCTATTACCCTTTTCGTTGCATGGCTCAGTCGTCTAAAGCGCCGCAATTCACTGTGCAGAGTTGTGTACCTTGGGCACGCCAGAAACCATAGATCGTGGGTTCAAATCCCGGTTCGCCCTTTCAAGGTTTGTCAGCACCATGCCCATGCTCGTGAGATACCGTGAACGTTCAAAGCGGCGTTAAACCAAACTTACTCTCATTCTACCCTTTTGAGTAATATATACGAGTTGTGTGTATGTGTATGTCCGCATGCTTGCCAGTGTTGACGTCATACCCCATATACACTTTACATACTTGTACAAGGGTACATCTTTCTGGAAAATGAGCGGTGAAATCTGAGATCCCATGTTAGAATACCACTGTTGGATCCGGATCCACCTATACAATCATGTTTAGTATGCTTATAAAAAGAAAGAGGTGGGTTTGTGCACCTCTGTGCCTCTAGTTTATATAATAACGCTTACGACGATCATTTCCAGAAACATCATCAAACTAAAGCCATGAACGACCATGAACTATTTATTATTCCGGGTGCAGCGATATGACACTTTCAAAATCACATTCAACGAAATATGAGAAATAAAATCGACATTCAGCCTGTGTATAATGATAGAGTAATACAATGCTTACAGACAGCGACTGAATGCAATTACAACTTATTAGCGATTAATATCACCTCTACATGGCGATAGCCAGTCTGGACCAGACAAACCAGTGTCCGAAATTACGTGACCAGCGACCAGCCCTGACTGTTTTAGCATCATAATCCCAGCCGAGTGGTCGGTCTTTCATCTAAATACTAGACATTGCCTAGTGCGCCGAACTGAGGCACCTCGTGGCTCCTGTATATATAATGGCGTGCACGGCCGTCTAAGGCTCCCCGATTCGCTGTGCAGAGTTGCGACCCTTGGGCACGCCAGAAACCTGTAAACGTAAACGTCTGAGACCTGCACCGCTTCCTTTCCTCCCACATTCAGCTGACACGATGCGATATAACTGGAATACTGTTAAAAGCGGCGTTAAAAACCCAAACACACTCACTCACTGTATTTATAAACGTGCTCGGGATTCTGTCGTAAGTCAATGTTTAGTCAATATTTTGAATTTTGTTTAACGCGCAAGATTACAGCTGTCTGACGAGCTGTAGATAATTGAATCTGGCCCGTGATGAGGTGAGCTACTTGCACAGTATATCTTCTGGGTGGTAAGACGTCTTTGAAACTAAACAAATGTCTTCGCGTTTTCTTGAATGATCCGTGGGCACGGGTGGCCCAGTCGTCTAAGGCGCCGAGACTCGCTGTGCAGAGTTGCGTCCCTTGGGCACACCAGAAACCTATGATTGTGGATTCGAATCCCGGTTCGCCCCGATTATGTTTCTAGGTTTGTCAGCACCATACCCGTGCTTGTTGGTTTCACCGTAGTGGTAAACGTCTGAGACCTGCATCCTTTCGGGCTTTCCTCCCACATTAAGCTGACACACCGCGATTGACTGGAATACTATTAAAATGGGCGTTAACCCAGCTCACTCACTCACTTAAATGTTCCAGCTTGGCTGTTCCGTGCACAAAGGGTCTCAGTGGTACGACTGTCGTAACTCACAGACTTTTGTAGGTTCACGCACGCTTTGTGAAACGGGGCCTAGTTAGGAAGCCTTCACAATTCAATCGAGGGTCTATTTTGAAGCATTTGCCCTGAAGGTAAGCCTGAGGTCATAGCGTTCTATCAAACTCTGTATGACGCACAATACAACGCAGGACATCCGGAAACGGCAAGGAAAAACTGATTATCAAGGGATGAAGGGGATTACGTACGCCGCTGTGTGTGTACTGGGATTGCTCTCTCCGCTGGCCGAAACCATTCTTCTTATGCTGGGATTATAGCCTCAGCTGACCGTCGTTTAAATCGCTGGACTGGGTCTGGTCAGATTACAGAGCGAACTGGACGGAGGTTTTCAGTCGAAGGAAAAGCGCTATTAAAACGTTGTTGTTGGGCCCGGTACAGCCTCAGCCCCGACCCTCGTGGATAGAGTACGATTGCACGTGGTCTGATTATGTGGTCACTCCACCAAGGACCATTTCCTTCTCATGCAGCTTCCAGTCACCCTTTGGATGATCTGGGGCTTCCGACAAACATTGGGAATTCAGAACGAGATTGATATCATGAGCGCCGTCGGGGTACAGTGACACCATCAACAGTCATCTAGTCTAATCAGCTGATTCATAAAGTCGCCCTTTACGGCCACCATATCTTGATGGAACCTGATGATGAACTACACTACCGTTCAAACCAAAGTTCCCCTAGATTACTGACGTGGCCTAATGTAGTTATAAACACCACACCGTGACTTGTGCATGCATCTGTTGTTCGTAGGGGAGACTCACAGAGCTACGATTGCCTTTTGGAAATGTGCCAAAATGCACATTGATATAACACTGCAAAAATATAACCCTTGTCAAGGTAGTCACAGGGGCATTAGCTGGAAGCGCACGTAAAATCACACCGTTCAAGTGTTTACGACAAAACGAAAGTTCGTCAACAGTTCGTCTTCAATACAGCGAGATACAGTTTCTTCTTCAAGGTCCGTGTTGTTACAGGGAAACTGCAGTACTGCAAGAATACATTAACGTACAGCGGTACGTCAGGAGGAAGTATCATACACGTCATGGTTCCTGCTGGAATATTGAACGCCGTCATGGCTACCGCAGTATCCCGTAAAACATCACCTTGGAATGATGACACATGCTGGACCAGCTATAGCAAAGTCGCACGTTCATTTCTCACGTGCATAGGGAATCAGATCTAACCGTTAATTCGAGGGTTTTAAGAGATCAAGTGGGTTGATAATGCCTCGCGGGTTTAACACCTTGTTGATAACTGATCGCGTATTTTCCATAGGCAATGGCTCAAACAAGTGGCCATGCAGTATTTGTCAGTTCACATTTCTGCACGGCAACCTCACATAGCGACAGCCAAAGCCCATGGACCAGCCACAGCGGACCCCTTATACAGCCTCGTGTCAAAGGGTCTTCCTGTGAGAACACAGATGCACCGAGGCATTACACAAACATCATTTTTTCTTGTGGTAAGAGACAACGTATGTCGGGGTCTCCATGGAAGAGGCGTAGATTGTGCCGTGGGCGTTGCTGGGGATGGTGGGCCTGGTGCGGCAGACGATGGGGATTTTGATGTTGACAGAGGCAGACGGCAGACAGGGGTCGCTGTACACACTAGTGGAAGACATTCGGCGGCTGGTCAGTGTTTGTGTTCTTGTAGGCGGCAGAACATGAGGCAGTGGTTGCCCCTGGAACTCCATCTTGAGGATGCCGTTTTCGGCTGCCAGCAAGTTGGACGTCTGTCTTTCGGGGCGGCTTTCGGGAGGCTAAAGTCGGAGAAACAGAGCGTGTCACCATGCATTCACATATAAAAGAACAAACAGACGCATTTATTTAAAGTCATACCAGACAAACAACATGTTGTTGACGAAAAATATGCTGTAAATACAGGTGAAAAAAACCAGACACCGACTCATTCAACTTTGATATTTTAGCTGCTGCGAATGTCACCTTGTGGATCGAGACTCAGGATCTTTTTTAAAACATCATTCTTATGTCAGTAATATCATGAGAAAATCTATGAAACAAGAACACTGGAGTTAATCAGGAACAAAGAAAGAAACGCCAGACCTTTATTTCTATCGACGCCTTGATCATCTTCTTCCTTGGCTGCTTTTGGGGCGTGGTCCGGCCTGTAGGGGTGCTACCGACGGCCGAAAGGCGACTGACGCTCATCCGGGGCCCGCAGCCCGGGGGTTGCTGGATACACCCAAACATGTCAAAACACCGAAGGAGAGGGGGTGCAGGGAGGGTAATCTGGTATGGACGCATCTCGTTCATGTTGGGTCTTAATAGAGCCAAGCGCTTGTATGTGTACTGGTCCCTACAAGTGATGAAACATAAACTATTTAGGCCATCATATAATACGGCGGTGTGATCTCATTTAAACAGTTGCACACTAGAGCATCTATTATTCCAATTCCAATCTTTAGCAAAGAAAGTCTTGTGATGTCGCTTGATGAAAGAAAGACATGAGTACATACATCATGCAGACCTATATTGTTCCATGTAGCAGTCAAGGTCGTCATGGTGACGGAACCGGTAGCAGATCTGTGGCGTGGTTCCAAGGGTGAAGGTGTGGGTGTTCGGGTTTGGGGGGGTTTCTGGTTTATTGCTGATCACCTCGGACGACGTGGCTTTCCTACACTGCACGCTTTTAGAACGAACGGGCCGGAGGCGTTCATCTTTCGCGCCGCATTCGAGTTTTCCCAGTGCCGATTGGCTGCGATGTTTCTCCTTTTTGGAGAGGTTCGCCACCAATGAGCGGTGCTCGGGCAACGAGGAGGAGGAATGAGTTTGTTGACAGGTCTGCCATCCCTGGATATGCTGGAAACAAACACACACACGAGCATAGTTATATAACTCAACTCACAATTGCTGACGTTAAGAACCCTGCGTTAATTGGAGTCACTGTTCGGGCAAATTGACAGTCCTTGAATGTTTGATTCAGCATCTGTTTGTGACCTCACGTCTTATCGTGGTATTATAATAACGGGCAAGAAAATGCAAATATGTTGCTGGGTAACCAGTTACTCCTGCAGCAAATCAGATTATGAGCATGGACCTCTGACTATATCTCACAAAACTATAAAAACAAAACAAAACGGGAGAGTCTGAATAGGAGAAACAAAAATAGTTTAATGAGTGACTGAACCCCAAAACGGAAGTATGGCGACGTCCTGTAGTGGGGGTTCTGATCTGGGAAACGTGCGTTAAAATCATCAGTAAAATACCTGAACTCATGTCAGAAATTGCGTGGATCGACGTCATGATATCAATCACTCGATTATTTACAGACCGCCGTCATATAGCTGGAATATTGCTGAGTGCGGCGTTAAACAACAAACAAAAAAATCCTGTCAGAGCATTCATTGTGTATTTCTGTTTCTGTGGACAATTACCTACTTTCGTTTCTTTGTTGGCCTCGGCAGGATACAAGCTGGGAACGCCCACTGAGTTGCTCTGCATCAATGATAATCTTGACGCCACATGACGCTTCTCCGTTTCCACCGGTGACGCACATATCCGCTCTGGCACTCCAAAATCCGTCGCCATTTTGTAAAGCCACTCATTTACCTCAAGGTCGCGCAGTCCGTTCGTGGCGCACATCTCGAACATGCGCTTGTACACGCACGACAAGTCATGCGGGTTGACCTTATAGACCAAACCACGGAATTCCGCTGAGTACTTGCACGTGACTGTGGAGCCATTGATATACTGGTGCATCCCGTTGCCGCTGTTGGAGGATGCCACTGCTGCTTGTGCAAGGTTAAACCTGAGGGCAGGGAGAGGATGTTGGGGTCAGGCTTTCATTTATTTGTTTGTTGTTTAACGACGCCATCAGCAATATTCCTGCTATAAAACGTCGGTCTGTAAATAATCGAATCTGGACCGGACAATCCAGTGATTGACATCATGAGTATCGAGCTACGCAACTTGGATACGATGACTTGCATCAACCAAGTCAGCGAGACTGACTACCCGATCCCGTTAGTCGCCTCTTACGACAAGCATATAGTCGCTGTTGCTAAAGACCAATTCTAACCAGGATCTTCACGGATCATCAGTTTACCACTAGTGCCCCAGTGGTAGTCGAGATAACTTAAATTTATCATAACTGAACTGTCAATGACGTACCTGTCATACATCTGCACGCATGATCTAACATACTACACACTCGGCCCTGCCACGTTATTCTTCATCTATTTCTCACTCCCAGCTGAGGAAGAAATACTCCCCACAGTTACTACCGGAATTCATCCAAGACATACCCGTATGACTGTCTTCATGGATAGGCCATGAAGCCATATTTTCGAATATACATGCAAACTGTTATAACAGAGAAAGTCTTCTATGTAGCTTACTTAGAATAATTTTCAATCAAGCACTTCCGATTTTAAAACGTAACTTTTGGTTTGGGGAAACACGTCTACTGCAGGACATTGTCTCTAGCCGAGTTCTTACATCTCTGTCTTATGGCGTGAGCATAGTCCGAAAATATTCAAATACTAGGCTACCACAACAGAGAGATTTTCTATTAAGAGAGTTATGAGGTCTGAATACGTCTGCTCGGGTTATAAAAACTCTCCATATCTGGAGAACGTCATAACAGGAGTTATTACCCATACGGCTTGAAATAACCGACTTCATAAAAATCATATGTGAACTAGTGCAAATATCACCAGTGTATAGTTTACGTCATCCGTATATTGTTGGCATCGTTCGTATATTGTGACGTAAGGTCGGAAGTGACGTCACACTAGAAACGACGTCATAACTGAAGATTGCTGACGTCATTCGACAATTGTGGTTTTCTAAGACGGCGGTCGTTAACAGTGAATTTTTCTAAAGGGGAGCTCAGAATGATTCAGAAATAATGGGTATTAAAGAAATTATTACACTCGCATGTGTATCATAGAATCCTTGTATTACCCTCGATCTCGCCCGGAAAATTAAAAATCTTGACAGACGTTTCGTAAAATCAGTATGACACACATGCTCGTAATATAATAACCATGTTTTTCGTCTCTAAAAAGGATACGTGTTATTTCCCCTCATTATCATAATCATAGGGGGTGGGGGTGGGGTGGGTGGTGTGTTAGTGTGTTAGTGTGTGTGTGTGGGGGGGGGGGGGGGGGGGGGGTAGCCTAGTGGTTAAAGCGTCCGCTCGTCAAGATTACCCACCCACATGGGTACAGTTTGTGAAGCCCATATCTGGAATATTGCTAAAGGCGGCATAAAAAAATATTCATTCACTACTAAACAAATACAGAAATATGTCAGTTCTATGCAAGTGCAGTAGTTCCCTGCAGATGTCAGCCACCGTCATGCATAAACGTAGCCCTCAGCACAACCGCACGACACATCTACAGTATATACTATATTCATGATATTTAAGAGACCCGTCAACAGCATATGTCATATCAGACGTCCGTGAAGAGTGCATGTTACATGCCTACTGAATTGTGACTGAAGTCACCATTATCGATCGACAGTGTAGTGTGATGTATATATGTACGAAGAAGACAACGTACTCACTGATATCGCCACACATACAGTAACACCACGACTGAAGATCCAACGCATGCAAAGCGACTTAACGAGTTCAACTATCAGCGAACACCTGTCGAGTTTTCTTCAAGTCGTATGGGTTATGACTTGTTGTGTACATGGTGCTATGGTTTATACTGGAGCTGTTGTTTCGGTGGGTTCTGATCTCCAGATTACCCCTGCTAACTTAGCGTACGGCTTTACAACTTCCAGCTGTGGTATGATTGTTTCGTAAACCGTCACAGATCACAGCCTATACCTGCCCTAGGGTCGGGTTGGGTTGGGAAGGGGTGGTGAGGGTTGTCTTTATATCAAGCCCAGTTAAAGGAATTGTCGGTGACAGTAGGGTTATTAAATACAATGAGTGTCATTGAATTTGTAAGTGTAGATATTGTCAACTGATTGGCTTTTAGGTCACGATACGGTAGATTATCATGATTATAGTTATATGATAATTAGAATACTGGACAATCGAGGATATTACGCATTGGGATTTATCCCTTTTGAGATTTTAAGTGATTTCTCCCTTATCGATTCCTTAATCACACATTGACAAGTTTTGGCATTGTACTTAATTCTATGGCTGGTGCTCAATAAACATAATCAGAGCGAATCTGGGATTTGAAAAGTCTGTAATTGGTTATTGGCGCTTGTGATGTTTTAGACGACCACCGCGACAACACATGATAATAAATGCATACTTGATAGCATTACCCTTTTAAAGTATTTGAACAACATGTGGAAAATGGTTCTTCTAATTTATAAGAATACATAATATTTTATATAAGATAGCTCCGCGACAAAATTTCGTAACCTTATAACGATAAACAACTCCCATTCGTTGTTTATTTCTTAAATAGGTAGTTACCCCACTGTCTAAAAAAACAGGTTTCAGTTAGAACGATATTGACTGTTGTCATTACCCGATTGTCGAATAAATGGCCTGACGTAATCTATTCATACGCCTTATTCAGGAAAACTGTTTATAAGGCACTGTTTATGAGAGATTAGAAACGGATTGGTTTTTAAAACAAAATTCAAGAATGACGAAAGGGTTTCATATCACACCGGTGAGTGTTGAGATGGTAAACATTATTGGTGAGAGTATGTTCGTATATATCGTAAATACCATACATTAGGACTTAAATTGGAATTATGCGGTCCCTCTGCCTATTTTAATCTAGTATAAATAAAATGTCATTTTAAAAACGATTGAAGTTTCAGAGGTATTTCATTTCACTGTTGGGGGTGAAATGGGGTTTAATATATATAGGCGACTATGCTTGTCGTAAGAGGCGACTAACGAGATCGGGTGGTCAGGCTCGCTGACTTGGTTGATGCATGTCATCGTATCCCAATTGCGTGGACCGATGCTCACGATATTAATCACTGTATTGTCGGATGCGGACTCGACTATTTACAGACCGCCGTCCAAAGCTGGAATATTGCTGTTTGCGGCCTAAAACATCGTTTAAGGTATGTTGGTATGACGCGGCCTGGGATCGAACCACCCATCATCTGCTCACCAAACAGACGCTCTATCCACTATACCACGGAGGAGGTCTTTCACTGTAGGAATCGCGTATGACTACAATGAGTAAACCGACCGGTTTATCATATAGTGCCAAATATTTTTGAAGCGACGTTTGTTTACAGACGCAGTCCCATGACAAAATAAACCTCAAATTAAACTTGTCTCGAATGATATACAATAGTTTTCCGAGCACGAAGGCATCGCATCGGATCGTGACATCCACTTTATCAGATTGGTTTGTCAGATCGATAACATTATCCATTATATGATAAACAAGCATACGAAGCACATGTATAATACCTCACGCGCATCAAAAGCATTGTTGACGTTATGTCAGGGCCGTTGTTGAAATTATTACCCGTAGGGTTAGAAATAACCGAGTTCATTGAATTCGTTTGTGCACAAGTGCAAATATCATTTCACAGCGCACCAGTGGATTGTTTCCGTCATCCGGACGACATTGTTGACGTCATTCGCATCTTATTGTGATGTAAGGTCGGAATGTCGTCACACTAGAAACGACGGCATAGCAATCAGATGGGGGTTATTTAATTTAATAGCCTCTGATTGACCAATCAGAATCGAGTAAATTCCAAATTCACGGTAGAACTGGTAATAAAGAAATTATTACGCCGACATGCGTGTCATACTGATTGTACGAAACCCGGGTAAGAAATGTGTATTACCCTAGTTTCGTAACATCAGTATGACACATACCAGTATGTCGTATAAATAATCTCTATCAAAACATACAGCATTGTTGACACATTGATTTGGGCGTCACAATAAAGATGACGCCAGAACACATTGTTGACGGCATGTTGCACGGCTACAGGGACTACTCCCTACTTCTCTGCAGCATCCTTACAAGGTGTGGGTAATATACATACTATGACTTGATCGGGAACGGTTCAGACACACACGTACACACTCGCTGTTATAATCTGTGATATAAGATAGCTACACGATAAATCGCAAAGAACGACTCGTGGTTTATTTCACGATACAAAAAAATTCAATCATGACGTCATTTCTGGTGATTCGAATATGTATATATTGGTGGACCTTATTTTTAGGGTGAAGTGTCTAGTGAGTTGGTCGTCATAGATGTAGCTGGGATACGCAGATAACCGAAGTGGCAATCGAAAATCAAATCGCATTCAAAAGTAGGAGCGATATGACAATTGGTACCAGGAAAAAAGCTACAGATAATCGACGTGAGGATTGTCAGAAAATGCGTACAAGACCTAACCCACCTATTCATAAAATAGACTTGTCCGACATTGACGAGGTCGGATTCTATTCAGGGAGTCATCATTATTAAAATTAAGGTAAATATTTTAAAGCTTGCGCATTTTATCAACATCCTTAAAGAGGCTGTACATAATGTTGATATCTCATATAAGGAAGAGACGACTCGCGGTCGTTGTTTATCGTACAATAAAACACTGCAGGGAGAATAAACCACTCGGGGCAACGCCCCTCATGGTTTATTCTCCCTGTATTGTTTTATTGTACGATAAACAACTCCCATTCGTCGTTTATTTCTTAATTAATGTTAACACGCAAACCTTGGTTGACCAATGTCAGCATGCACATAACCGTTTTACGTCATACTTCAGTTGCCCCTAGTTACCCATATCTACTGAACCCCTAGAGTGCGTACTCTAGCAGCCTCCTAGTGACGTCATCGTTAACTATAAGGTACACCTACAGAATACCGGACACCTATCCGCCAGGTTAATTTCATGATATTAATATAGCAGCAAGCGATAGCGTGACTATTATATAAAATAGGACAATGAAGCTCCAAATAAGCAGAAAACATATCCCGCTTGCATTTGTATGGTTTAACATGATTAAACCCCCAAACAACATAAATTCATAATCATCGAATGTTCATCAAAAAAAAAAAAAATATTACTCGAAATATATAGAAGTTCCGTTATGGCGCGCGGCAACCTTATCAGTGAAATCCGCCAGCCACACATTTGAACAAAACATATTTTTCATTAGACACTAAAAACGACATTTACTTACAGAAGCATTTGTTTCAAGTCGTTGCAAGCAACCCACCCAAACACCATGTTACTTAAGCGAGGTGACGAAAAATACTTAGAAAACGTTACTAAATACCAAAAATGGGGATGATATCCAGGTTTGTGTATTTAAACTTTTAGCGCATTTCGTCATTTAAGCATTATTTTTTGTGTGTAAAATTAATATAATAAATGTGTATCGATAGTATATATGCATTCTGATATGCGTCGACCCGTTTAGATCCGGGTCAGAATAGGTCTTAGTCCTCAGGCAACCCATGCGTGTCGCAACAGGCGACTAACGGGATCGGGTGGTCTGACCCCAGGACATAGTTATTAAGAAAACAGCAAATACAATCCTTGGTGTTCAAAATAAACAAAATGGGCGAGAATGCGCATAACTTTAAAAAAATAACAATCTCTTGACTTCATAGATATTGAAGTTGACGCCACATGGCGACAGTCATTGTGTACTGTTGGGTTTGTTTTGCTTTTGGGAGCAGGTACAATGAATAATATTTTCCACAATAGAGGAATCTAGCCTTGATTTACTGTAAAAATGTGCACTTGCAGGTCTTATCAAAGATTCAGAACGAGAGTACAGAAATGAAATTTCAATTTTTTGTCCTGGTGTAAGGATAATTATCTGTTTTTAAATGCCAGGAAAACGAAAGAAATAGTAACAGATGTTTGGAAAGATAGCTCATATTTTGATCCAATTGTTATTGATAATGAGGTAATAGAAGTTGGAGACAAGTATAAATATCTTAAAAACTCACATGGGATGCAAATACAGTATATGATATAAAGGGTCAACAAACTGAGGTTGTATTTTCTTCTTTGTCTAAGACATTTTCAAGCTGATTCTACCATCATGTCCATGTATTATAAAACATTTATTTGAAGTATTCTGACTTTTAACTGCACTGATTGGTAAGGAAATCTAAATGTTCGCAACAGAATATTTTTTTTACAATATGTATGTATGGCATCTCTATTCAGCACATCGTCAGTAATTATGAGCAGCAAATAGTTAAAAAAGCAATTAAAAGAGTGAGTTATATCTGGCATGTTTTACATTTGGAGTATCAACTTTTTCCTTCTGGTCGCCAACTATACGATTGCCGATGTTGAGAACACACAGGCCCCGGAATACATTCAAACCAGCTATATACTACCAGGTTTTATAATACGTTTTGTGATCAATAATTGTTGAGCATTTATTCGCTAGTACCAGATTTAGTGCTAATTACGTTTGTGGAGTTGTTATTTATTTGTATATGTGTTTATCAATAAGCTGAGACCTTGTGAAGATGTAACCCAAATTTCCTTTTGGGATAATAAAGTGTTATCTTATTCTATCTTATTATTTACAGGCCGCCGTCATTTAGCTGGAATATTTCTGAGTGCGGCATTAAACAACAAACAAACAAATCTATATGCGTCAGGGAAATTGAACTTTCGGTTGTTGATATAAATACTTTAGAATGAATAATACAACTTGGAAGATGATGTTGCAATTATTTAAATATTGTGGTAACAAAGATTCTATGGTAAAAATGTTCTATCTAGACAGGGACCTATAGAACAGTTTCTGATAGAGCAGATGATGCATGTTAACATAATCGACACCTTTTTTAAAATTTCCATTTTATTGAGACATTCATTTCACAGTACGTCCCTATACATATCCTCTTAAATCTCCATGGGCCTTATTGTTACTGAGAAAAGGATAATTTCAGATTTCCCAAAATATCTTCTTTCTCTGGAATGAACAAATGTGAAACTTATTGTTTTGCTACAAATTATATAATCTTCCCTAATCTCCCCCTAATCCGAACAACATGTTGGTTTTGATTTTGTCCTGTTGTGCTGCTACATATATCCCTATAAGATTATCACTCCATAATAACACTGGGAGTCCAGATGGATTAAACTTAATGCATGATCAGACGAACAACAATATATTACCCTCCGCAAATGTAATATATATTTTGTCAAACCTCCCGAAGTGCTTGTCATGTTTGGAGCAGCAGTGGAAATCAACTTCAGTATATATATACATCTACAACAACTATAACTTTAGACGAGCAAATTATATTCATGATCTATACATTCGGCTGGGACTTGAACCCGCGACCTTCGAACAGAAGCCTGACATGCTACAGGCTGCGCTAAATGCTCTCTGTTGTAAACGCTTTGTAAATGACATGCTCTTGTGACTAGCCTGGTTTCGATTGAAACTGGTTATTCTACTGGCCTTGACCCTAACACAAGTGCTGATATATATTAGTCTTAATAAAACTCAAATGCGTACATCTAGACAGATACAATATACAAGTAGTGCTCCACGGCGTATTTTCCTACAACAAAATGTCATTGTACTATTGGCCTCATGGCAACATATATATCCATATACATATCCCCGTGTTATGTTTTTTTCGGACGCTTAAAACCATTCGTAGTTTTCTCGCGAATCACAAGAACAACTGTAAAAGATCTCACTCACTTATAAAAGACAACTTTATCTAATAAACAAGCCATCATCTGGGTATTTACAATGTCTGTGTGACGCCACAGCCTTTGTTATAGTGCGAATAATCGCGAAAAACATAGCCGTCCGAGAACGTATGATGTCCGAAAACCTATGATCCACCCATACGAAAAGATAACAATATACGCATTGTCAAAGATCCTCAGTCCAACAATAAATTACCATTTGAAAAGAATGATTGTTTACATCTACTCTTCTAATTGAATTTCTATATTAATTTTGTTGTCTTGGGAATTAATGATATTGCCAAATAACGCCATGAGAGTTATGTCGGAATAGGAAATGAGTTGACAATTTGTTTTTAACTAGTTTGACTCGCATCATTCCTGGTTCACATTTCAGGATCACAAGGACATTTTGCTTTGTAATTCAGCTAAGGGATGTAGTCAGTTTCTTTCTCCATAAAACAAACTCTGGCACCCAATGAACTGCGTATATAAACTAATATGCAAGACCAATTCGCATTTATTTATAAGTTGCGTGCGCAAATCGAATAAATAGTAATGTTCCTGGGGCATGTCAATCTTTCATAATTATAAGTGTTTTACTCATTACCAGTGCATTAAAATAACGTTTGAGAAATCACCATATGTATCTTTTAAAGATGATTTCCTTGTTTTTCACCTTGTGTATGATTGAATGTCAGAAAAGATAGCCGACCGGAGTAATTTATCAATATGTAGACCTATATAAAACCATAGAAGAAAACCCAAAGCATTTAAAGTATTAATAGACAGCATCGCATTGTCTGTACGCCAATATGAAGATATTACTACGTTAGTTAATTATCATACCTAATTTAGATGAGAATAGAAGTATGTAACTATTTAGTGCCACATTATTATAGCTGTCTTAGAGTAGAAAATACAGATTTGTCGAGAATGTTGATATGAGTCAGTGCGCACACATGTATGTTACTATTATTGCTTGATTATCACACATAATTTTAAAGATCTTACATGAACATACCTCATTAGGTTCGACTTGTCAAAATACCTCGTGGATGCCCTATTTTGAAAACAAACTGTGACCTCTGTGACGTAACGGGTCAAAGCGCGCGGCCAATCAGAATAATTCTCCGAGTACCTAAACACCGACCTCGAACTAGATAACCACCTGAACAAGGTATGGAGAGAAAATAGAGCTCTCCGATTGGAAAGGGTTAACTAAATTAATTTTGCATTGAAAAATATTATTTCCCCTGTCACATCCATAAGTTTGCAAGGGTGAAAATACGCCTTTGAAACAAAAATCTCAAACTCGTTTGACAGCGCACGAGATACGTGTATGACCTCATGAATTATTCATGAAGTGTTAGAAGGAGGCTTGCTCAGGAAGGGTTGCACCATGTCGGATCGGGAGCTGAGTGGTGACGAGCAGCAACAGTCGCAAGCTCAAGGTACAATTTTATATGAATTTCTTTTAAAATATAAGCGTTGATACGATATGTTAATGGCATTACATTTTGCTCAACAGTATGCGCTGTCAATGACTGCGTTTCGGTTTGACAGGGTCCATGTTTTCTTCTGTCCACTGGTCGGGTCAGCGTTTCCTTGAGAAAATGCTGTCATTTTACGTTTACCTGCTCGAGTGAGAGGTTTCTTAGGGTACAGTAGTCATTCATATGGTTGTGCCCCAGTCCTCAGCTTCCTAATTTACGGATCAAGGCGAAAATAAGCGATCGCAGAAGCCTTGTATTGATATTTTCTATGGTCAGCTGAAATTCAACATGGCGAGCACGGCATCAGTTCCTGAATATAAGTTGTCTGCGGAAACCTAATTATCACTTGTTGCTTTCTATATGACATCGATGAATTAAGCGAACAACCCACCAAAGCAAATACTTTTCATAAGGAGGTTATTATTTTCGTACTGATTACATTCGTAGTTGAACTGACAACTGTGGTTGCCTTCTCATCGGAAGTGCAAGCTGTCAAATTTTTCTAGGTCAGGTTTGTTTTGGTAGCTCTAAATGGTGATTCCCCACAGATAAATGATCCACATGCAACAGTGTTAACTTTGGTACCAATGCGGCTTTAGATAAATTGTACGTAGAAAGTCGTTTTTGTAGAATAAGGAAATAGAAAGTCCGTCTGTTTCCTATAACCATGATATCACTAGAAACTGGAGGGAACAGGTGGTTGTAGAGGAAGTAGTTTTTAGACAGTAGCATTAACTGTCAGTAGCATGAAATATCTGTTTAGCACTTGTATCTCGATTAGATGACACTTCGGTAGTTTGGTATATTGTATGTAACCACTGTTTGTAACATTTGTGAAAGATTGCAGTTGTTGTGGACTTGTTTAATGTTGATAAAAACAGCCTCAACTTTTATGACTTAATTAGTAAGAAAATCTTCAATATTGGGTCAGTTCTTTGCATTCTTTGTGTTGGTAACAAATAAGATGTTAGGAGGTTTTTAGCATATAAATTCTTTATGTGCAATAGATCTTTTCCTATATTGAGCACTGTGTGAGTGCAGGAGATTCGACTTCCATCTATTCTCTTTCTTTCAGTACAGGGCTAGTAAATACCTTTGTATTAAAAGTATTTTGTCAACAATGTTTAACTCCACAGTATCAAAGTACAATGACATGTTATGAGACAAGTCATAGAGCCTGACCACCTGCTCCCCAGTGTAGTTGTCACAAGCACAAGGGATCTATCCAGAATTCTGACCTGAAATCTCAACAGGCTCTGAGCCTGGTTAATTCTGCATAAATCCTGTTTTTGAGAAGTGGAAATTTCAATTGTTTATTCCATACAATGAGTTTCTTTGGAATATCTGCAGTAGACTGGAGACAACAAAGTGTATTTTTTGTCACTTGGTGTTGAATGTTACGGAAATATTACTCCTGTTTTTCATCAGGTCCAGTACCATTCTCACCCAAATATGTATTCTGTGTTAGAATAGGTCTCATCAAAATTGGGCCCTGGTACAGGTTTCGGAAAACGAGAAGGCACTTACCAATACCAATAACCCGATTTTGTTTTCGATCTGGAAATCCTCATTCAAAGTTCACTTTCAATGTACAAAAGTATATATACTTAGAGGTAAGTGATTAAGGAAGAGATAGGTATGTAGATTTAAGAAATAATATTTGTATTATTGCCAGTGGAAGATGTAAAAATGCACTGTTATTCTGTTAATAATTGGGAAGTAATCTTTCTTGGAAGTATGGGCCATAAATTTCACTCTCTGATCATTGCAGCTGAAAAAACATTGTATGCTTTATGATCTAAATCTTGAACTTCAAAGCATAACATGTCTTTTCATCAACAAATATCGCTGTGCCAACTAACAAACGAAACATAATGGCTCACATAAATTTAATCAATTTTCTTTCAAACATACATTTTTATGTCATCGGAAATAGCATACTAACAAAATCCATACTATGTTACGCTTGCATCTGGTAATAAAAAAGTGTTTAATTGTATATATCTGTACTTATTTGTGATATTAATTGTATACAAGTTATCTTTCAGTATTTATATTAATTTAGGCGAATTTGTGTGTGAACTCATTGGCAGATTGCAGCAACTCACCGTTACTTGCAGTAGCCAGGGTTCCCCCTAGACTCCAATATCTGAGAGTCACAATGACCAAGCCTATGAATTTTTGGGTGTCAAAAATATTTTTTGTGAGTCAAATGTTTTATTGTATGATTAATGAAAAACTAGACGTAAATTTTAAGATGTTTGCATATATTGTCTTCAGATAATGTTTATGAATTAAGTTCAGGTGAGTAATTGTAATATTTTCATTCCAAAGCTGGTAAACAACATAGATATTTTGAAATTTCATCAGTCAGGACGCAGTCATTTATTTCTGGACGTATTTTTCCTTAATTGAGAGTCATATACGCAAGAATTCTGCGTAAGGGGAAACCCTGAGTAGCCATGATCAGATTACTGCTATTGATATATCTTGAAACCTAAGATGTCAAGGAATAGAAACATATATACAAAATGTCATACATTGAGTTGTTAAATGTCATATGCAAGCTTAACACAGTATGGATTTTGTTGATATGTTGATACGCCTCTTCCCTTTAAATGTTTATCCCATGGAAGCGAGAGATAGACGGTAAGTTCGATGGAATCAGTCAGTGATATGTCAACATGTTTTCGTGATCGAAATAGCAAGACCATAGAAAGTCTGAACAGTGACTTGTGTCGTAAAAGGTGCAACAAAGATCCCATTATGGGTCATGTCAGAACAACCTTTCATCCGACCAATCAAAGCATTGCTTACCAGATCATGAAAGTGACAGTCGGAATGTGTTTTCTAATCATGCAACCTCGAAAACGTTAACACAGGGTATTCCGAACGACAGTTACGGCCCGTACGACTGACCATCAAAATTATCGTCTACCTCTCGCTTCCATGGGATAAACATTTAAAGGGAGGAGGCGTTGCACAGTATGTGGGAAGCATTGCCATACAATCGCAACCATATATTAGACATTCTGGAATGTTTGTTCAGTTTTCAAAGTTTTAATCAAAAACTCTGTCAAGATATTTTTTAAGCTTAGTATGAAATGGAAGCTACCAGGTTGAAATGAGTGCTGTAAAGCTCGAGAAAGCTGCTTTCTAATTGGCTGATGTCGACTTCTTGTTAGTCGTTTCAGAGGTCGGTCAAAGTTCGCGAAAGGTCGTTCTGACGTGACCCTTATTTGGATGTCCTCAGATCTTTTCTTAGCGGCAGCGAGAACTTAGATCTGATTCTAATGAGATTGATTTAGAATTATGTATAGTGATATTTTATCTCAAATTGACCAGGTTTTTTTTCAAGTTTGTTCACCTGAGCGATACAATGTAGTTTTTGACTACGAACAGTACACGAAATAGCAATTATCCTCAAATGAGCACTTGCACTCAAGAAAATATGGTATCACCCAACTATCTTTTGAATAACATGCTGGTTCTTCCATGGCTTCCATCGCTTTGTCACATTTGTAAGCCCTTTGGAAATATACGTAATTCGAACGTGTCAAGAGGTATTAAAAACAGAATTTTTATGAATGAATACTGTAGTGTAAACAAAATGGTGGCAATCGGCAATTCATTGGTCATGGTGATGAAATTAATTTGTGATTTTGTCAGTGAAGGTATACTTGGTGGCGTAGGTAAGAAAACTACTGCGCATAGTTTGTCAATGCGTCATTTTCTAGAATTATGCATGAATTGTGCATGGGGCATGATTTTACACATTGGCAGACTTTTAAAACAGCCCCCGTTAGTGACATAAAAACTCATATTAAATAATGAAAGGGTGAGAGAGTATGGTAACCACAACTACAGGGGTGGATTTGATAAGTTCAAAGAAAGACTTGACCTAAAGGCATTAAAATAAGGTATTTTTCTACATAGTCCCCTTCCAAATTGATACTTTCGCCGATGTTGTTAGAGGGTTTTATCCCAATTTCACAGAGGTCCTTCTCTTGGCTGTCCAGAATGTTTTCCACAGCTGCTATGATGTTCAAGTCAGAAAGGATTTCCACAAGATCTTTCTTTTCGGTAATATTTGGGAAAAGATGGAAGTCTGATGGAGCCAGACTAGGAGAAGGTGAGTCCTGAAGGACTTCAAAGACCCAAACATGGATTGTTGCCATGACCATGTCTGATTTGTGCACTGTTACTTTTCCTAGGTTTTGTTCTCAGTTTCCCATCGCTTGTGGTCTTAATTACATTCTGTAATTGCCTCAAAAGTGCAGCATTATATGTTCCTTTCATTGTCTGGCCTTTTGGAACATGACAACCTTTGGCATCATAGAATATGGAGGCCATAACCTTTCCAGTCTTTGTCTTATTTTGAGAATGGTGATGTCAAATGCTGCCATAGTTGTTGATTGGACTCATGTGCCTGGAAAAGGTGAAGTTTCATCAACACTAAGGTCACAAATCATTGCAAGAATCTGTCGGAATCAGCTTCAAACAGAATTAGATTATCACTAGACAAATTGAGCCTGGTGCATTTTCGATCAGATTTCAGAAACTTTGGAACCAAATAGGCTGATCCTTTCTTCATTGCCAAAGTTTCTGTGATAATAGAGTGTATTCCCTTCTTGGAAATGCCTACTGATCTACCTCAGTCATTTGCTGGTCAGTCATCACCATATCATATTCATGCAGGATTTCCAGGATGGGTCTTTAAGGCTTTCCCTGCCACGCTGCTGCCCACAATTTTAAGATGGCAAGGAAAGAGGCATCCTTCCCTAGTGTCATACTCATATCTTCATGGATGGTGTTTGGTGTTTGCCCTTTATCTGCAAGTAATTGATCACTGTACATTACTTAAGTTTGTCCATTTTTCAAAGGTCCCAGTCCCCTGCTTATTTACTTACTTATCACACCGAAACAATTTGCTCAATTGACTTAACATTTTGTGGATATACTTCATTGACAACGTAAAATGTCCACAACAACAGATTTCACTATTCCACAATTCCTTGTATGTGAGGCACAAAACTTATTTTACTAGAAAATGTTCAGCATGTTCAGGTTTGTATCACTATTTTATGTAGTACTTGTTGTCACAAAAGTTGTAACCTTGCATTAATACAGTAAAAACAAACATAAAAGTAGCACCGAAACAAATTGTGAAGCATGAATATGATAATAATGTCAAAAAGTAGAAACAACCAAATGCATCCAATCGTAACAACACAGAAAAGCAATACCAAATGAGAACCCCTCCATTGATGTATGTGTCTCTACATGAAAGTGACCTTTTCATCTGACCAATTGGAGCATCGCTTTCCAGATTGGGATTGTGACTGTAAAGATATGTTTTCTAATCATGCTTCTTTGAAATATGTTACCACAGGGTATTCCAAATGACAGTTATGAGCTGTACCATTCAGTCTAGCTCTCACTTCTGTGGAGAAACATTTAAAACAGAAGACCTAGGGGGAAAGTCGTCAGATCTTTGTTAAGCGGTGGCGAGTACTAAGACCTGATCATAATGAGATTGGTTGGCTATTCAATGTATCCCAGGGCACCATCTCTAAGGCACCAGTTCAACGGTTTGATAAAAAAACTTGATTCCTTAATTTTGAGACGTTTACCCCCCCCCCCCCCCCCCCCCCAACTTTATTCTGAAAATGTTGAATTTCCGAGTTTAGTCGCTTCTTTTGTCACTCACTGCATCCGTGGCATAGCGTCCACCCAGAGATTGGAAGTTCCAGGGTGTGATCACCGTCCGAGTCATACCAAAAGACGTTAAAAGATGGTACTTGTTGTTTCCCTGTCTGGCGCTCGGCATTAAGGAGCTAAAATAAGGGCTGGTCCGCTAATAGGCAGTATACTGTGTTCGAGTGGGATATTAATGTTAAACTGTGGCATGGTATCTCTGTGGACATGCAGTATGAATTGGCATTAGTTCGGACTAATACAAGTGCAAACATGCAGGCAAGTTGATTTTGTTTGATGGAAAACTTGCAGGGCCTTAAAGCCACCCCTAAACTTAAGGAATATGATTTTTATCCAACATCAAACTTTTGAATTGGTGCCTAAACATTGGCCACATGATAGACTCAACTCAGAATGACCTTGTGTAACAATGGCTGCCCAGGATCTCAAAATAATGCTATATCATTGCAATTAAGTTGTTTTGTTTGTGTGTTCCAATGCCACACTGCTCAATATTTCAGCTGTATGATATGTCAGTCTGTAAGTAATCAATTCTGTACATAGACAATCCAGTGGTTGATATTGTAAACAATGATCCATGCTCTTAGAGTATGATGACAAGCCATCAACAAAGTCACCGAGTATGACACCCGATCCATTTGGTCACCTCTTATGACCAGCATAGGTTGCTGGGGATTTGTTTTAACATTAAATGCATTATTACAGGGGTGATTAAATGTGCACAACAACCTTTACAACAGTATCCTTGACAATATCAGCACTTCAACATGTAGGCACCAAACAGCTTTAATCTAGAGGTGTTGATTTGACGTAACATTGCCCAATGCAACATTAGTGGTGTCAAGCATGCTGGGTATGGCCTGCTATATTTTCTCTGCATTGAGCTGATATGAAAGCTGGGATGTGCCAATTTCACCATGAAGAATTTGCTGCCGACTACATACAGGAGGTTGACTGATTTGGCGATGGAAGTGTAATATGGGCGAAAACCCATGAGAACGTCATCTTTCAACATGACAATGCTAGGCCTCATTCAACGTGTGCCAGGCAGTACTTAAAGATAATTGTGGGCATACAAGATAGTGAATTCGCAAATATTTTGAAGGACAAGTTATTTTTTTTCTGCATTTCAGGTTTAGATTATTCGCACCCACCCTTTTTCTGAGTATCAAATGACCTATTTGCTTCCCACACCCAAAATCTTGTTCTATTTGCAAGTATTTTTGGGGGATAATTGATTTAATTTGTAACCACAAGTGATATCACACTCATTCTTGTATCAGGAAAAAGGTGTACTTTCTTCAGTATAGCATTTTGGATGAGTACCGCTTAACTTTTATGTATGGGAGAGTTACTTTTTAAGACCTCCTGGTTGTTCCATGTCACCCATGGAGGGGATCCAGCGGTTTAGATAACCCGGGTCGGGAGCCTCACTGAACATGTACAATATACTCAAGGCAGCTTAACTTTCATGTTTCAGGCTCTTGTTCAGGGTAAAGGCGAATACAAAACAGCCAATAACTAATATGTCTGCATTCAATATTAAGAATGCATGTGAAACGAAATGACAAGACGTGAGAGTCTATACTTTGATTACCGTAGATGTGATGATAATACTCCACAGTGTATATATGAAGTCAGATTTGACAAGAGCATATGTATTTGGGTAGTACAGTAATTAGATTACTCACACTATGACTGCCTGCGGGTTGCGAGGTTTATCGCTAATTGAACCCAAACACACGAGAATGAGAATGTCGAAGTGAAAACCTGCAACATGGTATTGTTAATATTACTCTTTTTCACTGATTACTCCAAAGCACAATTAAGTGAATTAGGGTTGGCATCTCAGGGATTGAAATTAACCAAGAAAATATACTAACCTGAAAATTGATAATATTATTAATATATAGCAATAGCCTCCCAAAATGTTTGAAATTCTACTAGTTCTTAGGATACCTTCAACATTAACAAAGCTGGTGTGGGCTCGTGCCAATATCTATCCCTGTAAGTGTATTTCTTTGGGTTTCATCAATAATTAAAACATACTTTTGAGGTAATGAGTGTATTTAAAGTTTGATCTTGTGTGTAGACAAGTAAGGGTTAGTCAGACACAAGCTTTGAATTATTTTGACATGCCCTTGGTGCATGTAGACATAAATATTATTAGGTTGCATTTTTCAAAATAGGTTGCACTTTGCATGTTTTATATTCAATCGAAACCTCGTGTTGAACTTGGATGTGTCAAATTCCCAGTTGTCCGAACTCACTTGGGAGTCCCAAATTAAGCATCAAATTCCTCTGATGTCTCGTACCCTGGGTAACTCATACTTTTTTCCAGGTCCCCCAAATTTGACATGAGGTTTGCCTGTATCTAAATCGAGCCCTGACATCCATAAACTATCTTCTTTAGAAAACTCAATTGTCCAAAAAATGTAATACTTGACTTTAATTTATGATAATACAAAACATTTATCAATGATAAATAATAATCGAACTCTTTCTTCAATTGCCTTGTGTCAAGGTCATTGACACCTTGAAAGATTTGTGGACAATAAATCTAATTCATACTGTATAATCAGTATGCGGCAGTTACTTAATATAACATCACGTGTGCTTTTATTGTGAATTTTTCTGGCAGCTCATGGCCAAGATTGAAGGTCAAGGTCATTTGGCTTAGATTTAGAGCTTGGGACATCCCAAAGCCTGAAACTGATAGGGCCAGCAGGCGAGTATGCCAGTTTGCTGTCATCAGTCTTTTAGCTGTCATCTGACTTGGTAAAGTTTGTGATATTATTTCCAGTGGGAAAGTTTTGAACATTTAGGAATAGGTTTAGTCAGTGGTCCGCATTCATTAGATTTCAGCAGGAGTTCTTCTTTTGTTGTCATATGAACAACATCAATAGTTATTTGATGTTAAGACTTAATTGTTTTGGCTAACATTACTACTATTGCTGTAAAATAGTTGTTGTTAGCTTAGGGCTCTATTTAATGAACTTGATTTAACATGAACCGAACCAAGAGCATGTTGACATGAAAATCTAGTTGCACCAGACCAATCCAGGTTGCACCCTGGTCCAATAAACTTATTAAACTTGAAAAATAGACATGACAATTGCAAAGACTAGTCTAAATAAATTAAATCTCAGATGTCTGATGACTGTGTCATGATTTTATATTAATTAATAAGGTATTGTTGTAAACCATCATAGGAATATTGTCTTGCAGTAGCCACAGTTTAATGAAATCAAGCCCAAGAAAGCAGGAGTAATCATAAATATCACAGGGGTTAGTGATGCAGAGGTATCGAGAGTGTTCACTAATGGTGTGGAAATATAAGTGTTAGTCAGACACAAAATTCGATTAATTCTTTACCTGCATTTAGTGCAAGTAGAGGGCGGTCGGGTAGCCTAGCGGTTAAAGTGTTAGCTCGCCACGCTGAAGACCCGGGTATGATGCCCGACATGGGTACAATGTGTGAAGTCCATTTCTGGTGTCCCCCCGTCGTGATGTTGCTGGAATATTGCGGCGTAAAACCATACTCACTCACTCACTCACTAGTGCAAGTAGATATAAACATTAGCAGAGCTACAGACAAGCAGTGTATTTGCGTAAAATACCCCCCCCCCCCAATATTCAAAACCCAATTACTTTCAATTAACTTGCGTACATAAACCCATGCATTAAATGAAAAACTCAAATGTATAAAAACAGCTCCCGTAAATACCCAATGATGCTTTTCTTAGCATGCGTACAAAGGAGCTAATTTGCGAAACACTATTACGAGCTAATTTTCTTTCCGAGTCAAGCCTATATATATTTAGAACAGTTATATACATCTAAAACATTATTTCACCGTTTTTAAACCTTAAAATATTCACTAATTCTGGGAAAAACCCTATAGTGATGAATAGATGGGTGAAAAAATATTGGTTACCCAATAAAAAAAAGTAATAACCCAATTAAAATAGAAACCTCAGAGTAAAAACTCAATTGCTCAAAAAGTTATCGGAAGCTTTGAATTAGGTTGCGCTTTTCAGTGATATGTTGCACTGGTGTTTGATTTATATGGTTTAATCAAGCCCTGTAGCTGCATCATCAAATTGGCTGAACCTTGTCCCACTTGCATGTTTGTGGGCTATTTTATGTGGGTAGCTGAAATATGATCATTATGTATTACAGTAAGTTCCATTTTTTGTTGTCTGTTCAGCAAAGATAGCTGGTTGCTTGTTGCTGGTTGTGAGCATATTGCTACATGAACATCTTAACACAAGACCGCCATTGTTAGGCTGTAGTTTTAAAGTAATTACTCAACAAAATATCATTTTTATTAATCTATGAGGTCATTTTTGTAGTATGATCTTGTTTTGGGCAAAATAAGATAAAAGCGTACAAAAACAATTATTTCATGAAGTATTTGTATGATAAACAAATCAAAAGAGTTCCTATCCTTCCCTTCCCATGTCAATTACTTAGAAGGTTATATATTTCTTACTGAGATTTGTTATGAGTCTTGACCGGAAGAAAAAAGATTCTTCTTTTCATTTGTACTTTGCTGCTCTGCCACATTTATGCCATTGTGGGTCAAACCATTAACCAAGTTCTGAGCTAGAGGAGGCACTGTGTTAAAATTCACTTCAAGTAAACTGTCTATTACCAAAAACTGCTGAGAGCAAGGTGATAGTTCATGGCATTAAGAGGATGGCATTATCACAATACATTCCATCACATGTGAAATTAATGCATTACAGATAGATTAGAAAGCATTAATACTATAAAATGGATGCTCATGGTGTCCTATAAAGATTCTGTAAGTCTTTTATTTTACCCAGGTCTGAATATATTTCCATACAATTTCAGGATCTGGTGAGCAGGAACTTGCCACAAGAACTTTACACATCCAGTCAAAGAGATTTTACCTGGATGTTAAACAGAACAGACGAGGTCGCTTTATCAAAGTGGCTGAGGTAAGTTATTACTGTTCTCTAGCCTATGTACTTAGGTTTCAATGTATGCTTAATGGTTTTGGAAGATTTGTGAAGGTGTCTGGTCTTAACTAACAAAGTTCCCAGTTTTCAAAAGGGATGACAGTGAGACTCGGTAGTAGATTTAGTTTTTTGTAATGTTATTACATGTTCGTGTAAATCTTTAATGATATTGTCGTCACAAAGCCCTATCAAAAATGGCTGCTAAGAATTTTCTTCATGGACTAAAGATTAGTCTCAGAGATAACAATATTTCACGTGTGATATTGTGTTGTGCATGACATGCACTATTCACATGACCCTTGATCGAGCCTAATATATTTTCAGATGTTCATCCAATATTTCAAATTGTGTTTTTATTTTGGGGGTTAAACTTCCAGTTTCATATGTTCAAGACACCTAACTATGTAACTGTCCTCTGATGTGATAAAAGATGAAACATGACTGTATTTCAAGTGAAGCAAGAAGGGAATACTCTGAATAGCCATTTTCTTCTACTGTTTACACTTGACAATAAACTGTAAGGTGGGGTTTGGTAGTGAGGCAGGCAGAGATGAAAATGTAATAAGTAAATTAGTCTGGCCTTTGGTTGTCATATTATGACATTCTTGAGTGTAATGTCACAGGGTACAAAGATTGATTCTTTCAGTGTAAGATATGAATTTTTTTATATTATGGTTCTATGTCTTAACATCCCAAATACTAATTATAATTACATGGAAGTCATTTGTATTAGTCTTCTAGATTTTGTTTCACAGGTTGCCATTTAGTCTCAGGCTTTGAATGTAGATTTATTTTGTTCTGCATGTTCTGTCATTGGCATCCTCAGCAGTTAGGAACGGGACGTTAATCAGATCAAGAGCTGTGTTTTATAGAACATTAACTGTTCAATAATTCTTTATGAAACTTGGTATACACATCAGACAAGTGCTGAACTGGTGCATTTTCCTATTCAGGAATGTAATGAAAAAAATTCAAACGAATTTAGGTGAACATGGTGAAGTTTTGCTGTTTATCGAAAACTTTCCATTACTTGAAACTTGGCAAGTTTTGGTTTGGAGTTTTGCCCTTTTCTGTCACAGGAATTTAAGTTTATTAATTGGAATAATATTGAGAGCATACATTGTGTACAAGGATGACAGGGGAAATGGACGATTTGTCTTCTTTGTCAAGAACTAACCTTATGTATTCTTCTGGCATTTTTAGAGATGTGTATGTTGGGGCCAGACTACAATCTCATTAAAATCAGGTCTTTTACTCTTATACAATACCTCTAGGTCGTATGGACACCTTAGGACATCATGTCAGGTGAACTTTCTAAGCAGTCAGTAGGCATCAGTGGTTCTAGATACTTTGTAAGCAAGAGCGAAACGAAGTCTGATTTCTGTTTATGTAACATGAATGTTTGCAAGTCGGATGTGTGCACTGTCAAGTCCGCAGCTTTGATGAGTACATCACACCTCTTGTGACAAATCACTATCAATATGGCTGTTCGAAAACAGGTGTTGTAGATTGTCTTTGATCGTTTATTAGCGAACATTGGATTGGTACATTTTATCCAGGAGAGGTATTTTCGTTTGCTACCGTCTCACATCACTGGCAGATAGAAATGCCACCAGAAACACAGTTGAAGTATCATTGAGTGTCGTGATAGTGGGAGCGGAGATGGGGATTGGTTATGCAAGGATGGGTTACATTGATTACAATGGTATTGTCTTCTCTATGTCAAATTTGGAATGTTTTACAAAAGCCAGATTTCATCAGGGAACGATATCTAATGTACATACGCTCAGAAGGTGCTGGAACACTGCAGCAACTGATTGTATAAGGACTGTAACGATGTATCGAACTATCCATTTATTGCAGTTGTTTGCAATGTGATTGCAACTATGTCAATAGGAATTTATTAACACCAATAGTATTGTAGATAGTATGCATAACAATTGTTGGTTTCAATACTATTAATGTCGCAGTTAGTTACAAGTAATACATGAACAATGTGTCAGAAAGCTCAGTGCTTAGTCAAATTTCAAACCTGCTGTGTGTTCATAGCAAGCATCATGACTTCAGATTAGAGTTACATGTACTTCCCTTTGGTTTGAGGAGCAAAACCATGGAAAAGGTCTGACTTTTACATTGTGGCAATACTTTATTCATTCTTTCACAGTGATTATCAAGCCTAGCAGTTGGTTTACTACTGTCAAAGTACTATTGCAATAATGGAAATAGCCTTAAAGTCACCCCTACATTGGATAATTTCTGGATGAGAAATTAAATGATTTGAATCTGTTATTGATCTATCATGGCTCCATTGATCAAAATCAATATGCAGATCAATAACTGAATAAGCAACATTGGCATAATAATGGGCAAACTTCAAAATAGAATCGATTTTCACTGTTGTGTGATGGCAGTAAATATTTTTATGGAGTTTTTAACATGTACAGTGAATATTGAGGTTTTTTTTGTTACCTAAAAGAAAAAACAAATCTCATTCCAACAAAGAGAATTGTAAGGCACCAGATTGACAATGATTTTATTATTGCTCTTTTTCTACTTCTGAATTAAAAAAACTGATGGTACGACATTATTGGGGACATTGGTTTTCCTTAAGGCGATAATTGTTTTGTTTGTTTGTTTACGGATCCAAAATAGCAAAATGAAATTAAAATTAAAATGACTTTTCTCATAAACAAATCTGACACTAATGATCGGAACCAATTAAATCAGTGCTATTTAGACCCGTTAATCCGACAGTCTTGCACTCCGACACATCTAATTTGCAACAAATTGCTGAAATCACTATCGGACACAGTGATCTGGGTACTCCGTGGTCATCAGCCTGCGAGAACACAGCCCCTAAGACAGCAGCTTTCTTAAACAATGCGGCACTAGTTTGAAATTGGCGACTTCCAAGCCCTCTAAGTGGCGACCATTTTAGTCGCCAATGCGACCTTATTTTATGATTGGCGCCCTAAATTGATCTACCAGTAGCCACATGGCTACCTTATCTTAAACCCAGTTGACGACTTTTTTGGAAATTTACGTAGAGCCATGTTTTTCGTACATGTTCGCGATCGTATACAGGGCTCAAAATTAACCGTATTTTGCGTGCCATCGCACGCCTAAAATGAAAATGGCACGGCTAAATCATGATTTTCGTGCCTCGATGGCCAAATAATGGAAAATAAGAATTAATAATCTACCTTTGCCATATAAGGCATATTTTAATCATAAATATCAATTTCGTCAGCAATTGATTAACTCCGTAGGCCGGTTTTCCGGCCAAGGAGCATCGAGTCCCCAGACACCGTAGGCCGGTTAACCGGCCAAGCCGTAGTCACGTCAAAATAGTATATATTTTTATGGACCTACCTGTAATATCATCATATATTATTAAATCTATCACATTTCACAATGTCTGAAATACGTATTCCATTTCAATTTATCACTTTTTATCGATAAATTAAAAAATTATTCACTATTTCCCGAGATGTTATTGAAAATAAAATTCTCGGACACACATTTCGACAACGGGTCCACATCGAACATGTCAAGGAGCAAAATAAAGACGTTTTAAACAAAACTTTAAATATATTATAGAAAGTAATAAATAAAATCAACAAAAATATATCTAAAAGCAATTAAACTTACATCTAAGTTATTATTTCCATCTTTTCGTGCGATCGAGTGTAATGTAAGTCAAATGACATCTCGGCTTTCGTCGCCTTGAATTTTCGGCTCTGACACGATGTTTAATGTAAAAATATATGCATGAAAAATCTTTGTCACAGCTCGTAACCTAACACAATACATTCATGAAGTTCCATATTTTTTATATATATCGTGATTTCCTGCTTAAAACGTTCAGAATAACACGATTTAACAAAAATCTGAAGCCAACTTCTGAAATTTATCTAACACGAGCTTGGTATCACAGCTGTAATTTGATTGGCTGCCTTATGTCACATGTTCAAAATTGACCAATCACGAAACTTGTAGCAGATTTCGTCAAGAAAGCGTCATCAGAAACCAATTTTAATCGAACGTGTAGATGAAGGAATAAGCTTTCCAGCGATGTGTCATATGCCATTCTTCGACGAACGTGTTATTCATACGAAGCCTCGAAAACGGGGGTATTTCTTCATGTTACTGAGCGGACAGCCGCTGTTATCGGGAAATGGGTGATGACAGAAAATATTTATAATTCTTTTTCAAAGGATTTTCCAATTACGTAAACAATGAAAATAAAACAGAAATAGGTAAGTGGATTTTACTTCAGATGGGGCTCCAGTTATGATGGGAAGAAAGGGGGTGTGGCAGCTAAACTGAAACATGATGTACCTCATGTTATAGCTATGCCTTGTATTGCACATATGGTCAAGAATGATCAAACAGGACCGATACAGCAACATCCTGGAATTGTTGACATATCTGAGTGATTTGAACCAGTCAAGTGATTGTAATGACCAGTGTTGTGCTGGATAGTGATTGAGCTAGATGTACAGTTGCGTTTAGAAAGATGTACACTTCTGATGGACAGTCAGTGTTTGAGAAAGTTAACCAGTTTCAGTTGTCATTTGTTGCATTATTGGAAATTTAAGTGAGTTTTGGTAACGTAATGGTATTACGTGTTGTGTTGTACAGTGAGATTAGTCCCTTAATCTGAACAATATTGTTTCAGCTGTCTTTTGCAGCAATTTAAGACCAAGATACTGAATCTTGAGTTCAACATGATATTAAAAGTCTGGAGAAAAACTTGCTTTTGCTGTTTTTTGTTGTAAATATTTGGTTCCTTGAAAAATACCCTTGGCTCCTAAAGATGTAGGTTTGGCTCCCAGATATTTTACCTCAGGAGCCACCAGGCACCCTGGCAAAAAAACGAACTTAGGGGGCTGACTTTCATTCCAGACTATGCTTTAAAATGAATTTGGAATCAGTCATACAGTTTGTAAAGTTTTGTGTTAAACTTTAGAGGTTGCATGGTTATAAAACATATTCCGCTAACAATATAACATAACAATATTAATATTTCCTCTTTCCTCTTTTTTTTATTACAACGTGTTTGAATCGTTATCTATTGTGTCGTTGTCCGATTTTCGATCGAGAACGTTGATTCGACCTAATTTCGTTTATCCGACATACTCGTAAATCCGATATAATCATATGCAACCAACAATGTCGGAATAACGGGACTTGACTGTATTTTTTAATACCACCGACTTTAATGGTATAAAAAAAGAAATAACAAGCAAGTTAACATGAAATATCACTCCAATTAGTTTGTGTTGTGTTAAAATGTTCATTACAAAGTACGAAATACTGCATAGCACTAAGTGTTTACTGCACTCATTTAGGCACTTCATGTGCTTCATATGTGCAGTCATATTGTGTATTCACATTAGTTGCTCCTGGACCAGCATTGTGTATTCACATTAGTTGCACCTGGACCAGCATTGTGTATTCACATTAGTTGCTCCTGGACCAGCATTGTGTATTCACATTAGTTGCTCCTGGACCAGCATTGTGTATTCACATTAGTTGCTCCTGGACCAGCATTATGTATTCACATTAGTTGCACCTGGACCAGCATTGTGTATTCACATTAGTTGCTCTTGGACCAGCATTGTGTATTCACATTAGTTGCTCCTGGACCAGCATTGTTAAGTCACATCAGTAACAATGGCTGGCACAGGCAAGTTCATCTGTTGTGTGCGGCATTATGCTTTCTTTAACAACTTCCAGAGATGATGATCATGATGATGAGTGTTTCTTTTTAAGGTTGGTGCTGGTGGCAAGAAGAGTCGTCTGCTACTGGCAATGTCCTCAGCTGCAGAGTTCCGCGACTATCTCACGGAGTTCACAGAACATTATGCATCATTAGGTGGGTTGCAGACCGTACAGGACACAAAACATCATCCTACATGAAAGAAGTACAATTTTTTTTCAATTTTTTAAAGTTGTGGGCCAAATGTTTAAATAGAAATGTTGTTTGAACCTTCTTCTCACGTGGAATGTGTAGGTAAGGAATAAACATTTGTTTTTTTTGTTGTGGATTGACTGGTGAAAAACGGAATCACCTAGGTAAGCTATATTCTATGCCAGACTTAAATTATTTGTTTCTGGTTTAGTTCCCTAAACAGATAAAAAAAAAATTACTTTGCAGTGCATTTCTGTTACTTTCAGATTGCAATTAGAGCTAACCATAAATATGAGCTCAGATTTACATATCTGTTGACAATCTGGAAGGTTGAGGTTACAGGCTGCTTTCCAAAGTTGCCAAATTTGCATGTGTATACATTCTCTGGCTTGTTTAAGAAAAGTGGACTATTGATCTAACGGTGTGACCGCACATCTCAACAGAATGCCCAGTGCTATGTGTAAGGACGACCGACATGCATTGCTTGTTGTGGTCGTCTTGGTTACCTTGTGTTACTGTCCTGGCTGTCTGAGTACAATCAATCTTTCATGTTTGTTCCAGATGCGAATGATGAGAGTAAGTACTACCAAATTGCTATGATATCTCTCTACCATATGTTATCTTCACTACAACGTGGTCACCGTTAACTCCATCCACTCCGTCCTTGCTACTCGCTACTGGCTGTATGCAGCTTGGTTTTACTTTCAAAATTGGGGAAAATTGTCCCACACTCACCTTTGTGTTCTACCTGAGAATGTTTGCACCTGAAACCGAATTGCGACTATGTAATGTTTTGAGTTTGGCTAGCTCTGTTGAGCTGTAGACTTCTCTGAGTGTGTGTATTTGTTATCAGTTCAAATGCAGAGCAACCAGAGGCAGTGTCGTAACAAACATGGAAGAACTATGTTGTGTTCACTCCTTCCACCACCTCCTTACTAACATTGTAGTTGCAGGCTCATCTTGCATTGTCTTGCACGGCTCAGCCACTGGGAAAACAATGTATGCTAGCATCTGTGCTCGTCCTGTAATAACATGGCTTGATGCTTGCTGTATTTGAATCCAAATAAAAATATTAACTTTTCTGAAGTAGAAAAAAAAACCTTACTGTGACTGAAACAAAATGAAAAATCTTTAGATTAATACATTTTACTTTTTTTAATTTTTTTATAGATGTCATGCTTGTTACTAACATTGCTGTCATCTAAGTTTTACAAATATGTTATTTCATGTAATGATTTGCATATTTGAAGTAATCTTTCGCATTTTCATCTTGAATTATTCTATGAATTTCTTTCTATTGGACATAGGAATGATGTATGGCATATGAGATATTCATATTTGATATGAATGTGGATAAGAAGAAAAACATTCTTGAGCAATAAATCATTAATGTGTTTTGTAACAAAATAGTTATCTATTAACAGAAATTCCCTTTATGTCTCGATCTCATTAAAATCAGACATTAGTTCTCACTACTGCTAAACAAAGATCTCAGGACTTCCTATTACTGGTCACGTCAAAACATCCTTTTGCGAACTTTGACTAACAAGAAGCTGACCAATTAGAAAGCAGCTTTCTTGAGCGCAGATTTCAAACTAACAACTTCCATTTCAGACTACACTTGAAATAAAATCAATTCAAAATTTGGAAACTGTACAGTTGAAAAATCTAGAATGTCTTAACAGATGGCAGCGCTTCCCTAAGGCTATGGAAAGTCTCTTCCATTTCAAATGTTTATCTCATTTAAGCGAGAGATAGACAACTATTTTAACAGTCAGTTGTACAGCCCGTAACTGTTTTTGGAATACTCTGTGTTAACCATTTTGCGGTTGCATAATTCGAAAACACATTCCAAATGTCACTTTCCCAATCTGGTAAGTGACGCTCTGATTGGTCGTATGAAAGGTCGTTCTGGCGTGATGCCTAATAGGATGACCTTAGATCTGTGGTTAGCGATAGCGAGAACTCAGAGACTGCATTTTATGTCCAACCTTCTTAAAGGGATCCCTGTCTCATACATTGTTTTCTCTAGATCCAGGTTACCATTGCTGGTCCAGTATTGGCACATGTCCAGGTGTACACTTGCGTTACAGCACGGTCAAATAGATCCTTTAATGGTTTGTGTTGAAATGCTACAATACAACTATTACTAACTTGATAGCCTTTTCACATCTCAAACTCAGGTTCCAAGACTTCTGCACGTGGAACCTTGAAAAATGGATTTTGTATTTAAACGATGAGCACAAATTACATAATCAAAATTTGCAGTTTACATTTAGACCATTTAGTCTTGAATTGCTTTCATGTTTCTGCCCAATTTAAAACTGTAATCCAAACAATAAAAATCAAGAACTGCAGTGCCCTTTGTTGTACAACCACAAGTGACTCTTGTTATCTCAAACTTTTAATACAGTTAGTTCTCAGAATCTTCTGTACAGTAACTTCTCATATATTCATATCCAGTTTTTGAGGGAAAGTCATGATTATAGCATGATAAGATTAAAAATTTAGTCGGCAATTAATCCAAAGTCCGAATCTATTACAATTCTGGTTAGATCTGGTGAGCTCAACTGCTAATAGTCAATATGATAACACTAAAGTCTGCCGAAATGTTCGGACTGGTAGACTGAAAGTTTTTGGCACAGACTGAATATTATATAAGTTCCTTTGATTAATATTGTAGCCAAAGACCCTTAAGGTTATCGGAGATTTCCCTCCGGTCCTTTGAACCTGAATGTAACAGGAGTCCCGTGTAGTTGTAACCTGGGGAGTGATGTGGAGTTAGATACAGTCTGACCCCGTGCTGAAGACACTGGTGACATGACAGTATTGTGACCAGACACCACCCACCAAGCATGCTTGTCTAGATACTGCTCCTCCTCTTCCACTGTTGCCTCTCACACCTACCTACCCAAGCATCTCTTGACAGTGCAAGCAGTGGTGGATTATACTAGAATTTTGTTGGGTGTCTGTGCATGTTGATATACACAAATACATAATCCTTCATCTTTGTAGATGATGTACATTGTGGTTGTGGACCTATTGCACATTCCTTTGTAGATATTGACTTAGCTATCTGAAGAAGCTGTTTAGTATATAGCAAAGAATGCTTAGAGTCTTCTTCCACATATATTCAAAATGTTCATGTAGAAAGTGAATTATGAATGTTGAGCAAACTATTTGACAAATGTTTGAGTCATACTGATCAGACATGAACAAAGCGTGTAATCTCATAGTGACTGGTAAATGCTTTTAGTGTCAAATCTGTTTTTACACACTTTATGGGCTGTGGTACTTTTCTTTTTTATCTGCAAAAGTCTTTTTATGATTGTATAATTTGCCATTGGAGAATGAACAATATGTGTGTCATGACTCGATCTGTTTTAACTAAGGCTAGTTAATAGGCTGTTTTCTTCTAGTGAAAAGGAAGATTGGCACATGAGCACAAATAGTGGATAATATAATATCAATAGAAACTAATGTTTGACAACGGCTAATCAGGCATTTAAGTTAATTAATGTTGTCATGCAATAACAATTATAGGAAATAATTAAAGAAGGTATTAAATCAGGTCCTGAAGAAAGATAGCTCAAATAGCATGCGATAGACCCTATCTCTGTTTGCATATTGATAAGTAAGTTTCATGTTTCACATTCTTGTTACATGTAACAATTAATTAGAAATGAAAATATTGGTATTGAGAATCCTCCTGAATTGAGGTGAGGATTGAGGTATTTAGAAGCATCCGACTCTTTCATCAGACGTTTTTTTCTGACAAGAAGGTCCTATCTGTGATGTATCTGTGTTTTAATTTGGAGGTGCATATATGTTTCAGGCCCTTCAAACACAGAGAACCCGCCTGAAGATGGCAAGCTCAAGAGTGAGATGATTGTCAAGGACAACAAGAGATACTACCTTGACCTCAAGGAGAATCAACGAGGCCGATTCCTCAGGGTGAGCAGGAAATGTACACTAATGTTCAGACCATGAAGATCCAGGTTAGAATAAGTCTTCACCAACCCATGCTTGCTGTAAGAGGCGACCATTGGGATTGGGTAGTCAGGCTCGCTGACTTGGTTGATGCATGTCCTTTTATCCCAGTTGTGTGGATCGATGCTCATGATTTCAATCACGGGATTGTCAGACTAATATTATTTCCAGATTGCTGTCATATAGATGTAATATTGTTGAGTGCGGCATTAAACAACAAAGAAACAAACATTACTGTGTACAGTTAATTTAGTGAGTGCAGTTTGTATGCACATTAGGAATCTGTAAAATCTGGAAAACTTCTTGTGTTGCTTAAACACTACTGGACTGTCTGCTTCATGCCTCTGTACACTTGGCAAACTGTTGCAACGTTAGTTTAATTTGGTTTTTGATAAGAAAGAAATGCGGTAATGTTCACTAACAAGTTATAGATTGACAATTACCTATGGTGCGTACATACATGTATTTCCTCTGAATGCTTCACAATTCTATCTCATCTGCCTTGTAGGTTTCACAAACAATTCCTCGTGGAGGTCCACGGTCGCAAATAGCGATCCCTGCCCAGGGCATGATTGAGTTCCGTGATGCACTCACTGAGCTCCTGGATGAGTACGGTACTGACGATCAAGGTGAGGAGGGTAAGAGATCATTCCTGTGACACAGGTACCTCCCTACTCACAACAGCTCCACCAGTAACCTCACTAACTTCTTACAGTTCATTTTGTTGCCTTGGATGACACTTACTAATGTTGATATGAGTAACTAAAGTTTTGAATTACTTTGTATTGTATCCTGATAGATTTATCTATTTGTGTAATACATTTCTATTTCTGTAAAAGTAGTAAGTATTATAAAAATGGTAAGATGTGATGTTCAATTCTTTAGTTTCTGTATTGATCAGTTATCCGTTATACAGCTTTTTATTTACAAAAATAGTCCTATTTGTTTCTTATTTTTTTTTACATGCTGGTGTTACTCAAATCAATGGTTAATGGTACAAGAGGCTATGGCTTTGACTTATGTTACTAACTGGTGTCAAATAAAGCATGAATATAATATTTCAGGTTTATGTTCAGTAATGAATCACTACTTGTCATTGACATTTTTAGGAATATACGAATAATCTGTAAATAGTGGAAGTTATACCCTAATAAGATGTTTTTTTCCTTTGAAGGAAATTCAGTATGTGCAGGGAACAATTCCTAAGCATATTGCTGGTGTGCTTATGTTTTTAGTGCTAACAAATGCTGTTAGATAGTCATGGTTCTTGGGCACCATAAACAAATGAATAATAGCAACTTATATCTGCTTAGAAACAACTGAATATTCTGTCTCCATGGTGCACTCTAGGTCAACATTGCCCATAGTCATTACCAGGGTTACTTGAAAAAACAGTTTCATATAAGGATAGTTTTCTACATTTGTCCCACAGTGTTTGTCAAATCAAAGTGGTTTTCCTTTTCAGAACCTCAGAGTGAGCTGCCAGAGTCTCGGTCTATGCGAGTAGAAAACAAAATGTTCTATTTTGATGTTGGCTCCAACCGACGAGGAGTGTACATGCGTGTATCAGAGGTAAGAAACGTCCCCAGATCCCTACCTCATTCTGACAAGCGAACATGCTGGCTGGCTGGCTGGCTGGCATGTTCACGATGGGGTCTGCTAGAATATGTATGGCCGTAATGCAGGCCTGATACTGAGTCTGGATGTTTGATTGTTTGTACAGTGTCATGGCAGTGAACTGGAACTCTATGAATTGAAGGATTTGGTCATTGCCAGTGTGTTATCTAAAAAAACAGGACTAGTCAGATTTTAAGAAAAAAATAACAGCAGAAATGACAAAGTGAAACAAGGAAGATCATGTTGATGTCCAGATGCTTCCTGTGATCATTATTGTAATGCAGTGATCTGTATGTGTGAATTCAGTTCTTTAGGCCAATTTTTATGGGAATTTCTTCTTTTCTTTTTTGTCTTCTTGAAGGCCAGTTGTTTGTTTTGCAGATGAGGGTACCATAGACTAGGCAAAAGTAAAATTATAAAAATAAAAAATAAGATGTTTATTTTCTCATAAAGTATGCTCATTTCTACCCTCTCCCCCCCCCCTTCTATTTTTAATAGTAGTGTTGTCATATTAAATATTACTCAAGACTGTATGTGTGTTATAAACAAATGTTTGGCAAATAAAAACTTTGATTTATTTTTTTTTATCTTAATTAAACATTTTATGATTTACATTTGTCAGTTCTGCCACTTATGGTTTTACTGGTAGTTCTTGCCTCATGGATATTGACCAATAAATCTTAAAGACCAAAAATAAGGTTGCTCAGGCGTGATGAAGTAATATTCTTACCTTTTGAGATCAGTAATATCTAAATTATCAGCTTGAAGATAAACGATTACAGTTATGGTTGTTCATTCATTACATGTGTGTTTATAATGCCTGTGTATAATTTCCTTGTGGTCACTCTGCATTGAGTCATGCTATCTGAGTATCATCATGCATCATCACAAGTCTTATCATATCATCACCATTTGATGGCTGTCTTCATCATCATTGTTGGGCCTTTGTGTACAGTGCCAGTATTATTAGATGCATGAAAGTCCATCTCATTTAGTTGTTTTTGTTTCCAAAATTCTGCTGTATTGCTCCTAACATAAGCTCGGTCATATGTTTGCTTTGTCCACATGGTCCAGTTAGCTCTACATGTGCTGAACACAAGCTGATAGTAGCACCACTACACAGCCGGTGTATACATGTCAGCTATGATACGAAACCCCTAATAGCCAATAGTCCCAACTAATGTCATGCCAATGGGTAACTTACATAGCCTAGGTAATGATGCTAACATGCGGACTCAGTTAGACGCAGTCTGTGACCGAGTGCTAAAAGCTGTTAATCTCATTTCAGGTTGTCCCTGATCGGAATTACATGTCTAGGTCAAGCCCTCAGGTAACCAGGCCATATTTGGGTTGTTTCTCTCTGTCTATTACCTCTAGTTGTCTCATCATGCATCTTAGCTGACATGCACACACAGGTTTCTGGTGTTATGACAGTTTCAATAGTTGTGGCTATGACATACTCCAGTGGAACAGAAGGGAGCGATGTCGTTGGAGTGTCCTCAGTAGATAGCAGTACACGTTAGTCACAGACTAACTCTCATGTTCCTTCCACCTCTTACTAGACCCAGTACCCTTCCCTGCTTTGCATGATCACAGGACCTACCTCTTTCCTACAGAACACATACTACATGTTGTTCATCAAGGTGTTCACTTTCACACATCTCATGCACACATGCTCTGTTTTAAGTTTGATGTTGCTCGACACATTCACATTTTATGACACATATCACTTGCAAGGGATAAATTGCCACAGTTTGCAAGGTAAATTGAAGCAATCATTTGTGTTTTTGATTTCAGAAATGTCCATAATGATTTTAGTTCACCCATTTGTGAGTATTTCAGGGACTTGTTGATGTGTTTACCTACCATGCAGCCTTTCATCCTACATATATATATATATTTGCACATTAACAGAATCTCTTTCCATGATGCATCAATCATGCTTTGTCTGTTTCAGGTGAGAAACAATTTCCGCACTGCCATCACCATTCCAGAGCGCTCCTGGGCGAGGTTTCGAGACACCCTGTCTGAGTTTGTTGACAAATCTGGGAAGAAGGAGGGTAGCCAATAAGCCAACACGGCGCTTGTAGTGGCTACACTCTTCAACAGCTAACCAACCAGTGTGACAGAGGGAATGTGCTTGGTCATGTCTGCCGTCATTGTCAGTGTCCAAGAGACTACTGTACAGGCTAGAGATCTAGCCAGCACCGGCACACGTCATGTGTATGTATGTCGTTTGTTTGTGGACCTTTCTTACTACTGAGAGCAGGAGGACTTGCGACATGAACAGTTTAACAGGGGTCCACAGCACACTATTTGTTGATAATGCATTCATAAAGTTTTTTATGCTGTCAAGATTGGCTCTAATTTGGTGTCCACTAGAAGTAATGTGAAGCATCATCAGCAACAACAGCATCAGCAGCTGCAGCAACAGAGAAATGGATAGGTCGGCGGCAGTATCAACATAAACGGCAGTGGAATCACAGTCCAAGAAGAGTTGAGGGCAATGGGCTGTCTATTGACCACCAAGACAGGCAGCCATTCATCTGAAGATGGTAGCAAGTGCAACACAAAGACTATGGCTACTTTCTAACCACCGCTGAAGGTTCAACCTTTGCTTTCAGAAGCCATATGACAATGACATCCCACGGAAACAACTAACTGTGTTTGACTTTTGGCAAGCCAAGCTGTAACATATTGAGTGCCTAGTTGGCAAAAAAGGCTTGCAGCGAGATCATTCATCATTTGCCTACACTGCCCATTGACATGCTCATGTTTTCAGGTGTGGTTTTTTTATGTTTGATACCAAATCATCCATGTTGGACTCAAGGTGATTATTAAGCACATTTCCTTTGTCGCTACCAGGCTGGCAACCAGCTTTGTCTATCTGTCCGGTCGTTGCAACTTGGACTGGTCAATGGTGACTGACTTCAGAGGAGAGTTATCTTCCCATCATTGTTTGAGTATCTACAGTTATGTAGTCATACTTGGTTTTAAATAGTGTGGTTATGGACGACAAGGTTTAATGCTTGTTATGCTCTTAGCAACCCTGTTACTTTGTTGTTGTTGAACGATGGATTGGGATTTGTAAATTATTGTACACAGACAGAATGAGACTTAATATATGGGAAGCTATAAACACTTGATGATTTGTTGCTAGAACGTGGCGGTTGGCTTGCTGGATAGAGGCTATCAAAACACTCCCTCTTACTGACTGAACCATTGCTTTGATGGGAGCTGTGGCTAAGTAGTGTAAACTCAAGCATTGGTCAGTTTGTTGACTAGGGGAGGTATGGATGGCCGGTCAGCCAGATACTGATGTCCGCTGCCAGTGCATCAGTCAGTGCTTGTTGGATGTAGCTCTGTTTGGTTGTATGCTGGCAGCAGATGTGGATCTGTCTATCCGTCCGTCCATCCATCCACCTGCTTGCCTGCCTGCCTTCTCGCCTGTCACAGCTGCAGAGCTCAGTCATCCATTGTAGGCTGGATATAGATTGGTTGGCACTTTACATTCAGGTGTTGATATTCTTTCACATGGTTTTGCTAGTGGATAATTGGTTGCAATATTTATTGTTGTCAGTGTACATGGTATCTGGTAGCATCCACTATGTTGATTGACCCTGTGGACTTTGGTATGGTCTTGTTCTCGACTACGGTATGTATGTATGTTCCTGTTTTGTTTCTGGCTCGCTTTCTGAATGCGGTGGCAACGAAAATGTCCCGAGCAAGGTCCTTGAGGCCGACCTGATTGGCCTAGCAGAACGTCTAATGTGGGAGATCACCCTCAATATACTTGTCCGGTGGAAAAAAGTCTTAAAAAATACCAAAAAAATGAGATCAACATAAGCCTTCAAGGAGAAAGAATATAATAACATCATTGAGAACATGCATGTAAATAACCATTGATTATGAAATTGTGATACTGATGAAAATAAGCAATGAAAATTAAACAGAAATCACAAGTGGGTCTCAATCCTCCCCTCTTTTAGCCCCTGCCTGGGGAGTGTCGATCCCCATGTCCACTCGCCCACCTACCCCTGACCCACCCACCCCATCCTAGACAATGCATAGGGCCGACAACCTAGTGGCAAGTGGTTAGATGGGCAAGACAACTGGCTGAATCGGTTGACAGCTGAAATATAACCTGAAACCGTTATTAGATACAACATGGTGCCAGGCACATAGTGATGTTGATTGTTTCTGCTTGAGCAGGGCACCCTGTTGTTGCCTAGTCCTCTCCCAGCATTGCTGATTATCTTGCTCATCCCTCCTCTGCGTCACTCACACAATCATGGTAGCTTCCTGTAGGCTCATTCTGCCAGGATCAAACAATGTCCCCAATATCCTCATGTTTTAACTACTACTATTATTTTAACGTTTTGTTTATCACTAGTTGTAAATTAATGTATTGATAATACACAGTATTTATGAAACCAGGGAAATAAATTGTTTCTCTGTTATTGCTTAGAGCCTTTCAAGTCTTCGAATTGAAGAGTTTATTTATGTTGATGTATTAATTATTGCACTTCTATAGATATTATTATTCATTCAAACTCTTATCATTGTTCTCGTTATGTTGCATGCCTCAAAACAAAAAACATATTTTGGGCTTCTTGTTGTTACTACCAACACTGTGACCTTTAGATTGTTATACCTTACCTACTGTTAATGCTCTTACTAAGCTGTGATTTGTAGCTACCAGGTGTTAAAACTTATCGCCTGCCTGCCGGCTGGCCTGGACTTGTTTACCATCTCCTCCCTGATACAGCTAGTATACACCATTTTCCTCATATCGCTCAGAATGTCAACACTATCCAGTATTCATCATCAGTTGGCTAACCTGCACAATACCACATCTTCTTGGTTTTCAGTGTGCTTCCTTTCGTAGTTTGATGTACAAATGACTTGCTGAAAGCACTGTAAATGATGCGCTGAAGGGCACTGGTTTTTCTTCTGAACAAGGCTGTCAATTTTTCATACCAGTTGATCAAAAGAGTTGTTTCATTCACCTAAATTTGCCACTCGGTACAACTGGTTATGCAACAAAAAAAGCACTGTGATCTGATGAGAACTGGTTAGTTGACATTATGACTCTTCACCAAAAGGAATTCACTGGTTCGCCAAAGAAAGGCATGTACCAGTGTTTTAGCCATTGGTCCATTATAAGAGGCAAACATGTTGAGCTAGCCTGTTATCACCTATTGCCTTTCCCCTGAGCTAGGCTGTAATACACAAGCAAAACTTTGTTATACTATAGCCGGCTATTTCATACATTAGCTTGTACCACCATGTTCTCTGTTGAGGGGAGAGTCCAAAGAAGCCCAAAGAAGTTATTTTTTTAGGTAGGTTCTTAGAGGTATTCAAGGTTGTAATTGCAGTTTAAAATGTACAGTACTTTTACTTAACATGGAAAAGATGTTCTCAAATTGTTGTGCAACCATTAAATCTATACTGTTGACATGATCAGTTGTTTGTGATATGTGGACTGATAATCTCCATTCCAATGGACACGGTAGTTCAGGTCACAAGAATTACAAGACTGAAAATGGCAGACTGAAAATAGCAAATTAAACAAGATCCTCAGGACTCTATAGCCCACCTCAATGTGTCTGGAATATGTGCATTGTTATACTCTTAAGGTGATACCAGAAGCATTTCGTCCACAAGGCACCTGCCCTGCACATGATACCAGCTGTTACCTTATTATTTGGAAAAGTGTTCAATAAAAATTCATTTACTCTGTAATTTAACAAGCGTGTTTACATACTCATGTCCCCATCCAATATGACATGTCCTGTTGTGTGTAAGGGAAAGAGCTCTACCGCCATGTTCAATGTAGCTATGAAAACTCGAAAAATAAATTTAAGAAAAATCCCAAATTATCAAAAGGCACCAGTTTAACACTAGACCTATCTGTGTGCCAAATTTACTTAAGAGATATGTCGTTTTTTTAGTGCTGCTCTGGAAACGAAAAAAAAACATGTGAATGACGGACAAACGGAACCCATTCCTATATCCATTTAAAGGTTGTGATTCACAATTTACACAGCACACAACTTGTATGTTTGTTGGGAGCATGATATTCACACATGTGAACAGCACATAATGATTTTATGAGCACCTGATAGCTAAACAAACATGTTTGCGTAACCATAAGTAACGCGTACGCAATGCCATGGCTTGCTGAAAATCTACCGGGTGTGACAACCTCCTTCTACAGCAGGGCAACACTCGTGACTTGCCACGGGCGAGTTCTCCACAGGAGATGTCATGTGAACAAGACGACCATGTTCGGCTGGTGCATCTCAAAATCGATACCAAACTGTCACAATAACAGCTTGGACAATTCCTGTTTTGAGACAAAATAGTGTAGACAGCATCTGAGGTTCAGATACAAGACTGGGACAATATATTGTTCCCAGATTAGTTTAGGTTTCATCAGAACGTTTTAGCGATGTGTCTGTTACCACCATCATCAGTGTTGGAGGAATGGAAGTGTAATGATATGGAGTGATATTGTAATTCTTGGGAGAACACAACTCATAGTTAATGGCTGAATTTTCATCACAGTTGGCAATATTCCCTCCATAGCAGGGACACAAAATGTGCAGTTTTCTGTGAGATGAGCAAATACTTTCATCATAACCTTTTTTTGGACCCCCACTAAAACAGTTTGCCTTCATTCAAAGTGCTTTACTAATGGCAACAAGAGTTGTTAATTTCAGTATGAACATGATTAATGCTCAGGTTACAGGAATGGAGCATGGGTTAGCACCAAACGGCTGTGGCACACAATACAATATTCATTGTGTGTCATTACAAAGATACTACTAATCTGGCCAGACAAGAAGAAGACCACAAGAGAAGACATGGATGCACTTGTCTGGAGAAATGGGTTTCCTACAGACAGTTCAGAATAGACTCCTTGCCAAAGGTTCCGAAAGTTACTACAATGTAATTCACAGTACACCAGAAAAGGATGTCTTCTGACTGAGTCGACCCTTGATGAAATATCCTCTACAAATAAGTCAAGATATTATCAAGACTTCAACAATGACAGGGCATGTGTCTGGTGGAACAACACACCAACTTACCATTGCACAACAGGATCATTTACAAGGTGGAAGTTCGATCTTGTGAGCTGGCAATCATGTTGGCTGTCGAACCACTCTTGTGATCATCAGAAATTATTATGGTGAATATCCAGGCCTATGAATGGCCATGTTTTCCCATAATCTCAAGGGTAGCTGTGTAATTTACAGTGAACTTTCCTGGTATTTGGTTGCATACATTTTTGTTGTAACTTAATAAATGTGTTCTCTTCAAAATAATGTTTGTTCCTTGATATAAATGTTGTTGTTTTTTAAAATGACAACTTCTTATAACAGCTTCAGGGTTATGGCAGTGGGGACATTCAGTTCAAATTTTTAATATTTTAATGGCAATTCTACCATGAATTTGGAATTTTCTGGATTCTGATTGGCCAATCAGAGGCTATTGAATCACAATAAACCCTCTCTGATTGAAACAGCTGGTTTGACGGCTACATCACTGCGGAAGCTAGAATAGTACTATTTTCCGTCATTGTCGATAGGCAGATTTAAATAATTATATCTACAATTACAGGTTACAAAATGCAGAGATGCGGTTACTACAATATTCAAAGGATGTGTGGCAAAACATTATGTGCAGGACAACACGATAGAAATCTACAAAGGGAATGTTTTTACGTTTTGGAGTCAAGAGAGAGCTTGGAATTTTGGTGCTTTTCTATATACGTCATTTCTTTTGTGTCACAATGAGCGATATGACGTCATAATGGTGACGTGCGATGTAGAGTGAAAACCTTGCAAAGCTTGCTTGGTTTTCTTTTGGGATGCCCACCTCATGTTAGCTTACCAAGTTACCGTGCTTATATGCTTTCGATGCCTGTCATTTGCCCGAGTGAAGTTTGACGGTGTAAACAAACTGCTTGAGTATATACAGCGCCATATTTTGTTCGGTGATTCCGTAAATCAGATCGATAACGCACTCAAAACACTGGACTCAACCCATGCTGCTTCACTCAGTATATTTGTTAACACCAAAGATTTTGCGTTTTATTTAGTCATTTTAGAATGGCGATAAACATACTGTGTTTTCAATGTAGAGCTAGGTTACCTGTAGATTTAACCGCGCTTAATTGAATTTGTAATATTAAATTTAGCATGGTTAAATCTACAGGTAACCAGCTCTACATTGACAACACAGTATGTTTATCTCCTAACTAATATCTCAATGTTGCATAAGTAGTATTATAGATCCTAGGTGCAACCCATGCTTGCCTTAAAAGGCGACTATGCTTGTCGTAAGAGGCGACTAACGGAATTGGGTGGTCAGGCTCGCTGACTTGGTAGATGCATGTCATTGTATCCCAATTACGTAGATCGATGCTCACGATGTCAATCACTGGATTGTCTGGTCCAAACTCGATTATTTACAGACCACCGTCATATACAGCTGTTTTTTTTGGAAGAAAGTGCATACTGTACTCAAGAAAATACGGTAGCTGGAATATTGTTGAGTGCGGCATTAAACAACAAACAAAAGTAGTAATATATAGAGTTTATTAACTGTTTAAATAATCATGTGTCCTAATTACACCAATGAGCTGAAGAGGATGTATATATATTTCACAATTAAGAGTTTGAACGTCCATGCTCACAGGCTGTTTCTTTTAAACGAATACACAACCAGGCAGCATATAATTCCATATCTCCATTACATCATAGCCTGTGGCTGTTTGCACTCATTAAAAATCACTACCAGTTATCTAATGAGTAGTTGTGTGGGAAACAGTATCAAATCTGATCTACTGCGCAAGCGCTGGGCTGGAATATGTCACTTCTTTTCTGTGTGAGCTTGGGTCAACAAGGAAAACGTTTTTCCAAGTCCCAATTTAGTTTATCTTTACACCGATATCACGTCTAAAGCTTTTTCACAGTTAAATTTCTGGGTACTGTTGTACCAAGCTACCTTAGCACTAAGGTGATCGTAACTCCCATACGATCATAGCGCAAGGTTGTTTTGTTAAGACTCATCCTGCAAGATCATTCACGCAAGTAGAGTTTGTGTTTAAGTTCGTGGATCCACATACTGTGTTTTTCAAGTGGCCATTTATCACGTGCAATGCAAGATGTGATCTGTGCGTTAACTTTACTGAGGGGGAGGCACGGGTGGCCCAGTTGTCAAAGGCGCCGCGATTCACTGTGCAGAGTTGCGTCCCCTGGGCACACCAGAAACCTATGATTGTGGGTTCGAATCATGGTTCGCCGCGATTATATTTCAAGGTTTGCCAGCACCATATCCATGCTCGTAGGTTTCACCGAAGTGGTAAACGTCTGAGACTTTCCTCCAACATTAGTGAGTGAGTATGGTTTTACGCCACTTTTAGCATTATCCAGTAATATCACGGCCGGGAACACCAGAAATGGGCTTCACACATTGTACCCATGTGTCTTCGGTGTGACGAGCGAACGCTTTAACCACTAGGCTACCCGACCGCCCGCCTCCAACATTAAACCGACATGCCATGATATAACTGGAATACTGTTGAAAGCGGTGTTAAAACCAACTCACCAACTCACTGAGCGGTTGGATTATTGGAGGATCTTCTCATTTCAAAAGTCTGAGCATTAGATCTAAGAAGTCTAACTCCAAGGAGCTACAGTACAGGAAAGTCGGGTCATGAAAGCGCAGTCCAATTATGTTCGCACCGCCAACTCTGGGACCAGTAGGAGGACGTCTCTCTACATACGATGACAATTGGAAGTTGGTAACGTGGACTGCTGGCTGTGAAATAAGGATACAAGATCCTTTTCCATCTCCGTCATCTCCATAACACCATGGCTATTCACGAGGATAACAACCCCATCATCAGATGTTTCAATGTCTAGTCAGATTATAAGGCTACATAAATGATTTTCTGTCAGCAAGCCAGGACAAACAGCAACTCCAACAGGATACCATCTTTATGGTAGTTACTCTTGCACCTGGAAATGTTGGTACATCCAACCGAGTTGGAATTTAAACGAGTCCAGGACATTGTTTAAGTAGGAGGAAGATTTAATCTACACAGAAGCATCATGGCTCCTTCACAGGACAGGTTCATCAAGGTGACAGACATAACACAGGCATTATATCTGCCCAACAAAACTCACTGAAAGGGGATGGTCTGCCTTGGAATCCTTACATCAATGCAGGACCATTCCTACAGAGGAAGGCTATTCTGTGCAGAACAGGATGAACACCTCAAGAGTTCTCGATCTGGATGAGATTATACAACTTGCAGCATCCTGACTCCTAGATCTGAATTGGAGGCTCTCCTACCACAAAGTAATGCCAGGTATTCCTTTCATGTTTCCTGCCCCAGTACATCACCTGTACACCTCGACCACAGCACATAGGGATGATCTAACCATCCAGGGAGTGTCATCACTGGAGGACAAGGCCCTTCACATGAATTGTGCTGGTCCTCAAGGCTTGGAATTCACAGCTACTTCATTCATCAGTGAGGGCTGTGGGGTAGCCTTGTGGTTAAAGCTCGTCACACTGAGTACAATGTGTGTGTGTGCTGGCCCGTGAAGATCCGGGGTAGAATAGGTCTTCAGCAACCCATGCTTGCCGTAAAAGGTGACTATGCTTGTCGTAAGAGGCGACTAACGGGATCGGGTTGTCAGGCTCGCTGACTTGGTTGATGCATGTCATCGTATCTCAATTTCGTAGATCGATGCTCATGTTATCAATCACTGGATTGTCTGGTCCAGACTCGATTATTTACAGACTGCTGTCATATAGCTGGAATATTGCTGAGTGCGGCGTTAAACAACAAACAAACATTTCTGGTGTCCCCTCTGTGATATTACTGGAATATTGCTAAAAGTGGTGTAAAACCAAACTCGCTCACATATTACCAGTCAACAGACAACACCAGGTGCATGTTGACATGAAAAGCTAGTTTCGCCAGAAAAAAAACAGGTTGCACTCTGATCTAATAAATTATCAAAGTTGAAACAGATTCATAAACTAGTCTAAATAAATAGAATCTGAGATTGTTGAAGATCACACAAAGATCATTGATGTAGTATGGCAAATAATGCTTAAGCGGTGATTAAAGATCGATGTTGTGTTGACATTTAACTTAAAATTTAAATACAGTTGGTGCATGAAGACATAAATATTAGGTTGTATCTTTCAATAATAGAGTGCACTGGTGCATGTTTTAAATAGCTAAACTGAGCCCTGAAGGTGATGGGAGTTTTGCCAGTGGAGTAAAGCTAAAGAATTAGATAAAGTGGAGATTCCTATAGTCACTGATTATCTTCTACACCTCTGACAGAAGAAGGAATTCTGGCATGATACCTTTGAAGGCTATAGATCAGCCTTGGAGTCAGTATTCCACCATGATGGGCTCTTGGTAGGTACTTGCCCAGTCCTAAATCGCCTTATGTCTTTCCAATAGAAGACATTGCAGCTCCAAATATCTTCCGTAAATGGAACCTATCTATTGTGCTGTCTTCATTGTTAGAAGCACCTCACTAACCGATGCATTAAGCTTTTCCCTTTGCTATGGCTAAGGTGGCAGGAGTATCCAAGCTACATGCCATGGATTTCTCCTCCCAAACTCTAATGATTTGAGAACAGTGTCCTTGCACACTCTCCCTGAGTTCCTAGCCAAAAACCAGACAGTTGCTGCATGTCCACTGGGACATAGGCAGTACTGTATTCCAGCATTGCATAAAGTCGTGGACCAGAAAGTCTATGCCTGGTCAGGGGCGGTCGGGTAGCCTAGTGGTTAAAGCGTTCGCTTGTCATACGGAAAACCCGGGTTCGATTCCCGACATGGGTTCAATGTGTGAAGCCCATTTCTGGTGTCCCTCGCCGTGATATTGCTGGAATATTGCTGGAATATTGCTAAAAGCGGCGTAAAACCATACTCACTCACTCTATGCCTGGTCTGAGCATTTCAGTACTACCTGACGGCAGCTCCAGCTCACTAACAGACCTTGACAGGTAACTTAATGCTTGCTTCTTGGTCAACAAGGGTGTGAAGATCAAAGGTTAACTCAATGAAATCACAGCTAAAATCTGAGAGTGATCTTTGGTTATACTGGTCTTGACAGTCTCTTATCAGTTGTCAGAACATTATGTCAATATTATGCAAATATATTTTTACTCCCAGTATGTCAGAATTACATGCATATTATCTATGGAAGTGACGTCGATACATGAGAAGGTGTGTCTAAATCTTTGGAGTATGAGTGCTATTTCAAGTTGAAATGATGTCATAAACCATTATCATATAGAAGAGGTGTGTGCTTCGCTGAATGAAGCCCACATGACTGAGTAGTAACTAAGTTGTGTGTTTTTATACACAACACTCAATGAGAACATCCCTCCTGACATACAAATCCAAATGTGCATACTACGTACATCATACACTTAATTACAGCTGTATGTATGGACAGTTCTAACCATCCCAAGAGTGTGATTTCTTACATACCATTTCCATACAAATATGCATCAGTAAATAAATCATTGCTGCATGTAATTATGGAAAGACTTTCCCGTGTATCCCCCTTCCAAAATGTATATATATTTATATACATATAATGATAATATTAAAACTGATACAAAGTATAACACATACTACTAGCCAAGTGCTAATATCAATACCGATACAAAAAAAATGCTAATATTAATACTGATACAAACTACACTACATACTACTAACAAAATGTTAATATTAATACTGATACTAACTGCACCACATACCCTTAACAAAATGCTAATATCAATACTGATACAAACTACACTACATACTACTAACTAAATGCTAATATTAATACTGATACTAACTGCACCACATACTACTTACAAAATGTTAATATTAATACTGATACTAACTAAATGCTAATCTTAATACTGATACTAACTAAATGCTAATTTTAGTACTGATACAAACTAAATGCTAATTTTAGTACTGATACAAACTAAATGCTAATCTTAATACTGATACTAACTAAATGCTAATTTTAGTACTGATACAAACTAAATGCTAATTTTAGTACTGATACAAACTAAATGCTAATATTAATACTGATACTAACTACACCACATACTACTAACTAACAGTAATACTACCGGTAACTATGCTATTTGTTTACACTCAGATGTTGAGTGACATCAGAGCTGAATGTGACGTCCAAGATACCGGAAGTGATAATGCAGGTATTGCAAGTTTACAAGGAAAATACAAGGGGGTGTCAACACGTTTTTAACCTCACATCAATTCAGATATCTCAATGGAGTCAGGTCTCTATGGAGTCACATGATAGGATGGTCTCCATGGAGCCACATGACAGGATGGTCTCTATGGAGATGCATGAGAGGATAGAATGGTCTCTATGGAGCCTCATGATAGGATGGTCTCTATGGAGATGCATGAGAGGATAGAATGGTCTCTATGGAGCCACATGATAGAATGGTCTCTATGGAGCCACATGATAGGATGGTCTCTATGGAGATGCATGAGAGGATAGAATGGTCTCTATGGAGCCACATGATAGAATGGTGTCTATGGAGTCACATGATAGGATGGTCTCCATGGAGATGCATGAGAGGATAGAATGGTCTCTATGGAGCCACATGATAGGATGGTCTCTATGGAGCCACATGATAGGATAGAATGGTCTCTATGGAGCAATATGATAGGGTAGTCTCTATTGAGCCATTTGTTAGAGTGAGTGAGTGATGAGTTTCAGTCATACAACAGCATGTCAGCTTAATGTGGGAGGAAAACAGCGATGCGGGTTTTAGACGTTTACCACTTTGTTGAAACGCACAAGCACGGGTATGGTGCTGACAAACCTGGAAACCAAATCTAGAACCAGGATTCAAACTCACAATCATAGGTTTCTGGCATCCACAAGGGTGGCAACCCTGCACAGCAAACCGAGATGATTCTGATGAACAACTTGCAACCATGGATGAGTCATGCATTCACCATATCAGCTAGAGCCCAAACAGCCAAAGCAGTGAAAACTCCTCCAAAGAAGGCAAAATCTGTTCAATCAGCTAGCAAGGTGTTGGTTTGGTGTTCTGGGATTCCAAAGGAGTAAGACCTATATGACCAATATGGCGCTAATTGCTTTGGCAACTGCTGGAGACTATCTAAGTTAAATGTCATTGAAAACTCAATAAAGGTGTGATGTTCCACCATTCTGTGGCAATGGCTGCAATGCATCGAACATCCTGCATATTCACCCGATTTGGCACCATGCTGCAGTTTAACATGGTTACCCCATTGAGACACAGTATACTGACTGCACAAACTAGTGCTTGTTTTATCCCTTAATGCCGGGCGACAGGAAGGGAAAGAAAAAGTACCATATTTTAATGTCATTTGGTACAATGTGGCTGGTGATTGGACCACAGGACCTTCTGCTCTCTCCGCTTGTATGAGGAGGTGGTCACAAATGATATCATTTCTGCTGTGGAGGACCAGGGCCCACTTGCACAGAACAATCTTAGTTACAATCGATCTTACGCATCTACAATCAACTTTACAATCACCATACAATTGTCCTATTCCTCATGCACAAACTGCAATTGTAAGACGGCTTGGATTTAAAATTGCGATCTTAGCTAAGACTGAAATCTTCAACGGTGGAGGTACTATTATCTGCTGTCTACAGTTTTCTGCAAACGCGCATAGCTGGCTGCGCATACAATAAGTGGAACCGGTAACGACACACAGCACATACCTCCCTCCATCGCATCTTGCACAGTTTTAACAAAGGTCCCAATTATTGGAAGGAAACGATTACTAGAATGATGGCATATATTTTTGTCGGCATTAAAACTGTCGTGATTTTGGAATTGTTTTGTATTGCAACTAGAGAAATACCTACTCATGATTTATTAAAAGTATTGAAATCAGATAAATTCAATATTTAGTGACATAATCATTATGAAAATTTAAATAAATAATAACAATAATAATATGTCCTAATAACATAACACGTAAATGTATGATCGTCATCTGTTTGGGGGAGCTTTTCGTAAAATCCAAAATATAGCCTTCACGTTTTCGTTTTGTTGCTATAACAAAGGATGTTATGACTACCTTTTCAAAACACAGAAAGATGGAGGATTTAAAGTTTGCATGGACGGGAAATAAGAATAATGTCGAGAAAGCAGTAGTTTAATATACATGAATATTCAACAGGTATTAATTATATTGATAATTATTTTTAAAAAGTGTGATATCAACGTTTGCTATTCATGTGACATTTTACACAAATTTCATTTTTATTTGTAGATTAATTTAATGATAAATGAAAGACAAAATAACGGACACAAATGTGACCTTAAAGAAATATAGGGGCAGCTCAGTGATTCTACATCAATACACTGGGTAAGGTAGATTGTACTCTACAGGCTTATACAAAGGGAAACCACTCCCATCTAGAGTATAAACCAAGATTAGCTGCCCTTGGTTTATCCAAAAGGTCACGAAGTTACAAATCGCTTGCAAACGACTTTGATTAGCGAAAAAGTTACGAGGGGCGTTCAATAAGTTTTGCAACTTCGCAGAATATCTTTTGCACTTTTATTTTTCAATATAATCTCCTTTCACCTCAATACACTTATTCCATTAGTCCTTCAAGCTTTTAATACCACTTTCATAGAAATCGGCAGATTGGCCCCCTAACCACGCCTCTGTGGCAGCCTTTATGTTCTCGTCATCCTGGAAGCGTAGGGCAGATTTCATTTGCCGGAACAGTAAACAGTCACTGGGGGCTAAGTCTGGGCTGTACAGTTAAATGACCCACCCTACAGCCCAATTCAAAACATGAAAAAAAGTTTCTCAGAACATCCACTTCTCAAAATCCATTGGTATAGAAAGTGTAACCCCCCCAATTGGAAAAGAATCCATTAAGTAGTTTTCAAGTTATAGATCGCACCAAAAATGTCCTTGGACGGACAGATTTCCTTGGTATAACTATATACCCCCGCCCTTTTAGATTGGGGCTATAATAAGAGTCATCATTAGATGACTAGTCTCCCCCCGCCCCCACTAATTCGAAAAAACAAATCATCTGATTGTTACGGCAAGTCCTACAAGAATGATGTCCAACTTGCTGAGGGTATTCCTATCTTATCTGTTCGTATACAAGAGAAGTCATTGACCTATCAACACAATACCATGGAGTTGAGATTCGGAAATTTCTATTTGAAGTCAGGTTCTTTTTTTGGCAAAGATACGAGTAAGTGGATGTCACACAATAGGTACATGGCTTATGCTGTAATCTGCTGCATTACTTACTGTAGTTATGAATAGTTACTGGGGGTGGTGAGGGTATGTGTGGTGGAGGGGTGTGTGAGATAAAAATACAAACATGAAAACCCCATTCTCATCGAGAAACTCAAAATGAGTACAATCCCAAAGACGTTCAGACTAATGATGACAAAGCTCAATCTCAGTTGTGAAAAATGATTTATTCATGACATGATAAATGATAAAATACAGTAAGTATCTGCTTGTCAACTGGCGTGCAATGTTGGCGTCTGAAGGCGGGGTGTGCAATGCCAGCAGACGCCAACGAAGGTGCAATGCTGACAACAGACAAGTAAAATGTCTGTACTGTACCTCTTGCATACCAACCTCTCATCCGTCCACACTTGTAGGCGACACAGAAATAACATCCATCCACCCACACGTCTGGCAATATGACGCGATCACCTGACTACTCCATACCAGTACGGTCAGGGTTGGATACGCTCCATATAGCCTGTTTATCTGGGAATGATCATTCACAAAGGCAACACTCCAAGAAAGTTTTGTGAAACAGGTCATTTGTCCAACTGCAGCATGGTGTCCAATAATCACAGGGTTTTCACTTCTTAGCATATGATATTTTCATGGCATTGCTTGGTGTGATCTTAAATCCTTGTAAAGCCTCTTTAGCAGCACCAGCCTGAACATCGGTCTCAAACTCCACGAAGGCAATGTCGTGTCTGCCTGGGACAAGACGAACCTCTTTGAATCCAGGAAATCTGAAAAACAGGTTCGGTAACAGTTACATATGCCCCAAGATGGGTTTATCATTTTCAGTGTTGAAGATAGAATATACATCCAACTTGTACTAGTTTTAAATATGCTACCACATTTGTAACTTAAAATTGACAATGTGTTGTGGTATGGATCATAACAACTAAGAAAAAGTCAGAGCTTGATTATAGGAACTTGGTTTAACTTGCACCAGGTGCATGTTCACGTGAAAGGTAGTTGCTTAAGGCATACTAGATTGATAAACTTATGGGACCAGAGTGCAAAGTTGAAACAGATGCATTAACTAGTCTAAATAAATAACATCTCCGATCTCTTATGACTCATGAATTACACAAAACACAGGTACTCGTGACGTGAGTGAGTGTGGTTTTGCGCCGCTTTTAGCAATATTCCAGCAAATATCGCGACAGGGGACACCAGAAATGGGCTTCACACATTTTATCCATGTCGGGAATCGAACCCAGGTCTTCGGCGTGATGAGCGAACGCTTTAACCACAAGGCTACCCGACCGCCCCTAGTGATGTAGTATGGTACATAAAGCTTAGGTATTGAGTGTGCTCAAAGATCAATGTGATGTGGACAAGTAAGGGTAGGGCAACCAAAAGTGTGATTTGTTTTACATGCTGGTTATTACATAAATTTAGGTTGCATTTATCAATGATAGGTGTCACTGGTGCATGTTTTATATGGCTAAATCAAGCCCCGAAAGTACTTACTGATTGAACAACATGGACAACATCATTTCGTTGGTTTCCTCAGGGAGGTTTGTGATGAAGAGAATCTGGTTTGGAGGCTGTTCCGGGATGGCAGTGGATGGGGCGACAGGAGCAGCTGCAACATCAGGGGATGAAAAGTTGGGTAAGAAAATAAGATAAAATAAAAAATAAAACTCAGTTGTATTTTCGGGGGCTGTTTTCTGGTTATAAAAGTTAGGCAGGTCAACATAGCAACTTGTGAGCAATGTTTGTTTCCAAATACTAATTAACTTTTATGTTTAATAAAGAAATCCAGAAAAAGTAGGTTGGGGTAATTCATCCGCTTTCACTTTAGGGACACTAAAGATACAACAAAAAAGCTTTAAAAATTTTCAGCAGGAACTTGATTGCTTCCTCATAACACAGTAGCCTTACATTTATGTATCCCCACAAAATCAAATTTAATCAAAATAGAAAATACTTTTTTAAGTACCATATTTTGACAACAGTGCACACCCAAGACATAAATAAGGCGGAAATAGCAATCAGCTGTACACATGTTCTCCCAGACCTGACAATTCACTTAAAAAATACCTGAGAAAATAAACGTTAGTCCACATACACTGTGAACACTTTCTAAAACCAGATACTCGCAAAATATGTGCATGAACATGGGTGATGCCATCTTGTAAACACATGGTATCAAGGAGTTAGGATCAGAGTAGCCTCCCTTTGAGTCAGTCCCGCTTTAACTGAGGTCGCCATTACATTGTCATTTCTATTTGAAAGTCGTTTACGAACAATTGGTTCAAAATAATGAAATAAGGGGGACAAAGTATTTGTAGGTTGTTGTTTTTTTCAACAATACATCGGCAGTTTTATACAAAATATAATCTGACATGAAAATTGATCTGTAAACCTAAACATTAAAAAAACTGTAGCCTAAGTTTGTGGGCAATATGATTGTTACCTGGATAAGCAAAGAGTGTGCAAATGTTGTTTAGCTAAACTTGCATGTTAAATAGCAAACTGTACAATTTTCAGTGATGTCAAGTGCACACTGTATCTGATGAAATTTCCCGTACTCACCTGCAACAGGCTGCATAGGGGGCTGGGCCATTGGTTGTGCCACGGGTGCTGCTGGGGGCTGAGCAGGTGGAGCTCTGCAACACATTAAGGCTTATTAATTCCTCAGGAGGAAATGGACAAAAACTCATTTTTTTCAAGACTTATTGAACTCTGTGAGGAAATATTAAGTACAAACAACTTATTTGACACCCTGAAACTTACTTGATTTGCTGAGTTTTCTTCTTTTTGCGAGGAGCTTCCTCCTCATCCTTCTTCCTCCTCGGCTCTTCTACGTATGTCCCCTTCATCTTGGCGATCACATGGGAGTCTCGCTTAGAAAACTGTATCCTCTGCAATGAGAGTCAGAACTCAATAAATGTTCCTAAGACTTGTGTTTTAACTTAGATCATTTTTGAGGAACTTAAATTAAGCCTAAAGTGATGCAGGTCTTGGACGTTTACCACTTCGGTGAAACCCAAGAGCACGGGTATGGTGCTGACCGGTCACCGTTAATGAAGCTAGATATTATTTTCCTGTTATGCAATAAAAGGATTACAGAAACAATTGTGAAATTTTAGAATGTCATAATGTCAAAGAAATAATTGTTCAAAATTGACCAAGAAAAATCTAAAACACACTTTTAAAATATACGGGCAGCAGATAGATTTTTATATTTTAATTTGAAAATCCTGCATTGAACAAATCTACGAGTTAATTCCCTGTCCACTGTATCTATTTAAGCTATCTTGTACTAGTGAAATTTGTAAAAACAAAATTGTAATCTTATTCAACACTTGATAGCATATTGCAATTTCCTTTCAACAGAGTTTAACACGACGCAGAAGTGCAATCCACTTCTAAGAAATGTTTGGAGTGAACACAGGAAAAAATATAGTGCATCCCAATAATTAAAAGTAATGAATTGTATACTGTACTGTAAGATTTATTAATTACTTTAATAACAGGACCTTTATATTTCTTGACCAATATTTGGTACAGTACCATACCAAGTGAAGAAGGAAATTGCAACATATTGTGTCAGGACAAGAATAATGAGAAATATTAAGGTCGATGGCTTCATGCCAAGGCTGATGTGGCACAAAATGTCATCTGATGGACACTTTATTCAGGGGTGCATGGCCATCATTCATGTGCAGTTACCATAGTTACCCCTTCACCCTGACCAATGCTAGAAGTCATCATTCGGATCATGTGACCGTTTTTACCATAGGCTTGTCATAGAAGGGGAATCCCTGCATTGATCGCATAGCATTAGCAGCGCTGTTGATATCTTTGAAAATCACGAAGGCTTGTCCTCTCATTTTCAGGGTCTTCAGAGCCACAATGTCCAGAATTTGACCAAACTGGGAGAAGATAGCATACAAGGACTTCTTGAGCTCTGGAAACAGGAAAACAAACAAGTGTCAACAAGGGTACAGAGAACATTCACTCTTCACAGCAATATGGGCCCTCTGTCCCAACATTTCAGACCCCTTGTTGGTGTTGGAATACTTGACCCTGCCTAATCTCCTCTCCATGATCAATCATGATACAAAATGAATTATTAAAACTTGGTGACATGAATGGTATCAATGAAATTACTTTGGCAATCAGGAGAATTTAATGTTCTTTTTCAACTGTTAATATTCCTTAAATGTAATTTTAATACTTACCATCCTTTTTAATCTTTTCATTGAGGTTGTTGATGTACACAGTGTGATTGGGCTGAACAGACATCTTGCTGTTGCTTTCTGAAAAATAAGTGAACATATTATTCAACTGCTCTCCTAAATTGTTTTTTTATTAGGTCCTCCCAAAAAATACTGTCAAGTATGGGGCCGAAGGTAGTAATGATGTTTCACGTACTTTAACAGATGGCTGTTGTGAACAGATGTTATTTACAATGTTTCTGCAGACACGTCACTTTTCTGAATATTTATTTGATGTTTAATGCCGCACAAAGCAATATTTATAATCATCATGTGATAATATATTAACTGTATTGCAGAAAGACAATGTGGCGTACATAATAGCGTAATTTTAGATTCAAAAGTGTAATTGTTACGACATATATTGATATCTGATACAAGAAGAGTCTCAGAATGCCAGTGGAGGATCATTGACAACCGACTTCTGAGCAATACTGGTGGCCCATCATTTCACACCACTGAGGAAAGCAGGTTGAATAGGTCCCTTGTAACTAGTGCTGTCATAGGCAAATAAAAAGGATTTGGTGGTTAGGCTGTTACTTGGTTCATTGCATGTCATACCTTGATGGCATGTTTTTAAGAAGCATGAAATACTCAATTTTTAAAAAATCCCACACTATCAAAAGGCACCAGTTCACCATCAGACCTATCCATGTGCCAAGTGTGGTTAAGATCTCTCATGGTTTTTGCTCCTTCCACTATGTGGCAGGGGATAATATTACGGTTATATTTTGGTAGGGACTTGATTTATTTACTTGAGCTTATTGCGAATCCATGTACACATGAGGATTGAGTCGATCCAACAAGTCCTCAAATATTTCAATTAGATCATTCATATGTTTGTTTGTTGTTTAATGTGACTGACATCATGAGCATTGATTCACACAATTGGAATCAACCAAGTCAGCAGGCTTGACCACCCGATCCTGTTAGTCGCCTCCTACAACAAGCATAGTTGCCTTTTACTGCAAGCATGGATTGCTGAAGATCTATACTGCCCCGGATCTTCATGGGTCAATAATTTTGATGTAAAAATACATAACATTTTTTTATGTACAGCCTGAACACATCTTGTAATGAACTTGAATCAGCAGAGATGCCAAACCCAAATTTCCATATTTTGGCGACAGGAAACATTCACACAAGCCACTTTCATCCGCTACATTTTTTCAGTACTGACTGTCGTCACTGGCCATGCTTATGCCTCCCTCATTCCTTACAATTATCTACATTATCCTTACAGTCATCCACCCGAGGCAAGGGAGTTACTGACTGTAACAGTCGAACTAGACTGGAATTTCCAGGCTTGATCGTAAGCCACTAGTGGTTATTACGAGTTATGTCCCTTCTATTTCACTCATATTGACCAGTCAGATTCCACTTATATCACTTGCATTTGCTATAAACAAAATTTCTGCAACCAGTCAAGTCGATATAATCGATAATCAAGATCTATATTCTTATAAAACAGGTCTTAGCTCGCAAGGTGCATCAAATCACGTAAGCACCTCGATTAAAAACAAAGAGATTTGGAAAATATCTGTCGATGCCCAGTTGACGGAATGGGACGAGTGAGCCAAATGGCATCATTATTACATGTAAGTGTCGGTAGATTTAAGTCCTGAGACACCATGCCTACCCGTAACCTTTGTAAGTGTCTGTTATCCATTCGACCCTTTTTGTTCAGTTTCGTAACGTTGTAGGCATGACTAGGTTAATTTGCACTTAGTTTTACAGTGTGTACGCAGCTCAGTCGGTTAGCTCTCGGGCTAACAATCCGAATGTCGCGGAATCTCACAAAAATTGGTTGCTTGTCTTTGATGAGCATAAATGATCTTTGGCATTGTATTTAATCACTCAAACTACACAATCTGTAAACCTTCAAATCACAAGCCAAAACAAGAATTTATTAATTAATTATTATCGTTTGGAAAGACTATGTAGGGAGGTCAATGGGCAGTTTACTGTTGATGTTTTGTGGATATTATTTGTAGTATTATTCATTTAATCCAGGGTTTTACGCGACACAAATCTGTGTCCAATACGCACAAATGTTCAAGATTTGATGCAGAAAAAGAATATACTGTGTCAAGACTCATTAAAGTCAAGGTAAAACCCTGTATACTATTTTGACAGTATTTGATTTAAAATAAGGTTTCTACCAAATTGTAGGCCTAATGGTTGTGCATGTAGCCTAGATCTGCACGCACGATAACCCGACGTGCGTACACGTGACCGAGAGCTACATTCATCAAGAATACACGATGAAGTTGAATTAATAAGAATTATCCTATTTTTTGGTGGCCATGACGGTGCACGAAATGTAATGTGGGACGAACCGTCTTCCTTGGTTCAACATGAATTTCACAATATATTTTCTGTGCAAACGCAACACAAAAATCAAGAAATAGATTCCAATTCAACTGTTGCCATACTTTGTGACAAACAACACATACCTTTTCCTGCTTTAAACGAGAGCTTTAAGGTGGATTCCACCGATTTCACCTACCGGTTTCGTTGTTCTCACGTTGAGATGAAGTAATGGCAGCTTCCGCCGAATATCACAAACTTCCGGTTAATTAATATTCATATATTGTCTTATTATTTCAATATAGTATTTGATAAAGATACGCATAAATACAAAAAATCCATTATATGTGTGCAGTGTTATAATTATTTTCAATTAATTTCATCATTTCTGAAGATCGCGGATGACTGTGACTTCGTCCGCCATATTATTTTGATAGGAGGACGGGGGAGGCTCACTTCGCAAAATGGTATGTTTCTTATATACTTAACTTCGAATGAAATAATGAAATAACTTGTTCGAAGGTATGGCAATATACCTGTAGGTGTATGTATTTAGGTATGGTAAAGGCGGTATCTTTTTCTGATCATGAGTGAGGTTGCAGAGCTTGTCAGGTTGAGTGAAGGAGGTGGTGTTTGGTCATGTGATAGCTTTGCAGTCGACAATATCACAGATATGAAAATGTCATTGTCAATGCTTACCAACACAAGTGGCTAAAAAGCATGCGCATATATACATACAACATGTTGAGTGGTTGCTTAAAATACTAATGAGATCTGAAATGTTTGGTGTTTTATCATAACTGACGCACGGCAAGGCTCAGCATGATCTTCCTTGTTCCCGAAGACAAGATAATATGGTGATAATGATGATTCGATTGCATTGAACTATCCTGTATTTACATGCCAGATGTAGTAGCTCATCAGTATGCAAATATTGTTTTTATTGTCAAGCTTGTTTGGAGCCAGTCAGTTCATCGTATGTTTAGGTCATGTCACACGATTTGTGTTCATTTCATGTAAACATTGTAATGCATGTGATCAAAAAGAGAAATCCCAAATGCCTTGTGTCCAGTCATGTAGTCAGTAATATCATATCCAGATAATATGTAATGGCTAGAGCTATAAGAACTTGTTATCACATTATTTTCACAGTGTTTATTATAGAAAGTTCATCGCGATTACTCTCGCAATAACAAGGGGTGAGACGTTACACAGGCTTTATAAATACTCAGATGATGATTCACCGAAGTGGTATAAGTCTGAGACCTGCTTTCCTCCAACATTAAGCTGACACGCCGTGATATAACTGGAATACTGTTAAAAGCAGCATTAAACCCAACTCACTCACTCTCTCAGATGATGACCTGTTTTGTAAGATAAAGTCTTCTTCTATAAGGGAGTGAGATATTTTACAGTTGTTCTTGCAATATACGAGAAAAGTACAAGTGTTTCTTAAGTCTACAAAAACCCATAACACGGGGATATGCATATCAATGGTTGTCTTTATGCTGTCCTATCCAGTTTTTATGGTCATTGCTGGTGAACTCAAGAAAGTAGGACCATACATGATCAATGTTTGCGAAAGACATTTCCTAGAAGTCCACCTAACACATGATCATGATGACAGGATATTAAACAGTGTTTACAGAGACTTCCTTGTGTGACAAGTGACCGAACCCAGCTGACCATGACTTAAATGGCTATCTTCAACACAAACATGCATGAATGTGCTCAAATACATGATCATGATGATTTGAAACCTACACAATGACTTTGCTAGTGACAAAAATGGTAATATGACATTTTCATGACTTTAACTATTTTTTATGGGACAGTTTTCTATATCAAAGGGGCGGACCATTTAGTATTCTGGATGGGAGGTGCTGGGATATTGTATGGAGACAAGCTACATATGCAAAACCAGACACATGTATTTTTCATGAACCTATGACTATGAGCCTAAATATTATTTTTTTAGAACAGCTTGCATCAACATATTTTTTGTGGCTGCCAATTCCTTTATATTTTAACAGTCAGAATCATAACTGATCTTATCAAGCCTTTTTGGGACAATATCTGTTTTCTCAATACAATCCCAGTTAATCTGATACCACCCTTGATTATCCAGTGTTATTATGTAATTATATCTCCTTATCATGATTATGATTCCCCTTTACCCATTCATCCCACAGCTTTAGTTTTGAAGTGACAGCTCAATCTCCACCGCTCTTATCACTAACTAAAATAGGGGGCAGTCATTTAGGTCCCATCCTTCGCTGTGCAGAGTTGTGTCCCCCGGGCATGCCAGCAACCTGTGATTATTGGTTTGAATCCCACATTTGCCTGATTATGTATCCAGTTTTGTCAGCATTTCACCAAAGTGATTGATGTCTAAGAACTGCATGACATCAGGCTTTCCTCACACTTCAAGTTGAGACAAAGTCAGTGCTTCATGGTATTATACTGGCTACACAAAATTTTCTGATTGAATAGATGTATTTGAAAAAATATAAATATTTCATCAAATCTTTATCCAAGACATTATTATTTAATTATAGGCATGTTTGATGTCTGTTATAAAATATTCTACCATTTATCACTGTCCAATGATATCTCTCTAGGAACGTCCACATGTTTGTCCTGTTATCGTAATGGGGCATTTGGTTGTGAAAATCCTCTTTTCTTGTTTGTTTCGCCATTTAAACTTTGAAACACAATATGATCCCAATCTTCAAACTTTCCCCCCAGTATTGTGTAAATGATCCAACATTCTTCACACCAGCTTTCACGCAAGAGGAAAATGAAAGTGAAAGGTCAAACATGTTACTAAATTTTGGAATGCAAGGCATAATTGTTTGAAATTATTTTGCGCTATGAAACTCTTTTGATAGGTGATTTATGAATATTCTTGTCACATTTAAAGCAAATTATGTTTTAAAAACCACAATAAAAATAAGAGATTCTTCATTAATGTTAATACGTAGCAGAAACACATTGTAACTAAAGGATATAAGGAATGCTTTTGGTAATACCACATTGAAATTATCTTTATGTGCTTCCAGCACAAAGTATTAGATGAATTATGTTATTATTTTCAAGTCTGTAGACATTTTAACTGGGAAAGCCCCTTTCAAACGTGCAATATGTTTCTGTGGCAGTGAACTATTAATTTAATATCAATATTTAAGAAATGTATCGATTCAACACTGACATTAATATTTTACTGATACATTGATTTTGGCATGACATCCTTAGTTTACAGGCGACATGAATGTTATTATACTTAATCCTATGTGTGTATTGTTGCATAATCACAGGGACTGGGTAGGAAAACACCTTGATCTTAGTTCAAGGCAAGTGTCAGTTTCTAACCACAAGATTATGTCTCCTGTTAGAGACATCTAATTAAGAATTTCAAGTAAACATATATGAAGCTGCTTTGAACATGCATTTTTGCATGTTGTTTTCACTCAGATAAATTGATCATATTTGGTATGCAACAAGTGCTCAATAAATTCCAACATTTACCACTTAAATTTATCCATCTGTATAAGTTTATTGTGTATTGCAACGTTCTGTTTTTCTTTCCTGACAACTGCCATTAAATGTGGAGTTAAGGGTCAGGGCTGTTGCTAGTTAATGGTATGGTAAGGAAAGTTACACGTAAACATGGCAAAGTGATGTGTACCTTCACACAATAGCATTATTTTCAGTAGATATTAGTCTTTCTTTGTGGACTAGTACAAGCTGATCTTACTGGACCATAACAATTTTTTTCTAGATAGGGGCTTCAAACATTTGGATAAAGTTGCGGACTGCAATATATGTGTGATAAATGTCTTTCTTTGGTAACAAATGCTATATTTGGGATAACACTTTCTTAGTAAAGTACAGATTCTAGTACTTTTTTGGGGTTGAGTCCCATCCAGGATTCGAACCCCACCTGCCAGGGCGAGGCACCTAATCGCCAGCAGACAAAGTCAGCGATCCAACCCACTCAGCCACCGAGACTTCAACAAAAATGAAAGTCCGACAACTGGTAGTCTAGATCACGTACTTTGAGTACCTCCTGACAAGTGTAAATTGGCACGGCTCCCATGGCCTGAAAGTTATGAATACACAATGCCATTTAGAAATTGGTCAAATGTGGTGGTGGCTGAGTGGGTTGGATCTCTGACTTTGCTGGCGATTAGGGGCCTCACCCTGGCAGGTGTGGGTTCAAATCCCTGACGGGACTCAACCCCCAAAAAGTACTAGAATCTGTACTTTACTAAGAATGTGTTATCACAAATATAGCATTTGTTACATTTGACCACTTTCTAAATGGCATTGTGTATTCATAGTCTTTCTTTGGTGCAATATGATTGCCATTTGAAACAATCTGCAACCTTGACTCTTATCCAAAGTTTAGAGTCTTGTAAAATTTGGTTCAGTCTACATAGCAAAGTAATCTCAGCTGAGTTGATAATAATAATAATAATAAAGGTCCCTGTTTTGTACCAAATATACTGAAAAGCATGCAGAGAGCCAAGTTTAACAGAGTGAACTGAAATTTTTTTCTTGCACAGACTGTTAAGACATAAATTCTAAGATTTGTACCAAATAAATGGCTGTTCTTTTACATGTCAACTCATTTCAAATACGGCAAAATTGTGTTTTTTCACATGAAAATTTGACTAGAAATGTTGATACAGACACCTTCTTGATATATTAAAAAGTATCTGTCACATTGTTTAATTTTTTAAACAGTTAACGAAGCTTAATACTGCTGAAGAAATACTAGAGTGACTGTTGGAACCACTCCAGTCATAAATGGCACATTCCACACTGACAAGAAACCCAGGAGTAATTGTATTCAATCTGCCTTATGATGATTGACAATAGGCAGCTGATGTGCATATTCTAACTCTTTCATGTTTAATTTTGACAAAATAGATTGTCAGTTGAGTATTTTTGTATTATTCTGTTATGGAAATGAGCCAGGAAGATAGCCTTTCTCCAACTAATTAGTTGTGAACATGCTGTACATGGTATAGTTTATCCAGTCTTTCTTATAACATATGACAAACTGTTCTGTATAGTTAGATCTCAATACAGCTACTAGTCAACATCAAACCACACCAGAGTCATTGTTCAACATGGTTCAAATCAGTAAATAATATCACATGACATAACCAACAGAGAAACTGACAAATGGTTGTAGGGCTGAAGTTATTATTATTATTACACACTTTGTCTTAATACATTGTTTCACCCAAAGTAAAAAAATATGTATACTGGTTTCTTGTATACTTTGAAATTTGTTATAAATCATTGGTTTGTTGTCAACAGTACACATGCTACACAAATCACTGTGTCACTCCCAGACACAGTGATTTGTGTGGCATATGTACTGTTAACAACATAGCTGCAATGCCCAGACAGTGTTTTTTTTGTAGCTTGTGTACAAACAAACTCAAATGAATCATTACAAAAACACCCGTTTTTTTATGATTTTGATAAGAAATATTATGAATGTAGGTATTACAGCTGTATCATGTACTGCTGATGAGAATTGTCTGGGATATGCTCATTCCTTTCATTTAAGTTAGAATGGATTAAAGTTCCTTTCCCTGTCCCCTGTCGCGTTATGTAACCATGTCGAAAATAATCCTACTTGACATGATTAACAGGTGCTGACATTTCATTTGCAAGCCATAAGGCATGGAAAGCACATGAGAATTATGTAGTTTATTTGAAAAAACTTAGGTCATGAATAGATGCATATGATGATAGTTGCAACATGATACAGTAAAACTGTGAACTTTTGATCTGGTTTTGTTTGGATGTTGTGTACATTTAATTTTGCATTGAAAAGAATAGTGTAACCATGGTAACTGACTCTGAAGTTAGAATAATATTGATCCTGTTCAAACACTAGATAAAGAACACGCTTAAGTATACATGTATCATCGTTGATAAAGTGAATTTTATCCATAGTGTTGGAATTGAAGCACAGAATTGTCCATATCTTTAATCACAGACAGTGGTGCAATATCAGCTAACTGTGGATTCAGTTTTTTGCCCTATGTTTGTACATTATGGAGCAAGTACAGTTTTTTTGTTGTTTGTTTGTTTTAGAGTTTCTTTGGATTCGGCCAGGGTGCCGAGGTTGACATAGTTCTTGATGGTCAAGACTCACGTAAGACAGCTGAGATCAAAACAGAGGATGGGAAGAAAGAGTGGTATTACTTGTACTTTGACGGAGAAACAGTATCAGGAAAGGTGAGCTTCATCTTTTCACATCTTCAAATGAATACTATGTCGGAGTAGAACTTTGAACAGATTCAGCACATTTTTCTTTTTGAAAGTAACTAAGACCTTGACATGTTGTTATGTTATAAGTTATTTCTCATCTGAGAGCTTGTTTATGCAAGCAGCTTTTTATGGTATTTACTAGCTTCTTTCAATCAAGCTAACACTCTCATTTTCTCCTACAAAAATTTAAAATGTTGTATTGCTTGAATAACATGAATAAAATTATCTACTGTAACTAAAAATGTCAATAAAAAACTAAAATGATAGATTATTCAATTGTCAGAAGTTGTCATTTTAAACAGCAAGTTGCATACTCGCAACACATCATGCAATCTCTTACTCAATACTGTGCATAACCTAGTCCTATATCACTGCATGGGGGGGGGGCACGGGTGGCCCAGTCGTCTAAGGCGCCACAATTCACAGTGCAGAGTTGCGTCCCTTGGGCACGCCAGAAACCTATGTTCGTTGGTTCAAATCCTGGTTTGACTGATCTACAACATCCAACAACAATATCCAAGTTATTAGACATATGTTTTGTCACTTTAATCCTAGCAGAAATCAAAGATGTACATGTATGTACGTCTGTGCGGAAATCAAAGATGTACATGTATGTATGTCCGTGTAGAAATCAAAGATGTACATGTATGCACGTCCGTGCAGAAATCAAAGATGTACATGTATGTATGTCCGTGCAGAAATCAAAGATGTACATGTATGTACATCCGTGCGGAAATCAAAGATGCACATGTATGTACGTCCGTGCGGAAATCAAAGATGTACATGTATGTATGTCCGTGTAGAAATCAAAGATGTACATGTATGTACGTCCGTGTAGAAATCAAAGAGGTACATGTATGCACGTCCGTGCAGAAATCAAAGATGTACATGTATGTATGTCCGTGTAGAAATCAAAGATGTACATGTATGTACGTCCGTGTAGAAATCAAAGATGTACATGTATGCACGTCCGTGCAGAAATCAAAGATGTACATGTATGTATGTCCGTGTAGAAATCAAAGATGTACATGTATGTATGTCCGTGTAGAAATCAAAGATGTACATGTATGTACGTCCGTGCAGAAATCAAAGATGTACATGTATGTACGTCCGTGTAGAAATCAAAGATGTACATGTATGTACGTCCGTGCAGAAATCAAAGATGTACATGTATGCACGTCCGTGCAGAAATCAAAGATGTACATGTATGTATGTCCGTGCAGAAATCAAAGATGTACATGTATGCACGTCCGTGCAGAAATCAAAGATGTACATGTATGTACGTCCGTGCAGAAATCAAAGATGTACATGTATGTACGTCCGTGTGGAAATCAAGAGGAAAAAAAGAGCAATCAGTCGAATCACGGATAGAATTTCAAAACACAAGCAAATTCGATTTTGGAATAGCAAAGAAACAAAAAATAAATGGATATACCTACAGCTCTTTCTCCATAATAATATACAAATTTCAGATCACAAACAATTGTATTTTAGATGATATTCGCCTGAAATAAGACGATATTGGTGGCAGAGTTTTCACGAATGTGCCCTCGTGCAAGAATGACCACCATGAGTGAATTACGAATTTTGAACTTATTGTTGCTGATTAAAAAAAATGAGTGCACCTGGAGCATTGGTTCATTGTATGACAAACATATGATGAACTGTCCCTTCTAACTGATTGAAAATTCACTAATATATTTCCTTTGATATATCACACACTACAGACAGAAATAGGCAGTGAAATTGACGAAGATTCTGTTTCATCTCATTCTGGAATGTAAATAATAGAATTTTTGCCAACAAACTGTAACACCATTTACATGACATGACTTTGAATATATTAAATTACTATCTAAGCACACGTTGTCGAGGACCTAGTAATTTGATAACGGCAGATTGTTGTCTCCTGCATGCCAACGAAATGAACAGGTGATAGTGGTAAAACGTCTCCTAAATGATCTATAATTGTCATCGCGAAATAATTCCTTCTTAAGTTGATAATGAACAGAAATACATCAATATTAATGTAATTTCTTCTACAGTAGACAATGAACAGAAATAATATTAGTACTAATGTTATTTATTTTATTATAAATGTTATATTTTTAATATTCACAGTGGAATAATTTATGTTGGAAAATAGGATATCTCAGGATATATTGATATTATCTTGTAACATTCATTGCAACGTTATTCGAGTCATAAGTACCCAAAATCAAATACAGTTTCCACTGTGTGAAGACAAAATATCTCTGAAAATTAGAAAATATCATCACATGCCAATAAAATATCATTGCTTTTGGACCTGGGGAGATTCTTTCATATTATAAATATTTCCAGGATAATCCCTGGCATGGTGAGCACACTTTGGGATGTACAATATATGAATATATTTGTGATAAGAATGATCTTTTAGGATGGGATTCTGTATTTTCCAGGTGAATGTGACACTGAAGAAGTCAGGTAGCAAGCTGGAGCACCAAGGGATTAAGATAGAGTTTATTGGTCAGATTGGTGAGTATAGTAGTTACAGTAAACAGGACTAGTAGATCCCAGACTCTCCTACTGGTCATAACAGCCTAGGACACTTGTTACGTTGCTGATTGCTCATCATCATACAGATGGCGTGGATCGTTCAGTCACTGTCTGGCCTATTGAGACTCAATTGTTTTACAGGTTGACCTGTATATATTAATTACTGCATCTATACAACATTCTTTCATTTACCATGTACGCTTGCACATGAAGTTTGAGTTAGTGGAAACCGAGATGAACATGTACAAACGAAGTTGGAGCATGTTGAAACACTTGACATGGTGTGATTTCATTGTTTTGTATGATTGTATGTTTTGTGTTATTTATTATTGCTGAATGATAAAATAACACAAGGAAATCACAAGTAACCATGGTAACATGTCAAACATTATAATATATATTTTTTAAGTAAAGGTGACTTTTTCTCATCTGAATTCTGTGTGGCAGCAACATCACCAAGCAGCAGTAGTGTTATAATTCTTAATTTTTGTGAACAAAATTAATGTATACATTTTTGTGAACAAAATTAACTCTTTATCATGTTTTGTCATAAATTCCGAGGCTGCACTAGAACAAACGGGAAGCTGATGCAGCCTTGCCTGGAGATGAGGTTAGCTCAGAGTCCATGCTTGATGATGCTATATGTCCATTCCAGAGCTGTACTATGACCGGGGAAACCACCATGAGTTCACATCACTGGTCAAGGAGCTGGCCAGACCGGGCGAGCTCACACACAATTCTAGCTATAACTTCGAATTTCAACAAGTGGAAAAACCATATGAGTCATACACAGGGGCAAATGTTAGGCTAAGGTAGGTGTGGCTGTCTCTTTCTGTGAATAGACATGCCTTCTAGTTCTATATTTCACCAAAGTGGTCAACGTCTGAGGCCTGCATTACATATTGTCTTCTTTCTATTAGCCTAAATACCATGAACTCTTTTCAATGCCATTGCTTCAATATAATCTGCTGGATAATTTTGAACCTAAAATATGTTTTCATCTCTTACACTTTCTTAGTAATAATAACGAAATACATTTGCTCATATCATAAATAAACAAATTACTTGGCAACTATTTGATAAAAACATAAACAGAAGTGCTTTTGCACATCAGGTCTCGAAGCTAGTTTCTAAAGGGAGATAACTCTATTTCTAATATCATTGGAAAAACAGGATTTGATGACCAAACAGGCCAATATGATATAATGGAACATTGCGTAAAAACAGTATGACTAAAGAAATGAAAATGAACTGTGTCAGATGCACAGATGAGAGAGTTCGAATGGGCGGGTGACAGATGTAGATGGAAGTGATTCAATTATTTTGTAGTCTGATGTACATGTCCATTAAACTTTCACAGGAGAAGTATGAAATATGTTCAATGCTGTGAACATGAACAATTTATGTTATGAATAAACGTCAGGCAGCAAAATATGCAAAATCATTGAAAAAGGTTGACGAAAGAAATTTTCACAACTGCATACTATATGTAGCTTTAAAAGGAGAACCATTTTCAAAGTTGAAAAGTTTTTGTAATCTGCAGTTAAAGAATGGCTTTTATCTGGTTATCTGGTTACAAGATGTTCATACAAAGTATTGCAGAGGAAGGAACAAACTGCTGTGGATTTAGAAAACTCTAGATTTTAATAATTTTGTCAGATGGCACCACTGACAAACTGTGAAAGGCAGTATTGAAAAAGAAATTGTTAACAAATCATATAGGGGGGGGGGGGGGGGGGGGGGGGGGGGGAGAGATATAGTTAACACCTCATCTACCTGCCAGTTCGTATATATATCAAACAGTTCCTGAAGTGGTGCCTTTTGCTATTTACGGATTTTTGTTCGTTTTTATTTTTCTCAATTACCATGGAAAGAACTTGTACTTGGTCTCATGGTGGGGGTGGATTTTGTTTCTGGAGCACAACTCAAAAACCATTCACTATCTTTCAACAAAACTTGGTAGATATTTCAAACAGATCCTGAAGTGGTGCCTTTTGCTATTTGCAGATTTTTTACATTTCTTTTTCTCTCTCGATGTCCATGGAAATAATTTGGACTTAGTCTCAAAAGGTGGGGGTAGGTGTCTTTTCCGGAGCACAACTGTGAAAGACTTTTCATCCAAACCTGGTACATGTATTAATCAAGGGCTGAAGTGGTGCCTTTTGGTATTTAGGAATATATTTTTCCTGTTTCCATGGCAACAAGTTTGACTTTGACTCTGTTTATAGTGGTGTGTTAAACCTCTTTTGAGTCCTATGTGTCATTCTATTCAGACTAACAGGGGAACTCAGAAGTCTATGCTTGTCCAAAACAGATGATTAACAGAAGCAGATACCACTCACCAACTGTCACTTGCCTCATAATACTGTGATGTAGGCAGAGTTGTGTCCCTTGGGCATGCCAGAAACCTATGATTGTGGGTTTGAATCCCGGTTCGCCCCGATTAGGTTTCTATGTTTGTCAGCACCATACCTGTGCTCGTGGGTTTCACCGAAATGGTAAACGTCTGAGACCTGCATCACGTCGGGCTTTCCTCCCACATTAAGCTGACACGCCGTGATATAACTTGAATACTGTTAAAAGCGGCGTTAAACCCAACTCACTCACTCACTACTGTGATGTAGCCTAATGTTGCTCAGATAAAGCTGTTTCAATAATGGAATGTTGCTCAATGATAGGAATACTAAGATATAGCTGGGTTAACAGTATAATAAAGTTTGGTTAATGCTAGGATATTGCTGGGATATATCCTCTACACTTTGATGAAATATGTCTACAGATTAATGGTTGATGTAGGCTTGGATAATGATGGAATATTTTGGGATTGATGACAGAATACAGCTAGCTTTGTTAACGGCTGACTTGATGAACTGTATCTTGAAGACTGATGGTGTGTGCCTTGGCTTCTGACTGAAACACACACACCCTCTCTCACTCCATCTCACAATATGAGCACATTTGTTGCAGGTATTTTTTGCGTGTGACAATTGTGAAGCGGTTAACAGACATTGTGAAGGAGCAGGACATTGTGGTCCACACTCTGTCTCAGTACCCGGACATGAACAACAGCATAAAGATGGAAGTGGGCATTGAAGACTGTCTTCATATAGAGTTTGAATACAACAAGTCCAAGTACGTATCACCATCACAACATTATAAGCATGGAAAACTTCCAAAAGCAAGAGTTATTGGTGCTTTCCTAGAAAGTTCATTGGAAAGAGATACATTTTTTAAAATTTAACACAAATTGTCTGCATTTTAAGTATTTTTAAATTAATTAGTCTGAGGACATTTACCATGCTGAATTACAATATTATCAGATACAGTTTAACAATTGCACAAATCTTGTTTTTCTTGAAACATTTTCTCTTTTCTTTTTTGATACGGATATTAAATGCCGGCCTGTAATAAAACCAGTTTGGGAATTCCTGATTGTCAATTGACTGTCCTCCTCTTTGTTCATGCTCCATGAAGATATCATCTGAAAGATGTAATTGTGGGGAAAATTTACTTCCTTCTGGTGAGAATTAAAATTCGATACATGGAGCTTGCTATAGTCCGTCGAGAGTCAACAGGCGCAGGTATGATCATGTGAACCAATCGGATGTTGATGTGCTCTGTCATGTGATGCACTAGAAAATAGATGGGATGATATATGCAATCATGTATCAAGGCATGTGTTCATCTTTATGCATTTATTTGGTCCAGGTTTTCACCTTATTGATGTTTATAATTTGTTTTTGTATTGCAAGTTCATTTCTGTTTTCTGTATCTTTTGTGTTACACATTTTAGGGTCCAATATAACCTTCCATAACTTACTTTCAACCATGTCAGTATGTTATATTGAGAACAACATGGGGCTCCCGATTTAAATGATGCCACTCATAAGTTATATTGATGGGTATGTTCTTAATGGTGGATTGAGGCAGAGCTAAGTATGATAGTAGTAACTTATATATGAGGGAGTTGGGATAGCCCAGTGGTTAGTGTTAGATTGATGATTCTGGGTTTCATTCCTACGTGTAGAACATGCAGATCTATGAGATTTATTGTAACCTACTGTCTTGGATGAACTATAACTAGCCTTGAACTATAACCAGCCCTGATGAACTATAACCAGCTTCAATGAACTATAACCAGCTTTGGTGAACTATAACCAGCTTCGGTGAACTATCAACAGCCCTGATGAACTATAACCAGCCCTGATAAACTATAACTAGCCTTGAACTATAACCAGCCATGATGAAGTATGACTGTCTTTGATGAACTATGACCAGCCGTGATGAACAATGACCAGCCCTGATGAACTATAACAAGCCCTGATGAACTATGACCAGCCCTGATGAACTATAACCAGCCCTGATGAACTGTAACCAGCCCTGATGAACTAAAACCAGCCCTGATGAACTATAACCAGCCCTGATGAACTATGACCAGCCCTGATGAACTATGACCAGCCCTGATGAACTATAACCAGCCTTGATGAACTATCACCAGCCCTGATGAACTATAACCAGCCCTGATGAACTATGACCAGCCCTGATGAACTATGACCAGCCCTGATGAACTATAACCAGTCTTGATGAACTATTACCAGCCCTGATGAACTATAACCAGCCTTGGTGAACTATAAACAGCCCTGATGAACTATAACCTTGATGAACTATAACTAGCATTGAGGACCTATAACCTGCCTTGATGGAGTATTGCTAGCCTCGATGAACTATGACTAGCCTCACTTTAAAGTGTTGTTTAGTCAAGTGTTTCTGTTGATACTGAAAACCTCTGACAAATACAGCCTAGTGTCAATCGCAGTACCTGTAATTAATATGTGAAAAAACTCAGAAATTATTGTTACTCAATTTTGGGATGGAGGAGTAGAAAAATATAGATAGACTGAAATGGCGGCAGTGTCCTCCATCTTCCACAAGCTCTTTTAGAATGTTACTAGACCAAGGGATATTCTAAATGTTTGATGGTTATTAGCTAAGCAAGGAGGACTAAACTGTCTGTAGTTGTTGCTGGGTAGTGCCGGATGAAGGACCCTGAACTGTGTAGCATGGTAGCAGCTTCCCGTCAGTCTGCATGTGTGTGAACGTTGTGCTGTCAGTGTCTGTCTGATTGCAGGTATCATTTAAAAGATGTCATAGTTGGCAAGATTTACTTCCTGCTTGTGCGGATAAAGATCAAACACATGGAGATTCAGATAATAAAACGAGAGACTACAGGCACAGGTACACTGTTTGTCTTACATGTCCAGTACTGCAGACCTGGGTTAGAACAGGTCTCCAACACCTCACGCGAGGCGTGGCTCATTACTTCAGTTGCTGCCATGGTGTGGTTGCAATATTACTGACTGTAGCACAACAATAAGGCATCACCTGTAAACATGGTGAAAGCAAAGGCTTTGTGAAGGCTATGTGCATATATTACAAGGGTCAGTGGTCAGGGCTCTCTGGCAACCTGAAGCTTTGATACTGGTAGGGACACATGGTTTGTACAAACTGTCGCTGTTTGTCCCTATACAAATATGAAGTATCATTAGCCAGTCAGATGGCCTCTGCGGTCTAGTGGTAGAGTGCCTGCGTGGAAAGCTGAAGCTCTGGGCTTCGATCCCCAGCCTCGTCATACCAAAAGACATTAAAAAATGGTATTTGTTGTTACCCTGCCTGACACTCGGCATGAAGGGGCTAAAGGACTAGACTGGTCAGCTCGGCGTCATGTTAAACTGCGGCATGGTATCTCAGTGGGCTAGAATATAAAATCGGCATTAGTCCGGTCTATTACAAGCTACCACACACACATGCTTGCACGTCACTATTATTGGACACGATGTTAAGCCCAATTTCACCTCACCTCATTAGCAAGTCTTCGAAACAGTTTCCCGTTCAGATGAAGACTCCATCAGTACATAGCTTGCCTAGGATATATGACTATCCCAAAGCAAGTTGAACAGAAAGCATATCTCTGCTCTATCCACCACTGGTTTGTCTGTTGAAGATTGATCATGTAACAGCCGCAATATGTTTTACTTGCATTTGCACACTCCTTTCTGAAGTCTTTGACTGCCAACTGAAGTGAAGAGTCTTTATACCATATACATGCTGGCCATTGAAATATTCAGAAATCCATTGGCTACCAGAATCCAAATATTGTCCCCCTCTTTGTACATTGATCTTAGAGACTTTTGAATACTGATGTTGACCAGATCATTGATTGAATCAGTCTGGCTGAACTTAAGATCACTGGACCAAAGGTTTGTCTTGACCTGTTTGTCATTTATTGTTGTCATTGTCCAAAACTTTCTCTCCTCAAACCATTTGTAAAGGACCAAGTTTTTGAAAAATAATTTTCTTTTCTGCCAAAATATCATAACATTGCCTAGTAAGCTGAAACTATGTGATTGACAGTTGTTTAAACTGACCTAAGCCATGTAAATTAATTGGTATTGTGTACATACATGAAGTCAACTGCAGAACCTACACCAGTATCTCTATTATGGCTCTTGGTAGGATGATTTGATTATCTAACAGATTGTATAGTTGATATTGCTGTAGTCTTGTCCCAATGGCTGGAAGACCTAAATTAACATGCTTCCAAACTCCAAAGTATGTCCCACTGGAATTGTGTTTCTGAACACGATGCTACATATAGAATGATAATACAAGCCTTGTTACACAATTGAGCAGAACTTGGAATGAGTGTTCAATGACCACCTTTAGTTGAAGTGAATGTAATCTTGTGTGGCCTGGTGAGCTACAGTTCTGTAACAGTGTGTTTTGTCAATAGCTTTGTGTGGAATTTTTAGGTGTTAAACGTCATTCTGGATAATGTATTGTATATACAGTCATCTATACACCATTTGTCATGTAAATTCTGGTCACATTATAATGTGTAAGATGCTATTGTTTCTGAAACTGAAATGTTGGTCTTAGTCACAGATTATTAATCTAGCAGTATTTCATTATCCTTGTAAACTGCTGTATTTTTAAATGCTAACATGAGTGGTTGTAGTTCAGCATGATTAGACAGGACTAGTCATGTATTTCATCATCTGTGTTTCAGGTCCCAACACATTCAATGAGAATGAAACCATAGCAAAATATGAAATTATGGATGGTGCGCCAGTTCGAGGTAAGTTCAGCAGATTACCACTTAAAGTTTGAGTAGGAGTTTTGCCGTACCATCTGCTGTAATCTGTTGTGGAAAGAGTGGACTGAGTGGATCGGAGACTGTAAACAGGGATTTTTTTGCGACCGTTTTATTTGCGAGTTTTGCGAACGAGACTCAATCGCAAAAATTAAAAACACAAAAATAAGTATAAATAATACATACATACATTATTCATTGCAACACGTCATCAAATGTTGAAATCATCAACCAGAACCACAAGTTACTCAATAAGTTAAAAACACAAATGAATGCAGAATGGTCTCACAATACATCACAAGTGTAAACAGACCAATTAGTGTCACTGTTACCTCACAGTAATCTTGCCTTCTTCCAACCTCGCTTGATTGCGTCAGTATCCTTTGCAATTTTGTCCACAATTTTGTTTGCATTCAAACTCACAGTCATGACGCTGAGTTGAGTCAATTATCGTATTTGATAATTGGTCACAATCCCACCCGGTAAACTCTACGGCCAACTCAGATTAACTAGCTTTGGAGAGAAGCTGTCTATTGTTTGGTAATCGAGAGGTCATCTCAACACGGCAACTCGCAAAAATATCTCGTCACAGTATTGTCTTTGGTGTGATATTCGCAATATTTTAACGGCGCAGAAATAAAGCTGTTTACAGTATTCAGGCTCCATGCATGCATGTCATTGTGCCGCAGTGGCATAGATCATTGCTCAGGCGTACGGTCACTGTGTTGTCTGACTGATTTACTGACAGCAGTCATATGGCTGTAATACAGTGCTGGCATGTGGTCCTGAGCACAGCGTACAGCTCACAATTCAGAGAGTCCCTGGATGGGTGAATGTGTTCGGCAGCTTGACTCCCTAGAGTTTCTAGGGCTTTGGTTGTGCACACGTGGTGTCTCCTACGGCAAGTCACTTTGTTTGTGATATGCCTCTGTTCACCCAGCAGTGAATGGGTACCTGTTAGGATGAGATGGTAATGACTGTTCTTCATGTAATGTGATGCATATCTCGATAGATACCTGTTCAACTGTTGGTGTTTTAGGGGTGATAATACCTGTTCAACTGTTGGTGTTTTAGGGGTGATAATACCTGTTCAGCTGTTGGTGTTTAAGGGGTGATAATACCTGTTCAACTGTTGGTGTTTTAGGGGTGATAATACCTGTTCAACTGTTGGTGTTTTAGGGGTGATAATACCTGTTCAACTGTTGGTGTTTTAGGGGTGATAATACCTGTTCAACTGTTTGTGTTTCAGGGGAGTCAATACCTATCCGACTGTTCCTCAGTGGGTATGAACTGACACCAACTATGAGAGACATAAACAAGAAGTTTTCTGTTCGCTACTATCTCAACTTGGTGCTAGTTGATGAGGAAGAAAGACGGTATTTCAAACAACAGGTGTGTTCCTGGCATTTGTCTCTATGTATTGGCTTAACCAGAGGTCAAATAGCAACTATTTAGTTTGGGCAGCTTTCTTATGTGTATCACTATCAGTGTAAGAACTAGAGTCACAAATGGTGTCTTTGAATCACAACCGTGTGGGTCAATGCTCATGATGTCAATCACTGGATTGTCTGGTCCAGACTTGATTATTTACAGACCGCCGTCATATAGCTGGAATATTGCTGAGTGAGGCGTTAAACAACAAACAAACAAACCAAATCATGTCAAAAACATGTGCATTGACTTCAAATGTCGTACATTGAGAGAACTGTTCCTGAACATGGTTTAAACCGGTCACCTGAACACACCCCATGGCATCACACAGTGACTTTTCTGGCTGTTGCAGCTGAGAGAAGTTGTGCTGGAAAAAACTCTTTCGTTATCTTTTGCCATCGTCTATTTGATGTGAAGTATTTTGTTTTAACATGCCTGGATTGCAGCTTCTATTATGCACCACGTTAGCTAGGTGTGATGAGTGAATGTCACCTAGTCCTGGGGTCAACCCCCGTTGATATGGCACAGGCGTTGGATGCTGACTTCACCATACTAGGATTGCAGTCGACTTTATTTCTATCTACTGTTATTTGGAATTCACCAAGCATCGTACGACATTCAGAGAAATCTCGTCTATAACCCTGACTCAGACCAGTTTAGTGATTGCAGGCTATGGAGTGCCAAGTGGACGAAAGTGATTGCCATTGTGGTGACATTCTCCTGAAGGAACATGCTGTATTTCATCCATTGGTGACTCCAGGGTGTTACTCCCATGTCTTTCTAAACTCCAAGAATGGTTCGTCGAAATTATGCCTCATTCACAACATGGCAACATTCTTCCAGGAATACCTGGAGCGTCCTCCATGGTTCAAAATGATGTTACTATCAATACTCCGGACCACGGGCACCTCAGCAGCTACCTGTTCAGTATGTAGATCTTCAGGGCACATATATCCACGTGCCGATCCTCCCTAGCGACAGTATGTACTTACATTTCTTTCACAACGGTCGTAACTTTCCAATGGGCTGTGCTTTTGTTTGGAGTTTTGATGGCCTCATGGTTATTTATGAGAATAACTGAAGCTGATAATGCGGTATCTTCACTCACGGCTTCAACTTTGATGTGTGTATAGATGACTGCATGCTGCAGCAACAGGAGGATCATGTCCTGGAACATTCAGAGTTGATCCAGCTTGGGTAGATTGTCAACATGTAGCAGTCCGGATCTGTTGGCATGGGCAGTTGACAAACACTAGTTCTCCCCTCGTTCTTCTGACAGCAGTAATCCAAAAAGTCATGATAACTGTTGTTGTGCCTTTCTTGCTGGCCAGAAGCTGTTCCCTGCGTGTCTACCTTGAGTGCATTCAGTCTTTGTGTAAGACGAGTAGTGGCTGTTTGTTCAGGAGAAATATCCATGCCTTCTGGTTTCAATCCAACATCCTGCAGGCTTATGATGTGGCAAAATGAGAGCATCCTCAAGCCAGCAGCCCGCCGGAAATCTGGGCGATTGCCTCCACAATGGCTTTTCATGGCAACTGTACTGTCACTGTCATTATGGACTGTGTTTGCCAGCCACTGCCAGAGGGACATAGCCGTTGAACTAGTGGAGGGCATCCATTGTTGGTTGCAATGCAGATTGCCAACCAAAAAAAACCCTGGAAGCTTCTACCTGAGGTTCACCACTTGGAGGAGGACAGGTTATGACATCTACAGAGTGCGTCTATACAATGCATCCATTATGTCTGAAAAGCTCGGAAGTAAGGTCAGTCTACTTATTACCCCGGCAGCCTTGATGCTATTTATTGTAATACAACCCCTGTGACTTACTACAGGTGAGATGCTTGATGAGAATACCAAGCACGTGTGGCTCCTGGTCCTGGTCCTGGTCCTGGTCCTGGTCCGTCTCCACCAAACTCTCACACAGCAGACCTAGTTTGAGAACAGTTCTCTCAATGTATGACAATTCCAGTCATGTTTTCAATATGAAATGAGAGAGTACAGCAATATGTAATGCAGGATAAGTATTAAATATAAGATATTGATATGAGATATTAATCGGTTTTTATGTTGGTCATATTCATGATAAAAGGACATGAATTGGCTTAAGACACAGGTGTTTTCATTCTGATAATCTCCCACCAATGGGGCTACAATATTGCTGAGAGAGACATAGACTCTTACACAGTCGATCTTTTTCAGGAGATCACAATATTCCGCCGGGCAGACAAGGTGAAGCGGTCGTACCAGGCGTCCATGCATCATCACCAGCCCAACTTACAACGTGAAAACCCCAAGTTGAAACCCAGCCCTGTGGAGGAGAACAGCACGCCGGAGAAGGAGGAAGAAGAGGAAGACGAGGGGGAAGATTCTTAACGATCATATCGCTAAGAGGAAGTTGATATAACGATGTTAATAACGGAGAAGATATCGTGATGACATTTGGAATGAAGGTGGCAGTGTCACAGCATGTAGGACTGCCATAGCTCATCAGAATTATTAGCGTGTACAAGGGTGGATTTGGGTCGGTGGGATAGCTTGTATGAAAATGCTAAGGGATATGTGATAGGGGTTCTTGTCAGATTGAAACTCATTCATGTGTTGTACAACTCAGATTTTAGCTATTCTATTTTGATATTACTCGTATTTTGATTCTAGTCAGTAAATCAAATTGGACTTTAGCCCTAGTAACAGTCGATCAGTATGGAAAGTGTTTACATGAAAATTGTATGACCTGTACAACTTCAGCTGTAGTACAACCCAAAATGGGGAGGAAATATTTAAAATTTAAATTACTTACTCTTGTGGAAGTTACATGTGAAATTTCCTGAATTCAAAGTGAGATGACTAACAACTCCTTTCCTAAATCCACTCTCTGTGATGTGTTATACTGTACTCACAAGGGGATGTGCAAGTAAGGGGAGGCAGCTGCTACGAGTGTGTTGGACTCATTCCGGTAGTGAATGTGGCTTGTGTGAGGTAAGTTTGTATGGACAAAATGCAGGCCTGCTCTCAGACAGGCACAACAAAATAGGGTTCAGTGTTGTTTGTGGATAGCAAAAGGAGACTAAACACCCTAATTTATTTTGTTTCTTATATTGGTGCATTAATACTCTGAACCATTCACAATGAAGCTGAAAGTTGTAAAACATAATTGATGTAAAACATGCTGAATTAATACTGGCCGAGTTGAGTCCATTTCTCCAATGTTGTTTGGACTCTGCTGAGAATCGTTTATGCATCATATGCATAGAAATTATGACGCACCAAAACTGTAGCTTCCCATGTACAGAAGTAGTCCTTTTAGTTGTCTGTTCATTGTTATAAGTAAGTTATACCATTGCTCACCTAATGACAAAGTGTACTGTCTATGTGATCCAAAAATGGCATAGCACTGGTCATATGAGCAGCAAGGGACTGGTCAGCTGAAAGCTTCAAGAGGCAATGGAGAGAATTGGGCGAGACGATTGTCATGTGACCAATCATTTAGTGTTTCATTGCAGCTGTTAAGTTAAGCTCATAATAATATAAGACGAAAGTGATTGTAAATACTGAAGCTGTCATTGGTTGTATTCCTGTGTCAGTTGTGTGCTGTGTTATTCAACTGTGCATTAGGGGTGTGGCCACACAGGGTTGTAACATGGCTTCTGGTGAAATGCGCTCATTGCGTTGGACGAATGATGCAAATGTTTGTCGAATGGTCACAACACCTCACATTTTGGTAAGACCCTGCAGAAAACTGTTGCCAGTTGCCAGATGTATCCTGACGCTGTCTTGCATTGCATCATGAGTCTTGCATGTGTCTTGATGTTCCCTTGCATAGCCATGTGTATGGCGACTACTGCAAGAGGATGCTATGAGGCACCCCTGTTCATCTACACTCCTCATCATGAGAGTGTTAACACTGTTCCATCTCATGTTGTGTGTATATCGTATCGAGACCTCTGTCTGACTGTACAGGTAATGTTATTGCCAAGCATTTGCTCATGTTTGAACAAACTCTTAATTTCATTTTATTGTTTACGTTAATAATTTACGGATGTCATAATTGTGATGAATGAGTGACGAGCACCAACAAAACTGATCAGAATAAGAATTGTCTTGATTGCTGCATTTCTAAACTGCATGTATCCTCTTGGGTTCCAGATTTGGTTTGTCTGTGCCTCTGAGGCTACTTTCCTGGATGTGTTTCTTGTTAACTTATAGTTGGAAGTAGGTGTTCTCGGCTTCAGTACACCAAAAAAATTGTCGGTGGAGATGTTTGGTTTCATTTGGAACTTACATCCTTGCACATTCCTGCTTGAAAAATAATTTGTTGGGGAGGGGGGGGTCTTTCTCTGTTAGTAAACCCCATGTATTTTGTTTGTCTATGGAACTGTGATTTGATTAACTCTGCATAAAAATGTGAACATCTTTCGCTGATATTGTAAAAAAGAAATATATATGTTTAACATTAAGAGTATCTTGCATAAACATAATAAGGATCATATATTATCAGGCGGCAGTGAATGAAATTACTGTATTGAACTGGAAATAGATTTAAACTATATTGAATGAGATATGTTTATGTAAATAATGTGTACAGGTGGAGATGTGTCTTATCCAGATAGCAACCTTTTAGTGAAACAACACTTGCAGCGCTGATGCTACTTTAGCATACATGGCCAGTTACAATGACCCATGATTATTCTAGTAAGAAAGGTAAACATAATATCATGTTCACCATATGAAGAGAAAACATCCAACAGGATCAACTACATGTACCAAGATGTTGTTCATGAAGCCATTCTTGGTGACCACCGTGATATACCTGGAATGTTGCCGATAACAGTGTAAGACCATATTCATTCACAATATTTCATTCTGTTTATCATCTGTTATAATATTAAGTTGGATAGCAATTCATTATGAAAATGTGCCTGTGACATTCACAATCAATTTTTCTTGTCTAATTAAACTGACTGTCAGAGGTAGTAGAAAAGTCTAAATGCCAAACAACTTTCTTTCTGATATATTTCAGTTGTCCACCTCAGAGTAGTGATGGTCTAAAATTAAGTTTAAAGACTCCTAATCCTTTCGACTTTTTCAACAAGCCCAAGTTGTTTGGACTTGTGTGAACACAAGAAGGTTAGACGATGTACAGAAGTAATGTATTGTGACAGCCTGACACACATTAACAGTGTATTGTAGTTAGCAAGATGTTTCCTTTCCTTACCTTCTGATACCTCTCTGTGCTTCTCTCGTCCTACACCTGTCCTTTAGCTGAGTAAGGGCTGCACTTCGGTGTTTATATTTGAAAAGTGTTGGAAACAATATGGTTGTATGGCTTGTCTCTAAGTTTTGTTAATATTCTTGTTGTGTACAGATTTGTTATTTTATAGATACCTGTATGTATACAAATAATCCTCTTTTCTATTGCTTGTGCTTCAATAAGCAAGTACCTCGATAAGCATAGTGTATAATAAATATGATCCATGTAGGACAGAAGTGTTGTAGACAAGAACTTTTGTGAATTTTATCATTAATTGAGAAGATTGTATAAATGAAATGAAATGTTAGTATTTTTGGTTATGATTTCTTGAATGATGATAAAATTCTTCAGCATGTTTCACTTTATCAGAATCAAGCACTTTGTAGTAATGGCTGCTGTATGGTAACTTCCTGAGTTACCTCCCTTGTGCAAATGCATCCAAAAAGAAATAGTTGCTACTCAGAACTATGAATGATATCATTTTCCAGTTTTTTAACATCCTACCTTAGATGAGTGTAGATGTTGGTTTGATAATCTCTGAATAACACAGATATCCATGTCATATGTCTGTTCAAAACTAAATCAGTTTGGGAGGTGTCTTCAAGGGAGATAACTCAAAGGTTAACAGGATGTCAAATACCATGCTGCATGAAATATGCTGTTCAGTACCACTTGTAAATTTCACACCAACTTGATCATGTACTCATTTTGATGTTTGTCATTTGTCATCTATGACAAAATAAATGATAACAGAATCTGGATTGTCTTTGGTGTGATTATTGCAAACTACACCATTGACTTGACCTTCCAGTCACTATGGCACATTGACTACAATTCCTGGTCAATACTTCTACTTGTGCTGTTAGCCATAACCCATTGTTTCTCAAAGATTTGTCACAACCAGGGATGATTGTGTCGGTTATACATGCTTCTGGGCTGTACGGTAGCCGAGTGGTCAAAAGTGTTCATACTTCTTACTGGGGAACCAGATTCGATATCCCTTGTGTGAAGTCCAAAACTTTATTGCTAAGAGCAGCTTACAACAAAATGCACTCTTCCATGAAATCATCACACATGCTTCTTTCCAGACTGTTTTGAGAAACCCATGATATCATGCATAATCCCTGCTACGTTAAAAAACATTTTCTCTTTCCACAGAAAATCAATCAGAATTTCTGGATAAATACACTGAACCACAAAAGAAACATCACCCCAAGTTACATTGCTCGAAAATTTGTCATTGAAATATCTGGGTAATTTTTGTCAAAGTTTCTAAAAGTTAACATTACCTGGTCTGGAAAAATGAAATTTGATGATATGAAAACAAAGCAGATGACATTAAAACTGATTGCCCAAACACATCACGGTAACGGCCATGGTAACCCAATGCACAAGAATTTCGTGCAAAACTGCTTGACAGCCCATGGGGACACACCAGCGAAACATTAGTGCGGACAACGTGCATCGACGATTGACGAGCAGACACCTCCACTGTCACAGGCAACACAGAGGGCCCATTCTGACACCAGGTCATCGCCGGGACCGTTGGGCAACACAACACTAGCATTGGCGCCACGAGCAGTAGAACAGAGTCCTCATCTCAACAGATGTCAGAAAGAGTCTGGTGACGTCGTGTGGAACGTTATTCGTCGTGTTGAACGTTATTCGTCATGTTGTTGAGAGACGTGGGGTGGTCTGAGCATCATGGTGTGGGGTGGAATTGGTCTTTCACAGAGGGTCAGCCCTGTGGTCTTCCAGAACATTGGTCCAGGGAGAGGCAATGGTGTCACAGCTGCTCGGTACATTGATCCAAGTCTTCAGACCACACCACATACCTCATTTGGCACATTGCCGCAACCACAGTTTCAGCATGATACATCTTCCCGAGGCAAGGGAGTTAGCTGACTTAAAAGTCCAGTTTCCACCCTTGCCGAACGAGGCTGGAATTCCTGGGCTCGATCGTAGGGCCACCAGTGTCTGTTACAAGGGTAAGTCCCTTGTATGCCTCTCCTATGGACCAATCAGATTCCACCTCTCGTATCACTTGCATTTGCTTCAAACAAAATGGCGGCGCCCAGTCAAGACGATCTGGTGGACAACCAAGATCTATATTGTGAGAAAACGTGTCTTACATCGCGAACTGCATCAAATCATGTGAGCACCTTGATTAAAAACTTGAAAAGATTTGGAAAATATCTGTTGACAATGATATACTGGTGCACATGCTGTGCAAATCCTGCAATCGACCGAAATCTGCATGACAGTTTACCGACCGGATTTCAATTTCGGTGCACGAATTTGATTGGACTATGCATAGACTCATTAGTCCAGGCAAAATGTAACTCCATAATACCAGCCTAGTTTGGCAAGGGTGGAAACTGGACTTTTATAGTCAGTTAACTTTCTTGCCTCGGGAAGATGAGCATGATAACGCCCGTGCCAACTTTGCGAGAGCCACAAGAGATCCTCCAGCAGAATGGCATCAGAACCATGCAGTGGACTGCCCTGAGACCTGATTTAAATCCCATTGAGTACCTGTGGGACGAGATTCAAAGACAGCTGAATGACGTCTGACCAAGGCCGACAACTGCAGCTGAACTGCGTCAGGCGTTCCTCAGACCGTGGGCTCAAGTGCCTATGGCCTTCATCAACCCCCTCATCCATTCCATGTATCGAAGTTGCACGGCAGTTATCAATGCACATGGCGGACACACGAGATACTGACTTATGATGCCATTTTCTCAGAGACTAGTGTTTTGTTTCACTTTAAGAACATTTGTCACTTTAATTTCAACCTTGATGATCAGTTCTGCCAAGTTTCATCTTTTTAATATGTCCCAAAGTATGTTAACAGTGTTTGGACAAATAAGGTTTTTCATATATCTATCCATGGTGATGTTTTGATGGTTCAGTATATATTGGCACATTTTTGAGAACAATAAAGACAAAACACGAGAGTTTCCTTTCCCAGAGAGGTTTATTGGTTCCTCAGTTTCAGCAAGATTAAAAGCCCCAGCCCACTTTGTTCTGAAGATGCAAACATGGATCATATGCACGACAACATGGGCAGAACATGATGTGCCTTACACATCTAGATAATGGACATAAGCATAAGTAAATAACATTTCACTTGAGATCAAAGATTCCTACTTTCATCACTGGGAATGTAATGATAAGGTGACAGCATAAGGTTGAAGAATAAATTTCACGAACAGTGTTTAATCAAACATACATATGTGGTAAAAATGGATCAGTTTATGAAGTTGGGAGTAACAGTACTGTCTACCCTGAATCAGCTGTGTATGACAAAGTGCATCACACTCTTCACCATTACACCCCCAGTGTACAATGGTACAGCCCTGGTTTATTGTGCATAGTTCTTAGGTACTGCTATCAGAATCAATCACAATGTCATACATCAGATATATACGAATACAATATACGGAAGGCCATTTCAACTAGATTTTCACCCTCATTATAATGTAACAAAAGTCAATATTTGCTGAATTCATCCGATGATTTGGGGTCATGTTCCAGAAGGACACCCAGGGGGCAAGAGTTCACCTATATTTTCCCTTTTTTAGAATATTGGTTGTGAAGCTTTCCACTTGGGAAGTGTATCAGGTGCATATTACTAAACGTAACCAGCATTGGAATTATGTCCATGTATTTGAAGAGAATTAGTGAGACAATATGATGCCATCTCTGCTCAGTCATCTTGTTCACCATGATAGCTCATGTATTCTCCACTGTACCTTAACACATACCCATCAATATAAATACTTCAAAGAAACAATCATTCCAACTTCCCACTCATACTTATAAATAATGAAATCTAATTTCATAAATCAGTATTTCACTCTGATCTTCCTAAGAAAACATGACACACACATAGCCAACGATTGGCTTCATCAGGTCATCAGGTCATCAAGTCAATTACAACCTCTCTTTCACTGTTACAGTGATTACCTGCTTTTCATGGGGTGGGGGTGGGAGAAGAAAGAAAGAAATTCTAAAAGGTCCCTTGAGCTTCAATGTAGCATTTTGTCATATGTCAGTAGATGTATATAACTGATTTTGTTTTAAATTGTTACCTATGGGTAAAATTCTGTTTTTAGTTGCAGCAAACTTAAAATGCTTTCATTCAAGGTTCTGTTGTTGAAATGCCAGAGTCTGAGAATTAAGGAAAGTTTCTTTCAGCTTTAAGACTATATGCAAGTACATATTACATACTACCCATTTCTCATTACAGATCCAAGCTCAAATACATTTTAAGACAGTTCACAAGCACTTACAGAATAAAAAACTACTACCAAGACTCTTCACCCTTCAATACTTAAGTACTGTAAATTTACTTTCTACTTGGAAATACTATAAATATTCAAAATAAAGAATCTTTCAATCACAGGAATATATGAATAACTTTCATATTGCAATGTAAATCAGTGCTCAAGCAATGTCCTGTGAAAAGTGATGAAGGTGGTTGTAGTGTCAAAACTTGTGCTACCAGGGTAGAAGAAAATATACATGATTGTACATTGTATATGTACTATTTTTTGTCTTGAAGAAATATTTTCTTGTTTAGGGCAGTGCCTAAAAAACATCTTCATGAGCCTTAAATCTGATCAATGAAGTATAGCAAGTGAGGTAATCGATAAATATTGTATCACAATTTGATGAGGTTTTCATGGCAGAACTGCTAGTTTCTCTTGAGAGTACACTTCATAGCTATTTCCTGTTCTTTATGTGGAAGAAATGCGCCTCCTCAGAAAAGTATAAACCAGGGGTCCGGAAAATTTAAAATCCCAATCGGACATTTGCATTTAGGCCACGCCCCCTTCAAATAGCGTATTTTAGTACGACTTTTCACACACATTACAAGTTGTTATGTTTTCATAATATGATGAATTATTTCAATCTAAGTTGTTTAATTCACCGGACAATTAATAACAAATAATATCATTTTTGATATACATGGAAAACATACATCTATAATAACGATCTGTTAACGTTGTGAACGGTCTAATTAATATTCATGAGTTATATCTGCTCAAGTGTACACGTTGTAACGTTTGGATCGAGACTATTATCCCATATTTGGATATCACGTGACCACACGTGAAAAAGTGTTTTTTTAAACTAAAGATTATTTAAAAACAAGGCAGATAATATAATCACAAATACTAAAATATCGTTGATAGTTATTTTGAACCAGACATTTGAGATTCCCAATTGGACATGTCAGGCGCATATGGCGGTTTCCGGACCCCTGGTAGAAACACTGTATAAACACCATGAGTGTGAAAAGAGTTCATATAAAACTGAACAAACTGTTTGTCAACAAACAGCATCTCAGAAATTTTGGAATGCTTGACTTTAGAATTCCTAATGTACTTATAAACCCAAACAGCAACAGAAATCTATCTCTACTTCACATATAAGATTTTGAGCTCGGTCAATAAAATCCACAGAGAGATGTTTCACAGATTGAAGACTTCACTATATTTGTACCACGGTACTTGAAACTGGCTATAAATGGGTAAGACAGATTGATATACATTCTTAAAACTTTGGTTTTAGCATAAAAGGACAATTTATCCATGTCTGGAAACAAAAACACAATGACTCCCATCACCATTGCACTGCTGGGGCCATACAGGGATTTATCGAGGGACTATGTCTTTATGCTGGTAGCTGGATAATTGAGAAATAAAGGTTTCCTATTCCATCAGTTGGAATATTTGTGCATATTCATAAATAAACATGTATACTGAACTAATAAGCAAAATGTGATACCCAAATACAAGCCAACATATGGAACCAAGATATGAAAAGGAGCTAAGAATGATGCTTTGAAGTCTCTTTTAAACCATACGGTTGATTATTCAAAGGCTTTTTTCCAACCTGTGATGTCTGAGAACAGCCCTGCTACAGTCCCTGACATAGGACTTGGTGATGAGAGACTGAAGGTTGAGATTATATGTTTATGAATGATGATAGCCTTGCTGAAAGCAAATAGACGCTATTAGTCTATGAGCCAGGCCAGATATTAGTCCCACCTGTTGGGCAAAATCTCTCTATGATTTTTTAAAAGTCATATATCCATAGATGAAAAAACACTTTGAAAGCAATCCAGGACTCACAGCTTAGTGGTAGTAATCACCACATATAGGCGGATACCGCAGTCAAATCCAAGGGACCAGATTTTGGGGTAGGTGAAACTAGAAAGTGGAATAGCTTTACAAGCAATAGTCACATAGTGAAGTATGACCTCTCCAAATGCTGGTAGCCTGATGCTCTACACGTTGGGATGTAGGTCACCAGAGGTCCAACGGTCCAACGGTCCAACCTTTAACTCAAGCTTAAATCTTACCACCTGTCAGGAAATACAATGCAGATACCACAGCAATGATACTTTCTCAACCAAAGTGAGTTACAATTGAAGCCAAGAAGTACCCAAGTCCACTAAAAGTCTGACAAAGTGTCCATCATTATGTGGTGATACTACCACTCAGCTGTGAGTCCTGGATTACTTTCTTTCAAAGTAATTTTTTCATGTATGGATATATAATTAAATTGTCGTTGTGATCATTGTAATTCCTGCATTCTGATTAGCTGAAGTGATCACATGTTATTGCATTCATTTCCCATTGCATGTGAAAAATTAAGCCATGCCCACCAAGGCACTCTACTTTTATTACTGCGGAATGTCAGGGAATCCCAATATGACAGTCGAGGGAATAACGTTTCTCCTCAAGTGTATTATCATGCACAGGACATTTAGCGACTTTCATGCATATTCATTGTCCAAACTACCCTTTGAAACTGAAGGCCGAGAATGAATGAAACAGCAAACGTGCAGGCCCGCTCGCCTGTTTTTTTCCTGCTCGCCTCGGTTCAACTTTCTTGTCTTCGGGTGTCAGTTCTAACTAGCATTTTTCCAACTGTGTTTTCCCGTTTTCAGGGAAGTAATGTTTGAATCTGGTGGTAACTGACCATGTCATTTGAAACAGCCGCCTACTCCCGGACTTATTTCTTCCGGTTCGTTACAGTCTGACTGTTGCAGCTCTTCTCGCCTCTTGACTTCATTGACAGGTCCTATGACCATTGTTTTGATCCTACTCTCCGTTGATTGGCTACTGACTGTGTAGGCGTGTCAAGTTATGTGCATGAATTGAACGATCACCTGATTCATGTCACGCCACAGTATGTATTCCTACACCTAGAATGTTTTTCAATCTCATCATTTATGTCTGCTTTGATACATACTACTGGTGTTTTTTGTTCATTTATTGTAGATAAAACATGTTTTACGTTGTCAAATTGAATTATAGGCATTGACTGTGTAATTTTTTTGGTTCATTGAGGTATGAATCGAAAAAAACAATGTGCAAACTTTTGTAAGGATTCGCTACGCGGATTCATACAGTTTGCATATCGTTTTTTTTATTCATACCTCAATGAACTGATCAAAATACACAGTCAATCCTTAGATGACTTTCAAAATATCATAGAGAGATTTTTCCACCCCAGGTGGTACAGCTTCATAATATTTTGGGTTCTGGTTCATGGACTATATGATACTAGGCACATATACCAGTAACAGTATAACATAGGAGTCCTGTGTATCAACAAAGACAAATATTTACTGTTCACAATGTTACACTGGATAGACAGTGTAATATCCAAGTGCAAATCGAAGTCAGTTCAAGAGTGCATAAATGATCACAATTTGGAAATAGAACCTATTGTCAGAATTTAAAGCACGGCCGGTATGAGAGCATACTGACTTCCAACTTGTCAACCATGCAAAACATAGAACATCTTCCATACCCTCCTGGTAATGTTATACCTTACTGGGGCTTGTGTGGGGTCAAATTCTGCCTATATCTGGCATAGATACATGCATATCTCAGTATTTATGCTGCAAGCATAGTTACAATTTCCCAAATAACATGATATAGGCAGGCAGTAACATTTCTGGAGCATATAATAGGTGTGAAATTGATGATAAAATGATTGTCATGATTTTTATAAATAACACATCAAAGAAAAGAATAAGTTAAAAATGAAAATCTTACAATTATTGAAGACACCATGTCCGGCTTCAGGCATGTTTGATAAGCTCTTACTGACAGAAGAGTTTGAGATTTGTCTACTAAGAAAGAAGTCCAGGGACAACCACAGTCAATATTCTTAATCCATGAACATCATAATACCCCAACTTGTCAATAATCATACATGAACTCAAAATGTAGCAATGTACAGGTTTGTTTCATTTTCAAAATATAACATCAGTTTATTAACAAGGTCCAAATGACTTCAATATACATAAAAACTGTTTCACTACACAAAATTGTCTGCATGGAACAAATAATATAAGAAGAAATTCCATGAAATCACATCCCATCTGCTCACGAACAGAGCATCAACATGTAGCAACACAACTAACATATTGACACTGAGTAACAACCACTGGGTAAAGTTTCAGCAGTATGTAATATCAAATCAATACTTAATAACAATATACAGATACATTCATCCAGTTCCTTTCAGATATCGACTCAAGTGTTTTCAGACACAAGCAAGTGAGAACAGAAAACCTGACATTCCTAACTTGGGACGTAAAATTGTATGTCCAAATAAAGATTATAAATATAATGCAAAAATATTGTACATTACTGTTCATTACAATTCATAGTGTGGGCAGTAAACAAAACACGTATCTAAAAACGAAGCTCATTTTGAAACCACATTTTCAATTTCTTTAGATGTTCAATGTTTGATTTAGTAACGCCTGAGTTGACATCTGTTCTGGTTCTGTTGTGATTTGGTCTTTAATACTGTTAACACTTACACTGTAACAATGGCTATACTGCATAACATGTATAAAATAAATATTGTTATGATTTCATTCAACTAAAATGATGGGCAACAACAATTGTTAAAAAAGAAGAGAAGAAAATCCAGTAAGAAACAATAACAAAAGTTAATTTTACAGTGTCGCTAACTATGATAATAATTTAGAAATATGATTTATAAAACATGACTTGCATAGAGATTTCAAAGTAAAATGGCCACACCCATCTGCTTGCAAGGTCCATATTGTCACTGTAATACTATGTCATATAAAGTGTCTAGGCCCACAGGGCTGAAACAAGGAAACAAAGTGATCATGCGATGGATATATGGGTGTTGTCCGATTAACTGACATCAAATATACCCAACTAAGAAAGTGAGCTTTTAGTTTCCCTTGTCATCTACTGACATAATTAATGGAACCCAACAGTATTACTGAAAAATGTTTATATACTGAGTTAAATACATATCAACAAGATATGTCACAGTGTGAAATATTCGCAGTTGGTTTTTCAGTACATTGCAAAACTTGACAAGTGGTATGAAGTGGTGCAACTTGCTATGCAGAGTTGTTTCCCTTAGCTGTGTGGCAATGTGACAGACATACTGTTCAAAGCTCCTGTTAAACCAAATTCTCTCACACACTTAACATGTAGAACAAATAAATCTTTTAGACACAAAAATGTCATGCCAAACATTCGTTCCACAGCCTTCTGTGATGTATTTACATCACTGTAGATCTGACAAATTCCTCCAGAAAAAAATCTACTTCATATTTATTGCATCAAGAACAAGCTATGAGTACTGACACTGTATCCTAATGTTGTATGTGTACCCATAGTTAAAGCCCTATGGACCACAACAGGTAATGAGGAAAATATTTTGTCTCTCTAAAAATATATGACACCATGAAAACCTGTTTCATCCATGCTGTGACCTAGTGATAAAAGTTAAAGCATGTACAACTACACTGACAAATGAGGGCCATGATTCAAGGCCAGGAGTCTCTGTATCACCTCACACTTGCCCTCAGGGAAAACACTGTAGTAAAGCTCTGATGTCAATCTTTGGGGTAGGTAGGCTATGTTGAGACATGTGTTGTAGAAAATAAATGTATGTATGCACTATATAGCCTAGATCCGGGTTACAATTGGTACATTATGTACAATGGCAATCATCTCAAAGTAATCTTAAACACAATATACACATACATGTACAGTAAAACATGGTCACAACAAACTCCAAGGTACTGTTGAAATCTGTTAGTTATTGAGAAAACCGTGTCCCATATTGAATCCCTCAGTATTCCTATACATATCATTCACCATCATGAGTGCAAAAAACCTAGTTTGAACATTCACATATACACCATGTGTTTTTTAAAAGAACCTTAACTAACCCTTCAAGTTCAATATGTTCTTGACTTGCTGAATGTATTTAGTAATCTACAAGTGTAAATCAGGGATTGCATGTAACTGGTTTGTTTCATCTCCGATGTTGGATGACACTGATTTAGTTGGATGAGTTCATTACAAGTTCATAACAAAATATTGATATGTTAGGTCAGTCTGTAATAACTGTAAATTTGTAACTTGTGTGAATTTCATATGATATATATATCATATATATGTATATGTACAGTAACGCAGTGGGGACTTTTGAAATAGTAAGCTGTACCCATTAGTATGCTATATCTGTTCCCAATAAACATGATCTACTGTACAACCATCACTGAACCACTTCTGTATTATCACAAATGGTATCAATAATACCATTCAACACTTGAACGGGCAATAAGTCAACAATAGGTTTACTTTTGTACACACATTATATTTTCATAATGTAATTTTTGGCAAGTCCTTTGCGTGTCAATATGGACTATGCAGCATTTGAAGTGTGGTGGTAACAACATGGCAATGATATAGAGATATATGACAATAAAATCTATAAATAAGTTCCTCTTGAGTATATGGTGTACAACAAAGCCAAGCAACGATGTGGATGATGATGACAGTGAATGGAGCTGCCACGATGTACACGCTTACGGATGGGAGTGAAGCCCAAACTGCCAAGCGTGAGATGATGGTGATAATTTGTTCCCCTTGTGTTGTGCTTTCTACCTGGCTGGTGGTAGGTAAGGCAGCTGTTGGCAAACATGATGGATTTACCATGGCAACGGGTCATAATACCTGTTACCGTGGCAACTGGCCATATCACAACAAACAGAGTACTTATTGCCAGGTAACTATTAAATATTTCATAATGGCACATAGGATTATGTCATCAAGGTATTGATGTCATACATAGGATATGTTGTCAAGGCATAGGATGACATCATACATAGGTAATGAAAGCTGTTGTTAGGACAACCACATAGGCATTCAGCTGGTGGTAAGGTTGGTCCTAGATGTCGCCAGCATTATTTTGCAGATCCCTGTTGCAGCAGAGGTTTGCCATTTTCTGGTGTTACTTCCAGGGTAACTGGAGACACTAATGCCTGGCCAGATACATACTCCTCCAAACCCTGAAAATGACAATAACATGAGAGTGAGTTACTATTGCATTACGCTGCATCAACAGTATTCCAGCTGTATGCACTGCAGCATGATGGTAAGGTGAAATGGGTTTTAATGTCATGTTTAAGATTATTTCACTCATATGTGATGAAGCAACATGCATGCATTTGAGCCTGTGTGAAGGTTATATTAGTCCAGAAAATGTATGCTGGTTATAAAGTGATAGTCAACTCAGACACCATGCAGCAGCTTAACATGGATATCCCACTCACACACAATATACATACTCTGAGCTGATCAATCCTTGTTTTAGCCCCCCAGGGTATCAACAGTTACCATCTTTTAATGTCTTATGTAACGATGCAGCCAGGAAATCCACTTACACTTCTGATCTCTGGTAAACACTCCATACACTACATGGACATGCATGGAGTACGGGGACATATTCACCTAGGTAGAAGTACTGTGGACATATTCTATCCAATTAAAGTCAGTTCATCCAAGCAGGATGGGATTACTTAGCACCTATTATACATACCCCTATATGTACATTTGTGACCTAACAAATCTGGGTAGAATTCGGATGACATGAACTCACCTCTCCAGCAAAAGACACTAATGGTGAGATTTCACAGATGACTGATTGGTCACTGAAAACACAAACACACATATAAATAAAATTCATTCGTAAAATCACAACAAATTTACACCATTTCATGAGTAAAATGATCATTACTACCGAATACTACTGAATTCAATGCGGGGCTTGAATGCATAGCACTAGTGATAAGAGTACATTTGAAAATTTGTATCAAATTGTTTACTGTCTAACTATTAAATATATCTAATGAAAGATAAAAAATTAACAAAAACTATTGTAAATAACTGCTGTTATTATATATACACAATGTTGACAATGTCTTACTTTTCATTTCCATTTTGTATGTCACTGAAAATGGAAAGAAACAAAAGTTAATTTCAAATATACAGAAACTATTAGATCAACAGCATAAAATATATAAAATAAGATATGAAAGAAGAGGTTTGTATTCTTTGAACAAAGTTTCACATTGATCTTATATAAAACATTGAGACAGATGGTGACTGAGACAATTAATACAGATTATAAGTCAAGTTTGTTTTAATATTGTAAACTAACATAAACTTGGATATTCATGATATCAGTATGCTTATCCTGACACAACATAATGCAATTTCCTTCTTTTCTTTGATCATATAACACATAACCCAAAACATGGTCTTCTACATCCAGGGTGCCTGTTACCCTTGGTTACCAATCAGAGTTATCTGTTCTTGATACTTCACTGACTTCTCATCACCTTGATATCCAGACTGGGGACAAATGACTGGCCCTGAGACTTGTTGTGTCAGGACAAGAATACTAATATCATGAATATCCAAATTCATGTATATTATTTGTTATCCTGACACAACATATTGCAATGCTAATGCCAGAATTTGAGGTGGGGTCTGCAGCTTGCAGTATTGGTAGTCGGTGCCGGATTACGTCTGGATTTGCCCTCTACACTAATCCTGTATCATCTGTCACATTCTGACACTCTAACATGCAAAGGTATGCTTTATGCTGGAGTACCTGTGTGGCTTACAATACTGGACACCTGGAGGATAAGAATTTCAAGTTGTAGTGAATAGCAACAACAGCCCAACAATCCCTCAAACTATTTCATGTAACACCATGTGACACAAAGCAAATATCTGGCAAACACATGTAGCATGTAATGATGATCTGAATGCTTGAATGTAAAAGCATTGACGAGTGTTGTTGAGACACCCCCATACTCTCACAAAGACACGCAGTAAGAGAAAGAGTGCATGATGCAGAACAGTTAACAGCTTCCTGTGAAATATGAGTAGTCCAGACTGGTACATCCTCCTCAGAGACATTCCTTGGATAATGGTTGGTTAAGGTGCCGTTGTGACAGTTCGGGCGAGTACCGCGGAAATATACGGTTTCTAGCATTCCCCTGGACAAGTAGAGCACACAAAATGAACTGGGCCAAGTTTCACAAAATTGTAATCAAGTGATTATGTTACGATATTTCTTTGGCTAATATTTTGCGAGTGTCCTTGACTGGCAATTTAGTGTGCATACAGTTACACTAGTCAACCAATGGAATGAAATAACACTTCGATGTCAGGCAGGTCAACAATGAGAACCAGGCTTGTTTCATTGATAAATCGTAGTAATACTTCCATGTATGGCACATGCTTCTTGGAAATTGAATCATGGACAGTTGACTACATTTCTTGGAATTTGTATGTGAGTCACGTCTCATGCCGACTAAAGAAGCTTCATTTGGTGAGCTTTGATGAAGTATTTTATTTGATACAAGTCATCGTCGAACTCACATGCTCTCGATCGCTAAAAAACTTTGTTGACAAAAAAGTCAAACTACCCCAAATATGACTTTTAACAAGTATGGCATTTATAATATATGAATCTATTCCCTGTCAACTAAAGTTTGTTTCAAGGCATCAACAGCGATAATCTGACCGTGGTTGCTGTAAATAACGGCAAGTTTGTGTGATCTACCGATTCCTTTAAATACAAAATACTGCCAAAATTAATCTAAACAATGTTGAATGAAATTTTGAAAAAAATAATAAAATATGCTACAAACAAATGTCCAGATATACAAGAACATATTTTCATAACCGGATAGTGTAATAATAGGACTAGATTGCCGACTTCATTTCGGATATGTTCATTTGTATTTCCGATGTTTCCGATGCATTACCACGCGCTATAACAGAGTTAACGCTATATTGAAGGGTGCAATAGCGAGGCATCACTGATCCCTCACTACAAAGCTACAAAAATGCATAATGTGAATTGAATACAGAATATAATCCAAGGGAGATAATGGCGAAGCTTGTTCATCAAGAACGCAATGAGAAAGTGAGGTATCAAGGACAGATAACTCTGGGAACCAAAGGCAACGGGGACCCTGGATGCAGAGGCACGTTTTGGGTTCTGTGTTACATGATCGAAGTGAAGAAGAAAACTGCTATAAACAATATCATATATTAGGAATACAAATTGTATTATGTGAGGCTTTGGTGATTAAAGAAACAAGCATACATTCATTCACTGAAGTTACTTCTGAAACTATGTAGGAATGCAATGTCTGAATGAACCACTCCATTTAGTTTATAGTGCCAAATGATTTGCAGGCATGTTTGTGTACATAAACACCCACACATTGGGAAACCTCTATCTAAATGTTTCAGGGACGTCAGGCAACAGTTTGACGTATTGAGTAGTAGCAGTTCTCATTTTCATATTTATCAGGATGTGATACAAAATTTATTGGCTTGGTTTATCGCATCGAGGACATTATCCATAATACTGTATGATAAATAGCAATGTTAGTGTGAACTGCTGATTTTCTTTCTGGCTGTACAAGATGCAATGTTAGACAAAGGAACATTAGTCTATTTTCCCAGGACTAAATCTGCACTTTATCTGTTAACAGGATCCAAATACTGTGTACTTGCAGAAATGGGTTCACAATTAAAAACAGAAAAAGCAATGATGGATAATGCTCCTACCTTGGCTGGGTAGTAATGGCAGATCCCTCCCCGTCAACGAACTTGCCTCCTGCCTTGACAACGTACCGATGATGAAGGTTGAACAGCGCTTGGCGACAAGTGCTGGGAGTGTCCTTCACCTTTATCTCAGCATCATTACTGTCAGCGTTCTTCAGGGGAGAGAACTCATCCTCTCTCAGCACATCCCACACAGCAAAGTTTCTGTCACATTTACACCACACAACGGACAAAACCAGCACATGTGGCAACACATGTTGGGAGGGGAAGAAGACAAGCCATGTCACCAGCGACCCATTGAGCATTTGCAGGGTATGAGGAAGCATAAGAGCGAGGAAGCAGAGCACACAGACACCAACCAAAAAGAAAAGGGAAACCCTCGTTAGTTGCACAGCATTATACAGTAAAAGTAGAGCAACTACTCTGCAGTACACTGGCGAGAGAATTAACACCAAGAGAAGGTAATATTGCAGCTGTACTAGACTCAAAGAGCTAGCTATGATCTTTCACTAAAGTTAATGTTATGATGAACTGAATGATTCTGATTAATCATGGTGATTATGGCGCAAAGATCAGATTTTTTTTTTTTTTACCTTTGTCTTTTTCTGCAAAACATTTTGTTGAATTTCTTTAATATAATTTACGACCATGAAGTTTAATCATGTCATGACATCACAGTTATGTATGTCTACACAGATTTCACATCCCCCCAGCACGATGTCCCATGTTTAGGCCTTACACTTAGAAAGTTTTATGACATATGTAGGGATTGCATGTTACCTCTTATATTGGATCATGATACAAATGTTATATTTGGGATAACACTTTCTTAGCAAAGTACAAATTCTAGTACTTTTTCAGCTTGAGTCACATCTAGGATTCAAACCAACACTCTCAGAATGAGGCGCGCAAAGTGAGCAATCTAACCCACTCAGCCACCAAGGCTTCCCCAAAACTGAAAGTCTGGAAAATGATAGTCTAGATCACATAGTTTGTGCCAATTTACACCTGTCAGAGGGGTACACAAAGTATGTGATCTAGACTACCTTGCGATGAGGTTCCTCCCTCTGAGAGTGTGGGCTCGAAAAAAAAATCCTAGAATTTGTACATTACTAAGAAAGTGTTATCCCAATTTAATATAACATTTTTTACATTTGACCTCTTTTTAAAGGGCATTGTGTATTCTTATCTGATCTGTCAACATTTTTGCCTACAGCCCTCCTGATAATGCCCAATATATCTTCCCACACAGCGGTGGGGGGGGAAATATGACAAATACTGGGATCTAATTTTTCACAACAATATCGTACAAATCTGATCTTGCATTGTTGATGAATCTGATGTCGAAATGAAACTCACATCCCCAAATCCTAAAATAAACAAGGACTTATGTCTCTCGGTGATGATAATGCAGAGAAGTTAATCTTTATTTCATGTCATGTTCATAATCATCATGTCATGTTTTTGGCACATTATAGTGATCATACATAAATAAATATTACATTCAAAAATTCATTTTGTGGTCATTATTTCCAGGTAGGGAAACACATCTAGCAAAACATTAACTAAGAGGCACACTAGGCATCTCTCCTTATCAATCATATCATGATGCCAGCTGTTGTGTGACTGAAATCCCAGACACATGTACCCACTACAAAGGATCCTATCAAATTGTACTCTTACATTAGTATGCACACTGTGACAAGGGTTTGTACCCTGCACAGTACTATATATGTAGCTTAGTGACAAACTCCACTCTGATGTGTTTTTTCAATACAAATTTCAAAGTATTTCTGAAGGTATTTCCCTATTCCTCCTGCATCTCATCTGAAATTTTCAACTACCAGAATTAGAAATGTTACACAATCATAATTTATCAATGATGCTCGATATAATCCTCCTTATCTTCATACATGTATAAGGTACTATGTTCTAATTGTTATTAACGTCTTTGATAAGCATTTTTTTAGAAATTGGAATACTGAGTAAGGATCAGCTATATGGATGAACAACTTCTTTATTACAATTAGGAGCAACATTTCAGTGTAGATTGTACTATCGTCATCAAGCAAGGATGCTCGATAACAATCGTTAGAACCTACCAGTACACCAAAACCTCGCTCCTAATTGAAATAATGAAGCCGTTCATCCAAACATCTTATCCTTACCTAATTTTGGGGGGGAGATTTCTTTTATTATTAGAGCGCAACAGCTCTCAATTACAGAAAGGATGATTGTTAGGATGCCTCTCTATTCAAATGACTGTTAGTTCAAACAGACCAAAATATTTTCAATGTAGTTGACACCAACTTCCATCTACGAGCTTCAAGTACAACCACATTGTTAGATCAATAACCTTGCTGCAAGAAAAGACAGCCATGTTGGGATTTAGGAGCTACATAATGATGTAAGTAAAAGCTTATATATACAGAAAAGGCAATTCAAGTCATCGTTACACTGCTCACGCCAACACCGGGCAATATATCCAGTACAGCTTGGAAATGAGGTATATGCATGTTGTTACCATGGTTACCATGAATAGATAGGCATAGTCCCTGCAACGTAACCCATCTGCATGACAATCAGGGCTCCAATGTCAGTCAATAACACAATCATTCATGTGACAGAGCCTCACCACCCAATCCCATGTGACGACAAGTATTATGTAACGTGTGGCCAGTGTGGCAAGTGTGGCCATCCTCATAAATAAGTTGTTAATTATAGACAATGAGCCACTGGTCTGCTCTCTAAACCCATCAATACCCAGACCTTGAATAAGCACTAAGGAGGATATTGCAGTACTTTCAGCTTATTACAAATAGATAAGTAGGGCTGCAAGATACCATGGGCCTAATGTACTGAACGCCAGTGACAAGGTATAGGAACTATTCATGGTCTCCTCACGACAACATGATATACACCAGATCCGGATGACCGTAGCTTGATGTAGATAATGTACTAACTAGCCATGTTCCCATCACCAGCAGCAGCAGTCCCCCTCTCCTCCATAATCATATAACACATTTACCACAATATCGGAAACAACATGTTTTCTAACTCATGCTTAGTGATTTGGGGTTTGGTTCTGACTCAAACAATATTTCAGTTATTTTTCATCCCCAAACTATTGATGACGGAAAGCCCCAAAGTGGCACTAGTAGATGTTACTGCTTGTTGAAACCCACTAGCACTAATGTTGTGCTTTCAGGCCAAGGATCATAATTTGGATGCTAGCAGGTATTAAAACTCCAGTGGCTCCAGAACTGATATGCACATGGCAGTTGATGTCCAAAAGCCATAGAACATGAGTACTGGTTTGTGGTACTGACACCTTTCCTCTTAGGGAACAATCAAGAAACAATCAAGAAAATCACTAGGTACTTTCCCCAGATCACAACTTACGTGGCAAACTGAAAGACATCAAAGACAAACTTCTCCATCTTGATGCCATTTGGTTTGGTTGGCTTCTGGACCTTGCTGTCACTGTCCACGTAGGGGATCTTCTTCTTCGCCACATGGTGCTTCAGCTGACTCTCCTGGGGGCCACTGTCACACAATCTCAATTTGTAGGCAAATGGCTAACTGCTTTCCCTGACGTAATCATGGGACTTTCATACCATTTACTGGAATCTTCTAGTAGTAAAAACCAAGGCTCTCTAAGGCAAATCATCATCTGTTAGACCAATGAGCCTGCTGTGTTCTATAATAGTGGTTTAATAGATTCAGACTTGTTCATCACAAACTTCAAGCAGTTCTTATATGGTTCCTTGTACTTTTGAGTGAAGAAATGGTTTAAATCCTTCATTACTTTTTAGCATGGACATACCAGTACATGCAATTAATTACATTTGTTTTGTTTTGAGAATTATTTCAGAATGTTATTATTAATGCTAAAAAGACAAAAAGTGAGCAGGGCTCATTAACACCCCTGACTTCGACTCCAACATATTTCAAAGTTCAAAACATGAAAAAAGCAATACTTCTCAGAAAATTTGGTTATCGAAATCAAACTTCACATTGCACCTCCCTTATTGTTATAGAGACTGAGCCCCCAATTGGAAAAGAATACATGCAGTAGTTTTAAATGTTGAAGCAAAAAAATATTTTAAGTTCAAAACATGAAAAATATCATATATATTTTCAGAAAATAAACATATCAAATTATACTTTGAACTGCACCTCTTCTATTAGTATGGAAACTATTCCCCAAATTAGAAAATAATACATGAAGTAGATTTGTAGTAAAAGGTCCTACAAATTTTTCAGGGAAAACATTTTAAGTGAAAAACAAAAAGAAAAATCTATATTTTTTCAGAAAATCCAAATATTAAAATCACACTTTGCACTGCACCTCTCCTATAGGTATAAAAAGTGTTCACCAAGTTTGAAAAGAATCTATGCATTAGTTTTTAATTTATAGGTCACACGACAAAATGTCCTAGTAAGGACAGATGGATGGGTGGATGGAAGGATGGATGGAAGGACGGATGGAAGAAGGACTGACAGGATTTCTTGGTATAATTATATACCCCAGCCCTTTTAGGTCGGGGGTACAAAAATACCTTAACGCAAGACTACACTTATGTATTGGCATGATCTTCATCATGTAAATGTGGTAAATAATTTGATTTTCTTCTGTTAGCACATGTTTCAACATTAACCTATGTATACTTGAGCAAACAGGTTTCTCTGTTGTCTTTATCCATAGCAACAACTTACTCAGATGCATGTTTCAGGAAGTCAAATGTGAAGAAATGATTGCAGATATTGCCAGCATTAAAGGCCAGTCTGCCATCTTCATTCCTCTTCTCTGCAGTGTCCTGTGTGATTTCACTGTACTCCACCACCTGGTACACACCATCCACCTTACACACCACCCCCACGGCCTCTGTCGGGAACGCCTTCTCCACAACCTGCAACACAGGAGGACTAAATCTCACAAACCCAGTGTACAAAGCTTGATCATTCATTTCATTAAAGTTCTTCATATCATATTTTTAAGCAAAAGTTGCCAGTCCTGCTACCATATATCACTATGTATGGGCCAAGTGTTCAAGACCTGGAACAATATGAGACAATATTCTTATGCTCTAATCATCTTGGTTACAACAGTCAACTCAGAAGACTGAAGATAAACTTGCAATAAGATATTTAAACTTATGGGATAATAGTGTTAAACTAACTGGGGTACCGGTAATTATGCTTTGATACTTCAGTTGTTACAATTTGCATTGACCAGATTATTTCATACATGTTTCTTACAAAAGTCTTTTGTCTTCCAAATGATGAAACATAAATAGTTTGAGTTTTATTAATTCTAATATATATTTACAAAATAGGATGTGTACACTACATGGTGTACTATAGCAGCAGTATTGCAACATGCCTCCACTACCCAGTATTCATAGTTCCAGTATGTATGACTTTATTGTTGCACCTCTATTGCAACATGTTAGCAAACACAACCAACAGATCTTTTATCATACCTTTGCAGCACAGTTAGCTCCCTTTGAGATGCAGAACCCCATGAAGATTGGGTCGGCCATTTTGACAAGAATGTTGTCTACACAGTAGACATGTATGTACTCAATGCCACGCTTCTCCATGTCATCGAGGACCTTGCTTCTACGTAGGGCACGGTACAAGCCTCCATTACCATCTGTAACAACAGAAACTTGCTTTAAATTTCTCCCAACTTGGAAGGTTGTCGTTCTGAAGTAAAACCTGAATAATGAGTGACAAGGGAGTCACATCACGTCAGGGTCTGATATATATGCTTATGATATCTTAACATCATACATGTCAATATTGTGCCACAGGAAGCTCAATCTCATTAAATTCAGATCTAAAACGCTAATACAATACCTCTATGTGTGAAGATCTGAGGACACATATCAGATTGGGGTTGCATTAGTTGAAATTTATGATCAGCCTATCAACATGGAGGATTCTAATTGCTTGGTACAACTATCTGTTCTGTCATACCAGAGTAAACGATCTCATAATAATGAGATTAAAGGAAGCTGATAGTCAAATGTTAAGTGGAAGCTACTTTGAAGGGGAGCTAGACCTCATTTGGAGCAAGATTACTTAGAACTAGAAGATGAGCTTGATCTTCCCTGGAGCGAGGGCTACTTAGAAGATGAGCTTGATCTTCCCTGGAGCAAGGTCTACTTAGAAGATGAGCTTGATCTTCCCTGGAGCAAGGGCTACTTAGAAGATGAGCTTGATCTTACCTGGAGCAAGGTCTACTTAGAAGATGAGCTTGATCTTACCTGGAGCAAGGTCTACTTAGAAGATGAGTTTGATCTTACCTGGAGCGTGGGCTACTTAGAAGATGAGCTTGATCTTCCCTGGAGCAAGGTCTACTTAGAAGATGAGCTTGATCTTCCCTGGAGCAAGGTCTACTTAGAAGATGAGCTTGATCTTCCCTGGAGCAAGGGCTACTTAGAAGATGAGCTTGATCTTCCCTGGAGCAAGGTCTACTTAGAAGATGAGCTTGATCTTACCTTGAGCGTGGGCTACTTAGAAGATGAGCTTGATCTTCCCTGGAGCAAGGTCTACTTAGAAGATGAGCTTGATCTTACCTGGAGCAAGGGCTACTTAGAAGATGAGCTTGATCTTCCCTGGAGCAAGGGCTACTTAGAAGATGAGCTTGATCTTCCCTGGAGCAAGGTCTACTTAGAAGATGAGCTTGATCTTACCTGGAGCGTGGGCTACTTAGAAGATGCGCTTGATCTTCCCTGGAGCAAGGTCTACTTAGAAGATGAGCTTGATCTTACCTGGAGCGTGGGCTACTTAGAAGATGAGTTTGATCTTACCTGGAGCGAGAGCAATTTTGGAGGGACTCTGTAAAATAATCTCTCCATCGAAGCTGAAGCAAGGGAGCAAACTCTGCTCGAACAGAACAACATCTTCCTTCTGTAGACCAAAGTACTTGTTCTTGGCAAAGAACTCTCGCGTGGGCTCCATAGTGTGTTCACTGGTCATAATGTACCTGGAAGTATCATTGACATTGCAATACAGCTGCTACCTACATATCCAGGTCAAATGATTATTTCACCATTTTTCTTTCATTCTCTTCTGAAAAAAGCAACTCATTGTTGAGAAAAATTGTTGCCTATGAAAATGAAGTGTCATTAATTTACCGCACATGGAATGTATAGTGTTTTCATCATTGTGTAGATCATTGACCATGAAGGCCTCAATCCTAGTATAACAGATGGCAGAGGTGCTGAGGTGAGTTTAAATGGAGTATAACATTGCATTCAAGATTATTGCACTTATATAGTGACGTGCATGCACATGTGTGTGTGTCAGTTTGTTCTAGTCCGGACTTATGCCAATTTTATAGTGCTAGCCCACTGATTTACCATGCCACAGTTCCACATGAATACCCCACTCAGACACAATATACTCATTTCGAGCCAACCAGTCCTTGTTTTAGCCCCTTAATGTTCACCAGGCAGGGTAACAACAAGTACCATCTTTTAACATATCTTCGTATGATGTGGGTGGGGATCGAAACCACGACCTTCTGCTCACTGGGCAGAAGCTCTATCACAAGACCACAGAGGTAGAGACTCTTCTTTATATGCGATACACACAATTTCCATGCCTTTACAAAGCAGGATATTACCATACCTTCGACTCATGAAGAAACATAGCACTTTAGGTCTCATTGTGTCCTGTGTCACATCTTCATTTCACAAAAGAGTATGCAATTTTCAACATGTTTTCTCAATAATGTAGACAATTGAATGTAAAATACAATAAGCTCACCATGGTATAACTCCTGATTTGCTGGTCTGTTTCTTGCCTAGGTTCTGAACACTCAAAATACGCTCAGCCTGAATTTGATACAGGGTCTTCTTGGAAGGCAGTCCCACATTGTACATGCCCTTGGGGTAAGGCACCCCAAGCCTGGTCCCTTGCCCTCCAGCCAGTAGCAGCACAGCCACCTTGTTCTCACTCACAGCAGTCAGACCTGGGGGGGATACATGCAGGCTTGGTATAGACTCAATAAACAATGCAGCTGGTATGATACACTCACAGCAGTCAGACCTGGGGGGGATACATGCAGGCTTGGTATAGACTCAATAAACAATGCAGCTGGTATGATACACTCACAGCAGTCAGACCTGGGGGGACACATGTAGGCTTGGTATACACTCAATAAACATTCATGATTGCAGCTAGTATGATACACTCACAGCAGTCAGACCTGGGGGGACACATGTAGGCTTGGTATACACTCAATAAACATTCATGATTGCAGCTGGTATGATACACTCACAGCAGTCAGACCTGGGGGGACACATGTAGGCTTGGTATACACTCAATAAACATTCATGATTGCAGCTAGTATGATACACTCATAGCAGTCAGACCTGGGGGGACACATGTAGGCTTGGTATACACTCAATAAACATTCATGATTGCAGCTAGTATGATACACTCACAGCAGTCAGACCTGGGGGGACACATGTAGGCTTGGTATACACTCAATAAACATTCATGATTGCAGCTAGTATGATACACTCACAGCAGTCAGACCTGGGGGGACACATGTAGGCTTGGTATACACTCAATAAACATTCATGATTGCAGCTAGTATGATACACTCACAGCAGTCAGTCCTGGGGGGACACATGTAGGCTTGGTATACACTCAATAAACATTCATGATTGCAGCTAGTATGATACACTCACAGCAGTCAGACCTGGGGGGCACATGTAGGCTTGGTATACACTCAATAAACAATGCAGCTGGTATGATACACTCACAGCAGTCAGACCTGGGGGGACACATGTAGGCTTGGTATACACTCAATAAACATTCATGATTGCAGCTAGTATGATACACTCACAGCAGTCAGACCTGGGGGGACACATGTAGGCTTGGTATACACTCAATAAACATTCATGATTGCAGCTAGTATGATACACTCACAGCAGTCAGACCTGGGGGGACACATGTAAGCTTGGTATACACTCAATAAACATTCATGATTGCAGCTAGTATGATACACTCATAGCAGTCAGACCTGGGGGGACACATGTAGGCTTGGTATACACTCAATAAACATTCATGATTGCAGCTAGTATGATACACTCACAGCAGTCAGACCTGGGGGGACACATGTAGGCTTGGTATACACTCAATAAACATTCATGATTGCAGCTAGTATGATACACTCACAGCAGTCAGTCCTGGGGGGACACATGTAGGCTTGGTATACACTCAATAAACATTCATGATTGCAGCTAGTATGATACACTCACAGCAGTCAGACCTGGGGGGACACATGTAAGCTTGGTATACACTCAATAAACATTCATGATTGCAGCTAGTATGATACACTCATAGCAGTCAGACCTGGGGGGACACATGTAGGCTTGGTATACACTCAATAAACATTCATGATTGCAGCTAGTATGATACACTCACAGCAGTCAGACCTGGGGGGACACATGTAGGCTTGGTATACACTCAATAAACATTGCAGCTGGTATGATACACTCACAGCAGTCAGACCTGGGGGGACACATGTAGGCTTGGTATACACTCAATAAACATTCATGATTGCAGCTAGTATGATACACTCATAGCAGTCAGACCTGGGGGGACACATGTAGGCTTGGTATACACTCAATAAACATTCATGATTGCAGCTAGTATGATACACTCACAGCAGTCAGACCTGGGGGGACACATGTAGGCTTGGTATACACTCAATAAACATTCATGATTGCAGCTAGTGTGATACACTCACAGCAGTCAGACCTGGGGGGACACATGTAGGCTTGGTATACACTCAATAAACATTCATGATTGCAGCTAGTATGATACACTCACAGCAGTCAGTCCTGGGGGGACACATGTAGGCTTGGTATACACTCAATAAACATTCATGATTGCAGCTGGTATGATACACTCACAGCAGTCAGACCTGGGGGGACACATGTAGGCTTGGTATACACTCAATAAACATTCATGATAGCAGCTAGTATGATACACTCACAGCAGTCAGACCTGGGGGGACACATGTAGGCTTGGTATACACTCAATAAACATGGCAGCGAGGATGATACACTCACAGCAGTCAGACCGAGAGAGAGAGAGAGAGAGAGAGAGAGAGAGAGAGAGAGAGAGAGAGAGAGAGAGAGAGAGAGAGAGAGGGAGGGAGAGAGAGAGAGAGAGAGAGAGAGAGGGATACATGTAGGCTTGGAAAGAGGTGTGGTGGGGGGATACATGTAGGCTTGGAGCTACATGTTGAAAACACTTACTACAGTTTAAAGTTTAATTGAAAACTTTTGAATAGTTTTTTTTTAAACAACAGCTGTCTCCGTTTCAGCTACCTAAGTCTAAGACAGACCAGATGATGACTATATCCCATGCATTACTAACTGTGATTTGTTTGTGTTTATTTTGAAGGTTTGACTGAACATGCAGCATGCCATTTAAGAAAAAGAAATCCTCCAAACAAAAAAGAAATACCAATATAGTCTTAGGTTGATTCCAAAGGTTATTATAAAGTCTATTTGGCTGTGTGTTTCAAGTACATTGTCTGTACTTGGGTTATATGATAGCCCATGTTCTCATTCTTCCCATGAACGCACCGCCCCAACTGTCTTTGCTATTTCTGTCTTATCACTTTTTTAAGAACTGTAACAGTATCAGCTATGTGGATTGTTCACTTCTGCGTGACTATCTACATTACTTACAGCATGAGTGCTGTCAACGTGAAGAGAATACAGATATAAGCAAGCTGTAAAGTAGTTGTGCAGAGAAACCTGTATCGTCTGTCAAGCTAATTATGTTTCTCACCTTTCAAATGAAGCTTAGATGGTTACAGTATTCCTAGGAATGTAAATGAATGCTGTCATATGCCCTACTCAACAATATACAGCTTCAATTATTATTAAACATATTTTAATGTCCAAAAAGACAAAGGGATTAGGTACAAATGCAGCACTTATTACCGCAGCCTCAATGCAGCATTATCTAAGTGATAACACTAAAAGTACTGGTACTTATACCTGCAGTTGGTACATAATCAAGTAGACACTTCAGATAAAACTTACACACCACCATATTAGGACAAACATGACTGCGACCTGTGAACCAGGAAGGTGACAGCGCCAGTTATCAGGTGGCTTTGATTGTGAAGTGAATGAGTGATTAGGCTTAATGCTACTTTCAAACAGTGTTTGAAATAATCTTAAAACCCAACTAGACAGTTGGGCAGGTGACGCATAAGTATTACCTGCCCCCATTCACATCATGAAGATTGAAAAATTGCAAAAATTAAGCGACAAATCGTGTCTTGATTTAATTCAGATGAAATAATGCAAATAATTACTTGAGAATCTGTACGGAGTAATCATGGCTATAATAAAACTGAATATGTAAGTTTAATGAAGTTAGCTGCCTGACAGTCAGGCAGGTGGAAGAACATTTCATGCAGCCTGACAGAAAGGTTCACACAACTTGCCTGTGAACATGTGATATAGTAGGTATGTAACAAAGAAGCACTTACCGCTCTTCTCATAACTCTGAAGTGTTTCTGGGTCACTCTTGGAGAAGCTGCCACAGACCCCTGAGGACAGGGGCTGAAGATGGTCATCTATCTTCTGGGCAGAAGAGTTCAGGGACTCCTGTGCATTCTTGTAAAAGGTGGTGACTTCTTCGTAGTCGATATTGGTGAGTTCCTTATAGAAGTGCTCCTTGTCCTCTGAACTCAGCCCGTCCCAGAACTTCAGCAGGTGCCCCTGTCCATGCTTGTTGAGGGTGGATCTCAGACCATCTATGTCCATACTGACTGGATGTTTATGTAGGTGATGAGTGCAGTTATTTGCTGCAATGAATGAAACTGATCTTGAAAAGGTGTCAGTACTAAAAACCACATCTGTTTCAATAAGGCAGCAGGAATTACCATCCACATACAGCAGTTGGGCAGATGGTTTCCAATATTAATGAATCTCTTATTATAACCTAAATATGAATCATTTATAAATTGATGGTCTTTACGTGGGAATCATCACATTGGGCTTTCCTCCCACCTTAAGTTGACACGCCGTGATATAACTGGAATACTGTTAAAAGCGGCTTTAAACCCAGCTCACTCACTCACTCACTATGATAGCACATGCAGGGACGTTTCACCACCCCTTGTAATTGCAACTTAAGAGAAGTTCTGAGTTTGCAAAATCTTAAGAAATATAAACAAAAGGAATAAAAAATATATGAGGTCACTAAAATTCTTTATCATACGTTTTCTATACAAACTCAATGCCAAAAAAATAAATTCTTGCAAGCTACAAGACTGCTATTGGAAGCGAAGGAATACACGCTGGTCAAGTAACAAAAATGGCGTTTTTCGAAACAAACAGTCTCGACTGAAATGGGAAATTTACAGTTTATTATGAAACATTTTCAAGAGAATAACAAACGGCAAGCCCATAACTATCTTTCGGAATACCTCGTGTTAAAGTTTCAAGGTTCACATTCCGAGCTTCACATTCCGACTAATAAATCTCAAACACTAGTCTTCATGTTTCAACTGTTTCAAAGTGAAAGCTATTCACAATCTAACTGAAGGGAACATTTTAAGTTATAGTACGCAAAGGCAGACGCAAATTCTTCAAAGGCTGAAAAACAGGCTGTTTCCATACAATCTGCAGGTTCAGGTCTGGTGCAACAGGTTGTAACCACAGACAAACATCAATCTATCCACACCATCTGCACCAAATCATATAAAACTATTGAAAACATTCAGTGGTATACTGGTATTCCACTTGTCCAAAACTAGTGAAAGGTTGTAGCAAGTACTAGTGAGTGAGTATGGTTTTACACCGCTTTTAGCAATATTCCAGCAATATCACGGCGGGGACACCAGAAATGGGCTTCACACATTGAACCCATGTCGGGAATTGAACCTGGGTCTTCGGCGTGACGAGCGAACGCTTTAACCACTAGGCTACCTGACTGACCCTGTAGCAAGTACTGACTAACAGTAGTTTCCTCTCTAAACGTAGCAATGTCAAGCATCCTAAATAACAAGAATTAGGACAAGATGACACACAATGCACAGGTGTGTCTTTATGGAAAGTTTTTATGGGGACAATCTATTCTACTCATGAATTGCCACAGGTATATTGGCAATCCATGGGGATATTGCCAAAAGATGTTATTATCAGAACCTACGAGTACAAGACACATGAATAACAACACAAAAATCACCTAATGACTGATTTATTAGTGTTTGTTTGTTTGTTGTTTATCTCCGCACTCATCAATATTCTAGCTATATGACAACGATCTATAAATTATCAGTCTGAACCAGACAATCCAGTGATTGACATCATCAGCATCGATCCACGCAATTGGAATACGACATGCATCAACCAAGTCAACAAGCCTGACCACCGGATCCCCTTAGTTGCCTCTTACAACAACCACAGTCGCCTTTTACAGCAAGAATGGGTTGCTGAAGACCTATTCTACTCAGGATATTCATGGGTCGATTATTAGTGAGAAGCGTAATAATGTCCATATATTGTCATAAATAAAATTACTGCACCTGACACTTACCTTCAACATAAACTATAAGATATCGAAGAAAATCTTAAATACACTGAAAAATTTAAAATTGAACTTGCAATATCCAAGTGAAGATTCACTGTTCTTCAGTCTGCTAGTGCTAGCTTTTCAATAAAAGTCAAGACACTGGCATCCCGATCAATACAATGTACATGACACTTCTTGCTTGACCTGTCACACTATGCAAGCAAACAAGTAAATGTACTGTTGACTGACCTGAAATACCCTTCATCCAACCGTCCCTATCTCTCACCCAGCGGGTGTGTTACAAGTCCTTGTGTAAACTGATAACACGCCCCCACTTTCTCCAGTGATGTACCCGAGGTAGTTGACAGTGCTTTACTTGTACATGAACATCAGAAACTCCTTATTTTCACCACATCACACTTGAGGGATATATATATACATTGTATATATATACAGGTTGCATGTGTGTTATCTGTGACTATGTGGGTTAATTACTCTGTCATTAACAACACAAGACTGTCACAAGTGTTTACTGCCTCCCTTTATCACATGGAACAATCACTGGAATGAATCTTCTCTGTAAGTGTCAGGTGTAACGTGACAAGCCCTCCAGTCAAAAGTGAGGGATTAGCAACACAAAGTGTGAGGGAGTAGTCCTGGGGTCAGTACTAAAAGATGCAGCTATCCCTGACCTACTGAAGTGCCTATCTAAACAAGATTACATCATAACATGTTCTGTGTCTTAATCACCCTGCTTGCCTCTGGCAACCACTGAAAAGCTATCTCTCTACTGATAACAGTTTTGAATTGTCTAGAAAATGACATCAACCAAATGTAGAGATTAAAGGTGGCCTGGGGTTTGGGTGTACTTTTTGATATTTTTAATTGATGTTATTGATCACTATTATTGCTCTGAACATACTGAATATTAATATCCATAATAGGTGCTGTTACCACAATATAGAAGGGGAGGGGGGAAGGTGCTCAGCAAGAAAATGATACTGTCCTAAGGACAATCTCTCCAGACACCCACCAGTCCCTAATTTCTAGTCATGAAATAATTGAATGAATTACATACAAAACACTTCCAAGGAGGTTTGACATCAATAATGTTTATTGTAATCACATTTAAATAGAATGTAAATGGTTATAAAATAATTAGTTGTAAAGTCTGTTCAGATTACATTAGAGAAACATTATTTGATCAATTTCTATATTTTGTGCGGTTCAGCACATAGATCTGCAATCAAATCACAGTCTCTGACACAAAACAACATCTCGCAAACAGTAAAGAAATGGACTCATGTGTTCTGCAACACACTACCCTACTGGGCCCCTATACAGACATTTACCAATTGAAACTGGTTATATTTTAAACATGACAAATCTTAGCTCTTAAAGAACACGTTAAACAGGAATTGTTTTATTTTTTTTATCATGTGGTAGGGAGTGATTTTCTGAACTGACAAAAGGTTTAAGTTACTTTCATAAATCAACAATTGAAGAAAAGTCAACTCAGTATTTTTGTGTAAGCTTCTCCCATTTTTTTCATAAAAAAAGCACAGGTTTTTAAATGTGAGCGGTCAATGGGGCCCTTGTTAATCAATTACTGGAATGAAGACTGAGACATATGGTAACTCGTGTGTTTCCAGACTGCATGCAATTGAAGCTGTTCACACGATTTACAAAACAGCCGACAACACGAGATCTGCGCAGAATTATATAAACTGGCTTTGGTCATGTACATTTTAGAGGCAAACTGAAGAGAAAGTTTGCATGTTTTTCTTACGGATGAGTTACAAAATATGAATAGCCAGCTTGATTGGATTAGAAGCCAGTGTTTATCAATAACAATATAAATGCTTCGGTTATATGAAGCAAATCAAGTTGCAGAACACTCTCCTACCCAGAGTTCCTTGCGGCCAGCCTAGTACCAGCGACAGAAACTAACACTAGTAACAGTTTCAGTCCACTAGTCCTTATAATGATTACATATTGCAAAACCATTAGTTCTACTATTCCTCATGATACCTTAAGGAATAGAAATTAACCTAGAAAGTTCTACTAGCTTGAATTGTGATAACATATAAAAACATCCCCAATATGTTCAGAATTCTACTATACTTGTAACTAACTGCATTCAATGATGAAATGAAAAAAACCTCAAGTGCGAGCCAAGATCTTTCCGGAGACAATTAACCACAAGAGTACCATTTCCCTGAAATGACATGATAGACTCCTGCAAGCTTATCTGGCACATTGTCACTATGACCTTTATGCATGGTTTTTTTCCAAAACGCCTATCACACATTTGACAAGATGGTTCATGTTCAGGTTTGGGCCTGTCCCTCCAGGCCAAGCTACATGGCCTGTCAAAATGCACTGTGCATTATACATGTAAATCTGTTGGATAATGAATGAATGAACGAAAGAGTGAATGTTGCTTCATGTTTCAATATTACAGTTACATAAAGACAGCTTGTAAATAGTCAAGTGTGAGACAGGCAAACCAATGGTTGACTGCACAAGCAACACTCCATGCAATCAAGGTAAGATGACCCACCATTAGCCTTGTGACATCTTAAAACCACTCAATGCACACTTTGGTAGGCAAGCATCAAATAAAAGGGTGGTGGGGACAAGTTCAGTCACAAAATCCTAACAGGGACCTGTTGTTTCTAACCAAAGCATGACTATGGCACATATTGTATTTTAGCACAGACATCATAGGAAAGTTCACTTTCTTTACTTGAAAAACATCAGTAGCCATTTGTGACCATTAGATATAATGTGCAACATTATTTACATTTATTTCACAAAGGTCATCTAGTTCATATTGATTTATAATTCAAATGTCACAAATAACCCCTACTAGATTATCATTTAACTGGAGACACTTTGATCGAGTAAATAAAGCAACCTTAGAAGCCTGTGGCAACCGCAGATCCTTGGGTTACCAGATTTACCGTATTCGAAGTAATAAGCGCCCCACTCTAATAAGCGCCCACTGCAACATTTGCTAATGTATTGGCTAGTGAACAATCCCAATTAGCGCCCTTTCCAACTGATCAATGTACGCAAGACTTATTTATTCGCGTATAATACGCACTCATGTGTTATATGTACCCTTACTTATGGGCAATTCAATTCTGGAAAATATCTGTCATACATAAACATTTCAGGCTGTCAGCATAAACCATGAAATTTATCTTTCAACTCTGTTTTTTCCCCCAAAATAATATTCTAATAAGAGCCCCCTATTCCTAATTTTTAGAGCGCCCTGGGCACTTATTACATTGAATACAGTAATTTTTAGTTGCAAATGCAATAAATTTCAAGGCAATGTATAGGCCTGTTACAGGTAATGTTGATGAAAATAGTGAAAATAGAGTTATGCTCCATTTCAACACATCTGAGGAGTTTAAGTTCATGACCTGACTCAACAGAGTAGTATCTAATGTCACAGCACGATTTGAACAGTCACGCCAATATACCATAGTCAACATATTATTGCCCGCTTGATGAGCATGGCCACATGTGAACTAATGCATGACCAGTCAACTTGACAAAATAGGTCTTTCATGTATTTGAGTGTTCATAGATCATAATACATGTACAACAAACACAATTGAGTATACAGGTAAAGACTTCTCTTGCATAACAGCTGTCATAAGCAGACTAATGGACAAAGAGCATTTTTTATTTGTCCATGGAAAAGTTCACACCTATACTGAAGTGTCCAAATATTGTCATTTTCACAGAATACATCACATATCAACTTTTTCCATTTCATATCAGAGCGCCTGAATCTAAAACTGTGACCCATGATTTAAACATATGGAAAAACAACTGCCATCTGTAAACATTGTTTTATATCACTTCTGGTTGCTGAACTAAATTGCACTGGAATACAAATAACATTTTAAAGAAATAGACTCCTCTCTCTAATTTTTTTAAAATGCCGTCAAATATTTAAAAAACATTTGGACATGTTGGATGAAAATCCTATGAACCTATCTGTTGTGAAATGCTCAGTCACGTTCATCATGTCGACCATTTTCCTACAGGTATTTATCAGGACCTGCTCAGAGGCTGAGCACTTTTGAATCCTAGATAAATTCCTGTTCCAATCAGATTGTCAGTCAAAAAGCTGAATGTCAAACATGCCAGTCACATGTTGAATAAATCAGCATATCCTGGTATAATAGCCACTCTGGAGATGTGATGCAAAACTCTGATATATTACACTGCTGACACTGAGAATAAAGCCCTCTCATTGTATACAAACCAGGCATAACAAGAACTTAAGAGTAAACAATGAAAGTAAACCAACAAAGTGTGTTTATCAATACATATAATCTTACATCACCATGAAATGTGCAAAGCTAAAACAACTAAATGTGAAGCCAAAGTCAATTTGATAGGTTATGACAGTTTGAATTAAACACAACATATTGCAAGGGCTGAATTGTAACATGAGGACAGACAGATCCGATCCATCTACCTGTCATTTTCAGCCACTTTTCATTAATTATCTTTTCAAAGTATGTGTCCAGTAACCTTTTACCCTAAAATTTAGCTATATTGACAGTTTGATCTCACCCGCTGGCTCCAGCAAAAACTTAAGCTGGAGGAAATGGATAGCATTTCTTGTGTCAAAACAATTACAGGTAACACCAAATGCAGTGTTACAAATTGGCACTAGTCCTATAGTCCTTGCCAAACTGCACAATAGTTAAGGTATGAAAAGTACTTATAGAAATTGCCCTTTTTAATGGTTTTGCTATATGTTATCATCATAAGGACTAGTGGTCTAAAACTGTTAGTTTCTAAAGGTGAAAAGGTGGATGCCCCTCAGTATTACACACAATAAAAAATGGCAAATATGGTAAAAGGCACAATGCAGTAATAAATTTAAATGTAATCTATCTATCTAAAAAAAGATATTTTAAACCTTTTTCCCTCCTGCCTTCAGGTAATTTTGGGATATAAATCTGCAAAACAAGTAATAAACTGTCCAGCCCTGGACCTAAAACTACTTTCCCTTGAGATTACAAATCTTTCACACATTCAACTCACATTTAGCTTTTAAGTTTAACAGCTGAGCTTCACAAGCCATGGATTTATCACCATTATAGGAGCCGTACAATCATAACAGAACTTAGTGTTGCATTACACTGCTGGCAGGACACTGGGCTAAGCATGCCCCTTTGTAAGTTATGTGTTGGACTAACAAGTCTCTTACACTACAAACTAACTCTAACGAACGAAATCCTCAACCAGTGATAAGTAAAGCTATTGTGTGCAAGAAATGGGGTGATTAGCATTATTAAGGAAAATGGACTTGCCAAGGCCCTCCTGTGGGTATTGTTCACAAAAGTATACTAGTTAAGAATGTGCACAATGTCATGTCAGATGAAATTCATGCAATGCTGAAATTAAAGGGTTTTACAACCAGCAAAATCTCCAAATCTCAAACAAATTGGATTATACTCAAATACATGATTCATTACAGTCAGAAGTTTCTATAAAACATGCAATTGCCGGAATATTTGAAATGTCAGTAAAATCTGTACCATGATACATGATATACTGGTATACAAAATTAATGACATACCCACATTACTGATGTCACTGAACATGTGTGAATATTATCATGCTTACGTTCATTGTGTGCAAAAATAAGATATTACGATACAGGGATGAGAAAAGCCAAAAATAAGAATAAGCAGAAATATTCAGCTAGGTTTACAAGTCCGGGTCCACTTGAGGTATAAATATATGCACAATCAACAATATCATTTTCATATGTTTTCAATTCCATAAAACCTAAAAAGAACAATTGCACTTCTTTGTATTTAACATGAATTAAGATAAAAGACAAAATGCATAAACAAAAATAGATGTCAAAATTCAGTATTTAATTAGAATTTTCGTATATTTGTCTTAATGAAGAAAACCTCTTCCACACTGTCTTACCTTTCTTTAAGCCACAAAATGAAACTCCACACAAGTATGTTCTACGAACCTTCAACCAATACCCTCTCAGGTCATACAAAGCTATGACAAATGATAGAAAACTGTGTTAGTCAGAGTCGAGGGATTGTAAACTATTAGCAGATCTACAAGTGGTGCCAGCGAAGGTCACAGGTGGCTGAAATGTCACGATCGGAGCGGATTTACAACAGATTACAGTCTGATCAAACAGCCAAGTGTGACGATGCCATGCTTTTCCCAGTTTGCGCTCAACACAGCCCGGGACCGACAAGTCAACGATCGCACCAACAAGAATGTAGAGGCTCACGACAAAATATCTACCAGTGCTACTAGCCTCCGAACACCAGTGTGGGAATTAAGCATAAATTGTAGACAGTGATTTGACATAAGTCATTATCTAATAATAGCAGTGATTACCTGTTAACATTAATATTTATAGAGGCATACTGGATAAAAACTTGAAATCCTAGTTTATGAAGCAAAGGTGACTGTTATGAGGAATGTTAGGTTGTTTATTTTAATAAATAACAAGAGACAACACATGCTCAACTTCCTTTGTGCATAGACGAGGAAAGACCGTCAGCAGCAAATGATATTACCATACACTCAATACAATTCTTGTTCTTGGTTTCAGGATCTTACAACACTATAATAATTAAGCAATGGCCCAGTTGATGGTACACATGCAGTCGACCAAAATCTGCACGTTGAAATCCATGTTGTTTTCAAACCAGATATATAGTTCGTAATGCGATTACTATGCACAGACTTGTTAGTCCTGCCAAAATGTAACTCCCGAATTCTAGCTTAGTTCGTCATAGCTTTTATAGTCAGTTAACTCCCTTGCCTCTGGAAAATGTATTGTGACAGGAAAGAGCTGAAATTTTGTGCTTATGTCTGTCAATGATATACTGTAAGTTTATGGTTGATAGCTAATCATAAACCATTCTTCAGATTGTTTTACAGAAGTCATGAAGAAACTGCCTGTTATTGCCTTATCAATTATAAATGTGACCCACTTGGTGAGGCCTAATTCTACATACACAATTATGATAATTGGTACATCAGACAAAAGTCATAAAAACATTCTTTAAAATATTTCTGGTGGACGCTCCAAAGTGTGTGCTCCACTATAATCTTCACAGACATTTTCATGTTGGTATCACAGTTAACAGAGTATCACAGTCAAAATCTAATCATTAGATTCTCTTGTAATTTTTGTTAACAATTTATATCAAAACTGTGACCTCAAATAGCAACAATTCAACATTTAAGACTGACACATCCTTTACCTTGAGAACATTGATAATGTCAACGGAACATATTTCTGGATTGTTTCTCCTTGATTTTTTCTTACTTTGCACAGGGAAGACAAACATGGGAAGCTTGATGTGCGTCTTGTTGCTTGCAGGACAAACAGGATATTGGGAAGACAAGCGACTGTGACACTGCATTGCTACATCGGAGCAACAACAAGCTTGGCAGACAGACACAATTGCAATTTGATCATCAGGCAGCAACATGTTAAACTAAACACCTAACACTCAAAATAAACCCCCGGTAGAAATTAACAAGAATGCAAATTTTTATATTTTAATTAAACATAAATATTGGTGACCCGTTACTATTTCCATTAGTTAAACATCCTTTGAAAGGTCATTATCATTACTAATATCTCTGAATATTTGTTGGACTTGTCCTGATTAATCTCTGTTACCCAAATCATATTAAGTATATTCATAAGCCTATTATCTCATTCAGGTAACTCTAAACTCATTCTGTTTTCAGAATCCAATTTCATGACAGTAGGATCACTTTGAGACCAACACTAAATCTTTATAGTATTATATTTTGGTCAAATGACCACAACTTGACAAGTCTTTGCAGTAGATGAATTTGATCAACCCAACTTGTGACTTTAGCTACCAATCTGAAGCCTGAGTCTAGCTAATTACTGTTCAGTCTAGTAAGCTCAGCTAATAATAGTCCCTGTAATAGCATTAAATCCTACTAGTACTACTGTCGTCTCAAAGGTTTTTGTCACAGATTTTAAAGCTGTACTGTTAAATTTTATTTCAATTCAGTTTAACAGCAAATACACAATATTGGTGAATGATCTCTTAATATTAAACAACATGACACAATATCCAACATTCTTTAAGTCTAGCTCAAATTGGTATTACAGTCATGCCCCGCTTAAACTGACTTCAGATATCAGGAAATCTCAGTTCCCGGACGATTTTCATTCAATACAAAATAATTACTATATAAATTTACCTGTATATACGGAAATTCAGTTTCCGGAACCGGATGGTCATTTTCATACACAAAACACTGAAATGCACACAAAATTGTCTCACTTACCCGGACAATACACTTCCGCTGGTGGTAATCCTTTGATTCGTGAGAAGTCAATTAACCGAGTGACACTGAGTTACGCTTTATTGTACACGTAATCCCATTCGATAAATATGGTGTCTGTGGAGGTCAGAGACAGATTTTTTTTAAACGTCTATGTCTTGAATAAAGATTGAGTGGATGTATCTGTTTGCTCTGTCATCTGTCATGAGTTGCATAATTGAAGGGAAGTAACTCTTCCAGTAAGAAGCTGGTTTCAGTTATACGGAAATTTGTTTATACGGACGAATTGTGAAATGACGCAAGTGTCCGTGTAAGGGAGGCACGACTGTATTTGGCATTATTTTTAGTAGATTTTAGTTGCAGGGTATATAGAGGTTATCACGCGAGTGTGTTTGGGGAATATCCTGCATTAGGAATAAACATTGTATTTAGCGAGCCTTGGTGAGCTAAATGCATAGTGTCTATTCCTAATACAGGACATTTACCATCCCCAAACACACAAGCGTGATAACCTCTTTATCATATAATGTCATTCTTTTATTCTGTGCATGAAAATAGCTTTCCCTCTCTCACCAACATTACCGAAACATTGCGAGTTTTCCTTGAATGGACGCATTGATATTTATTACGTCACAGGGTAAGTGATGTGTCAGTCTGACAGTAGCCAATATAGTTCCAACTGAAATCTGTTTCTTATACAGTGGCGAAGCAACATTGTTTTTAATTGCCTTTCGCGGCAATCCATCGGTCTGTCCGCTAGAGTAACTGCCCTTTGTCAAAGGGAAGCTACTCTAACCCTAGTCTATGAGACGACGTCCCGGCCACGGTCGGACATTGTTGACTGTTGCTCTGTCCTGTCATAACGGTAAGTACAGTCAGATGTACACACAGCGACAAAAAGAAACAAGGTAACAATTCAAACATATTTCGGCCGAATCCAACTATTTTAATTTGTGGAGAAGGTTTCAAGCCGCAGAGGTCTACAAACACAGATATGGCTACTGATCCCGCTTGGCTAGGCCTCGTGCCCCTCGCAAAATTGTTTCGAAATTTATAACTCCAAAGTTGCCAAAACTTATAAAATGTCTTTGCTACGTCACAGTTAGACACTGATTTTCAGTATGTTAGACTGTTCTTTTGAAAATGAGAGCAATTATCCCTGTAGTTTATCCAGATTCCCGATGGTTAATTCTGACTCAATCGCCAAATGACGAGGGAGACGCCATGTTAGTTTATAAACAGTTGAAGTAGTCCCTACTTGACCTTTGATATTTGCATCTCTATCCGCATATGACCCCAACGGATATCGTTGCCGAGAAACCTACCCATTATACTATAAACAGAAATATTAGCTGATGTAAATAGACCAATATACACTTGATCAAACTTGCGTCGGCTGAGTGGTTATGATCCTAAGTGCAATATATTGGTAATATAAACAAACACAAATTCAAATACATGAATCAACATATAACCCAAAGACATAAACAGATAAAATATAACACTTGTTTCTAATTCTAAGGATTGAAAAAAATATTCTCCCTAAAACTAAAAATAAAAAAACAGTGTAGATCTACATGCAGTTTGGACTTGTTGTTTCACTCTCAGCCCGGCCTTGTTTCAATTTCAAAATTTGAATTTTTATGTATAGCAATATGGAGGAATCACTTTATCAAGAATCAAAGGAAGATAAATAGCTGACAGTTTTTACCTCAGGCATGAACAGCCTGTGAATATTACCTATACTGTCTTGACTTACAAACCAGAACATATTGACTTTGAACCCAACTGAGTGGCAGCTGTACCTGTACAACAGCTCATTACCAAAATCCATTCATTTGATGTGGCATGCAGTCAACCGATCAAATCAGTATCAGTCTCAGTTCCTTTGAGGTCATGTGGAAAAGTAATCGTTTATTCAAACAATACGCATGTACCCAGTACTTACATATATCATGTCTATTTACTGAACTTTCGCGGGGACACCATCGAGCACCTTGACACTGCAAATATTTGCTTATGAGCTTTCTCTGTGATACCGATTTATGTTCCTATTTATTTCATATATTCCACTACATAATCTTTGGATTAGTGTTAATCAAATAAAACATTGATTACATACCCTGTGTGAACAGCCTTCACTCAGCAATAGTCAAAACCTACTATTCTGGAGATGATATTACCCAAGGCCTTTATACAGGGTTGGGGGTCTCTGTCTAATGCTAATATATGGCAAAAAGAGTGGCACACCCTTGATATAAATCTTGCTGACATGTGAAATCTGAACATCAAATGTACCGACACATCTCTGAGTATCAGTAATACTAAATAGTCCTGTGTTGAAAACATAGATGGTCGATGTGAGTTTTTCTGTACATGTTAGAACTTGACAGGTTATATAATACACTACAGTGAGTGAAACGCACAATTAGAACTGTAAGCAAGGCCAAACATGTTTATTTCACCTCAATCACAATGGCGTTCAGGTGGGTATCTGCTGGGGGTGACCCTTGAGGCAAAAAGAACTTGCCATTGCAGTAGTTCACATTTAATAAAGAATTTTAATATTTGTTCTGATATTGTAGCAGCACCAAACTTTTGATACAAGTTAATCGCTTTGGTATAGTGCACATCCAAGCAAAATGCACAATACCATTGATTGCTCTTAGACTTGCTATCGATGTACATCTTCCTGAGGCAAGAGTATTACTGACTTTAAAAGTCCAGTTTCTACCCTTGCTGAACTAGGCTGGTATTACGGAGTTACATTTTGGCTGGACTAACGAGTCTATGCATAGTCCAATCAAAATCTCGGAACAAAATCGAAATCCGGTTCGTACACTGTCATGCAGATTTCGGTTTATTGCAGGATTTGCAAAGCATGTGCACCGCCAACTTGTTGTCAACAGATATTATCCAAACCTTTTCATGTTTTTAATCAATGTGCTCGTGTGATTTGATGCGATGTAAGACCTATTTTATCACAATATAGATCTTGATTATCGAGCAGATCGTCTTGACTGGGCGCTGCCAATTTGTTTGAAACAAATGCAAGTGACGGAATCTGATTGGTCCATAGGAGAGGCTCAGAAGGGACATAACTCATAATAACCACTGGCGGCGCTACGATCGACGATTCCAGCCTAGTTCGGCAAGGGTTGAAACTGGACTTTTATAGTCAGTTAACTCTCTTGCCTCGGGAAGGTGATCGATGTATTGCCATCAAGGGTTTTACAATCGTGATCTATCGATAGTCACTGCAGTGGAAAAAAACAAACACGAAAATGAAATGGGCACCAAAGGATCATCTGATGGTTAATAATGTTAATCCTTAACTGATAGTGTAATCGATAGTAGGCCCATACTCAAAATGGATTGTCAAGAAATTGTTTTTAAAATTAATATTCCTTAAAATGTGCAAAAATACAGTCATCAGTAACGTGACATGAAATAAAAATAATGATAACAGCAGGAATACTGATTTGTATTTGTTATTTTACGATGCACATTGAAATATTACAGCTCTATGATGGCGGTCTGTTAATAATCAAATCTGTAACAGATAATCCTGTGACTGACATTGTCAGCATCAATCCACCAAATTGGCATGATTGGGATACGATGTAGCTGATCATAAAGATTGATGATGAAATCCCAACAAATTTCAAAATAATAACCATGTCAATAAATGATTAATCTAAGTTGCATTCAATGTTTTGCACAGGAAAAAGTTACATTATATTACACTTTTAGTTCTTTGCAAAACGTATTTGATGATCCATTTGCTTTCTTTGAAACTGATTGCTTTCTTAAGCTTATCCCAATCCTCCCAATTAGCTGCGTATCTATGTAAAGTATGCAAAACAAATCCCCACTATCCAATTTATTTTGAGTTGCTTGTGTAGAAATAGGCAAGCAAGACATAAAAAAGCAGAATATAAAAATACTTAATTGTGTAATAATCCAAAATGGCATTTTCATGTTGAATACCATCATTTCCTTGCTGATCAGGGATTTTTCTTTATGGTGTGTCATTATAAGAACTAGTGGGCTAAAACTGTTAGTTTCTATTGCTGCAAAATTAACAAACATGAACTCATGATTGTGTTGCTGGTGTCAACTGGAAGTGCGGGATCTCATGACTTCCTGGTTCAGAGAACATGTTTAAAATAATGGCTACAACAAATCGGCAACAGTGAAAATCTGTGCTGCAAATGGCACAAACACATACAATATTTGGTTCTTTTGGAAGTTTAGTAATTGAGTCATGGTTACAATAATGTATTTACATAACATGTTAATTAAAGCCGAGGCAGTCAGTTATATGCAACACATAACACTTGGAACAGTATATTCAACAGATTAGAGACATGAACAGAACATTTAAAGTATTTATAACAAAAAAACCAATTCTACTGATTTTTCTAAAATAGTCCAAAAAGACAAAATTTATTCAATACCCAAATATAAATTGAAATATCCAACATTTGCCAAATTGGAATGATAATATGTGAATAGATAATCAATGACTAAAAATATTATCTTGAGCCCTTCATTTCATGTATAAGAGAATGTTGAGGTCTCAGGCTTCCAGTTTGTGGGTGAGTGCAGGCTGTGTTACAACTACAAGTATCATAACCCACATAACCCAGATAGCATTATTTCCCACCTGAGACAGACACCAGTATGATATACAATGTAACCCACAATGTGAGTTCCAGTCTCTTGTAGGGCTGGGACGGGTAACTCGGTTACCCGGGTCGGGTTGGTACTGAGTAGGACCTGGGTACCCACAGGACTACCCCTGGTTAGTCACGTGATATATTGTTTAATGACAAAAAGTATCTAGAACTCAATGGTTACACTACAAGTCACTAATGTTTGCATTTCTTTTTTACTATGCACCCATTCCTTCTGATTTTTCATATTGTTGAATTAAGATATAACAGGATTAACATTGTTCCCAATCAGACATTTTGAGACATCTCCTGACACCTACTGTGGCTACCCAGGAAGGGTCGGGTAATAGGGGTGTGTGTACCCGGGTAGTAAATTTGGACTCGTCCCAGCCCTAGTCTGTTGAAGGTGGTAGGGTGTACTGATAACCACTATTAAGTTAAACCATGCATCCTTTTTCCAAACTACACACTAACCATGTTTATCTGCCCTCAGAGATGATTTTTCAGACACATGTTGAGTTCCACAATGTTAAAGTTAATTGATCAGTGATCGCCGCCAAATAAAGATAATTCTTTATTACGTTATTTCGTTTGGGCAGACCTTATTAATACCTGTATTAACAACTGTAGAACAATATCATGTTAAAAAATGTATCAACCATAAATATTTAACAAAAATATTATTTATTAAAACGGATGTTTCAAAATGTTACTTACGCGTAATCATCTATATCATAATATATGAAATTTCATTAAAACACCTAACAGGACACATAAAACACTCAATCACAATTATCACAATCCTAGGTCATTTAAATATAGTTTTATTACATACTTTTTTTTCCACATCCTGAAAGTAGACACTATGAGAAAGGACTGAATTGCTGAACCAATCCTTGATGCAACTGACAACAGGTAAAAGGTATTTGACACATATATTCTCCTTTTTAATGGCAAAGTGTTGGTAACATCCTGCTGCCTGTGTTGTAAATATCTTCATAAGAAACTAGCTAGTCTCGATAATCATGACGGCATAATAATCTGCCTCCTTCACACAGTCCAATGAAAAGTTGATAACACACCCACCTATCTAAGACTGCAGTCTTCCTGTCTGGCCACCCATATGATAACACATCCCCTATCTGAGACTACTACAGTTGTCCTGTCTTGACACTCCATGTTATCTGTCAGTGATCTGTGTTAACATATTATGTATTTGAAACAACTATAGTTTTCTTGGCTGTTAACACTTTATATCTGAGACAACTGTAATCTTCCAGTCTTGGTACCTCATGTGATAACATATATATCTCGGACAACTGTAGGCTTTCCCTCTTTGTACCTCACATGATAGCACATTATATATCAGAAAAAAATATAGACATCCAGGCTTGGTATTGAATTTGGTACCCCATGTGATAATACATTAAATATCTGAGATAAATGTAGTGATTTCCCCCCTTGGAACCTCATGTGATAGTGAGTGAGTATGGTTTTACACTGCTTTTAGCAATTCCAGCAATATCATGGAAGGGGACACCAAAAATGGGTACCCATGTCGGGAATCGTACCCGGGTCTTCGGTATGACGAGCAAACGCTTTAACAATGAGGCTACCTGACCGCCCCACCTCATGTGACAACATACTATACATGTATATGAGAAAACAGTAATCTACATTATACATTACTGCATATCAAGTTTACCTAACTAAAAGTAATCTCCATCCAATGTTTTGTGTCTTAATCACATATCACTTCCAGCAATGGCTACTTCTGTCCTCAGTATTTCTGCCCTAGGTGTGACAAAGAACGAAAGATTCAGGCTAAAGCCACATCAAACTGATTATTCTTTTATCAAGCAGGCTGCATTTAGGCATGCTTTCTCATGTACTTATCACCAGGTATCATGCAACCTGAATAAAACACACTGGACTTGGCATCATAAAATTTAGACTCACTATTGAAACATTTCCTACATCTCATGACCAAGACTGGCAAATTTCTAAACAAAGAATAATACAGCAAGCATTATGCTGATCTCTTGAGGAGGTATGCAACAGTAGGGAGAATGTTCTGGTCTCCAGAAAAGTTTCATTCTGTATGTTGATGTGAATACCAAAACAGAGCATAGACAAACCTACTGACTTCAAAGTGCGCAGCAGGGGCACACATGCCATGTTCACAAGATGAAATACCATACTGGACTCGGGACCAGTTAGAGGATGATATTTGGAGCTGATTCAAAGGGCGAGTCAAGAGTGGGCACACAGTGATACATGAATGGTAGACCACATGTCACCTTTACCATTTCTTTAAGGACGGATACAAACTGATAAGTGCTACAACAAATTATCTTCTCTGTGGCAACCAGATTCCGATGACAAAAATCCCTCCCTCCCATCGCCTACAGATTTGTGTCCACTGGTGTCAACGTTTAGGAGCAACATGGACCAGCCCTGTAACATGGGTTGGGGTTAACAGCCCGCTTTAAAACAAATACACCTTCTATCATCAACATCCAGCAATATTTGTTCTAGGAATGCTAGTATTTGCTATCTGAGGCAGTGAGGAAATTCCCGTTCAACTTCTTAATGAAGGTGTTGACGTGCAGATATCTGGGTTTCCCTGACCACATGACACGCACACTGATACAGTAATGTTACAAGCTGAGGTAAACTTAGGGCACCACAGCACGTCTTCTTCGGTCTACTGCATGCTTTATCCATAGGATTCTATTACAGACATTGAAACACCTGAACGTAACACAATTAAGCACTTCAAGTACCACTGCGTATCTGTAAGTAGGTTGGTTCAATAGGACATTCAGGCTTCCAAAGTTAGTTCAGTTTATAAGTTCAAATGTAACTGTCAAGTTAAATTGTTAAGAGATGGTAAAAAGATTCTGCACCATCTTATCCTCACATAGGTGAAGAAACCTCTGAGTTAATAAAACACAATTTTCATTTGTAAGGCTAGGTTGAATCTAAGCTTTGGGTTTTTATGATTCAAGAAAAGTTTGTCACAAAAAATGTTTCACTGGCAAAAGGGAAAATTCTTGAAAAATTTAATTGCAGATTCCACAATAGTAAATATACACAGAAATATAAAGCAAGGTCACACACCATGAACATCACAGAAAGCTGAGCTTAAAGTATTTTATTTTGCCTCGTCTGTCTAATTCCACAAAGGGAACACAACACAGCTGCCACTTTTGTTTTACTACCGTAATATTTATCAAAAACTGTCAGTTCAACCTTATCTTTCATTGAACATAAACATATGCTTTCATAAAAAAAAAATATGCAGGACCTCATCAAATTTATTACTTGCTTGTTGTTTAGCACAGCAATCAGCGATATTCCAGTTCTAACATGGTGCCATGTAATAAGTGAGTCTGGGCCTAGCAAACCAGTGGTCAGTTGCATCATCAATGTCCCACACCTTCATGGTATGATGACACCCAGTGAGCCAAGTCATAGAGCCTGACAACCAAACCTTAGTATAAATGTAAAGGAAAGGAAAAGCAAGTGACATAAATGATAACAGTCAATGTGTGTCTTTATATTTCAATTGTAAAAAATAGTTACTGTCATATTTGTTATTTTAGACTATAATATGAAAGATATGTTTGAACGTACTTATCAGTCATGACATTGTAATTGGCACAGTTTTTCTTGACATATAAATCCCATATTTGTTTTCTGGTTTGCATGATAAGTACTTAATCACGTAAGTGAGAAAGAACTTTCAGTCATGTCATTAACCTCCAATGTAAGTTGCTGTTAAAAATAGCTCAACATTTGACGTCAAATGTAAACATGTTCAAAGTTGATCCCAGATTGCACTTTCTTCTTGTACAAATTGTTTTTTTACAGTTGTTAGGAACCATGATATGTGTGAATCTAAAACTAATGAATACATAACATTTGATTGCATATTTTTATCCTTATTTGACACTCATGTAAAAATGAGGACAGTCATATTTGAACAGTAGGCTACGTGTGGTTGTGTGCATGTTACTTGTCGACACCTGTTTAATCTACAGTTGTTTTTTTAGTTACATTGTACTCAAACCAATGACTTGTATCTAACCCAAACCGAACTACAACAGTGCAACTGACACTCATAGGGATTAATCTACATGATTTAGGATTCCCAAATAAATGCACTTCACAGGAAAACTTAGACAGGAAAACAAAATTAATACTTTCTTCAAAAATTGGGAACCAAATTGTTCTTCATAATTCCAGAGGAAGTGTATTTTAACACTGCATTCTACGAGGGTGGGGGAGTTGGTGGACAAGTAAGCTTAAAGTACACGTACATTGGTCCGGTTATGAGTAAAATACAAGGCATCTTATCTAAGCCATCACATTACTTATAACCATGTATTGAAACGTTTGTTATTCTATTTTGGGAATTGTTACTGATATCTGCAGCAGACTTCGGCCTGAATGTCTGTCTCTGAACAGGTCTGGATCAATTCCTGCACTCATAAGTTTATCGCTATCACCAGTAACCAGTAACCCACATGTAAATCTCCTTTTCAATGTACATTTCACAATCAACAACATCATTCGACTTTAGAAACTGCAACAGATTCCGCACAGATGTCTAAAATTCATCGGTTTTGACAGATGCATGACAACTGACAACTGTCAACACGACGCCGGTTGCAGACGACGTTTGTGTCGGAGCAACCCCCAGCTGCATCACGTGCTGATAACGAGGTTCTTACTGTGTCATTTGGCTGTCTTTCACAGACAGATGGTAAAGAACGTTTCCACCTACCTCAGTTTCCAGCAACCACGTTCACGGTCTTCCCTTGTTGACAATTTTACAATTTGTGTTACGAAGGCGTTCTGATCAACACGAGTACCTGATAACCGGAAGTGACACGTGTCGCCGTCCTGAAATCAAGCCGCGATATAAAATAGATCCCATGATATTAATAAGGACCATTTACATTCTAGTTTACAATATATTTGACTAATATAGTTTGTACATATGCGAACAATTATTGTAGTAAATGAGACATGATGCTGCTACACATGTCGTAAATGGCGCATGAATATGACATCGGGAAATGTGGCCTGGATAAGTTACAGTGCGAATATAACAAAGGGGTATAACTTATGTTTGAGAAAACTGACAACTGATCCTCAGGTAAAATAGAGGGCGTGTCAACGAAAAAAACAGCGGAAAGGCATAAATTGTTTTCAGTTGGTGATTTTTTTTCTGGAATCCATTAAAAATCATATGGAATGAAATTTATTTTACATGTTCGTGGAATTCTTATGAACCAGAGACCATATACCGATATATCGGTACATGGTCTCTGTTATGAACATATCCCAATTTTAGAGACACTAACGGTATTGATAATAGTTTGACTGAAACCTCAAACATAACATGTCAAATAAAAATCAAGAATTTGTGTTCTTGTATGTTATCACAACGAAATTAGGATGCATAGCATGATGATTTTAAAACGAATTACAATTCAACTTAAAATGTTTTAAGGTATTTCACATACTTATGACAAATCGGTAAACAATGATAACATTACTATATTTAATCGTTTTGTCTTAAACATAGATATGCTCTCCCGGGGATACTAAAAGCCTAGTACCTGCAGTGTTGCGAGAACCACCTGAGACATCGATATAGATTGACTGACTGAACTTCGCTTCCGGGTTCGATGTGTTACGTACCTCCACTGTTATGTTCGCTACATTGATAATGAAGCAATTCTCAGGAGAACTAAAGTGTTGTGAAGAGGCAGGTTGAACTGATAGTATGATAAGAAATCGACAAAAACCTGAGAAAAGATGGTTGGTTGATTGTTTGTTTGTTGATGTTGATCATTATTATTATTTATATTATTATTATAAAGTGGACATGATTTGATTAGAAGATGGTCTCTGAAAGCACTAAAGGCTATCTTAATAAGTGAATCTAACGTGATTACCTCAGATAAAGCATGACCGACTCCGCGGTCTAGTGGCAGAGCGTCCGCCTGAAGAGCGGAAGGTCCGGGGTTCACCTGGTTCAATCCCCGGGCGCGTCATACCAAAAGACGTTTAAAGATGGTATTTGTTGGTACCCTGTCTTGCGCTCGGCATTAAAGGGCTGAAATAAGCACTGGTCGGCTCGGAGCCCGGTACTGTGTCCGTTTGGGGTATTCATCTTAAACTGGGCTAGCACTATAAATCGGCATCAGTCCGGTCTATATAGTGCAAGCAGCCACGCACACACACGAGCATGCACGTCGCTATATAAGTGCAATAATCTTGGACGAGATGCTAAACCTTGATACGCGTGTTGCATCGGCTAAACAGACAAGCTGTTCACTGACACAATACTACATAATATAAATGGCAGAATTGTCTTATTTTCTTCCTTATAAATATAATGATTTATGCTGATGTGGCAGGATGTATATATTTGGGATTATTTTAAAAGTAGTTTAGTATAAACATATCCAAAACATAGGTATTTTAGGTTTAGTGTATTTATTAAATAAATTAGTTTACTTAGTCCACTAACTCACACTTCAGTAACATAATCTAACATGTGGTGATTGATTCTTTGTGCTAAGGCTACTGCGGTCTCAGTCTAGCCTATTGTTTTCTGTCGGTCAGCTTGGCCTGGCTTTGTATTTCTCGCGTCACATGACCACCTTGGTCATGTACTTCACACCTCTACTATGTGCACCATTTCTAGTCACAACCCTCACTGGGAAAGGACCATTCAGTTTGGGGTGAGTTGAATATATTTATTATCTTTGTACTTAGTATATATAATGTATTTTAGTATACCCATATTAAGTCATTTATGTTCCATAAGAGCAGTATGTCATGTATATGTTATAAACATGAATTATCAGTATATTCATGTTAGTGCAATATATATTTAAATATTGTAAGATGTTACCACTGAGGTATATGCATAATGAGTGTACTAGATTTAAGCATGTATTGGTACTATTTTATCATGATAGTGTAAAATACCAAAACAGTATAGTTGTTGATTTTATCAATACATATGAAATGCCTAAAAATGTTGATTTTTATACTGCTAGATGAGTTTCACATGCCATGTATACAATGTATGTGATGTTTACCATACCAGTAAGATTCATGTAGTTATATATCATTTATCAGGTCACGTAAGATACTGGATGACCAGTTTTGGTGACATCTGGTGGTTTGGCCTCCGTCCCTTAGACGAGATGAGGGTTACTTCCCTTAGTTACACATATATTTATGTCAACATGGCATGGCATAATTGTCTATACTATTGTAATGTTATATTGCCTAATATAGTATTATTTAATTGCTTTGTAGTGTATTCAGTGATATCATCCTCACTGAGGAGATATCCTCCATAACATGCTTTACCGAACTAAATGTAAAGTAAGGGTTCACATTATATCTTATTGATTGGCATATCAAACACATATAATGGATGTATAATGGCAGTATTCTTTTAATGATCTATTGGTTATGATGTTTGCCTACATTTTGTAAATATTGTGTTTTAGGGTTTCTTCATCATCATAACCACTGATTACCCATGTGGACCATCACTGGAATAAATCCGGTTTTTTTTCAAACAGCAAGCTTTTGTGTCTCTCCATTACCCTGCATAAGCCTCTGCGACACTGATATATTGCAGAGTAATTTATTGTTAAACAATAAAATAATGCTAAATAATAAATGAATTTGGTTTAGCGCCACTTTGAACACAGTATTCCAGCTATATCCTCGGTGTGTGAACTTGATGTTGAAGGAAAGCTCCAAGTCATGCAGGTTAGAGACGATTTCATTGTGAAACCTATATACAAGAGATGAGTTGGTTCTTGGGTCAAACAAATCTTGGGTCATACACTCACCAGTAAGTAAGATATTGTCTTTCCAGACGTCCACACTTTTTTTTAAACCCGAGGCCAAACTAGTTTATTCCAGGATTTCGGGAACAAATTTCTATAATCCCAGACCCCTTTCTATCAAATTGTTGACCTTTAAGTGTATGAACTTACACAACCCCATCCATTTGCATAAGTCACGGCCCAGAGTCGTTGTTGCAAGGACGTCTCCGATGAGTGTATCATCGGAACTAGATCACAAGAACCAGAACTACGTACGTCACCAGCGGTTGTTACAACGAGGTCTCCTGTGAGAGTTTGAACTTACGCAACCCCGGCCAGCTATATACGTCACCAACCGTTGTTTCCAAGACATCTCCGATGAGAGTACGAACTTTTACAACTCAAGCCAGCTGCAAACGTCAAAAGACGTTACAAAGACGTCTCCGATGAGAATTTAACCTTACACAACCCCAGCCATTAGCATACGTCACGGCTCAGAGTCGTTGTTGCAAAGAAGTCTCCGCTGAGAGTATCATCGGAACTATCACAACCCTAGCGTGCTGTATACGTCACCAGCGGTTGTTACAACGAGGTCTCCGGTGAGAGTTTGAACTTACGCAACCCCAGTCAGCTATATACGTCACCAACCATTGTTTCCAAGACGTCTACGATGAGAATATAAACTTGCACAACCACAGCCATTAGCATAAGTCACATCTCAGAGTCGTTATTGCAAAGACGTATCCGATGAGAGTATGAACTATCACTACCCAAGTTTATAAGTACGTCACGAGTTAGATAGCCGACATGACGTACGTGTGTATCATGCAGGTATCAAGCGCTTATTTAATTCCGCGAGGGAACTAAACTCCGAGCAAAAGAAAGTATATCCCTGTCAGATGGTGGGCTAAAAGTGAAACAAACAAGAAATGGTTACGGGGTATTTGATGGTGCTGTGTGTGATACGGGTATCAGAGTTGTGTTTTGGACGATTGGACGATAGATGTCGCTTCGCGCAGCGCAGCGAGAGTAACGTCGAACACACGTCAAACCAGTAGACATTATAGTCCATAATAAGCAAATTTCTAATTTCTAAGCCGATCCATATTTGAATACTTTGAAAGTTGGAGTGTTGTTTCCGTTGAAGTTTGCAGTGTGGCATCGGCTGTTTCAGACAAGAAACGTTTTGATAACGTTTGAAACATTTGGTCCAATTTTCAAGTGTATACTTTCTTTTGTCCGGCAGTTGCTCTAGTGGATAAAACATTAAAATTGTCACACCAAAGACCCAGCTTCGTTTCCTAATGTGTGTATATTGCTTGAAGCCCATTACTGATGTCACCAGGCAAGATTTTCCTGGAATGTTACAAAGAGCGGCATTGAAACCTACTCGCTCGCTCGCTCACTCACTGAAAAAGAACCCGCACTATTCAACACACTACATTGTATTAATGACACATACCACCGGAATGTTCTCCTTTCCAGTTTATATACGGACTTCGACAGATGAGTATAGTACAGATGACTGCCTTTTACAGAATACTACCAGCAACGCCGTAAGTGATATAGAATAAAAGAGATCTTATCTTTTATACTGGCGCTGGCCTGAACTACAGGGCTTGTATGTAGTTGAACAATACCCGGTTGACGTCCGGGTGTGTGACATTCTAGATATATATTAGGTCTTTAAACCTCTTCCATGGCAGAGTGAATTAGAAAGGTACTGGATCATCCATCCCTAGTGAATATCAGACATGTATGATACACAACATGGAAGGAGTTAATCCTGTAGATTATCGTATAGGAACAATAACTACGACCATGGCGACAATTCAGACTGAAAGTGGGGGAAAATATGTCAGTAAGCTGTACACATCGTGTGTGGAATCGTGATTACAATAGATCCAGGCATCTGTGGGGAGGTATCAGTACACACCGTGTATACAATAGATCCAGGTATATGTGGGAAGGTATCAGTACACATCGTGTATACAATAGATCCAGGTATCTGTGGGGAGGTATCAGTACACACCGTGTATACAATAGATCCAGGTATCTGTGGGGAGGTATCAGTACACACCGTGTATGCAATAGATCCAGGTATCTATGGGAAGGTATCAGTACACACCGTGTATACAATAGATCCAGGTATCTGTGGGGAGGTATCAGTACACACCGTGTATGCAATAGATCCAGGTATCTATGGGAAGGTATCAGTACACACCGTGTATACAATAGATCCAGGTATCTGTGGGGAGATATCAGTACACATCGTGTATACAATAGATCCAGGTATCTGTGGGAAGGTATCAGAACACCTCATGTATACAATAGATCCAGGTATCTGTGGGAAGGTATCAGTACACACCGTGTATACAATAGATCCAGGTATCTGTGGGAAGGTATCAGAACACCTCATGTATACAATAGATCCAGGTATCTGTGGGAAGGTATCAGTACACATCGTGTATACAATAGATCCAGGCATCTGTGGGAAGGTATCAGTACACACCGTGTATACAATAGATCCAGGCATCTGTGGGAAGGTATCAGTACACATCGTGTATACAATAGATCCAGGTATCTGTGGGAAGGTATCAGTACACACCGTGTATACAATAGATCCAGGTATCTGTGGGGAGGTATCAGTACACATCGTGTATACAATAGATCCAGGCATCTGTGGGAAGGTATCAGTACACACCGTGTATGCAATAGATCCAGGTATCTGTGGGAAGGTATCAGTACACATCGTGTATACAATAGATCCAGGTATCTGTGGGAAGGTATCAGTACACATCGTGTATACAATAGATCCAGGTATCTGTGGGGAGGTATCAGTACACACCGTGTATACAATAGATCCAGGTATCTGTGGGAAGGTATCAGTACACATCGTGTATACAATAGATCCAGGTATCTGTGGGAAGGTATCAGTACACACCGTGTATACAATAGATCCAGGTATCTGTAGGGAGGTATCAGTACACATCGTGTATACAGTAGATCCAGGTATCTGTGGGAAGGTATCACTACACATCGTGTATACAATAGATCCAGGTATCTGTGGGGAGGTATCAGTACACACCGTGTATACAATAGATCCAGGCATCTGTGGGAAGGTATCAGTACACATCGTGTATACAATAGATCCAGGTATCTGTGGGAAGGTATCAGTACACAACGTGTATACAATAGATCCAGGTATCAATGGAAACAGACACAGACACATACCCCCACACGCACCAACGCGTACGCACACACACACTCATACACATGATTTATGCTGAACATACACGTTGTAATTGGGACACACACACACAGACACACACATACACGCTGTAATGGGGACACACACACACACACACACACACACACACACACACACACACACACACACACACACACACACACACACTGGAGTTGAAAACAACCGCCACCCTCCTCCATGTTCACTGAAAATTCTTGACAGCAGTGTAACACTCCTCAATCAATTTCTCCCCACCCACAAGAGAGGGAGTGAAACAGGCAGGTAGAGAGACAGGTAGGTGCAAACTGGCATATAAACCAGGAAGTGACGACTAGGAAGCAGAGCCGTACATACTCTCAGACGGATCTATTTTTTAGTAAGCTTTTCTTAAAGGTGCAGATAAAGACGCATGACTAAGTGTTCAGTGTTTGGACCATTTTGACTTTAGTACACAATACTGGCACATTAATATATGTATATGTGAAAGTAGTGCGTCGTGTCGTTTCGTACAGTGTCTTATAAATAGTGTGTAGTGTACTGTAGCGTGAAATATACAGTATGTGGTAAACTACATGGTGTATCTTGTAGTAATCTAAAGTGTCCCATGTAATATAAGACAGTTTCGCCATAGATCGCAAAGAACAATAAAGAACGAGGCGTGGTTTATTTCACGATGAAAACATTCATGCCGTCATTTCTGGCGATATAACATACTCTCACACCTTTATGACTTTGTAACCATTTGACGACGTTATTTTTTGAATGGAATGTGTCTGGTGAGTTGTTTCCCATATATGTTGCTGGGCAACGCAGATAAACGCAATACTCGAACAATCGGATCCGAAAGTGGGAGAGATATGACAATCAGTATAGGGAAAAGGGAAAAAAATGTAGACAATCGGCGTGAGAATTGTGAGAATATCCGGGTAGAGGTACGCTCTACATACGATTACATACGCCAGATATACGTTACCCATACGATGATATACGTCGACAAGAGTTGGCTGAAGGTGTACTGTACCCGTAACGGATTGATAACGTATACGTTAACATATATATTGGGTCCCCTCTCATCACTCCTGATGGAGACACCATAGAAGATAGAGGCGAAGGATCCTGAGAGGCTGCGCCAAGAAAAAACAGCCATTCTCCAACATCAGCATGACATCCTCCAATTGACACTTTTCCAGATCCATGAAAATAGAAGGAGGAGAAGAGGTCAACGGTGGAGGGTCTGGGTCAGACCATGGATCGGGAGGCGACGGCAGTTTGGCCTGTATGACCAGCTTTTTGTAGAACTCCGTGACGAGGACCAGGCACCTTCATGCGGATGCCCCCCGAGGTGTTCGATGAGCTGCTAGCCAGAGTGGGCTCTAGGATAACCAAGCAACATACCAGCTTCAGGGAACCGCTCGAGCCTGGCTTGGGGATTGCCTTGACTTTGCGTCACCTTCCCTCTAGAAGCAAGTATGCCTCGATGTAGTTCGGCTGGAGGGTCCCTCACAATACTATGTCAATCGTCGTCAGAGAGGTCTGTCAGGAAATCATTGACGAATACATGGACGAGGTGATACATAGTCCAAACACTCCTGAAGGATGGCGTGCCATTGCTGACAAGTTTCTTGGAAGAGTGGAACTTTCCCCTTGGAGCACTTGATGGTAAGCACATTGCCTGCCGGTGTCCTCGACAGAGTGGGTCCATGTACTTCAACTACAAGGATTCTACGCCATTTTTCTGGATGGAGATGCTGATTACAAAATCATTTGGGCAGATCTGGGTGGTGCTGGGTCAGTATCAGACGCTCAGATTTACAATGACCCTAAGCTGAAAGAATGCGCTGAAGATGGTACCCTAGGTTTCCCTGATCCAGATCCTCTTCCCAACGACAACCAGGATGTGCCCTACTTCTTCATCGGCGACGATGCGTTCGCTCTACGACCCACCATGATGAAGCTCTATAGCCTGCATGGCCTGGTCCTGCCAAAGGAGCTTTTATGGCTCCCTCCACAGGAGCTTCTACAGCTTCCTCCACAGGACCTTTTACAGCTTCCTACACAGGAGCTTCTACAGTTTCTTTCACAGGACCTTTTACAGCTTCATCCACAGGAGCGTCTACAGCTTCATCCACAGGAGCTTCTACAGCTTCCCCCACAGGAGCTTCTGCCGCTTCCTCCACCGGAGCTTCTACAGCTTCCTCCACAGGAGCTTCTACAGCTTCCTCCACATAAGCTTCTACAGCTTCCTCCACAGGAGCTTCTACAGCTTCCTTCACAGGACCTTTTACAGCTTCCTCCACAGGAGCTTCTACAGCTTCCTTCACAGGGCCTTTTACAGCTTCCTCCACAGGAGCCTCTACAGCTTCCTCCACAGAAGCTTCTACAGCTTCCTCAACAGGAGCTTCTACAGCTTCCTCCACATGCGCTTCTACAGCTTCCTTCACAGGACCTTTTACAGCTTCCTCCACAGGAGCCTCTACAGCTTCCTTCACAGGACCTTTTACAGCTTCCTACAAAGGACATTTTACAGATTCCCCCACAGAACCTTTTACAGCTTCCTACACAAGAGCTTCTACAGTTTCTTTCACAGGACCTTTTACAGCTTCCTACACAGGAGCTTCTACAGCTTCATCCACAGGAGCTTCTACAGCTTCCCCCACAGGAGCTTCTACAGTTTCCCCCACAGGAGCTTCTGCTGCTTCCTCCACAGTAGCTTTTACAACTTCCCCAACAGGAGCTTCTACAGCTTCCTCCACAGGAGCTTCTACAGCTTCCTCCACAGGAGCTTCTACAGCTTCATCCACAGGAGCTTCTACAGCTTCCCCCACAGGAGCTTCTACAGTTTCCCCCACAGGAGCTTCTGCCGCTTCCTCCACAGTAGCTTCTACAACTTCCCCAACAGGAGCTTCTACAGCTTCCTCCACAGGAGCTTCTACAGCTTCCTCCACAGGAGCTTCTACAGCTTCCTCCACAGGAGCTTCTACAGCTTCCTTCACAGGACCTTTTACAGCTTCCTCCACAGGAGCTTCTACAGCTTCCTCCACATGAGCTTCTACAGCTTCCTCCACAGGAGCTTCTACAGCTTCCTCTACAGTAGCTTCTACAACTTCCTCAACAGGAGCTTCTACAGCTTCCTTCACAGGAGCTTCTACAGTTTCCTCCACAGGAGCTTCTACAGCTTCCCCCACAGGAGCTTCTACAGCTTCCTCCACAGCAGCTTTTACAGCCTCCTCCACAGGAGCTTCTTCAGCTTCCCCCTAAGGAGCGTCTACAGCTTCCTCTACAGGAGCTTCTACAGCTTCGTCCGCAGGAGCTTCTACATCTACCTCCACAGGACCTTTTACAGCTTCCTCCACAGGAATCTCTACAGCTTCCCCGACAGGAGCTTCTACAGCTGCCCCCACAGTAGCTACTACAGCTACCCAAAAAGGAGCTTGCTTATAGTGAATTGTGGTATGTCATATAGTAGAATACATTGTATAATTTAGTTGGCCAAGTGCTTGACTATAAGGAATTGTGGTATGTCATGTGGTAGAATACAGTGTATAATTTAGTTGACCAAGTGCTTGACTATAAGAAATTGTGGTATGTCATGTAGTAGAATACAGTGTAAAATTTAGTTGACCAAGTCCTCGACTATAAGGAATTGTGGTATGTCATGTAGTAGAATACAGTGTATAATTTAGTTGACCAAGTGCTTGACTATAAGGAATTGTGGTATGTCATGAGGTAGAATACAACAGTGTAGAATTTAGTTGGCCAAGTGCTTGACTGTAGTGAATTGTGGTATGTCATGTGGTAGAAAACAGTGTAGAATTTAGTTGGCCAAGTGCTTGACTGTAGTGAATTGTGGTATGTCATGTGGTAGAATACAGTGTATAATTTTTGTTGGCCAAGAGCTTGACTGTAGTGAATTGTGGTATGTCATGTGGTAGAAAAACTGTATTATTTAGTTGGCCAAGTCCTCGACTATAAGGAATTGTGGTATGTCATGTAGTAGAATACAGTGTATAATTTAGTTGACCAAGTCCTCGACTATAAGGAATTGTGGTATGTCATGTAGTAGAATACAGTGTATAATTTAGTTGACCAAGTGCTTGACTATAAGGAATTGTGGTATGTCATGTAGTAGAATACAGTGTATAATTTTTGTTGGCCAAGAGCTTGACTGTAGTGAATTGTGGTATGTCATGTGGTAGAAAAACAGTGTATAATTTAGTTGGCCAAGTCCTCGACTATAAGGAATTGTGGTATGTCATGTAGTAGAATACAGTGTACAATTTAGTTGACCATGTGCTTGACTATAAGGAATTGTGGTATGTCATGTAGTAGAATACAGTGTATAATTTAGTTGACCAAGTGCTCAACTATAAGGAATTGTGGTATGTCATGTGGTAGAATACAGTGTATAATTTAGTTGACCAAGTGCTTGACTATAAGGAATTGTGGTATGTCATGTAGTAGAATACGGTGTATAATTTAGTTGACCAAGTGCTTGACTATAAGGAATTGTGGTATGTCATGTAGTAGAATACAGTGTATAATTTAGTTGACCAAGTCCTCGACTATAAGGAATTGTGGTATGTCATGTGGTAGAATACAGTGTATAATTTAGTTGACCAAGTGCTTGACTATAAGGAATTGTGGTATGTCATGTGGTAGAATACAGTGTATAATTTAGTTGACCAAGTGCTTGACTATAAGGAATTGTGGTATGTCATGTGGTAGAATACAGTGTATAATTTAGTTGACCAAGTCCTCGACTATAAGGAATTGTGGTATGTCATGTAGTAGAATACAGTGTATAATTTAGTTGACCAAGTGCTTGACTATAAGGAATTGTGGTATGTCATGTGGTAGAATACAGTGTATAATTTAGTTGACCAAGTGCTTGACTATAAGGAATTGTGGTATGTCATGTGGTAGAATACAGTGTATAATTTAGTTGACCAAGTGCTTGACTATAAGGAATTGTGGCATGTCATGTAGTAGAATACAGTGTATAATTTAGTTGACCAAGTCCTCGACTATAAGGAATTGTGGTATGTCATGTAGTAGAATACAGTGTATAATTTAGTTGACCAAGTGCTTGACTATAAGGAATTGTGGTATGTCATGTAGTAGAATACAGTGTATAATTTAGTTGACCAAGTGCTTGACTATAAGGAATTGTGGTATGTCATGTGGTAGAATACAGTGTTTATTTAGCGTCGTGCGATATATCACGGATAATGTGCAGAAGTACGTGTGTCATGGCATTCTATAGTAAATCATAGTGTGTCATTTCCTGTACTGTAGTACTAAGATCCTTCGCAATAGGAAAACACATTAAAGACAGCGAGTACAGCATGACTAACCAACTGTCTCGCTCATCTACAACTCATAATCACGAGCTTACCACGGAGAATCTGCCATCACAAGGTTTGAAGTATCGTCATCCGATCCCGTATAGTAACTCAGTGTTAATGCAACACATTGACAATGTGCTTTAAACCCTGCAAGAAGTATCCACGTCACATGCCTGTCACATGACTTCCCAGGGACGAAACTACCATTGTAGCAGAAAAGCAATTGCTTACACCCTAAAGAGGCACGATAATCTGAAATATGTAAACTTCAATTTACCATCCATGCAGTATATTATTAATTCATACTCTACACTGTCGAACATGATATTAATGCGTACACTTAAAATGAGCCTAGTTGCGCCCCTCCTTACGAACCAAAAGTAGGTTATACTAAGGAACCACTGCTGCGATATATGGCGAGGCTGTCACTGCGTTTAACATAAGATGATATTGTCGTAAATGCTTTCGGGCGTCCAGAGCGACCCTAATATAGTTACTAAATGTATTGCCGTTCCTGGTCCTTGTGGTCAATTACGCCATGACATTGCCACTCGCCTTGTCCGCCGCGGCTCGGCTCCGTCAAGGAGTGATTGGTCCAACGACACTTACTCCAAGGTGTCTCTATCAGCATTCACACTCGCATAATAAAGAAACGCAACACCAGTCTTATACTCACATAGTTTTACTTACTCTCAGCCCATCTATCAGTACAGGACAGGATCAGACCGACCAGACTCGTCACTAACTGGGGAAACTTAGAACGATCGGGATTCGACTCGATCGATTGTAAACCGCGCTCTCCTCTCCTAATGTTGAAGGTTTCATTTTATAGTGTTCGAGTATGGCCTGTCCTTGTCACACGTCATAATACCTCATTTTGATTCGTTAAAAGTTAGATCTGACCATGAACTCATGTGTCTCGTAATCGGAAAAATACAGAAGCCGTCGTGCCATATTGCTCATCTCTCTATTGATTTTGTGACACGCATCCGGAAGCTCCAAATGAAATATACCTTGAAACTCTCTCTATTTGTTTCTTTAACTAATGGACGATAGCCAGAAACCAATCCAATGATAATTATGAAATGTCCAGAATACACTTGTGATAAATGTGAAATGTCTTTTATCTATTGATTCCTTTCAAACTAAAAGTTCTGTCACAAACTATATCTAATGCAACTCCTCATTGCAGCTATAATGGTTTTATTTGTTATCATTTTCTAATGTTTTTGAGATGCATTTTAACCTTATAACAATATCACTTGAAGCTTAAAATCGCAATCGGAGACCGCAAACGCACACGCAAACAGGAACAGTGACAGTTCTGGTCCTTATTGTGTCAAACTGAAGCAACCTTGAAGGAATAACACTTTCTCACTCTGATGTAGACAAAATAAAGGGTGTTTACGGGACACCTTTACTTATCACTGTGTATGAAACTGTTCCTACGTATGAATGGATGACTTAGTTTAAACCCACATTAAGTACTATTAAACCATGTCTCCTTTGTCTTTGACCATGGTCTAGCTAACTGAATTGTTAGTTGAACACCACTTGGCAATGACGGAACTTCTTTTTTCATTTGTCTTGATGATAGAACAATTTCTTGAAAAACGTTTGTCGTCAGCGGGATTCGAACCCGCGAAGTCCGCACTGGAGGCGAACGAATGTAGTTTTCTACCACGGCGTAATGGGAGAAAGGGTATGAAATTAACAACTAAATACTAAATATTTACTTACATATTAGTACCAATTGCGCATCCCCTAATGAACTGCCATATGTGTTTTATGCATTTTTTTTATACAGTATGTTACTCTATGCATTATAGTATTTGTACAATACTTATGATTTTGTAGCTTAGATAGAAAAGAAATTACTATTATCTTGATCAGGCTATATTTGCTCATAATAGGCCCATCAACATGGGCAAGTAATATTTAGTTGATTGATAAATGTGCTCGAGTTGGTCCAAAACGAATGGTATACTTGCCCCGGGACATGCATTTCATAACCCAAATCGGCAAAGTGCGAGGTGCACGGAGAACACATTTCACGTGCTTCACGCAGGGCCGACTCACACAGTGTTCTCACAGTTGAGCATAAAGTTCCTGAATACCTTTTAAAACACCTTTAACAAAAAATGTTTTTTAAGCATTTTAGGTGCCGTAAATGTTGGACATGGTTTAAGTATGTTAGGCCATTCGGGCCTCACTGTGCGCCTCGTAGTTTAATTAACCATTTCAACGATTAGACACTGGGTCCTCGTGGTCTAACCTATACGTAAGTCTATTTTGGGAAATCGAACCCAGGTCTTCTGCGTGGCGAGCCAGCGCTGTGACCAGTAGCTCATTCAACCGCCACTCGGTGAATTTTCAATAAAATTGGTGCTTGAACGCAAGCTTCACTTTACACTCAATGTTAAGGTAGGTGGAGTCCATCAGAATAATCTGAATTATGTGATGCTATGTGAAAACAGTGTGTTATGTGGGAGAACAGACACGTTGTCCTGTCTGTAACACGCTATTCAACCAGTGTATAGCAGCAGCAGCCCCCCCCCAACCCCCCCCCCCCCCCACACACACACACACACCACCACCACCACCACCACCACACACACACCACACACACCACACACACACCCCCGATAGCAATACAGTACATAACGTCACAGGACGTATTTATATGAAATTTTCAGTGGCTATTATGATCAATAAAGTAGCTTTTGTCCTAGATATGTTTGAAGAAACCACACCTGTTATCGGAAACATCACACCTCATTTCATGTATACAACTGATTCTTTTGTTTCCTGTAGAAATAGTTGAAGACATGTGGTGTTCCACTTGTTGCCAGGTGGGACGGAAAGCCAGGTAGGTCTGTCCCTAGAGAAAGGTGGTAGATCATCTACCCGGAGAGCGGAAGGGCCGGCAAGCCAGGTAGGTCTGTCCCTAGAGAAAGGTGGTAGAGCGTCCACCCGGAGAGCGGAAGGGCCGGCAAGCCAGGTAGGTCTGTCCCTAGAGAAAGGTGGTAGATCGTCCACCCGGAGAGCGGAAGGGCCGGCAAGCCAGATAGGTCTGTCCCTAGAGAAAGGTGGTAGATCGTCCACCCGGAGAGCGGAAGGGCCGGCAAGCCAGGTAGGTCTGGCCCTAGAGAACGGTGGTAGAGCGTCCACCCGGAGAGCGGAAGTGCCGGGAAGCCAGGTAGGTCTGTCCCTAGAGAAAGGTGGTAGAGCGTACACCCGGAGTGCGGAAGGGCCGGCAAGCCAGGTAGGTCTGTCCCTAGAGAAAGGTGGTAGAGCGTACACCCGGAGAGCGGAGGGGCCGGGAAGCCACGTAGGTCTGTCCCTAGAGAAAGGTGGTAGAGCGTCCACCCGGAGAGCGGAGGGGCCGGGATGCCAGGTAGGTCTGTCCCTAGAGAAAGGTGGTAGAGCGTACACCCGGAGAGCGGAAGGGCCGGGAAGCCAGGTAGGTCTGTCCCTAGAGAAAGGTGGTAGAGCGTACACCCGGAGAGCGGAAGGGCCGGGAAGCCAGGTAGGTCTGTCCCTAGAGAAAGGTGGTAGAGCGTCCACCCGGAGAGCGGAAGGGCCGCGGTTTGATCCCCTGCCGAGACATACCAAAAGACGTTAAAAGATGGTACATGTTGTCACCGCCCAGTTACCAGCGTACGGAGTAAGTATGTAGAACACCGCCCAGATAGCAGGGTACGGAGTAAGTCTGTAGAACACCGCCCAGATACCAGGGTACGGAGTAAGTCTGTCCAACACCACCCACACACCAGGGTCAGAGTAAGTCTGTAGAACACTGCCCAGATACCAGGGTACAGTGTAAGTCTGTAGAACACCACCCACACACTAGGGTACAGAGTAAGTCTGTAGAACACCGCCCAGATACCAGGGTACAGAGTATGTTTTGTAGAACACCGCTCAGACACCAATGTACGGAGTAAGTCTGTAGAACATCGTCCACACACCAGACTACAGCGTAAGTCTAAAAAGCCCCGACCACATACCAATATTTAGTGTAAGTCTTTACAGCCCCAGCTAGACACCCTTGTACAGCTTAAGTCTACACAGCCCCGTCTACATACCAGGGTACAGTGCACGTCTATATAGCCCCGTCCACATACCAGACTACAGCATAAGTCCTCTACAGCCCCGTCCACACTGGGATATGTATAGCGTAAGTCTATACAGCCCCAGCCAGACGCCCTGCTTCAGCGTAAATCTATACAACCCCGCCCACATACCAAGGTACAGCGTAAATCTATACAGCCCCACCCACATGCCACGGTACAGCGTAAGTCTGTAGAACACCGCCCAGACAGCAGGGTACGGAGTAAATCTGTAGAACACCGCCCAGATACCAGGGTACGGAGTAAGTCTGTAGAACACTGCCCAGATACCAGGGTACGGAGTAAGTCTGTAGAACACCGCCAAGATACCAGGGTACGGAGTAAGTCTGTAGAACACCGCCCAGATAGCAGGGTATGGAGTAAATCTGCAGAACACCGCCCAGATGGCAGGGTATGGAGTAAGTCTGTAGAACACCGCCCAGATACCAGGGTACTGAGTAAGTCTGTAGAACAACGCCGAGATAGAAGGGTATGGAGTAAGTCTGTAGAACACCGCCCAGATGGCAGGGTATGGAGTAAGTCTGTAGAACACCGCCCAGATACCAGGGTATGGAGTAAGTCTGTAGAACACCGCCCAGATAGCAGGGTACGGAGTAAGTCTGTAGAACACCGCCCAGACACCAGGGTACGGAGTAAGTCTGTAATACTGCCCCGCCCACATACCACAGTACAGCGTAAGTCTATAGAACACCGCCTACATACCAGTATACAGCGTGAGTCGATACAGCCCCGCCCAGACATTAGGATACAGCGTTAGTCTATACAGTCCTGCCCACATGCCAGAATACAGCGGAAGTCGATACAGCCCCGCCAACATACCAGAGTACAACGTAAGTCTATAGAACACCGCCAACATACCAGAGTGCAACGTAAGTCTATAGAACACCGCCAACATACCAGAGTACAACGTAAGTCTATAGAACACCGCCAACATACCAGAGTACAACGTAAGTCTATAGAACATCGCCAACATACCAGAGTACAACGTAAGTCTATAGAACACCGCCAACATACCAGAGTGCAACGTAAGTCTATAGAACACCGCTAACATACCAGAGTGCAACGTAAGTTTGTACTTACTTATTTGTACTATTTGTACAGCTCCGCCTATGCGAGATGGCTCGAGATAACTACTTATTCATCACTGAAGTGGGTCATAGCGGTTGAAACATGACAGTGATAATGATATGCAAACACGAAAGATGCACGAGATCGACATAACTTTTATTGTTTCTAAAGTACTCAAAAATCCTTTCCAGGGCATTAATTATAAGCCATGATGTTACCTGCTTTGGGCAATCCTCACATAAACATCTCGTGTTCTATTTTATTATGCAGTATAAATGGTCGTGGGATCAACACGGTTATACTAGTATACATAGTATACTAGATTGTCTTCAACCGATTGGTCAATAAATGCTTTCTTCCCAATTTATTTCCAGCAGGTAAAACCTAACTCGACACGGTGTGAAGGTTTGATGTGAAAAACTCGGGATGAACACTTAACCGGCACATTTTGTCACTATACTCTGACGACATACCTTTGTTCAAAGTGAAGGGCTAAACACGATTATGTCACTATACTCTGACGACATACCTTTGTTCAAAGTGAAGGGCTAAACACGATTATGTCACTATACTCTGACGACATACCTTTGTTCAAAGTGAAGGGCTGAACACGATTATGTCACTATACTCTGACGACATACCTTTGGTCAAAGTGAAGGGCTGAACACGATTATGTCACTATACTCTGACGACATACCTTTGGTCAAAGTGGAGGGCTGAACACGATTATGTCACTATACTCTGACGACATACCTTTGGTCAAAGTGAAGGGCTGAACACGATTATGTCACTATACTCTGACGACATACCTTTGTTCAAAGTGAAGGGCTGAACACGATTATGTCACTATACTCTGACGACATACCTTTGTTCAAAGTGAAGGGCTGAACACGATTATGTCACTATACTCTGACGACATCCCTTTGTTCAAAGTGAAGGGCTGAACACGATTATGTCACTATACTCTGACGACATACCTTTGGTCAAAGTGAAGGGCTGAACACGATTATGTCACTATACTCTGACGACATACCTTTGTTCAAAGTGAAGGGCTGAACACGATTATGTCACTATACTCTGACGACATACCTTTGTTCAAAGTGAAGGGCTGAACACGATTATGTCACTACACTCTGACGACATACCTTTGTTCAAAGTGAAGGGCTGAACACGATTATGTCACTATACTCTGACGACATACCTTTGTTCAAAGTGAAGGGCTGAACACGATTATGTCACGATTAATCCTATAGTATACTGAACCGCAAAAGAAACGTCACACCAAGTAACATTGCATGATAACTTGTCATTTAAATATCTGGGTATTTTTTGTCAAAGTTTTTAAAATTTAACATTACCTTGTCCGGAAAAATGAAATTTTATGATAAAAAACAAAGCAGACGACAATAAAACCGATCGCCTAAACGCATCACGGCAACGGCCATGGTAACCCGATGCACGCGAGTTCCGTGCAAATTGAAATGCACATGTGTTTCCCCCATTTCTTGTCCTATAAAGATCCACCCAGATCGGATAACATTCGTTATCAAATTGCTACCACATGCCAAGGTTGACAAGAAACCAGCGACACCAAGCCCTTGTACGATTGAAAGCTGGACAAACCGCCCGGCAAGCAGACAATGTATTTCAAGTCCACGTAAGGACCATACACACGCTCCAGTACGGTACCAGACCACCATCACTACAGATGACCGACCACGTAGTGGAAGACCAAGGGTCACCACCCGACGTCAGGATCGTCAGATAGTGCGACAGCATCTTCAAGATCGCTTTGTTACTGCTGCAGAAACTACCCGACAACAGACCATGGGGTCCACACTGCGAGAGCAACAAGAGACTTCCTCCAGCAGAATGGCATCAGAACCATACAGTTGCCGGCCCTCAGTCCCGATTTTAATCCCATTGAGCACCTGTGGGACGAGATTCAAAGACGGCTGAATGATGCCCGACCAAGGCCGACAACTGCAGCTGAACTGCGTCAGGCGTTCCTCAGAGTGCGGGCTCAAGTGCCTATAGCCTTCATCAATCGCCTCATCCATTCCATGTATCGACGTTGCTCGGCAGTTATCAATGCACATGGCGGACACACGAAATACTGACTTGTGATGCCATTTTCTCAGAGACTAGTGTTATGTTTCACTTTAAGAACATTTGACACTTTAATTTCAACCTTGATGATCAGTTTTGCCAAGTTTCATCTTTTTAATATGTCCCAAAGTATGTTAACAGTGTTTGGACAAATAAGGTTTCTCATATATCTATCCATGCTGACGTTTCTTTTGCGGTTCAGTATATATGTGTTTTTATTATTGATCCAGTTTTTCCTACTGTATCAGTAGGTAAAAGTGCAGATGTGGGCAACTGAGCCTCAGTAACAATAGACATTCAAACTGAATTGTGTTTTAGAAGAAAATGGAAGCTGCAATGCCAGCCGAAGAAATATGTTATTTTAGAGTGCACTGCAAAAATGTGGTAGTGTCTTTCTCATGATGATTTGAGGGGCGCTTCATCCAATTATTCTCTTGCAATTTTGCCTTGAGTTGTTGGTGATGATAATTTTGGACCTTCGAACTCAAGATAATTGAATTGGAAATATACTCAACAACAAAAGTTCCTGTGACACCAATATTTTAGTGTATTTTTCAAACAAGCAAAGTTTTGGTAAATGTATGGAATCAAGTCAGAAAAACACAACTGCTACAGAAAAGTTAGACTAACATTTAGTCTCTGAAATCTTATATTACACAATATCCTTCTTGACTCTAAAACAAAACAAAAATTCCCTATGCTGATTTCAGAATAGAAATGTGGAATAGAGCTAGCTTGAGCTGGCTAGACTTGCTTTTGTATGCATTTCTAGATTATGTATTTTTCATAAAATAAATATATTCCACGGTCATGGTGCAGGACTACAGAAAAGCATGCATTCCATGCAGAAGTTGACTTTTATGCAAGCCCCATGCATTTCACTACGGGTATAAAAACATGTGCGTTAACGGGATTCCATATGCCTTGTTTAGCATCGTGCTGGCAACAACCACTCAGAAAAACAACAAAATTACGCAATTATTCAACATTTCCAAATGCCACGCCTGTCCGAAAATGAGCGTTTGCCATTGGTATGCTTGAAGCAAGACAATTTAACGTCCACAGAAACACCATTTGGTGTTTATGACAACGTTGGCAACAGACGAATGCAGTCAGAGACCATCCTCGGAGTGGCAGGCCATGCCTAACCAATAATCGACAAGACAACTGGATTCGAACAACACACCTACGAAATCGATTCCAGCCAGCAACAGTAACTGCAAGAAGCATCCCTGGCCTTCGACAAATATCTTCACAAACCGTACGTCGCCGCCTCAGATGTGCAGGGATTGTCGCCAGAAGACCTGCCAGACATCCCGTTTTGACAGGAAACCACCGTCAAGCACGTCTACAGTGGTGCAGACAGCGTCTACGCTGGACGGCCATGCAGTGGGGACAAGTTCTATTCACTGACGAGTCTCGTTTTCCCCTCAGCCACAGGGATGGACGGATTCGAGTGTACCGACGTCGAGGTGAATGTTACGTCAATCATTGTGTCATTGAAGAAGATCGGTTCGGGGGCGGCAGCGTTATGGTATGGGATGGGATTACAGCAAGACAGAAGACCCGTTTGATAGTGGTAGAGGGAAATCTCAATGGACAGCACTACCGCGACGAGATCATCGGCCCTGTTGTTCTACCGATTTTGCGTCGTCAAGGCCCAGGCATTACCTTTCAACATGACAACGCCCGGCCTTATATTGATCGACTTGTTCAGGATTCTCTTCAACAAAACAACGTGAATGTCATCCCCGGGTCGGCTCGCTCCCCTGATCTCTCACCAATCGAGCACATGTGATCGGCGCCTTCGACGTCAACCACGTGTTCCACAGACACTCCAGGAACTTCGAATCATGCTCCAGCAGATATGGACAGATATCCCACAGGACTTTGTGCGACGCCTGGTCCATTCCATGAGACGAAGATGTGTTGCTGGCATCGCAACCAGAGGTGGACACACACGCTAATGATTTGTAAATTGTCATTTTGGCATGTTCATGTTTTTTGTTTTTTTGAAATCACGCATTTTCTGAAGCAGTATGGCAAATTAAACCATTTGAACACTTACAGGAGTCTTTTATCTGTTGCAAACCGAAATTGTTTCAGATTTGGTAAAAAACATAACTTTGCATTAATTCTTATTCAATAATGTGTCGGTTGAACCGAAGTTTATTCTGGTATTTGCGGTACACGTAAAAAGACAAGGTTCGCGCCGGGAGCTGAAGAAAAACTTTGTATATACCAGTAAGGGTAATTTTGCATTTTGCTGCTCATAAGGAAATGAAATTTGGGTTCAGTGGTTGTCTCTGACATACGTATATATTGATGTAGTGGCTGTCTCTGACACACGTATATATTAATGTAGTGGCTGTCTCTGACACACGTATATATTGATGTAGTGGCTGTCTCTGACACACGTATATATCAATGTAGTGGCTGTCTCTGACACACGTATATATTGATGTAGTGGCTATCTCTGACACACGTATATATTGATGTAGTGGCTTCTCTGACACACGTATATATTAATGTAGTGGCTGTCTCTGACACACGTATATATCAATGTAGTGGCTGTCTCTGACATACGTATATAATGATGTAGTGGCTATCACTGACATACGTATATATTGATGTAGTTGCTGTCTCTGACACACGTATATATTGATGTAGTGGCTATCACTGACATACGTATATATTAATGTAGTGGCTGTCTCTGACATACGTATATATTGATGTAGTGGCTGTCCCTGACATACGTATATATTGATGTAGTGGCTGTCTCTGACACACATATATTAATGTAGTGGCTGTCTCTGACACACGTATATATTGATGTAGTGGCTGTCCCTGACATACGTATATATCGATGTAGTGGCTATCACTGACATACGTATATATTTATGTAGTGGCTGTTTCTGACACACGTATATATTGATGTAGTGGCTCTCTCTGACACACGTATATATTGATGTAGTGGCTATCACTGACATACGTATATATTAATGTAGTGGCTGTCCCTGACATACGTATATGTCGATGTAGTGGCTGTCTCTGACACACGTATATATTGTTGTAGAGGTTGTCTCTGACACGCGTATATATTAATGTAGTGGCTGTCTCTGACACACGTATATATTAATGTAGTGGCTGTCTCTGACACACGTATATATTGATGTAGTGGCTGTCTCTGACACACGTATATATTGTTGTAGAGGTTGTCTCTGACACGCGTATATATTAATGTAGTGGCTGTCTCTGACACGTATATATCAATGTAGTGGCTATCACTGACACACGTATATATTGATGTAGTGGCTGTCTCTGACATACATGTATATTAGTGTAGAGGTTGTCTCTGACATACGTATACATTGACGTAGTGGCTGTCTCTGACACACGTATATATTGATGTAATGGCTGTCTCTGACACACGTATATATTAATGTAGTGTCTGTCTCTGACGTACGTATATATTGATGTAGTGGCTGTCTCTGACATACGTATATATTAATGTAGTGGCTGTCTCTGACATACGTTTATATTGATGTAGTGGCTGTCTCTGACGTACGTATATATTGATGTAGTGGCTGTCTCTGACATACGTATATATTAATGTAGTGGCTGTCTCTGACATACGTTTATATTGATGTAGTGGCTGTCTCTGACGTACGTATATATTTATGTAGTGGCTGTCTCTGACACACGTATATATTAATGTAGTGGCTGTCTCTGACACACGTATATATTGATGTAGTGGCTGTCTCTGACACACGTATATATTAATGTAGTGGCTGTCTCTGACACACGTATATATTAATGTAGTGGCTGTCTCTGACACACGTATATATTAATGTAGTGGCTGTCTCTGACACACGTATATAGTGATGTAGTGGCTGTCTCTGACACACGTATATATTAATGTAGTGACTGTCCCTGACATACGTATATATTGATGTAGTGGCTGTTTCTGACACACGTATATATTAATGTAGGGGCTGTCCCTGACATACGTGTATATTATGTAATGGCTATCACTGACACACGTATATATTAATGTAGTGGCTGTCCCTGACATACGTATATATTGATGTAGTGGCTGTCTCTGATATACGTATATGTTAATAAAGTGGCTATCTCTGACATAATTATATATCAATGTACAGTCTGTCTCTGACATTCATATTTATTAAACTGGAGGATGTCTCTGACATACGTATATATTAATGTAGTGGCTGTCTCTGACATACGTATAAATTAAACCAGAGGTTTTCTCTGACATACATACATATTAAACTAGAGGTTGTCTCTGACATACATATATATTCAACTGGAGTCAGTCTCGGACATACGTTTATTATATTAATTGGGGTAAGCTTATCTGCTGAGAATATCAAGGCTTAATGTTGTGGAAAACAAACAAACAAACAAACAAACGACTATGCGTTCAAATGATCAAACTTACTCCCATCTGCTCGGCTCTCGTCGACGTCGTTGATCGTTGCCAATACATTTTGAACCGTTTATTTATAAGCATTTGTTTCAATATTGATGACAATGACTAAACACAACATTCACTCACTGATACAATGAGACCACATACACACCTGAAGGTTTAACCATCATGTTGTAAGTTTGCCCTATTGCTTGTGCGTGTTGTCAGAAAAATGTCGTGTTTGCATAGTGGAAAGTTTGTCGTCGTGGTATGACTAAAATGTCACCGTGTTTGAGGAAGGAGTTCTACAACAGTAGTGATAACTGAGGTCGCAGATGGGTTGAGTTGACCTCCTATAATCAAGGTTTTGTCCCGGGTTTGGGAACTTGATTATACCTTAATAAGAAGAAGAGGAACGATTACAGTCAAGCAGTTTACTGTCAGTGGTGTTGTGTCTTATAATACAAAATACAAGAGACATAATAGCAATACATGGTACATAGAATGATAATAGTATGAATACATGAAACATATAGAATAATGATAGAACGATCGAATAAGCAACGGTTATAATACTTGAGGGGGAAAGCTGAAAAGGTAGGGGATATAGCTATAGGTAGAGCTAAGCACACTTTCATGTCTAGAGAGAGCATTACATCCTGACACCAACATTATGACCTGTGACTGCATTTGTAAGTAACGTCACTATAAATACGCTTGGCATATACGCGATAAACGATAATATCAATAACCTCAAACCAAGTATAATAAAACATGTAGATGTAGGATATGAACGATATTGATAATCATAATAGTATCATTTGCACGGAGTTGACTTATCACGATGTTAGATTTGATTTCTAAGTTCATCAATGCTTTGTCATCGTTTGTATCAAAATATGATAAAGTAACAGTTTCTGTGACGGCCGAACATTAGATATACAGACTAACTGTCTGTGTCTTTATCGTTCAACATACCGCCCGATTAACGTTACTTCCATGACACTTATTTGATACATATTGTATTCTGATACCGTGTATATTCGGATATTGATAATGGGAAATCATATTCAATTAATAGGTAAGTACTGCTCATTAACGGACACATGTGGTGCTAAACACATTTCATAAAACATACAAAGTATAGTAAACATCTATCCATAATACATACAAGTTCTGGTAAACAAATATCTAAAACACACACGTTATTGTGTATGATCTTTCATACGTACATAGGTAATAATGAACGCTTCATTATTTTAACATACAAGGGACCCGTGCACATGCACAGTTCAATATGTCTCCACAATCTTACATTAGCTTGTTAGAGTTAACCATCTATAGAAACACAGACTATATAGAATATATCACACATATATATATAATATAGGACCAAATGTATCAAATAATAAAGTGTTTCTTACCTTAATAATAAGAAGAGGAACGATTACAGTCAAGCAGTTTACTGTCAGTGGTGTTGTGTACTGACCAGTGGAGATGCTTGACTTTTATAGTAATCGCCTCGTATATTTTGACTTTGAGTGATTCCCTAGTCAATGAATTGTGCATTGTCTTCATCTAGTTCTTGACTGACGGACGATACGTCACGAGGTAGTGATGTTGTATTATTACATAATAATAACTTCTACGCCGGCGCGACTACGGCCTCTGGACAATAGAATTCACTGAGCGCGATGGGTTTGATGGATATGTCCATCTTACACCACTAGTACTGTAGCCTGCTATGTAGCTGTCAGTGGTCAGTGTGACACGTGAACGTCTACCAGATTTAATTGCTTGTTGATATGTTGTAGGTAATGAAACCTTTATGAATATTTTAATTCCATTTATATTTAGCTAATAATTATATCAGAAAACGCTAATATTTACATAACATATTGGAACAATATTGAGTGTATTTTACACTGGTATACTCCCTTTAAGGACCAAAACACCAACAAACAGCATTAAGAGAACATCCAGTTGGAACAGACAATAACCATTCCAGTATTTGAGTTCCATTCGTTTCCCTACATGTAATCGCGAAAGCATGAGAGAACAAGTGGAAGCTGGATGGATTCTTGCATGCAAACATGTGTACGGTGGAGCACTCTTAAGACGACATTGGTCCGATACTTTACCGTTAGACCTAGGATCATATTTCCGCTAACGTGTCTTTGTAGAGCTGAACCCTGATATAGATTCGTACAACGGTTGTTGAAGACTTGATTAACACACTTACTGTGCAGGAATTGAATGCACACACAGGCTTTTCACGTTTTCTCCTTTCTCAAATCTTAATGTTAATCTTTACTTGTAGCAGAGGCTCATTATCTTATTTAAACAAACATATTTGTTTTTGCATGGCCTGATTACCTAGTTATGTTTAACAGGTTGTTTAACCAGACATAGTGTGGATTATCTCATGAAGGGAAGTCAAAGTCACAAGATGAGAGGATGCTATTCGTTGTACGTACATCGTAATAATTGACCCATCACAATCTTCGTTTGATACGGTCCATGTTGAGAGACTGAGACTGGGCTTCATTACAAAGGGTAAATAGTTGTCCCGGAACCATATGCTGACTTAAGACTGATTAAGGTCTCTAGACTGACCAGGGGCAAGGGTGGCAAAGTCGTCTCATACCCCGTTCACATGCACCTATATACATATGTGTCATTTGCAAACGTGCTTAATATACATACGTGAGTCCAATGGTCATGTGAATGCGTTTACTCATTCGCTGTTCGCTGTGCAGAGTTGCGTCCCTTAGACGTGCCGGAATCCTATGATCGTGGGTTCGAATCCTGGTTAGCCCTGATTATGTGTATAGGTTCGTCAGCGCCATATCCGTGCTCCAGGGTTCCCCAAAGTTGTGGGGCTGAACACGATTATGTCACTATACTCTGACGACATACCTTTGTTCAAAGTGAAGGGCTGAACACGATTATGTCACTATACTCTGACGACATACCTTTGTTCAAAGTGGAGGGCTGAACACGATTATGTCACTATACTCTGACGACATACCTTTGGTCAAAGTGAAGGGCTGAACACGATTATGTCACTATACTCTGACGACATACCTTTGTTCAAAGTGAAGGGCTGAACACGATTATGTCACTATACTCTGACGACATACCTTTGTTCAAAGTGAAGGGCTGAACACGATTATGTCACTATACTCTGACGACATACCTTTGTTCAAAGTGAAGGGCTGAACACGATTATGTCACGATTAATCCTATAATATACTGAACCGCAAAAGAAACGTCACACCAAGTAACATTGCATGATAACTTGTCATTTAAATATCTGGGTATTTTTTGTCAAAGTTTTTAAAATTTAACATTACCTTGTCCGGAAAAATGAAATTTTATGATAAAAAACAAAGCAGACGACAATAAAACCGATCGCCTAAACGCATCACGGCAACGGCCATGGTAACCCGATGCACGCGAGTTCCGTGCAAATTGAAATGCACATGTGTTTCCCCCATTTCTTGTCCTATAAAGATCCACCCAGATCGGATAACATTCGTTATCAAATTGCTACCACATGCCAAGGTTGACAAGAAACCAGCGACACCAAGCCCTTGTACGATTGCAAGCTGGACAAACCGCCCGGCAAGCAGACAATGTATTTCAAGTCCACGTAAGGACCATACACACGCTCCAGTACGGTACCAGACCACCATCACTACAGATGACCGACCACGTAGTGGAAGACCAAGGGTCACCACCCGACGTCAGGATCGTCAGATAGTGCGACAGCATCTTCAAGATCGCTTTGTTACTGCTGCAGAAACTACCCGACAGACCATGGGGTCCACACTGCGAGAGCAACAAGAGACTTCCTCCAGCAGAATGGCATCAGAACCATACAGTTGCCGGCCCTCAGTCCCGATTTTAATCCCATTGAGCACCTGTGGGACGAGATTCAAAGACGGCTGAATGATGCCCGACCAAGGCCGACAACTGCAGCTGAACTGCGTCAGGCGTTCCTCAGAGTGCGGGCTCAAGTGCCTATGGCCTTCATCAATCGCCTCATCCATTCCATGTATCGACGTTGCTCGGCAGTTATCAATGCACATGGCGGACACACGAAATACTGACTTGTGATGCCATTTTCTCAGAGACTAGTGTTATGTTTCACTTTAAGAACATTTGACACTTTAATTTCAACCTTGATGATCAGTTTTGCCAAGTTTCATCTTTTTAATATGTCCCAAAGTATGTTAACAGTGTTTGGACAAATAAGGTTTCTCATATATCTATCCATGCTGACGTTTCTTTTGCGGTTCAGTATATATGTGTTTTTATTATTGATCCAGTTTTTCCTACTGTATCAGTAGGTAAAAGTGCAGATGTGGGCAACTGAGCCTCAGTAACAATAGACATCCAAACTGAATTGTGTTTTAGAAGAAAATGGAAGCTGCAATGCCAGCCGAAGAAATATGTTATTTTAGAGTGCACTGCAAAAATGTGGTAGTGTCTTTCTCATGATGATTTGAGGGGCGCTTCATCCAATTATTCTCTTGCAATTTTGCCTTGAGTTGTTGGTGATGATAATTTTGGACCTTCGAACTCAAGATAATTGAATTGGAAATATACTCAACAACAAAAGTTCCTGTGACACCAATATTTTAGTGTATTTTTCAAACAAGCAAAGTTTTGGTAAATGTATGGAATCAAGTCAGAAAAACACAACTGCTACAGAAAAGTTAGACTAACATTTAGTCTCTGAAATCTTATATTACACAATATCCTTCTTGACTCTAAAACAAAACAAAAATTCCCTATGCTGATTTCAGAATAGAAATGTGGAATAGAGCTAGCTTGAGCTGGCTAGACTTGCTTTTGTATGCATTTCTAGATTATGTATTTTTCATAAAATAAATATATTCCACGGTCATGGTGCAGGACTACAGAAAAGCATGCATTCCATGCAGAAGTTGACTTTTATGCAAGCCCCATGCATTTCACTACGGGTATAAAAACATGTGCGTTAACGGGATTCCATATGCCTTGTTTAGCATCGTGCTGGCAACAACCACTCAGAAAAACAACAAAATTACGCAATTATTCAACATTTCCAAATGCCACGCCTGTCCGAAAATGAGCGTTTGCCATTGGTATGCTTGAAGCAAGACAATTTAACGTCCACAGAAACACCATTTGGTGTTTATGACAACGTTGGCAACAGACGAATGCAGTCAGAGACCATCCTCGGAGTGGCAGGCCATGCCTAACCAATAATCGACAAGACAACTGGATTCGAACAACACACCTACGAAATCGATTCCAGCCAGCAACAGTAACTGCAAGAAGCATCCCTGGCCTTCGACAAATATCTTCACAAACCGTACGTCGCCGCCTCAGATGTGCAGGGATTGTCGCCAGAAGACCTGCCAGACATCCCGTTTTGACAGGAAACCACCGTCAAGCACGTCTACAGTGGTGCAGACAGCGTCTACGCTGGACGGCCATGCAGTGGGGACAAGTTCTATTCACTGACGAGTCTCGTTTTCCCCTCAGCCACAGGGATGGACGGATTCGAGTGTACCGACGTCGAGGTGAATGTTACGTCAATCATTGTGTCATTGAAGAAGATCGGTTCGGGGGCGGCAGCGTTATGGTATGGGATGGGATTACAGCAAGACAGAAGACCCGTTTGATAGTGGTAGAGGGAAATCTCAATGGACAGCACTACCGCGACGAGATCATCGGCCCTGTTGTTCTACCGATTTTGCGTCGTCAAGGCCCAGGCATTACCTTTCAACATGACAACGCCCGGCCTTATATTGATCGACTTGTTCAGGATTCTCTTCAACAAAACAACGTGAATGTCATCCCCGGGTCGGCTCGCTCCCCTGATCTCTCACCAATCGAGCACATGTGATCGGCGCCTTCGACGTCAACCACGTGTTCCACAGACACTCCAGGAACTTCGAATCATGCTCCAGCAGATATGGACAGATATCCCACAGGACTTTGTGCGACGCCTGGTCCATTCCATGAGACGAAGATGTGTTGCTGGCATCGCAACCAGAGGTGGACACACACGCTAATGATTTGTAAATTGTCATTTTGGCATGTTCATGTTTTTTGTTTTTTTGAAATCACGCATTTTCTGAAGCAGTATGGCAAATTAAACCATTTGAACACTTACAGGAGTCTTTTATCTGTTGCAAACCGAAATTGTTTCAGATTTGGTAAAAAACATAACTTTGCATTAATTCTTATTCAATAATGTGTCGGTTGAACCGAAGTTTATTCTGGTATTTGCGGTACACGTAAAAAGACAAGGTTCGCGCCGGGAGCTGAAGAAAAACTTTGTATATACCAGTAAGGGTATTTTTGCATTTTGCTGCCCATAAGGAAATGAAATTTGGGTTCAGTGGTTGTCTCTGACATACGTATATATTGATGTAGTGGCTGTCTCTGACACACGTATATATTGATGTAGTGGCTGTCTCTGACACGCGTATATATTAATGTAGTGGCTGTCTCTGACACACGTATATATTGATGTAGTGGCTGTCTCTGACACACGTATATATCAATGTAGTGGCTGTCTCTGACACACGTATATATTGATGTAGTGGCTATCTCTGACACACGTATATATTGATGTAGTGGCTTCTCTGACACACGTATATATTAATGTAGTGGCTGTCTCTGACACACGTATATATCAATGTAGTGGCTGTCTCTGACATACGTATATAATGATGTAGTGGCTATCACTGACATACGTATATATTGATGTAGTTGCTGTCTCTGACACACGTATATATTGATGTAGTGGCTATCACTGACATACGTATATATTAATGTAGTGGCTGTCTCTGACATACGTATATATTGATGTAGTGGCTGTCCCTGACATACGTATATATTGATGTAGTGGCTGTCTCTGACACACATATATTAATGTAGTGGCTGTCTCTGACACACGTATATATTGATGTAGTGGCTGTCCCTGACATACGTATATATCGATGTAGTGGCTATCACTGACATACGTATATATTTATGTAGTGGCTGTTTCTGACACACGTATATATTGATGTAGTGGCTCTCTCTGACACACGTATATATTGTTGTAGAGGTTGTCTCTGACACGCGTATATATTAATGTAGTTGCTGTCTCTGACACACGTATATATTAATGTAGTGGCTGTCTCTGACATACGTATATATTAATGTAGTGGCTGTCTCTGACACACGTATATATTGATGTAGTGGCTGTCTCTGACACACGTATATATTGTTGTAGAGGTTGTCTCTGACACGCGTATATATTAATGTAGTGGCTGTCTCTGACACGTATATATCAATGTAGTGGCTATCACTGACACACGTATATATTGATGTAGTGGCTGTCTCTGACATACGTGTATATTAGTGTAGAGGTTGTCTCTGACATACGTATACATTGACGTAGTGGCTGTCTCTGACACACGTATATATTGATGTAATGGCTGTCTCTGACACACGTATATATTAATGTAGTGTCTGTCTCTGACGTACGTATATATTGATGTAGTGGCTGTCTCTGACATACGTATATATTAATGTAGTGGCTGTCTCTGACATACGTTTATATTGATGTAGTGGCTGTCTCTGACGTACGTATATATTGATGTAGTGGCTGTCTCTGACATACGTATATATTAATGTAGTGGCTGTCTCTGACATACGTTTATATTGATGTAGTGGCTGTCTCTGACACACGTATATATTGATGTAGTGGCTGTCTCTGACACACGTATATATTCATGTAGTGGCTGTCTCTGACACACGTATATATTAATGTAGTGGCTGTCTCTGACACACGTATATATTAATGTAGTGGCTGTCTCTGACACACGTATATAGTGATGTAGTGGCTGTCTCTGACACACGTATATATTAATGTAGTGACTGTCCCTGACATACGTATATATTGATGTAGTGGCTGTTTCTGACACACGTATATATTAATGTAGGGGCTGTCCCTGACATACGTGTATATTATGTAATGGCTATCACTGACACACGTATATATTAATGTAGTGGCTGTCCCTGACATACGTATATATTGATGTAGTGGCTGTCTCTGATATACGTATATGTTAATAAAGTGGCTATCTCTGACATAATTATATATCAATGTACAGTCTGTCTCTGACATTCATATTTATTAAACTGGAGGATGTCTCTGACATACGTATATATTAATGTAGTGGCTGTCTCTGACATACGTATAAATTAAACCAGAGGTTTTCTCTGACATACATACATATTAAACTAGAGGTTGTCTCTGACATACATATATATTCAACTGGAGTCAGTCTCGGACATACGTTTATTATATTAATTGGGGTAAGCTTATCTGCTGAGAATATCAAGGCTTAATGTTGTGGAAAACAAACAAACAAACAAACAAACGACTATGCGTTCAAATGATCAAACTTACTCCCATCTGCTCGGCTCTCGTCGACGTCGTTGATCGTTGCCAATACATTTTGAACCGTTTATTTATAAGCATTTGTTTCAATATTGATGACAATGACTAAACACAACATTCACTCACTGATACAATGAGACCACATACACACCTGAAGGTTTAACCATCATGTTGTAAGTTTGCCCTATTGCTTGTGCGTGTTGTCAGAAAAATGTCGTGTTTGCATAGTGGAAAGTTTGTCGTCGTGGTATGACTAAAATGTCACCGTGTTTGAGGAAGGAGTTCTACAACAGTAGTGATAACTGAGGTCGCAGATGGGTTGAGTTGACCTCCTATAATCAAGGTTTTGTCCCGGGTTTGGGAACTTGATTATACCTTAATAAGAAGAAGAGGAACGATTACAGTCAAGCAGTTTACTGTCAGTGGTGTTGTGTCTTATAATACAAAATACAAGAGACATAATAGCAATACATGGTACATAGAATGATAATAGTATGAATACATGAAACATATAGAATAATGATAGAACGATCGAATAAGCAACGGTTATAATACTTGAGGGGGAAAGCTGAAAAGGTAGGGGATATAGCTATAGGTAGAGCTAAGCACACTTTCATGTCTAGAGAGAGCATTACATCCTGACACCAACATTATGACCTGTGACTGCATTTGTAAGTAACGTCACTATAAATACGCTTGGCATATACGCGATAAACGATAATATCAATAACCTCAAACCAAGTATAATAAAACATGTAGATGTAGGATATGAACGATATTGATAATCATAATAGTATCATTTGCACGGAGTTGACTTATCACGATGTTAGATTTGATTTCTAAGTTCATCAATGCTTTGTCATCGTTTGTATCAAAATATGATAAAGTAACAGTTTCTGTGACGGCCGAACATTAGATATACAGACTAACTGTCTGTGTCTTTATCGTTCAACATACCGCCCGATTAACGTTACTTCCATGACACTTATTTGATACATATTGTATTCTGATACCGTGTATATTCGGATATTGATAATGGGAAATCATATTCAATTAATAGGTAAGTACTGCTCATTAACGGACACATGTGGTGCTAAACACATTTCATAAAACATACAAAGTATAGTAAACATCTATCCATAATACATACAAGTTCTGGTAAACAAATATCTAAAACACACACGTTATTGTGTATGATCTTTCATACGTACATAGGTAATAATGAACGCTTCATTATTTTAACATACAAGGGACCCGTGCACATGCACAGTTCAATATGTCTCCACAATCTTACATTAGCTTGTTAGAGTTAACCATCTATAGAAACACAGACTATATAGAATATATCACACATATATATATAATATAGGACCAAATGTATCAAATAATAAAGTGTTTCTTACCTTAATAATAAGAAGAGGAACGATTACAGTCAAGCAGTTTACTGTCAGTGGTGTTGTGTACTGACCAGTGGAGATGCTTGACTTTTATAGTAATCGCCTCGTATATTTTGACTTTGAGTGATTCCCTAGTCAATGAATTGTGCATTGTCTTCATCTAGTTCTTGACTGACGGACGATACGTCACGAGGTAGTGATGTTGTATTATTACATAATAATAACTTCTACGCCGGCGCGACTACAGCCTCTGGACAATAGAATTCACTGAGCGCGATGGGTTTGATGGATATGTCCATCTTACACCACTAGTACTGTAGCCTGCTATGTAGCTGTCAGTGGTCAGTGTGACACGTGAACGTCTACCAGATTTAATTGCTTGTTGATATGTTGTAGGTAATGAAACCTTTATGAATATTTTAATTCCATTTATATTTAGCTAATAATTATATCAGAAAACGCTAATATTTACATAACATATTGGAACAATATTGAGTGTATTTTACACTGGTATACTCCCTTTAAGGACCAAAACACCAACAAACAGCATTAAGAGAACATCCAGTTGGAACAGACAATAACCATTCCAGTATTTGAGTTCCATTCGTTTCCCTACATGTAATCGCGAAAGCATGAGAGAACAAGTGGAAGCTGGATGGATTCTTGCATGCAAACATGTGTACGGTGGAGCACTCTTAAGACGACATTGGTCCGATACTTTACCGTTAGACCTAGGATCATATTTCCGCTAACGTGTCTTTGTAGAGCTGAACCCTGATATAGATTCGTACAACGATTGTTGAAGACTTGATTAACACACTTACTGTGCAGGAATTGAATGCACACACAGGCTTTTCACGTTTTCTCCTTTCTCAAATCTTAATGTTAATCTTTACTTGTAGCAGAGGCTCATTATCTTATTTAAACAAACATATTTGTTTTTGCATGGCCTGATTACCTAGTTATGTTTAACAGGTTGTTTAACCAGACATAGTGTGGATTATCTCATGAAGGGAAGTCAAAGTCACAAGATGAGAGGATGCTATTCGTTGTACGTACATCGTAATAATTGACCCATCACAATCTTCGTTTGATACGGTCCATGTTGAGAGACTGAGACTCGGCTTCATTACAAAGGGTAAATAGTTGTCCCGGAACCATATGCTGACTTAAGACTGATTAAGGTCTCTAGACTGACCAGGGGCAAGGGTGGCAAAGTCGTCTCATACCCCGTTCACATGCACCTATATACATATGTGTCATTTGCAAACGTGCTTAATATACATACGTGAGTCCAATGGTCATGTGAATGCGTTTACTCATTCGCTGTTCGCTGTGCAGAGTTGCGTCCCTTAGACGTGCCGGAATCCTATGATCGTGGGTTCGAATCCTGGTTAGCCCTGATTATGTGTATAGGTTCGTCAGCGCCATATCCGTGCTCCAGGGTTTCCCCAAAGTTGTAAACGTCTAGGACTTATATTTTCCCAAAAGTCAAGCTGACACGCGGTGATAATACGGAAATGCTGTTCTTAACCGCGTTAACCCAAACTCCCTCACTCACTCTAGACTGACTGAGTACGGGTGCACTGACATGCTCAGCAACATCATGCACTCAACACTTTGCTATTTCAACATGTTATTTGCATGGCTACAAATTCCCAATCATTAATCGAAAACTCACTTCAGTACAATTTCACTCTTAGCCGCCGTTTCATCACTCCGGCAACGCACTCTCATACCTAGAGACATTGTACGTCTGCCACAGACCAGCGCCATGTAACGATTCGTCACATCTTACACAGTCCATTCAAGATATTGCATATGCTTTTAATCTGTTTCATTTTTGACGAATATACACATCTAGATAAACATATGGCATAAAATGATTAACTTTCATTGAGAAAATATCCTAAAACGTGAAAAACTATATCTTTTGTTTACATTGGTTGTACGCTCCACGTGCTGTCATCGAAGCCCTACGGAGAACCAGCGATACGGTCTCTCTGATGTATAATATACATTTTCATGCACCTCACTATCGCAGTTGTAGTAGCATCTCTATATATTTATGCAAAACAATGTATTGAGCACCGAAAGGCTTGGATTAGGGCATTGCTTCTGATTTCAGGAATAAGCGCGTTTGTTTACAAAAAAAAGGAGAAAAGTCCGGTCTCGTGATATGCAAATTAGCACGTGGCAGTGGCGTGATACTGAGTCATCACTGCGCATGAGTGCGTACAGCAATGGTTATTATCATCTACAGACAGGTGATCAGTATGGAGCGTAGCATGGAAGTAGTACAGATGTCCGCACACATTAAAGGGGCACTGATCTAACGCAATTCCCCGGGACTGGTTGTTGCCTTAGTTATTGTTTTTTCCCAGTGAGTACCCGGATGTATAGCAGAAATCTAGACTAGTTAGCGACCTCTGCTGCGCCATTCGTAAGCGCATTAGTCACTTTTATGGGTGGTAATGGCGTATGGTCACATTGATCAACAAAATGAAGTACAGTTTTCGAGATAATAAGGAAATGTAGGTATCTTTGTGAGTAGCATCGGTAATAGTGACGAAGTTTTGATAAGTCACTTGCTTGGTAATTTTGCGATTTTCGTTTACACTATTTTGACTTGCAACACAAAGTAAATATTTCACCTTAGCATATGCTTTTTTTATAGTGTGTATACTTTTTTACTGTCAAATGTGTAACAAATTTATTAAACGTCTAAATATGCAGCTAGTTTACAAAGTGACTGAAAAACATTTCCATCTGTATTATTATGACAACGAATTCCAAACATTTTGATGTTTAATGTCATTACCAAGAGACTGAAAATGTTACGTTGAAAAGTACATTTCTAATAATCTGTTGTGATGTTTGTAGGCCCTTTTGGTCGTCTTGATCAATCTGGACAGATATTTTAGTCAAAATGACTGAAATATTTACACATTTTATAAATTGCCTGAGAGAATCACATTTTACAAATTGACTGTAATATATACACGCTTACAAAGGAAAAGACCTGTGATAACAACGTCTTTCGCGCATTGAAGAATTTCCTAACCAAGACATAGAGAAACAAGAATGAATCGGTCCAAATGAAGGAAAACAAAATGCAAATACCATAATTACAACCTACCAAATGTATGTGTATAAGTTTTAGGCAGCTTCCTTTTTCGAGGAATGTATCCGTGAATATCCACACAAAGGAACAATATCCCACTCGTCTGCAGCTGTACAAAGAAACTTATTCGATGTCACGTGTCTCAGTAACAATCAAATATTTTAAAAGATATATATCGTTTCGGGATATTATAACCCGTGTTCGTTTCTCAACTGATCGCTTGGATTGTTTCAGGTGTTTTACATAGGTGTCACGTCTCAAGGGTCGGCTGAGAAAGCCCACGTGACAACTATTTTCATAACGTCCACGGTTCCTAAAAATTCCATTGAGTCATAGATAATAATGATCAATCAATCAACGTGTTATCAGTTAACCCTTTGAACAAAGTATGTTGTTTTTACATCGGCACTTCGCGCCATGATATGAGTGTACTCCCTTTGTTTTAGTAAACCTAGACATGTAAACACTCACTCTTGACATATCGACTGTGCAAGATAACAGTGATTAATCAATCAATGTATTTTCTGTTAATCCTTTGATGACTGTTGATTTACAAAAAAAAGTTAATCAACTGATCATTCATCTCTTGCTGGGCTGACACGTGCATATTACATAACACACATTTCACCTCACTTCAAACCCGGGATTTAGATTGAATAATTACCCCAGACACAATAAATGCCAAATGGGAACCTTTGTCAGGTAATCTAAGTGGTGCTACCACTAACTGTACCTGTAATAAATTCATTAATTGAGCATCAAGTGAATGACGACAAATACACAAGTGCAGGGTTATACGAGAAAACGTGGATGACAACAAGGGAGTAGTAATCGTATTATCGACGCAAGCCGAAATCCGAAAATGCTTTCACTGCATGGATATTTTTTTTGGTATTAAACTATAACCATCTGGGGTATTTCCAAATGACGACATACGATGAGCTCCCTTGTTGTTTTTGTCTGTTTGTTTAGGCTGAAGAAATTAATTAACATGCGCCCTTTGTCGAAATCTTTATAGATCACAGTTAACCAATCAGTGTTCAAAAATGCGTAAAACAAATATTGCCTCCAGCCTCCAAGTTTATTTAGCTGTCCTTGCAGACGGTACCCCAGTCTCTGGTCACGCTCAGTTGCGTTGCGTATCATCCGGGTACTCACGGGGGAAAAACAATAACAAAGGCAACAACCAGTCCGTTAGATCAGTGCCCCTTTAAGTGTACACAGCACAATGTACTACATTCAGATGAGTGTGCCCTTAAACAACAAACAAACAAAGATTCCAATAATATGAGTCGCCAGTTTTAAGATCTTGTGGAATGGAATGTGACTGAATGTTCCTATGGACTCAATTTTTTAACTCGTGTTCTAAACCAGTGGTTGATAGCACGAGCAACGGACCAAACTGGCGGGGTCCGCCACTAGCAATCAGCCGCCCAATCCTCAAAAGGCATAAAACTCCCATAAAAGGGACAATTAAGTTTCGCAAAATAAAGCAAATAGTCTGCGGACTTTCTGTGGATTTTTTTGCGAAAAAACGTAAAAGTAAAAGACTTTTCTGCTGTGTTTGTTAATCTTGCTAATTTAGTACAATACAAGAAAATAAACACATGCGTGTATACAATCAAAACGGGATAGCGTTTTGTATCTTTATCTAACATATTTATCTACGACAAAATGTTGATTCATTCTAGGTATGAAAGGCAAAATAACGGCGAGAATTATAGGAATCGATCACTGAATATCAGCAAATACTTGTAATGTACGACATGGGAAATATCGCTTCTCCCTCTATCGCTGTATCGCTCTATCGTTTTCTCGTTCTATGGCTTTCTCACTTCACGCCTTTCTTGCTCTATCGCTTTCTCTCATGACAGATTATCCATAGTCATATGAAAGAATCGTGTGTTCTTTAACTTCTTTTGAATAGTATAAATCTAGATTTTAAATTGATATTTTTTTAGAGAGTATTACCATGACCCGCCACGAGCTTACGATAAAACAATCAGTTAATTTTTACGGAGAATCCAGAATCACCTACTCCTGCACAGCTACTATAATAATATGTTATAAGTGTTATAAGTGAATAGTGAGAAACGTTCAACATTCCCTTAATGGGTATAATTTGAAATGTAAATGGAAAAAAATCTCAGCTCTCTTTTATGAAAAAAAACCCTTCAGTCCTCAACAGCGTGACCCCCTCCTCCACACCTCGCCCCTATATGCCTATATTAAATGGTCAGCCTCTAAATGATACTAAGACGTTTAACAATTCATCACTATTGTTTTATCGTATAGAAACACATAACACGTGCGACCCCTATAGTGTCCAAGAGGGGATATTGCTTCACCGCGAGAACGCGATAACACGAGACGAAAAAGCGATATCGCTTTTATTGCTTTCTGGCGGCCGTAATTGATAGTAATATGTCACTACGCCCGCAGTAGCCTACAATAGAGTCAGGAACTAACTATAGTCTTTGTTCCCATTGTTCCGAGGATTAACTCGTTCGGGTAATTCTATATGGGGTATGCCGCATGCTAATTTGTATCCATGTACTGCGCTACTTAAACTTATGTTTTTGCTATGGGCCTTTGAACAAACTCTGCTTGCTTGCTTATACGCAATGGCGGTTAAGTGATTTTAGACATATACAAACTTTGCTTGCTTGCTATACGCAATGGCGGTTAAGTGATTCTGGACATATACATGTCATGGTTTCATGGAAATTAGCCATTGGAGTTAAATGTTTATTCAGACAAAGGTTGTCCTCATTCGGTCGCTGTGACAATAAACATGTTTTATGACAATCAATATAAGTATACTAAACTTGAGATGTTGTCGTTTGTTTTTGCAGGTTTTAGCACCATTCAAGTCATAGGCCAGACAGGTAAATGCCGCGTGTTGTTTTAACTAATTGTAGGGGAACTGGGTTGTAGGGGAAATGGGATGTAGGGGTTTTGGGAGATAACCAAGTCATATGACGGCAGGGACACGCGTGGGTACACCTTGCACTCCTAAGTGGAATAGAACTCGGGTGCTCAGCGTGACAAACCACTGCAACGCTTAACGCCTGCGTGAATCTGAATCAATATAACAACGCTATTCGCCTGTGCCAGGTTCAGTGATTAACATCAATCCAGAGTTTCGGTGTTTCACCTAGTATTATCACTATGTGATCGTGATTCATTAACACATGCTCTTAAAACAGTCGAAATCGTGCAGTCGTCTGTGCTTTTAGCCGAGATTTCTGTTGTATATGGAACGGATTTTGTGGCTTTTATTCAAGTTGGTGCGTTTCGCTCCAGACGTTAAAGGTTGTGGGTGCTGGATGTACAAAGTTTACAGCAGTATGTTCACAGTTTTTGAACCCATTCCTTTTGTGTCAGTCCTGCTGTTACGTCGACCCGTCGGTTTTATCTAACAATGCCCTGACTATCCCTGACTCACTGGGGCATACATTTATAACAGCCTGCAGCAAGGAGACACTTCACCACGTAACTCACGTCGCTGTCTGTCACGGCTCCCTCACACTGTCTGTCACGGCTCCCTCACACTCGCAGATGACAAGCATGGCGGCGGTCATGTGTGTGTGCGTACTCCTGTTTACAATAGCCACAAGCAAGGCGGCCTCTTCGCCACACATCGTCTTCATCGCTGCTGATGACCTAGGTAAGACCACAGGAATTGTGATCAAAATCATCCCCATCTGTATATAATTAAAACATACCAACAGTTATTTGCATATATATTTTGTCATCATATCCCATTTGCATGGATCGATGCTCATGATATCAATCACTGGATTGTCTGATTCAGTATCGATTATTTACAGACCGCCGCTGCATAGCTGAAATATTGCTGAGTGCTGCGTTAAACAAAAACAAACGAATATATCGCGGGTATCTGTATAGCTGGACAGGTATAGCGTGATGCCTGAACTGTTCAGCAACTCTACCATGGCATTAACATACCACTTATTTAAGTAACTAACCGAAGCAATCTGAATTGTATTACTGCCAAACACTCCTCTCCCATTAAATATACGTTTGTTTTTTAATCTGGTGTTGATAACAAGTGGTTGATTGTGTGTCACTGTGCCCCGATTGCCTGGTGCGTTGCTTGTTGTAGTCATATAGAATACTAAACGAGTTCCCGTGTAATACCAATTTTATGAAACGAGTGAATAGTTCTGGTATCTGACGAGCGAAAGCGTCATATAGGTGAATAATGCTGAGTGCGGCATAAAGCAACATTCTCCCATCCATTGGGTCCTCGGGATTTTCTCGTTTCTGGTTCCTACACAGATCTTGAACCTGTTAAAGGCAAGCGTAATAACACTTATACTGACCTTGATTTGAGCGGGTGCATGTACTCAGTTTATAACCCCTCCCGTGACAGTTCAACGTGTTGCTAGTCACATGACTACCGCTAAGGGTACATTCACGCGACGGCCGTTTTGTACGTACAGCACGATGTGTCAAGAACAGATTTTCTTGAACACCCTTTACATGAAGTCGCTATTTGTGATGGTGACCTCAATAGATACATAAATCAAAAGCAATAACAGCTATATATAACATGCACGGGTATAACATTATGTATTATGCCATAACACTGTAGAGGATAATCCAAACTCCCTCACTTTGGGCTGTATTAGTAACAATACAATATTGATATTATTGATATACTGATAGAAATGAATAAAGAGACACTAAATCACAGACACAGTGAAATGATATGCTGTCATGGATTTCCCAACCTTGTGTACCAAATACGCGTTGGATACAATGCACACAAACATATCAACATTTTGATTCCGACATGTATTGAATTTGTATGCGCGCTATTTCAAATGTACTGACAGTAAGGCTTATTTCCCTATATATATATATACAATTTTTAAAGTCCACGTCAGTCCATCATCTTCTTTATATCAGTTTCATACATAGTACTTTCGCTGTCTCATGACAGCTCTTCAGTGTAACTAACGTGGACTTTATTATTCTATTATATATTACATGTACACCGAGTGAACATTTACCTCATTTTTGTATACTGTAAACAGCTTTATTTCTGCGCCGTTAAACTATTGCGAATACCACACCAAAGACAATACTGCGACGAGATATTTTTGCGAGTTGCCGTTTTGATATGACACCTCGATTACCAAACAATAGACAGCTTCTCTCCGAAGCTAGTTTATCTGAGTTGGCCGGAAAGTTGACCAGTGTCATGAAACCGATTCACGCAAGATGGCTTGTTTCCTGTGTGGACAAAATTGCAAAAGACACTGACGCAATCAAGCGAGGTTGGAAGAAGGCAGGATTACTGTGAGGCAACAGTGACACTAATTGGTCTGTTTACACTGTCATTTGTGATGTATTGTGTGACCATTCTGCATTCATTTGTGTTTTTAACTTATTGAGTAACTTGTGGTTCTGGTTGATGATTTCAACATTTGATGACGTGTTGCAATGAATAAAATATGTATCTATTATTTATACTTATTTTTGCGTTTTTAATTTTTGCGATTGAGTCTCGTTCGCAAAACTCGCAATAATAAAACGGTCGCAAAAAATTCTCTGTTTACAGTATATATATAACGATTGACGTATTTTTTTCGATTCATTGAGGTATGAATCGAAATACCGATGTGCAAACTATATGAATCTGCGTATCATACCTCAATTAACCGAAAACATACACAGTCAATGCTTAAAAATAAATTCGACAACGAAAACATGTTTTATCAACAAGAAACAGTTATATACATATCAAAGCAGACAAAAATGACGAGATTGATAAACATTCCAGGTGTAGGAATTCATACTGCTGCGTGACATAATCAGGTGATTGTTTAATTTATTCACATAACTTGACACGCCTACAAAGTCAGTAGCCAATCAACGGAGAGTAAGATATAAAAGTGTTCATACTGTCGACTGTCACGAGCGGGGACAAATATGTCCCGGAGAAATGGGGGGTGGGACATGGGTGGCCCAGTCGTCTAAGGCGCCGCGATTCGCCCTTGGGTACGCCAGAAACCCATGATTGTGGGTTCGAATCCCGGTTCGCCTCGATTATGTTTCTAGGTTTGGCAGCACCATATACCCGAGCTCTTGGGTTTCGGGCATTCCTTCCACATTAACTGATATAACTGGAATACTGTTAAAACCCAAATCCCTCACTCACTTTCTCCGTCAGGGTGGAATGACGTAGGCTGGCACAACCCCCAGATGGTAACTCCAAACCTGGACAAATTGGCAAAGGCTGGCGTAATCCTGAACAGTTCCTATGTTGCGCCCCTCTGTACACCGTGAGTACATCTGTTAACTTTAGTACACCTGTGTGAATCATGAATATACTCAGTGAATACATCTGTTAACTTTTGTACACATAGGCGTATCCTGTGCGTATATTGCGAGCACATCGCTTCACTTTAGTTCACTTGTCTGCATTCTGTGCGTATACCGCGAGCACATCGCTTTACTTTAGTTCACGTGCCTGCATCCTGTGTGTATACCGCGGGCACATCGCTTTACTTTAGTTCACGTGTCTGCATCCTGTGTGTATACCGCGGGCACATTGCTTTACTTTAGTTCATGCGTCTGCATCCTGTGTGTATACCGCGGGCACATCGCTTTACTTTAGTTCATGCGTCTGCATCCTGTGTGTATACCGCGGGCACATTGCTTTACTTTAGTTCACGTATCCTGCCTTGTTTTTAGGGGACGGGAATATAGGACGAGTGTGAATATCATGTATATCTGAACAGGGATTCATTTAGAGAACACCTCGAGTTCACGAGTCCATTTTCAACTCACAAACTCTTAATCCACTCATAGTCAGTCAAGTGAGTGAGTGAGTGAGTGTGGTTATACCACGACAAAGGACATATAATATCTTGTTAGCATTCTTTACTTTGACCGTTGCAGGTCTCGGAGCTCCTTCATGACGGGGATGTATGCTTACCACACCGGCCTGCAGGTGGGTGGAACACTGGTCACTAGCCCCTAATCTAGGACACCAGACACCAGGTCCAACACATACACAGCACTTACAGCCCAACCCCACCCTAATCTAGGACACCAGACACCAGGTCCAACACACACACAGCACTCACAGCCCAACCCCACCCTAATCTAGGAGACCAGACACCAGGTCCGTCACACACGTAACACTAACAGTCACCTGTCTAGGACACCAGACAGCAGGTCCGACACACACATAACACTTACAGCCACCCATCTAGGACACCAGACACCAGGTCCAACACGTTCACAGCACTTACAGCCACCCATCTAGGACACAATACACCAGGTGCGACACATACACAGCACTTACAGCCCAACCCGACCCTAATCTAGGACACCAGACACCAGGTCCAACACGTTCACAGCACTTACAGCCACCCATCTAGGACACAAGACACCAGGTGCGACACATACATAACACTTACAGCCACCCATCTAGGACACCAGACACCAGGTTCGACACTTACATAAAACTTAAAGCTCCCTATCTTAGACTTTCAGCCACCCATCTAGGACACAAGACACCAGGTCCGTCACACACATAACACTTACAGTCACCCATCTAGGACACCAGACAGCAGGTCCGTCACACACATAACACTTACAGCTACCCATCTAGGACACCAGACACCAGACAGCAGGTCCGACACACACATAACACTTACAGCCACCCATCTTGGACACCAGACAGCAGGTCCGTTACACACATAACACTTACAGCTACCCATCTAGGACACCAGACACCAGACAGCAGGTCCGTCACACACTTACCACTTACAGTCACCCATCTAGGACACCGGACACCAAGTCCGACACACATAACACTTACAGTCACCCATCTAGGACACGGACACCAAGTCCGACACATATATAGCACTTACAGTCACCCATCTAGGACACCAGACACCAGGCCCGACACACACATAACACTTACAGCCACCCATCTTGGACACCAGACAGCAGGTCCGTCACACACATAACACTTACAGCCACCCATCTAGGACACCAGACACCAGACACCAGGTCCGACACATATATAACACTTACAGTCACCATTCTAGGACACCAGACACCAGGTCCGACACACACATAACACTTACAGCCACCCATCTTGGACACCAGACACCAGACAGCAGGTCCGTCACACACATAACACTTACAGCCACCCATCTCAGACACCAGACACCAGACAGCAGGTCCGTCACACACATAACACTTACAGCCACCCATCTAGGACACCAGACACCAGACACCAGGTCCGACACATATATAACACTTACAGTCACCCACCTAGGACACAGACACCAGGTTTAAACGAATCGCGCGGCAACGCAGGGATGGATTTGTCAGAAAGAATGTTTATGGTTACATGTGAAAGGAAGATGTATGAAATCTACGATACCGACAATTTATGTTAATCCTCATTGTAGTTGAACAGTCCTTGTCCTCATACAGTGGAACTGCAATAGTTGTTGCAGTGTGTGACCAGGCTCTCTTCAATGCGGACGGCTGTGGTTGAATAACCGATCATGCTAAGAGATAGTTATTCACTGAATGAGTGATAATCTTGTTGCAGCACATGGTGATCATGCCTGAGTCCCCCGCCTACCTGCCCGCTAACTTCACAACGCTCCCCCAGAAGCTCAAGGATCAGGGATACAGCACACACATGATAGGGAAGTATGTGCATTAGACAGTTAGTTGTTTCGCTCGGGGCACGGGTGTTTGCGTCCCTTATGGAGCACCAGCACCTGCCGATCATTGATTGTTTGGTTTACATCTTTGTTCATCATGGGCTAGGTTGGTTCTGAAAATTCCTATGTGAATTTTCTTAATAAATATTTTCGTGAAGTTTTCCAAATCTACGGTATCACCATGAATATAGATCAGAGTAAGAGCAATAGTTAATATATTTCATTTATTATTTTATTTATTATTTTATTTCATTTGCCATGTATGTTAAAGGTGCTTTGTTCTGTTACATTTGACTTCATTTGAACGAGGGCGCCATGGGTTTTATGTGTAGTGTATTTGTTCGAATTGACTTGCCTTCACGTGTGTTTGTGATGGGTGTGACCGGTGGGGCAGGATATGCTCACCTTTTGGCGAACACCTGGTTTCATCACTGTTTGATAGTGATTCACAAACACATGTTCATGATGCACTCGGAATCGTAGAGAAAAAAAGGCTCTGCGTTTGGCAGGTATTTCTTATGAATATGGAAAGGGTTTTGTCAAATTGAGGATTTTGGACTCTCCTAACAAATTCAACCCATAGAAAGAAATGCTTTTCTAACCACGTTTAACGTTTAACCAATTCATGTTTTGTTTCATAACCATACAGATGGCACCTGGGGTTTTGTAACTGGAACTACACCCCCACCTTCCGCGGCTTCGACAGCTTCCTGGGCTACTACAACGGTGCTGAAGACTACTACACAAAAAAAATTCGAGGTGAAAAGACTGCGAAGAATTAAAAGTTTAAACATCAGTTGCTCTCCCCCAAGTGGACGAATGAGTGATTGACACGATGTCTGCTGCATTTCGTGACATCGCGGTGTCAGACTCATGTTGTGACATAGCATAGTGGTGACATAGCATAGTGGTGACATAGCATAGTGATGACATAGCATAGTGGTGACATAGCATAGTGGTGACATAGCATAGTGATGATACGGCATAGTGATGACATAGCATAGTGGTGACATAGAATAGTGGTGACATAGCATAGTGATGACATAGCATAGTGATGACATAGCATAGAGGTGACATAGAATAGTGATGACATAGGAAAGTGATGACACAGCATAGTGGTGACATAGCATAGGGATGACATAGCATAGTGGTGACACAGCATAGTGATGACACAGCATAGTGGTGACATAGCATAGGGATGACATAGAATAGTGGTGACATAGCATAGTGGTGACATAGCATAGTGATGACACAGCATAGTGGTGACATAGCATAGGGATGACATAGCATAGTGGTGACACAGCATAGTGGTGACATAGCATAGTGATGACACAGCATAGTGGTGACATAGCATAGGGATGACATAGCATAGTGGTGACACAGCATAGGGATGACATAGCATAGTGGTGACATAGCATAGTGATGATACGGCATAGTGATGACACTGCATAGTGGTGACATAGCATAGTGGTGATAGCATAGTGGTGACATAGCATAGTGATGACATAGTATCGTGGTGGTGTTTCCGAAAACAGGCCACTACACTGCACATTGTGTACAACGTGATCAAGTCTGTGATAGGCATTAGGAGTTGGAGGAACATGAAGACATGACACGTTTATCCACACAGGTTTCACGTCTACATTGTATCTTGATCAAGTCTGTGATAGGCATTAGGAGCTGGAGGAACATGAAGACATGACACGTTTATCCACACAGGTTTCACGTCTACATTGTAACTTGATCAAGCCTGTGATAGGCATTAGGAGTTGGAGGAACATGAAGACATGACGCGTTTATCCATACAGGTCTCACGTCTACATTGTAACTTGATCAAGTCTGTGATAGGCATTAGGAGTTGGAGGAACAGGAAGACATGACGCGTTTATCCATACAGGTTTCACGTCTACATTGTAACTTGATCAAGCCTGTGATAGGCATTAGGAGTTGGAGGAACATGAAGACATGACGCGTTTATCCATACAGGTTTCACGTCTACATTGTAACTTGATCAAGCCTGTGATAGGCATTAGGAGTTGGAGGAACATGAAGACATGACACGTTTATCCACACAGGTTTCACGTCTACATTGTAACTTGATCAAGCCTGTGATAGGCATTAGGAGTTGGAGGAACATGAAGACATGACACGTTTATCCATACAGGTCTCACGTCTACATTGTAACTTGATCAAGTCTGTGATAGGCATTAGGAGTTGGAGGAACAGGAAGACATGACACGTTTATCCATACAGGTTTCACGTCTACATTGTAACTTGATCAAGTCTGTGATAGGCATTAGGAGTTGGAGGAACAGGAAGACATGACACGTTTATCCATACAGGTTTCACGTCTACATTGTAACTTGATCAAGCCTGTGATAGGCATTAGGAGTTGGAGGAACATGAAGACATGACACGTTTATCCACACAGGTTTCACGTCTACATTGTAACTTGATCAAGCCTGTGATAGGCATTAGGAGTTGGAGGAACAGGAAGACATGACACGTTTATCCATACAGGTTTCACGTCTACATTGTAACTTGATCAAGCCTGTGATAGGCATTAGGAGTTGGAGGAACATGAAGACATGACACGTTTATCCACACAGGTTTCACGTCTACATTGTAACTTGATCAAGCCTGTGATAGGCATTAGGAGTTGGAGGAACAGGAAGACATGACACGTTTATCCACACAGGTTTCACGTCTACATTGTAACTTGATCAAGCCTGTGATAGGCATTAGGAGTTGGAGGAACATGAAGACATGACACGTTTATCCACACAGGTTTCACGTCTACATTGTAACTTGATCAAGCCTGTGATAGGCATTAGGAGTTGGAGGAACAGGAAGACATGACGCGTTTATCCATACAGGTTTCACGTCTACATTGTAACGTGATCAAGTCTGTGATAGGCATTAGGAGTTGGAGGAACAGGAAGACATGACTCGTTTATCCATACAGGTTTCACGTCTACATTGTAACTTGATCAAGTCTGTGATAGGCATTAGGAGTTGGAGGAACAGGAAGACATGACTCGTTTATCCATACAGGTCTCACGTCTACATTGTAACTTGATCAAGTCTGTGATAGGCATTAGGAGTTGGAGGAACAGGAAGACATGACTCGTTTATCCATACAGGTTTCACGTCTACATTGTAACTTGATCAAGTCTGTGATAGGCATTAGGAGTTGGAGGAACAGGAAGACATGACTCGTTTATCCATACAGGTCTCACGTCTACATTGTAACTTGATCAAGTCTGTGATAGGCATTAGGAGTTGGAGGAACAGGAAGACATGACTCGTTTATCCATACAGGTTTCACGTCTACATTGTAACTTGATCAAGTCTGTGATAGGCATTAGGAGTTGGAGGAACAGGAAGACATGACTCGTTTATCCATACAGGTTTCACGTCTACATTGTAACTTGATCAAGCCTGTGATAGGCATTAGGAGTTGGAGGAACAGGAAGACATGACTCGTTTATCCATACAGGTCTCACGTCTACATTGTAACTTGACACTGGAGAACACATGAAGGAGATCTTAGGAAGTAAAGTTACAGCCAAACAAACCTTGTCTAGGTTTTATTCCAAAATTGTTTACGAATAACAACTTTATGTGCCAAGATTACATGATACAAACGTTATGTTGTTTAATATTTAAAATTTGTTCGAGCAGTCGTGTGGGAATATCTTATATTTAATAAAAACTATATATTTTAATAAACAAACAACATGTCTGAAACACGTCTCAACTGATTCTCAGACTTATGAACTGATAGTTGACCAAATGACCTTGACCCTTTTATTTTTTACAGGTGGACTTTTGGCGGACGGGGTGGACTTCCGGGATGACAAACAGCCCAAATACACTGAGGAGTATTCAGCAGTAAGATATCAATACAACAGCGTTACCACTCGAGGCCCCACTGTACTGTACAGCTTTGGTCGTGCACCCTACCTCTAACCCACCCGATACACGATTGTTCCACATATTCAGAAACACTATTCTGAATCTTTGTACAGCTAATGTATGCCAATGTGTTCCTTCATAATTGGTTTACATCTGAAATTCAATATTGGAAATTTCATGTGCAGTGTTTCTGAAGTTGTATACGATGTTTTCTTACAAACAAAAATGATGGTTCATCTTGAACTGTTTCTGAATTATGACTAACCCTTTAAAACTTGTGATATATAATGTGTAAAAACACAATCACTAAAGTCAGAAGCATTCGTGACGAGTTCGTGTCATTCCGGGACAAGCCTCTCGGTGAACATTCAGACTACTTCAAACAATTTTATGAATTTCAGAATGGACGGTCTCATAAACGGAGTCTCTCAAATTTGCTGAATACGTTGCACAATTAGACGCAATGTTGAAAACGCATTTTACTCACGAATTCGATTTGAAGTGAGTCTAACGTGCTTCCGACGAAATGTTCCGTTTGTTAATTGTTAACCTGCAGTCTGTGGCTCCCCTTGATGTCTGGGTATCAGATGGACATGTTGCCAGCATGAAGAAGTGGTGTGTGCTTGTAAGCTTGTAGCATATTTACTCATGGCATAAATGAATCGAGCGAAATTCCCGGATGGAGTCGTGTCTTTTTTCAGACGGTGTACGCAAGAAGAGCTGTGGACATCATCAAGTCACATGATCAGTCTAAACCTCTCTTCCTCTACCTCCCTTTCCAGTCAGTACACAACCCCATACAGGTAGGTCAGTGTAATATCTGACAGTCAGTACACACCCCATACAGGTAGGTCAGTGTAATATCTGACAGTCAGTACACAACCCAATACAGGTAGGTCAGTGTAATATCTGACAGTCAGTACATACCCCATACAGGTAGGTCAGTGAAATATCTGACAGTCAGTTCAGGCCCCATACAGGTATGTCAGTGTAATATCTGACAGTCAGTACACACCCCCATACAGGTAGGTCAGTGTACCCCCATGTAGGTAGGTCAGTGTAATATCTGACAGTCAGTTCAGGCCCCATACAGGTAGGTCAGTGTAATATCTGACAGTCAGTACATACCCCATACAGGTAGGTCAGTGTAATATCTGACAGTCAGTACACACCCCATACAGGTAGGTCAGTGTAATATCTGACAGTCAATACACACCCCATACAGGTAGGTCAGTGTAATATCTGACAGTCAGTACACCCCCCATACAGGTAGGTCAGTGTAATATCTGACAGTCAGTACATACCCCATACATGTAGGTCAGTGTAATATCTGACAGTCAGTACATACCCCATACATGTAGGTCAGTGTAATATCTGACAGTCAGTACACCCCCATACAGGTAGGTCAGTGTAATATCTGACAGTCAGTACATACCCCATACATGTAGGTCAGTGTAATATCTGACAGTCAGTACATACCCCATACAGGTAGGTCAGTGTAATATCTGACAGTCAGTACATACCCCATACAGGTAGGTCAGTGTAATATCTGACAGTCAGTACACCCCCATACAGGTAGGTCAGTGTAATATCTGACAGTCAGTACACACCCCATACAGGTAGGTCAGTGTAATATCTGACAGTCAGTTCAGGCCCCATACAGGTAGGTCAGTGTAATATCTGACAGTCAGTACATACCCCATACAGGTAGGTCAGTGAAATATCTGACAGTCAGTTCAGGCCCCATACAGGTAGGTCAGTGTAATATCTGACAGTCAGTACACACCCCATACAGGTAGGTCAGTGTAATATCTGAGAGTCAGTACACCCCCCATACAGGATGGTCAGTGTAATATCTGACAGTCAGTACACCCCCCATACAGGTAGGTCAGTGTAATATCTGACAGTCAGTACATACCCCATACAGGTAGGTCAGTGTAATATCTGACAGTCAGTACACACCCCATACAGGTAGGTCAGTGTAATATCTGACAGTCAGTACACACCCCATACAGGTAGGTCAGTGTAATATCTGACAGTCAGTACACACCCCATACAGGTAGGTCAGTGAAATATCTGACAGTCAGTACACACCCCATACAGGTAGGTCAGTGTAATATCTGACAGTCAGTACACCCCCCATACAGGTAGGTCAGTGTAATATCTGACAGTCAGTACATACCCCATACAGGTAGGTCAGTGTAATATCTGACAGTCAGTACATATCCTATACAGGTAGGTCAGTGTAATATCTGACAGTCAGTACACACCCCATACAGGTAGGTCAGTGTAATATCTGACAGTCAGTACACCCCCTATACAGGTAGGTCAGTGTAATATCTGACAGTCAGTACACAACCCCATACAGGTAGATCAGTTTAATATCTGACAGTCAGTTCAGGCCCCATACAGGTAGGTCAGTGTAATATCTGATAGTCAGTACATACCCCATACAGGTATGTCAGTATAATATCTGACAGTCAGTACATACCCCATACAGGTAGTTCAGTGAAGTATCTGACAGTCAGTACATACCCCATACAGGTATGTCAGTGTAATATCTGACAGTCAGTACATACCCCATAGAGGTAGGTCAGTGTAATATCTGACAGTCAGCACACCCCCATACAGGTAGGTCAGTGTAATATCTGACAGTCAGTACATACCCCATACAGGTAGGTCAGTGTAATATCTGACAGTCAGTACATACCCCATACAGGTAGGTCAGTGTAATATCTGACAGTCAGTACACAACCCCATACAGGTAGGCCAGTTTAATATCTGACAGTCAGTTCAGGCCCCATACAGGTAGGTCAGTGAAATATCCGACAGTCAGTACATACCCCATACAGGTAGGTCAGTGTGATATCTGACAGTCAGTACAACCCCCATGCAGGTAGGTCAGTGAAATATCTGACAGTCAGTTAAGGCTCCATACAGGTAGGTCAGTGTAATATCTGACAGTCAGTACATATCCCATACAGGTAGGTCAGTGTAATATCTGACAGTCAGTACATACCCCATACAGGTAGGTCAGTGTAATATCTGACAGTCAGTTCAGGCCCCATACAGGTAGGTCAGTGTGATATCTGACAGTCAGTTCAGGCCCCATACAGGTAGGTCAGTGTAATATCTGACAGTCAGTTCAGGCCCCATACAGGTAGGTCAGTGTGATATCTGACAGTCAGTTCAGGCCCCATACAGGTAGGTCAGTGTGATATCTGACAGTCAGTACACCCCCCCCCCCCCCCATACAGGTAGGTCAGTGTAATATCTGACAGTCAGTACACACCCCATACAGGTAGGTCAGTGTAATATCTGACAGTCAGTACACACCCCATACAGGTAGGTCAGTGTAATATCTGACAGTCAGTACACACCCCATACAGGTAGGTCAGTGAAATATCTGACAGTCAGTACACACCCCATACAGGTAGGTCAGTGTAATATCTGACAGTCAGTACACCCCCCATACAGGTAGGTCAGTGTAATATCTGACAGTCAGTACATACCCCATACAGGTAGGTCAGTGTAATATCTGACAGTCAGTACATACCCCATACAGGTAGGTCAGTGTAATATCTGACAGTCAGTACATACCCCATACAGGTAGGTCAGTGTAATATCTGACAGTCAGTACACACCCCATACAGGTAGGTCAGTGTAATATCTGACAGTCAGTACACAACCCCATACAGGTAGGCCAGTTTAATATCTGACAGTCAGTTCAGGCCCCATACAGGTAGGTCAGTGAAATATCCGACAGTCAGTACATACCCCATACAGGTAGGTCAGTGTGATATCTGACAGTCAGTACATACCCCATACAGGTAGTTCAGTGAAGTATCTGACAGTCAGTACATACCCCATACAGGTATGTCAGTGTAATATCTGACAGTCAGTACATACCCCATACAGGTAGGTCAGTGTAATATCTGACAGTCAGCACACCCCCATACAGGTAGGTCAGTGTAATATCTGACAGTCAGTACATACCCCATACAGGTAGGTCAGTGTAATATCTGACAGTCAGTACATACCCCATACAGGTAGGTCAGTGTAATATCTGACAGTCAGTACACACCCCATACAGGTAGGTCAGTGTAATATCTGACAGTCAGTACACAACCCCATACAGGTAGGCCAGTTTAATATCTGACAGTCAGTTCAGGCCCCATACAGGTAGGTCAGTGAAATATCCGACAGTCAGTACATACCCCATACAGGTAGGTCAGTGTGATATCTGACAGTCAGTACAACCCCCATGCAGGTAGGTCAGTGAAATATCTGACAGTCAGTTAAGGCTCCATACAGGTAGGTCAGTGTAATATCTGACAGTCAGTACATATCCCATACAGGTAGGTCAGTGTAATATCTGACAGTCAGTACATACCCCATACAGGTAGGTCAGTGTAATATCTGACAGTCAGTTCAGGCCCCATACAGGTAGGTCAGTGTGATATCTGACAGTCAGTTCAGGCCCCATACAGGTAGGTCAGTGTAATATCTGACAGTCAGTTCAGGCCCCATACAGGTAGGTCAGTGTGATATCTGACAGTCAGTTCAGGCCCCATACAGGTAGGTCAGTGTGATATCTGACAGTCAGTACATACCCCCATACAGGTAGGTCAGTGTACCCCCATACAGGTAGATCTACCCCAGAAAGGTCAGTGTAATATCTGACAGTCAGTACAGGCCCTTTACAGGTAGGTCAGTATCCGACAGTTGGTTGACGTCGTCGGAGTACCGTGACGCCTATGTAGTAGGGGATCTAAGCGTTAGATCTAATGTTACCAGATTCCCCAAGTGTTCACGGGGATGTAATTGACCGACCCCTAATCATACCAAGGTGGTGGTGTAGTAGAGTCCACTTCCTACAGTGCGTGGTACCCGAGTCTTGGTGTCCCCAGCTGAATATTGCTGTGATGTGAGCCACGCTCCCGCATAACGATGCTGTTAACGAGAAAGATCATGGTGGATATCTGTTCTGTGTTGCAGGTACCCAAGCGCTATGAAAACATGTATCCAAATATAGAGGACAGTCAGAGGCGCAAATACTGCGGTGAGAAAATGGGGTCGAGCTTGAATTTCAACTTAACAAAACGCACACATTTCATCTGCACCGCCATAAATGTGTATTTTCAAGAACTGTGTGTTGCATTGCACTTAAAACTTTAAATGTTGATGTGTTTTAAGTCAGATTGTGAGTAAGGTTACTGTTAGCAATATTAATTAACAGAATTTCAGTTATATCACGGCGCGTCAGCTTTATGTGGGAGGAAAGATCGAAGACAAGGTCTCAGACGTTTACCACTTAGGTGAAACCCACGAACACGGGTGTCATGCTGAAGACTTTGAAACATAATCGGGGCAAACCGGGATTCGAACCCCAGGTCATAGGTTTCTGAGGTGCCCAAAGCTGACGTGCAAAGTGAATTGCGGCGCTTTAGGCTGGGCCACCCGTGCCCCTGGGAAACAAGCGTAGAACTGTAGACACGAAGGTAGCCACTTTCAGGTCGTTTACCGCTGTAGTCAAATCGACGAGCACGGGTATGGTGCTGACAAACCTGGAAACGCATCACGGGACCAGGGACGCTTCTCTTCACGGCGAATGGCTGCGTCTTCCTGGGACACCCGTGCCCCATACGTCAGATAGAAGTCCTGATCGTACATTATGGAACTTATGTATCATAGCACGATAATGTATAAGGTACTGTCGCACTCAGTACTCCCCTCGCCTGTTTATGCGTGAGTACCTTGTCCCGCTGCTGTACATTGACCGTCACGCGCCTTCTGTACACCGCGGACAGTATAATGAACTGAACTATCTCTACACTTTAATAATGTCACAAACACGTGAAATACAGAGTTCGATGTCTTGTCCATACAACCACAGGACACATAGTTAACCGGCTCCAAATCGGTTAACATGTCGACGTCATATTTGTTTTGCCAGTCTTGTGACAGGCCGTGAACATGTAGCAAGGTTAAATTTGTATCGTGTGTCCAGCTTTAAATGAAATACGAACGCAGTGGGAAGTAATTCCTCACACTTAATGTTGAACCTAACGGATATTTTATAATTGCGCTGAATGGCAATAACTGCTGTTGGTGTTGTCAAACAGTTGGTTATCTTCGCAGGCTGTACTGCGGGCAGGAGGACTCACAAATAAACAGTTACAATGTTTGCAGGAATGGTGTCTGCCATGGACGAGGCTGTTGGGAACATCACACAGGCACTGGAGGAGAATGGGCTGATGGACAATCTCCTACTGGTCTTCACAGCAGACGTAATGTCTTTATATTGAAGGGGTAGCCTTGTGGTTAAAGCGCTTGCACGTCACGCTGACGACTCGTAGTTATTCACATAACTCGCGTAAAATGACTTTCCTACCGAAATTTTATGTTATTTGTGTAAACGTTTGTTATCACTGAAGCCATGTTTTATAGAATGGGGGACCTACTTTTGCTGCTGCCAACAACCTACCCCTGAGGGGGGCCAAGTCAACGCTCTGGGAAGGGGGTACCAAAGGAGCAGCGTTCGTCTACAGCAAGACATTGCTCCAGAAGTCAGGATATGAAAATACTGAGTAAGTGGAAATTAGCCGTTTGTCTATTGGTGTATAGGTTCGCCCGAAAACAGCAATCCTTGAATTATTGGAACATAAATTAATGGTATGTAATGCTGTTATAGCAATATGATTTTGACGTATCGTTCCTGTGTTTAATGGATGTAATAAGCTCATATACACATCGATACCACAGGTGTTTGCACTGGAGATGTTCGTGTTAGATTGCGATGAGTTTGATGAGGTTCTTTTTGGATAGAAAACTAATAATAAAACTTTGAGCTGAAGAAAATGAGTACGTATGACTGTAAGCCGCTTTCAGCAATATTCCAGCAATATCACGGCGGGATAATCCAGAAATGGGCTACACACATTGTACCCATGCGGTGAATCGAACTCGGCTCTTCGGCTTGACGAACGAACGCTTTAGCTGTTTGGCTGAAGACGTCATCCAGACGTATATAGTGTCTAGTTTACATGCGTGTCTTCATGTCTTGATACTTATACACAGAATGACATTTTGTTAGGTCAGAGAACACTGAGTGAGTGTAAGTTGCTTAACGCCACTTTCAGCAATATTTTAGCTCTACCGGCGGCCTGTCTTTAATCAAGTCCAGACCAAGCAAACTCGTGATTGAAAGCATGAGTATAGATGCACGCCGTCGAGGCAAGATGACACGCAACTAGCAAGTCACGTACTGTGACAACTCAGTCCTCGGCTATTACGACAATCCCGAGGAACGGGAAAAGGTTCTTGGGGGAGGTAGTGGCATTTTGTGTCGAGATTAGATATATTTTCAGCTACTGCTTTAAACAATTTCTTTAAAACTATTCACCTTAAGAAGAACACCTTCAACAATGAAACTATAGCAATTTCAACAGCCTGAAGCATAATTTACTTTCTAGAAAATCCCAGGCCATCCCCCAGAAAATCAAATGGTCGGTCCCCAAGTAGGCACGTCAAGCTTCTGCACAGCTATGCTTCTGCACAGTTATGCAACTGCATGGTGGGGCTGCACCCAGACTGGGACATCCTAACTATATATAGCAAGGAGGGCTTCTGTACCTAGGTTCTTTCTTTATCTTTCAGGATGATACACGCTTCAGATTGGTTCCCTACTTTTGTGCGGTTGGCAGGTGGAAAAGCAGGTAGATACAGGCTGGGGCAGCAACAGTGACATGGGCGGCAGTTTGATACAAGGGGTGGGTAGCTATGGCAGGTGGACAAGCAGGTAGATACAGACTGGGGCAGCAACAGTGACATGGGCGACAGTGTGATACAAGGGGTGGGTAGCTATGGCAGGTGGACAAGCAGGTAGATACAGACTGGGGCAGCAACAGTGACATGGGCGACAGTGTGATACAGGGGATGGGTAGCTATGGCAGGTGGACAAGCAGGTAGATACAGGTTGGGGCAGCAACAGTGACATGGGCGACAGTGTGATACAAGGGGTGGGTAGCTATGGCAGGTGGACAAGCAGGTAGATACAGGCTGGGGCAGCAACAGTGACATGGGCGACAGTGTGATACAAGGGATGGGTAGCTATGGCAGGTGGACAAGCAGGTAGATACAGACTGGGGGAGCAACAGTGACATGGGCGACAGTGTGATACAAGGGGTGGGTAGCTATGGCAGGTGGACAAGCAGGTAGATACAGGCTGGGGCAGCAACAGTGACATGGGCGACAGTGTGATACAAGGGGTGGGTAGCTATGGCAGGTGGACAAGCAGGTAGATACAGGCTGGGGCAGCAACAGTGACATGGGCGACAGTGTGATACAAGGGGTGGGTAGCTATGGCAGGTGGACAAGCAGGTAGATACAGGCTGGGGCAGCAACAGTGACATGGGCGACAGTGTGATACAAGGGGTGGGTAGCTATGGCAGGTGGACAAGCAGGTAGATACAGGCTGGGGCAGCAACAGTGACATGGGCGACAGTGTGATACAAGGGGTGGGTAGCTATGGCAGGTGGACAAGCAGGTAGATACAGGTTGGGGCAGCAACAGTGACATGGGCGACAGTGTGATACAGGGGATGGGTAGCTATGGCAGGTGGACAAGCAGGTAGATACAGGCTGGGGCAGCAACAGTGACATGGGCGACAGTGTGATACAAGGGGTGGGTAGCTATGGCAGGTGGACAAGCAGGTAGATACAGACTGGGGGAGCAACAGTGACATGGGCGACAGTGTGATACAGGGGATGGGTAGCTATGGCAGGTGGACAAGCAGGTAGATACAGGTTGGGGCAGCAACAGTGACATGGGCGACAGTGTGATACAAGGGATGGGTAGCTATGGCAGGTGGACAAGCAGTAAGTGTAACTGTTACGGGTATGAATAATACCTCGTTATATTCGCCGGTCATGTCATTTTAATTCGCTGACTCTTCTACTTGACATACCACCATATGTACTTAGTCGTTACATCACAATATTATCTTACAACAGCGTATTGAGGACTAAGAAGGTCAAGATTCGGTGGCCATATTGGATTTGCGCAAAAGCATATACACAATAACAGCTATTTAGTATAATGTTAACAATGCAGATATTTAATCAACAGTACCAGTTATTTAATATCATATTAATGATAATAGTTACTTAATATGTTAACAGTACCAATTACCTAATGTCATATCTACAATGTCCGGTATTTAATATAATATTAACAATTCCAGTTGCTTAATTTCATATTAACAATATTACCAGTTACTTACTATCATATCAACAATACCAGTTATATAATGTTAACAACAATGACAGTTATTAATATTTCAACAATTCCAGTTACTTAATATGATATTATCAATACCAGTAAATGGCTGAAATGTGCATTCTGTCGAGCCAGTTGTCATAGAGCTGCAGAATGTTGCTGAACTGAGTATACTGTCGACCCAGTAGCTATGTAGCTGTAGAATGTTGCTGAATTTTGCATACTGTAGACCTAGTAGCTATGTAGCTGTAGAATGTTGCTGAATTGTGTATACTGTAGACCCAGTAGTAATAGAGATTGTGAATGTTGCTGAATTTTGCATACTGTAGACCCAGTAGCTATGTAGCTGTAGAATGTTGCTGAATTGTGCATACTTTAGACCCAATAGTTATAGAGCTACAAAATGTTGCTGAATAGTATTGTGTATACTGTAGACCCAGTAGCTATAGAGCTTGAGAATGTTGCTGAATTGTGTATACTGTTGACCAAGTAGCTATAGAGCTTGGGGATGTTGCTGAATTGTGTATACTTTAGACCTAGTAGCTATAGAGCTGCAGAATGTTGCCGAATTGTGTATACTGTAGACCCAGTAGTTATAGAGCTTGTGAATGTTGCTGAATTTTGCATACTGTAGACCCAGTAGTTATAGAGCTTGTGAATGTTGCTGAATAGTTCATACTGTAGACCCAGTAGCTATAGAGCTTGGGCATGTTGCTGAATTGTGTGTATAGTAGACCCAGTAGATATAGGGCTTGTGAATGTTGCTGAATTGTGTGTATAGTAGACCCAGTAGTTGTAGAGCTTGTGAATGTTGCTGAATAGTTCATACCGTAGACCCAGTAGTTATAGAGCTTGTGAATGTTGCTGATTTGTGTATACGGTAGACCCAGTAGTTGTAGAGCTTGTGAATGTTGCTGAATAGTGTATACTGTAGACCCAGTAGCTATAGAGCTTGTGAATGTTGCTGAATAGTGTATACTGTAGACCCAGTAGTTGTAGAGCTTGTGAATGTTGCTGAATAGTGTATACGGTAGACCCAGTAGTTGTAGAGCTTGTGAATGTTGCTGAATAGTGTGTATAGTAGACCCAGTAGTTATAGAGCTTGTGAATGTTGCTGAATAGTGTGTATAGTAGACCCAGTAGTTGTAGAGCTTGTGAATGTTGCTGAATAGTTCATACCGTAGACCCAGTAGTTATAGAGCTTGTGAATGTTGCTGAATAGTGTGTATAGTAGACCCAGTAGTTGTAGAGCTTGTGAATGTTGCTGAATAGTGTGTATAGTAGACCCAGTAGTTATAGAGCTTGTGAATGTTGCTGAATAGTTCATACCGTAGACCCAGTAGTTATAGAGCTTGTGAATGTTGCTGAATAGTGTATACTGTAGACCCAGTAGTTGTAGAGCTTGTGAATGTTGCTGAATTGTGTATACCGTAGACCCAGTAGCTATAGAGCTTGAGAATGTTGCTGAATTGTGTATACCGTAGACCCAGTAGCTATAGAGCTTGTGAATGTTGCTGAATAGTGTATACGGTAGACCCAGTAGTTATAGAGCTTGTGAATGTTGCTGAATAGTGTATACGGTAGACCCAGTAGTTATAGAGCTTGTGAATGTTGCTGAATAGTGTATACGGTAGACCCAGTAGTTGTAGAGCTTGTGAATGTTGCTGAATAGTGTATACGGTAGACCCAGTAGTTATAGAGCTTGTGAATGTTGCTGAATAGTGTATACTGTAGACCCAGTAGTTATAGAGCTTGTGAATGTTGCTGAATAGTGTATACTGTAGACCCAGTAGTTATAGAGCTTGTGAATGTTGCTGAATTGTGTGTATAGTAGACCCAGTAGTTGTAGAGCTTGTGAATGTTGCTGAATAGTGTATACTGTAGACCCAGTAGATATAGGGCTTGTGAATGTTGCTGAATTGTGTGTATAGTAGACCCAGTAGTTGTAGAGCTTGTGAATGTTGCTGAATAGTTCATACCGTAGACCCAGTAGTTATAGAGCTTGTGAATGTTGCTGAATAGTGTATACTGTAGACCCAGTAGTTGTAGAGCTTGTGAATGTTGCTGAATTGTGTATACGGTAGACCCAGTAGTTGTAGAGCTTGTGAATGTTGCTGAATAGTGTATACGGTAGACCCAGTAGTTGTAGAGCTTGTGAATGTTGCTGAATAGTGTATACTGTAGACCCAGTAGTTATAGAGCTTGTGAATGTTGCTGAATAGTGTGTATAGTAGACCCAGTAGTTGTAGAGCTTGTGAATGTTGCTGAATAGTGTATACTGTAGACCCAGTAGTTGTAGAGCTTGTGAATGTTGCTGAATAGTGTATACTGTAGACCCAGTAGTTGTAGAGCTTGTGAATGTTGCTGAATAGTGTGTATAGTAGACCCAGTAGTTATAGAGCTTGTGAATGTTGCTGAATAGTGTATACTGTAGACCCAGTAGTTATAGAGCTTGTGAATGTTGCTGAATAGTGTGTATAGTAGACCCAGTAGTTGTAGAGCTTGTGAATGTTGCTGAATAGTGTATACTGTAGACCCAGTAGTTGTAGAGCTTGTGAATGTTGCTGAATAGTGTGTATAGTAGACCCAGTAGTTATAGAGCTTGTGAATGTTGCTGAATTGTGTATACTTTAGACCCAGTAGCTATAGAGCTTGTGAATGTTGCTGAATAGTGTATACTGTAGACCCAGTAGTTATAGAGCTTGTGAATGTTGCTGAATAGTGTGTATAGTAGACCCAGTAGTTGTAGAGCTTGTGAATGTTGCTGAATAGTGTATACTGTAGACCCAGTAGTTGTAGAGCTTGTGAATGTTGCTGAATAGTGTGTATAGTAGACCCAGTAGTTATAGGGCTTGTGAATGTTGCTGAATAGTGTATACTGTAGACCCAGTAGTTGTAGAGCTTGTGAATGTTGCTGAATAGTGTGTATAGTAGACCCAGTAGTTATAGAGCTTGTGAATGTTGCTGAATAGTGTATACGGTAGACCCAGTAGTTATAGAGCTTGTGAATGTTGCTGAATAGTGTGTATAGTAGACCCAGTAGTTGTAGAGCTTGTGAATGTTGCTGAATAGTGTATACTGTAGACCCAGTAGTTGTAGAGCTTGTGAATGTTGCTGAATAGTGTGTATAGTAGACCCAGTAGTTATAGAGCTTGTGAATGTTGCTGAATAGTGTATACTGTAGACCCAGTAGTTGTAGAGCTTGTGAATGTTGCTGAATAGTGTGTATAGTAGACCCAGTAGTTATAGAGCTTGTGAATATTGCTGAATAGTGTGTATAGTAGACCCAAAAGTTATAAAGCTGTATAAAGAGCTGTTGTACTGACCTTTGGTTTCTGTTATGCAATAAAAGATTCGACCATAGACGGTGTCGATCAATGGTTGACCTTGAGTGAAGGGAAGACAACTCAAAGGACCGAATTCATCTACAACATAGATGAAGTTTCTGAGAATGGTGCAATTAGGTATGAACCTTTTTCAAAACGTCCATTATATTTTAAGTTGAGTAACTATCTACAGTTTTTGAGGACAAGTGAGTGTGTTTTTTTATTTTTGGTTCGGTTGGTTGTGAGTGAGTGAGTGGGTGAAAATCCCTGCAATAACAATGTGTGTAACGAATGGCTCGGTGACGGGCGCCACATGACGTGTTTGTTTCAGTATCCAAGGCTCTTTTTAACCATATTTCTATTTATGTTTTTGCCAAGGGTTGGTGACATGAAACTGATAGAGGGCTCCCCAGGTATGTTCAATGGGTGGTACCCATTGCCCAGGGTTACAAAGGAGGAGGCCGACTTCCCCCCGGAACTTCTCGACATGACAGATACCTCGAGCGACACCTATTTGTACAGGCTTTTGAAAACCCACTTTAACGCTGTAGGGAGTACGGAGTACCGGCTGTTTAACATATCGGGTGAGTAGTCACCCAGATACTGTCCTCTTCCCTGGAAAATCTCTCATTACTTGGTATAGACATCCATGGCAATTCACCCATTGATCATTTTGATACGGACTTGCGTAAGATTGATAAATATGGACCGGGAGGAAACAATATCCAAGAGTAGCACTTGGATTGGTTACACCGGGTAGGTTCACCTCAGTGATTTGTTGAATTCGGTACTATTGACCTTTGCCAGTCAGAAATAATTCAGCTGCACTACGGCTGTCTGTAAATTAGTGTGTCTGGGAAAGTTTGTTGTTTGTTGTTTAACACCCCACTCAACAATATTTCAGCGATATGACGGCGGTCTGTAAATAATCAAGTCTGGGCCCACTTGCACAAAGCAATCTTAGCGCTAAGATGATCGTTACTCCTTTACTTTAACATAGGCTTACGTTAGTCTTCGCGCTAAGATCTCTTTGTGCAAGTTGGCCCTGGACCAGACAATCCAGTGATTGACATCATGATCATCGATCTACGCATTTGGGATAGAATGACATCAACCAAGACAGCGAGCCTGACCACACGATCCCTTTATTCACCTCTTACGACAAGCATAGTCGCCTTTTACGGCAAGCATGGGTTGCTGAAGACTTATTCTAACCGGATCTTCACGGGTCGTCTGGGCATGTCAAACTAGAGGTTGATAGCATAAGCTGCGATAGCCGGCCTCATTGTTGCACATTGTTACCATTCAATCCCCATTAGATGGCTCGTGCGACAAGTGGTGTGTACTATACACCTGGTCCGCCTTGGATCCACACCTGGTCCGCCTAGGATCCACACCTGGTCCGCCTTGGATCCACACCTGGTCCGCCTAGGATCCACACCTGGTCCGCCTTGGATCCACACCTGGTCCGCCTTGGATCCACACCTGGTCCGCCTTGGATCCACACCTGGTCCGCCTTGGATCCACACCTGGTCCGCCTAGGATCCACACCTGGGCCAACTCTGATGCCGAGCCTATTGTGTGTACATTCTTACCTAGACGTCGTTCATCGTAGCTAAAGCTAATGATGTTTTGACTGGTTTGACGGACTGTTACTTCTCTGACCAGCCTATGATAGATCTGATGCTACTGACGATGATTAACTAACGATGATTGAGTAAGTTGGGTTTAACGCCACTTAAGGCACGCAGTGTTTCAGGTATATCACGGCGTGTCAGCCTAATGTCAGAGGAAACCCGAAATGATGCAGGTCTAAGACGTTTAGGTAAAACAAACGAGCACGAGTATAGTTCTGAGACATAAATAGGGCGAACCTGGATTCGAATCCACAATCATGGGTTTCTGGCATGCCTCAGGGGCACAACCCTGCACAGCAATTGACGACTGGGTCACCCCGGCCCCAACTAGACATAGCAAGTCACACCTCATCAGAGAAAGTAACCATGTGTTTTGTTTCAGCTGATCCAACAGAGCACTTTGACCTGGCTGAGAAGTACCCGGATATCGTGTCTCAACTCAAAACTAGGCTGGATACCTACAAGAAGTCTCTGCGCCCAGCCTTTAACCCTCCGTCGACGTACAAAGCGAATCCTCTGTTCTATGGCGGTGTGTGGAGCCCTGGCTGGTGCTAGTTCTTAGTCAGTAAGAAGTACTATATTACCTGTAGATTTGACGGCGCGAAGGAACCGACAATGTGATATTTTGATGGTTCTGGTGATGCTTAAGACTATTAATCATGTGTATCTGATGGAGGCGCCAAACAGGTTTGTCTGGACCCACAACACAAATGAACAACTTACTGTTATTAAACGCATGGCTTAATCATTTTATTCCAAAGTTATCTGGAATAAAGTACTTTTTCTTCAAACAATCCTCGGCAGATCAAATCTACAGATGACATATTTCTACATTGAAAACTCTGTATGTTTAACCAAACGCCGTTCAGTCTACAGATGACATAGTTCTACATTGAAAACTCTGTATGTTTAACCGAACGCCATTCAGTCTACAGATGACATAGTTCTACATTGAAAACTCTGTATGTTTAACCAAACGCCATTCAGTCTACAGATGACATAGTTCTACATTGAAAACTCTGTATGTTTAACCGAACGCCGTTCAGTCTACAGATGACATAGTTCTACATTAAAAACTTTGTATGTGTAACTGAACGCCATCAACTCTACAGACAATATATTTCAACATTGAAAACTCTGTATGTTTAACCGAACGCCGTTAAATCTATAGATAACATAGTTCTATATTGAAAACTTTGCATGTTTAACTGAACGCCATTAGCTGCCTTTGCCCATTTCCCAGTAGATCCAGTCAAGAATTTCTTGTTCCGCTGTCAAACTCAAATTTCAGTCAGCCACCGTTTTGGTTTGAAACGAAACGACCTCAGCCAACGATTGGCGCGATTGCGATACGCTGTACATCGCTTTCATGCAATTGGACACAAGGTCAAAAAGTTCTTTGTTGTCCATACTGTCTGTTGATCGATTTAGAACTATCCTGTTCTCTCTGGTGATTATTGTGATTTGAAACATCTGAATGATCAATGAGAAGTGAACATTTTCCAAAATCATGGTAGGTTTGTTGTCAAATGAAATAAATAACTGTGTTCAATCTCCATATTGTATGTATCTCCAGTGTATGCTGGATTGTTGTTGGTTTGTTATCACATCATTTTACATTGTAATATATTGTCAGCATAATCAACTGTATCTACTTATTCCTTTACCTATTCGCAGCCCATGCACGGTTCCATTTATATTTCAAGCAGCTTATTTTGTTCCGAATAAAACCTGTTCTGTTGATTTATTTACTGTGTTCTGTTGTACACAAGCAGGTTATCTCCCAAAACCCCTACATCCCATTTCCCCTACAACCCAGTTCCCCTACAATTAGTTAAAACAACACGCGGCATTTACCTGTCTGGCAATACGAACTCACCTAAAGGAGAGATTAAGGTCTGGGGTAGAGGTAGTAGAAATGAAAGGGGTAGAGCTTTAGGGGATAAGGGGACTTAAAGGAAAGTTTAAAAAAAAGAAGAATTAATGTAAGTGTAATGAAAGATGCCTGTATGATGAGAAGACAAGTTTTAGAAATTACAAAAATAACAATAGGAAGAAACAATTATTACACTGAGAAACTGAGATGAGACGATTTACAGTTGAGATGGCTAGGTTTAGTATATAGATACTTGAAACTGACTAACATGATCCCGTGTGCGAAATACGCTGTAGTCGGAAAGCGCACGTTAAATCTTCTATATCAGTCAGTCAGTCAGTCACTAACATGACATCAACATGGCTGGTCTTCGCAATGTTGAGTTTGTTATGTCACGGAGAGGAAAGCCCCAAGTCCTATTTGATGGTTATCTTCACACTAAGAACGTCGATAGACTGACTTGCGTACACTGGAAGTGTGTCAAGTCCACATGTAGAGGAAGATTCGCGACAGTAGGAACTGTGATGAGGAATGCTACAGAGCATAACCATGCCCCTGAGGATAGCCAGAAGGTCCGGTTTATGAGCACCCTGAGAAAGAGAGCGAGAGAAGAGTCAACCCCGAATCACACCCTCTATAAAGACGAACTCTCCAACTTGAACAACGACGAGACAGGAATGATGCCACCCTTCTCCACCCCATGAGCAGCGCGTTGTACCGGCACAGACAGAAGACGATTCCTGTTTTGCCACAGACGAGATCGGAGGTGGATCTTCAGGATTCCTGGACGCAGACAGCAGATGGACGACCCTATCGAGAAGATCCTGAAGTCTGCAAGTGGATAAGAAGAGCAGCTGGCCTACCCCTACTCCCCCAGAACAAGATCCAGGACATGTGGTTTCACGCAATGGACAACACACCAGATGTACCAAGAGCTGTCGCCTTCAACGACTACATCGTCACTACCTGGGTCGACCACGGAGCACGATTGCCCCTGCCACTGTGGAACCATCACGGTACAACACGTCCCAGGACGAACAACAACCTGGAAGGCTTTCATAACCGACTCAACCGAGGTCTCCCTCACCGACATCCCAACATCTACCGATTTGTGGAGGTATTCAGGAAGGTGGAACAGGCAGAACGAGCTAACAACTCGACTTTGGAGCAGCTCCAAGAGGCAGGAAGAGAGTGTACAGAGAGGTGGAGAACCGTCTCTGCCGCCTGAAGGACGAGTTGAATAGAAAGGTGAAATCCCCAATGCAGTTTCTAGATGCAGTTGGCCATCTCCTCAGGCTGTGATAAAGAGTGAATTGAACATTTGAGATGAAATTTATTATAATGTATTATGAATTTTGAAAAATGAACATTTTGTTATAATGTATTATGTATTTTGAAAAATGAACATTTTATCATAATGTATTATGAATTTTGAAAAATGAACATTTTATTATAATGTATTATGAATTTTGAAAAATGAACATTTTATTATAATGTATTATGAATTTTGAATAATATCGTAATCGTAATTAAATATTTATCTCAATATAGACTCTATTCGTGTTTCTTGGGTTGTTCCATTGTATGAAATAGGTAACAGACTAGGGATTAGCAGTGCCATGGACCGTGAACTTTGTTGTCTTAAGCTGTAGGGGAAATGGGATGTAGGGGTTTTGGGAGGCTACCCACAAGGCCCATTCTCAAACATGTTCCGATTTCTAAAAGTGTTGGAAAGAAATGTTCTTTTGTAAAGTCCTACTCTGTTTCCTGGGACAGAACGTTGTTCCCAGTCAAGCGAGAGTGTTGATATTGCTTAATACTATAAACACGGGACACAATTCTTTCAAATTCAAACATGTTGAAAACCTAATTTATAAAATATCAAGCATGACATACACTTTTTTCATGCTAGTATCACATGTCAGGCGTTGTGTCAGGCAACAGCTTCTGAACTATGTTCCTTGGAACGTTTTGTTGTTTATTTGTTGTTTTTTACTCGCCAGCGTGTTAAGCGCCATCAAAGCAAACATATTATTTAGGGACGCCACATCGTTAAGGTCGCGGCTTGTTGTTTGCACGATTGTGTCGCCAGCCATGGTTTTACTACCGCCTATAATAAATACTTATTTATTACTTTCTAAACCAGTCACAAGTTTAATTTGAAATTTGCTCTCCACTGAAGTGACAGTTTATTGATTGACCTCAGACTTGATCCAAAATTACTCACAATGATCAGATTCACTAAAGAGGAGAAACGAAGAAACTTCAGAGCAAATAGTCAATAAAAAGTCAATAGATATTGTGTGTATAATTCATGAAAACTTTAAATAAATAGAAGTCTACCGTTGTTTGGATTGTGAATTATAAAATCCAATGGTATGAATGATATTGACTAAATTCTACAATTACATGAAAGCCGACTATTGTTCTCGACACCTGAACCTACCGCTTGAATGTGACCTACTGACTTTCCATACTTTGAGTGTACCTATTGTATTGTATAGCTCAGACGTATTTGGTGTATATGTCTTTATATATATATAAGATCCGGGTTAGAATAGGTCTATGCTTGTCGTGAGAGGCGACTAATGGGAACGGTTAGTCAGGCTCGCATTTGTGTGGATCGATGCTCATGATGTCAATCACTTGATTGTCTGGTCCAGACTCGATTTTTTTTACAGACCGCCGTCATATATCTGGGATATTACTGAGTGAGGCGTTAAACAACAAACAAACAAACAAAGTCATCTGGTTCCATTTCACACATGGAAACAATGTATGAAGTCCACTGCTGGTGCCTCCGCACCGTGTGATATTGCATTAATATTGCTAAAAGCTGCGTAAAACGGTATTCAGCCTGAACACAAGCACCCCGTTCATCAATCGCATGAGAATGTTTCAGCAATCATGAATAAAGAAATATACTACTCAAAATTTGATAAGGATCACTAGGTGATATGTGTGTAAGTTACCACAAACATAACAAAAGACATGACTCTGACTCAGAAACGTGTTTAATCATGTTATGAATGAAAATTCATGAACGGAATCTGCAAACACCAAAAGGCATTTCATTAAAAAATGTTAACAGCAAACAAGAGAAAGAATTACACAGTTATGAGGGATAGTCCATCATTACACTTAGTCGATGAAGTGTCAATATCGAGTATGACCTCCCCTTGCATCAATGACGGCCTGACAACGTCGAGATATGCTGTCAATAAGCACCCGGATGTTCCCAATGGGAAGGTTGTTCCACTCTTCCACGAGGGCATGTCCAACCTCTGCCAAAGTCGTGGGTTGTGCTCTACGGCGTGAAAGGGCAACCTGCAGCATGTTCCAGACATGCTCAATCGGGTTCAAGTCCGGCGAGCTCGCTGGCCAATCCATGCGGACAATTGTCTCCTGCTCAAGGTACTGCTCAACCACCCTGGCGCGATGAGGACGGGCGTTATCATCCATCAGGATGAACTCAGGGCCAACAGCACCAGCGTAGGGTCTGACGTACACATCGAGGATCTCATCCCGGTACCTCACCCCCGTCATTGTTCCTCTCTCCAGAACATGAAGATCTGTCCTTCCATCTCTGTTGATTCCACCCCAGACCATGATGGAACCACCACCATAACGGTCATGTTCACTGATGTTGGCATCATGGAAACGTTCACGTTGTCGTCGCCACACCCGCTGCCTCCTGTCTGTAAAGTCCAGACAATACCTGGACTCATCGGTGAACAGAACTGGAACCCAATCGTTCCGTGTCCAAGTGACATGATCTTCAGCCCATTCCAATCGCTCCCGCCGGTGTCGAACAGTCAGGGGGATTCGGACACATGCCCTTCTCGAGTAGAGACCTGCATTGTGAAGACGATTCCGTATCGTCTGAGTGGACACATTCACCCCCGGGGCGTTCAGGAGGTCGTTACGTAGGCTGGTTGCTGTCCAGAAGGGATGACGTCGTGCCTGAAGAGCCACAAAATGATCTTGGCGTTGGGTTGTCGACCTCTGACGACCACCCCCATGTCGGTGTGCTGCTGTACCAAAATTTTGCTGTCGGGACCAGGCCCTGCTTACAACGCTCTGGCTGACGTTTAGTGCATTGGCAACGTCACGTTGTGAATAGCCAGCATCAAGCATTCCAATACATCTGCCCAGTTGTTCTGTCGTCAGGCGACGCCTTACACGTTGAGGGGGCATTGCGTAGATAAACGTAGTGTAAACACTCAATTGAGTTTAAAGTTTCAGAATGAATCAGACACCGTTGCCTGATTGGAAATCGTGCAATGGTAGCAAAAGCATGAACTGTGATGTGAAACGCATTTCGCATGGCATGAAATGCACGTGCACGTGTGTTGGAGACGTTTTTGATTTCACTTGAACGCAATATTGCCAGTTATGCAGTTAATTTGTTTTTTTATTAAGAAAAATATCTACGATCCTTATCAAATTTTGAGTAGTATATAAACCGATATTTACAAAAAAATACTATCTCGCTGACTTGGTTGATGCATGTCATCTTATCCCAGTTGCGTGGATCGATGCTAATATTGGAATATTGCTGAGCGCGGCGTTAAACAACAACAAACAAACGCATCACAGAAAGAATGCATTTAAAATTTCATATAATTCCAGCAGCTCTTGGAAACTCTGCACCCAACTTAATGGTTTATGGTGAATATCACACTATGTAAACATGTTTATCTTTCTGGCATAATCTCATCCGAGGGATTTAAATCTCATATCTTACATATAAACTGGAAGAATAGATGTGAAACACATAATTATCAACAATCATATGTTTCAAACCTACTTTCTCCTAGCCCAACTCACTCAGTTAAACCCAACTCACTCACTCACTCAGTAGTTGTTTCCTGTGTATAAGACACTTAATATTACCCATAACTGTAGAACGACTTCAATCTTTTTTCGACATTTGCACATTTACGACAATTCTAAGTGCTGAAAATGTATACAAGCTCAGCGATATGAAGGGGTCTCTTTTTCATGACCCCACAAATTGATAAGATGACCTCGGGACAACTGCTGTGGTTAAGGGAAGTTTCTGTTTGGTTAACAACTGCATTATTCATTGGCTCACAAAATAAAAATGTGTAACTATATAGAAAAACTGCTAGAATGTTATCGTGAATATACGATGCAAGACAATCGTTAAAGAATAGGAGCACCCATTACTGATTCTCCCGGGGCAGATAAACGGGTCTCATTGGCTTCTCGCTCATATCATTTCATCCCAACGTTTGGTCTTTACATCTGTTATCTCTTATCACTTCACTGAAACGTCTAAAACTGAATATTTGATATTTAATATTTACAGTCATCGAGTATAGAAAGTGCTCCCTGGTAGAGGCCACATTACTCACTATTGATAAGAGGAACATTTATTTATATATTTTCTCTTTATGTGTAAAGCTTCGAAATGTCATTCAAAGACTTGACAAAACTGACGTTGTATTGGTTACAGTCTCTCTGGCAATCTGTCTGAAGCCACTTTGATGGTATACTCACGAATAAACAAAAGTGTATCCGGCCCTAACCTCTCGTTAAGACATCATCTTGTTAACTTCTAATAAGATAGTACTACGCGAGACCGAAAAGGTTTTTGGTCGATGTTGCTGTGGGAATATTGATGAATTCGACAATATTTTTATTCATGGTGTATACACTCATTATGTGACTATATATATACAACGTCAGAAGGAACTTCTAGTATTTTACTCGTGAGCCTGTTAAGCGCCATCAAAGCAAACATATTATTCAGAGACACAAAATCGTTAAGATCGCGGCTTGTTGTGTACATGACTGTGTCGCACGACCAGCCAGCCATTGTTTTTCTACCGTCTATAATAAATGAATAGACTGTTTATTATTTCTAATAATAAACAGTCTATTTATTTATTATAGACCTATGTCCCTGCTTATAAGCTGTGGAGAGTAGTTGCAATATGAGGAACACTTGCACATAGCTGCACTTGGTGGTCGGCATATTTATGTATCTGTTAGTTTCTGTAAGATTCAATTTGATTTGATTTAATACGGAAATCACAAATACAGCAATAATTTTAATTGGTTTACGGTAAAATTCTAGACAACAGAGTCGCTAACATAAAAAAGGAAAAACGGGGCAATAGCAATACCATTTATAGTGATATGTGAAGTGTATGGTTGGTTGGGTGGTTGGTTGACATATAAGGAATTGACGAGAATCAAGTTCCTTGGTACCCTTGGACGGAGGATATGAAAAGGATACTTTATATGAGATATCGATCCATCGTTTGTCATTAATGAAAGTCAACGAAGCGCCGGGCATATATAGTTCGTGTAAATTATACCGCTTATGACGTACGTGCATAAGACTCATCAGTGCACGGTTCTTAGATCTACTATCTGTACTCTATGTCCAGTGTGCCAGCCCACATCATTGCACAGTTCTTAGATCTACTATCTGTACTCTATGTCCAGTGTGCCAGACCACATCATTGCACGGTTCTTAAATCTACTATCTGTACTCTATGTACAGTGTGCCAGCCCACATCAGTGCACGGTTCTTAGATCTACTATCTGTACTCTATGTCCAGTGTGCCAGACCACATCAGTGCACGGTTCTTAGATCTACTATCTGTACTCTATGTCCAGTGTGCCAGCCCACATCAGTGCACGGTTCTTAAATCTACTATCTGTACTCTATGTACAGTGTGCCAGCCCACATCATTGCACAGTTCTTAGATCTACTATCTGTACTCTATGTCCAGTGTGCCAGACCACATCAGTGCACGGTTCTTAGATCTACTATCTGTACTCTATGTACAGTGTGCCAGCCCACATCAGTGCACGGTTCTTAGATCTACTATCTGTACTCTATGTCCAGTGTGCCAGCCCACATCATTGCACGGTTCTTAAATCTACTATCTGTACTCTATGTCCAGTGTGCCAGCCCACATCAGTGCACGGTTCTTAGATCTACTATCTGTACTCTATGTACAGCGTTATTACTATCCTACATGCATGGTACTCTATGTACAGTGTGTCAGTTAGACCACATCATTCCATGGTTCTTAGATCTACTATCCTACATGCATGGTACTCTATGTACAGTTTGTCAGTTAGACCACATCATTCCATGGTTCTTAGATCTACTATCCTACATGCATGGTACTCTATGTACAGTGTGTCAGTTAGACCACATCATTCCATGGTTCTTAGATCAACTATCCTACATGCAAGGTACTCTATGTACAGTGTGTCAGTTAGACCACATCATTCCATGGTTCTTAGATCAACTATCCTACATGCATGGTACTCTATGTACAGTGTGTCAGTAAGATCTACTATCATACATGAACATAACACCAATATTGCTTACCAAATCAAACAGCGTCTTTATCCTTCCATACGCCAGTCTTGCTTTTTAACAAATCGTTGAAATCATAAAAATCATAAACAATATTTCATCTTCTTGAACAATCGAAAACTCCAATAAAAACGATTGAATAGGTAACAACCTATGTGGAATACGACTCACTTTCTTTAAACAGATCGGCAGGTACTTTCATGTTGTCTCCTTATGACATACCGCTAATTAATAATGCATCTACGACCGCCTCCGTGGTCTAGTGGTCTAGTGTCCGCCAGGAGAGCGGAAGGCCGGGGCTCGGCAAGGCAATATGGGCTGAAAACAAGGACTGGTCGGCTCGGAGTCAGCATACTGTGCTTCGTCTCGTTCTTTTAGTATTCATGTTAAACTGCGGCATGGTATCTCAGTGGGCTAGTCCGGACTAGTACAAACAGACCACCCCCCCCCCCTCTCCCCACCACACACCGTGGTTACGGTGTGGCGTCCTGGCTTGTACTGATCATGGGGACGTCATAAGGCATCAATTGCGTGTCGATACTTTAGTCCTTTCCACGCATGTGCCCAGCAGGTTGGTAAAAATAAGTTTTTTTGCAAGACATCCAAGAAAGGTCATCGTCAAGATTATCCGTGACGAACCAGGGTGGGGATGGAATCCTAACATAATCCGTTAGAAGAAAACATCATTAGGGTGCACACTATGTTGAAACATTCAATCAACTAATATATACTAGCCACATAAAGAAACTGTGCACTGAGAAAATATATTCTGGATTGAAATACGACACAGCAAGAACAAAATGATGCAGACGCTGTAGCAGCTGAATGATCGGACCATAAGAAAATGTCAACGGGACCTGAACAACATCTGTTACTTTAACGTCAGAAGATCAAAATGGAGGGGGTCATACGACAAAGTCACAAAGTCAATAACGGGTATGACCACCCTGTGCGTGAATCACAGCAGTGCATCGACGACGCATGGAGTCCACCAAATGGGCCTGGAAGGCCTGGGGAATGGCCTGCCATATCCTCCTCAAATCCTGTGCCAAGTCACGGACGTTATCTGGAGGATGTGGAAGACGACGCAGACGGCGCTTCATTTCATCCCACACATGCTCTATTGGGGAGAGATCCTGAGAAATTGCAGGCCATGGCAGTAACATGACACTGTTATGGTGAAGGAAATCCATTGCGACCCTAGCCGTGTGAGGACGAGCGTTGTCCTGTTGAAATGTCAATCCCGGGCCATGACGTTGCAGGAAAGGAATGACCACTGGCCTCAGAATCTGATCTCTGTAGCCAACACCGGTGAGATTGCCCTGAACAACCACCAAATTTGTTCGGTGCCGTGCTGTTATCCACACCCCAAATCATCACAGAGCCACCTCCAAAACGATTCCTCTCCACAATACAGTTGCGTGCATAACGTTCTCCCAAACGCCGGTAGACACGTTGGCGCCCGTCACTGTGGGAAATGTTGAACCTCGATTCATCTGTAAAAACAACATTTCTCCACCATATTCGAGGTTGGCGAACATGATTTCGACACCATCTTAGACGGTTGACTCGATGACGGTGTGTCAGGATGGGACGTATGGCAGGGCGTCGTGGTCGAATCCCGTACTGACGTAAACGATCCCTAACAGTGTTGGGATGGATACGGCGCAGTCCAGGAATTGTCTGGGATGTCGTTACTGCCGTTTGGAACCTGTGTCGGAGATGTGCAACTCGAATCCATCTGTCCTGTCTTGGCGTCGTTCCTCGGGGACGTCCTGAACGTGGGTTGTCGGCAACGTCATTTGTGTTCTGCCGCGATATAACTGGAATACTGTTAAAAGTGGCGTTAAACCCAACTCACTCACTCACTCACTCATTTGTGTTCTGATAACGCCTCACCAATGCCGGTATCGTGTTACGATGGCATTGGAAATTTGTTGCCACCTGTTGTTGCCTCATTCCCACTCGGATCATTCCAATGGCTTCATGACGCTGCGCAGCTGTCAATCCTGGCATGATTTGCTTGTGATATGCTTGTGTCTGCGCCTGAGACTGAGAAGTATTGAGTTGCACATGCTGTGTACAGCTGCACAGGATGCACGTGCAGTAACACATTGCACGTCCATAGGCCCCCATCAATTACGTCATATCGCATGGCACGTGCATGAGCGTTTGAATGTCAATAATTGCTGTGTTCAAACCTATATTTCATATATGTACGGTGTGCCCTTATATGTTCTCCGTGCACAGTTTCTTAATGTGGCTAGTATACATTTCCCGTGGCAACCAATGTCAATTTTGCTTGCGCATTATAACAATAAAACCTGCAGTGACGATTTAACAGGTAAAGTAATGTTATCTTACAACTGGAAAAAATAATAAATCGTTTTAAAGACAATTTCTTTAAGTGTATGCACTCTGTCATACAACGGTTAAGATGGGCCTGAGTTGCACTTGTTTCCCACCATGTACACAGCACTGAACAGTTCAATACAGGATAAAAGCACAATGCGTGTCAGTAAATCCATTTGTCAATGTGAGTGGAATTGTAAGCGCTGAGCCCACGAGAAGTCGGATTTCACTCAGGTCGATGGCGGGGATTTGAGCCCAAATATCTTGATGGCATCGAATTCCACCCAGTCTTTAGCGGTAGTACAGTCTGTTTCAAACCTGACACGGTCGGACAGGTATGCCGGCGTCTGCAAGACAAAGTCAACTGAGAGTTCATTCAGTGGATAAATTACCATCATCATCATCATCATCATCATCATCATCATCATCATCATCATCATCGTCGTCGTCGTCATTATCTTATAAAAAATAAGAAATAATGATAAATAAATAAATAATAATAATAATAATAATAATAATAATAATGATAATAATAATAGTAATGACGAGGCACGTAAAGATGAGCGTCCCTTGGGCACGCTAGAAACCTATGATTGTGGGTTCGAATCCCGGTTCGTCCCGATTATGTTCCTTGGCTTGTCAGCACCATACCTGAAGTGATAAACGTCTAAGAGTCTAAGACCTGCATTCACTTCGGGCTTTCCTCCCTCATTAAGCTGACACGCCGTGATATAACTGGAATGCTGTTAAAAGCGGCGTTAAACAACTCATTCACTATAGATAACGTTATTGACGGATCGATGGTGACCTTTAGTTTGTCAGAATCATTCTCTTCCTCGTGGATTCTGTGACTCTTTAAAAAATGCATTACCAAATGTTTAGTGAAGGCGCTGTGAGATCATTATGCATTTTGCAGGGTTACCGTGAACTGTGGAGAGAAGATTCTGCTTTTCGTTATCTTTGTGACTGACACAGTTGTCCAAATTGTGCTCCATGTACCGTCGTCCTTCCCAACGAACACAGTCTTTACAACCCCGGCTACATTGGTTTCGTAAATGTCAATACGTCGTATGTAGAGGGACTCCGCAAATTGTACCTGGAACATAGCAGTGGTAATGAGGCTTACACCTGGGACCGCCTCCGTGGTCTAGTGGTAGAGCGTCTGCCCGGAGAACGGAAAGTCGGGGGCTCGATCACCGGCGGCGAGATATAGATAGACGTTGCAAGATGGTACTTGTTCTTACCCTGCCTGGTGTTCGGCATTAAGGGACTAAAACAATGTATTATGTGTCTGATTGGGCTATTCAAACCGCGGCATGGTATCTCAGTGCGCTAGTACTATACAATCGGCATCAGTCCGGACTAGTACGAGCAGCCACACACACACACACACACACACACACACACACACACGCACCTCACTTGAACGGGTCTTCAGAAGATGGGTTCATGTGGTTTTATATGAGTTTACTCTCGTTGAACGATTCAACGAGAACGTCGACACAACCGGAGTTCGAGGAGGGAGTATTATACGACTGTACATGTTTTGACCTACACCCACTTTAACACAACAAGTGGGATTCGTATGGGCTTGCGGAGACTTTTGAAAAAACATATTGTTCAAGAAATACTGCAAGAAAACATATTATTTGCTGAGCATGCCAGTTCTACGACAGGTGGATTCATCGCCAGGAATATCGTCAGGCGGCCTCCCTAAGTTTCAAGACATAAACTGAGGGGAAAAAGAAACGATACCTCAGCTGATTTTATCATGGGTTCTTAAGTTAGCGGTATCATATCCAAAACATGAACTGTACTGGCGGTCAGTCAACACTCACGGAATACTTCTGCATGGTTATATTTTTAAAACTATAATTTGATTTAAAACTTTTAAATATTATAGAAATATAAAACTTCTTCGCATAATAAACAACTGTTGACTGGTATCTTAGACATCCTATGTTTAAAATTAAAAGTGTGTTTTTTTTCAGTACACAATTACAACATTTAAACATGGTAGGGGTGATGAGGGTGCAAATGAATTTACCCCAGACTTCATTGAACATATTTGTGTTTACACGAATTACAAAGCCACAGATTACTTGAATGAAATGAGTGATGGTTTAAAAGACGTAATTAATATTAACAACAGTTCTTTGAGGTTTCAATTACCTCAGTATATTACAGCATCAATACTTAACGCTGTTGCCGTCACAAACGACTGCTCATGCGGCGATCAGGGTTGAATCGTGAACTTAAGTAATTTATTGTTTTCGAATTTTGCAAATGAGTATATTTAACTATCAATGATTTGCATGGCATATGGCAATATACACTAGTAGTTATAAGGATTCGTTTTCACTCTGTCAATACAACACTATTGCAATAGTTAAATGACCGCAAAAGTAACATTTGGCTTTTATATATTACCTCAATCCATTCCTTGTCGTTTGGACAGTTACCCTTTAATGGAGCCCAAGCCCCTGCCTTATCTCCGTAGTTTGGATACAGATCAAACTCGCCTAGAATCTCCACTGCACGATAACTGTTGGAAAGACACATACCATTAGTAACAATATTACGTAAGGTTTTTATTTACAAAATACAAAGAAGACTTAGAAGTTGGTACCCATTTGGTCAGGAAATCTTGCCTTTTGGTAGAATTATTTCTGTATGTCGTTTAGAGTCGTCGTCCCATTGCATTAGAGGAATCACTTAAAAATGTGCCTGCGCTGTAGTTCATCTGGATATGTAGCCAGCATTTAACCACGTCCAGCCATGCAACAAAAGTTGCTGTGAGCATTTATATTCAAATATTTTCAGCATAAACATTGAGGACTCAAAGTTAACACTAAGCCCTAATAATTTCAACAAAATATAAGCCTAACAGAAAACGTACATGGCATACATTGGCAATTTGAAAGGAGAAGCCGTTTACAAAGCCAAACATGCATTTTGAGATATGTTTTGAGCATAGTCCAATATATTTAACTTTTAATCTGTTGCAAAAAACAAAACATGCATGTTGCATCCCGGTGCAGTCGCTGCATTTTGAGTGTGACACGCAAAAGGGTAGCAACATCTGAACACCGAATTGCAGCACATTAAATGACTCATTAAATGACACCTCTTGAAGATATACAGGTGCCCTCATTGGTGGTTAAGTATGGGAAGTTTCAGCTTCATAGGTCCAGTGGTAATTGAGGACAAGACGTTTACAGGCGAAGACGCCGACGACGCCGGTCACGACCTTGGACAAGCAGGTCATGTTATAAGCTACCTAACTTTCAGTCAGATGAGCCAATAATTAGATTACCTCGCCGTTTCAACACTTCAGTAAGACTTAGGACTTATTTTACCCATACATACACTTTATGAGAGGGAGATAGGTTTGACGCCGCAATGAGTGAGTTCAGTTTAAACGGCTTTGAACTGTTCGTCCGTTAAATTTGGGAGGGAATCCCACAGGGAGACATATCAGAGCCCAGGTTGATGAAACAGATAAGCACGGGTAAGCTGCTGACAAACTTTGCGTAGGAACTAACAATCAGCGGATCTTGTCAAAGTTCAGGGGCCGCAACTCTGGGCAGAAAAATTGCGGAGCCACTTACGACTCGGGTAAACTGAGAATCTCTGTTTGAACATGTAGATGTGTTACCCTGTTTGGCCGTACTGAGACGAGAAGCCGAGGACCTTCCAGCCCCACTCTTCCCATTCTGTGGAGAGAAAATGAAAAATGTTACGTCCCAAGAATGTTATTGAATATTTAGGAAAACATGATCTAATATATTTTCACAAATACGAAATTAGTAGACAGATTGAATATAATTATTATAACGTTCCGATATTTGCATGTGTAGCGATTCTCAAAGCGATATGTCACACTGCTACATAGGACAATATCTTATAACGTCATTCATTGTTAATGAAGTCACAAACTGTAATGTGAGCAATATTTTGACTTAAGTGAAGTTTTCCTGACGAGTTGACATATCGAACGTTTTTCTTAATTTTCTCTCAGAATGACAACTCTAGAAATATCTATGAGAAACCTACTCGAAACTGGAATCACTGACTACCTGTCCAGCGTGACATACTTACAGAAGCAGTTATTCTCTCTATACATTTACGTCAAAAATGTCTGTCAACTTCTTTTATTTGTTTGTTTGTTGTTTAATGCCTCACTCAGCAATATTCCATCTATATGACGGTGGTCTGTAGACAATCCAGTCCGGACCAGACAATCCAGTGATTGACATCATGAGCATCGATCCACTCAATTTGGGATATACATACCAAGTCAACCAAGTCAGCGAGCCTGATCACACAATCCCATTAGCTGCTTCTTACGACAAGCATAGTCGCCTTTTACTACAAGCATGGGTTGCTGAAGACAAAACCTTTTAATCTTTTTTTTCTATGAGATTCCTATAGAGAATTGAATGTTTGTGACTTCAGTATTAACAGTAATTGTGTGTATGTACACACCTAGTGTTAACACATGTCTTGAACATTTACCTGCACAGACTATAGTAGCTTGACTCCACGTGGCGGATTCTTGACACACACTTGTGCCATTCCCTCCAATGTACTTGTACCCATCTACACAGGAATAAGTGACGATATCAGCATAGTTTGATGACGTCATGCTTATGGTAGTGTTTTGGATGGCGGGAAGGTCCTCAAGGCACTGGATCACTGAAGGAATGATTAAACTTATTAATACGAAATACTTCAACAGCAACTAATATCAATGCTGAATATTTGTTTATAACGCAGTTAACACCATCTCCGCAATATCTCAGTAATCTCTCAGTAATATCTCAGCAATATCTCAGTAATATCTCAGCAATATCTCAGCAATATCGCGCCTGGGGGACACCAAGACATGACTTAAATTATGAATCCAATTTGGGAATCGAACTTGTTTTTTCGGGGTAAAGCTTATATCCTTATATCCTTGAAATCACACTTAGATATACGTCACTTCTGGATATGAATGTACACTTAACATTGATATGCATATTCTAATTGCTGGTTATGTCACAAGCGCGAGTTAACACTTGCCTTGACATGTGATTGTTGGTTTCGACCATTCCGCGTTTTCCTGACAGTAACTTGTATCATTTCCTTCCATGTATGTGTAGCCAACAGCACAGCTGTACGTGACGGTGTCTCCATATTTGGACGACAAGAAGTTGGTCGATGTTGTGTTTGGAATAACCCACACAGGGAGATTACAGATAATCTCTGAAATATACATGGTCATGTAGAATGTTGAATCTCATAGCATTTTCCTTCTCAGAGTAAACCGACTTCTATTCATCTTGACAAAGTATACAAACAAATGGATTCCAACCCGTGCTTTGTTCACAAACACGATATCAATACGATATGTGTCCAATAATATTCATCCTCTCATCTTGAATGCATAAAGTCATTTGTCCGTGACAATACAAGGTGAAACAATTGATTCAGTAGATCAAAAATATAACTACCATTATTCATAAGACAACACTTAGTTATGTTTACTATTTTAAATATTAGGTGAGGTGAAATTGGGTTTAACGTCGCGTCCAAGATTATTGCAATTTTGGCGACGTACATGTACGTGTGTGTGTTTGTGTGGCTGCTTGTACTAGTCCGGACTGATGCCGATTTATAGTGCTAGCCCACTGAGATACCATGCCGCAGTTTAACATGAATACCCCACTCAGACACAGTATACTGACTCCGAGCCGACCAGTCCTTGTTTTAGCCCCTTAATGCCGAGCGCCAGACAGGGTAACAACAAGTACCATCTTTTAACGTCTTTTGGAATGACGCGGCCGGGGATCGAACCCCGAACCTTCCGCTCTCCGGGCGGACGCTCTACTACTAGACCACGGAGGCGGTCTCATTTTAAATATTAAAATCATACGCTGGAATGGCTGCTTGTCCTTTATACTCCGTCACATAAATAGGTTTTCACATTGGTAGCGATGTAATACACCGATAAAATATTTAATGGCATATGGTAGGTAATCTTATTACTTTAAAGGCGAATTTGTAACTTCTTTGAGAAATGGTTGTTTTAATGTCTTTGAAATGCTTGTAACAGTTTATTGGTTTTCATATATGTTAAATATTGCACTTCCGTGTCTTTGAAATGCTTGTAACAGTTTATTGGTTTTCATCTATGTTAAATATTGCACTTCCGTTATTGTGACTGAGCAAAAGTTCATATTAAGAATAATCTTCAAATCTAACATCATATCTGCTTGTACCTTCACACTGAAGAGAGGGTTCAGACCATTCTCCCGTCTCCTGGCAGTAACTGGTTGTATTCCCCGTGGTGCTGCGGTAACCGTCCTGGCAAGTATATGTGACGGTGGCCCCATACTTGCTTGATGTAATGGTTCCTTGGGTTGCATTCGGAATTATCCAGAGGCTTGAGGTGCAAGTTATTTCTAAAAGACATTAAGGCTATATAACACCAACATGATAATCATTATAAGAGAAAGATTTCCTTCCTCGAGCGTAAATGAACTTAAAGAGACATGTCTGAGTAACAGGCGATCCTCGTCAATGAGACATCTCTGAGTAACAGGCGATCCTTGTCAATGAGACATCTCTGAGTAACAGGCGATCCTCGTCAATGAGCGCTCTCTTGAGTAACAGGCGATCCTTGTCAATGAGCGCTCTCTGAGTAACAGGCGATCCTTGTACACGAGAGCTCTCTGAGTAACAGGCGATCCTTGTCAATGGGCGCTCTCTGAGTAACAGGCGATCCTTGTCAATGGGCGCTCTCTGAGTAACAGGCGATCCTTGTAAACGAGAGCTCTCTGAGTAACAGGCGATCCTTGTCAATGAGACATTTCTGAGTAACAGGTGATCCTTTTCAATATGGGCGCTCTCTGAGTAACAGGCGATCGTTGTCAATGAGTGCTCTCGGAGTAACAACTGATGACCCTTGTCAATGAGACCTCGCTAGTAACAACAGGCGAGCCTTGTCAATGAGAGCTCTCCGAGTAACAGGCGACCCTTGTCAAAGAGATCTTCATGAGTACATGGGTGACCCATGGCAATGAGATATCTGTGACAACCTAAATAAAAAGTATTACAACTTGCAGTGAGGCAGCGAACATGTAAATCCTCGCAGTCATCCAAGAAACAAGATGCCCGTGATTCTATAGTTCTCTTGACGAATTAGTAAACCGTAATTTGCCAAGAAATCGATACCTAGTGTCAACACATGTCTTGAACATTTACCTGCACAGACTATAGTAGCTTGACTCCACGTGGCGGATTCTTGACACACACTTGTGCCATTCCCTCCAATGTACGTGTACCCATCTACACAGGAATAAGTGACGATATCAGCATAGTTTGATGACGTCATGCTTATGGTAGTGTTTTGGATGGCGGGAAGGTCCTCAAGGCACTGGATCACTGATAGAAATGATTAAACTTATTAATACGAAAATGATTCCACTGCTAATAAAAAATGCTGAATCGTATTTGCTTACAACTCATTTAACAATATCTCAGCAATATCTCAGCAATATCGCGCCTGGGGGACACCAAGACATGACTTAAATTATGAATCCAATTTGGGAATCGAACTTGTTTTTTCGGGGTAAAACTTCAACCACTAGGCTAACACTTGTCCCTGGGACATGTCTGACAACTACAAGACTACAACCTGTACATTTTAACACAGAAACACATGTGAACTTATTTTAATCACATTTCTTATATCCTTGAAATCACACTTAGATATACGTCACTTCTGGATATGAATGTACACTTAACATGGATATGCATATTCTAATTGCTGGTTATGTCACAAGCGCGAGTTAACACTTGCCTTGACATGTGATTGTTGGTTTCGACCATTCCGCGTTTTCCTGACAGTAACTTGTATCATTTCCTTCCATGTATGTGTAGCCAACAGCACAGCTGTACGTGACGGTGTCTCCATATTTGGACGACAAGAAGTTGGTCGATGTTGTGTTTGGAATAACCCACACAGGGAGATTGCAGATAATCTCTGAAATATACATGGTCATGTAGAATGTTGAATCTCATAGCATTTTCCTTCTCAGAGTAAACCGACTTCTATTCATCTTGACACAATATACACACAAAGGGGTTCGAACACGGAGCCGATCTAACAACTTGGCTCCCCTACGCAATCGGGAAACCAGGTATAAAACACATGAATAATAACTTACCTATCTTCCAAGGTATTCCCTGTCGATTGTTAGTCTAAAAGCTAGAGTTTACACAGGGGAGTCAAGGATACACCTACCAATATGACATCGTGATCAGTTTCTCCTTGAACATCCAATCAGGTGATGTTCAAGCCCAACTCTATTCAGAATGAATAAATTACAGGATATGCTACTTGAAGGGTGGGATGTGCTCACCCGTTTCGCGAGCAGTTGGTGTCATCACTGTAACTTTAACACGGGACGCATCTACTTTCTTTGGCCTTTTGTATCCTTGCGGATCAAATATGACAAGTACTGATCGAAGTCAATGATGTTTTACTTTGGAAGGCATTTATGAATGGAAGTAAGAAATGTCTTGTAGTTTGAATTTCCTTTATACCGAAAACACTTCGATTGTTTGAGTTTCGGTTATCTCTCTCATTATCAAGCAGTTACAGTATACTACAGACTGTCATATCTGCTTGTACCTTGACACTGAAGAGAGGGTTCCGACCATTCTCCCGTCTCCTGGCAGTAACTGGTTGTATTCCCTGTGGTGCTGCGGTAACCGTCCTGGCAAGTATATGTGACGGTGGCCCCATACTTGCTTGATGTAATGGTTCCTTGGGTTGCATTCGGAATTATCCAGAGGCTTGAGGTGCAAGTTATTTCTAAAAGACATTAAGGTTAATTATATAAGTTACATTAAATAACCAAGAACGGTGGGGACATGTTCGTCATAGTCATATGATGTGACTTCAAGTTGTCGTGTTAACCGAGGGCGTGACACAGTACTATTTATTTTTGTTTGTTGTATTGATGATTTAATTGGGAGCGGGGAATTGTTGCGTTAATCGAACTTGTGATCGTTAAATCGACACTTGAAGAGACTTGGGCGTCAAGCCACGTACCGTGACAAACAAGAGTCAGTTGCGACCATTTTGCTGATTGACACGTGGTAGTGTTACTTCCGGCCACACGTGCAAACCCGTGATCACACGCATACAGGGCAAGGGCGGGGTCAGTGGGCGTGTCCGGGGCTGACACGAGGGAGGCGTTTCCCACCTTGGTTTCGGGGAGACCACAGGAACAGATGGAATCTAAAATCAAAGTAGACGCGTACAAACGTCCTGAATTACGTGACTATATGAACCTAATCTGGACACCGACCAAATAGAAACATTTAAAGCCCTAGGCGTATACTTAATTAAAACAGACCTAATAAAACGCATCTAAATACCCAACAAACTACCAAAACACACCACATAAACAAACAATCACACCTTAATCAGCTGCCTTAGTAAGGCCCTCATTTCTCCTTGGCATTATTCCAAATCTCAAAATTCAATTTTTTTCTATATAAGCAACCACTAAACCCCCCTCTGGGTTGCCCCTTTTTTTCCCTTTTCGGAAATACACTAAATGGCCCGGCCAGTTGTCGTCAGTAGACATGATTACAATATGGTCGTGTCGACAATTCTACATGTGACATGTTTGTAAAGAAGAAGTTAATTTATCGTGGGCAAGACTCGATTTAGTCTTATCGATTCCTAAGACATTACATTACTCGAAACTTAATATTTAGTTTACAATAAATATCCACATGAGATCATAACTACTAGACTTATAGTTAGTAACCAGCAGCATTTCGACATTCACATTATACATATGTGACATCTTTTGAGCACTGTTCTTTTGGTATAACATGTGTGTGGAGTTGTCTGCTTACTGTATTGCAGGCAAATATGCTGAGTTGTGGCCTTGACAGGTACGCATATATCAGTGACGTCACATGGCCTTGTTTGACAGGTATTTTGAGGGTCCTTCTGGAAAACAGTAGACAAGAAAAGTATGAAGTATGTTTCACTGTCTGTGTCACCAATCCTAACCTCCCTTATATGATCACCTGTGCTAAATCGTTCACAAGGGACATTGTACTGTGATGTGTGAAGGTCCCCTGTCGTGCTGTGATGTGTGAAGGTCCCCTGTCCTACTGTGATGTGTGAAGGACCCCTGTCGTACTGTGATGTGTGAAGGTTCCCTGTCCTACTGTGATGTGTGAAGGTCCCCTGTCGTGCTGTGATGTGTGAAGGTCCACCATCGTGCTGTGGTGTGTGAAGGTCCCCTGTCCTACTGTGATGTGTGAAGGTCCCCTGTCCTACTGTGATGTGTGAAGGTCCCCTGTCCTACTGTGATGTGTGAAGGTCCCCTGTCCTACTGTGATGTGTGAAGGTCCCCTGTCGTGCTGTGATGTGTGAAGGTCCCCTGTCCTACTGTGATGTGTGAAGGTCCCCTGTCCTACTGTGATGTGTGAAGGTCCCCTGTCGTGCTGTGATGTGTGAAGGTCCCCTGTCCTACTGTGATGTGTGAAGGTCCCATGTCCTACTGTGATGTGTGAAGGTCCACCATCGTGCTGTGGTGTGTGAAGGTCCCGTGTCCTACTGTGATATGTGAAGGTCCCCTATCCTACTGTGATGTGTGAAGGTCCCGTGTCCTACTGTGATGTGTGAAGGTCCCTTCTTCTGTGATGTGTGAAGGTCCCCTGTCCTACTGTGATGTGTGAAGGTCCCCTGTCCTACTGTGATGTGTGAAGGTCCCCTGTCGTGCTGTGGTGTGTGAAGGTCCCCTGTCGTGCTGTGATGTGTGAAGGTCCCCTGTCCTCCTGTGATGTGTGAAGGTCCCCTGTCGTGCTGTGATGTGTGAAGGTCCCCTGTCGTGCTGTGATGTGTGAAGGTCCCCTGTCGTACTGTGGTGTGTGAAGGTCCACCATCGTGCTGTGGTGTGTGAAGGTCCCCTGTCGTACTGTGATGTGTGAAGGTCCCCTGTCGTGCTGTGGTGTGTGAAGGTCCCCTGTCGTGCTGTGGTGTGTGAAGGTCCCCTGTCGTGCTGTGATGTGTGAAGGTCCCCTGTCCTACTGTGATGTGTGAAGGTCCCCTGTCCTACTGTGATGTGTGAAGGTCCCCTGTCCTACTGTGATGTGTGAAGGTCCCCTGTCCTACTGTGATGTGTGAAGGTCCCCTGTCCTACTGTGATGTGTGAAGGTCCCCTGTCGTGCTGTGATGTGTGAAGGTCCCCTGTCGTGCTGTGATGTGTGAAGGTCCCCTGTCCTACTGTGATGTGTGAAGGTCCCCTGTCGTGCTGTGATGTGTGAAGGTCCCCTGTCCTACTGTGATGTGTGAAGGTCCCCTGTCCTACTGTGATGTGTGAAGGTCCCCTGTCCTACTGTGATGTGTGAAGGTCCCCTGTCGTGCTGTGATGTGTGAAGGTCCCCTGTCGTGCTGTGATGTGTGAAGGTCCCCTGTCCTACTGTGATGTGTGAAGGTCCCCTGTCGTGCTGTGATGTGTGAAGGTCCCCTGTCCTACTGTGATGTGTGAAGGTCCCCTGTCCTACTGTGATGTGTGAAGGTCCCCTGTCCTACTGTGATGTGTGAAGGTCCCCTGTCGTGCTGTGATGTGTGAAGGTCCCCTGTCGTGCTGTGATGTGTGAAGGTCCCCTGTCCTACTGTGATGTGTGAAGGTCCCCTGTCGTGCTGTGATGTGTGAAGGTCCCCTGTCCTACTGTGATGTGTGAAGGTCCCCTGTCCTACTGTGATGTGTGAAGGTCCCCTGTCCTACTGTGATGTGTGAAGGTCCCCTGTCGTGCTGTGATGTGTGAAGGTCCCCTGTCGTGCTGTGATGTGTGAAGGTCCCCTGTCGTGCTGTGATGTGTGAAGGTCCCCTGTCGTGCTGTGATGTGTGAAGGTCCCCTGTCCTACTGTGATGTGTGAAGGTCCCCTGTCCTACTGTGATGTGTGAAGGTCCCCTGTCCTACTGTGATGTGTGAAGGTCCCCTGTCGTGCTGTGATGTGTGAAGGTCCCCTGTCGTGCTGTGATGTGTGAAGGTCCCCTGTCCTACTGTGATGTGTGAAGGTCCCCTGTCGTGCTGTGATGTGTGAAGGTCCCCTGTCCTACTGTGATGTGTGAAGGTCCCCTGTCCTACTGTGATGTGGGAAGGTCCCCTGTCCTACTGTTATGTGTGAAAGCTCACCAGGGGACACCAGAAATGGGCTTCACACATTGTACCCATGTCGGGAATCGAACCCGGGTCTTTGGCGTGACGAGCGAACGCTTTAACCCGACCGCCCCATACTCTTTGGAATTTGCTTCAAGTTTCCCCCGTCCGAACACGTTCCCAAGGACACGACGGAGGATACTTGTTAGAAAAATAAACGATTACAACGGACGGCTGTGGTGCAGGAAATCAAGAATTATCCAGTTCCCAGAACTGTAAACTCTGTAACGACAAGATGTACAATAGTGTACAGCTTCATAGGAAGCGGGGCTGTTAAAAATGAAATATGGCGTTGTTTATACAGTAAACTACGGTTATAACGAACTCAAAGGGACTACTATTTTTAGTTCGTTATAACCGTAGTTCGTTATAAGCATATATACAGCAAATAGTCGGGACTAAAAAGTAAGTTCGTTATATCCGTCAGTTCGTTATAAGCGTGTTCGTTATAACCGTAGTTTACTGTATGTTATATTGCCTGTGATATGTATGTTTCTGTTGTTCCAACTGAATGTGATCATACTTAGTGTAGTGTCATGCATGTAAATATAAAAACAAAGGCAATTTCAGTTTCAGTCTTTTACGTTATGCTTTCTGAGGCTCCACATTCTACCGAAACCAATAAAACAGATAACAGAAAAACTGTTCAGTAAATATAACTGTTTTATTAAACGAAGATTTCAATTGTTAACTTGTCGCTTTGACTAAAATCCCTTTTCATATAAGCTGCAACGTATCCGTGTATTATGGGAAATGCGGTAATTCACTACTAGCGCAACAAAATCATTTATAACCAACTAACAATGATTCCATGTGATTCCAACTCATATGTACATGTTTACATGAAATACATATGGCGGTAACTGATATTGCACGATGATGTGGACAATAACTTGTTTACATGATCATATTCATTGTGATCTCATTTCTCGTTCTCTCACTCCAATGTGTCATTGTCGCAGAGGTTGCATCACTGACTTCAACAACCTGAGCAACGACTCGATTTAGTCCATCAATGAGCCTGTTACATCCGGGTGCATCGAGTGATGACCAGTAGCCTTGAACCCCAGATATCAGCTGATCTTTAATTGTTGGTTTCACGTGGCGACGCAAATGTCTCTTCATCTCAGCCCACACCTTTTCGATTGGATTAAATGTCAGGAGACTCTGACGGGCTTCTCCAGTGGTTAACACTATGTCGGAGACACCAGTCCGAGGTACTGCAGCTGGTATGGTCCGGGTCATTGTCTTGCATCAGCCTTTGACCATCAGGGTACGCCATCGATATGGATGGTAACAGGTAATCACGCAAACTGACTTGATATCCTAAACTATCGAGGGTGTCCGTGAATATACAGATATCTGTGGTACCTCTTTGAGATATTCGTGCCGATACATGGCCTTGGTATGGGTGCCCTGGTCTACAGAGTAGTTTCCGGAGTGCGCCCCCTTTGCCTGTAGCTAAGACATGACTGCACCGTACACTCATCCGTGACAATAACAGCAATAACAGCCGTGTACAGAATTCCACACGTTTAACCTTCTTCGCCTCGCGTATGGCTTGGTAGTAGTGGGCGTGTTTCTGCACCCATCCGAGTGCTTGGCGTTCTCGGCGGATTGTAGTAGTGTAAACCGTGATTGTGGATTTCTGCCAGAACACGCTGAAGGTCGAGTGATGATGTTTCGTCGTCCTTTTCCATCTGCTCGTCGATCATTTGACCTAACCAGGTCAGCCACAGTTCCACTTTCATTCACTCTTATCATCTTATAGATTTGACTGAACAAACTATCTTGTCATCAGACTCCAACCGTGTCTGTATGGCACGAAACGATCTCATGTCGAATGACGATTATTATCCTCCTTCCCTTGCGTTCGTTCTTCTCCATTGTGACCAATATCACGGCTCGTATGATAATGACATATTGACGATACAGCCCTTAAATAATGTCATCGCCAGATTGACTTTATTAGTTTCCAACGGGAAGATAAGCGCATCCTATATGAAGCTCATTAGTTCTCCCTTTAAGAGCTATATGGGTAGACTAGTGTGTGTGTTGAAGTATTCATTGCAATGTATGTATGCAATCATGCACACATGTCTAGATTTCACTAATGTCAGGACTTCATCAATATATATATATTTCACAAATTTCTATACTTCATTCATGGCTACATTCCACAATAACAAGACTTCACAAATTTCTTGACTTCATTAATGCCTCAAGCTTCACCGTTGTCTAAACAGCTCAATAGTTCGTCGCTATTATTATAAGATGTTTAATGATTCGGCAACCGTCACTCCGACTGAACAATAAGTCCCAAACAGACACGAAACGTTGGTTGCAGCTACAAAACAAACAGTGAGAATGATAAACTATACTGAACCGCAAAAGAAACATCACCATGAATAGATATATGAGAATCCTTATTTGTCCAAACACTGTAAACATACTTTGAGACATATTAAAAAGATGAAACTTGGCAAAACTGATCATCAAGGTTGAAATTAAAGTGTCAACACAACACTAGTCTCCGAGAAAATGGCATATGTTATATTGCCTGTGATATGTATGTTTCTGTTGTTCCAACTGAATGTGATCATACTTAGTGTAGTGTCATGCATGTAAATATAAAAACAAAGGCAATTTCAGTTTCAGTCTTTTACGTTATGCTTTCTGAGGCTCCACATTCTACCGAAACCAATAAAACAGATAACAGAAAAACTGTTCAGTAAATATAACCGTTTTATTAAACGAAGATTTCAATTGTTAACTTGTCGCTTTGACTAAAATCCCTTTTCATATAAGCTGCAACGTATCCGTGTATTATGGGAAATGCGGTAATTCAATACTAGCGCAACAAAATCATTTATAACCAACTAACAATGATTCCATGTGATTCCAACTCGTATGTACATGTTTACATGAAATACATATGGCGGTAACTGATATTGCACGATGATGTGGACAATAACTTGTTTACATGATCATATTCATTGTGATCTCATTTCTCGTTCTCTCACTCCAATGTGTCATTGTCGCAGAGGTTGCATCACTGACTTCAACAACCTGAGCAACGACTCGATTTAGTCCATCAATGAGCCTGTTACATCCGGGTGCATCGAGTGATGACCAGTAGCCTTGAACCCCAGAGATCAGCTGATCTTTAATTGTTGGTTTCACGTGGCGACGCAAATGTCTCTTCATCTCAGCCCACACCTTTTCGATTGGATTAAATGTCAGGAGACTCTGACGGGCTTCTCCAGTGGTTAACACTATGTCGGAGACACCAGTCCGAGGTACTGCAGCTGGTATGGTCCGGGTCATTGTCTTGCATCAGCCTTTGACCATCAGGGTACGCCATCGATATGGATGGTAACAGGTAATCACGCAAACTGACTTGATATCCTAAACTATCGAGGGTGTCCGTGAATATACAGATATCTGTGGTACCTCTTTGAGATATTCGTGCCGATACATGGCCTTGGTATGGGTGCCCTGGTCTACAGAGTAGTTTCCGGAGTGCGCCCCCTTTGCCTGTAGCTAAGACATGACTGCACCGTACACTCATCCGTGACAATAACAGCAATAACAGCCGTGTACAGAATTCCACACGTTTAACCTTCTTCGCCTCGCGTATGGCTTGGTAGTAGTGGGCGTGTTTCTGCACCCATCCGAGTGCTTGGCGTTCTCGGCGGATTGTAGTAGTGTAAACCGTGATTGTGGATTTCTGCCAGAACACGCTGAAGGTCGAGTGATGATGTTTCGTCGTCCTTTTCCATCTGCTCGTCGATCATTTGACCTAACCAGGTCAGCCACAGTTCCACTTTCATTCACTCTTATCATCTTATAGATTTGACTGAACAAACTATCTTGTCATCAGACTCCAACCGTGTCTGTATGGCACGAAACGATCTCATGTCGAATGACGATTATTATCCTCCTTCCCTTGCGTTCGTTCTTCTCCATTGTGACCAATATCACGGCTCGTATGATAATGACATATTGACGATACAGCCCTTAAATAATGTCATCGCCAGATTGACTTTATTAGTTTCCAACGGGAAGATAAGCGCATCCTATATGAAGCTCATTAGTTCTCCCTTTAAGAGCTATATGGGTAGACTAGTGTTTGTGTTGAAGTATTCATTCCACCGATGTAGTTCAAGAATTGGAAAATACCGACTTTAACTGACTGACCACAGATTTCAACTAACAATAAATCTGCCAACCCAAGCTATTTGAGGGACCTGTCCGAATTTGTATTCAGATATCCTTTCATCGAAATTCCCCAAATCGAGATATGAATAGGCACAGTATAAATTAAAGCATCAATTTTAAAGTTCATTTGCAATGCGAATGATTCAGTTTTTAAAACTTCAAAAATATTCACAAGGAGTATTAAACTTCAAGAGGGATTTTATTGTATTATATTCGTTTCTTGTTGTGCAAATAAATGTCATGCATGTAAATGAATGACGTAAATCAGATGTCGATTGAACCATCGAGAGTAACCATGGTCGTTTATTGCGACATCATGTGTTTCCAGTTATAATATTAATATTCAATACGCAAGTGGAAGGGGGATAGGAAAACCAAGATTCGAACAGACAAAGCAAATACTCCAACTGTTCTCCATATGATCTGATCAAAGGGGCACCACTGAACGTATATTTCAGTACAAAAAGAACGTTAAACATTTTATATTATTCCCACATGTACTCATGGTAATATTTATTGTTGGTATACTGATAAACAACCTCCTTCTTACTGCTGATAAAGTTTGTTTCCAGTGTTTGTCTGTTATATTTATTTAGTGCTACCTTGCATAAATTTCGTTTTGCACTTGTCCAGTTTTAATGTTGTTGATGTATGTTTTCATCGAAGGGGGACCCATACAGGAATGTGTAAGCTAAATGGGGTGAATAAACTCTGTATATTACGTAACTTAATGTGTATATACATCATGCTGTTTGTAACACACAGAGATTACTGCACGACTCACTAACTTATTTCAATGAGCGTGTTTCAAAATGCATCTTACTATTGATAGCTATTATACAATACTTGAAATATACGAGTTGTAGCAATACGGTATCTTGCAGCGATTAGTGTAATAAACTAACGAAACTGTTTCCGACAAACATCCATGTACTGTCCTGTTCCTACCATGGTAGCTGGTGATATATATATATATGTTATATATATATATCAGCAGCTACCTAGGTAAATATACAATAAACATGTGTTGGTAAGTACGCCGTTTTGGCAATATTCCAGCCATACCACGACGGGGTCACAAACAAACTATTTGAGATGGTCATAGCCGTGACCCAACTTGTTAATTTTGACAAACAGGCGAACATTGGCTGGCGCAACACGAACAGAAAGTACACCAACATGATAAGGTCGTCCCCACTAGTGATCTTTACTACACGAGTGAGTATGGTTTTACGCCGCTTTTAGCAATATTCCAGCAATATCGCAGCGGGGGACACCAGAAATGCGCTTCACACATTGTACCCATGTCGGGAATCGAACCCGGGTTTTCGGCGTGACGACTTTACTACACGAAGTAATTAAAATATTTATACATGGCGGAGAGGGATTCTACAGATATTGAATGTACCTCCGTCAGTATTTATGTGGCGAAGAGTTAACTGAACCCGCAACAATAATCTGGGAAATACACGGATGACATGTCTGGGTTTTCTATATGCAATATATATGATAACTGCTCGAAATCATATGTTTCACTAGTTCTGTGTGTGAAACATTTATAGCAAAAAACATAAATCATGTGGGAATACTAGAATAGACATGTAGTAGAATGTTTGTTGAGTCCCTGAAATAGACACGGCACAGAAAACTTGTACAATGCAATCATGCACACATGTCTAGATTTCACTAATGTCAGGACTTCATCAATATATATATATATTTCACAAATGTCTATACTTCATTCATGGCTACATTCCACAATAACAAGACTTCACAAATTGCTTGACTTCATTAATGCCTCACCGTTGTCTAAACAGCTCAATAGTTCGTCGCTATTATTATAAGATGTTTTATGATTCGGCAACCGTCACTCCGACTGAACAATAAGTCCCAAACAGACACGAAACGTTGGTTGCAACTACAAAACAAACAGTGAGAATGATAAACTATACTGAACCGCAAAAGAAACATCACCATGAATAGATATATGAGAATCCTTATTTGTCCAAACACTGTAAACATACTTTGAGACATATTAAAAAGATGAAACTTGGCAAAACTGATCATCGAGGTTGAAATTAAAGAGAAAATGGCATCACAAGTCAGTATCTCGTGTGTCCGCCATGTGCATTTTTGACTGCCGTTCAACGTCGATACATGGAAAGGATGATGCGATTGATGAAGGCCATAAGCATTTGAGCCCACACTCTGGGGAACGCCTGACGCAGTTCAGCTGCAGTTCTCGGCCTTGGTCAGACGTCATTCAACTGTCTTTGAATCTCGTCCAACAGGTGCTCAATGGGATTTATATCGGGACTGAGGGCAGTCCACTGTATGGTTCTGATGCCATTCTGCTGGAGGAAGTCTCTTGTTGCTCTTGCAGTGTGGGAACGGGCGTTATCATGCCTGAACTCGACGTTGCGGCAACGTGCCAAATGATGTATGGCGTGTGGTCTCAAGACTTGATCATAGTACCGAGCTGCTGTGACAGCATTGCCTCTCCATGGACCGATGTTCTGGAAGACCAAAGGGTCGACCCTCTGTGCAAGACCAATTCAACCCCACACCATGATGCTGAGACCACCCCACGAGTCTCTCTCAACAACACAAGCATCCGAATAACGTTCCCCAAGGCGTCGCCAGTCTCTCTCTCTGCCATCTGCTTTTGAGATACAGTAACGGCTCTCGACTGAGAAGAGGACTCGTCTCCACTGCTGGTGGCGCCAATACTGGTGCTGTGTTGCCCACTGAAGACGGTCTCGCCGATGACGTGGTGTCAGAATGGGTCCTGTGGCCTGTGACAGTGGAGGTGTCTGCTCTTCAATCGTCGACGCACGTTTTCCGCACTTATGTGTCACTGATGTGTCCCCATGGTCTGTCGAGCACTTTCCGCAGCAGTAACAAAGCGACCTTGTAGATTCTGTCGCACAATCTGACGATTCTGACGTCGGGTGGTGACCCTTGGTCTTCCACTACGTGGTAGGTCATCTGTAGTGTTGGTGGTCTGGTACCGTTGCTGGAGCCTGTATATGGTCCTTACGTTGTCAATCTTGGCATGTGGTAACAATTTAATAACGAATGAATGTTATCCGATCTGGATGGATTTTTATAGGGCAAGAAATGGGGGAACGCATGTGCATTTCAATTTGCTCGGAACTCGGGCTACCATGACCTTTGCCATGATGCGTTTGGGCGATCGGTTTTATTGTCATCTACTTTGTTTTTGTATCATCAAATTTCATTTTTCCGGACAAGCTAATGTTAAATTTTAGAAACTTTGACAAAAATAACCCAGATATTTAAATGACAACTTTTCATGCAATGTTACTTAGGGTGACGTTCCTTTTGCGGTTCAGTATATTAACAGTACGTTGGGTTTACTCTCCCTTGCAAAGGGGAAATCCGATAAACAACAACTTTAGCGACTCACACAATAGCAACTACCATAAATAATGTACATGTATAATTATGCATTCGTATTGTTCCAGCTGTTTGAAACCTCGATACTGTTTCCTTATTATTCTACACTCAGGACCCAACTAGTGCTTGTCTGTATGTTTTGGTACGTTCTGTTGCATTCAGTGTCCATGTTTGACAGTTCTCACTGCATGAAGTAATGCATTTCCGTGTGTGCCCTCATGTTTGGAATAAGGTGTAGAATTAGTATATATAGAATCCAACAATTCCACACCTTTCTTCCACAGGCGATGTCACCATGTGCAACTATGGCTTTATATGCTAGATGTTAGGAGTGTATGATGCTAGACTGCTGCTGCCTTTGTTGTACAGATGTATGAGTGGTGCGTGTGTTCGATGTGGATGTCAGTACAAGGATCTACTGATCCACGTCCTATATTCCTGCACTCATTACCAGACACAGTGAGGCAATTTGTGGTGTTCCCTTGTGAATACGGGTCCTCTAAAGATTAGCATTGCACTGCACAATAAGTAGGATTATGAGCTTGTGACATGTCTACTGAAATGTCGACCTCTATTACCCACAGAGACTTGTGTTCTGCAAGACTATGCATTATCAATGATAGTTGGACGTTATGCCCTTCAGAAAGATGCAATCAGTTAATGTTCTCCAATCATAATGTAATCTCAAGAAACAAGAAACTGTGTAATGTAACGGGTATTGAGGCGGTTAATGTGCAGCTACTTGTTTCCCTTTGTTCTGAATCTGAATTCCTGTGCCTATTAATGTTGCAGAAAGAAGGAGCCTAACCCAAGCAGAGGAATGTCTATTAGAATCGAAGTTTTCTGTGCCTTACAAAGGGAAATCAGTTTTTCATGTCTTGCAGAATGCATAGCAGGGGTTGTGGCATGGAAATGTGTGTTAATGCTGACTAGTTCATCAAGTAATCCAGATAGAGTTATTGTACAACTTTGCCAATTACGATTAATAGATTAACCTTTTGTTTTACTGTTTTCTCCGAGGCTCGAACATAACCACTACTTACTTACCACAACTGCTGACCAGTACAACACTTTAGCAGTATCATGTAGTCAAGTTCAATAATCAGTCCTAAATATTTATGAATCTGTACTTAATTTATTATTGTATCCTTCATTTCGAGAGAATTATAAAAAAATATGAGATTTCAAGTGTTTCACTGGTGGCTTTATAACATAAACATTCCTCAATGGTGTTACCTATAATGTATAACAAATATCGTTCATTATGAATGTTCTTCATCAATATTGAAAGATAGCCCTTGGCGTAATCGTCTTAATTTAGATGTTATATGCCAACTAAAGTGGCGTGATGACAATGCATCGTACATAATAAAAATATATGCATTTGATGTGATTTAAAAGACACCAGTGACGAATTCACAAGACTCTTGGGTGTTTTAAAAAGAAACAAGGTATTAAATTACTGTAACACAATACAAATGAGATATACTAATGAATCTGCTGAGTTCATGCTTTGATACAGACTGTAACAACTTACACAGACACCGACATCACAGTTGCTGACATGGGCTATTATTCGTATAGTTGGCTAAAATGTCTTTGTGCCCTTCCGACAATATCTCCGTCTCTGTCCTCTATAACATCACGTAGTCTTCATACATAACTCATGGTTGTCATATTGTTTCAAATCACATTACTTTAGCTGTACGCGCACGTACATGTTTACTTGTTGACAAATATGCAGTTCACAGCGAAATATATTTTCTAGAAGTGATTCTTAATGCTTTTCACACGAAGAAGTGGTGGCCACATCTGTACACAAGTTGCTCTTCCGGGGCCAAGGGATATCAGTTCTGTTCTTTACAGAGACAGCTGGTATTACTCTACAACCAAAGATTGTCTCCGTGTGTATGGTCTTCATTATTAATACATGAAAGCGACAAAACACTTTTCAGATTCATGACAGTTGTGCCATAATCAATCGATTGTACGATTTCGACTATATCATGAGTATGTGTTTATATGAAACATTATCACAAAGTAATGATATGGGGTGTTCGCGAAAAGATGAGCGTATCATGGCCCATCGACGGCATTCGTCACAAACACATTCAAAGGCAAGTCAATGTTGTAACTCTAATCAAACAACTTCTGAGCAATAGTTGTATGACGCTCTTTGAAATCTTGGTAGAAAGAGCATGCTCGATTGTACCTCAAACTTTGGAGATACGTATACAACAAGAGTTGGAGCTGCAGGAATATTGCTCGACATTAAGGGAAAGTTGACTTTCATCCCTCTTGTCATACAGTCTGATGGAGATTGTTTGGTCACTCTGAACACTTGTCATCTACCCACTGTGGTACGCGTGAACATCCGGGGTAGAATTGGTCTTCAACAACCCATGCATGCCGTACAAGGCGACTAACGGGATCGGGTGGCCAGACTTGCTGACCTGGTTGACAAATGTTATCGTGTCCCAATTGCGTAGATCGATGCTCATGATGTCAATCACTGTATTGTCTGATCCAGATTCGATTATTTACAGACCGTCGACATATAGCTGGGATGTTGCTGACTGCGGCGTTAAACAACAAACAAACAACAAAGTATCTATTGTGGCCTGATTACCTGAAACTTGTAATTATAGTGAATTCATCTTCCCACTCCATAGGACAAACATACATGTATTTAAACAATACGTTAACAGCTAATTGAGAGAAAATGGTGATCGGCTTTTGTCTGGTCATAGTGAGGTCAGTGAGACCACGGCATAGATACTCCTTTCAGCACATGTCGTACTTGGATTTGAAGGTTCCATACTTTCCTGACCTCCATGTGTTCATGTTTGTCTCTATGCGGGACATAGACTATTGTTAAAATAGATCAGTGAAACCTGCTAATTAGTTCAAAGAGGGGATCAGCATGCTTTCCTTATATTTACCATATGTGTCATCAGTTATTCTCACAAAGTACAGTACATAAACAATGTATGTTTGTACAAACTAAAAGGGCGAGGGTAAACAATCGCGTTTGAGGCCATGATAATTTTCCTTTCATTTGAATGGAAATGTTAAAACGAAAACTGTTTGCGCACATTAACGATTATTGCTATCAAGAATGTGCCTGTCTCTTACCATATATCAATTACATGAATGTGAAACAAACTAAGGATGCTATTCTTAATGACGTTTTACGCTGGTGTTCAGGGTGTAAAGAAATTATTGTTGTTTGTCCCAGTACAGTGGCACGACTTATGATACCAGTTTTGGAATAAACTTGTGAAAGTGTTTGCACAGAAGGAACTGATGACCCTGTGGCAGACACGCCTGTTCGGGGGATCAATAAGCAAAGTGTGTTGTTGCATCCTTCACACACAAGCGAGCGACAGAACTTGCAACGCCTCTTGTGCGCAGGGCCTATCTCCAATGCACCTAATATGTCTGCCCCGAGACACTGGACACGCCCGCTAAGTCCCCTGACATGTCCCCACCAAGGTGTCGTGCATGTATCGCCCAACATGGTGGACACACAAGGTACTGATCTTCAAGCCCGCAATTAATTGTACAGACAAGTATCATCATTACACCTTCACTATCATCACTGTAACTCTTCTGAATATATACTGAACAACAAAAGTTCCTGTGACATTGAATAAGATTGAATGCAAAGTTATGTTTTTTACCAAATCTGAAACAATTTCGGTTTGCAACATAATTTGCCATAATGACTTCAGAAAATGCGTGATTTCATAAAAAACATGAACATGCCAAAATGCCATGGAGTGTCTGTGGAACACGTGGTTGACATCGAAGGCGCCGATCCATCTCATCCCACATGTGCTCGATTGATGAGAGATCAGGGGAGCGAGCCGGCCAGGTGATGACATTCACGTTGTTTTGTTGAAGAGAATCCTGAACAAGTCGAGCAATATAAGGCTGGGCGTTGTCATGTTGAAAGGTAATGCCTGGGTCTTGACGACGCAAAAACGGTAGAACAACAGGGCCGATGATCTCGTCGCGGTAGTGCTGTCCATTGGGATTTCCCTCTACCACTATCAAACGGGTCCTCTGTCTTGCTGTAACCCCACCCCATATCATAACGCTGCCGCCCCCGAACCGATCTTCTTCCATGACACAATGATTCGTTCACCTCGACGTCGGTACACTCGAATCCGTCCATCCCTGTGGCTGAGGTGAAAACGAGACTCGTCAGTGAATAGAACTTGTCCCCACTGCATGGCCGTCCAGCGTAGACGCTGTCTGCACCACTGAAGACGAGCTTGACGGTGGTTTCCTGTCAAAATTGGACGTCTGGCGGGTCTTCTGGCGAGTCTTCTGGCGACAATCCCTGCACATCTGAGGCGGCGACGTACGGTTTGTGAAGATATTCGTCGAAGGCCAGGGATGCTTCTTGCAGTCACTGTTGCTGGCTGGGATCGATTTCGTAGGTGTGTTGTTCGAATCCAGTTGTCTTGTTGATTATTGGTTACGCGTGGCCTGCCACTCCGAGGATGGTCTCTGACTGTATTCGTCTGTTGCCAACGTTGCCATAAACACCAAATGGTGTTTCTGTGGACGTTAAATTGTCTTGCAACATCACGTTGACTCGATCCTGTTTCAAGCATACCAATGGCTCGCAGACGCTCATTTTCGGACAGGATTGGCATTTGGTAATGTTGAATAATCGCGTAATTTTGTTGTTTTTCTGAGTGGTATTTGTCAGCACGATGCTAAAAATTGCATATGGAATCCCGTTAACGCACATGTTTTTATACCCATTCTTGGGTAGTGAAATGCATGGGGCTTGCATAAAAGTCAACTTTGCATGCAGTTGCGTTTTTGTGACTTGATTCCATACATGTACTACAATATTGAAAACCAAACTTTACTTGTTTGAAAAATACACTGAAATATCGGTGTCACAGGAACATTTGTTGTTGAGTATATATTGCAAAATGAACAAATTCTATTGCGTCTTTCACTGAACATACTTTAATGATGGCAAACTATGGAAATCTAAATATTTTATGACCGTTATAGTACAATCTAAAAGTTCACAAACTGGTTTTGTATGCATATATTTGAGTTGTTAATAAAAATAAACACTTAGCATGTTCGTGTGTACTTGCACTTGCACAGCATTTCTGTCGTAATATTTATCGACAAATGATCCACTTTCATAATGTTACAAACATAGAAGCTTTATCATCCCCATGGCCACTTGCAATTCAATTTCCCTCGCTTATGTACTGTGCCTCCTTTGTTCAACTTATCGAGATACAACGTTATGTACATATTGTATGGGGATACCGAGCGCCCGCAAGGGTGAAATTAGCTATATGTCCTTATATTCCAATGTATTTCATAAGGCTTGATTGAACATCGATGCCTGTATATGGTCATGAAAGGTAATAAAATGACACACAACTCACTGATTCGGACTCTAAGTATTTCAAACGTATAGGCGTCAATCTCATCCCATTCATGCCAAGCGCGCGTAAAACATTTCCTCTTAATTTCTGTTCCTCTAAATATCGGGGAAATGTTTCATTTCTAACGTTTGAAATAAGATTTGACTTTTTTAACTGTCCAAAGTATTCCAAATAGTATGTGTACACATGTAAATTTGGTTTTGTGTCGCTCATCATAATCATACGAGACAGAGCTCCCCTGCCGGGACAGTGGGCGGGTACGGACACGGATGTAAATGAGGGCATGTCTACATTTCCACACATTCTCAAGCAAGGCATGCATGTAAATATAGCCAAATGATATAGAATGTTTGGAAATGTGTGCATTTACATAAATATCAACACTATTTCAAACGTCAGGAAATGGGCTTTTGTCGTTTCCGATTTCCAGCTTAATGGCCACATGGTGCACAGTTCCTAACTCCTTGTAACTCTTGTTTTTAGCCATGGCTCCTTTGTCCTTGACCTTGAATTGACTAAATGACTCGATAACACTATTGGGCAATGACGAAACATTTTCCAATCATAACAATTTCATGAAAAATGTGTTTCGCCAGGGAGATTCGAACCCGCGAAGTCTTCTGTCACGGTTATGAAATTTACGACTAAATATTTACTTACATCACGACTAACAGTTTATCCTCCTATGAACAGTGAAGATGTGTTTTATACAGGACGTTGTATGTCATTCTATGCATTGTACGTTCGTCCGCTTGGGTAGCGTTTCGTTCGATTGGCTCATTATCGACAAGGACAAGTGATAATTACTGGTAAGCCAGGATATCGGCGAGTTGTGACCTGACAATCCCGCATGACTATGTATGAGGTCCGCTCACTGGCGCGTCCCATTGTGAAGAAAGGGGTAGCGGGTGGTCCGCGACAAGTAGTAAGATTGATATGAGCATGTCTCTGCTAAGAATTCTGGTATTGACTTGTCACACACCGATCCCTCAATAGTCGCGTGAGAAACACGTGTGTCAATGGGAGCGTAGTTAATTTCATCGTTATGACCTGCACGTGCACAACATGCCTACACCGTCTCTACCTGAAACAAACTAAATATGTTTGCTTCTGTGCACCACCTATTTGTCTCAAACGCGTTTTGTGCGTTGGTTCAACTTGTTCAGGAAACGCGCTTTGTGCGTCGGTTCAACTTGTTCAGGATTACCAGTCGGTGATTGATAAACGTGCTCGAGTTGGTCCGGGACATACATTACATAACCCGAGTTGAGAGGTGCACGTGCAAAAGGCTCGAGGAACACATTTTACGTGCATCACGCAGGTGCGACTCACGCGGTTCTTTTTTAGACATGCTTACCCTTTTCGCGAACAGCTGGTGTCATGACTGATTTTCAGTGGTCCAGTCATATATTCGTCACAACTATTTTACTCTTTGCGCCAAATGGAATCTATTTCGGAGGAAAATCTAGACTGTTTTTTCTCTTGCACTGACAATTATACGGTATATATCTGAAACTATTATTTTACCAGAATAATATATTCCAATATCGTGTTATTTCAGTTGCAGCTTTTGCTATCTGTATTTAAAATATTAATAACAACCACAGGCGAAGCGCTTTGTTATGTTGATATTCCTTACGTATGGAAAAGGTTTGACGAGTCAAAACCGCCTAGTGTTAGAGCGTCCGCCCGGACAGCGGAAGGTCCGGGGTTTTCTACCCCCGGCCACTTCATACCAAAAGGGGGCGGTCGGGTAGCCTAGTGGTTAAAGCCTTCGCTCGTCACGCCGATGACACGGGTTCGATTCCCGACATGGGTACAATGTGTGAAGCCCATTTCTGGTGTCCCCCGCCGTGATATTGCTGGAATATTGCTAAAAGCGGCGTAAAACCATATTCACTCACTCACTAATATCAAAAGACGTTAAAAGATGGTACTTGTTGTTACCCTGTCTGGTGCTCGGCAATAAGAGGCTAAAACAAGGAGTGGCCGGCTCGGAGTGAGTATACTGAATCTGTGTGGGGTATTCATGTTAAACTGCGGCATGGTGTCTCAGTTGGCTAGCTCTATAAATCGGCAGCAGTCCGGACTTGTACAAACACAACTCACAGATGCACACATATACCCTATATGATTAAATTGCGTACATGTGTTGACATAGTGTTAGAGGCGTCAGGGACCGATCATTTGATAGTCTGAATACGTTTTACAGAAAAACACCTTGCAACAATGTAATTGTTGTTGCATCCATTTTCTTTATTTATCAACAGTCTCAAGCATATTAGTTATTCTTTTCAAGAATCAAGAAGACACAATCCATTTTGTTCCAGAAAACCCCAGCCCCGACCCAGAATACCAAATGGCTGGCCCCTTACGTGCTTACGTTATTTCTCTCGACAATTCCGGTTTATGTCTGTCAGAGTCTAGTACTAAATATATTTTGTCAATACCGACCGAATAAATAATTTCACAAAACAAACCAAGAAAACCCCAAAACTTTGTAAGTGCTTTATAGTTTTCTCGGCACCAAATAAATTGCATGCAAATGTCATTACTTTAAATGTTAAGCCTTGTCGTCTGCATGGCTTGTTTTCACGTCAATAATTAATTTCGTGATTCTTTTTCAAGTGGCGAGGACTATAGACCTAAATAACAACACATTAGTTAGATATATAAGAGTTGACGGTTATACTGATGGATTTGAGTTACCATTTATTTAATGAAAGTAAATAAAACTCCCTCTTATAAAGGACATGACATGTTCATTTACAAATGAAAGTAAAAATAAAAATAAGGATATTTAACTTGCGAGGCCGATACCAGCCGCACAATGGCTCTGTTGTTATAGTCTTGAGACATATAACAGAAAACTGTAGCTAAAACGAAAAGCTAAACTCTGAACTTAACCCAACAAAATCAGAGCTGGAAAGAGTCCGTGGAGATCCGGGGTAGAATAGATCTTCAGCAACCCATGCATGTGTCATAGCAACTGATTCACGACACCCATTGTCTGAAGAACATTTAATTGCAAAGGCTCATTACCCTGGAGCCATGACATCTATATGCCTTGAAACATTTAATTGCTGTTACTGAACAGGTGTGCAAGTATGTCACTGATGATTTACTGTTTACATTTATATTTATTACTTACTAAATGTCAGGTGACCTTGGCTATATAAGCCTTGGTCCAGAGAGGAGAGTAGGAAGGAGAAAAGAAAGGTCTTACCCTTCGCCTAGCTAGGGTTAGGCTGGGTGCTCCGGGGCACCTAGACACCAACCACTACCACCATGTGCTGACCTGGCACATAGTGTCTTTTGTATGTTTATATCAACATGTATAAAGTAAAACTGTATATACCGCAAGCCATCGTCTCCAAGTTGTCACTTCCTACTGAGAACCATACGTCGGCCCCTTGCATATACGAGTATGCAAATTATTCATTAATCAACGTCAGACATCACGCGTTGTTACATGTAATAAAAGTCGACTATGCTTGTCGTAAGACCCGTTAAGATCCGGGGTAGAATAGATCTTCAGCAACCCATGCTTGTCATAAAAGTCGACTATGCTTGTCGTAAGACCCGTGGAGATCCGGGGTAGAATAGATCTTCAGCAACCCATGCTTGTCATAAAAGTCGACTATGCTTGTCGTAAGACCCGTGGAGATCCGGGGTAGAATAGATCTTCAGCAACCCATGCTTGTCATAAAAGTCGACTATGCTTGTCGTAAGACCCGTGGAGATCCGGGGTAGAATAGATCTTCAGCAACCCATGCTTGTCATAAAAGTCGACTATGCTTGTCGTAAGACCCGTGGAGATCCGGGGTAGAATAGATCTTCAGCAACCCATGCTTGTCATAAAAGTCGACTATGCTTGTCGTAAGACCCGTGAAGATCCGGGGTAGAATAGATCTTCAGCAACCCATGCTTGCCATAAAAGTCGACTATGTCGTAAGACCCGTGGAGATCCCGTTTAGAATAGATCTTCAGCAACCCATGCTTGTCATAAAGGTCGACTATGCTTGTCGCAAGAGGCGACTAACGGGATCAGGTCAGGCTCGCTGACTTGGTTTGATGCATGTCATTGTATCCCAAATGCGTAGATCGATGTTCATGATGCCAGTCACTTGATTGTCTGGTCCACACTAAATTATTTACAGACCGCCGTCATATAGCTGGAGTATTACTGAGTGTGGCGTAAAACAACAAACAAACATACAGAGCTGGAAAGCTGAATAACGAGAGCATGGGCGAACCTTTGAACTTATCCTCTTTCAACCATGAATCAAATTGTGGGACTATGAGAGCAATTTATCTATCGATCGTTAAATTTGCAAGAAGAAAATCTGAGTTGTGAAAAGGGACCTTTCACGCCCGTGCGTTAGCATTATGAGGTAGCACGTGCTCGACCTTGGGTTAGCCTATTCACAAAAAGGGTCGGATCGACGTGAACAACGCCTGTTACTTCCGCAAGCGTTAGTAATGTGTCAATATTTGCAACAAGTTTATCAGTTGTGTATGCTGTATATATCTTTGGTATGGCTGTCAATATTGACCAAGTTAAAAGCTGGGTTTGATTTGAAAGCCTCATAATTGTTGCCTTGGGTTGTTATTCAAAATATTGAAGGACGTGACTCAGCAATGGACATCTGAGCAGTCAGAGTCATCAAAGAGTGCTAATGACGTAGGTTGTGAAATAGAAAGCACACTTAATGCTGACTGATCTGATCTTTTAGATCTTTTCCAATTAATTCATTGTTGTCTTAAGTTTTAAGTTTTTAATTATTTAACATGTTCCTAGGCGCTGTTGAATAAACCGTTGCACTGTGGGGTTGCACTCGCAGTACCTCAGGTTCAAGTTCATGCACGAAGTAAGCAACACAGCTCTTCCATGCCATGTTTCTCACAAACAAAAGGCAGGCACGGTGAAATAACAATAGCTGTCCCGCACCAGACATGTACATCACAGAGTAAAATAACATTAACTGTCCCGCACCAGACATGTACATCAAAGAGTAAAATAACATTAACTGTCCCGCACCAGACATGTACATCACAGAGTAAAATAACATTAACTGTCCCGCAACAGACAGGTACATCACAGAGTAAAATAACATTAACTGTCCCGCACCAGACATGTACATCACAGAGTAAAATAACATTAACTGTCCCGCACCAGACATGTACATCACAGAGTAAAATAACATTAGCTGTCCCGCACCAGACATGTACATCACAGAGTAAAATAACATTAACTGTCCCGCAACAGACATGTACATCACAGAGTAAAATAACATAAACTGTCCCGCAACAGACATGTACATCACAGAGTAAAATAACATTAACTGTCCCGCACCAGACATGAACATCGCAGAGTAAAATAACATAAACTGTCCCGCAACAGACATGTACATCACAGAGTAAAATAACATTAACTGTCCCGCAACAGACATGTACATCACAGAGTAAAATAACATAAACTGTCCCGCAACAGACATGTACATCACAGAGTAAAATAAAATAAACTGTCCCGCACCAGACATGTTCATCATAGAGTAAAATAACATAAACTGTCCCGCACCAGACATGAACATCACAGAGTAATTTATTTACTTTTAAATTGATTGATTGATACTTCACTACGTGATCATGAATTGTTTGTCAGGTGTGGTTAGTCGCACACGTCAATAGTGCACACCGTCGGCACGCACAAGAAACAAGTCGGCGATCCTGACAACCAGGTATATTCAGGCTCCGCAAAGATCAAAAGTTTCGGATCAGTCTTTCGAACTGGCAAAAAAAAAACACACGCAAAAACCCGACAACCCAGACTCATTTTTGGTTAGTTTTGTAAACATGGATTCCCCACTCAGGGCATCCAAACCCCAGCTTTCCGCTCCCCCGGCAGACATTAGGTCCACTAGGACATGGACTTTATTGCCAAAGGTGCTCAGGTGGGAATTTTAAGTTTCCTACATTATTTATCCGAAACCTAAATGTGAGGGAAAAGGTCGTGAAGTACTGATTCTATGACTTAAAAAAAAAGTTGGATTGACTGATAAACAGCCTGTTATTTATTTGACGAGATTTAAACACTGGTATACACAATAGTTCAAATGTCAACATCCCACAGTGCAATATGTAAGTACAGTGAGCGTGCGATTTCAACAAACAATACAAGGGGTAAAATGTGAGATTTCACAAAACAAATTCTAGAAGATCACAACTGTCACTGAATGTATTTCAATGATTCAGTAGAGTGCATCGCCTCCACGTGCACACATGCAAGCGTGCACTCGACGTCGGACAGAGTTCGTTAGGCGTCTTATGCTTCTCTCGGTGCCTGTGCTCTCTGATTTCTTGTCACTGAAGGATTGGGGCGTCGGTTCTGAATAGCTGGAACCTCCTCTCATCAGAAAAGAGCACACGTTTCCAATGCCTGTGCTATCTGATCTCACTGAAGGATCGGGATTCGTGGTCTGTATGCAGTCGTACAAGTGACACTGTAACGCCGCATTAACCTGATGATCATCGTTTTCGTACAGTCCATGATTACTGTGACGCAGGTAGTCTGTCTTACAGACCCTCATACAAATATATATCAAATACAGCCCATGCAAGTCTATACTGTTTGGTAAGTCTAGATTACTGCAGTATCTGAAAATGAAGAGAGTCACTGGGCTCCCTTTTATTATATTTTTATTAAGATAACTGAACAACTGGTTTTTCTGTACGTTATGTTCATTTCAGAGACTAGATGTTAGTCTTTGACGCACGCAGTGTTCGAAATAGACATCGGCCCGTACGCCCGAGGCCGACAGATCTTTTCCTCGGGCTGATGGTTTGACATTTCCACAGGCCCTTACGGCCTACAGTTTATTTTAAGCTGTAAACATTGTAAATGAATTATAAAGCTGAGATTGCTCGTTGGAACAGGGTCCAGCTTCAAAGTACTCCGGTCGTTAAATCTTTCAACACCGCAGGCCAGTGTACCCGCCATACCGTAGCCAACTTAAAATAGTTTCATGAACATACCTGTCATATCATTCATTTTTTAAATCTATCACTTTTCATAAAGTCAGAAAATACGTATTTCATTTCAATTTATCATATTTCATCAATAGATTTAAAATAATGAACTATTTCCTGCAATGCTATTGAAAAATATAATAATCTGGGACACATACTTTGACAACGGGTCCATAACGAACACGTCAAAGAGCAATATAAAGACGTTTCAAGCAAATCGTTAATAAATAATAGCCGCAACCATATTTCTAAAAATTGTCAAACTTACATCTAAGTAATTATTTCCATCTTTTCCTGCGATCGAGTTATGTAAGACAAATCACATATAGGCATTTGTCGCCTCGATTTTTAGGCTCGGTCACTGGTCGTAACCTAGCACAATATGCCCAAAAACTTTAAACATAAGGTCATGTCACTGAGCTGAGAGCCAGTATTATCGGGAAATATATGATAATAGATCGTACTCTGGTGTGATAGCAGTAAAAGCTTCTGGTTGACTGGTTGTGTGTTGTAATTAATATTGCAAGAGTATGCCTCCCTGCTTCAGCTAATTTATAAAATGTATTTCTACTGGGCCTACAGTTTTTCCACTGGGCCTACAGTATTTCCACTGGGCCTACAGTTTTTTAAATGTGCTGGCCTAGAAGGCTCTCAGTTTACTCTACTGAGTTTCAGATACTAGACACAGTTTATGATTTTTGTGAGACAGTTCATGATTATTATGACACACGCAGCAATTTGCGACACATTTAGTTTGTTATGTTACATCGAACAATACTCTAACCTTCCATGAACTTAGAGCTTCTTTCGAGTACACGATGAACAGTGTTACATTGAATGAAATGGAAGAGCAACTTCAGCTAAACATTTTTGAACAATTACAGTGTTGGATATAAAACCTTTCACGCTTCTGGAAAGCTAGGAAAACTTTTTTACTTAGACAAATAATAACTTGTGTATTTTGTGATGTACAAAGTATTATGAATTTCTGACAAGTAGGGTTCTTATATAAATAGGAAGGAATACTATTTTCTCTGTGTCCATTATACGAGGACAAAGGACAAAGGACACAACAGGAACATTGCACAGTGGACAATACCTTTCATAACGTAACATAGTCAGTTTTCTACCCATTTCAACCTTAAGAGAATGTCCCGAGCACTTTAAATGACGTAATGCAATACCATAGGGCTTTTATCGTTATACATGATACATATATTTCTTTACAAAGATGAGGTGTTATAGTACAAAAGATATTGAGTTTAGAAATAGAGCATAGATTAGCTTATCAATACCTAAATTTTGTTAAAAGATTTTGTTGGCTAACTTTTATCGAATATCTACCTAACTCACCTCAAGCTGTGGTGCTCGGAACTGATCTGGTAAGGTTTACGATGCCTTTGCAAGAGTGATCATGAACGTTAAGAATATCTTGAGATGACTTCAGATGAAATTAGAAGAATTGGCGAGATCTTGACAAGAAAGGTATATAGGATCAGAGTATGTCGTATAGTAGATTATAATTATAAAATATTAAAAACCTTTGTTGCTTGTTGAGAAAGTGTTTTGGGGTTGTATATCTTCCTAAAGATGATAGATAAATTATTTATTATTTGGGGCAAGTTCAACATTTTACTTCAACGTATGCCACAGTCAAAGGCCAAGAACGACAAAGGCAATGAATGTGAAACCTTGAATAATGTAATGTTCTGCATCTACTGGACATGTGGCAACATACAAAGAATACACAATACAGCACAATGGATCCAGTCAGAACACCTGGTCACCAAGTGTCAAAGAGGGGCACGAATTGATGTTTCGTCTTCTGAACTAAATATGACAAGTGGTTATGTGTATACACAATTTACATGCACTCTCGACATAAATAGAACGGATGAGACGTTGGGGAACAGAACGTTAGATTGTTTATCTTGATTTAATGACAACGTGTTTGAAAGATGATTACGCTCACACAGCACGAACAGTCAGGCCTCCCGTGTTTCGCACCCAATTCAAATCGATATCTAGGCATTGTAATCAACTGAGTGTATGAGACTGAAACACTAGCCCGGTGTAACTAGGATGCATTTCGGGTAAGTACCCGGTAGTATCTGCCAGGAATCCGGCGGAAGGAAAACACCCCATTTGCTGCTCAACTCATCAACTACCAGGCAAATATTCGTCATAACATCAGCAGAGTTTTTATGAGGTTAATTTGCTTGGACAGCCACCAAGTCGTCCACTTTAAGCTGGTGTTTCCATTGATTAATGTTCTTGAGAGTTTACGAATCTCTCAATTATGTATAGTGAATAAATGCCCACATGCCACTTAGATAATGATGTTTAACGTTCTTTAACGATGATATAATGTTACCCAAAGATGTTCAGACTGTAACTATGGCAACGCATCGATGAAGATATTTGATATTGTTTACAACCTAAACACGGACACAACTGTCAATGATCAATGACAACTGCTGTTAGAAAATACATGTTGTTGAAAACGGTCGGGGTGTCCCTGCGTTTGTGAGTATTTGCTTTAGTAGTTGTGTATATGTAATATCATACAAGATAAATTTCAGAGAACGATAACAAAAACAACACAAGTCAGTGAACGGAAACTAATAGTATCTGTTTTCAGGTCATTATAATGTCATGTATTATCACTGAATTAAAGTGCACTTAGCTACTTTACACAACCTATGGATCAGGAGTAGCGACAATATGCCAGTAGCATGTCACAACATACTTCTGACGAGAAATATTTAGTTTGGCGAGAAATCTACAACCATTAAATGTTCCTCACTTAGACAAGCAGACTAGCTAGTGGTTCTATAAAGAACGTCACCGAGCAATATCCGAAGGCTGGATAAGCAAAAGTAACTCGTGACCGTGCTATTTGCACACGACACGGGTGACTGCTTGGCTATAAACGCCTTGACCGTGGAGTGTTGGAGAAAACCTTGTGACGTCACAAATAGCACGACAGTATAAGCCTCGATATGCATTAATCAGATGTTGAATTGAGCGACCGATGGCTAGAAGGATCTGAGTGAATATTGTCATTTTCATATTAATTGTTCTCAATATCATCTAATTCAAAATGCGTCATGAACACTGAACCGTTACGCGTCCATGACTTTAACTCGCGTGTCAGATAATGGGAAATGTGAATTATCTCCCCTACTGGGGTACTCCAGTCCTTGCGTACTCGAGTCGGCTCCGTTGGAACTGCACCGTCAGAGACGTCTAAACTATGTAGGCTTGTGAAACAATCCATGTTGTGGGAATACCATGTCACTCATTAGGTCACACGTTTATTGTAAGTCAACGTGGAGACAATGGCCTATAAATTCCTAGGGGATTTTCAATTAATTACACTACAGCCTCGCTTCATTGTTTTCTCAGAACGGCACGCTTCCAGAAGATGGAGATTTACTGCCTTGTTTCCGGGATGATTTACTATTTCTGTTAGATGAATGGCATTTTTATATTGTGTGAAGGGAAAGCAAACGTTTATGGTATAGCCTTGACACACACATGTTTTCAATTGACTAAGGGTTTGATTCTTATTATGCAAAATTAGTTTATGCACAAGCATTGTTTTTGGTATCATTGTTTGTCATTGTCAGGGGTATTTCAACGAGCATCTATGTCATCACTGTCGGGGATATTTCTACGCACATTTGTGTCATCATTGTCAGTGGTATTTCAAGTAAAATAAATGAAATAAAACATACATGGTCACTTGCAAACACAAATTAACATAAATTAAATAATGTCCAATTAACTCACCGACTCTGATTGGAAGCCTTTACTGAAATTAACTCAATGTCAAGCTTAAACTGAGCCTGGCAGAAATGTCAAGGAGTTGGACTAGAGGTATATTATATAGTTAATATTTATTTTAGTAACAAGGAAAATAAATCGTAATTTTATAGATATTTCATATATACTCTTCAAAAAACGAAACTTGACACTGACATTCAAAATGTAATATAATGCGATTGTTTCAAAATAGGACACAGAAACCATAATTGAAACACTGTTTGAAAATCAATGTACACAATGTTCAACACATTAATCGTGTCACCTAGACAGACACACGTACACGATACAGTTAATGTCACAGGGGTACAGAAAATGTCAGTATCGGTTGTGCCCACCACGTGCATCAATCACCGCTTGACACCGACGACCCATAGATGCAATCAAGTTGTCAATAACACGCTGTTGGATGTGCTGCCATTCATGCTGAAGTGCATGAAGAAGCGTCGGAAGTGTTTGGGGGGGGGTGGATTCCTTCCAACTCGTCCCACAGATACTCAATCAGGGACAAATCTGGTGACCGGGCTGGCCAAGGTAATGTCTGGATGTTGTTGTGCTGTGAGAAGTCCTGACAAACACGTGCAATATGCGGTCGAGCGTTGTCCTGCTGGATCTGTCCGCCATGAACGTTGACGTGAGGAAGAACGTGAGGCTGTAGGATCAAGTCTCTGTAACGCACACCTGTCAATGCACCTGCCACATGCACGAGAGGCGTCCTACCTCCGTGATGAATTCCGGCCCATACCATGACACTCCCGCCGCCAAATGGGACAACCTGCTGCACACAGTTGGGGCCGTAACGTTCACCCCGACGTCTGTAGACTCGTGCGCGCCCATCAGCACATGTGAGTAGGAAACGGGACTCGTCAGTAAACAACATATTTCTCCACCTTGTACTTGCCCATCTAACCCTCTGTTGGCACCAAAGCAGACAGTCCGCCAGATGACGCGGGGTCAATACATGATGTCGAACAGGTCTTCGTGCAAAAAGTCCAGCCTCCCTCAGTCTGTTGCGTACCGTTTGATATTCTGTGTACCCCGGGGATCTGTGTGGTTGTAGACGTGGCTGTGGTAGTGCGGTCTCGGAGGTGTCGCAGCCGGATGTATCGATCTTGTGCTTGGGTTGTCACCCTTGGTCTTCCTGACCTTGGTCTGTCGTCAACTCTGTTGGTGTTGTTGTATCGGGTCCACAGTGCGGAGATTGTCTGTCTGGATACGCCAATGAACCTGGCCACTTCTTGCTGAGTTGCTCCAGCTTGTAATCTCTCAATGGCGTTGTTCCGTTGAGCTGCATTCAGTCTTGGCATTCTGTCACCGACTCTACTGCCGTTATAAGGACTGTATGAACAGCCGTTGATGTGGATTTTTATACCCATACAGCAGGGTGTGTGTGTGTGTGTGTGTGGTGGCTGCATGCCTAAATGCAGGATCCTGTGCTGCATGCTTTTTACAGGCGGTTGCGTTTGGATGAAGCTGTAAAATTGATCCCCAAACGCTACGTTTATGTGCTTTGCATGTGTTTTCGCGAATTATAGTCACATCATCTTTCTGTTTGACTTATTTGGTTCTGATTTAATGTAATTGTTTTAGATGTTTCGCAAAAATGGTTTTACATCTATGTCAAGTTTCTTTTTTTGAAAAGTATATATCTACCCTTTCTGCCGGAAGCCAAGATTGTTTCTTCGGATAACAGACCGCCCAGGAAAACACATATACCACACCATAACATAAAAAAGCATGCAAATAAAGCATATATACAACTGCATAAACCGTTCTTATCGTTATTAAAAATAGAGTTGCCGTTTTCGCCCTACAATTAGTAGCCGTTTTCGCCAAATGAGGTGCCGTTTTCGCCCGACAATTAGTAGCCGTTTTCGCCAAATGAGGTGCCGTTTCCGCCCGAGAAATCGGTGACATTTGGCTGAGGTGCCGTTGATGATGTTGAGTACAAATGGTGATGCCTTGGACAACATTCTTACAGTCATGACATTCACAAAAGGTTCAAGCCCATTCCCCTGTGGTTTTCTAAGAATAAGATCTTTAATCGTATTGTAAAAGCGATATAAGAGCTTGATAAAAGTGAACAGAATTTTAACTGAAAACGTCGGGGCTAACTGATGTCAGTCCGTCACAAGAGAAAGCTACCCCTCTTTGAAGAGATGTAGCTCCATTGCCTCGACGGCCGAAGCAACTGAAGTTTTTGCTTTGGTCTGTCAAGGAGTATCTGACACTCAACTGCCTTCAGTGGACATTTTGGGCCTGCTTGAACTTGCTCGCTATTTTCTCCTATCAAATAGGTGTAGGTTGGTGAAACTGGACTATCATCCCGACAGCCGCATCTTTTCGCAGTCAAGTTAAATTTCCATGACAAACATATGCGAAAACCTACATTTTGCCCTTGCTCTCCAATGTATGCAGACATTTTAATGAAACATGGCGGCAGGTTGTGGGGTAGTAGATATGACTTTCCAATTTTGCAATTTTGTAAATCGGACGACGGCCAACGTAATACAAATGCTGATGGACTGTCGGTTGCCTGCTACTCCCACTATGTCTTCATACAGTCCTCATGTGCTCAAACCCGTGAAGATCCGGGGTAGAATAGGCATGGTTGATGCATGACATGGTATCCCAACTGCGTTGATCGATACTCAATCACTTGACTGTCTGATCCAGACTCGATTATTTACAGACTGCCGTCATACAGCTGGAATATTGCTAAGTGCGGCGCAAAACATACAAATATTTTTCTCAACACAGATCTAAACAAACAAACACACAAACAAACAAACAAACAGACAATAAACAAAAAAACAAACCCTAATAATATGATCACAGAACTAACTATTACTATTAAAAAGACGAGGCATGCACCTATGATGGCAGGTGTATTGATGGCCGTCTCGGAAGGTCAAACCATCAAATGTTCATGGACCGCTAGTTTATTTTGTTTTTATCACCATGTCATTATTTCTCTTATCATTATGACCAGGAAAAAGTAGAGAGCTGGTTTGGGCGGAATTCAAGAGGAAATCTAATCATTAGCAAGTCCTTAATGAAAGGTTTTTCACTGATGTTTGTACTGACTATACCTACCAACAAAATCTACCTGGGTCAAAGATTTGCTCAAGTTCAAATAAAGTCTTAGAAAATGCCCCGAAAACAATTCGAAACAGCTCGTTAGGACATATTTTAATTTTGCCCCTACACTTGATTTAAAAGCCCAAACCATGCAGATGAAAAGAACAAGGTATCATTCTCATCTTATATGAACACTTCCAACTATTTTGATAAAAAAATCGAAACTTTTTGCTCAGCCCTTAAATCATGGCCAAAATGGTCCCTTATGTTAGCTTGTCCTTTAGAACTAGTTTAATTAATGATAAGTTAAATGTGGCGTTGATAATTCCATGTAAGATTACAATGTACCGATGGGTCGAGTGTGTGCGGGACTTACCCCGGTGAATTTCCGTGTCTCCCTGTCCAGGCCAGGGGACGTCCACACTTGGCATTGATGGGTGTCGGGGTAGTAGGTGAAGGACTCGCAGGAGGAGATATAATCACACAGGGCTTCACACTGGCCCCGGAATTTCACGTAAGCTTTGAACAGTTCACATTGGTCAGCTTTTACAAGAAGTGTCACCCACACCACAATGAAGATGTGCCCAAACATTCCACCCTGCTCAGCACCAACACCGCTACTGTTCGCATCCACGGACTCGCGTTGACTGCGTCAGAACTTATTGACTGCGTCTCCCGAATCGTTTATGTGTCGCCCTAACAGATTCCATACAACGTCAACCCGACGAGAAACACCATGCATCTACAGTAATCTACCAATCAATAACATATATGTGTTTATTCCTAGTTATTTACTCCATATCTTGTCCGCATGCAACACACCTAATCATTCTTCGGGAACTCATGGCTTCTGTTGATTTTGTGATATAAAGAAATTAAGTCTTGCATTTCATAGATCAAAACATCGATATTATTAGTAATACGTATTTATTTTGTAAAACGCCTTATTTGCTCTGCACTGACGATTCAGTTCTTACCTTAATATGTCGAAATATCGACCTGTCGCAACCTCAAGTACAACATATCAGGCCTAACGATTGTCACAGTATTGCATTGTAACAAATGGTTTTAATTTAAGGTTGTCAGGCTGAATGAAATGTGCGGTTTACGAATCAAAGGTTAGAAAAACATCGACGCTTGAGGTCTGTAGTTTAACATATATACACATGTCGAGGCTAACAGAGAGCATGGCTCCAGTTGTACAACTGACGAAGAGGAGGAAAGGATTCGGTTGATATCTTTAGTATGTGTGTCTTGGCATGGATGGACAGGGGGACTACTGGTCGAAGATTTGAACGCACTTTCCATGTAATCTCCGTCTGCCGGGGCCATACCCGTACTTGTAGGTTTTAACAAATAGGCCCATGTCCCGTATTGTGACACGTATCCCATCATTAATCTTTCACGCCCTGATATACAAGTAACTCACATACTGCTCACCCTCTAACTCAGACACTTGGCCCAAGACCGTGATTAGTTCTGAACAGAGACCATTCTGAACCACATCCTACATATAGGACGCACAATCTATAGAGAGCAATTGATAATACACATTTGATTGACCAATATTGCTTGATTAAAAACAAAATCGACGGTGAATATATTTGGAGCGACCTTTGCTGAAAACATAAAAGCGAATAATACGATATTATTGATATGAAAGTGTCACTGAGGGTGAGAGAGTTCAGCCGGTTTGGCGACAGGAGGCTACCGTTGGGGTTGTGAATAACGGCCGCTTTAAGCAGCGCTTCAGTTATATCGGGTTCATTTGGCTATGGACGGCTCGTTAAAGAAACGGGCGCCGTAGACTGCGAGTCATGCTGTGACTTTAAAGCCCAACATAAAACCAGTGAAGGATGTTGCATTGGTTTCATCGTGAAACGGGGGCGGTGGGGTAGCCTAGTGGTTATTGAAAGCGTTCGCCCGTCGCGCCGAAGTCGGTACAATGTGTGTAGCCCATTTCTGGTGTCACCCATCGTGATATTGCTGGAATATTTCTCAAAGCGACGTAAAACTATGCTGACTCACTCATTGTGAAACATGCGTTCATCTCGGAGTGCTTATCAACAGCCCTCTTCCATCAGGTGTTTAACCTGACACATGGTCTGCACGGGTAGTAGTTAACATACGTACTATAAAATTTACAATAATGTGATAATTAGCAATTTGTCAAATATGCCTACATCTTTTGGACGATACTGATTGAACTTACGTTTATGGTTATATTTATTGAATAGCTACCGGTAATCATGCTGCGCCTATAAATAAAGCTTTGTCGAAATACAAACTCATAAACACTTAGTTTGCCACAAGGCCGTTTCACCTTTTGTAATTATTCCGGGGTTGTTTGAAACAAATTAAGATGATTAAACAAATTCTAAGCCTAGCTGGTATTCGGTGGTTTACTCATAGCAAACAGCTCTAAACATTGTTTAAAATGAGACAAAAGGGTCCAGTGAACGAGTGTTCGTGCACACAATGGCCATGCTTAAGAAGATCGACTTTTTTATGGATTTCTTACAAAGATATTTCATAGGGTAATTACAACGAGTTTACTACGAAACAAAAGCTATCCCGCTTCACGTGTCACATGTTTATTGAACAGCGGTTGCCTGCAGATTACTCGATAGCCTGTACAGATATATCGGTGTAACCTCACCCCCACCACGCCCCACGCCCCCCCCCCCCCCCCTCCCCCACACACACACACAGTGCAGGAGAACCGCCACGACACGCGGACCTACTTCCTTAGTAATAGCTCGGCGAGTACTATGATCAATAAAAATATATTCATATTTCATGGTATTGCGTAGGAAATTAACATTCAGACCTAATAATAAAACAGTAACTGTTGCTTTTGAACAGTTCATATTGTCAAAAACGACTCTTCTGTAATTCTCTTCTCTTCAGGTCTTTGTCGGGGCTAATTACCTAGCTGCTTCAATCGTTTGTCCAGTGTCCGTTACCAATTACTTGTAGTTCGCTTGCAGTTAGGAGATAAACCAAAATTATAATAACGAGGTATCTATTGTACAGTGGGACTACATCAAATTTCAAAACACAGTAGGTTTATCTCCATTATGCGGTATAAGGTACCGGAACATTCTGAGGACATTCAAATGGAAATGGAAAATGTTATAACATATTATATAAGATAGCTACGCGATGAATTGGAAAGAACAATAAAGAACGAAGAGTGGTTTACTTCACGACAAAACATTGTTCTATCATGACGTCATTGCTGGAGATTCCAACAGGCGATCGCAACTTGATGACGCCGTAATTTGGACGACTTTAGTTTTGATAGGGAAGTGTCAAGTGAACTGTTTACCATAGATGCAGCTGGGCAACGCAGGTAAACGCAATGATCGCGCCCCAACGTTGGAGAGATATGACGATCATGGGAGAAAAGGTAAAGATAATCGACGTGAAAATTGTGAGAATATCTTGGAAATAGCAAACTCAAGCCCCTGATCATAAAATGGAATCGTTTGCCATTGAAGGTCGGATTGTATTCAGGGAGTCGTCATTATTTAAATAAGGGTAAATATGTTCAAAGCTTTTAAATTTCATTAACATCCTTAAAGAGGCTGTACATACTTTTGATAGCACATATAAGAAATAGACAACTCGTGGGCTTATGGGCATGGTTTATTCTCCCTGCAGTGTTTTGCTGTACGATAAACAACTCCCACTGGTTGTATATTTCTTAAGTTATGCCTCTACCTCATTGTGATTATGATTATGGGTATACACAACAGTTGCCTTACGAATGGTTTACTGAGAGACAAGAGGTTCGTGTCCCAAACGACAACGTGTCCCAAACAATAACTTTCTTTTGAAAGCAAACACTTTGTTCCAAGTTTAAAAAAATATGTGTAGTTCGGTGACAAGTTGAATGTCATGAAAAAATGTGTCCCCGATAAAATTGTTGAAAGTTTTTAGATCCTCTTTATCAAAAATATAAGCACTCGTACAAACACCCCCACAAACACGCTCACAAGTAGCCCCCCGAACACCCCGGAGACACCTGCACAAACACCCCCACAATAACCCACACACGCATATCCAGAAACAACCCCACAAGCACATCACCAAACACCTCCACAAACAACCGTACAGACATCTTACAAATACCAACACAAGCACCGCCACAAACACCTCCACAAACACCCGTACAGACATCTTACAAATACCAACACAAGCACCGCCACAAACACCTCCACAAGCACCGCCACAAACACCTCCACAAGCAACCGTACAAACATCTTACAAATACCAACACAAACACACTCACAATCAGACCCACTAACACCTCACACAAACACTCTCACAAACCCTCACAGACGCACCCACAAACCCACCACAGACACCCCACAAACACTGATTAAAACCCCGACAAACACACCCACAAACATACCCACTAACACCCTTACAAACACCCGCAAGCACCACTACACACACCCCACAAACACTCTTACAAACACCCGAACAGGCACCACTACAAACACCCCCACAAACAACCACACAAGCACCCATACACACATCTATACAAACACTCTTACAAATATCCGCACAAGCACCACTACAAACATCTCCACACAGACGTCACACACACCTCTACAGACACCCCCTAAAACACACCCACAAACACGCCACAAACACCTCAAGTCACTCCACAGATACCCCACAGACACTCCACAGACAACCAGAGACTCTCCACAGACACCCCACAGACACCTCCACAGACACCCCACAGACACTCCACAGACACCTCCACAGACACCTCCACAGACACCTCCACAGACACCTCCACAGACACTCCACAGACGCCTCTAAAGACATTCCACAGACACCCCCACAAGCTCCTTACAAACACCTCTACAGACACCCCCACAAACATCTCTACAGACACCCCACAGACACTCCACAGACACCCACAGACACCTCCACAGACATTCCACAGACACCTCCACAGACACCCACAGACGCCTCTACAGACATTCTACAGTCACATCCACAGACACTCCACAGACACCCCACAGACATTCCACAAACACCTCCACAGACACCCCACAGACATTCCACAAACACCTCCACAGACACTCCACAGACACCGGACAGACGACGCCACAGACCCACACCCACTATTACTATTATTTTGTTTAAACTATTTCAACAAAGTTGGCATTTGTTTAAATCATTTAAAAGACCTTCAATAGTATGTGTTAATACTTTCAGTAGCAGTTTATCAATTTCACAGTTAAAGCCCATGCAAATGCCTGAGGGTACAACAGACATGGGCCCTTTCCACCCTTACACAAATTAAAAACATAAGTTTATTTCCTTTTTTGACTGTTTTTTTATAACACACCATTTAAAGGTCTGCTGTCAAAATTTGTTAAAGTTTAGCAATTTATTGGTGAATAACAATATGTATTAGCATGCATATGGTTATGATTTTCATTACTTTTCTAAAACATGATATTCATATTCTCTTCCGTATCACTTCTAAATGCCTTTCAAAGACCTAATATACATCTGACCTGATTACAGACATTGACTGTAACATATATATTTTACTTGATGTTGGGGTAGTGTAGGTCAGGACACGGACGTGTACCGAATGACAGGATGCAATAAATCATTACATAGATGTCACACATCAATTTAATAACTTGATCTGGACACTTCAGTGTGGTGCCAACAGCTGCCAAGGCAATAAGGAGACTTATCCACACCTAAATGATCTTTCGTCTCCTATACTCATGCCCACACATATTTTATCTTTGACCGAAAGTGTTTATATTAATTATTAATCAGACTATATCATACTCTAATTAGCTTTGTCCTTTACCAGGCAATTGTTGGATACTATAGTTTTGTGTTGACCCAGGGATCTTCGTATTGTTATTCATTTTCGTGTTTTCCTTTTGTAACATGGAGATTACGTCTGATATGATTACATTTAAATTACTGTCGCTGTTTTGCGGGATTATACGTCAGCCATGGCGCCTTGAAGAAGTTAATCTTTGAGAATACCTGTCCAGTCGCTGCAATGTATCTATGTTTAATTCAAAATTTCTTGCTACGTTTGTTTGTTGTGTTTGATAAACGCCATACTCAGCAATATTCCACCTACATGACGGTGGTGGTTCTTTTTATACCCTATTTCCAATCTAACAACGCATTTTTTATTTTGATTGACAGTTTATATACCACCCGTGGTGCACACGACAAACCAGTTAGTAAAATATAACTTCTCACTTACGTCACCATTCAACAAAAACAAAAAAGTCAGTCCATCCTGAACGCTTGTGCCAAGTGATCCTTTAACGAGAGAGGACCTTTCTTAACCGCCATGCGTCACTGACAAAAAGCATGCTGACATCTTCTGTTAAGGCGTGTACTGCCACTTATACAAACAGTAACCACGGTAGGTGTGTACTGTCACATACAAACAGTAACCACGGTAGGTGTGTACTGTCACATATATAAACAGTAATCGTGGTAGTTGGTGTGTCCTGTCACTGATACAAACAGTAACCGTGGTAGGTGAGTGTGTACTGTCACATATAAACAGTAATCGTGGTAGTTGGTGTGTACTTCCACTTATACAAACAGTAACCGCGGTAGGTGAGTGTGTACTTCCACTTATACAAACAGTAACCGCGGTAGGTGTGTACTGTCACATATAAACAGTAATCGTGGTAGTTGGTGTGTACTTCCACTTATACAAACAGTAACCGCGGTAGGTGGTGTGTACTTCCACTTATACAAACAGTAACCGCGGTAGGTGAGTGTGTACTTCCACTTATACAAACAGTAACCGCGGTAGGTGGGGTGTACTTCCACTTATACAAACAGTAACCGCGGTAGGTGGGGTGTACTTCCACTTATACAAACAGTAACCGCGGTAGGTGGGATGTACTTCCACTTATACAAACAGTAACCTCGGTAGGTGAGTGTGTACTTCCACTTATACAAACAGTAACCGCGGTAGGTGGGGTGTAGTTCCACTTATACAAACAGTAACCGCGGTAGGTGGGGTATACTTCCACTTATATAAACAGTAACCGCGGTAGGTGGTGTGTACTTCCACTTATACAAACAGTAACCGCGGTAGGTGGGATGTACTTCCACTTATACAAACAGTAACCGCGGTAGGTGGGATGTACTTCCACTTATACAAACAGTAACCGCGGTAGGTGGTGTGTACTTCCACTTATACAAACAGTAACCGCGGTAGGTGGGATGTACTTCCGCTTATACAAACAGTAACCTCGGTAGGTGGTGTGTACTTCCACTTATATAAACAGTAACCGTGGTAGGTGGTGTGTACTTCCACTTATATAAACAGTAACCGTGGTAGTTGGTGTGTACTTCCACTTATATAAACAGTAACCGCGGTAGGTGGTGTGTACTTCCACTTATACAAACAGTAACCGCGGTAGGTGGTGTGTACTTCCACTTATACAAACAGTAACCGCGGTAGGTGGTGTGTACTTCCACTTATACAAACAGTAACCGCGGTAGGTGGTGTGTACTTCCACTTATATAAACAGTAACCGCGGTAGGTGGTGTGTACTTCCACTTATATAAACAGTAACCGTGGTAGGTGGTGTGTACTTCCACTTATATAAACAGTAACCGTGGTAGGTGGTGTGTACTTCCACTTATATAAACAGTAACCGCGGTAGGTGGTGTGTACTTCCACTTATATAAACAGTAACCGCGGTAGTTGGTGTGTACTTCCACTTATACAAACAGTAACCGCGGTAGGTGGTGTGTACTTCCACTTATATAAACAGTAACCGCGGTAGGTGGTGTGTACTTCCACTTATATAAACAGTAACCGCGGTAGGTGGTGTGTACTTCCACTTATATAAACAGTAACCGTGGTAGGTGGTGTGTACTTCCACTTATATAAACAGTAACCGCGGTAGGTGGTGTGTACTTCCACTTATATAAACAGTAACCGTGGTAGTTGGTGTGTACTTCCACTTATATAAACAGTAACCTCGGTAGGTGGTGTGTACTTCCACTTATATAAACAGTAACCGTGGTAGGTGGTGTGTACTTCCACTTATACAAACAGTAACCGCGGTAGGTGGTGTGTACTTCCACTTATGTAAACAGTAACCGCCGTAGGTGGTGTGTACTTCCACTTATACAAACAGTAACCGCCGTAGGTGGTGTGTACTTCCACTTATATAAACCGCTGAAGGTAGGCATGTACTCCCACCTACAGAAACAGTGAGTGAGTGAGTATTGTTGTACGTTGGGTTTAGCAATTTTCCAGCAATATCACGACAGAGGACACACAACAATAAACTTTTGTTTAGCTTCAGCGTCCATGAGTGAACCCCGCATTATTCCCAAAGTGTTCCTGGTTGGGGCAGAGTTGCATCCCTTGGGCACATCAGAAACCTATGATTGTGGGTTCAAATCTCTCTCTCTCTCTCTCTCTCTCTCTCTCCCCCCCCCCCCCCCCCCCACACACACACACACACTCCCCAAATATGTTTAAACATCAAAGCATTAAACCAAACTCACTCACTGCTTATGTGACTGTAGGTCGGGTAATGTTGTATCTTCTTGAGCATAGGGCTACTTATATTATGTATATTATGTTGAATCACTTCAGGTGCACAAACAAGAGACAACAGCTGTGGAAAAGAGGTCCCTGTAGAACAGGGTTAACTCTAACATAAGTCATGTTAATCCCCGAGTATCACATTGTACTTGGAAGGAGTACGATGGTTACTTCACTAACCGCAACTTGCACCATCGCCAGACTTGTCACACGTCACAGGCAAACTGGCAGTACTGCATACAGACCGAGGAGTGGAAGACCCAAGGTCACGACCCCACAGGAAAACCGGTATTTACGGGTGCTTCGCCTAATGTCCAGATTCCTAACTGTGACGACATCCGCAAACAGTAAGCATCCAGGCAGCAGAAGGACCGTTGCTGGACGACTCCGCCTGTATGGACTCCGTGCCTATCGACCTTTCAAGGGCATGACGTTAACGTTTCTACACCGACGTCACAGACTGAGACGGACCAGGACTGTACAGCAGTGGCAGCAGAGAAATTGGCGAAGAGAGGTCTTCAGCGACGAGAGTAGGTGCCAGCTGTTCAAGTCTGATGGGCGGGTTCGAATCTTCCGACGACATGGTGAACGGACGGCACGTTGTTGCGTCCATGACGTGGAGCCTTATGGAGATGGTAGTATCATGGTCAAGGGTGGCATCTGCGGGGGCCAGAAGACAGGTCTGGTCATCATCGACGGAAATCTCACTGCACGTTGTTACATTGATGAGGTTTTGCGGCCTGTGGTACTGCCTTTCCTGCAGCGACACCTGCTGTTTCAGCAGGACAACGTCACCCCTTCGTAAACATCAACAGCCGCCATTGACGAGGGATGCCTTGGCAGTTTCCCTGCAGGAGGAATGGCGTAGGATCCCTAATCAGGGTGTCAGGAGACTCGTGTACTCAATTCGACGTCGTGTTAGGGCCTGCATCGTTGCTGGAGGGGGTCACATCCGATTCTGAACCATGTCTGTAGCATGGGACTTAAAAGTGATCGACGTCGATTCTGGGGGTGTGATCGAATACTGAAAGTGCACCCAGCATGATAAACGACACTATTAAACGTGTCTGCAGAACTTTAAGCACATGTTTTTTTATCTTGTCATTTTAAAATACCGTTTGTGAATAATTGTTTTTTATATAAAAAAAACCCATCAACTGTTACTAAATTTTGCGTCTGTTTTGTTTTAGACAAGAAAAGTTGTTTCGCGGCGCTTCTTTTGTCCGTTAGATTATATAAATACATGACTGCAGCCACGTGTGTGTAAATGTCCGTGAAATGTGGGTAAAAGACTGATATAAGCAGTTTCGCATACTTTTTGCGTATGGAACAGTTTGACGAGCCATGTTTGAGATTATTGTGTGAGTGAGTTTGTTTTTACGCCGTTTTTAGCAATATTCCTGCAATATCACGGCTGGGACACCTGAAATGGGCTTCACACATTGTACTTATGGGGCAATTCGAACAAGAGTCTTCGGCGTGACGAGCGAGCGCTTGAACCACAAGGCTACTCCAACAGAAACAGGGATCTCACTGCGGAACAATATCTCAACTGATATTGTAAAAAATGCATGGTCAAAATAAAACAGCAAAACACTAAAAACTAGAAATGTTGAGAACCAAGAACACTTCATGGGCTAATAGTAATACACCACCCACCTTGAAACAAGTTGCATTTGGAGCTAGGAAATGAAGCCTCGTGTTACTCTCACAGTACTATTGTCATGGTGGCACAGCTATTGTAAAAGTAGGACAATAGTGTTTTGACTGTCACTATACTATACAGAAGAAGTTTAAATGAATCTTTAAAACTTGCATACCATTTATGCACACCTTCGTAAGTGATGGCAGGTATTCAAATCTATGTTGCAGGTATTGTGACTAATCTTGACAAGACCTATATCTATAACATTTGTCACAGGTAATATGTGATCAATGTTAATTTTGTGAAATACAAAATCTGTTCCAAAAATTGCCTGAAAAATATATTATCTTTGGTTTTACATAAAATATGTTTGTGTATAATTAAAATTTAGCATTTGGGTGATAATTACACAATGTCTTTGATTCCACCTTTTAGAGAAATAACGTTATATCTTGAGGCGTTGAAATAAAAAGACTTATTTTGTCTCAAACAATAGGTCGAGCTCCCCTAGTATACAATGGTCGTCCCTAATCCACCATCGCTCAAGACTACTTATCATATATCCGACAATCAAGTTTGTTATTGTTTGTACATTGTAAAGTACAACATGGTAAATTAACAACTGTTATGTTTATTAGCGTCTTCGAAAACTGTGACAGGCGGTCGGAAACAAAGCCTAATTGTCATTGACAAATAACATCGATATCGGTGCTCACATGCATGCCTAATGATTTGGTTGAAGATGGTACAATACAGTAAAGTGACCTCTTTGACATGGAGTCCGGGGGTCTTCCGTAGATCCATATATCCGCAGCGTGGAAATTGAGCATAAAGTCGATTCTACTGGGACAACACATGCATGTGGCCTGAAAAAAGTTTACCGAAATTGAATGTGCCGCATTTTGATTGGACAAATGGGACTAGTATATATGCTTGGCATATCTCATGGCATATGAATCTTTCGCTTTATAAATATATAATTTTCTTTGGAAAAAGGTCTAAATTACTGTATTCGGCAACATCTATATCATATCGTTATCATTTACTTAATTAATATATCACTTATTTTAATCGCCTACATGTATTCTCCTATCTTACGAACCAGTTCGATTGTCATGAAGGCATGTGGCAATATTTTAGAATGAGGTATTGTCTTTCGCAACTCTTTCTGAACCCATATAAAAAGAGTGCCTCGGTCAATCTCCATTAATATAAATTGATATATCTTCTTTACTCAGGCAAATTATATGTTTTATAAAAGCATGTCACACATTTTCCAATGACAGTCGTAGAATATCTTTAACCTTATGCGATAGGGTTGTCAACTTGGAAGGGTAGCCTTTCCGTTGCTCCTCATAAATAATTTGGCGTGTATATATACCAGCTTGGAGTCTGTATATTGTCGAAAGGTATCTTTCTTAAAACGATGAGGATGCACTTGAGTTCGAGGCTGCTCGTGCTAGTCCGGATAAATTCAGGTTTTATTTGCCAGCCCAGAGATACCATGCCGCTTTTTGACACGGATACCCTACTCATACTCAAAACTATGCATCCCCTTAATGCGAGCACCAAGGGGGGTAACTACAGCATGTGTGGGTATGACGCGGCCAAGGCATCGAACCACCGCACTCCAGGCAGACAACGGAACAGGTCAAACAAAGTCGAAAGAAAGATGACAACTTGGCTAAACTTGGTGTTTAAAAGTAAGAGCTAAAAGGTAAATTGGTAAAAAATTCCGTTTAAGACAAGATCAAGTTCCCAAATCTCCGAACAATGATAATTCTACACTGATATGTCGGCTTGCGGTATTCCTTGATGACCTGGTCACCTTCTGAAGTCAACGTGGCGCAGGTTCATGGTTGGTTGCAGAAACCTCACAGTGTGAACCTGAGTACAAACCGCACGATGTTGTTCTGTTTGAACAATTCATTGTTCTCTCAGTTGTTTTCAGCATCTGAAAGGGTAAAATTGAGACCGGAAGGTAGGCGCCTTCATTACGCCAGGAGAATCAAACCGAACATTTGTAGAATGAGCTGAGTGTAAATGTTTCATGACCTGACAAAGTGATCAATAGACGTTGACTGGGGTTGTGATAGTTGTCTTGCACAAAGTACTTTTATGGGCTATGCATGCACCTAAGTTTGACAAATAACTTATTATTTAAGAGGACAAACGCTGAAAAAGTTTCCAGCTATAAAACCATGTCAGCAAATCGTACGAAGACATAGGGTTGAATTAGACAACCAGACACAGTTAAGCATTGTTGTATCCCCACTTGAAAGGATGCGTTTAAAATTTCTGTTGTGGTTGATCACACAGCATATCTGAGTGAAACCCAAGCCAGGGGCGTGTCGCAGTGAGTCACAACTTTACATCGCAGCTGCAACATTGCAACAATGCATGTAGCGAAATCGCTTCTGGAATCATTGAATACAAATGTGAATGAAAATGTTGCTGAAGCAACAAGACAAGTTATTTTGGCCACGTTTATCCATGCACTCACCACGGTGTTATGATTAAGACGTTGACGACAACGATGTTAACAACGAAGAATGATATTAAACACAATTCTAAACGTATGTAAGCCCCGAGACGCGCTTAAACTATGGGATAGGGACTATATTTAGGTTTGTATGTTGGATGTAAACATTTTTTTACAATGCATGTGCCATATTTCGACAGCGTATACACGGTGCTTGTCTTAAGAGATCTAACAGTTAGTTTTTAGTTTACCTACCAGCCTCATCACCTGCTATGGGACCGCCTCCGTGGTCTAGTGGTAGAGCGTCCGCCCGGAGAGCGGAAGGTCCGGGGTTCGATCCCCAGCCGGGTCATACAAAAAGACGTTAAAAGATGGTACTTGTTGTTACCCTGTCAGGCGCTCGGCATTAAGGGGCTAAAACAAGGACTGGTCGGCTCGGAGTCAGTATACTGTGTCTGAGTGGGGTATTCATGTTAAACTGCGGCGTGGTATCACAGTGAGCTAGCACTATAAATCGGCATCAGTCCGGACTAGTACAAGCAACCACACAAACACACACACGTGCATGCACGTCGCTATATAAGTGCAATAATCTTGGACGCGACGTTAAACCCCATTTCACCTCACCTCACCTGCTATGGTAATTCATGATCAAGGTGTAGGTTGTTGAACTTTCGGTTTGTTTGTTCTCCATTTGTTTATCTTGTTTTGTAACACATGGATTCCCATGAGGCAATGGCGCTTTTATCACGTGTCTTACACATTTATTCATAAGCTGAGATGTCCATGGGAAATAGTTACATAATAGGAATAGACAAAGCGTGGTATACAAGGCTGTATGAAAATAGTTGGGAACTGATCGTAGACAGCAGATTGCAAAAGCTATTCAACTATTGAACCAAAAGAGTGGAAACTGTTTGCGTGAGCCCTTATGTGATTAGGAAGTGATATTAGGCTTCAGCGGCGTTAGAACAACAGAATTACAAATTCTACAAATTACTTAGTTTTAGACACAGTAAAATTATATGCTGTTAGACAGAGCAGGCATTCAGTAAGCAAAAAACCACCAAGAATATGCCCAGACTTACACGAGCGCAACGAGACGGAACGATCGGTATGGCCAATATGGGGGCTACTCAACGTCAGATAACCAGAACCTTCAACTGCTCCCAGACCACCATCAGCAAGTTGATAATCCGCTACCAACAGACAGGACAGACTCAAGACCGGCCAAGATCGGGAAGACCGAGAGTGACAACACCGGCCGAAAACCGCTACATCCGGCAGATTCACCTCCGAAACAGATGTGTGACGGCGACGTCAACGGCGGCAACAGCACTTGGGCATGCCATCAGCAGACGAACAGTCCTTCGACGACTTCGTACGGCTGGTATACGAGTCTACCAACCCTTCCGTGGAATGGCCTTGACCCGTCTACACCGCCAACGCAGACTGCAATGGGCACGAACTGTACGTCGGTGACAGCGACGTGACTGGGCGAAAGTGCTCTTTACAGATGAAAGTCGGTTCTGTTTGTTCAGGAACGATGGCAGAGTTCGAGCTTTTCGACGAAGGGGAGAGCGACTGGCGCCAAACTGCATTAGAGAAGTTCACCCGTTTGGAGGTGGAGGCGTCATGGTATGGGGTGGCATTTGTGGCTCGATTACAACACGGCTGGTTATCATCCGAGGAAACCCGAATGCTCAGCGATGAAGGGATGAAGTGTTGAGACCTGTTGTGGTGCCCTTTATTCAACATCAGCCAAAAGGATTAATTTTGCAACAAGACAACGCTAGGCCTCACACCGCCCGAATTGTTCAAGACTATCTGAACAACGTTAACGTCAACGTATTGCCCTGGCCACCTTGTTCTCCAGACATGAACCCCATTGAACATCTTGATCGTCAGCTGAGACAACATGTACCACCTCCAGCGAACCGACGGGAACTTGAACAGGATTCCTGATGACGTTATCCGCCGACTGACGACGTCAATGAGGAGGCGTGTGTTGGCGTGCATGGATGCCAAGGGTGGTCACACTCGCTATTGATGACGTGTTACTTGACTACTGTGTCATTAATGGACTCTTCATGCACTTTTTCAATGAACTCTGATTTGTGTCATTTTTAATCTGGACACCTTGACTCTTTCTTTGTGTATTGCGGAGAATGCAATATCGGCATTACAATGCATTTTCATTCTAATTCATGGAAAAAGATTTCTGTTTATAGATTAATCATCATAAATCTTAAATATGCCTTTGTTTTTGGTGTTTGGTCAAGTGAAGTCGGTGAAAACTTTCTTTTGCCCGGTAGTTTAGAAAAGCCAGAGAAACTGAATATTTATATCTCATGTTCACGATACAAATGCAGCTATACATGACAAAAAGGTTATACATTATTGAAGACCTCATAAAATATGTGCCTCTAAAGAAAGGCTCCGGACCGGACAAAATGGGTCATAAATTATTATGCATATTCTATCGGCTCAGCAGTGTGCTTACCGTTCAACGTGTCAAGTGTATTTCCATCAGAGTGGAAGAAGAAAGCACTATACCATTATTTAAGAAATAGGATCACACTGTCGTTTCTAATTATACCCGTATCGCTCATTAGCCGTTCAGAAAAATTGTTTGTTTTCCCCCTCGCCTGTATCAGCGCAAATGGTGGTCACATCAGATATTGACATTTTTAATGGAATGGTTGTTTAGGACGTGGCGCTCTGATTCCTGTCACCAGGTATGGGTTATGTAAATGAAAACATTGATCTTTACACCACTTTACATGAAACACAGATACACATGGAGCGGCATTGAATAGAATCCATCACAATTATCTCATTTTATTAATATACTTGAATTGTCTCAGTCGAATCAAGTAACATGAAGAGGTCTCTCCCTTGGCGAAAAGTACATGATGGCGTTTCCAACAAAAGTGAGTATGGTTTTACGCCGCTTTTAACAATATTCCAGCAATATGACAGCGGGGGACACCAAAATGGGCTTCAGACAGCGTACCCATGGCCAACAAGAGACGACGGGATCTAATGAACTACCAGAAAGATGGAAGAACATGTGTGAAACAGAACATAAATGGTGTAAATATAAAGAACTGGGTAAGAACGAACTGAAACTTACTTAGAAATATACTCTTAAAAAAAAGAAACGCAAAGCCAGATTTGTGTGAGGTAGGAAAAATACATTTATACGTGGAAACGCACAAGGTATTGAGTCAAAATGTTATGGAGAGAGCACTTGGTGACTGTAGTCATCTCAGTTATCGGTACATAGGAAAAGTCTAACGTGAAGGTCAGCTACCATCAATAACGCGTATGTCCCCCGTTGGAATCGATAGCGGCCTGACATTTGCTGTCTATGGAAGAGACGAGTATGCGAAAATACATCCTGGGGAATGGTAGCCCACTCGGCCTGCAACGCAAAAGCCAACTGCTCCAACCTCTGGGGTTGTGCTTAACGTCGGCGTAGCCGTATATCCAATTCATCCCACAGTTACTCTATCGGGTTCAAGAAACCTATGATTGTGGGTTCGAATCCCGGTTCACCTCGATTATGTTTCTAGGTTTGTCAGCACCATACCTGTGCTCGTGGGTTTCACCGAAGTGGTAAACGTCTGAGACCTGCATCACTTCGGGCTCTCTTGACACATTAAGTTGACAGTGTGAGTAGTGGACAAGTGAGGTGGTCTATGAAGCAATGCTGAACGAAGGTAGCGGATGTGGTAGTAGTGGAAGAGAGATGGAGTAGTGGACAAGTGAGGGTGGTCTATGAAGCAATGCTGAACAAAGCTAGTGGATGTGAGAGAAGTGGAAGAGAGATGGAGTAGTGGACAAGTGAAGGTGGTCTATGAAGCAATGCTGAACGAAAGGTAGCGGATGTGGTAGTAGTGGAAGAGAGATAGAGTAGTGGACAAGTGAGGGTGGTCTATGAAGCAATGCTGAACGAAGGTAGCGGATGTGAGAGAAGTGGAAGAGAGATGGAGTAGTGGACAAGTGAGGGTGGTCTATGAAGCAATGCTGAACGAAGGTAGCGGATGTGAGAGAAGTGGAAGAGAGATGGAGTAGTGGACAATTGAAGGTGGTCTATGAAGCAATGCTGAACGAAGGTAGCGGATGTGAGAGAAGTGGAAGAGAGATGGAGTAGTGGACAAGTGAAGGTGGTCTATGAAGCAATGCTGAACGAAGGTAGCGGATGTGAGAGAAGTGGAAGAGAGATGGAGTAGAGGACAAGTGAGGGTGGTCTATGAAGCAATGCTGAACGAAGGTAGCGGATGTGAGAGAAGTGGAAGAGAGATAGAGTAGTGGACAAGTGAAGGTGGTCTATGAAGCAATGCTGAACGAAGGTAGCGGATGTGAGAGAAGTGGAAGAGAGATGGAGTAGAGGACAAATGAGGGTGGTCTATGAAGCAAATGCAACAGTGCTGTACAGCTGGATGGAGCTGCTTCAGTTAGCTGTAAAGAGAGCGACGAGTGGAACATCTCCAAGTTTTGATGACATTCCAGCTTATTCAGAAGTGTGTCCGTGTGAGGTACTCTGTTAAACTTTTTACCAGTTATCTTGTGCCTACTATGTCGAGTAATGTATAATCCCACCAATCCCCAAATCCTCATAAGGGGACCCGCGAGACGACCCGAGTTACTGGGGAATAACACTTGCTTCTCAGTTACTACTTGTAGCCTGTAATCTACAAACTCTACTGTAGTGTGCCGAATGTCCGAATCTAATCATGGCTGGGGAGAAGAAATTTACTTAGCGATGTACATGGCTTCAGACGTGGATGATGACAGACAAAAGCCAGTGGAGCGCATTATGAAATGTATGTGCCGTCAACTGTGTTATGAGTTGTATGGAGGTGGTATAAAAGAACACACTCAAACTGTACGTGTTCAAATACACGTGAAAATGCATGATGTCATGGGATGTACATTGTCTATTCATCAACGTGAACTTATGTTTAACTGCCTTGAAATATTGTTCATAACAGCAATGCAATGCTGTTGTTACAGATAACGAAACTTTTTTAAGGCAGTCAAACACTGTATACATGTACCACTCAAAGATTTGTATAAAGAACTGTTCTTTTAATGCGCTTCTGTCCTCTTTCAAACAACTCGTTTTGGCACTTTCTGTCTAACACATATTTTATGGCTCTTCTACAGTAGTGTGTATACATGTCACAGCCAATGTCTATAATCGGGCAATATGTATATTGACTGAAAATATCAGTCAATGTGTATTTTGACTGATGGGTATTTTGAGTTGTGAAACTTGTCAACTCCAGTTAGAGAGAGTAAGATGGAATAACTTGTCTACCAATCCCGTTCATTTCTTGTTTAGAATTAAGTTTAAACTAAACATCATTAAAAATAAATAAAGCAGTTAACTCCAAAGGAATGATTGGGTGAGTATGGTTTTACGCCGCTTGTAGCAATATTCTAGCAATATCACGGCTTGGGAAACAGAAATGCGTATCCAGTGAACGGGTTCTTTAGTAACATCGGAAGACAAAGTATTTTTTATCTGGCATTTCAGATTATTATTTCAAAGATGGATACCAGGCAATTGAGCTGAAAATACACTATGTACGTATTGTTTATATCACAGCAACACTATTGTGAAGTGTACAATATGACTGATATTGTTATATGGTACCTGGCACACCGTGGCTTGAAATTCCGTGTTGGGAATCAATCCTTATAGGCTGATCCAGCCGAGGACGCTACCCTCAGGGCCAACGGCCCAACCTGTCCACAAACATGCAAGGTCACAGTCGGTCGGACTGTAGCAGGGGGAACATGTGGAAAGGAATAAGAAGGCTTCTTCAAACGGTCGAATGTTACCCTGTTACTCAATACTGCACGTGAATTTCAGATTTAGTAGGCGAGGTAATAATATCCCATCAAATCCATAATCACCCAAGTGGTGAGCTCACAACTGGTGCCAGTACCAGTGCATCGGTGTTGGCTGTATGTCTCGGAGGGTCCGGCCATTTCTAATTGTGTCGGCTGAATCAGAAACGGCATTTCATCCTTCTGTGAAAATACATCTCGCTCTAAATGTGCTGACCGTTCAACTGATGCTATTCTGTCATTTACGCTATAACTATTAAACGCATGTTTTCGGTTCCGTGAATATTGGAAAAAAGTATATACATAGAAACCGTGACTGATCAGTCCACATCTTCGTCATGGTGACAACGATGGGCGACGTTTGGTCATCTCGGACACTGGCTGCAGTGCTGACCCTGGTTTGTCTGGCGACAGTGGACGCTGGGTGTCCCCACGCAGACCTCGGTCTGAAGAGATGGAGCGATGCCAGCACGTGGGGAGGGACCAAGCCAGCGGGAGGCCAACAGGTGACTTTGGTCAATTTTATGCCTGGCAATCATTTTGTGTAATATGTCGTTTATTCTGATAACTAAATATGTATAATTTGTCGCGACTCTATTGTCCAGTAGAGGACTCAAACCGAATGTAGCTATCAAATTTTCGAACAGGATTTCCGTGATTTTAATGTCACATGATGCATTCGAGATGAACAAACGAAAACAGGATTAAAATAATTTGTCCACTGGTAGGTAATTGAAAAAGAAGTCGATACATCTGATACCAGATAAAAGCATGTCTTTGAACATCATTCATTTCACTCTTGATATAACCATGGCCTAGATTATCAAAAATAGTCAATTATTTATCTTTCTATGCTATTTCAAAGTATAAAAAACAATTTATATTCACGGTTTAAATTTATTGAATCGCCGTCAAGACACAACATAGGATGTTAAATACGTTACATACCAAGGCAACAACAGGTGAAATTACTATTTAAAGCGTGTTTTGTGTGATGTTGGTCAATGCACACGACTGTACTGCGATGGGTCTTTTACCCAAATTTAGATAAGTAGGAATGAAAGTAATACAGCTGTCTTGATATTATTTGCATGTGCATGCCATAATCACAACCCTTGATGTAAAAAGTAAACGTAAAAAGAAAATATTTTTTGCATCAACCAAGTCAGCGAGAGCCTTTCCCCCCGATCCCGTTAGTTGCCTCTTCCGACAATCCTAGTCGTCTCTTATGACAAGCATGGGTTGCTGAAGACCAAATCTATCTCGGATCTCAACGGATGCTGTACAATCATAATTTTATTAGATGCAACTTATTGTAGCTAGATTGTTTATTGCCGAAGACATTGTAGAATATATACTTATCGAATACATGTTTTATTTGGGATAACAACGGTAGTCCGAGACCACGTACTTTGTGTACCCCGGGTGAGACTCAACCCCAATAATACTAGAATTTGTACTGTACTAAGAAAGTTTTATCCCAAATAAATAACATTTTATTTGGGAGAAAACTTTCTTAGTAAAGTACAAATTCTAGTATTATGGGAGGTTGAGTGAGCGATTTTATGCTTTACGTCACATCGGCAATATATCTGCCAAATCGTGAGGATTTTGGGGTTGTCGGACTTTCATGTCGTGGAAGCCTCGGTGGCTGAGTGGGTAAGATGGCTGACTTTGTGAGTTGGCGATGAGGTGTCTCACTCTGGCAGTGTGGGTTCGAATCCCGGATAGCACTCAACTGGAATCTGTACTCTACTGACAAAGTGTTATCCCATATAACATTTGTTACATTTGACCACTTTCTAAATGGCATTGTGCATTATTGTATTTAACTGTTATAGCATAGTATTAGTTCACGTTGCTCAGATTAAGGTTTGTCTTAACGAACTGTATCTGTGCACTGTATACAAACGTACTATGATTTGCAGGTTATCCTGACCTCTAGCATGCGCGTGCTACTGGACGAGTCCACTCCGTCCCTGGGGTCGATCACGGTGGAGTCTGGGGCCAGTTTAGTGTGGGACGACAAGGCAGATATAACACTCACCGTTAGCTACGTCCTGATTAGGGGGGAGTTACACGTTGGCAGCGACGACTGCAGATTCACCAAGAAAGCCAACATCGTCCTCACAGGTACCGTATATTACCCTACCATGTAAACTGTAGTAGCAGGGGAGGGGGAGGGGGAGGGAGGGAAAGAGTCACTCAACTTCATGGCCATTAAATATGAGATGATTACATCAACACTCGTCTCCCAGTGGTAACATGGACCTGGTAACACCGTCTACACAGAAGAGTGCATCTGAAAAAGAAGGCCGCACGTGTCCTTGAATTTGAAATATTGTAAAGGTTACCTTTGGCTTTTAAGTATTGGCATGACCAGTAATTTGCATATTCTATTTCATACTGAATCAAGTATCAACAGTTCAACAATCTTACCATAGGCCTCAGCAACTCAACACTGAACGTTACTGGTTTCGGCCGGAAGTTCATCGGTGTGGCGGCAGGTGGCGTTCTTGAGCTTCACGGCAGAGAGAAGACGTCATGGACGAAGCTGGCGACCTCCATCCCTGCTGCAGATCAAACGTGTGGAGTTGTCTACAATCACAAGGTTAGGATTGGAGAGCTGCTGACATGTAGTATACGAGTAAGATATACGATACACGCAACAGGCATCAGTTCCAGTTTGCTGGTTGGATTCCTTACCTGGTTCAATAATGGTGTGGGCTAGGCGATTCTAAACATCTTTAAAAATGACATAAACCCGACATACTTACTCCAGATCTTCGCCGCCTCCGTGGTTTTGTGGTAGAACGTCCGCCCGGACAGCGGAAGGTCCGGGGTTCGATCCCCGGCCGCGTCATACCAAAAGACGTTCAAAGATGGTACTTGTTGTTACCCTGTCTGGCGCTCGGTATTAAGTGGCTAAAACAAGGACTGGTCGGCTCGGAGTCAGTATACTGTGTCTGAGTGGGGTATTCATGTTAAACTGTGGCATGGTATCTCAGTGAGCTAGCACTATAAATCGGCATCAGTCCGGACTAGTACAAGCAGCCACACAAACACACACACGTGCATGCACGTCGCTATATAAGTGCAACAATCTTGGACGCGACGTTAAACCCAATTTCACCTCACTTACTCCAGATCTTCAGACGAAGACCTTATTCAGTTGTGAGCCAATAGTCATTACCCTCTGTGAATATCAGGTCTGATATTTTTCCCCACATAGAAAACGCCATATTACCGGGAGCGGGGGATGGGACTCCACGTGGTGGTGTGGAACCTGAACGGGAGTCTGTATGACTTCGGCGCCTTCTACACGGGGGAGAATTGGCACTCCACCGCCGATAAAAACCTTGTGAAGTTCCTGAAAAGTAAGTGGTGGCCTTGTTTTTACGGCGTGGAATACAGATGTAAGTTCAGTGTTGGTGACAGGAACATGATACACATCAACAGAACTTGACAACAGATGACGCATTGAAGGATCAGGTTTCAACCTCCCCTTTGTTGAAGGCTTTGTTTGTTTGTATGTTGCCCCACGCTGCACTCAGCAATATTCCAGAGACACGGCCTGCAAACATGACATGCATCAACCAAGTCAGCGAGCCTGACAACCCGATCCGTTTAGTCGCCTCTTACGGCAAGCATGCTGAAGACCAAGACCAAGCGTTCAACCAAGAACCAGAACTTTGAGGTACCGTATATAGCTGTGAATCAGGAGTGTCCGTATACTTTCCCGCCAGGAACTGCTGAAATAGTTTTAAATTCCGTTTAAGATCGAATTCAGTTCGACCCGTACTGGTTCATTTCAACAAAGCTATAGATGTCAAGAAATAAACGACAAATCTGACATAACATATTGCAGCAAATCGCGTCGAAGGCCAGTGTTTGATTCCCCGTTTAGGAGCCCATTTCTGGTGCCCCTGTCGGGATATTGCTGGACTATTGTTAAACGCGACGTAAAACCACACTTACTCGCTGTTTGAAACTGTAAGCTTCCTCCACTTGCAACATGCCAAAAGTAGTATATCATATTACTCCCCGTGAAGATCCGGGGTAGAATAAGGCGACTATGCTTGACGTAAGAGGCGACTAACGGGATCGGGTGGTCAGGCTCGCCGACTTGGTTGATGCATGTCATCGTATCCCAATTGCGTGGAACGATGCTCACGATGTCAATCACTGGATTGTCTGGTCCAGACTCGATTATTTACAGACCGACGTCGTATAGCGGAAATTTTGCTGAATGCGGTGTTGAACAACAAACAAACATGAAAAAAACTGATGCATACCCGATCCCATTCTTTTAGAATGATGTCGTAAATTATTTTATTCTATTTTGTCATAAAATAAAATTGATAATTTAGGATGAAACTGATACCTAAAGTAAATATAAAACAAAGCCAAAGAATTACCAGTCTCAATCATCTGCCGAAACAGATTGCATTTGGGTGTAAAAGGCAAAATAGTGGTGAAAATGATATGAATGGATGACTGACAGTCAGTGATGACACAGGTGTTGGTAAACACTTAAAACATCTTTTCGATTGATATAAACCTTATCGGAAGATATTTCAGATATACATATCAATTTCCATTAGGTATTTGGACTAACTGCAAAAAGCAATCAAGTTGTTAATGAACAGATTTGGTAGTCTGATACATGACAAACTTTTTTTCAGTTATTCCTAAGAATAAAGTGGTCGCCCTGGGTGTAATGCGGAGGTTGGGGATTAAATCAAAACGTCGCAGAAACTGGAAGTCCGTGTTCTCCGCCATTGAGACGTTGGGTGGATTGACAACGTCGCACATCAGGAAGGTCAAGGATTTAGAGTCGTATGCTTTTATAACTATTACAGGTAAGTATACTTACTGATGGTTGCGGACTTTAAGAGAAAAAACGAATTGTCCCACCCTAAAAAAACAAAAACAAACAAAACAAAACGAAACAAAACTGGACACAAATAATTTGGCATGAGGTGTTACTGGAAGGTTATTAGATGAACACGCTGGATGTCTTACAAAATGTATTGCGGATCTTGAAGCAGTTACCCATATTCTGTTTCCCACGGAAATCCCAGACACATCCACCTCATTAAGCAATCCGTCCCATGCAAACTAATCGGGGTTATCAGCAGCATTGTAATGCGATAGTTTAGAATAGTTGTATATCTCCGTTGTATATGTACTCGTTGTTGTCCTACTCAGGAAACCCGAAAGTCACCATGGAGCAGCACGTGGCTAGGGAGAAAGATGGCACCTACACACAAACTGATGACGTCCACGTTGTTCTTTGGGAGACGCATCTCAAATTTGCTGTTGAAAGTGCTGTCAGTACAAGAAACAGAAGGCGTCCCAATGGTGTCAACTTCCGGGTTACATCCACAGATATCTCCTATCCTAAAATTGATGTAATCAATGACGTATCATCATGGCAAACAGGTAAGCAGGGAGGCACCAACACATGTATAACCTCGGTCAGATATCTGGCTCTTAATTAGTCACGCCAACTCAAGTTCCCCACACCCGTAGCCACCCGTCACATCTCCCCACTGCGGTGGGCGGCCTGCAACTATGCAAGGAGTTGAACTCGCTACAGCCTGCCTGTTATGTTTACAAACAAGTGATGGATGTGTATATATTGACTGTTTATCTCCAGGCGATCCTGCTGTGTTCACCTATGTTCATACTGACTGTTTCTCTTCATGTGATCGTGTTGTGTTCACCTATGTTCATACTGACTGTTTCTCTTCAGGTGATCGTGTTGTGTTCACGTCTACGGACTTTCACTGGAAACAGGCGGAGGAGTTTGAAGTGTTTCCTTGTGACGACTGCGCCAGCAACCAGTTCAGGGTCAAAGGTCGGTTGAGTGATTCTGTATGATTCAGATTTCGAGACCTAAAATACACTACTCGAGTACAGAAACAGGTGTTTGTACATGTAAATATAGATTTAGTGTTTATCATTGTTTAGAAAAACTTTCATAAGTCAAACTTATGTAAAGACACTCACTTCTTCTTCAGTGCTATGTGCACATTTATTGTGATATATCCATATGTCTCGTAAAGAATATGCCTTGGATGTCCTTATTGTCCAAATTTTAGATGAGCAGAGGTACTTGTTACAGGAGAATTCAAGTTTCCGCACTACGGCAAGGTGTATGACGGAGTGGACATGAGAGGTGAGGTAGCACTGCTGTCACGTGACTTCGTCATCGAAGGTGAGATGGAGACCGGATGTTACGTCACGGAAACAAACAGGAAAAAAGAAAAATGGCTGTGTTCTCTCTTCAACTTCGACCACTTTGGTGGACATCTTAAGGTAACACACTTCCTTTACCGGGTGTTGATTGGCCACCATGTACACATAGTATCTCTGCGATAACGTCAACGTATCTGTGGACATCTTAAGGTAACACACTTCATTTACAAGGGTGTTTAGTGGCCACCATGTACACATAGTATATCTGTGATAACGTCAACGTATATGGTTGACATATTAAGGAAACGGACCGCCTCCGTGGTCTAGTGGTAGAGCATCCGCCCGGAGAGCGGAAAGTTCGTTTTTTCGATCGCCGACCGCATCATACTAAAAGACGTTAAAAGATGGTACTTGTTGTTACCCTGTCTGGGGCCTGGCATTATGAGGCTAAAACAAGGACTGGTCGGCTCGGAGTCGGTATACTGTGCCTGAGAGGGGTATTCATGTTAAACTGCGGCATGGTATCTCAGTGGATTAGCACTATAAATCAGCATCAGCCCGGAGCAGTACAAGTGTTTCGTGGCCACGATGTACACATTCTATATATGTGGTGATGTCAACGTATGACTTGTCTGACGTAACTATCAAAGTGTGTGCACTTAATTCGGTACTGAGGAACGTGTCTATATTTGGCAGCACCTAGTCCGGGATGTACTCAGCACCGTGTCGGTTGTGGAATAATACAAAAAGTATATCTCACTGATCTAAAGAAAATCATCGGTCAGGTAAAACAAAGAAAATGAAGTCCAGCTGTTGGGAAATATTGCCTGTCCTCGCCTTATGATCTACGCTTGCCCGCGTTTATTCTAAACTTAGTTCGACAAGCATTTCGACGATGCTAAATACCTACTTAATACTATTATTATTACATTATGCCATTGTTGGAACACAGAAAAAATAGAAGACATATTTACACACTGGTAGGTGCATTCGAAGAAGACCCAAGAGACAATTGATGGTATATATTTATGTACAGGTAACCAAGGGTTTCGCCTCAGCTCACATCCAAGGCATTGAGTTCTACCACATGGGACAGCAGGAGTTCACAGGTAACATTTATCATAGAGATCAGTCTTGTGAACAATGATACTTTCTCCCCGTGCTATGTTGACATTCACTGTCAAGGCGTTCCATTTTACTTGTGTAGAAACAGTTATCCTTTCATGTCAATGTTTGTTTTCCATCCATACCTGTCTATTTGTATAATGTGGTCCTTACTCTTCTCACGTGATCAGAAGTCCCATTATCTTCACCAGATACGTTGTGTTTCATACAATGGCATAATTCAAGGTCGGTAATACCCAATGTAACCTCCAAAGTAAATGATTTCGCTGTAATTTGAACAAGACAAAGTAATTAACTAGCGTATACATTCAATAATTCCTCAAATAACATAACCATTAGATGTAAGCATCACTACATTATTTGTTTGATCAAAGAACATGGCGTAATCTGCCATTACATCATCAGTACTATCAACTTGTGACATGACTCCACCTCAAGACATGTCTATTCCTCTTTTCTACTGGATTCCAATGCTTCATAAAAATCCGTACAAAGAGAGATATATTGCTGGGCAAATGTACCACCAAATCCCTACCTTAAAGATTAACCACAAGCCTTGATATAATCAAGAAAGGACTTTCTGTATATTCAGACAGTATTTGAGACAAGTGGAATTAATACTATGTGGATTCTCACAACCCAAGAAGATTTTCTTGCGTTTGTACAATCTTAGAAAAGAATCAGGTTCAATTCTGTCAAATCAATTGTTTTTTTAATTTTGTACACCACTATCCCACCACAACATTTAAAACACCCTTCCTTGATCCAGGGGGATTTTGTTACAAAACGTGATGATCCTAGATCTAGTTACATATCTATCTTCAGAAAAAAAGCAAATGCAATCGGAAGTGGACTTCCTAATTGATAACACCTATGTACAATCTGGGGGTAAGAAATTGAGGCAAGAATAAGTCGTCCCCATTGGCACCAATTGGCACCACCTTCTTGCTGATCTGTTTCTTTATGCGTTTGAATCGCAATTTATGTTTGGATTGCCAAGTAAGAAGTAGGTAATTTGGCCAAGAAGTTTAACTTAAGCTTTGGGTTGATGATCTGATATCGTTCAATAACCATCAAATAGCAAATTCCCCTCCACTCACTTACTTACCGACCTGTACTAGAAATAAAGGAGACCAATGAGACCGCCTGAAGACCCTTGAAGATCCGGGATAGAATAAGGTCTCGAGCAACCCATGCTTGCCGTAACAGGCGACTGTGCTTGTTGCAAGAGACGATTTACGCGATCGGATGGTCAGGCTCGTTGACTTGGTTGATGCATGTCATCCTATTGCCAGGCTTGATGCTCATGATGTCAATCACTGGATTGTGTGGTCCAGATTCGATTAATTAGAGACCGGCGTCATAAAGCTGGAATATTGTTGAGTTAAACAAAAAAGCAAACAAATCATATTTAGATTTATGCAGAAAGATTTCGAGTGACAAAACACTCTCCACAAGACTATGACAAGAGGGATGAATTAATCTTTCCAAATGTCCACTTTTCCCTTTACATTCAGCAATAATCCTGCAGCTCCAGCACTTGGTGTCTATATTTCACGCTTTCGACCAATATTTCAAAGGGCGTCATATAACTCTAGCTCATAAGTTGTTTGATCATGGTTAAAACTTTAAAGGCCTCAGTAAAACTTTAAAAAAGTGTTATGGTAGGCATGAGAACATTTCGAAAGTTGACCCATCAGTGACAAAAATGATGTCCGATGCAAATCCCTATTTGGACTTGTACTGTATGTTCCCGTGTATTTTCAGGTGAACAATTAACTTTTCCTTTCCAGGTGTTTGTGACGAGTGCCACCGGGTGGGGGCAGAATACGTCCACCTTTTCGCGAACACCTATTATCACCACTATTTGATCGTACAATCGACACTTATTAATGAAGGGGGTTTGACGCTTTTAATAACGTTATAATATCCTTGATGTTATCCGGACATCCTTTACGAACACTGAGATTATTGACTGTACTGGACATTTGTCAATTTCGTGGGGAAATATTGGATGATGAAAATATCTTGTGAATTGCAGGTTCCTACCCCATACACTTTCACATGTGCGACGACGTCAACGGCACCTGGGTCCGCAGCAACTCCATCCACCACAGCCTGGCCAGATGTGTCACCATCCACGAACTGACGGACTTGAGGTACACTTTTAAGTTTTCTGACGTAGTTTGATATGTCATCAATTTGTATCAAGAACTCTGAAGCACAGGATTCCTATACTGGTTGTTGGAATATTGCCTAATGTGTGGATGTTTCCCACGTATGGTTCAACTATTCTGTTGTCATCACACAGGTGAGCGACAACGCCTGTTACGACCATCCTTGGCCACGGCTACTTCCTGGAGGACAGTGTGGAGGCAATACAATATTCTGGACGGGAATATCGGAATCGGAACGAAACACGGCACACACATAATGACGGACATGAAAAACCGCTGGTGCAACAAAACCCTAGCCTGGAACTGCAAGTACGTCATGTGCTGTAAAGACGAATAAAATCACTCGCGTATTGGCAGGGGCACTCAGCTGTACCTTGTTAGATCTTAAAGAATATACACGTTATAAGGAATCATATTGGATAGAGCATCGAAACGTAACTATCAGTATCCCGGTATAAGAGTAAACGAAACAACCTACTCGTTATGAAGGTTGGAGAACTGATAGGTACCAGGTGATTCTCTATATATATATATATATATATATATATAGAGAGGAGAGAGAGAGAGAGAGAGAGAGAGAGAGAGAGAGAGAGAGAGAGAGATGAGAGAGAGAGAGAGAGAGAGAGAGAAGAGAGAGAGAGAGAGAGGAGAGAGAGAGAGAGAGAGAGAGAGAGAGAGAGAGAGAGAGAGAGAGAGAGAGAGAGAGAGAGAGAGAGAGAGAGAGAAGAGAGAGAGAGAGAGAGAGAGAGAGAGAGAGGAGAGAGAGAGAGAGAGGAGAGAGAGAGAGAGAGAGGAGAGAGAGGAGAGAGGATATGACAATCCTTATTTGTCCAAACACTGAACATACTTTGAGACATATTAAAAAGATGAAACTTGCAAAACTGATCATCAAGGTTGAAATTAAAGTGTCAAATTTTCTTAAAGTGAAACACAACACTTGTCTGAGAAAATGGCATCACAAGTCAGTATCTCGTGTTTCCGCCATGTGCCATTGATAACCGCGCGTGCAACATCGATACATGGAATGGATGAGACGATGATGAAGGGCCATAGGCACTAGAGCTCGCACTCTGAGCGTTATCATTCTGAAACTCGTGGTTGCGGCGACGTGACAAATGAGGTATGGCGTGTGGTCTCAACACAAACATCTGAATAAAGTTCCCAACGGCGTCGCCAGACTCTCACCCTCTGCCATCTGCCGTTGAGATACAGTAACGGCTCTCCTCTGAGAAGAGGACTCTTCTCCACTGCTGGTGGCGCCAATGCTGATGCTGTGTTGCCCACTGAAGACTGTCCCGGCGATGACGTGGTGTCAGGGTCCTCGGTGTGGCCTGTCACAGTGGAGGTGTCTGCTCGTCAATCGTCGACGCACGGTGTCCGCACTAATGTGTTGCTGGTGGGTCCCCATGGTCTGTCGAGCAGTTTCCGCAGCAGTAACAAAGCGATCTTAAAGATGCTGTCGCACAATCTGACGACCCTGACGTCCCTTGGTCTTCCACTACTTGGTCGTTCATCTTTAGTGTTTGTGGTCTGGTGCCGCTGTTAGTGCCTGTTTATGGTCCTTACGTGGGCTTGAAATGCATTGGCTACTTGCCGGGCGGTTTGTCTTGCTTTCAATCATCCAAGGGCTTGGTGTCGCTGTTTTCTTGTCAATCTTGGCATGTGGTAGCAATTCAATAACGAATGAATGTTATCCGATCAGGGATGATTCTTATAGGGCAAGAAATGGGGGAAAGGATGTGCATTTCAATTTGCACGGAACTCATGTGCATCGGGTTAACATGGCCGTTGCTGTAATGCGTTGGGAGATCGGTTTTATTGTCACCCGCTTTGTTTTCATATTTCGTTTTCCGGACAAGGTAATGTTAAAATTTTTAGAAACTTTGACAAAAAATACAGATATTTAACAACTTTTCATGCAATGTTACTTGGGGTTAGGTTTGTGGTTCAGTTTATATATGTCAATGTATATATATATAAATATAAATTAAAAAAAAGAAACTTGACAGATGTAAAACCACTTTTTGCCAAATATCTAAAATAATTACATAAAATTACCAAATAAGTCAAACAGAAAGATGTTGTGTCTAAATTCGCGAAAACACATGCAAAGCACATAAACGTAGCGTTTGGGGATCAATTTTACAGCTTCATCCAACCGCAAACGTGCAGGACAGGCATTCATCACGGAGGTAGGACGCCTCTCGTGCATGTGGCAGGTGTGCGTTACAGAGACTTACGTTCTTCCTCACGTCAACGTTCAAGGCGGACAGTTCCAGCAGGACAACGCTCGACCGCATATTGCACGTGTTTGTCAGGACTTCTTACAGCACAACAACATCCAGACATTACCTTGGCCAGCCCGGTCTCAAGATTTGTCCCCGATTGAGCATCTGTGGGACGAGTTGGATCGACGCGTTCGCAGAAGGCATCCACCGCCCCAAACACTTCCGACGCTTCTTGATGCACTTCAGCATGAATGGCAGCACATCCAACAGCGTGTTATTGACAACTTGATTGCATCTATGGGTCGTCGGTGTCAAGCGGTGATGGATGCACGTGGTGGGCACAACCGATACTGACATTTTCTGTACCCCTTTGACATTAACTGTATCGTGTACGTGTGTCGTGGGTACCACCGAAGTGGTAAACATCTGAGACTTGCATCACTTCGGGCTTTCCTCCCACATTAAGCTGACACGCAGAGATATAACTGGAACACTATGTATCAAAAGCGGCGTTAAAACCAACTCACTCACACTCTTCGGAGACAATCATCCAATTGTACTAGATACATGTATGTTTCCCTGTTCGTGTAGTGTTACTTGATGTTTCCTACGGACACAGGGGACGGGTGGCCAAAGGGTCTCCTTGGCTACAACTCTTTGTGTATCATTGCCTCCCTCAGTTGCCGGTATCCGCTTTTTATTCGAATCCCATATTTGTACATCGGTCCTTGGTATTCTTATGTCTTCACATGTACTTTTCGGACTGACCAACTGGTCAATTTTTTACCTTGGTACACGTCAATAACATGACATGACCCCAACTCACTCTCGTATTCGGGGCCGTGAGTTAACCTAGTGGGTAAAGCGTTCGCTCGTCATGCCGAAGACACGGGTTCGAATCCCCACATTAGAAATGGGTTCCACATATTTGACCAGTGTCCCCAGCCGTGATTTTGATGTGATATTGCTAAAAGAAGCGTAAATCCATACTCACTCACTCACTCATTCTTGTATTTCACTACACTGTGTAAAATGGAAAATGGTATTCTGCGTCTTCATATTACACTGATGAAATCTTTGCTTCCTTATCCATCTGTTTCAGTTCCCTGGCCACCTTCTGGATCACCCACTTCAACAACTACATCAGGAACAACGTGGCCGCCGGCTCTGACGTAAGATCGTTCACATGTCGAACAATATTAGACATGGATTAAAAGATTCAACAGAATATGCTTATTTTGGAAGATTTTCTAATACATAAATCCGAATACTGATCTTGGTCTGGTAAAGGTACAATTTTTGACAATCTGCTTTTGACTGTATTACATCTTGCAAGGCTGAATATCATCTGCGAAAGTAGAACTTCGTTAGCTTCATGAACGGTTTGCTTTTTTATGTCCAGAACGCTGGATTCTGGCTCAACTACGCCGACAGCCCCCTCGGACCATCAGCTGCCCGTCAAGCTGAGAAACTGGCCAACAACCAATCAGCTGTCACAAAGTTCAGCACCAGATACACCCCTATCCTGGAGTTCAATAACAACGTGGCTCACTCCAATCATGAGGTGGGTGATGGCAGACATTAATGTTATTACAGTCAAACACCGTTAAGTCAAAGGGACCTACGTAAACATTTTCATTTATCCGAGGTTCGACCGTTAGTTCGACACAATATAGTCCTTATCGTATCTATCTTTATCAGTTGAAGATAAACTTTCGTTTAATGAGGGTGTCCAAATTAATTTACAAATAGAACATGATATTTTCTCGTTCTAAACATAAATTACTCGTTGCTCTTGCGGACGTTCCACCAAGTAATTGCACATAAGAGGCTCTTTTGTCGAAACTTTCGCTTACAGGCCACCCCGGATTCAATATGTATGAGTGCGTGTTCTGGGGTTTCTTGTTGTTTGCAGTGTGGGCAGGTTCCTGTTGCGTGTTTTTTTAATTATTTTGAGGTGGTTGTTTAGGTTGGTATGTCCTGTTTGGAGTTTAGTGATTACCCTGTCGATTTTTTTTGGACGGATGTAGAATTTTTGGTTTGGTTAGTTTTTTTTTAGAACCTTTTTGATTTGGCTATTTGAGTTTAGATATAAAGTTATGCCATTTTTTGGTGATTTTTGTTTGTTTGTTGACACTTTTAATTTCTGATTTGGAGATGGGTACATTTAAGCTTATTTCTGGGATTTTAAGGGAGAGTAGCTGCTTTATCGGCATTTTTATTGCCGTATATCCCTACGTGGGCGGGGATCCAAATTAATGCTATTTGTTTGCCTGCCTTAGTTAAATCGTTTGAGCAATTTAGTATTTGATTTATTTGTTCTGGGCGGTTTTTGGTGGATTATTTTGGAGGGCTTGTAGTCCACTGAGCGAGTCGGTAAGTATTAGGATTTTTTGTTTTTTAAATTGTTGATTATGAAGGGCTGAGGCCATGCCCATTAGTTCGGCCGTGAATATTGATTGATTGTTTGGGAGTTGGTAGGATTGTGTGGCTTTAGTTGGTTGTGTGATGTGGACTCCGAAACTTGTGTGTTTGGAGATCGGATCTGAGGATCTGTCTGTGTAAATGTGACTCCAATTTGGCCAATTTTCATGTATGTATGCGAGTGTGGTGGTTTTTGCTATGTTTGGGTCGGTTTGTTTATTTAATGTGATTGCTAGTCTTATGTCTATTTTGAGTGTTTTACGTTTTGGGGTGAAGATATTTGATTTTTTTACAGTTTTGTTTAAGATTGTTTTATTAGATTACTTATGTGAGCGTCCCAGGAGAGATGTTCATCAAAAATTAGTCCTAAGAATTTGGTTTGTTTAAGGAATTGGATTGGATTGTTGTTTAGCTGGAGTTTTGGGGAGGCGGGTTTCATGTTTTTGTGTTTAAATACTATTCCTGTAGTTTTTTTCCGAGTTATGGGAGAAGCCCCATTTGTCAGCCCATTGCTGTAATTTGTTTAGAAATTTTTGAAGTAGGTTTTGCGCCATTTTAATGCTTTTTGTGCGGATCCAGAGGGCTCCATCATCCGCGAATTTAGATGTGTTTATTTTAGGGGATAGGCCCTCGAATAGATCATTTATCATTATATTATAGAGTGTGGGGCTGAGGATACTGCCCTGGGGAGTGCCATTTTCCAGGGGACATTGATACGATAGCGTTTGGTCTATACCCACTGTTATTTTACGATTGTTTAGGAAGTCCGGGATGTAGTTTATTATTTGACCTTTGAGTCATATTTTTGGTAGTTTTTGTATTAGCCCCTCCTCTCAAGCATCAGTGGATTTATATATCGAGAAAATGTCCCCTGTCATGTTTACAGGAGAATCCTCACCTTACATTAATCCAATCACACACCGAATAGCACTGCTCATTAGCACTGATTAGAGTACTTCCGCTAAAACAATACATGCACGCGGGCTCGTGTCGGCTCGTCTCGGCCTTTGACGCAGTCGCAAAAAACAATGACACCGTGTTGCGTGGGTGGCGTCTGTCTGGACTTGCAGGTGTGATCAGTGATGACCTAAGTGTGTAGAACTCTTGTCTTGACCCAAGTGACAATTCACAGGCTGTAATTAGCGTTTGAATGGCATTGTTTACATACTTATATAATCATATCATATTTTCACGACTGCTTCCGTGGTCCAGTGGTAGAGCGTCCACCCACAGACAGAAAGGTCCGGGTTTCGGTCCCCGGCCGCGTTATTCATGTTAAACTGCAACATGGTATCAAATGGGCCAGCACTATAAAATTGGCATAAGTCCGGAATTGTACAAGCAGACGCACGCACGCGCGTCAGTGTTGAAATGAATTTGTGTGCATTGTTTGCAATACGTATTTGGTAGCTGGGAATCCATGATAGCATGTAACTTCACTGTGTCTAAAACTAAGTGTTCCCTTATTCATTTCCATCAGTACGTGCATGTTTTATAAAAACAAATACTTTGTAAACGTTTCAAAACACTCCCTACACACTACCTGCAGAGTTATATTACCGGTTACATTTCCAGGTACTGTTCTCAATACGCGATATAATAGCATTTGTTGTTAAATAATGGCGTGCATAACTTTGCAGAGAGGTCTGATGTTCGAGAACAGAATCTCAAACGGTCACTGGGAAGGTAAAAAGTTCATCCCAGAGAATGCACGATTCGGGTCCATCAAGTACGACCCGAGGCGGCCAAGTAATTCTAAAGGAAAGCCAGTCACAACCACAATCAACAGGTATACTCTCTGGTGTTCTCCCACATTCGGGAGTCGCTTGTAAATCAGCAATCAAATTTTAACATGTTCCTATTCTCTGGCTAGTAACTCCTTTTTTTAAAAATGATAAAATCGAACTACAGATGTATTATCTTTTCCATTCAGACTTACCGTGTACAAGAACAGAGTAGAGAACGTCTGGTTGAGAGCTGCAAACACCATTCTGGTCAACTGCAGGTGAGACCACAATAGCCCGCGTATCGCCCTGGTCAACTGCAGGTGAGACCACAATAGCCCGCGTATCGCCCTGGTCAACTGCAGGTGAGACCACAATAGCCCGGGTATCACCCTGGTCAACTGCAGGTGAGACCACAATAGCCCGGGTATCGCCCTGGTCAACTGCAGGTGAGACCACAAAGCCCGGGTATCACCCTGGTCAACTGCAGGTGAGACCACAAAGCCCGGGTATCGCCCTGGTCAACTGCAGGTGAGACCACAAAGCCCGGGTATCACCCTGGTCAACTGCAGGTGAGACCACAATAGCCCGGGTATCGCCCTGGTCAACTGCAGGTGAGACCACAATAGCCCAGGTATCGCCCTGGTCAACTGCAGGTGAGACCACAAAGCCCGGGTATCACCCTGGTCAACTGCAGGTGAGACCACAAAGCCCGGGTATCGCCCTGGTCAACTGCAGGTGAGACCACAATAGCTCACGGGCACTCGGTAACAGACATCTCCCTTTCAAATTAAGAGCAACGATGAACATATAAACGTGTTACGGTTCGGCGCTGTTTTAGGATCCTGGATGGCAGCCTTGATAAACATAAATTGCTTCATGTCGCCGTGGAGAGTTGTTCGTTTACCAGGATCAAAAGGTCATAGGATCGAATCCTACAATTACCCCAATCATATTCCTTAGTTTGTCAGCACCACACGCGTGTTTGTAAGTTGTACACCAACGTTGAACGGCTGTTATTAAAACATACTGTTCAAAACGGCGCTTACACGTTCACAATTTCATCTCTAGGGGCTGTCGCCAATACTGGTTGCACAGTATTTTATGTGTACAAAGTACATTGCATCAAATAGTGATGTGGGGAATAATGAAGCCGCGATTGTCACCAGTCGCGCTTTCGCCCTGTGTTTTGTATTGTTTGGTTTAGATGCAACATTCTTCTTCTGCAGCATTGCCGATTCTCAGCGTGGCCTCAGTATGCCCATGTCAAGAGGAAATCGCTTCAACGAAGTGAAGAACTCGGTGTTTATTGGAATGTCTGACAACAAGGGAGTAGGGAAGACCTACCGTCAGCGGAATGTCCCGGGACGAGTGAAACCAGTTCACAAGTTTGACAGATCATTAAGTTCGAGGCCGTAAGGTTTTTGAAATACGTAATGCGTCATGCAACAGCGGTATATTAAAGATACTTTACCCCCTGTGTATGCAGGGTCAGACAGGGACGGCGTGGCATCTCCCCGAGGCAAGGGAGTTAACTGACTACAAGTCCAGTTTTTACCCTTGCCGAACTAGGCTGGTATTATGGAGTTACATTTTGGCTGGACTAACGAGTCTATGCATACGAACGAAATCGAAATCTGGTTCGTAAACTGTTTTGCAGATTTCGGTCCATGGCAGTATTTGCAAAGCATGTGCACCACCAACTCGTTGTCAACAGATATTTTCTAAATCTTATCACGTTTTTAATCAAGGTGCTCACGTGATTTGATGCACTTCGCGATGTAAGACTCGTTTTTTCACACTATAGATCTTGATTATCGATCATATCGCATTGTCTGGGCGCCGCCATTTTGTTTGAAGCAAATGCAAGTTATACGAGAGGTGGAAGGAGAGGCATGGAAGGGACATAACTCGTAATAGCCATAGGTGGCACTACGATCGAGCCCAGGAATCCCAGGCTTGTTCGGAAAGGGTGGAAACAGGGCTTTTAAAGTCCGTTAACTCTCTAGCCTCGGGAAGATGACGGCTCTGGTCCAGGGTCGATTGCTCACAGGCTGACGCCGTACAGCTGGCATATTGCAGATTGTGGCGTTAAACAAAGGTATAGGTATTAAAAGAAAACATATATAGGCCCTGCTAATGGACATTTGATCGTAAAATAGTTTTAAAATATCTTCAGAATTTAACCCTGGACGACGGCAGTGGTAGGATGGGAAAGATTGGCTGGGTAATTTCGGGTTAGAAGAGGCTCGGCAATGTTCAGGGCCACCTAGCTTCGGATAGCGTGGGACACCGTTGTTACTTAATCCACAGCTGTCGTCAAACCCTACTACAAACTGCCTAATGTTTGATAGTATGATGTAAGCATTGATACACTATACTCTCCCCAGAACTGATCCCCTGCAAGGCTTCGTCTTCTACAGAGGCCCAAGCTACGTCACCGACTGCTACTTCAACGACTTCTACAACTGGCACTGGAACTCCACGTGGGACAGCGTCTTCAAAGTCCCTGGGTATCGAACTGGTGGCGCTCTTGGCTTCAGGAGAACCAACATGCCCGTCTTCAATCCGAGAAGCACTGTGTCCGGTCTTAAGTTTGGATTCTGTGACAAGGTAGGTCATTTTTTCGTTCCAAGAAGAACCCTTTTTGGCCTGAAATTTGGAAAAAATTGGAAATTTGGAAAAAGGTAGTTTTCCTCGCATATTTGATGGAAATAAGGAAATATCTATGATTTTATAGTTTGTTCTCAGTAAAGGACAGGAGGCATAGTTCTAGGGAAGTGACAAATTTCAAAGTTACATTTCATACCAGTATTGTAAAGTTTTCGGTACCAGTCCTGATTAATTGGTTGATAAACTAGCCTTTTTCCTTTCTTACATTTGCAAGTAAAGGGCATTTCTGACATCCAATCCACACATACATGCCCGTTTCTTCAAGATAAGTCTTATATCAGCACCTTTGTGTGGCTCAAGGTGATTTTCTTTCTAAGTGTTTGTACTGTCCTTATCTGGTTCTCCGGAGAATGAGTGACTGTGGTCTTACCCTACTTCTAGCACTATTCCAGAATTATTCCAGCACTTGTCCAGCAATATCACAGCAGGGGATACCAGAAACGGGCTTCACATATTGTACCCAGTGGGAAATCGAACCCGGTACTCGCCACTTGAAATATAATCACACCATATCGCGATGATACCGCTGATAGGGAATATTACCTTCAGTTATGGCAAAAATTGCAAAGTGAGCTTTAATTTCAAGAAATGTTCATGTTCTTAGCGATAAACATCACTGAGTTTTAATCACGTGGCTACAATCCTACCGAGGATTGGCAGTCAGGTGACGGCGGGCGACTATATTTAGATCGTGTACAGCGTACGTACATTATCAGTACGAACCGAAAGAAAAACATTTGCAGATGAATTATTTAAAGTCCTATTGCCCATGGTCACTGCTAAATATACTACTCAAAATTTGATAAGGATCGTAGATATTTTTCTTAATAAAAAAACAAAATAACTGCATAACTGGCAATATTGTGTTCAAGTGAAATCAAAAACGTCTCCAACACACTTGCACGTGCATTTCATGCCATGGGAAATGCGTTTCACATCACAGTTCATGCTTTTGCTACCATTGCACGATTTCCAATCAGGCAACGGTGTCTGATTCATTCTGAAACTTTAAACTCAATTGAGTGTTTACACTACGTTTATCTACGCAATGCCCCCTCAACGTGTAAGGCGTCGCCTGACGACAGAACAACTGGGCAGATGTATTGGAATGCTTGATGCTGGCTATTCACAACGTGACGTTGCCAATGCACTAAACGTCAGCCAGAGCGTTGTAAGCAGGGCCTGGTCCCGACAGCAAAATTTTGGTACAGCAGCACACCGACATGGGGGTGGTCGTCAGAGGTCGACAACCCAACGCCAAGATCATTTTGTGGCTCTTCAGGCACGACGTCATCCCTTCTGGACAGCAACCAGCCTACGTAACGACCTCCTGAACGCCTCGGGGGTGAATGTGTCCACTCAGACGATACGGAATCGTCTTTACAATGCAGGTCTCTACTCGAGAAGGGCATGTGTCCGAATCCCCCTGACTGTTCGACACCGACGGGAACGATTGGAATGGGCTGAAGATCATGTCACTTGGACACGGAACGATTGGGTTCCAGTTCTGTTCACCGATGAGTCAAGGTATTGTTTGGACTTACAGACAGGAGGCAGCGGGTGTGGCGACGGCAACGTGAACGTTTCCATGATGCCAACATCAGTGAACATGACCGTTATGGTGGTGGTTCCATCATGGTCTGGGGTGGAATCAACAGAGATGGAAGGACAGATCTTCATGTCCTGGAGAGAGGAACAATGACGGGGGTGAGGTACCGGGATGAGATCCTCGATGTGTACGTCAGACCCTACACTGGTGCTGTAGGCCCTGAGTTCATCCTAATGGATGAGAACGCCCGTCCTCATCGCGCCAGGGTGGTTGAGCAGTACCTTGAGCAGGAGACAATTGTCCGCATGGATTGGCCAGCGCGCTCGCCGGACTTGAACCCGATTGAGCATGTCTGGAACATGCTGCAGGTTGCCCTTTCACGCCGTAGAGCACAACCCACGACTTTGGCAGAGCTCGGACATGCCCTCGTGGAAGAGTGGAACAACCTTCCCATTGGGAACATCCGGGTGCTTATTGACAGCATATCTCGACGTTGTCAGGCCGTCATTGATGCATTGGGAGGTCATACTCGATATTGACACTTCATCGACTAAGTGTAATGATGGACTATCCCTCATAACTGTGTAATTCTTTCTCTTGTTTGCTGTTAACATTTTTTAATGAAATGCCTTTTGGTGTTTTCAAACATTCCATATTGATACAAGTTCATGTCGTTCATGAATTTTCATTCATAACATGATTAAACACGTTTCTGAGTCAGAATCATGTCTTTTGTTATGTTTGTGGTAACTTACACACATATCACCTAGTGATCCTTATCAAATTTTGAGTAGTATATAACCGCTCGCAGTAACCTGACTGTCCATTCTTCCCCGGGTTGTAGCCACGCGATAAAAACTCAATTATGATGTTTATCGCCACGAAAGTAGGAATGACTGTATTTTTTAGGTTCATAAGGGAATTGAAAACCCCAGTCTATCCTTGTACTTTAATTCGAAAACGAAAACATATGTTGTCGCCAATAGTTTAATAAAAAAACAATTATATAATTCAAAGCAGACAAAACATGCGCAGGCGCAGGAATACACTTTGTAGCGTGATATGCATCGGGTGATTGGCTACTGATATGTGCATAAATTAAACAATCAACGGAGAATAGGATCAAAACAAAGTTCGAGAAGAACTGCAAAAGTCAGACTTAACGAACCGGAACAATATGTACAGGAGAATGCGCCTGTTTCAAATGACATGGTCAGTGACCGACAGGGGCACTGCTATTTACATAAATCCACATCATCTCTTCCATATTCTTTATCGACGGAATCGCTTGTTTTCACGTTATACGTATTTAAATATACAAGCAGCCGATTTCTTTAATTAATCATCGCGATATTTCGTGATTCTATTTGAAGTGGCGGGGACTATAGACTGACGTCAACCGCTGGATTGTCTGGTCCAGATTCGATTTACAGTCCGCCTCCACATAGCTAGAATGTTGCTGAGTGCGGCGTTAAACAACAGTCGACATCATCATGTGGCAAAGCTAAATGAGTGTAGCACATGCTTGTGTCGCCGACGTCATGTTGCACAGGTTAATGTACGTAGCGCACGGCATGTTGCACAGCTAAATGTGTAGCAAGTGGCATGTTGCACAGCTAAATGTGTAGCACGTGGCATATTGCACAGCTAAATGTGTAGCACGTGGCATGTTGCACAGCTAAATGTGTAACACGTGGCATGTTGCACAGCTAAATGTCTAGCACGTGGTATGTTGCACAGCTAAATGTGTGTAGCACGCGGCATGTTGCACAGCTAAATGTCTAGCACGCGGCATGTTGCACAGCTAAATGTGTGTCGCCGACGTCATGTTGCACAGGTTAATGTACGTAGCACACGGCATGTTGCACAGCTAAATGTGTAGCACGTGGCATGTTGCACAGATAAATGTGTAGCACGTGGCATGTTGCACAGCTAAATGTGTAGCACGTGGCATGTTGCACAGCTAAATGTGTGTAGCACGCGGCATGTTGCACAGCTAAATGTCTAGGACGCGGCATGTTGCACAGCTAAATGTGTGTAGCACGCGGCATGTTGCACAGCTAAATGTCTAGCACGCGGCATGTTGCACAGCTAAATGTGTGTCGCCGACGTCATGTTGCACAGCTAAATGTGTGTAGCACGCGGCATGTTGCACAGCTAAATGTGTATAGCACACGGCACGTTGGATAGGTGGTTTATTTGTTCGTTTGTGCTTTAACGCCGTACTCAGCAATATTCCTGCTATAAGACAGCGGTCTGTAAATAATAGTTTGCACCAGACAATCCTGTGACTGACATGAGCATCGATCTACGCAAATGGGATACGATGCAGTTGCATCGGTTAATGTGTGTAGCACACGGCATTTTGCATCGGTTAATGTGTGTAGCACACGTCATGTTGCATCGGTTAATGTGTGTAGCACACGGCATGTTGCATCGGTTAATGTGTGTAGCACACGTCATGTTGCATCGGTTAATGTGTGTAGCACACGTCATGTTGCATCGGTTAATGTGTGTAGCACGCGGCATGTTGCACAGCTAAATGTGTATAGCACACGGCACGTTGGATAGGTGGTTTATTTGTTCGTTTGTGCTTTAACGCCGTACTCAGCAATATTCCTGCTATAAGACAGCGGTCTGTAAATAATAGTTTGCACCAGACAATCCTGTGACTGACATGAGCATCGATCTACGCAAATGGGATACGATGCAGTTGCATCGGTTAATGTGTGTAGCACACGGCATTTTGCATCGGTTAATGTGTGTAGCACACGTCATGTTGCATCGGTTAATGTGTGTAGCACACGGCATGTTGCATCGGTTAATGTGTGTAGCACACGTCATGTTGCATCGGTTAATGTGTGTAGCACACGTCATGTTGCATCGGTTAATGTGTGTAGCACACGGCATGTTGCATCGGTTAATGTGTGTAGTACATTCTTATGTCCCTGAAATAAGCGTGTATACTATATATCATCTACCACCCTGCTTTATTTCGCATATCAGCATTCTCTTCCAACAGACTGAAGGCAACAGAGTGTTCGACGGCAACAAGACCACACCAGGATTTGAAAGAGACGGTGAGGGGAAACAACTAACATCGTTTCACGACGTTGACGGTAGCGTGACGGGCATGATCAACTCGCAGGTCGTCAAGAACAACCCGTTCTTTACCACACCCAAGTGTTCTGTGAGGGACAACTGGGGCATGGCCGTATGTCCTTACAAATACGTGAAGGTGAGCAGTCGTTGTCAATAAATTTCAAGAAATTTGCATGAAATACTATCGCCGTCCTCGGTATACAGGACCGGGGGTTTCCACGCCACGCCAGCATCTGAATATAGTAACTTCCCTGACAATTGATCACTGTCCAAACACACTGCAATGCGCGTCTTCGGAATCTTAACAGAAACAATGTAACGCAGTTACAATCATTGTTTAACAATAAACTACACTGTAGAGATTATATGTTAGAATTTTAAAAGACGCTCGCTATATTTACAAACATAACTTTAGATATGTATCTCAAAGATTATCCATGAAAACCACATATGGATTCTACTTTTATTGTTTTGAGAGATCAATTTTTGACTCTGTGTCGGGTAGAGTTCATCGTTGCTCATGCTGTCAACCACGGGTTTGCCTGATAAAGATGCTAAAATTAATTTATTCCTTCGTCTACTTATGATTATTGCGTCCAAAGGGGCCACTAATCGTAGTTCGTTATATCCGTCGTTCGTTATATCCGTCGTTCGTTATATCCGTCGTTCGTTAAAGGCATTTCGACTGACATCTTGATCAAGTCATGTGACCACACCATGTTACTTGATAAATAACGAAAGCGTGCACTGTACATGTACTATGTTTATTCATCATATACAACATAAGTAAAAACAGGTTTCATTGACATGCATATACAAGAGTCATTTGCCTTCATTCAGGAAGTCTGTGATTTTGCTTTGAACATTTGTTGAAAGACGGATTTGGTCCAGTATTGTCTCAATGTCATCAATGTCATCAATGTTATCAAGCACTTTCCGTGTTACGCCAGGGCGACGCGGAAAGAACCGACGAATGGCATGTAATTGCGTGGCCTTTTCAGATGGTGTGAGAAGTTCACATTTGTTCGGTGGTTCTGTCTCAAGTTGATTATCGTAGTCAGAAGGGCCGGTGTTTTCAGTGTGTTTAACTTTGCTGACGATGTTGTCTTCTGTTGGTCGCTCAGCTGTGATGTCGTCATTGGCTGCCAAATAGTCATCCAGGGTCACATCGTGTGGGATATCAGTCGCTGTTTTCACTCCGGACACACACTCTCGACAAGGACACAGCAACTTCATCAGGTAGTTCACTGTAGCAATGCACTGAGCTGTCACGCGACGCCACGCTCGATGAATCGTGTTGATTGCTGTCAGGACGGGTACCACGTGTTCTTGTTTGTTGTCATGGACTTTGGTCGTGCTGCTCACCATATCCCCGTTGTAGTTGATCTTCAGGTTGGCTACGATACCTTGGTCCATGGGTTGAATCTTGGATGTTTTGTTTGGTGTCAGGAAGGCAAGCGTGATATTTGTCAAGTTTGGGACACGTGGTCGGGCGGGGCAGCGGTCTGCCAGAAGCAGGATGTTTCTCTTGTCTCTTCATGGACTTGGCTGATTGGATCACCCATTCGCGGAAGATTTCACTTTGCATCCAGGCTTTGGAGTTGAATTTGTAGTCAGCCGGCAAACTTCGAACATTCGTGAAACACCTTGGTTTCACGGAAATACTGATCATTTAAAGCTTTAGTTTTTCAGTCCGTCATATTTGCAGCCACTAGAAGAGTAATGCGTTCTTTAGACTTCCATCTTCCCGAGGCAAGAGCGTCCACCAGCCTTGTTATCAGTTTATCAGTCTTGACACCTCTGATCACCCTCGACACATCAAGACCACTTTCCTGTGCCAAATATGATTTGGATTATCGCACATATCAATGGTCGTTCTGACGTGACCCTTAATGGGATGTCCTCAGATCTTTGTTTAGCGTAACGAGAACTAATATCTGATTTGAATGAGATTGAGCTCAGGGTCAACTGATGCACTCTCGCCATGGGTTGGTTTAGAACATATGCCACACCTCTTCCTAAATCCCTCAAACCAGCCGGTATTTGTACTAGTCAGTGTTCTTGCCTCTCAGCAAATTTGTTTGCCTTAGAGTGAGTGAGTGAGTATGGTTTTACGCCGCTTTTAGCAATATTCCAGCAATATCACGGCGGGGGACACCTGAAATGGGCTTCACACATTTTACCCATGTCGGGAATCGAACCCGGGTCTTCAGCGTGACGAGCGAACGCTTTAACCACTAGGCTACCCGACCGCCCCTGTTTGCCTTAGAAATTATGAAGGGACAGCACAATGGAATGTTTTCAATTAGTACAGCTTTAAGCAAATCGAACAGAGCATCTTCTACATCTTCGTAATTTGACGATTGGAATTGTTTTCTATCTACTCCGCTATAACTGCCAACAAGTATCAAAGGGTGTCATTCCACCAATATTTTCTTTCGTAGATTTACTGTAATGAAACACAAAACATTGGGTTTACGCGTGTTATCGTGTGAGGCTATTCTGTTCGTAATACTTAGTGTGTATGACATTGTCCGTACAGATTTTCGTGATCACCAGCCTCAAGGTCCCCCGCAACCATAAACCTGTGTACTGCATCCGAGATGACGCCCACGCGCACACATTCTCCTTGGCATGTAAGTCCCACTTCGTTCTACTAAAATAAACTGAATCTTGCCCTTCCTCAACCTGCAAATCAAATCGAGAAAATTATTTAACTTGTAAATATTGTTTTTATCCATATAATTGCGTGGACGATTGTAGTATTGTAGGCCCGTATTTTGGAGTAATATCGACATCTACAGGTCGAGCAGGACAAGGTACTGATACAATGTGAACTCCTTCCTTTTTATATGATGGGTATTTCTGACAGTTAAGACTACGGATAACCTTAAGTCACTGTGCCCATAATATGAGTTTGTAAATTGACTTTAGTAAACCAGGGCCGAGGATATCACTTCATCGTAAACAAGACCTACACCGTCCATTTCAACACCAAGGTCCCAAGGGTGTTCAAGATGCACGCTTTAAACATGGAGAGGTGAGTAGTTATAGTGCTTGATGTCAAACGCTAACAGCATGTCACGTGTTTGAATGTCCATGACGAAACGCGCTAAACAAACCATGTTACCCTTTGCCATTAAATAATTAATGCTGTAATGCATGAGGAGGTAAAGTTTGAAAACCTGAGTTCAGCGGATCAGTATTAAAATTTCGAATGTTGAATTTGAACCAGCTGATATTTTATGCTATGCAGACATATCTGTACTACGGGATTTGTATCGAGATAAGATATTATGTTTGCTTCAGCAGATATGTTTTTTTATAGCTATAAGCAAGAAATTTTGCCAGAAAAACACCATGCAACAATTCTATTTTTGTGGCAGGCAATTTTATTTTCAAGGCCTGAAGCAGTTGTTTTGAGGCCTATCAGTTAACGCTTTCGCTCGGAAACACTAGTTAAATTCCTAAAACATGTGGACTCCTCATTCTTTCAGAGGTGATACTGTTCGTGTCGGCGTATGCGTGCCTAAAGATATGACGAAATTTGCACTAACCAGCTCGTACCCCAGGTACAACAGACGTAGGCCACCGGTAAAGGTCGCCACTATACAGGAACTGGATGCCGACACATCCGGTATGGCCTACTTCTGGGACAAAAAAATTGGGTATGTATAAGTTTTACCAAATAATATGACCTAATTAAATTGCCGAAATTCGTGCTACTCCTACTTTTGTAAAGATCTGCTCGAATCTGGGTTCGAATCCTAATGATGCGCTCGGGTTTATCCCGGGTTTCGTCAAATTGGTTACCGCGGTGATCATTTTGAGGTTTCCTTAAAGTTTTAACTGACAAGCTATAAAACCTAATTTGACAACCTTCTGTTGACTTGCTTGGCCGTCATTCAGACTGTTATTCTCTTTAGCATGATCTTCGTGAAGCTGATGTCAAACGAGACACGAGTTGACAGACAAATGCTCTGTCCCAATGGAAAGTGTCCAAACTTCCGTATAGTCAGGCGAAACGGACGCAACACTGCAGACTGTCGGAAAACAGCATACGGCCCTTACGTCAAACAACCAGAGGTGAGGAACAAACCCACAGTTTCCAAGAACATGTTCCCAGTTAACAAAAACCTGGTACGCTTATCACGAGAGGCGACTTAAGTTGATCGGGTGGTCTGGCTGGGCGACCCAGTATACTGACTGCGAGCCATCCAGTCCTTGTTTTAACCCCAGGGTAACAACACGTACCACCTTTTAAGGTATTTTGGTATTACGCAGCCGAAGATCGTACGCCCAACCTTCTGTTCTCCTGGCGGGCGCTCTACCACTAGACGGGGGCACGGATTCGCTGTGCAGAGTTGCGTCCCTTGGGCACGCGATAGACCTATGATTGTGGGTTCGAATCCCGGTTCGCCCCGATTATGTTTCTTGGTTTGTCAGCACCATACCCGTGCTAGCCGGTTTCACCGAAGTGGTAAACGTCCGAGACCTGCATCACTTGGGGCTTTCCCCCCACATTAAGCTGACACGCCGTGATATGACTGGAATACTGTTAAAAGCGCCGTTAAACCAAACCAAACTCACTCACTCTACCATTAGACCACGGAGGCGGTTTCGATTGGGGCAGGTGGTAACGCTGTAACATCAAATTGTCAAGATTGTCTATGATTACATTGAGAGACTGTATGTTTTCAAATAATTGTATCAATGTTAATAAGAAGTAAGGGTTTTTAGTTTTCATATTTCTGGGAGCGAAATGACCCCGAACTCTTGGGTTCGCATTTCATTGGGGAGAATTATCTCCCTTGGTTGTGTCATTATCTCACTTTGTTGTGTCATTTTCTACCTTGGTTGTGTCATTTTTTCCCTTGGTTGTGTCATTATCATGCGGTTCACAGTATGATACCTCTTGTTTCACCAAAGTAATTAACTCTGACCTGTGCGACCTTGACCTTTCTCCAGTTCAGTCGTTTGAGTCGCCGGATCTGCAGGCGGCCTTCAATTGTTTGATCCTGGGTTCGAATACCATATTCACCCTGGTTATCATCGTTTGTCAGCACTGTAACCCAGCTGTCTAAGACCTGCATCACCTGGATTACTCCAGTGTGGTGATACAAGTGAACTACCAAGAGACACAAAGTGCTTTACACGCCTTCAAATCCATGCAATAGAGGATATCAGTCCTCCGACATACTGACATATTCATATAATATACTCGTATCTATAACATGTTACTTAGTTCATCTTTAATTCGTGACCCGTGAAGATCCGGGGTAGAATAGGTCGTCAGCAACTCAAGTTTGCCGTAAAAGGCGATTATGCTTGTCGGAAGAGGAGGCTAACTGGATCGGGTGGTCAGGCTTGCTGACTTGGTCGTTGCATGTAACTGCAATTCAGCTATAAATGAGCCTTGTGTTTTAGGTAGCTGGTGAAGACATGGAGCTGCCCGCATGTGCTAAGGCTTCGTCCCAGGTCAGTGTGTATTATACCAGTGTATATCGGTGAAGGGCAGCACACTGTACACGCCGGAGTGTAATGTATAATTGATAGTTAATGTCTTTTGTGCGGGAGTTCGTTTTTAGCATTATTTTTTTATCAAAACATAAATTCTTGTTTATGGAAGGAGTGTTAATTAACTGGGCAATATGAATTTCCATTGGTATAATGAAGTCATTACTTATCTTATCTTATCTGAATCAGGGTTTGGGCGCAGGAGAGACCCGACCTGCCACAGTTGCTCTTAGTTCTGCCAGGGGAGAGGATCACTGCCCACCTCCTTCACAGCAAGGTTAGTATGCTCACCACAGCTAGGTTAAAATGCCAGGTTAGTACGCCCATCACAACCAGGTCTGTATACACATTACAGCCAGGTTAGTACGCCATCACAGCCAGGTTAGTATACACAGTACAGCCAGGTTAGTACGCCATCACAGCCAGGTTAGTACGCCATCACAGCCAGGTTAGTACGCCATCACAGCCAGGTTAGTATACACAGTACAGCCAGGTTAGTACGCCATCACAGCCAGGTTAGTATACACAGTACAGCCAGGTTAGTACGCCATCACAGCCAGGTTAGTACGCCATCACAGCCAAGTTAGTATACACAGTACAGCCAGGTTAGTACGCCATCACAGCCAGGTTAGTATACACAGTACAGCCAGGTTATTACGCCATCACAGCCAGGTTAGTATACACAGTACAGCCAGGTTAGTATACACAGTACAGCCAGGTTAGTACGCCCATTACAGCCAGGTTAGTACGCCCATTACAGCCAGGTCTGTATACACATTACAGCCAGGTTAGTATACACAGTAAATTCTTGTTTATGGAAGGAGTGTTAATTAACTGGGCAATATGAATTTCCATTGGTATAATGAAGTCATTACTTATCTTATCTTATCTGAATCAGGGTTTGGGCGCAGGAGAGACCCGACCTGCCACAGTTGCTCTTAGTTCTGCCAGGGGAGAGGATCACTGCCCACCTCCTTCACAGCAAGGTTAGTATGCTCACCACAGCTAGGTTAAAATGCCAGTCACAGCCAGGTTAGTACGCCCATCACAACCAGGTCTGTATACACATTACAGCCAGGTTAGTACGCCATCACAGCCAGGTTAGTATACACAGTACAGCCAGGTTAGTACGCCATCACAGCCAGGTTAGTACGCCATCACAGCCAGGTTAGTATACACAGTACAGCCAGGTTAGTACGCCATCACAGCCAGGTTAGTATACACAGTACAGCCAGGTTAGTACGCCATCACAGCCAGGTTAGTACGCCATCACAGCCAGGTTAGTATACACAGTACAGCCAGGTTAGTACGCCATCACAGCCAGGTTAGTATACACAGTACAGCCAGGTTAGTACGCCATCACAGCCAGGTTAGTACGCCATCACAGCCAGGTTAGTATACACAGTACAGCCAGGTTAGTACGCCCATTACAGCCAGGTTAGTATACACAGTACAGCCAGGTTATTACGCCCATCACAACCAGGTCTGTATACACATTACAGCCAGGTTATTACGCCCATCACAACCAGGTCTGTATACACATTACAGCCAGGTTAGTACGCCATCACAGCCAGGTTAGTATACACAGTACAGCCAGGTTAGTACGCCATCACAGCCAGGTTAGTATACACAGTACAGCCAGGTTATTACGCCATCACAGCCAGGTTAGTATACACAGTACAGCCAGGTTAGTATACACAGTACAGCCAGGTTAGTACGCCATCACAGCCAGGTTAGTATACACATTACAGCCAGGGTTAGTACGCCATCACAGCCAAGTTAGTATACACAGTACAGCCAGGTTAGTACGCCATCACAGCCAGGTTAGTATACACAGTACAGCCAGGTTATTACGCCATCACAGCCAGGTTAGTATACACAGTACAGCCAGGTTAGTATACACAGTACAGCCAGGTTAGTACAGCCAGGTCTGTATACACATTACAGCCAGGTTAGTATACACAGTACAGCCAGGTTAGTACGCCATCACAGCCAGGTTAGTATACACAGTACAGCCAGGTTAGTACGCCATCACAGCCAGGTTAGTATGCACATTACAGCCAGGTCTGTATACACATTACAGCCAGGTTAGTACACCATCACAGCCAGGTAAGTACGCCATCACAGCCAGGTCTGTATACACATTACAGCCAGGTTAGTACGCCATCACAGCTAGGTTAGTACGCCATCACAGCCAGGTTAGTACGCCATCACAGCCAGGTTAGTACGCCATCACAGCCAGGTCTGTATACACATTAGAGCCAGGTTAGTATGCACATTACAGCCAGGTTAGTATGCACATTACAGCCAGGTTAGTATGCACATTACAGCCAGGTCTGTTGACACATTACAGCCAGGTTAGTATGCACAGTACAGCCAGGTTAGTTTGCCCATTACAGCCAGGTTAGTATGCACATTTCAACCAGGTTAGTATGCACATTACAGCCAGGTTAGTATGCCCATCACAACCAGGTCTGTATACACATTACAGCCAGGTTAGTATGCACAGTACAGCCAGGTTAGTACGCCATCACAGCCAGGTTAGTATGCACATTACAGCCAGGTTAGTATGCACATTACAGCCAGGTTAGTATGCCCATCACAACCAGGTCTGTATACACATTACAGCCAGGTTAGTATGCCAATCACAGCCAGGTTAGTATGCACATTACAGCCAGGTTAGTATGCCAATCACAGCCAGGTTAGTATGCACATTACAGCCAGGTTAGTACGCCATCTCAGCCAGGTTAGTATGCAGATTACAGCCAGGTTAGTACGCCATCACAGCCAGGTTAGTACGCCATCACAGCCAGGTTAGTATGCACATTACAGCCAGGTTAGGACGCCATCACAGCCAGGTTAGTACGCCATCACAGCCAGGTCTGTATACACATTACAGCCAGGTTAGTACGCCATCACAGCTAGGTTAGTACGCCATGACAGCCAGGTTAGTACGCCATCACAGCCAGGTTAGTACGCCATCACAGCCAGGTCTGTATACACATTAGAGCCAGGTTAGTATGCACATTACAGCCAGGTCTGTTGACACATTACAGCCAGGTTAGTATGCACAGTACAGCCAGGTTAGTTTGCCCATTACAGCCAGGTTAGTATGCACATTTCAACCAGGTTAGTATGCACATTACAGCCAGGTTAGTATGCCCATCACAACCAGGTCTGTATACACATTACAGCCAGGTTAGTATGCACAGTACAGCCAGGTTAGTACGCCATCACAGCCAGGTTAGTATGCACATTACAGCCAGGTTAGTATGCACATTACAGCCAGGTTAGTATGCCCATCACAACCAGGTCTGTATACACATTACAGCCAGGTTAGTATGCACATTACAGCCAGGTTAGTATGCCAATCACAGCCAGGTTAGTATGCACATTACAGCCAGGTTAGTACGCCATCTCAGCCAGGTTAGTATGCAGATTACAGCCAGGTTAGTACGCCATCACAGCCAGGTTAGTACGCCATCACAGCCAGGTTAGTACGCCATCACAGCCAGGTTAGTATGCACATTACAGCCAGGTTAGGACGCCATCACAGCCAGGTTAGTACGCCATCACAGCCAGGTTAGTATGCAGATTACAGCCAGGTTAGTACGCCATCACAGCCAGGTTAGTACGCCATCACAGCCAGGTTAGTATGCACATTACAGCCAGGTTAGTATGCAGATTACAGCCAGGTTAGTACGCCGTCACAGCCAGGTTAGTATACACAGTACAGCCAGGTTAGTATGCACATTACAGCCAGGTTAGTATGCCCATCACAACCAGGTCTGTATACACATTACAGCCAGGTTAGTACGCCATCACAGCCAGGTTAGCATGCCCATCGCAGCCAAGTTAGCATGCACATCACAGCCAGGTTAGCATGCACATTACAGCCAGGTTAGCATGCACATTACAGCCAGGTTAGTACGCCATCACAGCCAGGTTAGCATGCCCATCGCAGCCAAGTTAGCATGCACATTACAGCCAGGTTAGCATGCACATTACAGCCAGGTTAGCATGCACATTACAGCCAGGTTAATATGCCCACCACAGCCAGGTTAGTGTGCCCATTACAGCCAGGTTAGTGTGCCCATTACAGCCAGGTTAGTGTGCCCATCACAGCCAGGTTAGTGTGCCCATCACAGCCAGGTTAGTGTGCCCATCACAGCCAGGTTAGTGTGCCCATCACAGCCACGTCTGCGTGCCCATCACAGCCACGTCTGCGTGCCCATCACAGCCACGTCTGCGTACCCATCACAACCAGGTATGCATGGCCATCACAACCACGTCTGCGTACCCATCACAACCAGGTTTGTATGGCCATCACAACCACGTCTGTGTACCCATCACAACCAGGTATGCATGGCGATCACAACCAGGTATGCATGGCCGTCACAACCAGGTATGCATGGCCGTCACAACCAGGTATGCATGGCCGTCACAACCAGGTATGCATGGCCGTCACAACCAGGTATGCATGGCCGTCACAACCAGGTATGCATGGCCATCACAACCACGTTTGTTGTACCGATGGCTGTCGATGGCTAGCCAATGCATCCAATCAACGACCGCTTGATTTGACACAAACGTTTGGTCCGTTTCTGTTCTTCATACGACACAAACTACTCGTGTGAATGCTTTCTCCTTATATCATAATAGCACATGAAGTTGGTCTGGCAGTGTCGTGCTAAATGCTATCATATTCCAACTCCTACCGACGTACCTGTTGTAAACCCTAATGACGTTTTTCAGACACTGACGACTCCGGTTGTCCCGAAATCGGATGTAGAGAAACCAACTAATTTCTCCCGACATTTGTCATTTGACTTTACTGTTGGGGTAAACAGCAACGTTTGTCTTCCACGAACAAATTGTCCACTTTGTATTTTTACATCTGAAGTAGACAGTGTACCGGTACTGACGACCACTGCAACAACTCACTAACTCGATGTTTCAGAACCTGTACCGCTTCTGGGTGAGTCCCGGGGCTGCGCTGTTGACACATGGCGGCGGGACATGGGGGACATGACAATACGGCTCTACAGATCCATGACCAGGGGGTTCTGTGTCCAGAGATGTGGTCAGAACGGTTACAGATATGCCGGCCTACAAAACAGCAATGAGTGTTGGTGTAGTGACAGTTTTGGCCTCTACGGTTCTGGTGACGGTTGTACCAAGGAGTGTAGCGCGAAAACAGGACGTTCCTGTGGGGGAGGCTGGAGGAATGAGGTGTTTACCACCAGTGCAGGTGAGTGTTGTTAATACATATTAGACAAGTTTGGACTTGGTTGAACATGTACTTGGGTTCAACGACATAATACAATCATCTGATACACATTAGCCTCCATCTTTGAATAATGTCATAGTTTTTGTTTCAATCAGACAGTAAAAAATTGAACGTATTGGCCACTTCACGCTGACATGCCAGTTTCATGGTATGTCAATACCCATAGAAGCTCCGCGCGTTGCAGACGCCGCATTGCTAGTTTATACACAAACAATGAATGAAATCAAGTAAATCACAACCGTATGGTAGGCAGAATCAATAAGATTAACAGAAATAATGGTCCACAGACATTAATCGACCTTCCTTGAAACAATATTATTAAAATCCCATTACGAACTTTGACCGACCACTGAAATGACTGACAAAAAGTCGACATCAGCTAATTAGAAAGCAGCTTTCTCGAGCTTTACGACACTCGTTTCAACTTGGCAACTTCCATTTCAGACTGCGCTTGAAAAATATGTTAACACAGTTCTCGATTAAAATTTGGAAAACTGAACGAACGAACATTCCGGAATGTCTAATATATTGTTGCGATTGTATGGCAATGCTTCCCACGTACTGTGAAAGGCTTTTTCCGTTCAAATGTTTATCCACCGGAAGCGAGAGATAGACGATACTTTTGACGGAATCAGTCGTAAGGGCCGTAACTGTCGTTCGGAATACCCCGTGTTAAAGTTTTCGAGGTTGCATGATAAGAAAACGCATTCCGACTGTCACTTTCATGATCTGGTAAGCGACGCTTTGATTGGTCTGATGAAAGGTCGTTCTGACATGACCCGTAATGGGATGGATGCCCTCTTTGTTTAGCTACCACCCCCACAACTACTACCACCACCAAACACAGCCAACTTGTACTTTTCATGCTGGAGGGTCATACATATGACCATAATTATTGATTCAATGATAATAAAGAAAAGCATTTTCACTTTTAACAATCAAGTACTGACTGCTTACGTATTTTGAATTTTCTGTCTTTCATATGTTTTCATTCAATCCAAACAAAACGGAAAACCCCAGTGTATCTGATAAACACTACACCCATTGATTTTCTCAGTGACACCCGCAAGAGGCAACTAACGGGATATCGGGTGGTCAGGCTCGCTGACTTGGTTGATGGATGTCATCGTATCCCAGTTGCGTGGATCGATGCTTATGTCAATCACAGGACTGTCTGGTCCAGACTCGATTATTTAAACCTTTTGTCTGAAGTATTGCTGCATGTTGAGTCAAACAAACAAACAAACAAATCAAAGTACAGGTACAATCGCTGTCTGTTTCATAACTGTTTCCTACCTGTTTCATCAGATGACAATACAGCTCTGACGAGTTGTGGCCCGGGGTCACGTGGTATGGTACTGGGAGGGAAGTGTTACTATTTTGGAGACGAACGACTGAACTTCATCAATGCTCAACGCGCTTGCGTCAGGATGAACGGTGACCTGGCAACGATCTCCTCAGCAGCTGAACAGGTGGGTGCATCTTCCTCGGGTTTGGATATATGGTCGGTTGGCATAACTCTATTATGTCGGTTATAAATATTCCGTCGATCCACGATGCCAGGTCGAAAACGGACACCGTGGTGTGTGAATATGGTTTTACGCCACTTTTAGCAATATTCAAGCAATATCACGGACACCAGAAATGGGCTTGGAACCTGTGTCTTCGGCGTGACGAGCCAACGCTTTTTCCAATGGGTTACCTCCACAACGTGAGTGTACAGTTTATAAGGTTAACGTGAGAAGGCTCACTCTCCAAGGATGGTGTATACCGGGACTGCACGTATTTAAGACCCTTGCTATTTCGCCAATAGCCTTATAAAACGGCAAAATAAAACGTTGTTGAGCCCATGGGCCTCAGTTAAGTTGAAAAATTGATTGATTTCCCTTACCGCACGTGTTGCCGCACGCTTCTATGTGGCCAATTTACACCTATATTGCACCTATAGCGCTGTTAGGTTTCCACGTTCACAGGGCACATTGGACCCCTAGTAGGTGATAGTCTGGAGCCTCAGTGAGACATTATAAACGCATATGACACACACGCATAATTGAGATGTTTTGTTGTTACCTTTTTGATAGCCTTCATTTTAATTGTGTACATGTTCCTGACTCAAGAACATGTCTCATGTTAAAGTATTGCTCTCATTCCATTTGTGAGTATTGTGTCATTGAATTTGGGATATTCATTCTTCCTATCATGTTTTTGGCCTTTCACGTTTTCAAACCCTGGGCTTAAATTTGGATAAAATGTTGCTCACTGAATAGAGGGTATTCTGTAAGTAAAGGCCATCTGCTATAGTATACATGGCGCCGTGTACTTGTATCCGTTATTAGATGTTTTTCTCTTCTACCCTAGACTCTGTTCAGAGGTTATCTTGGTCAGAGTACATCTGACATCTGGATTGGCCTGACGGACGTTGCTAAAGAAGGAGAATTTGTCTTCATGGACGGCACGCCGGCTACATACATCAACGGGGACCTCAAACACGACGCAGCTAGACACTACGACGACTTCGTTAGTAAGTTAAAGGGGGAGTAAAGTAAGGGCGGTGGGGTTAAAGTGTTCGCTCGTCACGCCGAAGGCCCGGGTTCGACTTCGACTACCCTCATGGGGTACAATGTGTGATTACCTGTTTCGTTTCGTACCGATGCATGACCTCACGATGCGATACTTGTTGCACATATTAAGATTCATTCGTTGAATCATTCCAACTCGGGTTTGCGCCACAATACATGCCGCGAGCCACCAATGTTCTCTACATGCCGTGAGTCTCCAATGTTCTATACATGCCTTGAGTCTCCAGTGTTCTATACATGCCTTGAGTCTCCAATGTTCTATACATGTCGCGAGTCTCCAATGTTCTATACATGCCGCAAGCCACCAATGTTCTATACATGCCGCAAGTCTCCAATGTTATATAAATGCCGCGAGTCTCCAATGTTCTATACATGCCGCGAGTCTCCAATGTTCTAAACATGCCGCGAGTCTCCAATGTTCTATACATGCCGCGAGTCTCCAATGTTCTCTACATGCCGCGAGTCTCCAATGTTCTATACATGCCGCGAGTCTCCAATGTTCTATACATGTCGCGAGTCTCCAATGTTCTATACATGTCGCGAGTCTCCAATGTTCTATACATGCAGCGAATCTCCAATGTTCTCTACATGTCACGAGTCTCCAATGTTCTATATATGTCGCGAGCCTCCAATGTTCTATATATGCCGCGAGTCTCCAATGTTCTCTACATGCCGCTAGTCTCCAATGTTCTCTACATGCCGCGAGTCTCCAATGTTCTATACATGCATCTGTTATTGCAGCGATGGTTGTGAGACATGGCTACCGATGGGATGACCGTTCTTGGCGAGGGGCATACCGCTACCTGTGTCAGCTTCCTCTCAAGCAAACCACATCATTTGGTGAGGCAGTTCTGTCATGGGTCGTTCCTCAGACATTTGGTTGCTTTTCATTGGGATCTCTAGTCCGGATTATTTGCATCCGGCTGTGATAGAGCCGGGTTCTTTCTTACGTCATGAAACAATATTCATCCCATTCATCTCATTGTAATTCGTTAATAATTAGAAACACAAGCTTAACCTCCATAGGCGAAGTGTTGCCCGCATTGAGTAATTACCATTGCGTGATCGACATGCACAGATGTCTACATGTACATACATTAATGTGAAGATCCCATGTAAAGCTGTTTCGTGATCGACATGCACAGATGTCTACATGTACATACATTAATGAGAAGATCCCATGTAAAGCTGTTTCGTGATCGACATGCACAGATGTCTACATGTACAAACATTAATGTGAAGATCCCATGTAAAGCTGTTTCGCTTTAACCAGAGAACTGCGGACCGAACGATGCCGGACACAGACTGGGCAGTAACGGCAAGTGCTACCTCATCCTCAACACCAAAACTGACCACGACGCAGCAGAGTACCAATGTTTAACTCGACAGGGAGTGCTTCCGACCGTCACAGATGACGTCACACAGGTTTGGAACAATGCCATTCAACATTGGCTTCAATGATAGGCTATTCAGCTGTGTAATTATAACATTTGATTATTTCAAGAAAACTCATGTTTGATGCAAATTATTTAAACGGTTTTGCCAAATTTATGATCCATTAAATGATAAATACAAATTTGATGATGTTGCGATTGTAGTGCAACAATGAATCTGTTTTTACAAGAGTATAAGTGTTATGGATGACATAACTGAATCATGTATGTTAAAGCGTGAGATTCGCAACCTGCTGCTGATGTTTGGCGACGACATAAGCTACTGGACCGGCGAGGCTGTCAAGGTCGACGGCGATAAACGACGGGACACTTTCTATGGTAGGGAAACGCAAAGATGCACGGCTGGTTGATACCTCTTTGTTGAGGACATATTAGCTGATGTGCGACGATAGCATAGATGTTTTGATGAATCTTGTTCCTTTGCATCATCCGACAGTGGGTTCCAGGTCAATACAGATCCCAGGTCGTTGGTGCGTGTCATTAAGTGGCGGCTGTACATACATCCGGGCAGGTGACAAGAAAGGGAAACTATACTTGGACGAATATTTACTTTTCTTTCATTTCGCAGAACTGACTGCCACCGAAATTTTCAAATTTACTGCAGAAATATGCTTCATAACTGCGGAATCAACGGTTTCCACTGAACGAACGCCTCACCTTTGCATTTGTCCATTAAAATGTCTTTTTCTCTGGATAATGCACGAGTACTTCAATAATGCTGAGCAGTGGTAGCTATGGATGCAATGTAAGTGTTTCCATAGTGACCACACACGAGGACGAGCCGGGTGGTGTGTTATGAACAGGATGCACCAGTGTAATTTACCAGTTTGTCGCAAGTGTACGATGTATTTTAGAATTTAATGTATCTCATATAAAAGTTAGATATTCTGAATATTTGAATGTTTTCTTGTGTTCCTAGCGCTGACGCTCACCTCCTTGTTCAACAAGAAACAAGCCACTGGCAAAACGAGGAAAGGCACCCTTTGTCTATTAGGTTGGTATACCCTCCCTCAAAGCTTTATATTCTACTTTTTGGTAAAAATATAGCTCATCTGTAAAGAGGCGGTAAATAATGACTGGTTGGCTACAAGCGTTGACCTTGTTGGTATGTTAACTTACCTCAAGGCGTGAGTTCGGTGCTCGTGCCATCAACACCTGGTTTTCTGTCCAGGACATTTAGGATACTAATAGGCCGTCGTGCTGCAGCTTGACTATTGTTGAGAGCGGCGTTGAACAATATTCACCTTGTCACACCAACTGCCTTGTCGCTCAAAATTCTTTGTATGGATGTACAGCTTACATATGGATGAAGTATATATTACATTTTCACACATATCGTAAATTATAGAGAGCCTTATTCAATCACCTTTCACACTGTTTTGAGAAAGAGATAAGTTCAACGTTTCCCAATGTAACCAGTGGCTGAGTGTATCCTTGTCGCGTGACATCATTGTGTACCTTGTCTGTTTCAGAATCTTCTAAATCTACCAGCGAATGTCCCTCAGGTAGATACAAACTCTGAATGTTCAAAAATGTGTATTTTCTATTCACTATGAAGGCTATGAGCTACTGAAACTTACCTTTTTCGAAAACATATTTATTAACCCTTGTGTACTCAAAGTAACGCATTAGTTCAAAATATGAAACAAATGTTAGCTTGAATTTTGCCATTAATCGGCCGCACGTGTTCACTGTACTTTCAAAAACATGAAGATCCCTGGAACGAGGATACGTGCATTAAGGATACCCATATTAACTGAACCAAACCGATGGTGAATATACATGTATGTCCACTGTTTGATTCACGTGACCCCACTTTTTGTGGTAATCCCCAGCTTGGAAGAAACACGCAGGCTCCTGCTACCTGTACACCGGCAAGACCGCGTCCCACTACGACACCGTTGCCGCTCTGTGTAACCAGTAAGTCATCCTGTAGTAAACAGTGTCCGTGGCCGCTCTGTGTAACCAGTAACTTCTACTGTAGTAAACCGTGTCCGTGGCTGTTCTGTGTAACCAGTAAGTCCCCCTGTAGTAAACAGTGTATGTGGCCGCTCTGTGTAACCAGTAAGTCCCCCTGTAGTAAACAGTGTCCGTGGCTGCTCTGTGTAACCAGTAAGTCCCCCTGTAGTAAACAGTGTCCGTGGCCGCTCTGTGTAACCAGTAAGTCCACCTGTAGTAAACAGTGTCCGTGGCTGCAATGTGTTACCAGTAAGTCCTCCTGTAGTAAAACAGTGTCCGTGGCTGCAATGTGTTACCAGTAAGTCCTCCTGTAGTAGACAGTGCCCGTGGCAGGATGTCAAACGCTAGATTGTCTGGTCCCGATTCTTTGAAAGATATTGCTGGAATATTGTGGAGTGACGTTAAACAACAAATAAAACCTCAGTTGACCAGAGTGTTTTGAAAACGAACACATGATAGAAATTTCATAAAACCGTGTGTACTTCATTCTGTCCCACTTCTGTCAACAGGGGCGACAGCAACATGGTGACTGTCCACAGCAAGGCTGAGAACGACTTCGTCTACAACATGGTGAAGGACTTCCACAAGGGAGAGGAGAAGGACGTCCTCATAGGTAACTATTTTCTTTATGCATGCATACCTAGTGACAGGGTCTGGTAATCAGGAACCATTGTTGACATCAGGTCATACACGACAGTCGTGGGTCACCAGCTCCGTTCTTGACATAGGCGGGCGGTGGGGTTGCCTTATGGTTAAAGTGTTCGCTTGTCATGTCGAAGACCCGTGTCCCCCGCCGTTATATTGCTGGAATATTTCTAAAAGTGGCGTGAAACCAAACCCACTCACTCTTGGCACAGGCGCTACTAGAGAGGTTGCCACATAGACTGGGTGAGAACGGAGTTCCCCAGAAGGTCCAGAATGATGATGAGTGATGTGTCCTGTGTATTGTTCCGCCCGCTGGCTCATCCAGATGTGGCTGGGGCCACAATTCTGTAGGGCATTCATCCTTAGTACGGGGGATTGGTGGCTCAGTTTTCTGAGGTGCCGAAACATTTATATATCTGAAAGATTTGCCACCGAGGTTTTTGTTGAAGATAGAGGATATTTCATGTGTCGATAGAAACATGACAGTTCACGAGACACATGGAACACCCTATTTATTATATACTTTTTGTGAAGTAATAAATACAAATATAAAAGTTTGAAAAGTAAATTCTCCCTACGTAACACGCAGGGACTTTTCACCACCCCTTGTAACTGCGATTAAAAAAGTAGTTCCGAGTTTGCAAAATCTTAAAAAAACAATAGAAACATTTTCAAGAGAATAACGATGGGCAATTAGCGATATTAACTATGTTGCCTTGTCGTAGTGGAACTAACTTAAAAAGGAAGTCAACGGGCCAGACACATACGATAAAAGGAGAACAGTTCCGGGAAGGTAACTCCTGTATGACAATAATTCCGTCAAAGTGTTATGTTCACTGCAATGAAAATGTAGCTTTTCAGAAAACTTTCACACTAAAGTATATAATTGATAACCCCGGTGGGGAGGGAAGGGTATGATGACCGCAGTTTCGAGGGCTCTTACATTTTCAACCCAAACCGACGAAAAAACATTTATTTATACTTGTTTAGTACATGCAACATGTATATCAAGCTGCGTTGCGACTGTCTAAGGAAACACTCGTAAAATATACCTGTCCAGGAGATATACGCCAAACATGGCACCTGTGGACTTTGGTTAGGGTGCCTGACTTCTGAATAGGAGGTTGTAGGTTCGATTTCCGTCATTCATAATGAAAAACTCTTGTCTTTTTGTTTTAGAACATAGGCCGTCTGAAACACTTAAGTTCAAACTTATCCAACTCATCAGGTCTTACGAGCAAAAAGTAAAACTTACTTAGACCGGGAGCTTATGACGCAAATACATGTAGCGTCCCAAAGAATGGTCAATCCTTGACAGGTTTATAAGCAGAGTTGCGTACCTTACCTGTAATGATCGCAGTTCGTGTGTTCGAATCCCATTAGTACCCCGTTGTGATGTTTGGCTCGGCCGCACCATATCAAATTTCCCGAGATTCAATAAATGAATAACCGATTTCGTGGGTTTTCTGGCCACAATGTGCTGGCACTCCGTGATAATCGCTTTTCTAATTGAAATAGTGTTCAAATCGGCGAGACGCTCAACTACGTTTAACTACACCTGATAATCAGTTCCTTCTCTGAAGTGTGTGAAGCCCATTTCTGGTGTCCCCCGCCGTGTTATTGCTGGAATATTGCTAAAAGCGGCGTAAAACCATACTCACTCACTCCTTCGTTATATCCAGTGACAAGTATTTATAAGGCACAGGAATATAAAGTGTATTTGTATGTTTATTGTAGTGCCTGGTATCTGACGTAATTTTAACACTGTTCCCAGGTTACCGGTACCGCAGTGTGTTCGACAAGTTCACCTGGCTGGACGGATCGGACCCCGTCTACGAGAACTGGAGCGACGGACATGGCATGTCTGGATTGACCGGTGGCTACTGTACGAAGATATGTTACTATGACAACAAGATCACGTGGCGAAATACAGCTTGTACTGGTTCAAAGTATGCGGCCGTGTGCAAGATGACATTACGTCCCACCCCGACTTGAGAAGAGGGGCAATACGTTCCAACGTCCACATCAAACTGTTTATAGATGTAGTGTGTTTGTCTTGATTCAACTATTGGGAGTGGTCAGATATTTCACTGGAAATAAAACTTTCAAAAATTATATTTAGAAATGTTATATCCACAATGACAAATTGCGATGATGGCCAGGTCCACACTGTATGGTTAAACTTTAATACCGCCTCGCGCCACGATAATCGTCACACCGCCTCACATCACTGATGCAGAACACATCATGATAATCGTCTTACTGCCTCACATCACTGAGGCAGAACACGTCATGATAATCGTCTTACCGCCTCACATCACTGATGCAGAACACGTCATGATAATCGTCTTACTGCCTCACATCACTGATGCAGAACACATCATGATAATCGTCTTACTGCCTCAAATCACTGATGCAGAACACGTCATGATAATCGTCTTACCGCCTCACATCACTGATGCAGAACACGTCATGATAATCGTCTTACCGCCTCACATCACTGATGCAGAACACGTCATGATAATCGTCTTACTGCCTCACATCACTGATGCAGAACACATCATGATAATCGTCTTACTGCCTCAAATCACTGATGCAGAACACGTCATGATAATCGTCTTACTGCCTCACATCACTGATGCAGAACACATCATGATAATCGTCTTACTGCCTCACATCACTGATGCAGAACACGTCATGATAATCGTATTACTGCCTCACATCACTGATGCAGAACACATCATGATAATCGTCTTACTGCCTCACATCACTGATGCAGAACACGTCATGATAATCGTCTTACTGCCTCACATCACTGATGCAGAACACATCATGATAATCGTCTTACTGCCTCACATCACTGATGCAGAACACATGACAATCGTCTTAACGCCTAACATCATTGATGCAGAACACATCATGACAATCGTCTTAACGCCTAACATCACAAACCTATGGTTGTGGGTTCAAAACCCGGTTCGCCCCGATTGTGTTTCCAGGATTGTCAGCACCATACCCGTGCTCGTGGGTTTCACCGGAGTGGTAAAACACACTAAGCTGATATAACTGGAATACTGTTAGCAACGGCGTTAAACACAACTCTCACTCACTGATGCATAACAACATGATACGCGTCATACCGCCTCAAATCACTGATTAACACATCACTGATGCATAACAATAACTGTGGATGCTGATAATTCTGGTGAACAAGGAAAAGACAGCAGTTATCCATTCTCCGGAAAATGGGGAGGCGTCTTCACAAGAACTGAGATGGGGAACAAAACCCATGGTACTTCCTTATATGAGGACCAATGAGACATTTGATATATACTACTCAAAATTTGATAAGGATCGTAGATATTTTTCTTAATAAAAAAACAAAATAACTGCATAACTGGCAATATTGTGTTCAAGTGAAATCAAAAACGTCTCCAACACACTTGCACGTGCATTTCATGCCATGGGAAATGCGTTTCACATCACAGTTCATGCTTTTGCTACCATTGCACGATTTCCAATCAGGCAACGGTGTCTGATTCATTCTGAAACTTTAAACTCAATTGAGTGTTTACACTACGTTTATCTACGCAATGCCCCCTCAACGTGTAAGGCGTCGCCTGACGACAGAACAACTGGGCAGATGTATTGGAATGCTTGATGCTGGCTATTCACAACGTGACGTTGCCAATGCACTAAACGTCAGCCAGAGCGTTGTAAGCAGGGCCTGGTCCCGACAGCAAAATTTTGGTACAGCAGCACACCGACATGGGGGTGGTCGTCAGAGGTCGACAACCCAACGCCAAGATCATTTTGTGGCTCTTCAGGCACGACGTCATCCCTTCTGGACAGCAACCAGCCTACGTAACGACCTCCTGAACGCCTCGGGGGTGAATGTGTCCACTCAGACGATACGGAATCGTCTTCACAATGCAGGTCTCTACTCGAGAAGGGCATGTGTCCGAATCCCCCTGACTGTTCGACACCGGCGGGAGCGATTGGAATGGGCTGAAGATCATGTCACTTGGACACGGAACGATTGGGTTCCAGTTCTGTTCACCGATGAGTCCAGGTATTGTTTGGACTTTACAGACAGGAGGCAGCGGGTGTGGCGACGACAACGTGAACGTTTCGCTGATGCCAACATCAGTGAACATGACCGTTATGGTGGTGGTTTCATCATGGTCTGGGGTGGAATCAACAGAGATGGAAGGACAGATCTTCATGTCCTGGAGAGAGGAACAATGACGGGGGTGAGGTACCGGGATGAGATCCTCGATCATTGAGCAGGAGACAATTGTCCGCATGGATTGACCAGCGCGCTCGCCGGACTTGAACCCGATTGAGCATGTCTGGAACGTGCTGCAGGTTGCCCTTTCACGCCGTAGAGCACAACCCACGACTTTGGCAGAGCTCGGACATGCCCTCGTGGAAGAGTGGAACAACCTTCCCATTGGGAACATCCGGGTGCTTATTGACAGCATATCTCGACGTTGTCAGGCCGTCATTGATGCAAGGGGAGGTCATACTCGATATTGACACTTCATCGACTAAGTGTAATGATGGACTATCCCTCATAACTGTGTAATTCTTTCTCTTGTTTGCTGTTAACATTTTTTAATGAAATGCCTTTTGGTGTTTGCAGATCTCAAACATTCCATATTGATACAAGTTCATGCCGTTCATGAATTTTCATTCATAACATGATTAAACACGTTTCTGAGTCAGAATCATGTCTTTTGTTATGTTTGTGGTAACTTACACACATATCACCTAGTGATCCGTATCAAATTTTGAGTAGTATAATACAAGATGCCATCACTGACTACTGAGAGGAGAGGTGATGGTATCAACAAGATCACTTTACCAAAACACAGGGAGGGATGCAGATGCAGCCCGCACCTTCTCACTGGCGATGTCGAATCAGTGTGCAGAGGTAGTTTGGGCTTTGACGTTGACAATGGATTATATACATATATACTCGCCGCCAAAAGAAACAAACCATAGAAGCATGAGAAGAGATGTTTCCGATGTGTACCAGTTAATGACAACTTACAATCAGTCACGTGTTACCACAGACTGCCTTTATTCTCATCACGATATGCTGCATATGATTTCCACACTTTACACGCTGATCCTGCACGAGACAAATGGTGCCTCTCGAGTCATGGATCTATGACGTCACATGTGATGCGTTCATGAGCATCGGTTCACACAACATACCAGCATGTTTGTTTGTGCATCAAGCCAATCTAATCTCTTGAATATAAGTCTTCATACATTAACCAACATGTTTCGCGTTTCTGTTGGTGGTGAGTATATTATCCTTAAAAGACGTGTTTGTGCGTAGTTTCTCTGCCGGTTCCGCAACAGTCTCTCGTTCGAACATTCCTTCAAATTTCCTTTGAATATTTGACACATCATTTCAGTATCAGTTACAGGTACATTATTATTAAATAAAATAATAGTGTCCATAATCCCATATGAGTTCATATGAAATCTAAAATGCCACTTGTTACGTACGTTACACGACCGTAACAATGATAGTTTAAAAAGCGTTATAATTAAGTGTATTGTCAGCCATGGCCATTATGTCTCCCCCAGTGACGTATGAGGCATTCATGTTGTCCTGCTCCCATAGGTTTGCATCCCATGTCGCCTCTGACTGCAGCGTTAGGAGCTGTCCTCCCTGTTCCCCAGACTGCTGCTCGGTATGCGATTACAAGTCATACTAAAGAATTGTATTATCTGGAAATCTTGTAAAACCATCACTCCCGAGATATATACATTAATTTGTCCAATTCCAACGCTCGTCCCACCGACCCTGCCATAGACAGACCTCAGCACAAGTAAAGACGCAATCTGATAAAACACTGGGGCTTCTGTATCGCTTACGATGTGATCATTAACATGAATTCCATTCCGTTGACACCACTCGAAGAGTATCCAGCATCAACTCGTCTGATTCCGCTCGTTGTACGCTAACGTTCACATAAAGGGGTATATCAATGAACTGGTCTCCTATTTGTACTCCCATTAATGAGCAAAGTAAAAAGTTGGAGACACAGCCTTCCGTCAGGCCCTAATCCACCTTAAACCAGTCGGTGGTGAAAGCCATTTGGCCGAACACAACACTGAACATGACTACTTGTGGACTTATCTGCTCTTAACATGGAAACCATCCAAGCCCATGTTGTCAGTGTTGAGAGCAAGCCCTCCTAATGCTTGGGAAGCAATGTAGATCCAGCTGTAAGTTGTACGTTAAACGTATATTATTCCACCGACGTGGACCCTACTTCATATAGTAAGACTTGTACATGTGAGCTGTAGTGAGTGAGTGAGTGAGTGAGTATGGTTTCACGCCGGATTTAGCAATATTCCAACAATATCACTGCTGGGGACACCAGACATGGGCTTTACACATTGTACCTATGTGGGGGACTCCAAATCGAATCTTCGACCTGGCGAGAAGGCGCTTGTACCACAGGCTACCCCACCGTCCCTCACTCCAGAGGCAATTGGTGAGATCAGTGCAAGTAAAATACAGTTTGACGAGGGTGGAAAAATAGCAAATAGATAGAGGTTATCACGCGAGTGTTTGGTGATGGTAAATGTCCTGTATTAGGAATGAACATCATATACTGAACCGCAAAAGAAACGTCATCATGGATAGATATATGAAAACCCTTATTTGTCCAAACACTGTAAGCATACTTTGCGACATATTAAAAAGATGAAACTTGGTAAAACTGATCGAGGCTGAAATTAAAGAGTCAAATGTTCTTAAAGTGAAACACAACGCTAGTCTCTGAGAAAATGGTATCACAAGTCAATATCTCATGTGTCCGCCATGTGCATTGATGACTGATGTGCAAGGTGGATACATGGAACGGATGAGGCGGTTGATGAAGGACATGAGCACTTAAGCCCACACTCTGAGGAACGCCTGACGCAGTTCAGCTGCAGTTGTCGGCCTTGGTCGGACGACATTCATCCGTCTTTGAATCTCGTCCCACAGGTGCTCAATGGGATTTATATCGGGACTGAGGGCAGTCCACTGCATGGTTCCGATGCCATTCCGCTGGAGGAAGTGTCTTGTTGTTCTCGCAGTGTGGGCACGGGCGTTATCAGGCTGAAACTCGACGTTGCGGCGACGTGCCAAATGAGGTATGGCGTGTGGTCTCAAGACTTGATCAGCAAAAACGTCTGAATAAAGTTCCCCACGGCGTCGACTCTCACTATCTGCTAACTCACTATCTGAGGGCAGGCCATTGTATGGTTCTGATGCCATTCTGCTGGAGGAAGTATCTCGTTGCTCTTGCAATGTACGTGGGCACGGGCGTTATCATGTTGTAACTCGTGGTTGTGGCGACGTGCCAAATGTGGTATGGCGTGTGGTCTCAAGACTTGATAAATGTACCGAGCTGCTGTGACACCACTGCCTCTCCCTGGACCGATGTGCTGGAAGACCACGGGGCCGACCCTCTGTGCAAGACCAATTCCACCCCACACCATGATGCTCGAACCACCCCACGAGTCTCTCTCAACAACACAAGCATCCAAATAACGTTCCCGACGGCGTCGCCAGACTCTCACCCTCTGCCATCTGCTGTTGAGATACAGTAACGGCTCTCCTCTGAGAAGAGGACTCTTCTCCACTGCTGGTGGCGCCAATGCTGGTGCTGTGTTGCCCACTGTGTTGTCCCGGCGATGACGTGGTGTCAGAATGGGTCCTCGGTGTGGCCTGTGACAGTGGAGGTGTCTGCTCGTCAATCGTCGACACACGTTGTCCGCACTAATGTGTCGCTGGTGTGCCCCCATGGTCTGTCGCACAATCTGACGATCCTGACGTCGGGTGGTGAGCCTTGGTCTTCTACTACGTGGTCGGTCATTTGTAGTGATGGTGGTCTGGTACCGTTGCTGGTGCCTGTATATGGTCCTTACGTGGATTTGAAATGCATTGGCTACTTGCCGGGCGGTTTGTCCAGCTTGCAATTGTCCAAGGGCTTGGTGTGGCTGATTTCTTGTCAATCTTGGCATAGGTAGCAATTCAATAACGATTGAATTATATCCGATCTGGATGGATTTGTATAGGGCAAGAAATGGGGGAACGCATGTGCATTTAAATTTGCGAGGAACTCACGTGCATCAGGTTAAATGGGCCATTGCCGTAATTCGTTAGGGCGATCGGTTTTATTGTCAACTGCTTTGTTTTTTATCATCAAATTTCATTTTTCAGGACTAGGTAATATTAAATTTTAGAAACTTTGCCAAAAATTACCCAGATATTTAAATGACAACTTTTTATGCAATGTTACTTGGGTTGACGTTTCTTTTGCGGTTCAGCATCCCGAGTCCGCGACAGTATTGAGGCCATTTGTAAGGAAAGTGTGTCCTGCGTCACGTGATTAGCAGCAGGAAGAATCGCTGGAGAGGCCCAGAAAGTGATTCACTGTTGTCCTTTTGACTTTGTTCATGAAATATGTTAAATCAAATCAACAAACATATTTAGCAAACCACTGCTCCTTGATAAGGATGAACGCATCTTGATATATACTGAACCAAATTAAAAACTTCACAATCCTAAAATTTTAACATTTTGACCAGTTATCATTGTGGGCCCTTATTGTGTATTTAAACAGTAATGGCCACGTATTGTCTTCAGATAACACCCGTTTTTGTGCAGGTGAATCGATCTAAATCATGTGCACAGCACTATAGTGGCAAAAGTGGATTTTCACATGCAACTGGTCACGTGGCCATAATACCGCACGTGTTTTCAGCCATACTTGTTAGCAGTCATTAACAAAAAAAGAAAAACACAAGAAAATAAAAGTCCTTACGGCCATTTGTCATGGCACGCCTTTCAAATGTGCAACGTGAACGTGCCATCGGCATGTTGCTGACGGGAACGTCGGGAGCTGAAGTCGCAAGGACGATGGGTTGACGGACTGTTTATGATTTACAGACGCGTCTACAGCAAACGGGTACCACCGCTGATCGCCCTCGGCCAGGTCGACCACGTGTAACGTCACATGCAGAGGATCGTCAGATTGTCTTACGTCACCTCCGTAACAGATTTTTGACGGCTACATCAACCAGAAATGAACTGTTTAGGGGTAGACTGAGTGCGCAAACTGTTCGAAACCGTCTGAGAACTGCTCACCTTCAAGCACGACGGCCATACTGCGGGCCGATTCTGACTCAATTACGCAGCCGTCAACGTCAATTTTGGGCACAGAGACACTTACGAAGGACTCAGAGGAATTGGAATCAAGTCGTCTTCAGTGATGAATCCCGATTTAATCTTCGATTTGCTGATGGTAGGGAGAGGGTGTGGAGGCGCCGTCATGAACGTTACGCCCAGTGTTGTGTACAGGAAGATGACAGATTTCGAGGCGGAAGTGTCATGGTGTGGGATGCTTTCTGTGGCAATGCACGTTCCAGGCTTCTTGACATCCTTGGCAACCTCAACGCTGCTGCTGACCGCGACCAGGTACTGGCACCAGAACTTCTGTCTTTTATGGCAGCACATGGACCCGGTTTGATCTTCCAACACGACAATGCCAGACCCCACACAGCAATTTTGACAAGGAATTTCCTTCAGAATGCGGGTGTCAACGTCATGGACTGCCCGTTAAGGTCTCCCGACCTCAATCCCATCGAACACGTCTGGAATGCTCTTGGCAGAAGTCTGCGCACTCTCCAGAACCAACCACAGAATTTGCAAGATCTTTGCAGCAACAATGGCGTCGTCTTCCCAATCATGTGATCACAAGCATCACAAGGTCCATGCGGAGACTTTGTATGGCAGTTGTCAACTCACATGGTGGCCATAGACGCTACTGAACTTGTGTGCCATCAGATTCTTGTGCTTGGGGCTTATGATTTAAACTGTTGATGTTATTACCGAATACCATAGGTGCTTGGAACAAATTATGGTTACCACCTTTAATTAAAATCCGTCTTTGGACATTAATGATTAAAAATTACCTTCTCTGATACATTTGTCCGTTGTATATCATATATGGGATTACTTTTAAAAATGTAAAGTTTTTAATTTGACTGAGTATACTTGAAAAAGTTAAGCACCGCTTATTTATATTTCCGTATAACATGGCCAATTTTTTTAAATCGTCACCCGAAATAATATTCTCACAAAGCAAATTTGAAAGCTGAATAATTATATTGAAATACAGAAACGGAAAAAGATTGTCTGATGTCATGTTTCGTAACTGTTCCATGGCAATACCATTCGACTAACCTTTCAATTACTTCCTCTGTTTCTTTGCATGGTATGATGTGACCCAGTACTTGCGACGAGCTGGAGGAACATGCAGTGTTCTACGAGGGCTGATAAAAAAGTTCGAAGCCTGACTTAGAACTTTGAACTGTGGGCCACAACAAAGTGGACTAGTCAATGTAGTACATTGTTTGGGTACTTCGTGGCAAGTGTATTTGGCCTGAGGTCGTTTGTATATTTGAGACAGCCAATTGAATGTGATGGGGGTCCAAATGGACATAAAAAATGGAAAAAGAACGAGTACCGAGCAGTCGTCAAGTTTTTTACTTTAGAGAAAAGTACTCACTAAAAAATTCATGACCGCATGTCACAAGTGCATGGGAATAATGTATGTTTAAGGCTGGGAGAACAAGCCTTGATTATGACCCTATGTATGGACGTCCCTGACCTTCCATTAATGAAGTTTCAATGAAGGAAACAGAAAAAAACTTACACTGTCAGATAGACGCATTATCATTGCTGTAATTGAGGAAGACGCAGATCAAAGCCATGTATCCACTGAAACTATTATTCATGAAAATTTACAGATGAATAAGATAGCTCATCGTTGCGTGCGAAAGTTTCTTAATTCGGATCTTTAGGAATAAAGAACTGACATTGCTAAGGAATATTTTGAGCTAATTAAGGAGGATTTCGTCAACGAAATGGGTGATGAAACATGAGTCTACCACTATGATCCCGAGTCAAAACGTTAATTAATGGAATGGCACATTCCACTTCTCCGGCACCAAAGAAATTTAAGTCTTCAAGATCAGTGAAGAAAGTTATGTCCACTGTATTCGGGGGTGCAAAGGGTTTGATCCTTGTTGATTACTTAGAAAGTCCAAAGACGATTACCGATGCCTACTATGCTAATTTGCTTCCTCGCTTGAGAGATTCTATCAAAGAAGACCGAGGAATGCTGAATCCTGGAGTTCTACTACTTCACGACAATGCCTCTCCTCACATCTCTCGACTTGCAAAGGCTGCTGTGCGACAATGTGGGTTCGAAGAGCTTCCTTACTCCCCATACTCGCCAGACCTGGCACCAAATGATTTCCAACTGTTTCCTAAACTGAAAGAACACCTTCGTGATTAATGCCAAAATGAGATTAATGCCAAAAGATACGTTGACGTAAAAGATAGTTGTGAATGTGGACACACGCACGCACGCACGCACGCACGCACGCACGCGCACACACGCACACGGAGGAGATAAACGGCGAGTGGGAGTTGTTTATCGTACACTGAAACACAGCAGGGGGAATGAACCAAAAGGGGCTTTAATGTACGATAACTACCACGAGTCGTTTATTTCTTAGGATATATTAACATCATGTACAGCCTCGGAAATATCGGACAAGTCCATTTTACAGTTTGGTATATCCCGCATATTCCCACAATCATCTGTGCCTTTTTCTCCTAAAACCGAATGTCATATCTGTCCCAATTTGGGGTAGGATCGTTCGGTCACTGCGTTTTATCTGCGTAGCCCAGCTACATCTATGGGGAACAACTTACTCGATTCTTCCCTCTCAAAAATAACGTCATCCAATATATGACGTCATCAAGTTGCGAGCGCATATTTGAATCTCAAGATATGACGTATTGATAGAACGATGTTTTATATTACACACAAGTGAGTTCTTCGTGTGTTAAATAACACACGATCAACGGCTTGTCAGGTGAAATGAAAACGTATCATAGTAAGAGACAACGCACAACGCAGTATCTGTGACGTCATAATGCGTATGACGTAACAGTTAGCGATAGAGGGAAACGTAGTCAAAGGCCAAAGCCAACATTTCTACGTCACAATGCTTTCGACGCCATAGTTAGTGACAATAGTGGGAGGTGTAAATACATTCATCAGTGCACAAATATACATTGAACTACACAGGGAAGGTTATAAAATAATAATTTTGAATTAAGTTTAGGTTTCAAAATCCTATCCTATTTAGGATGTTTAGAGTTTACGCTTAGATAAGTTTCACTTTTGCTGTAAAATTATAAGATTGACTTTTATAAGACGCCACCATATTTTTGTTCGAGATTTTATAGTTTTTTTTTAAATCAACAATCTGTCCCGAGTGAATGAACTGTGACAACTGACCAATCGTCATTAAGAATAGCTAAAATGTGCATGTGCAAATTTCCTAAATGCTTGTCACAGGTTGTCTAGAAATGGATACTTATTTTGAAATCTATTCTACAAATACTGAAATCTCGTTAATCAACACCTGAGATCCTAAATGGCTGCTTTCCCAGAGAGTTTACCTTACACCTGAATATTCTGAATAGAAGTTATCATAACGTTTAGTTTTCAGAGTATTTCGTAGAATATTTCACAAACAATTTATATTTTAACCAAAAAGAACTTTTTGTGAATATCGCTCCAGAATAATCGAAGCAGTTAGATGATATACGTCGGCTTCATGCATGATAGTAACAGTTATGTCCTTTTATCATAATTGTAAATGAAAATGATCAAATCCATGTGGATGCCACTATCTTATCTCCATCATGAACCTTTCTGCAATAGGCAGATTATGACACAGTCACCTGTGTCATCGACTCTCGCTCGCAGCCATGGTCGCTACTTCGCGGAATCAGTCATATACAAACACCTGCTTGACGAAACATCATGGCGACAGTCCTATGTCTCGCCCTATGTTACACAACACCACAACGTGTCATCATAACTCCAACAATGATACGTCCTCAGATTACGGTTAGCACTCTATGATCATCGTCCTCAACGGCCTTAACGCCATCGGCAACAAACAACAACCGGCGACATCAATAAAACCTAAAACAATTGTCATAATCTAAAGAACACCCATCAATGTGGAAAAGCACAAACTATAATTAAATGGTATTTCATGAGGTTCTATGGATACATAAAATATTTTGTTTCCTTAAATTAGAAATTGCTCCTCCCTGGGTTTTTGCCACAATTGAACTGTAGACTCTCCTTAAAACTCGGGGTGCAAGGTAAGCAGGGGGCCACAGGTAGCCAAGTAGTCTAAGCAATATAGGCCTGACCACGCAATATTGTCATGGATTCGTATCTCATATGTGTCGTCATTCTGCTTATTGGTTTGTCGGTTCCAAACATGATACACGTCTAATTCATGGGTCCGATCGGGCGTTCCTTAAACATTTAGCTGACATGCCGTGATATACCTCTAGATCAAACCAGCGCAAAACTACCCCCTGCTGACACGCTGCGTCTATGTGTACAGAACCAGGGGTGACACAGGTAGACCACACCCTGGGGGTATTATTGCGCTGCCGTGTGGGAGTACTTAAGATGTTTCATGATAAATGGAAGCTGGCACTTGGGTAACCCTTGCTATTACCTGAGGTAATTAGAAAGGGATCCTTGAACTGTGAGATCGCACTGATAAAACATTGATGGCTACAATAAATACAGTCAGATAGTGCCACCTGCGTCACATGAACGCCGGACATACGAGTATATATACAGTGACTGGTCAGTCCCTCACAACATCTTCGTCATGGTGACAACGATGAACGACGTTTGGTCATCTCGGACACTGGCTGCAGTGCTGACCCTGGTTTGTCTGGCGACAGTAGACGCTGGGTGTCCACACACGGACCCCGGTCTGAAGAGATGGAGCGATGCCAGCACGTGGGGAGGGACCAAGCCAGGGGGAGGCCAACAGGTGACTAAAGCCTAAGTATAGCTTTTCATCCCTAAAGATGCTGAAATAAAACAAAATATTGTAACAACTGAAATATCCCAATATTACATGAAAACCAGAAAGATACTATTATATATTAAAAAAACAGTATCCCATTCAGGTATATGTGTTATAATTTGAATTAAAACTTTGACCATATGATACGAAACACCACTTGTGATCCACAACGGATATGTGTTTCCACCGTGCTAATCATCAATCGGCTGGTTCAAACATTCTGCTATATTTAAGACATTAAATGCTGAAGCAAAAGAATCTTCTTCTTTAAAATTATAATTGTTTATTGTTATACAGAATTATCTCTTCCTGTTTGAGTGACAGGGTGTTTAGGCCAAACTCCAAGTTTTGAGCTATGTACGGTAGTTATCTGTCTACACGAAATTAATCCTTACAGGTCACCCTGACATCGGGCATGCAAGTGCTACTGGACGAGTCCACTCCGTCCCTCGGGTCGATCACGGTGGAGTCTGGGGCCACTCTTGTGTGGGACGACAGGGCTGACATCACACTCACCGTCAGCTACGTCCTGGTTAGGGGGGAGTTCCACGTCGGCAGCGACGACTGCAGATTCACCAAGAAAGCCAACATCGTCCTCACAGGTAGAGTATATTAACAAGTAACCTGAAGTAGCAGATTTACTACGAAAGCCAACTTCGTCCCTACAGTAACAGTATATTATCCGAATATGGTTTATTCAGACACACCACTAACGTAACAGATATTTGAATGATAACATCGATCTATTGCAGGCCTCAGCAACTCAACACTGAACGTTCCTGGTTTCGGCCGGAAGTTCATCGGTGTGGCGGCAGGTGGCGTTCTGGAGCTTCACGGCAGAGAGAAGACGTCATGGACGAAGCTGGCGACCTCCATCCCTGCTGCAGATCAGACGTGTGGAGTTGTCTACGATCACAAGGTGAGGTGCAAAGACAGGTGGACAATGTCCCTTTCGCCTCTCCATAAAGGTCTTTGCAGCCAGTGTCATTGAATAAATAAAAGTAATAGATAGAGGACTAGTGACAGAACTTTATCAGACAATACAAATCTGGAGGTGCATGTAACTCGAGCAGCACTATTGTATACATTGTATGGGTTTGGACTACTAAACATTTTCTGGTATATTACAGTACATAGACGTAACCCCAAAGACAACCAAACATCGGACCTGAGGCATGTAGGCTACTTACAATATTGCCCTTGTGTACTAACTTACAGTTGTGAACTCGCACTCTGTAACTCATGTTGTGGCCTGAAGCCATTCTGTTGATTCCAACATGGTACATCCTTATAGTGTTGTCAGCTAGAGTTCTCCATGGTAATGTTCATCTACAGAACACGCCCTATCACGTTGAGAGCGGGATGGGGATTCACGTGGTGGTGTGGAACCTGGACGGGAGTCTGTACGACTTCGGCACCTTCTTCACGGGAGAGACCTGGAACACCGCCGCTGACAGTTTGTTCGTGGAGTTTCTCAGAAGTAAGTGAAATTTGCTTTCATTTATATACATCAGGTTTACATGTGAGCATACATGATCTCAATTTTTAGGAGATAAAAATATTGTTAAATTATACCACAAACACACGTTGCCTGTAAACATACATCTGAAACAGATGAAGGCAAGGGTTTGAATCCCTGTTGAAAGAGCATTTATACTCCTTTGTGGAAGGATGCTTCCTTTTCCCAAGTCAAAGACTACATCGTTAGCATCACGAATAGCAACTAAGATTTTACGTACAGCAAACAACGCTTCATGCATTCACTTAGTGACCAACAGACACTTGCGACTCATACACAAAGTCCAAACTTCATATGTGGGAACAATGTAACCAGTTACCTCGGCTTATGCATAGCTACCCAACCTCACATAGCCTCCGTATGGTCAACACATCACATTGTAATTAGTTATTATTATTATAATGGATATTTTGACTGAGAGTGTTGATAGAAATTTGCTTGTAACTCTTATTTAAAGGCATATTTTTTTGCGATTCCTTAAACAGTGCAAATACCTCCTGAAGACAACAGGGTCTCCGAACCATTAATATATTGTTAGGGTGATAGACTGGGATTCATGTCCTGGCCGTGTTTGAGTAGCATCGTACTTAACCTGCTTCCTCCCCATGTAAACAGGTCAATTCAATACTATGTCAACATTCACTTCAGTTATTCCCATGGATAAAGTTGTGGCTATCGGTGTGATGAGGAAACTGGGTGTTGAAGCAAGACCTGATTGGAACTGGGAGTCTATATATTCTGCTGTTGAGACACTGGGTGGACTGACACAGTCACAGATGAGGGATGTCATGGACACGGAGGCTTATGCCTTTATCACCATGACAGGTATGAGTGAGCCACGCCCCATTGTAACAGAAACCCAACAGTAACTTTATCATAGGTCTTAGCCGAAAGGTTTGCCATCAAATTTAGAGCTGCAGTTATCATTTGGATATATTTGACATGTAACACAGCTCTACTGCTGGAACCAAAATGGCGTTTTAAAGACATGAGTCACACTGCCAGTCTCCCTTTAAGTTTTTTTAGAAACCACTTGTGCTGGGAATCTTGAAAGGACATATCAAACATTCCATGTGTTGAGTGATCACTAGTTCCAAAATTTGCAAGAGAATGATTTCCTTCAAAGACTTTGTATAGATGAGTAAGCATGTCCTGTTCTACTGGCAGCACCCGACACTCAAACAGAACTAGCAGAATAAGGTAGGTGTTTTGTTGCCACGCACCGCACAACACTACTACTGAATGCGAGGACGGCATGCAAATAGAACAGACAATCAAGTGATGGACCACATATCTAATTACACGATAGCGCCTTTTCTGATTTTGATGAAACTCAAAACAATATAATTCTTTTTTAATTACGCCAGCATGGATTCTGCTGCTTATAAGTAAAGAAAAAACGTTTTAAAGAAATATATTAGTTTGCAACACATCTCATTTGTCATTTGTACAGTAGGCTTGTCTAATAGATAATATATAACGTCAATACCAGAGAATAGCCAGTCCCCATCATATGCCGGTTCTGAAACAGTTGCGTGAAAAGGTGACATAGTAGTGTCAATTATATGAATGCATCACTGAAATGTAGAGATAACACCTGGTGTTCGCGTAAAGGGTAAGCATGCCAGGCCCTACCGACAGCACCGTCACTTATACCTTTTGCATTAAACGTATGTGTGTGTTGCCTCGCAGCTGTACTCAAGTGATGAGCCAGAACATTAAGTGACACGATTCACATTTACTGATTTTGCCATGTGTTACATGTCAACCATATCCTGTGTCAAACGTTCTTTTTGTTGTTGTCTCAGCATAACTGATACATGCTACTTAGCCCATGATGAAACTCGCGAACTTCAGTCCAAGTTTAACCATACCGCGTCTGTTTCAAGAATAGGTGCACACATTGTAATGTCTGTATGTGGAAAGTCTGGATGGAGATCATACAACGTTGCATGCACACAAACATAGCAAACTGACCTTACACAACTAAACTGTCTCAGGAAACCCTGACGTCACAATGGAACAGCACATGACCCTACAGGGTAATGCAAAGTACACAATCACTGAAGACGTTCACCTCACGCTCTGGGGAAGCAAACTCAAGTTCTTTGTTGAAAGTGCTGTCAGGATAGAGAACAACTGGAGGCTCCCGCATGACGTCAACTTCCGGGTCTCATCAACTGATATCGCCTACCCAAAGATTGACGTCATCAATGACGTGTCTACATGGCAACCAGGTAAACCCAGTAGGACGTTTTACGTAATATAATATTGTGTCACGTTGAGTCCCTTTGTGTTTCTGACTGCATTGACTTCGTGAATGATATTGCCAACAAATTATTGGCACCAGTGCGTATATTGGCTGTTCCTCCTCATTTGATCGTGTTGTGTTCACTTATGTACATATTGATTGTTCCTCTTCTGGTGATCGTGCTGTGTTCACCTACGTACATACTGACTGTTCCTCTTCAAGTGATCGTGTTGTGTTCACTTATGTACATATTGATTGTTCCTCTTCTGGTGATCGTGTTGTGTTCACTTATGTACATATTGATTGTTCCTCTTCTGGTGATCGTGCTGTGTTCACTTATGTACATATTGATTGTTCCTCTTTTGGTGATCGTGCTGTGTTCACCTATGTTCATACTGACTGTTTATCTTCAAGTGATCGTGTTGTGTTCACTTATGTACATATTGATTGTTCCTCTTCTGGTGATCGTGCTGTGTTCACTTATGTACATATTGATTGTTCCTCTTTTGGTGATCGTGCTGTGTTCACCTATGTTCATACTGACTGTTTATCTTCAAGTGATCGTGTTGTGTTCACTTATGTACATATTGATTGTTCCTCTTCAAGTGATCGTGTTGTGTTCACCTATGTTCATACTGACTGTTTCTCTTCAGGTGATCGTGTTGTGTTCACGTCTACGGACTTTGACTGGAAACAGGCGGAGGAGTTTGAAGTGTTTGCTTGTGACGACTGCGCCAGCAACCAGTTCCGGGTCAAAGGTCGGTTGAGTGTGGACAGTTGGTAAAACTGTATCCGTCAGTCTTTCCACGAGTTGCTCATGTTAATTAAATACTTCTACGAGTTACATACCCAAGAGAAACTATGGAAGAAGTATCAAGGCGGGTAAATTGTTCACTTGTGTTGTATCAATATTGATATTGGAGTTTTGCCTCACATACTGAAGTAATTATCGGTTTACTACATGCTTCAAGCTGTTTTCGTCGTTGTCGCCGATTTCTTTCTGTCCAACTTCCTCAACTTCCTGTTTTTAAAAAATATTGTACCATGTTAATTCTTTGTAGGAGAATTCAAGTTTCCGCACTACGGCAAGGTGTATGACGGAGTGGACATGAGAGGTGAGGTGGCACTGATGTCACGTGACTTCGTCATCGAAGGTGAGATGGAGACCGGATGTTACGTCACAGCAACAAACAGGGAAAAAGAAGAATGGTTGTGCTCTCTCTTTGATTTTGACCACTTCGGTGGACATCTAAAGGTAAGATACGTCATAGCTTGGTTCTGTTCCAATATCAACGACCATATAATTACAGGCACTGTATTGGAATCAATGGCGTGCTGTCAACGTTCCTACAGATTGTTCTCAATGGTTTAACTTCATTGATCTGAACGAGTCAGTAAATACAAAAGTAAACAGGATGTCTCTGACGATTTGTATACAGTTTTGGCGAACCATCCCTGACCTCCCATTACCTTCGGCGGGGCTTCACGGTGCCGTGGTGGCATGGGATCATGTGGACAAGGACTTACGTTTGCGACGGAGCAATTACAGTATCGTCATAAAGTACTAATGAATATGAACATTATTACAGGTGACAAAGGGCTTCAAGTCAGCTCACATCCAAGGCATTGAGTTCTACCACATGGGACAGCAGGAGTTCACAGGTAACATTGGATACAAGTAATAACATGTCACTAGGATCAACATGTCAACATGTTCTCATGAATGTCAAGAACAACTTATGTTCGGATATGGTCATACTATTCTATCGTCTTCAAGAGTGAACTGTAAACGTTTCGATGTCGTCAGATCTTGTTACAAAGACGTTCTCCTCTTTATTTTATTGTTCACATAGTTGCAACAAATATCAGCAACCTATAATAGCAATACAGATGTGTAAGCATTAAACCATTCTGTTAACAACTGTATAGGGGAGGTGGGGTAGCCTAGTGGTTAACGCGTTCTCTCGTTACGCCGGGGACCCGGGTTTGATTCCCCACTTGGGTGCAATGTGTGAAACCCACTTTTTTGGTGTCCAACACCGTGATATTGCTGGAATATTGCTAAAATTAGCATAAAACCATACTCACTCACTCTCTCACAAAACATAATTGTATATTATAGTTTGGTCTGATGATATACATATTTACAACATCTAATATTTTCACCTTTATTCGAAAAGTTACTATCTAAAATCATATTTATTCATTTATTCATTATTGTATCAATATATATTATTACTGTGAATGAATAATGAAAGGTGAAATTGTCAGGAAAATTGCATAAATTGCAGGCTCCTACCCCATACACTTCCACATGTGTGACGACGTCAACGGCACCTGGGTCCGCAGCAACTCCATCCACCACAGCCTGGCCAGATGTGTCACCATCCACGGCACCGACGGACTTGAGGTATCCACTTGCCGCCGCGAAAAGAAAGCTACAGCACTGTAGACCACTCACTCACTTAGTCAAAGAGATAATTACCTATATGTACACTCGTTCGATAAAAGTAGATATTCAATATATACTATTACAACATTGTAGTTATGTATAGTTTGGACGAAAATCTTTCCAGCACCTTGGTTCACTGACTGCAGTCACCCGGTCTTTGTTTAACTGCACACTTTAGGTAATGCTCAAAGTCAGCAATGTATGCCAATGAATTTATGATGTTAGACATTAGCTCCATTGTGAATATTGTCAATAGGACAAATACTGGAGAACGACACACCGAAACAATCGATGTCCTGATGACGGTTTCACATTATATTCCGTCATAGTTCTGTGGTTCAACTCTGTCTGTTGATTTGGTGGTTGCAATATTTGCACGTACTAGTTAACAGAATGCATTACAAGTATGAATCTGAACCTGATAATCCACATATGTGGTTTTGTTTGTAAACATTACGTACATGTTGCTTAGGGATCGGTGATGTAAGTCAGTCCATAGATGTTCACGTCATACACTTGTGTCTTGGCATGTACTTTAATAATCCCTTACTGCACAGGTGAGCGACAACGCCTGTTACGACCATCTTGGCCACGGCTACTTCCTGGAGGACAGTGTGGAGCAATACAATATTCTGGACGGGAATATCGGAATCGGAACGAAACACGGAACACACATAATGACGGACATGAAAAACAACTGGTGCGACAAAACCCTAGCCTGGAGTTGCAAGTACGTCATGTGCTGTAAAGACGAATAAACCACTCATGTATTGAGATGTACCATGGTATATGTACAGGAATATACACGCTATAAGTAATCATATTGATGTGTCCTAGAGCATTCCTGTATCCCCAGGAATAAAGTATTAATGGTGGCTACAAATGAAACAATCAAGAAATTGATATTCGACAAGGTTGTATATTGCAACCTTTATACGACATTACTTGGATGAGTGGATGTTAGTCTACACCCTCTTCTGAGAGTCATCACCTAGTACTAGATATATTTCCCTGTTCGTGTAGTATTACTTGATGTTCGGGTGGCCAAATGGTCTCCGGCGCTACAACTCTTTGTGTAACATTGCTTCCCTTAGTTGCCGGTATCTGTTCCCATTTTTGCACTTTGATCTTTTGTATTCTTGACTCTTCACATGTACATGGCAGTTTGACCAAGTGGCAAGGCTGCAGCCCGAGTCAATTCTGGCATGATCCACGTCAGTAACATCATATGACCAAGTGGCAAGGCTGCAGCCCGAGTCAAATCTGGCCTTGATCCACGTCAGTAACATCATATGACCAAGTGGCAAGGCCTCAGCCAGAGTCAATTCTGGCCTTGATCCACGTCAGTAACATCATATGACCAAGTGGCAAGGCCTCAGCCCGAGTCAATTCTGGCATGATCCACGTCAGTAACATCATATGACCAAGTGGCAAGGCTGCAGCCCGAGTCAATTCTGGCCTTGATCCACGTCAGTAACATCATATGACCAAGTGGCAAGGCCTCAGCCCGAGTCAATTCTGGCCTTGATCCACGTCAGTAACATCATATGACCAAGTGGCAAGGCCTCAGCCAGAGTCAATTCTGGCATGATCCACGTCAGTAACATCATATGACCAAGTGGCAAGGCTGCAGCCCGAGTCAATTCTGGCATGATCCACGTCAGTAACATCATATGACCAAGTGGCAAGGCTGCAGCCCGAGTCAATTCTGGCCTTGATCCACGTCAGTAACATCATATGACCAAGTGGCAAGGCCTCAGCCAGAGTCAATTCTGGCCTTGATCCACGTCAGTAACATCATATGACCAAGTGGCAAGGCCTCAGCCCGAGTCAATTCTGGCCTTGATCCACGTCAGTAACATCATATGACCAAGTGGCAAGGCCTCAGCCAGAGTCAATTCTGGCCTTGATCCACGTCAGTAACATCATATGACCAAGTGGCAAGGCTGCAGCCCGAGTCAATTCTGGCCTTGATCCACGTCAGTAACATCATATGACCAAGTGGCAAGGCCTCAGCCCGAGTCAATTCTGGCCTTGATCCACGTCAGTAACATCATATGACCAAGTGGCAAGGCTGCAGCCCGAGTCAATTCTGGCCTTGATCCACGTCAGTAACATCATATGACCAAGTGGCAAGGCCTCAGCCCGAGTCAATTCTGGCCTTGATCCACGTCAGTAACATCATATGACCAAGTGGCAAGGCCTCAGCCCGAGTCAATTCTGGCCTTGATCCACGTCAGTAACATCATATGACCAAGTGGCAAGGCCTCAGCCAGAGTCAATTCTGGCCTTGATCCACGTCAGTAACATCATATGACCAAGTGGCAAGGCCTCAGCCAGAGTCAATTCTGGCCTTGATCCACGTCAGTAACATCATATGACCAAGTGGCAAGGCTGCAGCCCGAGTCAATTCTGGCATGATCCACGTCAGTAACATCATATGACCAAGTGGCAAGGCTGCAGCCAGAGTCAATTCTGGCATGATCCACGTCAGTAACATCATATGACCAAGTGGCAAGGCTGCAGCCCGAGTCAATTCTGGCCTTGATCCACGTCAGTAACATCATATGACCAAGTGGCAAGGCCTCAGCCCGAGTCAATTCTGGCCTTGATCCACGTCAGTAACATCATATGACCAAGTGGCAAGGCTGCAGCCCGAGTCAATTCTGGCCTTGATCCACGTCAGTAACATCATATGACCAAGTGGCAAGGCTGCAGCCCGAGTCAATTCTGGCCTTGATCCACGTCAATAACATCACATGACATTACTAACGTCAACACCATCTCTCTGGCTCTTGTATTTACTACACCGGGTAAAACGGAAAATACGATTTCTGCTTCTTCATATTACATTGATGAAATCTCTGATTTCAGTTCCCTGGCCACCTTCTGGATCACCCACTACAACAACTACATCAGGAACAACGTGGCCGCCGGCTCGGACGTAAGTAACACGTCATGTCTTCCTCTTGTCTCTGAGGATGGGAGGAAAGCGTAAGGTCATAGAGGATCGTGCTGACGACCAGGTCTGGGATACTGGGAACTTCATATTGTAAGATTACTAACATACGACATACAAGACATACGTTCAAGAGATAAGACCTCAACAGTCAGGTTTGGAGAGATGACACTATTTGACAATTTTGTCTGTGTTGTCTCAAAATAAAGGATGTTTTGTATTGGTTTCATGCGTATAAAGTATATGCGGCTTTTCCATTTGATGGGAGGTGGTCACATGATGGCCAAACTGATGTTCGTAAACGTATGAACGACACATTTTGACGTTCATACGGCTTTCCGGAGACTCTATTATTGAAATGAAGTAAACACTGACGGACTGCTCCCACATTCTTGGCGAATTACCTGGCGTGAATAAATACAGAAGTGTTGTTTCTGATCATTTAGGGCCTTTAATCTCAAACTGAGCATTTAATGGATAAAAGTTTGACTACGTGCCCTTTCCCCAAAATCCTCGCTGCGACCCATCCTGGTGAACAAAACGAAGAAATTCACATCCACACAATCGATTTAATCAGTGTCTAGACTGGCAGTGACAGTCTTCCGCAATTAATGTATCTCTGTATCTATTTGACACATCGTTATTGTAACCTTTCAGTGATCAGACAATTGGTCAATTGTGGCTAACACTAATTTTGTAATCGCATCAGCTTCAGTAACAACTTCGGAAATCTCCCGTGACAAACTCATTTAACAGGAGTAGAAGTACGACGACATCGTTAACGTAAACTTTCCCCCTAGAACGCTGGATTCTGGCTCAACTACGCCGACAGCCCCCTCGGACCATCAGCTGCCCGTCAAGCAGAGAAACTGGCCAACAACCAATCAGCTGTCACAGAGTTCAGTACCCGACACACCCCCATCCTGGAGTTCGACAACAACGTGGCTCACTCCAATCATGAGGTGAGACAGACAAACTCTGTACAGCGTGAGCCGTGGTACAGGCAATTCTAACTTTGCAGTTGATCCGCGAACACTGCATAGCTGTTTAAGCATACACATTTGTAGATATTTAAGTAAAGGACGCTATGTGTAACATGTGACGAATAATTTGCTTTTTGATGTCACAGAAGGGCCATGGGCTTTTTGAAGTCGGCGGATACGTGTCGGGAATGCATAAGTGATGCAGTGTTTATTTGCCTCTTCTCTCAGGAAGAATAATACATTGATATGTTACCGAGCCCAATCGGAACAAAGCATCTCAGCGCTTCGACTGTAAAGCGCCTACATAAAATTGGTGTTCCAATAGCCGTACTGCAACGCTTGCTTTGTGCGAGTGGCCATGGGCTCTTGTTCCAGGATCATAACTGGGCTGTGTAATGATGACCAATATTTCCAATGCCTGCGAACAAGACAAAACGTACTTAATACTGTTGTCATTTCCAGAGAGGTCTGATGTTTGACAACAGAATCTCAAACGGCCAAATGCACCATAGCACGTTCATCCCGGAGAACGCGAGGTTCGGATCCAGCGAATACGACCCCAGAGAACCAAACACCCCAGAGGGAAAACCAGTCACCACCTCCATCAAGAGGTACCAGATATATATCACATTATGACATATATATGTAGGACTTAATTATCTTTTAATTACACGTTCCGCAAGACGCAGTGTTAACCAATACATTGTATGTAAATCAGATCTGTTCAATGAATGGTTTGGCATTTGTTTTTGGAAGTGAATCAAGCAAATAAATACGACCAGGTTTTTGTATATAATGCCACCTGTAAGCCAACTCTTAGTACACGTCACCTTCATATGGCTAGAACTCAAGGCGGCGTTAATCCTCACTCACCAACTTATTTTGGTGCACAAAAAAACTGGCTTGTATTTTACCCTGCTTCCATCTCTCCGACAGACTTACCGTGTTCAAGAACCGCAGGGAGAATATCTGGCTGAAGGCTGCCAACACCATTCTGGTCAACTGCAGGTGAGTCTGGTCAAGGGACATGTCTGTCTTGGACAATACTCTAGTGCAACCTATACTGGTCAAGGGACATGTCTGTCTTGGACAATACTCTAGTGCAACCTATACTGGTCAAGGGACGTGTCTGTCTTGGACAATACTCTACTGCAACCTATACCGGTCAAGGGACATGTCTGTCTTGGACAATACTCTAGTGCAACCTATACTGGTTAAGGGACGTGTCTGTCTTGGACAATACTCTAGTGCAACCTATACTGGTCAAGGGACGTGTCTGTCTTGGACAATACTCTAGTGCAACCTATACTGGTCAAGGGACGTGTCTGTATATTACTGAGAATACTGTCGTGTACCAGAAACCTATCATTGTTGGTACGCATCCCTGATCGACCCGATTATGTTTCTAGGTTTGCTAGCACCATACACATGCTCGTGAGTTTCTCTAAAGTGGTAAAAGTCTGAGACTTGCATTACTTCGGGTTCTCCACCCACATTACGCTGACGCGCCTTAATTTATCTGAAATACTGTTCAAAGCATCGATAAACGCAACTCACTCACCCACTCACTCAAGCGCAACATATACTGGTCATGACCAAGGAGGGGTATATGTTTGGGTGAGCATATACCGCTAAAAGGGCATGTCTTGTAGTAAGGCGTTTCTGCATTGCAGCTAAGACATGTAAAATATGTGTTTGGGGGAGTTTTCGTTTTTGAAGTGTCCTGTATATTGTGTCCTATTCCAGTATTGCTGACTCACAGCGTGGCCTCGTCATGCCGCTGTCGAAGGGTAACCGCTTCAATGAAGTCAGGAATTCGGTGTTTATAGGGATGTCGGACAACATGGGTGTTGGCATGACTTACACCATCGGCGGCTTTACCGGACCAGTGAAACCAATCCACAAGTTCAGTAGATCATTTCCGAGCTCGAGACCGTGAGTGTAGATCCGTTATTCTTACACACAAGCTGTTACACATTGTTCCCTCCATCTCTGGTCAACTCTGGGGGAAAACCATTCAATGCATTCTGAGTGCACAACGACGATGTGGTTATTCGTGTTCTGTGTACGATCTCTCCTTGAGAATGGGTAATATGATAAAGAGGGGCTATTACCTGGGTGACAGAGTCCATAGGCAATCAAATCTGGAAGCCACTGTGAGAAGGAATGTTGTTGAGACCAGACAAAAGGCAACCGTGTCTCTCTGTAGCATACCGCGATCAGTGCGACTGCAGTGTCATGCCTACCCGACCTTTACCTAAAGATGTGACTCATAATCGTACTTACTTTATCACATCCTTTTAAACTTGAACATGGTCTTATGCAGAATATCTAACTTCTTTGAATCGGAAAGGGTGTGATCTTTTACTTACAACAGAACTGATCCTCTGCAAGGCTTCGTCTTTTACAACGGCCCGAGCTACGTCACCGACTGCTACTTCAACGACTTCTACAACTGGCACTGGAACTCCACGTGGGACAGCGTCTTCAACGTCCCTGGGTATCGAACTGGTGGCGCTCTTGGCTTCAGGAGAACCAACATGCCCGTCTTTAATCCGAGAAGCACTGTGTCCGGTCTTAAGTTTGGATTCTGTGACAAGGTAGGTTGGTACTCTCTTGGCACAGATAAAGTACCCCAAGTACCTCAGGTCCTACATTAAACAATCCAGTCCCCAATAGTGGCCCGGTATCATCACAAAGACAGATCGGGTACTATGAAAATGTGGTTATCCATTCTGCAGATGAACACAACACGTTGTTCCAATCATTCAGAACTGAATCAGATCCACTATACACATGAGAATACACTGATGTCTAACACCATCAATACCATTCGACTAGATATATTCATGTGGCCAAGAAGTAAAGTATCATTTGTACTATATTTAACAAACAATCAGTCATATTTGAGAATTTCCTTGGGACACAAAATCGCTAAAACTAAATGAATTGACTTTATTTACAGTTTGGTTTCAAATTTCATATACAAACTAAATCTTGTCTTATAGTTGCCTCTTGTGGTATTTGAATTGAATCCACTAGACGAGGAGAGGTAATCAGCTAGAGGCCTATACAAACTGTCACATTGTCTATTTTCCATGCAAACCTTCTCTTCCCAACAGTCTGAGGGAAACACAGTGTTCGATGGCAACAAGACCACACCAGGATTTGAAGACGACGGCGAGGGGAAACAACAAACATCGTTTCACGACGTTGACGGTAGCATGACGGGCATGATCAACTCGCAGGTCGTCAAGAACAACCCGTTCTTTACCACACCCAAGTGTTCTGTGAGGGACAACTGGGGCATGGCCGTATGTCCTTACAAATACGTGAAGGTGAGCAGTCGCGGTGTTTTAACTGAGGAGAAGAAATTCACAAAGCCATTATCCAGAAAGTTCTGTCAGCACCACACCACTGAAAGTGGTTTCCACGAGCTCGGTAAACGTCTTATACCTGTTCACGTCAGGCGTTCAACCTACATTAGGCTGATGCTCCATAAAACCTTGGTCCAAGCAGCGTTAAGTCTCGATGCGTCTGCTAACTGATACTCGGATCAGATACTAAGTTGTACTTACACCACATGGGATTTGGCTGTGTTATGATTCCTTTCTTCCTTTCTCCAAGATTGACATTATTACCGATGTTTGGGGGCTGAGCGAAGAGCCTGTCACCTTCATTCGAGATGATGCCCACGAACATACATTCGCCATGAAGAGTGAGTTACCTTTCTTTATGTTGTAAGTTGTACATAGCTGTAATGCACATGCACATGAAGAGTGAGTCACCTTTCTTTATGTTGTAAGTTGTACATAGCTGTAATGCACATGAAGAGTGAGTCACCTTTCTTTATGTTGTAAGTTGTACATAGCTGTAATGCACATGAAGAGTGAGTCACCTTTCTTCATGGTGTAAGTTGTACATAGCTGTAATGCACATGAAGAGTGCATCACCTTTCTTTATGTTGTAAGTTGTACATAGCTGTAATGCACATGTACATGAAGAGTGAGTCACCTTTCTTTATGTTGTAAGTTGTACATAGCTGTAATGCACATGCACATGAAGAGTGAGTCACCTTTCTTTATGTTGTAAGTTGTACATAGCTGTTTGTCTGTTTGTATTGTTTGACGATGCACATAACAATCTTTACATCGATCACCACTGTTATTTTCCCAGAAAATCAGGGCCGAGGATATCACTTCATAGTGAACAAGACCTACACCGTTCATTTCAACACCGCAGTCCCTAAGCAATTCAAGATGCAGGCATTAAACATGGAGAGGTGAGAAATAGTCGTTATGTGTGTAGTTGAGAAGCGGATCTTCGACACGTCATGTCATTTCAAGTACTCATTTCATCCACACCTTGACGCCTACAACCTACCACAGTTAACGTCAGTATAGATCTATATAGAAATATTCACACAGAGATTGCGCTTTAAATCACAACAGTTACATACCATGATGACAAACTCCACCATGACGTACGTCGAACCTCGTTGTGTCGAACTTGGATGTGTCGAATTCCCGTTTGTCTCGAACTTATTTAGGAGTCCCAATTATCCACATTAAGCATAGAATTCCCCTGATGTCTCGAATCCCGAAACACGAACTTTTTTCCAGGTTCCCACGGGTTACTGTAATTTAAACCAGATTTGTATTTGATCAGTTTGACACGTTCAGTTTCAAATCAAATTACATTCGAAACGAAGGTAGCACAGCTCTACATTGAACGTATCGTAGATTACCAACAATTCAAGGAATACAGAAGGAGGACTACGTATAGCATAACAGTGTAATCCTTGTATGTTGAGATGTGTGTCGGGACTAGCCTCAGACTGAAGGAATGATTCATTCTATGCGCTCAGACACGGTTCACACCTATTCGATTTTCAGTGGTGACTCTATTCGTGTCGGTGTATGCATGCCTAAAGACATGACGACATTTGAGCTGTCCAGTTGGTACCCTTCTTACAATAAGAGGAAACCACCGCTAGAGGTCGCCACTATACAGGAACTGGATGCTGATACTTCCGGTAGGGCCTACTTCTGGGACAAACAAGTTGGGTATGTACCACAGTTTTACGTTGTAGTGCTTTTACGTTGTAACACTTTTACGTTGTAACACTTTTACGTTGTAACAGTTCATGGCAGAACTATACTTTATTACACTTCACATTGAACATGTATGTTCGAGGTGTGAGGTTCATCATGTGCACAACAATAAATTCATAAGTGCTTCCAATTACATGTCCATTGCAAGGTGACGTTTGTATTCCTATTTAATGTGTCGGTTTGCTAAATCCATTGAAATGGTATACATGTAGTTAGAGGATGTTTGTCTCGTATCTCACTCTACAACGTGCATCTATTTGATCACTTACTGTGTCTATATCACAGCATGATCTTCGTCAAGCTGATGTCAAATGAGACTCGAACTGAGAGGCAGATGCTGTGTCCGAATGGAAAATGTCCAAACTTCAACATCGTGAGAAAAGACGGAAGCAACACTGCAGACTGTCGGCAAACAGCCTATGGTCCTTACGTTAAACAACCAGAGGTACTGAACATGGACTGAAAAATACAATAATGAAAATACACAATGGTTGTGGTTGTATCTCATACAAGATTTGGTGATAACACTTATCATAATATTTCACATTTGCTGCCCTCATGGATGTAACATATATATCTTTGTCCAGGTAGCCACGGGGCAGACTTCAGCGCCCCCATGTGTCAAGGCATCATCACAGGTGGGTGGCTCTGTAATGGATAATAACTAAATTATCCACGTATATACTACAAGGAATCGGTTAGTGAGTGAGTGGGTGATCTGTGCGAAACACCGCTTTTAGATCAGTTAAATCACAGCGTTACAGCATAATGTCACTGACATAGTGACATGTTTTACCTTTTGGATATATATCTCTTGGATATTCATCTACTTTGAGTTTCTTTCAAAGATGCGTATCTATCTTGGCTCACTGTGACACTGTGGCAATGGGTAGATGCAGAAGAGATGGTCGAAGCTACAGAGCCACACTCTGCAAGAACATGTTTGCTGGATGTAATCTGCTGTAAACTATAAACCAAGATGACCGAACAAAGACACCCTACTGTATGTGGCTACTTTGTAAATGTATTTCTTTCTTCAAAAGGGCTTTGGTGCCGGTGAAACTCGACCTACGACTGTTCCCCTCGCCAATGACAGCGGAAATGACCAGTGTCCACTTCATGCTGAACCAGGTAGCTTGACACGTCCTCCCAGCTTGACACCTGAACAATTCCTAGTTTAGGATAGAACTGTTAAATTCTTATTGAAACTATTTATCCAACAGCTGCTACATTGTTGAGCTGAGAACACTAATGTCATAGCGCAAATATTGTTTTCCACTCCTTGTCACTCGTAAGTATTAATGACATTTGTGTGTTAGTTGGCCGTCGGTTTGGAGAGCTGGATCAGATCTCCTTGGCCTGTTTTGTTCACACAAGCAGCCGTGTCTAGCTGCTCGGCCCATGATTATAACACGACAAGTCATTCCAAGTAGGAAGACGTGGTGGCTTTCTGTCGAAGGTCAGGTCTTATCTATGCCACTGACCACAACACGACCACTTGTGTGTTTCAGCGCCTGTACCGCTTCTGGGTGAGTCCCGGGGCTGCGCTGTTGACACATGGCGGCGGGACATGGGGGACATGACAATACGGCTCTACAGATCCATGACCAGGGGCTTCTGTGTCCAGAGATGCGGTCAGAACGGTTACAGATATGCCGGCCTACAAAACAGCAATGAGTGTTGGTGTAGTAACAGTTTTGGCCTCTACGGTTCTGGTGAGGGTTGTACCAAGGAGTGTAGCGCGAAAACAGGACGTTCCTGTGGGGGAGGCTGGAGGAATGAGGTGTTTACCACCAGTGCAGGTGAGTGTGTTGTGTTTGCACCCGTTTCACTTTGCACACCAACAACTTATGATGTGGATACCTTTCTGAGGGCCTTACAGAAGCTTTGCAGAAGCAGATGAACGATGTGTATTTGACTATATCATGGCTGAATGGCCAAGGCTGATTACATAGATTTTATCAATTTCAATTCATATTCCGACTTAAACGTAACAATAACATATCTATAGAAATACATTAAATCGCATAAACAAGAGTGTGTGTAAATACATGCAAATTCCGATGTATGAATTAAGACTCTTCTTTTTGCCTACCCGTAAAATAAGTCGTCATTAGATCTCTTGAAAGTCACATTTAATTATACCAGTCTTGCCATGTGGACAATTTGAATGTACGACTAAGGCATAATAAGTCTGTCTCGAAATATTTAATGTTTGTCCGAAGTAAAGGTTGTGAATAGCATGATAACTATCTCTTCAGTTGGCTCCACCTCATTGCCAAGTTGTGGTCCGGGGTCACGTGGTATAGTCTCTGGCGGAAAGTGTTATTATGTCGGAGAGAATCCACTCAACTTCATTGATGCTCAACGCGCATGCGTCAAGATGGGCGGTAACCTGGCAACAGTCTCCTCAGCAACTGAACTGGTGGGTGTTGGTGAATCTTCGTCTGGGTTGTGTATCCCTGTGGCGACCCCGGTTAGAATAGGTTAGAACTCTTTTTTGTGTCGTAAGAGGTGACTCAATAGCATGAGGCGGTCAGCGTCGGTGACTTGCGTTTCATCATACTATTTACAGGTCGCCTTGATATTCCTAGACTGCTGCTTTAAACTATATACAGCACCTCACTCTGCTGGGCTGGCCAATGTGCGTGCGTGCGTGTATGTGTGGCTAAGGTGCGTAGGTTGGCATACTTGATGACATCAAGTAGACATGCATTGATAGATTGGTTTTAGGTCAGTTCCATCGGATAAATAAGATGTGTAAAATACAGATGTATGTCTACAAGGCTGTTTGTCATCATGTCGAAGAGCACTACTTGGTACACGGTGTTGGCTGTTACTCGAGTAGTAATGCTATGCTGAGAGCAGCCTGAAAGGGGATCTTGGGATACATCGAAATGCACATACATGTATTAATCTCTAAGGGTTATCGTGGGAATAAACAATAATATTTCAAACCAAATGAACGCTACAATTTCCAACGTACACTCACAATCCGTTGTATCATATTTAGTAAGTAGGTAGTAGGTATTGGTATCCTAGCATTGTAAGTAATATAAACATTGCAATTATGTTCATTGAAGTCCTCGAGTTTGACAGGTGTCCTCAGTATTATTGTAAACATGAATGTTTATCTATTTATGAATATTGAATATTGCGAAACTTCTATTTCAAGTCTGAAATCAAGGCATACCTTGGACAGAGTAAGTTTCACATCTGGATTGGCCTGACGGATGTTGCTAAAGAAGGAGAATTTGTCTTCATGGACGGCACGCCGGCTACATACATCAATGGGGACCTCAAACACGATGCATCAAGACAATACGACGACTTCGTTGGTACGGTAGATTCTTTTACCATCAGTAAAGTTTCACCCTAAGATCTCATTTAACACAAATGGTAAAACATGACCTAAAGAAACGAATATTAGCAATGAAGACATTCTCTGCGCAAAGTATTCACATCGTCACCTACTTAAATGTTTCAAAGCACTGTAATTGATATTGCTACACGAGTGTCTGTCAGATACCATCTATCTCATAACGAACTGTTTCAGAAGGTAACTAATTCGCTAAATGGTACCTGACAAGTACTCATGAAGTAATCTATTTCTGACGCACCTTAACTCGCACCCATCGAGCATCCAATAAATGCACATTTCGTCTATTCTCATGATCACAGTGGCGCATTAATAGTTCATTTGTGACGTCAGCCGGCCTATCAATGCACATTATACCTAATAGTTTCCTCCATATCTGTAGATTATCAAGGCGATGACGATACTACAAACTCGACAAGACCAAAGAACAGTTATTAACACTCTAAAAACATAACGTTTCGACACAGACGTAGGTGAATTCGACCGAAGCACGAGAAACGTATCAATGACTTACAATCAGGAAAGTAAAGTCCGTCATAATCTGACCTTAGGTCATAATCGAGTAGCCACTCACGGTCCTGGAATTCGATCTTCCACATATGTTTGATACCAGTTATCTCAAGAAGGTTTCTCACCCACAGGTGTGTAAGAAATACAGTGCCTCGTGTTGGTGTTTCAGCTATGGACGTGAATCATGGCTACCAGTGGTATGGCCGCCGATGGGAACACGAATACCGCTACCTCTGTCAGCTGCCAGCGACCCCCACCATCACTCCATTTGGTAAGGAGTGAATAGAACGAGGAGATAGTCATACATACAGATTAACCCGCGTTAACAGGATAGGGTGGTCGGGCTTGCTGACTTAGTTGATGCATGTCATCGTATCCCAATTGCGCAGATAAATGCTCATGATGTCAGTCAATGAATTGTCTGGTCCTGACTCGATTGTTGCAGACAGCCGTCATATAGCTGGAATAGTGTTGCGGCGTTATACAACAACAAACAGGCATGTCAAAGAGGAAGCCATACTTACTTCCAGTGTCTCAAGTACAATGGTTCAAGTCATATCTCATCACATCATTGACACGTCACAAAACAGGGGATAATGTATAGCTAAATGCCAGCATGTTGGAAAGCAAAGAAGCCTATTTCAAGTGGAGGTTTCTAAAACCTCTCTGTTGACATCAGTAACATCTATCGTGGTTCCAACACCGGACTTAATATTATGACTTGTGTGAGAAGTAACGCTGTTCCCCTTTGACCAGAGAGCTGCGGACCTAACGGTGCCGGACACAGACTGGGCAGTAACGGCAAGTGCTACCTCATCCTCAACACCAAAACCGACCACGACACAGCAGAGTACCAATGTTTAACTCGACAGGGAGTGCTTCCGACCGTCACAGATGACCTCACACAGGTTTGGAACAATATACAGGACTTCGGTTCATTAAGCCTTCCGCGTTTGACTTTCGAAACATGTTTAAATGGTGATACTCGTGAGATTTATTGAGTTTTCGTCGCCGACATTTATTTAAGGCATATTTCAGATTGCTTGGAGTCGGCAAACCAATGGATGATAGTGTGAGACAGGTCCATGATAAAGAATTGATCAGGCAGTCGCCTTGCCGACACTCATCGATAACGTGATCACTCTATCCCAATTAGTTCAGAGGTTCAAATTGTGAATTTCCTGCTCTCATCGTTTCATATAAATAATTAATGTGGCAAGTGCGTGAGTCCAACGTCTTTGCAATTAACATTGCAACTTTCGTACAGTGCACGAAGTTAACAGGAAAACTAATGCTTGATAGAGAGACCACACTCAGACTACGTGGTGTATGCTTATACACTTTTTGGCATGAAAAACAAAATAAATATGCACAATCAATATATTACCCAAACCTCCGTTCTGTTGTTGTCTGCGACCACTGTACAGTGAGGCCCAATAACAATGCCTATTCACAAATACCAGGCATTGTGGCCATTCCCAACTTCAGGCGCTTCATTCTGCTAGCACAGAGTACTTTGTTATGAGAAATAGCAATAAAGACCCCTGATATTCGCCTCCTAGTGATTTCACGCCCTTAAGCTACCATGTTTTGTGACATTTTCTCCCTAGAGATATCATTTCAACATAATTATCTATTTTTTTAAGCGAGATATCCGGAACCAATTGTTGGCGTTCGGTGGCTATATGGACTACTGGACGAACGAGGTGGTGGTCGGCAGTGATGGCGCCGACGTGGGTACTGACACATATTACGGTAGGCACCATTAACCATAGTTTAACATTCCTTACTATTCAGGTAAACATTTGATGCTGTGATAATTTGTTGACACATTGAACTCGATATATCATCAGGACGGATTTAACCATTTGATGTTCAACAGTTACTGTACACACTGGGAATTCCCCAAAGCGAATACTTACAGAAGCCATGTTTATAATTATTTAGGCACATTAGTCCTAAACATTGGATGCACATATGTGATTGAATATCCTCGCTACGACCCATCCAAGTGAAGAAAACAAAGGCACGAGCAAATCCATGACGTTACTTTCTCCAGAAATCCATGACGTTACTTTCTCCAGTAATCCATGAAGTTACTTTAGAACTTTTGGACACATTTTCTTAATCAGCTTTAAATGATCGACCAGTTCATCGATGATGAACACCAAATCGGAAATCTCCTCGTCACGTTCATCGTATGGGCCATTTTGTCTTGTAGGTACTGATTTACTGGGGTGTGTTTAACAGACACGTGTCATCTATTCTTTGATTCTATTTATTGTAATCAAACTACAATAGTCTTGCAGAAGGGAAATTTGAGCATACATACGTTCATGTCATATTTTCTGTTACTATGTTTTCCTCGATAGAGTTGCTGGTCGTATGTCTGTCAGTGTAAACAAGGCGTCACAACGCACTAAATAAACTCGGTATGCCTATACGACCTCCTAGGCACACACTATTCGATGAAATGACTTTGCGCAAGTTCACTGGAGTCTGAACCGTCATAGAGTGAGGTCCAAACATTGTATGAAGGTTGTCGCAAGGTCCGACATTTAATTCTTAAATATTTTCTAAAGTCCCCCCCACTCCGCATGTTCCTGTATTGGCGTTGTAACTAACCATAGAAGAATCATCAGTAGGTATGCATACCTTGTACAATCAGATAATCACCACCGATAAACAACATTGAGAGTAATGTACCCAGAATTCGTTAGCTCTACCAAGGGGAGCCCAGTGTTGCATATGGGAGGGGGCTGTTTGTAAACATCTGTGACTAGTGATAGCAATGTTCAGAACTGTGACTAACAGTGTTTTGAAATCCAAGGTTCGATTCCATTTGGATCCGATGTGTGAAGGTCGGGCCGGATATTGGATGTACCAGTGTGTAGTTGGAGCTAGGTTGTGTATATCTAGTAGCTGAAATTGCTTGCCTCTACTGAAGATGAATGTAAGCCGTCGAATATTATGTGAACTTCTCCATACACCGCGTGTTCGTGTCGTCGGTTTATTGCGTGTTTCAAGAGAATATCACGTACACAATAGTGACACACCTGTGCACCGATTCACAAAGCGATCTTAGAGCTAAGACGATCGTAACTTCCACACTTTAATATAGACTTACAACAGTCGTAGAACTACGATCGTCAAACCAAACTATTTGCACACCCAGATGAATTTGCAAGGTGAAAGGTTATAGTCATCATCATCCACTCAACTGCGGGGATTCAAGGGGATTACCCCTCGCTGTCAAAGAGGTTTTCCAGTTGCCCACTCGCTGGTAAGAAGCCCAGTTTGTTGGGTCGCTAGCGTTAATTGGTTTCTGGCGACAACGTGGGCTAATTAAAATGGCGCCGGCTAGACGATTGAGAGTTGGAATTGTTTCCCTTTAACATGGCCTTACAACAGTCGTAGAGCAACGGTCGCTTTGTCGAAATGAGCCCAGGTATGTAACCGCAAACAATGAAAAATATGATGTTCTTTGAAATCGAATCACACATGGATTAATGTCTGTGCTAATTCTGTGTTGCCAGAGCTGACCCACACCTCTTTGTTCCACAAGAACTCGGCCGGTGCCAGTGAGAAGAATGGCGTCATTTGTCTCCTTGGTGGGTATACATGGTACATGTCTTAATGACAGACAGAGGTGCAATGAAATTGTGTATACTGTTTATTTATCTTTTAATTGATGTTGCTATGGCTACCCGTTTGCTCGATAGACTCTGTTTATTACCACCAGTCACTAAAACTACATGCTTTATACACATGATGAAACTTGATTTACATGTACTGCATTAACTGTTGCTGCATAGCTCACCCTTGTCTTGACAAGCCCAGGCACATCAACAACGAACGGTCAGCTGTGAGGTACTTGACTGTTACTCTGTTATCTGTTCCAGAATCACCAGCGTCTGTCAGCATTTGCCCACAAGGTAAGAGGGGATGTTTGTATCTGTATCGTCATTGTTACCCCCGCCACGAAATGGGAGGGGGAGGGGGGGATGCAGGAAGGGGCGTAGTACGTCCTACCTTCTGTCACGTTTTATTTCCGGAGCATTACCCAAATCAAGCATTGAACTGGTGTGTTTTGATGTTTAGGAATTATAGAAATTTAGTTATTCAGGTTTCAGTGGAGAGAGTTTTCATTCAATTTGTAAATTAACTGAATATTTAGGCGTTTAATAAATTGCCTAAATGAAACTTTTAGTCATTTTAAACATTGATCATAACATATTAACGCGATAAAATAAGCAATGATCAGGTGAAGTGTTTAGTTACAGGTGAAGTGTTTAGTTACAGGTGAAGTGTTATTAAGCAGAAAAGTGTGAAAAAAAATCGCACAATACCAAGCAAGTGACTTCGCCACCATTACCGATGGTACTTAAAAGATACTTACATTTCCTTATTATTTCCAAGACAAAACTGTATTTCATCTTGTTGAGCAATGTGACGATACGTCCACCTACTATCAAAAAAGCGACAAAGGGCTATACGGTTGACGCAGCACAGACCACGAACTAGTCAAGATTTCTGGGACATCATCCTGGTACTCAAGGGAAAAACGGCCAAAAAAAAGCATCAACCAGTCCCGGGGAATTGCTGTAAATCAGTGCCAGTGAACATGTCCAGGGTGGTGGTTGTGCCAGGGCCATGGGTCGTGCGCCGAACATTCATTGGCGGGGAATAGGAGTATATCACGATTGTTATTGCTATTATGTTTTTATTCAGCACATTAAGTTAAGTCTTTTTGATCGATGAGATTGCTTATTTGTTAACACATGCAGCTCTTTCGTTATCGTTATTTGCTTCTCCGGCCCGAAAAAACCCCAATGACAGGCCAAATGCAAACAGTTTGTGTAAACATGTAGGCTATGAACTGTGTAAACGTGTAGGCTATCAACAGTATAAACGTGTAGGCTATCAACTGTGTAAACGTGTAGGCTATCAATTGTGTAAACGTGTAGGATATCAATTGTGTAAACGTGTAGGCTATCATCTGTGTAAACGTGTAGGCTATCAATTGTGTAAACGTGTAGGCTATGAACTGTGTAAACGTGTAGGCTATCAACAGTATAAACGTGTAGGCTATGAACTGTGTAAACGTGTAGGCTATCAACAGTATAAACGTGTAGGCTATCAACTGTGTAAACGTGTAGGCTATCAATTGTGTAAACGTGTAGGATATCAATTGTGTAAACGTGTAGGCTATCATCTGTGTAAACGTGTAGGCTATCAATTGTGTAAACGTGTAGGCTATCAACTGTGTAAACGTGTAGGCTATCAACTGTGTAAACGTGTAGGCTATCAATTATTGTGTAAACCCGTGTTTTGTGTTAGATATTATTAATAACATACGGGTATCATTAAAACCAATAGAGTGGATAGTCAAGTTGTTTAAATGTTATATGGACACAGTCTTAGAAGGCCTGTGTTAGTGCCCACGGGCCCGGTTTTCCAACTCTTCCACACCGGACTTCATCTTCAAGAAAGGCTGTCATTATGCCACTGTTGTTTTCCCCAGCTTGGAAGGAACACGCAGGCTCCTGCTACCTGTACACCGGCAAGACCGCGCCCCAGTACGACACCGTTGCCGCTCTGTGTAACCAGTAAGTCCTCCTGTAGTAGACAGTGTCCGTTGCCGCTCTGTGTAACCAGTAAGTCCTCCTGTAGTAAACAGTGTCCGTGGCTGCTCTGTGAAACCAGTAATTTCTACTGTAGTAAACAGTGTCCGTTGCCGCTCTGTGTAACCAGTAAGTCCTCCTGTAGTAAACAGTGTCCGTGGCCGCTCTGTGTAACTAGTAAGTCCTCCTGTAGTAAACAGTGTCCGTGGCCGCTCTGTGTAACCAGTAAGTCCTCCTGTAGTAAACAGTCTCCGTTGCCGCTCTGTGTAACCAGTAAGTCCTCCTGTAGTAAACAGTGTCCGTTGCCGCTCTGTGTAACCAGTAAGTCCTCCTGTAGTAAACAGTGTCCGTGGCCGCTCTGTGTAACCAGTAAGTCCTCCTGTAGTAAACAGTGTCCGTGGCTGCCCTGTGTAACCAGTAAGTCCTCCTGTAGTAAACAGTGTCCGTGGCCGCTCTGTGTAACCAGTAAGTCATCTTGTAGTAAACAGTGTCCGTTGCTGCTCTGTGTAACCAGTAAGTCATCCTGTAGTAAACAGTGTCCGTGGCTGCTCTGTGTAACCAGTAAGTCATCCTGTAGTAAACAGTGTCCGTTGCCGCTCTGTGTAACCAGTAAGTCCTCCTGTAGTAAACAGTGTCCGTGGCCGCTCTGTGTAACCAGTAAGTCCTCCTGTAGTAGACAGTGTCCGTTGCCGCTCTGTGTAACCAGTAAGTCCTCCTGTAGTAAACAGTGTCCGTGGCCGCTCTGTGTAACCAGTAAGTCCTCCTGTAGTAAACAGTGTCCGTGGCTGCTCTGTGTAACCAGTAAGTCCTCCTATAGTAAACAGTGTCCGTGGCTGCTCTGTGTAACCAGTAAGTCCTCCTGTAGTAAACAGTGTCCGTGGCTGCTCTGTGTAACCAGTAAGTCCTCCTGTAGTAAACAGTGTCCGTGGCTGTTCTGTGTAACCAGTAAGTCCACATGTAGTAAACAGTGTCCGTGGCTGTTCTGTGTAACCAGTAAGTCCTCCTGTAGTAAACAGTGTCCGTGGCTGTTCTGTGTAACCAGTAAGTCCTCCTGTAGTAAACAGTGTCCGTGGCTGCCCTGTGTAACCAGTAAGTCCTCCTGTAGTAAACAGTGTCCGTTGCCGCTCTGTGTAACCAGTAAGTCATCCTGTAGTAAACAGTGTCCGTTGCCGCTCTGTGTAACCAGTAAGTCCTCCTGTAGTAAACAGTGTCCGTGGCTGCTCTGTGTAACCAGTAAGTCCTCCTGTAGTAAACAGTGTCCGTGGCCGCTCTGTGTAACCAGTAAGTCCTCCTGTAGTAAACAGTGTCCGTGGCTGCCCTGTGTAACCAGTAAGTCCTCCTGTAGTAAACAGTGTCCGTGGCCGCTCTGTGTAACCAGTAAGTCCTCCTGTAGTAAACAGTGTCCGTGGCTGCCCTGTGTAACCAGTAAGTCCTCCTGTAGTAAACAGTGTCCGTGGCCGCTCTGTGTAACCAGTAAGTCATCCTGTAGTAAACAGTGTCCGTTGCTGCTCTGTGTAACAAGTAAGTCATCCTGTAGTAAACAGTGTCCGTGGCTGCTCTGTGTAACCAGTAAGTCCTCCTGTAGTAAACAGTGTCCGTGGCTGTTCTGTGTAACCAGTAAGTCCACATGTAGTAAACAGTGTCCGTGGCTGTTCTGTGTAACCAGTAAGTCCTCCTGTAGTAAACAGTGTCCGTGGCTGTTCTGTGTAACCAGTAAGTCCTCCTGTAGTAAACAGTGTCCGTGGCTGCTCTGTGTAACCAGTAAGTCCTCCTGTAGTAAACAGTGTCCGTGGCCGCTCTGTGTAACCAGTAAGTCCTCCTGTAGTAAACAGTGTCCGTGGCTGCCCTGTGTAACCAGTAAGTCCTCCTGTAGTAAACAGTGTCCGTGGCCGCTCTGTGTAACCAGTAAGTCCTCCTGTAGTAAACAGTGTCCGTGGCTGCTCTGTGTAACCAGTAAGTCCTCCTGTAGTAAACAGTCTCCGTGGCCGCTCTGTGTAACCAGTAAGTCCTCCTGTAGTAAACAGTGTCCGTGGCTGCTCTGTGTAACCAGTAAGTCCTCCTGTAGTAAACAGTGTCCGTGGCTGTTCTGTGTAACCAGTAAGTCCTCCTGTAGTAAACAGTGTCCGTGGCTGTTCTGTGTAACCAGTAAGTCCTCCTGTAGTAAACAGTGTCCGTGGCTGCTCTGTGTAACCAGTAAGTCCTCCTGTAGTAAACAGTGTCCGTGGCTGTTCTGTGTAACCAGTAAGTCCTCCTGTAGTAAACAGTGTCCGTGGCTGTTCTGTGTAACCAGTACGTTGGACTGTAATAAACAGTGTCCGTGGCACGATGTCAAACGCTAGAATGTCTGGTCATGATTCAATGTTTACAAAGCGCTGCATAAGCTGGAATGTTGCTGACTGTGGCGTTAAACAACAAACAAACAAAACCTCAGGTAGGTGTTCGGACAACTTCATTAAATTATATGTAGACCTTCATTCTGTCCCACTTCTATCAACAGGGGCGACAGCAACATGGTGACAGTCCACCGCAAGGCTGAGAACGACTTCGTCTACAACATGGTGAAGGACTTCCACAAGGGAGAGGAGAAGGACGTCCTCATAGGTAACTAAAGCAACTGACCCTATGTTACAAATTAAGTCTGAATATTTGGGATATATTCCAACAATACTGCCAGTGGAATATATTACATCCACGATCATGGACCCTATATTTATTTCATATTTGGGATTATGACACTTATCCTAGTATATCATCACTCGTTGGTAAGGACACAGAAAGATGGGAGTGAATGAGTTGGGTTTCCTTACTGTTTATCAATTTCACCATTAGGGACAGCTTGATTGTACGGTAAAGTGTCGTGGGCATTGACCATTTGGGGAAACCCTCTATGACTGGTATGGCGCTGATTGGCAAGTACTGATCAGGGCCGGATATAGGACTCGACCCATCGACCAGCGGATTTGTTGCGGATAAGTGACGCAACGCTGCGGTCATTCTGTGTTATATTTAGGTATCAGCAACACACAAATTACGTCATTTCATGTTCATTTCGTAAAAAGTCAGCTACCGGGGCAACGAGCCTCTTGTGGTATTATCGTTACATAAAGCCCTAACACTGGCTTCCACAGAATGTATGTTTGCCTTTAACTGCGCTATGGGGGATGTTTAATGTCGTTGCTCGTCTCCAGGTTACCGGTACCGCAGTGTGTTCGACAAGTTCACCTGGCTGGACGGATCGGACCCCGTCTACGAGAACTGGAGCGACGGACATGGCATGTCTGGACTGACCGGTGGCTACTGTACGAAGATATGTTACTATGACAACAAAGTCACATGGAAGAACACCCCATGTGTGGATCACAATTACGCGGCCGTATGTAAGATGAAGCTTTAAGCTTTACAATCAACACTAAACAAGTGCAATCCGTGACACTAAACATAGTCAGTCCTTTATGTTAAACATGTTCAATCCTTTATATGAAACATGTTCATTCCTTTATATGAAACATGTTCAATCCTTTATATGAAACGTGCAATCCTTGACATCAACAAGCAATACTGCCAAATCATCGTGTATACTGTATAAGTTGTAGCAGATAGCTTTTGTCATTTAATGAGTTAGCGTTGATAGAACCAATGCGGGGTTGCCCAGCGTAGCCTTGTGACTAATGCGTTGGTGTACAAGGCTAAACCTTCCCCGTGCTGTGACTGGAATATTGGGGAGTTTGGCGTAAAACATCACTCACTGACTCATTTCTACTTCAAAATGGTCGTCACATGTCTGACTCGTGGCCGCAATGTGTGTTAGAGACAAGAGTTGTTAGGGTGAGGCACTGTTGACGGCGCTTCCAGGGATGTCCCGGCAATATCACGCTATGAGCCACCCACAAGCTCCTCAAATGGGGGGCCTGCGGTCAACAGTTAGATCTACATAATGGCTTATCAGAGTTTGATTACATACTTTCTTGCTGTCAAATAAATCTTCTGACAACCTTTGTGTACGGAATCGTGTTTTGATTCAACAAATGCAATACATGGCCTCACAGCTACTTCAAATGTTCATACGACACAAGGACATACAGACCCTGAAATATACCTACCCAGTGTAGACCGTGCAAGTCTTTCATATTTGGTAAGTCTTGATTACTGAAGTTTCAGGTTGAAATGAAGTATCTTAGTTCCTTTTTGTTATATTATATTAAGATCATTTAACAACTGTTTTGTTTATAAAATATGTTCATTTCAGAGACTAGATGTTAGTCTAAGACAAGATATGTGATTCTCTCTTCCTAATCAGCCCGCAGAATGGATGAATGAATGAATGAATGAATGAATGTCTTTATATCCTCCAGATATATCCGAAGATTCTCAAAACACAAGATAATGTCATTAAATAATTAAATAACAAAATAATCAAACATATATATATTTATGTCCCGCATATTTACAGGCTATAAACAGTGAGAAATATTGGTAAGGTTACCACACGTTGTTTAGGATATGTTTAATTTGATTTAAATACTTTGAGAATTCAAAAATAGTGAAATGACACGTTATTTCATCAATGTCATTGTTTTCTGCACCAAGAAAGAATGCTAACATATCATGGTCTTCCATCATCTCTATTTTAACATACATTTCAACATCAAGATTATCAATTAGAGATGAATAGAATACATCTCTCTCTGAAAGAAGATATTCACAGTTCAAGATGACATGGTGATAACAATCACATGCAAAAGTATTACATTTTGTACATTCCTTAGATGTGTTGCTTCTGGATCCAATCCTTATTACATACTGTATTTCTTCTCTCAATTCTGGATATAACATTACAGTGCTGTATAACACGTGAGGAGTACGTGTTGTGTGAATTGTACAATATCGAGATAGGTCAGCTCTCTATGATAGTGTGTATTTCTATACTTCTTCCTCGTGGGTAGTTATTTCATTTAACACAATCGTTCTCCACTTAGTCTTCGTGGGGAATTCCCCTGTGCAAACGTAGTGAAATACATGATGAAGTAGCTTATATTTCTTAGCTGTTGAAAGCACACTCCTCATAAACTGTGTAAATTATTGTTATGAAAATAATAGAGTTAAGTTTTACAAATTGACACACAGGAGTTGTTGCAGCGACGCCCCAGCAGCTGTAGTCTACATTTATCTATATAGCTAGCCTTGCTAGTCCTAGATTAGCAATAGGGGAGTTCGCGCCCCACTACCCGCAGTCAGGCTACCAGCTCTAGGGGCAGCCAGTAGGACCGCACTACCCAGGGGTGTGGCCGGGGCCCTTACCAATACTCAGAGGATTGAAAAAGTGATGACTCTCCTACTATGAAACTCTTATAATGGAATACATCTGGTTTGAAGACTAAATTAGAGGACTGAGACATTGTAGGCCTCACAGAGACGTGGATTCAGAAGTTAGACTTCAAGAACAAGTTTGCTGATTATTTATATTATAATACAGAGGGTGATCAGTTAGCAAAGACAGGGAGATTTAGATTTTAATGGAGAACTGATAAAGAGGAAATATTTCTTTGTAACTTATCTTCAGACAAGTTTGTGTCACTGGTTGAAAAAGCAGTTGATGCCGCATTCACAAATATTGATGAAAGTATCAAGTTTATTAGAGAGGCACTCTCCTATGCTGGTGACGAAATGAAGAAAGTAGTTCACATGGTTAAGAAAACACAACAATGGTTTGATTGGGAATGTCAGTTACTAAAAAAGAGAGATGTACATGCCTCAACAAATTCAGAAGAGATAAAGATTTGCAGTCGTTAAGGTAATATACAGGAATTAGAAATCTTTACAAAACCACGTGCAGGGAAAAGAAGCTTTTATTTCTTGAAAAGAAAAAAAACAATATTTGGAACATAACATTAAGTCGTGGAAAGAATTTTGGACAACCCTCGGAAAGCTAAATCCACATTATGAGCTTAAAAATAACATTGAAATTGGTATGATTATTTCAAAAATATGTTTTGTGGTAATGGTGTTAGGGATACCTTCTTTGAATAAGCAGATCAGGAAACATGTGACAATGACATAACTGCTACAATTCTTGACACGCCAATCACAAGAGAGGAAATTCAAAAAGCTATCTACGATTTGAAAAACAGCAAGAGTTCGGCAAAGATGGTTTAATTCTAGAGTTTATTTTAACATTCTGCCAATATTCTACTCCCGTACCTTGAGTTACTGTTTCATAAGATTTTAGAAACGTCTTATTTCCAAAAAAACGTAGACTATCGGTGTCGTTATTCCACTACACAAATCAGGATCGCGTTCTGATACAAACAACTATCGAGGAATTACCCTTCTGAATGTTTTTAGCAAAATATTTGTTTCTGTTATCTATAAAAGGCTCACAGTTTTGGTCAGATTCATTAGGTAAAATTTCGGAAGAACAAGCAGGTTTTAGGCAAGGGTGCCCAACCACGGATAATATTTGCATACTTAATGCGATTATTCACAAATACATGTAGAGAAAAGGTGGAAATTGTTATGCAATTTTTGTAGACTTCAAAAAAGCGTTTCATTCTGTAAACAGAAATATAATGTGGTCATTGTTTTTTTTTAAATGGTGTTAGTAATAAAAAGGGTAAATTATCATGCAATATTTATCAAAGTGTAAAGTCATGTATTAAAAACCAGGGAAAATACTCTGATGTCTTCACATGTAACAGTGGTGTACGCCAAGGCTGTAATCTCAGCCCCTTCCTGTTCTGTTTTTTCATCAATGAACTGGCTGCACAAATTAAGGATAATTGTACGGATGGTGAACAGCTGCATCCAGATATTGTTAAGATATTTCTGTTTCTTTTTGCTGATGATATAGTTCTGTTCTCTAGTACGATAAACGGTTTACAGAATTTCATTGATCAACCAGTGTTGTACTGTTCTAATTGTAAACTCCAAGTGAACACTTAGAAAACGAAAGTTTAAGTTTTTAAACAGGGAAATAAGCTATCAAGTTGGGAAAAATTGTTCTTCAACCCACAACCGTTACAAATTGTCACTTCTTATAAATATCTGAGGGTAACATTTACAGACAGATTATCGTGGAATTACCACACCAGTAATGCAGCAATGCAGGCAAAAAAAGATACTAATGGGAATCTTACATAGTTTAAAAACTTTATCTGATCTTTCATATAAAACCTTTTTTTTAAAAATACTTGATACAAAAATTACTCCAATTCCTTTATATGGAGCAGGGGTCTTGAGTAATACTGAACACAGAACTATTGAACTGATCTATCTATATGCTTGTAAACGATTCCTTGGCGTAAAAAAAACTGTACATCGAATGTTATGGTACAGGGTGAATGTGGACGTGTACCACTGTACATATTTCAATATATTAGAATTCTCAAGTATTGGTTCAAGATTCTTAAAATGCCTATTGATAGATTACCTAGAAAATGTGACAATATAATGTTATTGTATGAAAAACATGGAATCCGCAATTGGGTATATGATGTAAAGTCGTTATTAAATGAATGCTGCTATGGGTATGTTTGGCATAATCAATGTGTACCTAACAATCCAGATTCGTTTTAAGTATCTATACGCCAAAGACTTAAGAGTATCTACTTACAAAAATGGTCATCGCATGTTATAAATTCAGAAAAATGCAATTACTACAAGCTTTTTAAGACAACTATTTCCCCAGAATACTATTTATTTGATATCAATTTTAAAAGGTTTAGAATAAGTTTAGCACAATTTAGATGCAGCTCTCTTAGACTTGGGATCGAAGTAGGCAGACATAGTAACATAGCCAGAGAATTGAGAATATGTGAGAAATGTGGTTTAAATGTGATTGAAGATGAGTTTCATTTTCTGTTTGTTTGTCCAAAATACGACCACCAAAGAAGAAAATATATTTTGATCTGCCTTTTTTTGTACATCCAGCTCTTCATAAAATTATATCGATCATGTCAACTACTGATAAAGGTACTCTTAAAGTTCTATCAATGTTCCTCTATGATGCTATGTTAATTAGAACATGACCTGTTAAACGGATCTGTAACCACTCCCGAAAACAGAATTGTACTATGGGCATTAGGCCTTTCAGTATGGAATAAACCTTATCCCTTATAGTGGCATCAGTGGGGGTACCCATCACACAGCAACGCTTTCTGTACCCCATCACTATGGTAACAGCTTTGTTTTGAGATTATCTCCAGGTACTGATCCGTCGACCTCTACTTTCTGTTTCTGAGCTTTCTATTGAACCGATCGGGACGACACCGTTATATCACTTAACCTTCAAACGCGGTCTGCAATTAACTGTTGAATGTTTCCCGTATTCATATTTTGATAACATTCATAATACAAAGTATGATAACGATTTTCATGATCAATATACATAAAGAGATAAACCTACCGTGTTTTGAAATTTGACGTAGTCCCACTGTAGATTAGATACATTTTATTTTAATTTGGAACCGAGCGCTTCAGCACAGTAGGGTATCTCCATTCTAGCATGACGACAAGAACGCTCTCTTAGAAGGCGTACTAGTAATTACAGGGGTCCGCTATCTTAGAAGGTTCACTCCCAATTGTCAGACGCCCCAATTACGTGCCAATCATCCGACAGGTCAGTAAAGTGTGCCCAGTATCACTGCCTGGTCTTACCTACTTAATCAATAAGCATCTCCCAACGGCGGCCAGAGTAAGACACTCCAACTCGCCAGGTGATACAGATGAACCAGATTATGATTGTGTTTTTAAGTTGTGTTTGATCTGTGTGTTTTTCAATGATACAAAACATGGGACTCAGTGTATGTTAGTAAAATTAATTGACCTTTAATTGAGTATATTTTGTATTCTGATCAATTGAATTAAATGCTAGAAAGAACAAGTGCGCTTCAAAAGATTTATCATATAAGGGGTAGGTTTCTCGGCAGGATAAAGCCAACGGATAAAAACGATATCCGTTGGGGTCATATGCGGATAGAGATGCAAATATCAAAGGTCAAGTAGGGACTACTTTCACTGATTATAAACAAACTATGGCGTCACCCTCGTCATTCGGCGATCGAGTCGGATTTAACCATCGGGAATCTGGATAAACTACAGGGATAATTGCTATCATTATCAAAAGAACAGTCTAACATACTGAAAATCAGTGTCTAACTGTGATGTAGCTGAGGCATTTTATAAGTTTTGGCAACTTTGGAGATATAAATTTCGAAACAATTTTGTGAGGGCACGAAGCCTAGCCAAGCAGGATCAGTAGCCATATCTGTGCTTGTAGACCTTTTCCACAAATTAAAATAGTTGGATTTGGCCGAAATATGTTTGAATTGTTACCTTGTTTCGTTTTGTCGCTGAGTGTACATCTGACAACACTTCTTAATATGACAGGACAGACCGACTGTCAACAACGTCTGACCGAGGCCGTGACGTCTCATAGACTAGGGTTAGAGTAGCTTCCCTTTGACAAAGGGCAGTACTCTAGCAGACAGACCGATGGATTGCCGCGAAAGGCAATTAAAAACAAGTGTTGTTTTGCGTATATGTTGCTTCGCCACTCTATAAGAAACATATTTCAGTTGGAACTATATTGGCTACTGCTGACAAACCTAGAAACATAATCGGGGCGAACCGGGATTCGAGCCCACAATCATAGGTTTCTGGCGTGCCCAAGGCAACTCTGCACAGCGAATCGCGAAACCTTAGACGACTGGGCCACCCATGCCCCCAAAATTCCCACCCGTAACACATCGTGGAAGTTACAAATGAATCAAATAATTGACAACATGTCTTCGGCGTAAAATTACACCACTTTATATCTAAATACAAGACAATTGGACCGTGTGACAATTGGGAGGTTACCTCTTAGGACATTCCGGAACGGGATCAGGGTAGTTATAAGTGGTATTAATATTATTAAAGTTCATCATTAAAATACTCAAGTCTCGACAAGTTCAAAATAACTCTTAAACACACATAGTTTTAAAAAAGAAGTTGTGAAAATATCCCCCAAAGCTACATGTATTAAATTCATCGCCAGGTGTTGTATATCTGCACTGCTTGGACTCAACGAAGTCAGTTCTAGGAAATCAACATACATCTCCATTGTAGATTTGACAGGTTGTAGGAATAGTGAAAAATAAATTCTGACCACATTATTTCTCCAACAAACTTGATTAAATAATATGAAGTTATGTATTTCGAACGTTCGGTTTGAAATATCTCGGCGATGAATTATGACGATCACTCCACCCCGCACTTCGACATTGGCTAAACTTGAGTTGCCTCCCTTACCCTTCGCTGACTCTGACTGCCTAAATATCTGTTAATGGTGACAGTAATTGTATGAACACAGAGGACAGTCCTGGTATGTGGTTGAGTTTAATATTAAACCAATGATTTATTAGCAGAAGTGAGCCTCCTTGCACAACCAATGCCAAAGTATGTTAGAATATCGCCGTGTTCAGCTGCACACAACTACACCAGAGAGAGACTGCTTAGTATTGTGACCGATGATTATGTGGCCCATTAGTGTATGTTTTACCTAATTTAGTGTGTTCTGAAATAGATTTCATCATGTTTGATAAGCTATTGTTCTGACATCGAACATACACAATATCATTAATGGGTTATTGGTAGCCATTGTTTTATGAGTCGACGCGTACGATATCGATAGATCGATGTTTTAATACTCACGTTTTTTGTGTGTGGAAAGGATTAATTTAAAAGCGGTATCAGTATGATAAAGGTTACTTCCTTTTAACCAATCTGAATCAAACATTCACCAGTATCATGTTTAGAATTATAAATGATTCTCAGTTGTATCCGCCACTCTGGTGAATGTAACAATTTATTGTCCAGAACTGAAGTCTTAGATTTAGATGCCGAGACCCGTGAGGATCCGGGATAGAATAGGTCTTCAGCAACCCATACTTGCCGTAAAAGGCGACTATTCTTGTCGTAAGAGGCGACTAACGGGATCGGGTGGTCAGGTTCGCTGACTTGGTTTTGATGCATGTCATCGTATCCCAATTGCGTGGATCGATGCTCATGGTGTCAATCACTGGATTGTCTGGTCCAGACTTGATTATTTACAAGCTGTCGCCATAAGGCGGGAATATTGCTGAGTGAGGCGTTCAACAACAAACAAACAAACAAAATTAGAATTCCGAATTAGGAACGAGAATAACATTGACTAAAACAAATTTATATTATGGAGATATTAAGATATTGATAGAGAACATATATTTCTTTAGCTTGAAATCACATACATACTAACGGAAAAAGGTGAACTGTGCTTCATATAATGTGGCATAAATGTTACGAATATAACAACTTGGTATTTGGTCATTCGTCTGATCATTGATATCTGATATACATATCTGGCAACAGGAGACCGAGCTACACATCCTAAAAGGAGGGTGACGTAACAACTCAATTACCAATGTCAGTATCAGGTGTGACCACCATGTGCTTTGATACAGGCGAAGCAGCGGCGGTGCATTGAAGACACTAGATGACTGACAACAGACGCCATGGCAGTACAGCAATGTTATGCCGCCTCAAAAGTAAGACCATGGTAGACCATGATATTGAACGATGTCGTCCTGCTAGCGCACGCCATTCAACTTGCCATTAACAATGATGAGTTGTGTTCTCCCATTGGTTGCGATGCCTTCCCACACAATCACACTTCCACCCCCAAACTGAGGATATCGATTAACGCAGAGGTGAAACTTGGACTCATCTGTGAGCAGTATACGTCCCAGTCTTGTCTTCTGAAACTCCGATGTTGCTTCACCAACCTAGGCGTACCTGACGCCGGGGACGTTACAGCAAAACTGGGCGTCGTTGTTCTTCCTTAACCTGATGCGTACGGTTCTGCCACTCAGTGGTCTCAACCCAGGACGTGCCCCAGCTGTTAATGTGGCAGTTTGGTTTCGATTCCGTAGATGCACCAACCGAATATGGTTGTCTTGTTGGCCTTGTGACCGACCGGTCCGTGGCAAGACTGTCATGAGTGTTTCCCTGCTGTAGATAATGTCTCCAAATAAATAACATTGTGTTTCGATGGACAGTTAATTGTCTGGCAAATTCTCACATACGTAGACGTTGATTTCGAGCAAGCCGTGGCATTACGTAAGAATTATTTACGGCTACACAAATGTGTTTTTATGAGCCCCTGATAGCCAAACAATAATAATGTGCTGTTCACATTAAACACAAGTGACATGAACGAGTAACATGCTACCAACAAAAAGGCAAACATCCAAACTGTGCGCCGTGCATTAACAAGCACATGCTAATTGTGAACCACGACCTTAAAGTCGAGATGTCTTCATGAATATGCATTAAAAGATGCATTATTCAACTTCAGAATATATTTACTTGTATTGAATTATATAAGCACTTGTACCTTTTTACATTTACATTTACATTGTACGACCGTGGAACGCGTTCATTAACCCGTAACCTCCTTATTCCTTGTACAATATACTGAGTGACAAAAGAAACTATACAGTTGATTTTATCACGTGTTTGTTATTCAGTTGAAAATATCTTAAGTTGGCTCTATTGTATTTAAAAAATGAACTGTGCTGGCGCTGATAGGTATCTTAGATATCTCATCTTTTTAAATAAATAAATGTGCAATTTTCGACACAGATTTACACAATTTCAAACATGGTAGGGGTAATGGGGTTGCAAATACATTTCTTGTCGCAGTCTTCATTGAACCAATTTAATTTTATACAAAATTACCAGACACTTTTACAAACTGTTGCAGGAATAGTTATGTTGGCATAATCAAATGTAACAACAATTTTCGCGATTTTCGTTTGTCCCTCAAATTATGGTAATATAATAATATATTATATATTTTATGGCGCCCTTTCCAAACCCAAAAGCGCTTTATATAACAACTTGCATGATCCAGTACAGAAAGAAGTGAAGGGTGTATATGCTACAGTCAATATCAATCACTACATGCGCATATTGTTTATAGTCAGGTCCAGATAGTTTCAGACACCCTCGTATACTGTTCATTCTCAGGGCACCCAACACAAACACTACAGTAAAGTCTAAAGGGTGAATAAAACCTTGCGAATGTGAGTGAGTTAGATGTAACCCTTCTTTGAACAATATTTCAGTTATATTAGGAGTGTCAGTGAAGTGTTGGAAAAAAGTCTGACATGGCGAAGGTGATAGACGTTTAGCACTTTGGCGAAGCCCAAGAACTCAAAATATGTTTACTCGTCACAGTTCGGTGCGGCACTTTCGACCTCAGGGCTCAATAATACTTTGGTACTACATATTGTTAAGTATGTCGAATAGTAAACATTTGAATGTATCAAAAGAACTTTACATTGTGTTTCTCCTACACTTTATCGGAGCTAGCCGGTCTAAATGTTCGATTGTTGATACCTCCCGCTGATCACATGTTGTGTTTAGTATGTATGTGTGTTGGAATTGTAATGTGCTACACCCAAAATCAACGACTACAACGACAGGTGTTTCCTCGGAATATATGTTTAACGCCTCTTTGAACAGTATTTTAGTAACCTCACTTTATCATTGAATGCGTTACTGTATTGCACAAATAGTTCATCGCATACTTCACCCCCTGTCAATATTCTAAATGTCGAGAACTTAGCATGTTAGAAACAAATCGAACTCGTGAATATCATTTTGTTTTAAAAAGGTTTTATTTGCCAACCATTGTTTCTAGAGCTAGTCAAACGAACTGTTGCATACAAAGCCAGCAAACAAAAGAGATTGAAATGAGCGTCAGTTGAATTGAATCCACTGTATCTGGATACATGTAACAGTCTTGCTGACTTGGTTGATGCATGTCATCGTATCCCAATTGCATGGATCGATGCTCATGATGTCAATCCCTTGATTGTCTGGTCTAGACTCGATCATTTACAGGCCGCCGTCATACAGCTGGAAAATTGCTGAGAGCGGCGTTAAACAAAAAAACAAATAGATACATGTAAGGCCCCGCTGAGAGATTAATGATATGTTAATCTCTATACTGAAATTACTACAGCTGATTACAATATGTTTGCAACAATTCGTGTTCTGGAATCCATGGATACATTGATAAAAGTCTACACACACGAGTTACATACACAGACATCGCACTTACAAAATCACACTTGCATATAACTTCGATAAATGATGCTGTGTTTGGATTATATTGTACACCTGAACAGCTGGGATTTGTCTAGAGGGGCATCTTGCATACGGCAGCGTGATTCTGTTTAAGACACGGGGTGTTCTTCCATGTGACTTTGTTGTCATAGTAACATATCTTCGCACAGTAGCCACCGGTCAGTCCAGACATGCCATGTCCGTCGCTCCAGTTCTCGTAGACGGGGTCCGATCCGTCCAGCCAGGTGAACTTGTCGAACACACTGCGGTACCGGTAACCTGGGGACAAACAACACATAGTTGGAGCTGCAAGCCTGTGACCAGTAAATGCTGGTGATATTCCATTTGTTGATATGTATCATCGGATAGAGAGTTGACAGACCATGATGACAAGCGTGGCGAGGCAGTGATCTACTACCGTGCACTATACGTAGAGGCACGCCACTTGGCCACCTAGGACTCAGGCCCTGTAAGTGGCTGGAAGCTTTTAAATTGGTGGCTATCTACAAATATTCGGAATAGTACAAATGGACACTTATTAGGATTATGCAAGGGATTTGCACGTTTATTTACACATATTAGTCGGTGTTTCACGTGTTTACGTTTTTAATTCAATTATAGTAATTTTAAGCAATCGTAATAACACTGCTATATTTAAAACAGTTGAACCTCATTGTGTCGAACATGTGCGACCTGAAAAAGGTTCAAGTTATCCGGGGTCCAAGATATCAGGGGTTCAAGTTATCCGGGGTTCAAGATATCAGGGGTTCAAGTTATCCGGGGTCCAAGATATCAGGTGTTCTAGTTATCCGGGGTTCAAGATATCAGGGGTTCAAGTTATCCGGGGTACAAGATATCAGGGGTTCAAGTTATCCGGGGTTCAAGATATCAGGGGTTCAAGTTATCCGGGGTCCAAGATATCAGGTGTTCTAGTTATCCGGGGTTCAAGATATCAGGGGTTCAAGTTATCCGGGGTCCAAGATATCAGGGGAATGTCATGCTTAATTTGGATGATTTGGACTCTTAAATGAGTTCTAGACAATCTGGAATTCGACACATCCTAGTTCAACACACCGAGGTTCGACTGAATTTCGCATTAACATACATTTTTTTCTTGCATTAACTTACCAACATATTATTTACTAACATGTTATATGTGTCTATGGGCTTATGCCACTCATCCCAACTGACACCTGGCGACGTACCAGAGAATACATTCTAGAGTAATCATATACATCGTGTTCCTATGGGGTGTGTGTAGGCACTGTGCTTGTCTAACAGGTTGATCCTAAATATGTAGAGAGTACTTGTTTAGTCCATATAAGGTAATGTTGGCAATGTTGCTCCTGAATGCCCAATGTGTTGTCACAAGTTACCTATGAGGACGTCCCTCTCCTCTCCCTTGTGGAAGTCCTTCACCATGTTGTAGACGAAGTCGTTCTCAGCCTTGCTATGGACTGTCACCATGTTGCTGTCGCCCCTGTTGACAAGATTTGATTCGGTGATGTCGAAGCTGTTCCAGAATTGACTCCAATGTAAAAGTATGCTGCTATTCTACCATGTGACATTTGTATACACACAACTACTTTATTCAACATTCTCCGCCAGGAAACAGTGACACACAAACTACACTCGGTCAGCCACATTTCAACACTGGGTTTATGTACCTCGTTAACAAACACACCAAACAAACAAACATATCGGCAGCGTTATGGCATTATGTACAGTTTGTACACGTGTCTCATACACACCTGTCCGGTTGTACATGTCCCCCCCCCCCCCCCCCACCCCCAGGTAGAGCAGTACAGAAATCAAGTGTTTCTCGTCCTCTCCTTGTCTCTATATTGCAGGATGTATGGCATTCCTGATACTAATTACTGCATTGCTCTGATATTTACTATACTGGTATCCTCAGTTGTCAAATGTATTTGTCATTTGAACGCTTTTTGGAACAATGTCTTACTCGTTACCCAGAGCGAACACAGAGACTGTTTGCAAGAGAACGACTGACTGGTTACACAGAGATGCTACGGGCACTGTTCATTAAAGTAGGATTTGTTTGTTTGTTGTTTAACGCCCCAATCAGCATTATTCAAGCTACTTGACGGCGGTCTGTGAATAATCGAGTTCGAACCAGACAATCCAGGCATTGATATCATGAGCATCGATCCACGCAATTGGGATACGATGACATGCATCAGTGAGCCTGACCCGTTAGTCCCGCGGCCACGGACACTGTTTACTACAGGAGGACTTACTGGTTACACAGAGCAGCCACGGACACTGTTTACCACAGTAGGACTTACTGGTTACACAGAGCGGCCACGGACACTGTCTACAACAGGAGGACTTACTGGTTACACAGAGCGGCCACGGACACTGTTTACTACAGGGGGCCTTACTGGTTACACAGAGCAGCCACGGACACTGTTTACTACAGGGGGCCTTACTGGTTACACAGAGCGGCCACGGACACTGTTTACTACAAGATGACTTACTGGTTACACAGAGCGGCCACGGACACTGTTTACTACAGGAGGACTTACTGGTTACAAAGAGTGGCCACGGACACTGTCTACTACAAGAGGACTTGCTTGTTACACAGAGTGGCCACGGACACTGTCTACTACAGGAGGACTTACTGGTTACACAGGGCGGCCACGGTGTCGTAGCTGGGCGCGGCCTTGCCGGTGTACAGGTAGCAGGAGCCATTGTGTTCCTTCCAAGCTGGGGAATACAGGTTACAGAATCGCACTGGGTGAATTGGGTGTGTAACAATATAGTCATCTTGAGTTGTAGCAAAGTGTAAAATCAGTTCAAAAATAATGTTTAGAACAGTTTGAAACCGGACTGAATTATCAATCAGATTATTTAAATCGAAACATTGAGAGTATAACATCGCTTCAAATTCAGACATAAAACCGTTTATCTTACTTGGTGGACAGTTACTGGTTGATGGGGATCCCTCTGGAACAGATAAAGATATAACCATTTAAACAGTCCATTCGCCGTTACATCAAGTCATTAATTCTAATGTATGAATACAGCGATGGTTAAAAGTTGACAACAAATAATATGAATAATATTTGCGCAATTTTACGTATTTTTCAAAGTGTCCATACCTTTAGCGGTGTATCACTGATTACCGCCTTTCATTCATGTACATCGTGCCAAACTGTATATAACTTGTATTAAAGTAATCCACCTAGTGAACTGGCTGGGCGGCTGCCTAAACGCTTCTGGATCAATAAAAGTAGAGATGTAAACCTACCTATAAGGCACAGGACGCCATTCTTCTCGCTGGGACTGGCAGCGTTTTTGTTGAACAAGGAAGCGTAGGTCAACTCTGGTGAAACCAAACAAAAGTAACATTGCACTACGTACGTGAATACAGGAACTGGGAGACATGACCCAACCTCGGTTGATGGATTCCAGCTCATAAGAGTAGCAATACACTATAGGACCCGGGGTCATGTTGCATAAAGCGATTTTAGCGCTACTTATATCATAAGTCCACGATGAAGTATGGGAGTTACGATCGTCATGGCGCTAAGATCGCTTTGTGCAAGAGGCCCCACATCAGAATAGATCATAGGTCCCCGCCACTCTACTGGTTGTTGTAATAGACGGCTGAATAAGGTCGGATGGTCGACCTTTTTGATTGGGTGTCGTACCCCGAATATTTACACGTCGCCGTGATATAACCTAAATATTGCTGATAAAGGCGTAAAACAACAAACAAACAAATAAACAAGTGTAGAATACTTGTAAACATGTCACTCTACACGGCAGTTGGACCTTACAGGTTTATTACAGGAGTAATTCATGTGGTGTCTGTATATTGTTATTAACATGCTGCTGCTAACTTGACTATTAACATGCACGTGAACATCAGTGTATGAATGCTCCTACTATAGTGGGTGTCCATAGCTGTTCCAGTTTGGCTGATCACCATCTCGCCGGTCCAGTAGTCCATGTCCCTGCCGAAAATCAGCAACTGATTACGGATTTCTCGCTGAAAGACAAAACAGGAATTCAATTGGCGTTTTAAAATTGGTGCCCTCTGGCACCCCTGGTTGTTAAACGCCATGCATTACACCCATGATCGTCTTAGGCCATTTAATTGGACTGGGTGGTCAGCCCCAGTAGCTGTCTGAGTGCCATCTTGACCTGATGGCGTGGCTCGATGATTTCAGTTACTGGTTTGTCCGATTAAGATCGGTTTAATGTTTACTGTGGCGTTAAAGAACATTCACTTACTAACCTACTTTGCAAAGAGCAGTTAGAATCAACGGAACGCCAATAGATACTAATGACTTGGACCTGCCTCCTAATGCTATTGTAGTGGGTGGTGCCAGTATCTGATGTCTGTAAACCACCCTCCTCCTCTTTCCTCGGTCACATTCTCATGCACTCCTTAGCCTATGGTTTATAGTAATGTTGAAACAGTAAAATACTTCTTTCACTTCAACAGTATCATCAAGCAAGAATGTTTTGAAGGTCGTACACACAAAACCTGTATATTGTTCCAAACCTGTGTGAGGTCATCTGTGACCGTCGGAAGCACTCCCTGTCGAGTTAAACATTGGTACTCTGCTGTGTCGTAGTTAGTTTTGGTGTTGAGGATGAGGTAGCACTTGCCGTTACTGCCCAGTCTGTGTCCGGCACCGTTCGGTCCGCAGCTCTCTGGTTAATGGGGAACAAATGTACTTGTAACTTTAGAAGTTTACATGACTTTTATGTCATTTTAGTAACTGACGTTGTCTAATTCAGACTATGTTCAAATGACTGAAGGCTCTCACAATTGTCGATAACGACTGCCTCTCTGATGCGTATTGCGCCGTTAGCCAAGGCCCCGCAATGTACAGATGCATGCCTAATGCGTCGTGAGTCAAGGCCCCGCAATGTACAGATGCATGCCTAATGCGTCGTGAGCCAAGGCCCCGCAATGTACAGATGCATGCCTAATGCGTCGTGAGCCAAGGCCCCGCAATGTACAGATGCATGCCTAATGCGTCGTGAGCCAAGGCCCCGCAATGTACAGATGCATGCCTAATGCGTCGTGAGCCAAGGCCCCGCAATGTACAGATGCATGCCTAATGCGTCGTGAGCCAAGGCCCCGCAATGTACAGATGCATGCCTAATGCGTCCCAGAATCCTGAATTCATGGTGCTAAAGTCTTGCTCCTATCAACAACTGATTTAAAGGCGTAGCGGAAGTTTGCACATCGGTTTTTCGATTCATACCTCAATGAAGCGAAAAAAGTACACAGTCAATCCACCACGGCGGGCTTCAGCAGCCGATGCTTGCCTTCAAAGGCGACTACGCTTGTCGTACAAGGCGACTCACGGGGTCGGTTGATTAGCCTCGCTGACTTTGTTGACGCATGTCATCGTATCCCATTGCTAATATCTATGCTGCTGATGTCAATCACTAATCCGCTCACACGATAACTACATACTAAAATGTAGGTTCAGACAAATTAAACTTAACTAAACTATTTGAACCGTACAATATATGACATACAAAATATCCTTTCGGGAGGATCTAATACTATGTTTGCAGCATATAGTTAATTGTGTCTTGTATGCACACGTACCAAATACGGTGCTGGAGGCGATAGGCATCTGACAGATGTAGCGGTACTCGTAGTGCGACCTCCGGTAACCCCAGATTAAGCCTTGGTACACGTCTATGGCTGAAACACATTATACGCACATTATCCCACACTGGATCACATTGATTAATAATGATGTTTGTTGATACTAGTATCTTATTTCTGAGGGAATACTAACCGCTAAGACACATATACTGGTATTTTATTGCTAAACAACAGGTTTTAACCAATAAGGGGCGGTGGGCCGGGGTAGCCTGGTGGTGACCGCGTTGGCTCGTCACCCCGGGGTTCGATTCCCCATATGGATACAATGTGTGAAGCCCATGTGTGGTGTCCCCGCGGTGATATTGCTGGAATAATGCTAAAGCAGCTTGAAACCACACTCACTCACTCACTCTTACCAACAAAGTCGTCGTATGGTATAGCTGCGTCGTACTTGAGGTCCCCGTTGATGTATGTAGCCGGCGTGCCATCCATGAAGACAAATTCTCCTTCTTTAGCAACATCCGTCAGGCCAATCCAGATGTTAGATTCACTCTGACCCAGGTATGCTTTTATTTCAGACTTGAAATAGAAGTTTTGCATTATTCAATATACATAACACGATCTTTTAGAATTGCAGTAAACTCTCTGAAGGAAAAATGTTTGCATATTCTAATGACAAGTCATAAAAAATTATCTTTCTGTTCAGTGAGAACCTATAGAAGCAGCGACGATGTACTCATGATACAAACAATGGATAATTTGTTCGAAGTTTGATATAATTCAATAAGGAAGTACAAACCCATGGGGTACATCCAAACGTTTCATACCTGCACAGCTGCAGAGGAGATGCTTGCCAGGTCACCGCCCATCCTCACGCATGCGCGTTGAGCATCAACAAAGTTGAGTCTATCATCTCCAAAATAGTAACAGCTTCCGTCAATAACTACACCACGTGACCCCGGGCCGCAACTCGTTAAGGTAGTGCTGCGATCTGGGGACGAGATTATTAAGATGCTCAGTGACAAGTGTTTTTGTGTGTTATGTTGATACTTATATCACTCACAATATATATTGTAGTAAACACGTCTTCATTTTCGTTAGGAGGGTCACCGTTGTCCCTTGGGCACACGAGAACTCTGTGATCGCGGATTCGAATCAAGGATCGACCCAATTATGTTTCTAAGTTTGTCAGCAACATACCTGTGCTCGCGAGTTTCGCCGAAGTGGTGAACGTAATTAAGATCTGCATCACTTCAAGCTTTACTTAAGATCAATTTTTTCTTTTAAAATTTGGAATAATCATATATTGATGAGCATTTATGAACACAATCTGGTGCAAACACAACACACTCACCTGCACTGGTGGTAAACACCTCATTCCTCCAGCCTCCCCCACAGGAACGTCCTGTTTTCGCGCTACACTCCTTGGTACAACCCTCTCCAGAACCGTAGAGGCCAAAACTGTCACTACACCAACACTCATTGCTGTTTTGTAGGCCGGCATATCTGTAACCGTTCTGACCGCATCTCTGGACACAGAACCCCCTGGTCATGGATCTGTAGAGCCGTATTGTCATGTCCCCCATGTCCCGCCGCCATGTGTCAACAGCGCAGCCCCGGGACTGACCCAGAAGCGGTACAGGTTCTGAAACACACAAATGGTCGTGTTGTGGTCATTAAAATACATTCGACCAGACATTCGGCGAGCTGAGAAGTACAGCCGGGTCTAGGGTAACCTGCAAAAGATACACTGACAACCATTCATCACGGGGAGCACGCAATGTAAAATTGTCTCACAGCTCAACCAGTCAATCACGTGATTTGGGCACAAAATAGCACACATTCACTTATATCACCCATTGTAACCTCTTCTCACCAGATATATGCACATCTCATGTGACCGAGACAATTTGACCTATTCATTAAGAAATGTGCACAATGATTCTATCAGGGTTGTATGTACCTACCTGGTTCTGCCTGAGGTGGACAATAGGGATCTTCGCTGGTAGAACTCGTCAAGATTGTGGTCGGACGGGTCTCTCCTGCACCGAAGCCCTATTAAAATCACAATGTAAAAGCAAATCTAACGCAAAACAGTCTCCACTTTGACATAAATATGTACATCTATAATGTATAAACGATACAAAACCCTTTGCATAAGCAGAAGAAATATCTTCTGAACTCAAAGTCCATTGAACGAGTCCGACTGTATGATACGTATGTGTTTATCAATCAGTCTCAAATAGTGGTGATACCAGGTGTTCGCGACATCGCTAATCAATTGTTTACCAGTCAAACACAAGTGAACATATCGTTGTGATCGCTAATCAATTGTTTACCAGTCAAACACAAGTGAACATATCGTTGTGATCGCTAATCAATTGTTTACCAGTCAAACACAAGTGAACATATCGTTGTGATCGCTAATCAATTGTTTACCAGTCAAACACAAGTGAACATATCGTTGTGATCGCTAATCAATTGTTTACCAGTCAAACACAAGTGAACATATCGTTGTGATCGCTAATCAATTGTTTACCAGTCAAACACAAGTGAACATATCGTTGTGATCGCTAATCAATTGTTTACCAGTCAAACACAAGTGAACATATCGTTGTGATCGCTAATGCGTCAAGTTGAAATGCCCTCCACGTGTCTGCCATACAACATTTTGAAAGCTTTACTAAGGCCTTGTGTGTTGTAAGCCTGATGTTGAAAGCTTTACTAAGGCCTTGTGTGTTGTAGGCCTGATGTTGAAAGCTTTACTAAGGCCTTGTGTGTTGTAAGCCTGATGTAGCTTTTGAGCAAGAGTCGCATGACGCTCTTATAATTCTTCATATGGAAAAGTCTTCTCGAGTGTAGGTCAAACATTGTGAAATGTAGACACCAAAGACTGGAGCAGCTGCACTTCTAGGTAAAGTTGATTATTGAAAAGTTGAAGTCCTGTCCTGTCATACAGTCATGTCGATAGTTTGTTGTCAGTCAGAGTCGTCATGCATAGATCTACATATGAAACGGACGACTGGTGTATTTTATTGCTAGTTCAGGTGGATAAATAAGTGGAATGGAACTGGATATTTGACCATCATTGAACGACAGGGTATCATCGATATACATGAAGCCTGAGCTAAACTTCTTGGCCAAATTTGAATGTTTCGATTTTGCCAATCCGGACAGAAAATTACGATTCATTTGTATAAGGAAACAGATTAGAAATAAGCGGGTACCTACTTCTTGCCTACATGTAGTATGCCCAAATATAGATGTTAATGAGAAAGTCCAGCATTTCACAAATTGTTTCTCGGTAAACTCCAGATGATATTTGATTTCATTACTGACAATAGAGATGTAACGATATTTATGGCTACCATGTTTAGTAACAATGGCCCTATGGTTCAAGTCATTTCAAGTTTTCCATTAAGTTTCTCGTGTGGGATAGTGGTGTACTAAGTTAAAATATTTTAAAAAACCGTTTTGACAGAATTGAACTTTTCAGAGATTGCACTGATTGTAGAATTCTTTCTCAGTTGCCATCTTCTGTGTAGCATTATCTGATATGCCACGTGTACCGTGTTTCTCTGATGAAACACTAGTGTAGTGATGCTTACATGTAATGGTTATGTTATTCGAGGTCGAGTCAGTTTAAGACAAATTTAAACGTTTCATGTAGGACAGCCAGACTTTGACTAGAGAAGTCTTTGCAGGGACAAAGTGGGTTTGTTTCAATTCTGTTTCCTCTTTCTTCCTCTCAGCGTGACCACATTCCTGTATACAACTTTCTGCCGCCTCCGTGGTATAGTGGCAGAACGTTCGACTGCAGAGAGAAACGTCGGGCGTTCGATCCCCGGCCGCATCATACCAAAAATACGGTAAAAGATGCCGCCCGGTATTGATGGGCTTAAACAAGACTGGTCACGCTCGCACGCATACGCGCACGCACACACGCATGCACGTCGCTTTATGAGCGCAATAATCTTGGGCGCGACGTTAAACCCCATTTCACCTCACCTCACCTCAATATCTATACAACTTTCGTCACATTGGGGGGAAACCTCCATTCATCCATTTAAACATAATGACAAGTCCCGCTCTTTACCACAAAGAAGGTTTTGGCAGCAATGACCTATAGTTGTACTCACCTGGGATGATGCCTTGACACATGGAGAGGGTGGAATATATCCAGTGGATACCTGGACAAAGATAGATTGGCTCATCAGTCATGTACAAGGTACAACTTAATATTGCTCAACTTCATGTTACAAGCCTGGCTTTGGTTTTCAAAAACATATTAGCCCAGAATGTTAAATGGTAGTTCCCTAAAAACGTTTCGGTTGTGTATTTTTCAGCCTACGTTCAGTACCTCTGCTTCTTTAATGTAAGGACCATAGGCTGTTTGCCGACAGTCTGCAGTGTTGCTTCCGTCTTTTCTCACGATGTTGAAGTTTGGACATTTTCCATTCGGACACAGCATCTGCCTCTCTGTTCGAGTCTCATTTGACATCAGTTTGACGAAGATCATGCTGTAATAAAGAAGCAACAATATGGTCAAATGGTTTTTCCACATACACGACAGAATAACAATATACATTAAGACACTGATATCGACAACTCGTAAAACTGTGGTACATACCCAACTTGTTTGTCCCAGAAGTAGGCCCTACCGGAAGTATCAGCATCCAGTTCCTGTATAGTGGCGACCTCTAGCGGTGGCCTCCGTTTATTGTAGGAGGGGTACCAACTGGACAGCTCAAATGTCGTCATGTCTTTAGGCATGCATACGCCGACACGAATGGAATCACCACTGAAAATATAAATAGTTAGGGATGATATCTATGGATTGTTTAAATTATGCTATTAAGTTCTGATAAATTGCGCTGAAAACGAAGAAAGTTCATTCAGTAATATAACAGGTTTGATATATTATACACATTGTTTGCACATCTGTTACTACATATTTATTGGGAACAACGTATTTCAGGTGATTGCTCATGTTATATGATTCATCACCGTGTGGAGATTCCGTTGGTTCATGCAACCCATGCTTGTTGTTAGAGGCGACTAAATGGATTGGACGACCAGGCTTGGGTGATTGTCATCGCACCACGTCGGCGTGGACCGTTACTTAAAATATCAAACATATATTTTGTCCAGATTTGATTATTTACAGGCCGCCGTCATATAGCTGGAATACTGCAGGGTGAGGTGTTCAGCAATAAACAATTAATACAGTAATCACTAACACAACTAATGCCTGGATTCAACGTGGCAGAGCTCACGATGAACAGGATGGACTTCCATGCATCATCTGCGCGCTGACGATGAGATAGTGAGGACATTCCCATTAAAGCTAGAACTGAAGCGATTTATTATTTGGGTCCTCCAAGTGCCAATTAGAAAGTCACGGCATACTTTCTCATAGTAATATACAATTTTTTGTGAGTCATAACGCTAACAAACAAATGACTAAGTGTTGCGGTTTCACTGAGCTGACTGGAGATCAGTACTGGAAACGATGCATAACTTGTCCAAGATTCACTTCAGCTACATTTTTAACGACTATTTCTCACCTCTCCATGTTGAATGCCTGTATCATGAACTGCTTAGGGACTGTGGTGTTGAAATGAACTGTGTAGGTCTTGTTAACCATGAAGTGATATCTACGGCCTTGATCTTCTGAAAAAATAAAAAAGGTGATTGATGTTAATATTTCTATGTGTATCGACAAACCATAATTACACCTATGTGTTACTTAAAGAAAGGTAACTCACTGTTCATTGAGAATGGGTGTTCATGGGCGTCATCTCGGATGAAGGTGACAGGCTCATCGTTGTGGATTTTCCAGACATCGCTTCTAATGTCAATCTACAATGAAAGACAGAACCACAACATCAATACCGATGGATTTGTACATTTTATGGCCATCGGCACCTCCCCATACTAAATGGTTAATGTTTACAGAAATACGTCATAGTTTAAGTAACAGTTCGTGTGAGTAATCTTTGACCTCATCATGCCTCTCTCTGACACCGTTGTGATGCTGAACGTATTAATATGAGATGCGTATATTAGTGTAGTTTGTCTTCGACTTTAAATGGAGAAATCATGATAATCTGTTCCTTCTGAGTGATTCCTCCGACTTCAACATTTTTATGGTTGATATGTAACTGCTCCATAATTTGGCATAATGGCCTATTGTTGGGTCACATCACCTGCACAACGTGCACGTTCAGGATCACCACTGAATTCCTGGTTCCTGACTCCATAATAATGGTTTAACATGGCAATATCAATCCGCAGCTGCAAGTGTTGGGGAATCTCATTGAAGATTTAACTTAGTAACAAACATGTCTTGGTTTCCTAAACAAGTCAGTAACAGTACGTGAGTGAGTTGGGTTTAACGCCGCTTCTAAAAGTATTCCAGTTATATCGCGGCGTGTCAGCTCAATGTGGGAGGAAAGCCCGATGCAGGTCTCAGACGTTTACCACTTCGGTGAAAGCCACGAGCACGGGTATGGTGCTGACAAACCTAGAAACATAATCGGGGCGAACCGGTATTCAAACCTGTAACCAACAATCATAGGTTTCTGGCGTGCACAAGGGACGCAACTCTGCACAGCGAATTGCGGCGCCCTAGACGACTGGGCCATTCGTGCCCCCAAGTTAGTAATAAGGAAACACATTCGAAAGGGGGAATAACTACTTCCATTTACGATCCAGTTATGTCGATAGATTCAACCAAAATTCAATGGAGTACGGCCATTATGTGGAAAATGGAGTCATCTATACATTCTATCTGATAGATTTATTGTGCATTCTATGCAGTATTTGCATCAGGTATGGCGTTTGAATTATTCGAAATAAAAATGGTGCATATGGCCTTATAATCTTTACTGCTTTACTCTAATGGCTTTGTGAATTTCTTCTCCTCAGTTAAAACACCGCGACTGCTCACCTTCACGTATTTGTAAGGACATACGGCCATGCCCCAGTTGTCCCTCACAGAACACTTGGGTGTGGTAAAGAACGGGTTGTTCTTGACGACCTGCGAGTTGATCATGCCCGTCACGCTACCGTCAACGTCGTGTAACGACGCTTGTTCTTTCCCTTCGTCGTCGTCTTCAAATCCTGGTGTGGTCTTGTTGCCGTCGAATACTGTGTTTCCCTCAGACTGTTGGGAAGAGAAGGTTTGCATGAAAAATAGACAAAATGTATATAGCATATTCGACAATGTTCCTCTTGTGGGTTGGAACAGTTCAATTACAAGACGCAATGATAACTATAAGACAAGAAAAGATTTGTATATACTATTTGAAAGCAAGATGTAATTAAAGTCAACACATTTAGTTTCAGCTAAGTTGTGTCCTTAACATACTCTCAAGTATGACTGATTGATTGTTACACGTAGTACAGAAGATAGTTTGGTTCACGTCCACATGAATATATATAGTTTTATGGTTATTTTGAATGTAATAATGGTATTAGAAAGCGATGTATTTCCATGTGTAAAATCTACAGAATGAACACACACATTCATTGACCCCGATCCGTGTTTGTGAGGATACCGGGGCAAGACCCGACTACAAGTTGGGGTTGTGTAATGTAGGACCTGGGACACTGTACGTGTGTCAAGAGACTAACCTACCTTGTCACAGAATCCAAACTTAAGACCGGACACAGTGCTTCTTGGGCTGAAGACGAGCATGTTGGTTCTCTTGAAGCCAAGAGCGCCACCAGTTCGATACCCAGGGACGTTGAAGACGCTGTCCCACGTGGAGTTCCAGTGCCAGTTGTAGAAGTCGTTGAAGTAGCAGTCGGTGACGTAGCTCGGGCCGTTGTAAAAGACGAACCCTTGCAGAGGATCAGTTCTGGAGAAAATAAACATTAATATCACAATATCTTTACATGTTAGAACAATTCAAAAGGACACAGTCACGCTGATCGTGATGTTCTACAGAGGTTGATGTCGCGAGACACAATTGCCCTCTGTCCGATCACAACAGCATTGCTTCACATCTTTGGGTAATAACACAGTGGCTTCCAGATTTAGTTTCCTATGGACTCTATCACCCAGGTAATGGCCGCTGTTTAACATATTACCAACACAGGTGGCGGGAACAATGTGTATCAGTTTGTGTGTATGAATAACGGATATTTACTCACGGTCTCCAGCCCAGAAATGATCTACTGAACTTGTGGATTGGTTTCACTGGTCCGGTAAAGCCGCCGATGGTGTAAGTCCTGCCGACACCCATGTTGTCCGACATCCCAATAAACACCGAATTCCTGACTTCATTGAAGCGGTTACCCTTCGACAGCGGCATGACGAGGCCACGCTGTGAGTCAGCAATACTGGAATACGACACAGTATACAGTACACTTCAAAACAAATATTTACACATATTTACATACCCTTTTGACCAGTCTCGGCCGAATAAGAGATCTGGCAACCAGTATATGCTGCATTAGAATGGACCCAAGACAGGCCTCTTCAGTCGTATAGGCTGTTTTACAGTCCACCCAAACATATACCCGTCCTTGACCATTATATGTTGCACTAGAGTATTGCCCAAGGCAGAGAGTCTCACCTGCAGTTGACCAGAATGGTGTTGGCAGCCCTCAGCCATATATTCTCCTTACGGTTCTTGAACACGGTAAGTCTGTCGGAGAGATGGAAGCAGGGTAAAAAATGTTGGTGAATGAGGATTAACGCCGCCATGGGTAATATTCCAACCATATGAAGGCGACGTGCACTAAAAGTTGGCTTACAGTTGGCATTATAATAAACGTGTGGTTTTCATTTGCATGATTCATTTCCTGATAGTGTCATATCATTTCTTAAATAAATGCAATTAAATAACAGTGTATTGGTTAACTTATATTGCGTCTTGCGGAACGTGTAATTAAAAGATAATCAAGTCATACATATATATGTCATAATGTGATAAATATCTGGTACCTCTTGATGGAGGTGGTGACTGGTTCTCCCTCTGGGGTGTTTGGTTCTCTGGGGTCGTATTCGCTGGATCCGAATCTCGCGTTCTCCGGGATGAACGTGCTATGGTGCATTTGGCCGTTTGAGATTCTGTTGTCAAACATCAGACCTCTCTGGAAATGACAACTGTATTAAGTACGGTTTGTCTCGTTAGCAGGCATTGGAAATATTGGTCATCATTACACAGCCCAGTTATGATCCAGGAACTAGAGGCCATGGCCACTCGCACAAAGCAATCGTTGCAGTACGGCTATTGGAACACCAATTTTACGTAGGCTTACAACAGTCGAAGCGCTGAGATGCTTTGTTCCGATTGGGTTTAGTAATATATCAATGTATTCTTTCTGAGAGAAGAGGCTTATAAACACTGCATCACTGATGCATTCCCGACACGTATCCGTCAACTAAACAAAGCCCATTCGTCGCAACATGACGTTTTTAACTAAGACATCTACAAATATATATCTTCAACCAGACATGTACTAGTATAACCTTATAACAACTTTGTTATATGTCTGTTCGCGGATCAACTGCAAAGTAAGAATTGCCTGTACCACGCCTCACGCCGTACAGAGTTTGTCTGTCTCACCTCATGATTGGAGTGAGCCACGTTGTTGTCGAACTCCAGGATTGGTGTGTGTCTGGTACTGAACTCTGTGACAGCTGATTGGTTGTTGGCCAGTTTCTCCGCTTGACGGGCAGCTGATGGTCCGAGGGGGCTGTCGGCGTAGTTGAGCCAGAATCCAGCGTTCTAGGGGAAAAGATTACATTAACGATGTCATACTTCTCCTCCTGTTAAATGAGATGATATCTCATTTGTCATTAGGGGCGAAAATCGTAATTGGACATTGGACTATGAACCTTCTTAGAGTGAGGCCAAGTGAATTAACGTCGCTATTTTATACCTCAAAGGATGTATACAGACATTCATTTAGTACGTGTGACTTCATGTCAACACTGACAACCACACAACAACAAGTTGTAAGGCAGAATAAAATAGTTTCTCAAAAGGAGAGGTAGAGCGTATATATGCTCAAGTTTCTCGATAGTAACATCTTTTGTTGTCTTGTTAACATCATCACTAGATGGGAAAGGTATCTTAAAACTATCTCAGTAAGTCAGTCGCATAGATAGCGCGTTGAAATACATTTGCATCAAGTACATGGTGTCAAAGTGGCCGACAAAATAGACGTGACGGGCGGGATTTCTGAGAACCTGAGGCGATTACAAGTGTCATCACTGATCAGTTGTCCGATCTTTGAATGGTGATTATAAAGATGTGTAAAATAGATACTAAGGTAAATTCATAGATTGCGGTCGACTGTCACTGTTAAGTCGATAGTTTGGATGTGCATTTCTTAGTTTTGTTCACTGGGATGGGTCGTAGCGACGATATTCAGGAATGTGTATGCAGCCTGAGTCAAACTCTCTGACTTATCCCTAAAACTCTGAGTTCAAGATTAATGGGTCTCAATGATCAGCAACCATACTATATTTATTCGTGCTAGGGAATTCCCAGGGGTTTCACCGGGAATGTGGAAGTTGTCCATCAGTGTTTACGTCACTTCAAGAATAGAGTCTCGTGAAAACCGTATGCTCGTCAACATGTTTCGTTCATACGTTTATATGAATGTTTCGCGGTCATGTGACCGACCTCTCAACCAATGGAAAAGCTGTATATCGTGTAAACTTCACACTTAAAAATAGTGGATAATGTCCTTTGCATTGTGTGGTGTAATGATTGTTGTCATAGAGGGTTCGTGATATACCTTATATGTTTGTGATACCAATAGAAAACACCCCTCATTTTAAAATAACACAATCGAACTTGTTAAATAGTCTCATCTCTTTCAAACCTGACTGTTGAGGTCTTATCTTCTGGAATGCATGGCCTTATATGTTAGTAATCTAAGAATGTGAAGTTCGTATCCCAGACTTGGTTCCTTGGTCGTCAGCACGATCCTCTATGACCTTTTTGTATTCTTCCTTCTCATTGACAAGAGGAAGACATGACGTGTTACTTACATCCGAGCCGGCTGCCACGTTGTTCCTGATGTAGTTGTTGAAGTGGGTGATCCAGAAGGTGGCCAGGGAACTGGAACAGTCTCAGTGTTAATGTCCTCGAGCTAGACTATTCACCGTCAGCCACACATCGCAGTAATCACAAACGTGTATCTAGCTTCGACCATACCGTATCGATATTTGACACATCATCGATATTTATCACATACTTGTAGAGTAGTAACTTAATCTATCAGTCATATATATTCCCTCTTTGCGCTGAATTACCATAACAAATTCCATTAACATATTGTGTCTCCAGTTTCTACATGTTCTATATGTTCTCCACGTTCTGAATGTTAGTTGTCCATGTTCTGAATGTTGGTTGCCCATGTTCTGAATGTTGGTTGCCCATGTTCTGAATGATGGTTGCCCATGTTCTGAATGTTGGTTGCCCATGTTCTGAATGTTGATTCTAACTGTTCTGTATGTTAGTTGTCCATGTTCTGAATGTTAGTTGTCCATGTTCTGAATGTTGGTTGTCATGTTCTGAATGTTGGTTCTAACTGTTCTGTATGTTAGTTGCCCATGTCCTGTATGTTGGTTGTACAAGTTCTGAATGTTGGTTGCCCATGTTCTGAATGTTGGTTGCCCATGTTCTGTATGTTGGTTGCCCATGTTCTGTATGTTGGTTGCCCATGTTCTGAATGTTGGTTGCCCATGGTATGTTGTTGGTTGTACACGTTCTGTATGTTGGTTGTATAAGGTCTGTATGTTGGTTGTACAAGATCTGTATGTTGGTTGTACAAGATCTGTATGTTGTGTGTACACGTTCTGCATGTTGGTTGTACAAGTTCTGTATGTTGGTTGTACAAGTTCTGTGTGTTGGTTGTACAAGTTCTGTATGTTGGTTGTACAAGTTCTGTGTGTTGGTTGTACAAGTTCTGTATGTTGGTTGTACAAGTTCTGTATGTTGGTTGTACAAATTGTGGTTGTACATGGCCTCTTTACAGTTACAGGCCTACTCATGGCCAAATAATGCGTTTCTGATCATTTTTGTTTCCTGTTATTTTATTATTGTACAATAGCAGTATATGAACTGCCGAATACGAGTAACTGCACATGACGTACTTGCAACTCCAGGCTAGGGTTTTGTCGCACCAGTTGTTTTTCATGTCCGTCATTATGTGTGTGCCGTGTTTCGTTCCGATTCCGATATTCCCGTCCAGAATATTGTATTGCTCCACACTGTCCTCGAGGAAGTAGCCGTGGCCAAGATGGTCGTAACAGGCGTTGTCGCTCACCTGTGTGATGACGACAGAATAGTTGAACCATACGTGGGAACAGTCAAAGAAACATCCACATATTAGGCAATAGTCAAACAACCAGTATATACATAAGCTATAATAATTATTTACTGACTGTGTGGCAATGCTGTCAACCTTCCGGTAAATACCTTGGAGAATATACTTTCGCGACCTTCAACAGAAGCAATCATTATCAACGAAATCTAACTGACGGCAATAGAATGGAGGCACTAGTGTTCATGTTAAAAGGCAGTTTGTGATGCAGATTTCATTAAGTAATAAGTGTGTGATACAAATTGATGACTTGGTGGACAGAAATGATGTATTGAGACAGATAACTAGGAAGAGTACCTCGAGTCCGTCGGTGCCGTGGATGGTGACACATCTGGCCAGGCTGTGGTGGATGGAGTTGCTGCGGACCCAGGTGCCGTTGACGTCATCACACATGTGGAAGTGTATAGGGTAGGAACCTGCAATTCAAAAGATATTTTTTATCATGTAATATTTCTCACGCTATTGATAAATGCCCATGGTCGATGTACATGAATAATCCCAGCATCCGTATAGATGTCTAGGTAACAACATCAAAGATATTATATAACGTTACTGAGCCACCAATCAGTACATCCAATGTGTAAGTAAAGCATACACTAGTTAATAACCTTGACCAGGTCAAATTACAGGCATATCAATGTTACTTACTTTGGAGGTTACATTATATATTACCTTTAAAATATGTAAAATTTTATGAAATATAAAAAGACGTTTCAGATCAACATAACGGAACTTCTGTTTTGCGATCACGTGAGAAGAATGAGGACTACATATACAAATAGACATGTATGGATGGAAAACAAACATACTGACATGAAAGGAGAACTGTTTCTACGCAAGTAAAATGGAACGCCTTGACAGTGAATGTCAACATAGCACCCCCGGGGAGAAAGTATCATTGTTCACAAGACTGATCTCTATGATAAATGTTACCTGTGAACTCCTGCTGTCCCATGTGGTAGAACTCCATGCCTTGGATGTGAGCTGAGTCGAAACCCTTTGTTACCTGTTCATAAATATATACCATCAATTGTCTTCTTTTGACTGTTTTCACGACATACTTACCAGTGCGTAAATATGTAGCCACCATGGCATAATGTTAGTAATAAGTAGCTAGTCAGACACAGGTTTCATCGATTTCCGTGTTGACAAAGGAGAGTGTATGTTGAGTGTATATAGTTTCTGTTATATATCCACAACCGACAAGATACGAAGTATTCCTCAGTACCGAATTCAGTACACATAATAAAGGAAGTGTGTTACCTTAAGATGTCCACAATATACGTTAACGTTATCACATAGATACTATGTATACATCGTGGCAACTAAACACCCTGGTGAAGGAAGTGTGTTACCTTAAGATGTCCACAATATACGTTAACGTTATCACATAGATACTATGTGTACATCGTGGCAACTAAACACCCTGGTAAAGGAAGTGTGTTACCTAAAGATGTCTACATATACGTTAACGTTATCACATAGATATTATGTGTACATGGTGGCCACTAAACACCCTGGAAAATTAAGTGTGTTACCTTAAAATGTCCACAATATACGTTAACGTTATCACATAGATACTATGTGTACGTCGTGGCCACTAAACACCCTGGTAAATGAAGTGTGTTACCTACATATGTCCACAATATACGTTGACGTTATCACAGATATACTATGTGTACATCGTGGCCACTAAACACCCAGGTAAATGAAGTGTGTTACCTTAAGATGTCCATCATATACGTTGACGTTATCACAGATATACTATGTGTACATCGTGGCCACTAAACACCCTGGTAAATGAAGTGTGTTACCTTAAGATGTCCACCAAAGTGGTCGAAATCGAAGAGAGAACACAGCCATTCTTCTTTTTCCCTGTTTGTTTCTGTGACGTAACATCCGGTCTCCATCTCACCTTCGATAACGAAGTCACGTGACAGCAGTGCTACCTCACCTCTCATGTCAACTCCGTCATACACCTTGCCGTAGTGCGGAAACTTGAATTCTCCTGTAACCAGTACATCTGCTCATCTAAGCGTTTGGCAATGAGGACATACAAAAGCATATTCTTATGAAGACTTATGAAAGTTATTTTCCTCGAAACAATTTTAAAGATAAGAGACGATACTTATATCTACATGTTCATCAACTCTTTTTCTTTATTCTTGTAATGTAGTTCAGGTATAACAAAAATTAACGTGTTCCGATTCAATCTCAACCGACCCTTGACCCGGAACTGGTTGCTGGCGCAGTCGTCACAAGGAAACACTTCAAACTCCTCCGCCTGTTTCCAGTCAAAGTCCGTAGACGTGAACACAACACGATCACCTGAAGATAAACAGTCAGTATGAACATAGGTGAACACAACACGATCGCCTGGAGAGAAACAGTCAGTATGAACATAGGTGAACACAACACGATCACCTGAGAAGGAACAGTCAATATGTACATAGGTGAACACAACACGATCACCTGAGGAGGAACAGTCAGTATGTACAAAGGTGAACACAACACGATCACCTGAATAGGAACAGTCAATATTTATATAGGTGAACACAACACGATCACCTGAAGAGGAGCAGTCAATATGTACATAGGTGAACACAACACGATCACCTGAAGAGGAACAGTCAGTAAATACATAGGTGAACACAACACGATTACCTGAAGAGGAACAGTCAATATATACATAGGTGAACACAACACAATCACCTGAAGAGGAACAGTCAGTATGTACAAAGGTGAACACAACACGATCACCTGAAGAGGAACAGTCAATAAATACATAGGTGAACACAACACGATCACCTGAAGAGGAACAGTCAATATTTATATAGGTGAAGATGACACGATCACCTGAAGAGGAACAGTCAATATGTTCGTAGGTGAACAAAACACGATCACCTGAGGAGGAACATTCAATATGTACGTAGTGAACACAACACGATCACTTGAAGAGGAACAGTCAATATGTACATAGGTGAACACAACACGATCACCTGTAGAGGAACAGTCAGTATGTACATAGGTGAACACGTGGGATAACTTGATGATTTATTTATCAACACAATGCTTCGCTTCCTGACAAGCATTTTAGTTTTGAAACCAAATAATGTAAAGATTTGGTTCAAATGGTTAATCTGAAAGAGGTATTTATTGTGCCGAATGCTAATAAAATTATTTATTGTTGCGGAGAGAGTTTTTTTCCTTCCTGATGTATTTCCACATTTGAATATTCAAGAGATATAGTGTGGTATTTGGCAACAATTGTGCGGGCAGTTTGCAAAATTGGGCTAACCAAGAATACAGCTTTCAAAACTATCATATCAGACACAAGTTTACCTGGTTGCCATGTAGACACGTCATTGATGACGTCAATCTTTGGGTAGGCGATATCAGTTGATGAGACCCGGAAGTTGACGTCATGTGGGAGCCTCGAGTTGTTCTCTATCCTAACAGCACTTTCAACAAAGAACTTGAGTTTTCTTCCCCACAGTGTTACGTGAACGTCATCAGTGATTGTGTACTTTGCATCACCGTGTTGGGCAACGCGCTGCTCCATTGTAACGCCAGGGTTTCCTTAAAAGTACAATTTTATTATAATTTCTAAATGTTACAAACATACATAAAATATTTCAACCATTGTTATGTACTCGTTTTGTGACTGTGTGTGTGTGTGTGAGTGTGTGTGTGTGTGAGAGAGAGTGAGTGTGTGTACATGTGTGTGTGTGAGTGTGTGTGTGTGTGTGTGTGTGTGTGTGTGTGTGTGTGTGTGTGTGAGAGAGTGAGTGTGTGTACATGTGTGTGTGTGAGTGTGTGTGTGTGTGTGTGTGTGCGTGCGTTTATGACTTCAATCGATACATATTTTACTTAATACTTCAAATTAACCAAGCACAACGACAGCTCAGGAAGTTTTATTCCATGTCCCGTAGCAATAATTAAGTCCTTCGTTGAAGACTGAAGTGCTCTTATATTCATATGCACATGATGGATCTACCATAAACTACACAAGTCACACACATACCTGTCACAGTGATAAAAGCATACGGTTCTGTGTCTGAGACGTTCCTCATGTGTGACTGTGTCAATCCACCAAGAGTCTCAACAGCAGTAAATATAGACTCCCAGTCCCAATCCGGTCTTGCTTCAACACCCAGTTTACGCATAACACTGAGGGCCACAACTTTATTCGTGGGGATAACTAGAAATTACAAGTTAAAAAGGTAATTAGAACAATTGGTGTTGATATCAAATACATTCTGCATACCAATGGATATTTTTTGCAAGAGGCAGCGATATGAGGAATTGAAGTTGGGTTGTCAGCGTAACGATTGATCAATTAACCGCTTAACAATTCCACCTGCTCTTTTTCTTGTTTTGAAGCAGTTGCAAATGGAGTATATTGGTAAAAACTGATTGTTTCTTTGGATCATTAAACTGCATGAATAAAGTACTCCACAGTGTATGTCTAAAGAAACGGTATCCACGTACTTCTGAGAAACTCCACGAACAAACTGTCCGCGGCGGTGTTCCAGGTCTCTCCCGTGAAGAAGGTGCCGAAGTCGTACAGACTCCCGTCCAGGTTCCACACCACCACGTGAATCCCCATCCCGCTCTCAACGTGATAGGGCGTGTTCTGTAGATGGACATTACCATGGAGAACTCTAGCTGACAACACTATAAGGATGTACCATGTTGGAATCAACAGAATGGCTTCAGGCCACAACATGAGTTACAGAGTGCGAGTTCACAACTGTAAGTTAGTACACAAGGGCAATATTGTAAGTAGCCTACATGCCTCAGGTCCGATGTTTGGTTGTCTTTGGGGTTACGTCTATGTACTGTAATATACCAGAAAATGTTTAGTAGTCCAAACCCATACAATGTATACAATAGTGCTGCTCGAGTTACATGCACCTCCAGATTTGTATTGTCTGATAAAGTTCTGTCACTAGTCCTCTATCTATTACTTATATTTATTCAATGACACTGGCTGCAAAGACCTTTATGGAGAGGCGAAAGGGACATTGTCCACCTATCTTTGCACCTCACCTTGTGATCGTAGACAACTCCACACGTCTGATCTGCAGCAGGGATGGAGGTCGCCAGCTTCGTCCATGACGTCTTCTCTCTGCCGTGAAGCTCCAGAACGCCACCTGCCGACACACCGATGAACTTCCGGCCGAAACCAGGAACGTTCAGTGTTGAGTTGCTGAGGCCTGCAATAGATCGATGTTATCATTCAAATATCTGTTACGTTAGTGGTGTGTCTCAATAGACCATAGTGGGATGATATTCTATACCGGAAGGGACGAAGTTGGCTTTCGTAGTAAATCTGCTACTTCTATATACTTGTTAATATACTCTACCTGTGAGGACGATGTTGGCTTTCTTGGTGAATCTGCAGTCGTCGCTGCCGACGTGGAACTCCCCCCTAACCAGGACGTAGCTGACGGTGAGTGTGATGTCAGCCCTATCGTCCCACACAAGAGTGGCCCCAGACTCCACCGTGATCGACCCGAGGGACGGAGTGGACTCGTCCAGTAGCACTTGCATGCCCGATGTCAGGGTGACCTGTAAGGATTAATTTCGTGTAGACAGATAACTACGGTACATAGCTCAAAACTTGGAGTTTGGCCCAAACACCCTGTCACTCAAACAGGAAGAGATAATTCTGTGTAACAAAAGCCAAACAACAATTATAACATAAAAGAACAAGACGCTATTTGCTTCAGGATTGTTTTAAGGTCTTTAATATAGCAGAATGTTTGAACCAGCCGATTGATGATTAGCTCGGTGGAAACACATATCCGTTGTGGATCACAAGTGGTGTTTCGTATCGTATGGTCAAAGTTTTAATTCAAATTAAAACACATATACCTGAATGGGATACTGTTTTTTTAGTATCTAATAGAATCTTTTTGGTTTCCATGTAATATTGGGATATTTCAGTTGTTACAATATTTCGTTTTATTTCAGCATCTTTAGGGATGAAAAGCTATACTTAGGCTTTAGTCACCTGTTGGCCTCCCCCTGGCTTGGTCCCTCCCCACGTGCTGGCATCGCTCCATCTTTTCAGACCTGGGTCCGTGTGTGGACACCCAGCGTCCACTGTCGCCAGACAAACCAGGGTCATCACTGCAGCCAGGGTCCGAGATGACCAAACGTCGTTCATCGTTATCACCATGACGAAGATGTTGTGAGGGACCGACAGTCACTGTATATATTCGTATACCAGGCGGTCACATGACCGGAGACATGGACAATATCTACGGAATATCTTGAGGCTGATCAATACGTTATCGCAACACATCACAGCGTTTCGTCGCAGTTTCTAATAACGAAAATGGCCGCAGGGATTGACGAGGGTTGAACAATACTTAAGCTGTTGCTAATATTGCAGCTGCATCCTTTACTCAGACAGGTAATTAAAACTAACACACATACCCCTAGGGTGTGATACACATTGCCTCTCAGATTGGTTACGTGGATGCAAAACTTATCACAGAAACAGCCAACGCATATTCTTCAGGTTAATTTGACTTGAAATTCTTCGGAGTAACATGTATACCATGTCAAAAAACAAACACTTTGCATTTCTTTTTAATTTAATTCCGGTCTTTTTTCAAATGACACACGGTTGGCCCTGTCGTTTTAGGCGGCGCAGTTCGCTGTGTCCTAGACGTACCAGAAAACTAAGATCGCGTGTTCAAATCCCGGCACCATACACATACATCACTAAGGGATTTCCTCCGACATCAAGCTGACACGCTGTGAAATAACTGAAAAATGTCGGGTTGTCGCATTGTCGCAATGTCGCGCTTGGGTTAATATTGACTCCATGATCATGAGGACAAAACTGAACAAGGTCGCCAAAGACGTCAATTGCCGGGTTGAAGGACAAACCCGTGATAACAGGAGAGGGCATTTCAATAAGGACGAGGTCGAGGCCGAGATGAAGATGGATGACAATGCTTTAATCAACAAGACCATAGTTCCTTTTTAGGGATAGCGAGGACCCCCCAGGGAGGAGAAATCATGTTGATGTTGATGCCGATAATGACGATACTTCTTTAGTTAGAAACAAAAACACGTTCACTCTAAAAGCTGGTGATAACAAAGTATTAGACAAAGTTACTAACTATTCTTATAATGGGTTGAAATTTAGTTTGGGAATAATTTTAAGGTTCAAAATCGGTTTATAAGTAAGATAAAACACTTCCTCTCGGGTTGTTATGATATTTAACACCCTTTCCCTCGAAAAATCGCTCGGGGAAAGGCCCTCGGGATGCGGGTTTTAAATATCATAACAACCCTCGGACGTGTTTTATCCTCTACAAAGATTTACAATTTACAGTAAACCCTCAAAGAGTTAAATCAATCAATTACAAATCAATGAGAGAGCGGCTCTTAAACAATTATCAAAATGATTCTATTAGTAGTAGTAGTAGTTAAAAGGAGTTACAGTGTTTCCTAGAAATTTACAGACACTCCATCCAAGTTTAACCTTTACTTAAGACATGAATGATTAAAGTCTCTCGTTCCTAGATGTAAATTGTTACAATATGAAACAATACCATTGGAACAGATGTTTATTACAAACCAACCTATTTCAAATAATACCTCAATTACAATTCCTGTCACCCCATCATACAAAAAATACACTGTCCCATACTATGCATCAGTCAATCTTTATTTCACATATTTAAAGGCCACAGGCCTATAGTACATTACAAATTGTAGAGTAGTGAGTCTTACATTACAAACAAACCTTTATCCAGCAGATTTTCTAAAATTCATAGCATGAAATACATGTATATACATTGATAAGTTTCGCAAATGTATAACATTTTCTGTTGACATGAGTAAATTAAAGTTTAATACAGAAGGAGGATTGCTAAACTTATTAATATACTTACGTCGTAACTCCGGGTGAGTGAGTGAGTGAGTATGGTTTTACGCCCCTTTTAGCAATATTCCAGCAATATCACGGCGGGGGACACTAGAAATGGGAATGTTACCTTGTGTTATCTTGTGTTACCGTGTGTTATCTTGTGTTATCTTGTGAGATCCAATCCCTGGCAGTATTGATGTCAAGACAGGACAATGCTGACGTAGGGGAGGAACGGGAAACTAAATACATCAATGTTGTCGTCTTGATTTATTATCAAATAGTAGAGCAAATATATCCACAGATATGGAGGGATTGATTTTTTTATGTCAGTAGTATGGAATTTACGAATAAACAGAATTGAATAATGTTTTTGAGTTATAAGGTCATGACAGATTTGTTCAATGCAGCTATGGTGTAAATCTTTACCCATGTCCACCACTGACTAGCAGGCGGACTGATGTACTTGAATGCAGCAGCTATGGTGTAAATCTTTACACATGTCCACCACTGACTAGCAGGCGGACTGATGTACTTGAATGCAGCAGCTATGGTGTGAATCTTTACCCATGTCCACCACTGACTAGCAGGCGGACTAATGTACTTGAATGCAGCAGCTATGGTGTGAATCTTTACCCATGTCCACCACTGACTAGCAGGCGGACTGATGTACTTGAATGCAGCAGCTATGGTGTGAATCTTTACACATGTCCACCACTGACTAGCAGGCGGACTGATGTACTTGAATGCAGCAGCTATGGTGTGAATCTTTACCCATGTCCACCACTGACCAGCAGGCGGACTGATGTACTTGAATGCAGCAGCTATGGTGTGAATCTTTACCCATGTCCACCACTGACTAGCAGGCGGACTAATGTACTTGAATGCAGCAGCTATGGTGTGAATCTTTACACATGTCCACCACTGACTAGCAGGCGGGCTGATGTACTTGAATGCAGCAGCTATGGTATGAATCTTTACACATGTCCACCACTGACTAGCAGGCGGACTAATGTACTTGAATGCAGCAGCTATGGTGTGAATCTTTACCCATGTCCACCACTGACTAGCAGGCGGGCTGATGTACTTGAATGCAGCAGCTATGGTGTGAATCTTTACACATGTCCACCACTGACTAGCAGGCGGGCTGATGTACTTGAATGCAGCAGCTATGGTGTGAATCTTTACACATGTCCACCACTGAATAGCAGGCTGACTAATGTACTTGAATGCAGCATAAATATCATTTCTCTAGAAAGACAAAATGTGATTCTGCATGGCGCACAAATGATTTAACATTTAATTTATTTTCCAAAGGCTAATTACCCCTTAGCCATGACATCTACATGCCTTTAAACACTTAATTGCCTATATTTATCCTAATTGTTAATCCCCACATCGAGAGAGAGAGAGAGAGAGAGAGAGGGAGAGGGAGAGAGAGAGAGAGAGAGAGAGAGAGAGAGAGAGAGAGAGAGAGAGAGAGAGAGAGAGAGTCGTCATTGCATTGGCCCTCATGTAATCCACGACTGCATGCGAACGTTGAGGCCTGGTGTTGTCATCCATGTACTGAGGTCGAGTAGCATGAGGGTGGTAGTCAAAATGAGGAACGACGACTGAACCGTAGGCCGTGTTCCGGTGCCTCCAAAATATTGCTCTTCCATCAGTGACGTGGAGCAGAAAGCGTCTTTCGTCTGACCAATGGATCCGTCTCCAAGTTCTCAGATTCCAGTTCTGTCGCGCAATACACCATGCTAAACGAGCAGCTTTGTGGTGATATCTCAAAAAGGGAAGTTTTATGACTCGTCGAGCACTCAGTCCTGCTGCTTTCAGCCGGTTCCTGACGGTTCTGGTGCTGAAACGACGATTCGGCAACCACAACTGTTTCAGACGAGTACTTGTCTCGGTGTATGAGACGAAGAAGGTCCCTGTCTTCGCGATGTGTCGTCACAGGTCTTCCGGATCAGGGACGGTCCTGTACATCACCGGTCTGAGTATGTTTCTTGACTAAACCGCTTATAATAGTGTGACGATACCCCAAATTCCGACCAATGGCATTACAAGACATTCTTGCGTTTTGCATGCCGATTATTTGCCATCTTTTGGCGTTTGATAATCGCCTTCGTGCCATGGTCACACAATGTCATGGAATAACTGTTTAAAACCGAGCTTAAGAAAGCAATTTTAACATTTGGATATACTGCTTTTAGAGATACTCAAGGGGAGCATGCTGCAAGGGCTTACACTGCATGGCACGTGAGCTTTCGTCACGCATGGCTAATTACATCATCTCGAGAAAACATAATTCTTCCCGTAATCATATCTTTCATGACTTACAAATATTGAGGCCAAACAATAATGAAATATATTGAGGTGTGCTTAACGTTATTCTTTGTGTGTATATACCGCAAGCCTTCGTCTCCACTTTGTCACTTCCTATACGCCGATTCCTTGACTACTTGCAAACAATTCTTTACTGAAATTGAAATTACAAATAGGGATACATAAGTCGCAGTTGTGTTTGGAATGGCATGCAAGTATAACTCTGGATTTTCAGATGCCACTGAAATAAATACATTTACTACTTTCAAAACTCACGAAAAGGATAACCGCCTTTTCAGGTTTTCTGCAAGTCTTTCAGAAATGGGTGACTTTGAGTAACTTCTTGCTTTCTTGGGTGGAAATATAAACCCAACGTCCCTCTTCACAGTACAATACAGGTTCTCAAATGCGTCACTGAGAAGGGATGAATCGCCGCATTCTGGATAGCACACCGGGTCACATTCCAGCGTTACCTGTAGATCTGCTCCAGCTGTTTTAACGATAGCGGGTTTCACTCTGGCACAGTCTAGTTTCTCTATGTCCCGTTTGAGATCTGAAGCTAGTTCGAATGATGCCAGGTCAGTGAGGATAACAAAGGAGTCACCAGCTGAACGGATCTCCAGTTTGCTGGATGGTGAAATTGTCACCGCCTTATATGTCACCGAGACTCGTACAGTTCCCTTTCTGTAGATGCCCTTTCCCTGAAGGAGCTGCTGTATTCTGGACTGATACACTGACTTGAATTGGGCTTCAATATCAGCCAGTGTTTGGAAGTGCAGATCGCTCAGAAGTATGCTAATGAGGGTAACGGTGAAGATATCGTTCAAGACATCGCTCCTGATTTCAGCCATCATGGTCCTGGGCGCACCCAGCCACTTCAATCCGAGAAACTCCTTTCCCTTGGCTTGTGATCTGACTATGGAAATCTTGTAGATGCCAGCCTCTAGAGGTGATGTTGACTCATTGTTGGTATACACCAAACTGTTTATCGCCCAGTCTTAGCAAAACCTGTTCACTGTCAATAAGTGACGACATCATGACATTTGATTTTGCTTTTCACGCCTCCCAACATAATATCAAATGGGCTTGATGGAAGAGTAAACACGATCAAATTTAACAATACTAAGACTGCATCTATCTAATAAGGACATCGCGGGCAACACATACGTAGACGCAGGGATAGATTGTGTAGCAGGTGTATATATTTGTATTTTAGTCTTTTTGTAAATAAATCTATTTCAAGTTTTGTTTCTGTTGAACTTTATTCAACAGAGGTGTGTGTTTGTTTTTATCCCATCATTCTAAGTCCAGGCCTCATTGATCAATCACAACCCAAGCTCTACTACATTCTTTGTCCAGCCCTCTGCTGATCAATCACATCCCAAGAGATCCTGTGATTGGCCAAATTCAAACTTTACCTTCTTTCTCTGACTAACTCCATATTGCCACCTTCACTGTGCACTGCACTGGGAGTATTCATAGATCACCACAAAAGGTTAGTTTATAATTTATCTTTATTTCTAATTAGGATTAAATAGTAATCAAAGATTATACATTATAAAATAAGCATCTCAGAAGTAATTATATTTACATTGAATCATATATGTCTATTAATGTTGATGTTTTGAATGACTGTGGTTTAGAATGAATGTGGTTTGTATACATGCTAAGTTATATCTAAATTAATGGAAATGCATAAACTATGCATTTTGTTATTTATTTCATTGTATTTAGTCACTGTAAGTATTTATTCCTGCTCTTTCTTCTGCAGGACATTCCAGGAACGGTGACATTTGAAGGGTGTCACGTTTCACACCCTTGTGCCACACATAGGGTATGTTTAACCATTTTACTTAATATGTATTGTAAGCCATTTTTACCATATCATCTAATAATACTTAGTTGTAAGTAATAATAGAAATGATTGTATTGCTTTGATGATGATATGATATATATTATGTTTTAATATGCATATACTATATTATCTGTTGTTTCTTATTACAGGGGGTCTATCGTGATTATCAATAAACATAAGCCTCACACCCCGTAGCCGTCTTGGTGTCATCTGTTTAAAATAATGGATAAAGCCAAGAAAACCCGGTTACATGTTTCTAGTAGAAAGGCAATGACACCATACACTGTTTCAAGTCAAACTGAAGGCTTTCTGTTCGCTGCTCAGGACCAGTCAATTCCCACTCGAAACCGTCAATGTGTGATTTTGTATCAAAATGTAAATATGAAATGTAGATTATGTAATGAATTTAATTAGACTGTCCAACATATTGTCAGTGGATGCCCAGCTTTGGCACAAAAACAGTATCTTAAATGACATGATGGTGTAGCTCGATCATTTTATTACCGTCTTCGCCATACTTGTGGTTTGAAACAGAGGTCCACCCATGGTACGACCCGGAATATGTGGAGGGAGTCATGGAAAATGATAAATACAAAAAGATGGGGGGGGGGGGGGGGGGGGGGGGCGGTGATTTGGCAGCACTTCCTGGGAGAAGTCACGTTCACCGTCTGGGCGGTGAACAGTAACAATCTCTCACTCACTCACTCCGTGAAGACCCGGGATAGAATAGGTCCCATGCTTGCCGTAAAAGGCGACAATGCTTGTCGTAAGAGGCAACTAACGGAAGCGAGTGGTCAGGCTCGCTGACTTGGTTGATGCATGTCATCGATCCCAATTGCGTGGATCGATGCTCATGACACTAATCACTGGTCCAGACTCGATTATTTACAGACCGCCGTCATATAGATGGAATATTGCGAAGTGCGGCGTTAAACAAGAAAACCAACCAACCTCTCACTCACTCAATGTCTGCACATAGGAGAGATACCATTATTTTGAAAACTCCTATATGCACTACGGCCACAGTGACCAACCTAAGAGTAAAAACAGTCATCACGTCCTTTTGCCTCTGCCAAATTATGAAGTGAGCTTTTACCCTTCGGCATTGTTTGCATATGACGACCAGCGATACTTTTCTCTCAAATGCTTTGACAAGAAAAGATCATGGATTGAAATACCTTTGGACAATGTGTGAACGTCGCGTTCAAGTTCATTGCACTTATGTAGCGACGTACATCATGCACGTGTGTGCATTGACTCTGAGTCGACCAGTCCTTGTTTTAGCTCCTGAATGCCGAGCGCAAGGCAACGTGCCATCTTTTAACGTCTTTAGGTAGGACGCGGCCGGGGATCTAACCCGGTCATTTAGATTGACCTGACTTCCCAGGCGCATCTGCCATGTCATCAACATCTAACCCAACATGAGATGGGAGCATCATACGAAATATATCGGAGTTAAGAAGCGTGTCTCAACTTGCATTCTTATGTAAAATGTCACTTCTTGAACCCAGATTCAGTTACACGTACAGCTGCCATTGAATCTTCAAATACTATCGCCTCATGAACATTGCGATTAACCCACTCTGGTGTTGTAATAGCAGTAATCAATGCAGCAATCAACACGGAAAGATGATCGCTCGGCCGAAATGCCACTGCAACAAGCAAATCTGGAATCCGAAGTGTCCGGGCAGTGTTATCACAAAAGGCATATCCCGAGAGGCATCTGTGAAAATATGCATAAAGTTGAAATATATCTCAGAGATAAATTCTTGGGCGATAACTTAAACAATATTTCGAGTCATACTCTTGGTGACAATATCATTTAGATCTGAACACGCTCCTGGTTTCAGAAGGTAACATGTACAGGATTGCAAAGTGGAAACAGGGTTCATATGATTAATGTCACGTACCTTGTGAAGTATTGCTAGTTTCTGAATACCCAACCCAAAAGGTGTTTACCATTTGACCATTCACATATCTTGTATTCTAGTTATTAAGGGGGCTGTGGGGTAGCCAAGTTGGTAAAGCGTTCACTCATCACGCTGAAGACCCGCGCTCGATTCCCCACATGGGCACAATGTGTGAAACCCATTTCTGGTGTCCCCCGCCGCGATATTGCTAAAAGCGGCGTAAAACCATACACACTCCTTCACTAGTTATTAAGTACATCCATTGCAGACATGCTGGAAACCATCGACTTCAACTTCAGATGATACATCCAGCACACGACTTGTGGAGAGGCCACCGAGTCATTGCGCGTACTTTCAATGCTTTAGAGTGTATGTGGTCAAGTTTTAGATAGGTGACATTGCACAAGCGTGCATAGAATATGTGCCCGATACTCTAACCTCGGGTGAACATGAGATTAAAAAAGTATTAACCCAGAAGACTTGTCAGGTCCACATTTTCTTTTGGAAATGCACTTCACGAGATCGACGACGTTATTGTAAATCTTAGAGGTATGGGTCATGTTTTTTGAACATATCAACTTGGCATCAAAACACACCTTGAACGCCGAAACAATTGGACTTCTCTCCCGCAAGTTTGATACATGCTTTGAGGAGGTTTCTGTCTTGTAAATAGCAAATCAACTGACTTGTGATGTGATAATTTGAATCCTCGCGGTAAAACCAAACGTGAATAATTTACATCCAGCTGGATTTGTTTGGAGTCTACAACAAAAGGGAGACGTCCAACTCGTCTCCATAAGGACACAGCAAACTGGGTAGCATCAATGTTAACAGGCATTGTTTAGAAAACATCCATATAGCAACGAATTCTGGGCTTGTAGCACAACTCTGGTGGGTACTATTTTCTAATATGGACAAGCCAGACATACCGGCCAAATACAAACTTGAAAAATTCTCTTATAAAATGGAACTTATCAATTTGAACATGTTACCCAAGACACCCAACTGTTGTAAGTTCAAATGCAGACTTGGCCTCCATATCTTACCATATGCTGAGGAAAATACACATCAAATACCCTCAGTCACTGCTGGTTTTTAGGGCTTCCACGTAAAGACGAACATGTTTATCTGTGCATGATCGACTGATCCTAAATCCTGACTGAATCCTTGAAAATAATATATTCCTCTCGAGATGACAGTGAAACGAGCAGTGACTTCCCCCCATGTCACGTAGGTTTATAGATTTTAAAGCAGGGAAGGTCTCTCCTTGGTTTTAGAACAGGGTAACTATTGCAGGTTTTAGGTCGTCCAGTTTATGTCCAGCAGTTGCCTGATAATTTCCAAAGAGGAAATCTGCCATGTGTTAAAAATTTCAAAACACAAGCTGTCAATCACAGGGGGCGTATTCTTACATTTGACACTGCCTGGTTTTGTAGATGGAATCATTCGTTTCTGCTTGGTTGGTTGGTATGTTGCTTTACGCTTTACTCTGCAATATTCCATCTATTTGACGGCAGTCTGTAAATAATCAAGTCTGGACCAGACAATCCAATGATTGACATCCTGAACATTGAGTGGGATCGATGACATGACTCAACCAAGTCAGCGAGTCTGACCATCCGATCCCGTTAGTCACTTTTTACGACAAGCATAGTCGCCTTTTACGGCAAGCATGGGTTGCTGAAGATCTTTTCTACCCCGGATCTTCAAGGGTCATTTCTGTCGGATGTCAGGCTCAGCTTCCTCTTCTAGCATGTGCAAGTTTTGATTGACAGGTCAGATCGTGTATTGATCAATTAAACCACACAAAGAAGTGTTCACGTTTATTAATAAATACAGAAGATATTTAGATGGTTGCGGTGAGTACACCTGGTGTAGAGTAATGAAAGATCTCTCTCTCTCTGTGATAACACATAAATGAAGTGTTTATTTAGTGACAATTCTCATGTACCAGGATATTATGCCTCCATGCCACACTAATGGCCTGGAACCATTCACCGCCAATACTATCTTGTCCTTCAGTGTGGAACAGGACCGAAGCCCTAGAAACTCTCAGGAGCTAAATTGCTGAACACGACCATCCATCACTTCACCTGATTTGTGACCTGTGTGTTGAGGTAACATATTCACATCTATCACCACTTAGTCAGCACATGATTCCTTGACCATGGGAATAATCTGATGATTATTTGATGAACAGTGAAACTGGGGATATAACAGTAAAACAATCCTAATGTCATTATTAATCCTGGCAATGTTCTGTTAATTTCAAATTGTCATCAAGTAGAGATAAGATGCAAAAGATGGTCAAGTAGAGAAAGCAATGATGGATGACGCCAGGTTTCAGTGTGAGGCTGTGTGAGCACAAAAGTTTTCATTTCTATCCTGATAAAGTTCTGTCATGAATTATCACACAGGGCAGATGAACCTATTGACGAATGTAGTTTGTTATCACTCAGGAATGCAGTTGTTTGTTATCACTCAGGAATGCAGTTGTTTGTTATCACTCAGGAATGCAGTTGTTTGTTATCAGTCAGGAATGCAGTTGTAATTACTCAGGAATGTAGTTGATATTATTTCCATGTTGCGTGTGTGGATCTCCTGTCTCGGGCACCTCGAGGACCTATCCCAGCAGCCCCTATTCGCTTCACTTCCTGGTTCAGAAGGTCAGTCTGGGCCAGGTCTTCATCATATCTGTAACATAAGGTCAAGGTCAGTGCAACAACACTGTCCCAGAGTGTACATTAGTACAGTCTGCATGCTTGAACCACAGGTGGTGCTCTCCTACCCCAGCCTCCTGACATGTGTTTTGGCCTGACTTGTCAATGCTTGAACCACTAGTGGTGCTCGCCTACCCCAGCCTCCTGACATGTGTTTTGGCCTGACTAGTCAATGCTTGAACCACTAGTGGTGCCCGCCTACCCCAGCCTCCTGACATGTGTTTAGGCCTGACTAGTCAATGCTTGAACCACTAGTGGTGCCCGCCTACCCCAGCCTCCTGACATGTGTTTTGGCCTGACTAGTCAATGCTTGAACCACTAGTGGTGCCCGCCTACCCCAGCCTCCTGACATGTGTTTTGGCCTGACTAGTCAATGCTTGAACCACTAGTGGTGCCCGCCTACCCCAGCCTCCTGACATGTGTTTTGGCCTGACTAGTCAATGCTTGAACCACTAGTGGTGCCCGCCTACCCCAGCCTCCTGATATGTCATTGGAGTAAGTGATACTGATGAAACATTATCACAGTTGCAGCATGGGAATGGACATGATGGTGAAGCCTGAATCATACATATTAAAAACAATGTCACTCACAAAAGTTCAAAGTTCCCCAAATGTTCCTTGGAAGGTATCTTGCTCCAACGGACACTGCAAAAAACAACAACACGATCACACCCATAAATAAGTAATGTTACATGCACAAAATATATATTTGACCAGTAAAACAATTTCCCTCTTCATAGACAGCATAAAAGGTAACATATTTCAACACCCACAATTTACAGACAGTCTGGGGTGGGGTGGGGGTTTTGGGGGGCTGTGGTTTTTTTTGCTTGGTCCAACTAGTATGTAACCAAATCAACAGTTGAAAGGGCCGCCTGACATAAACAAACATACAAACTCCTCTTTCCACCATGACCATAACACGAGATGCACAAGTAAAGCAGTGCGCATGTAAAGGGAAGTAACTGCGTGCTATATTGAATTACATTGTTTTTAAGTATTAGAATTATGTTATTTTTTTAAAATGGAAATAAAAAAGAAATATGCGGCAGACTTTATAATGATGCGGGCAGTGCCTGAGAACAAAGACTATGATCAAAGAGGCCTTTTTGTTCCTCTCTTATTCCTCTTGCACTGCTACTGGCAGACTAATGTTATGTCTGATAAAATCCAGACGAACTTAATGAGAAAGTTGGTTTTATGCTGCAAGGTGCAAATTTTCTACAGTGATGAGTGTGTCTATGAAGACTTACTCTGGACCTTCTCCTGGTGGGATGACGATGTTGATGACGTCGGAGATGAGTTTATACTTCATGATGCGGTCGCTGGAGGTGGTGGCAGTGAGGGAGGGAGAGGCGTTCACCTGTAACACATGGAACACATGGAACACTCACATACTAACATATATATGAGAGAGGCAATCTTTGTTGCTTTAAAATAGTTGTACGAAGCCCTGATAGTTACATCTCTAAGAACATTTCTTGACAAGCTGATGTACTTTTTCATAATAACTGGAGATTATAAAGAATGGGTGAGAATTCCATGAAACATTCCTGCTATTTTAATGTTTAAAAATGTGCCTTAGCCCTGGAAAGAAAGTACCGTATTCGACGTAATAAGTGCCCAGGGCGCTCTCAAAATTAGAAATAGGGGGCTCTTATAGAATATTATTTTGGTGGAAAAAAACAGAGTTGAAAGATGAATTTCGTGGTTTATGCTGACAGACTGAAATGTTTATATGCGACAGATATATTTTTCCAAGATGTAATTGCCCATAATTAAGAATGCATATAACACATGCATGCATATTATACGCGAATAAATAATCTTGTGTACATTGATCAATCGGAAGGGGTGCTAAATGGGATTGTTCTCAAGCCAATATATTGGCAAATATCGCCGTGGGCGCTTATTAGAGTGAGGCGGTTATTACGTCGAATACAGTAACACATGTCTCAGCCATATCACCTCTTACCTCAATAAGCCATGGCTTGAGATTATCGTCAATAATAATGTCATACCTGAAAATATATTCCACAATAACCAAATAAGTGTAATCACAACTTGACACTCCAGTTAACAGTAAGTAAACAAATTGCAAGTGATTCCATGGCATCTGAGTGGTAACCAAGTTATCAGTTTGTTTACATTTCCAGTTTATAAGCAGTCTGTGAAGTTATTTTTGTTGATTGATTTATTTACAAGAACTGACCCAGTGTGCACGCCATGTAAACCGGCATCAAACAGGATGAAACGTGTGAGTATCAAGTTTTACCAAATTTTATAATATTGTCATTTGATAATGCATGATGCCTTAATACATGTCACTGTAGCAAGGTGCTATATATGCAAGCTGTTGTCATCTAGGTCTGTTTTCAGGATCTAATAAAAATAAAACCTTTCTATGTTCTTACCCATAGCACTCAAAGCAATGTCGATCATTTGATATCACACCCTGAAAATATAATGTATTTTATACATCCAGTTAAAACAGTTAGCCATAACTTAAATGGTTGTTTGTTTGTTTGTTGTTTAATGTTGCACTGAGCATTATTCCAGTTATATAACAGGGGTCTGTAAATAACTGAGTCTCAACCAGACAATCCAATGATTGACATCATGAGCATTGATCCAAGTATACTATGGGATCAATGACATGCACCAAGTCACCTCTTACGACAAGTACAGTCGCCTTTTACAGCAAGCATGGGTTGGTGGAGACCTATTCTACCCCGGATCTTTACAGGTGAGACTTAAAGGTACAAAGATAAAACATCACACCAGGTACATTAACATTCAGCCCACTGATGGCAGATGTCAAAGTATTATCAACAAATAATTTGTATACAAAGAGTGTATAAAAATATATATCCCTAAAAGTTGTAAATAAGTGTTATGGTACAATACTGGTTGTGATCAGTGCTATCTATGTTGTTGTAGCCAAGGGGGTTTAGGTTGAGTGCTGCTGGCAGGGTGTCTGTTTGATGAACAACCATTGACATTGTTAAGGTGAGCTAAGCAAGGTTCAAAAGGAGCCAGCCATTCATTACATCTGGAGTATTCCACCACACTCATCACATGCATGTGCTGTTGAACAACCACTGGTTCATCTTACAGAAACAGCCTTCAGTGAGTGAACTGTTTGCCAGTGGATTTCATCAAACAGTTTGTCCGACACCTGGAACAAAGAGACAGTGGCATCAGCGGAGGATTAACAATGTCTGAATGCTGCATTCCATTTCACCTTTCACTCAATCACCAGGCAAAGTGTGTCACCATTCCCACATCCAAACACAGCCCCCTACACAGAGCGTGTATGTCCCTAGCTGTCAGAGCTCTTGGACAATCCCATCTTCCCGAGGCAAGGGAGTTAACTGACCTATAAAAGTCCAGGTTCTACCCTTGCTGAACTACGCTGAAATTTCAGGGCTTGATTGTATTATGATTTATGCCCCTCCTATGTCCCCCTCCTACTGAACAATCAGATTCCACCTCTCCTTTCCCTTGCATTTGGTTCGAACAAAATGGCGGCTCCCAGTCAAGACAATCTGATCAATAATCAAGATCTATATTGTAATAAAACGGGTTTTACTTCATGAAGTGCATCAAATCATGTGAGCACCTTGATGTACAAAATATCTGTTAATGCTAAGCTGACAATACACTTAGTTTGCAAATCCTGCAATCAACGGAAATCTGCACAGCAATTTACGAACTGGATGTTGATTTTATAACATAATTTTGATTGGACTATGCATAGACCGGTTACTCCAGCCGCTCACCTCTTTGCCCCTTGTCCCCTCCAGGAAGAGGCGGAGATTCTGCACCGTCCACTTCCCTCCATGGATTGCATTGTAGTCCTCCTGTAAGTGGACAACACCAGCGGACATTAGTGATGGCCAGCGATCTCTATAGTCATGTAATCTAATAATCTAATTAATCTAGTACTAACATATACACTCATGCACTGGTATGTACATAGTTTATGTTCATCCATCCCAAGCTCTATACTACGGATGTCAAAATAAATGCTTACCTCACATATAAAAAACAAATATCCCCATACTTGAGCCACATGATATCTTGTTACTTAATTGCCCCATATATGTCAATAATTCTCAGTCAACAGGATGTTGATTTCATCCAGTTTGTGGAGGATTGGTTTAAACAGGCTCATTCTGATAGCTTCATGCAATCAGGATTACTATTTGGTTTCATGACAGGTGGTGAGTAACTCGTTTTGTTAAGTAACTATGACTATATTATGTACAAAAAATGAATGTTTTGAAAATAAGTTTTGGAAAAAAACATGAGACATTAGTCAGATGTACACTGTGTCCCACCTGCCCTTGCTTCTGTATGGAGACATTGGTCAGATGTACACTGTGTCCCACCTGCCCTTGCTTCTGTATGTAAACATTGGTCAGATGTACCCTGTGTCCCACTTACCCTTGCTTCTGTATGGAGACATTGGTCAGATGTACACTGTGTCCATCTACCCCTTGCTTCTGTGTGGAGACATTGGTCAGATGTACACTGTGTCCCACCTACCCCTTGCTTCTGTGTGGAGACATTGGTCAGATGTACACTGTGTCACACCTACCCCTTGCTTCTGTGTGGAGACATTGGTCAGATGTACACTGTGTCCCACCTACCCTTGCTTCTGTATGGAGACATTGGTCAGATGTACACTGTGTCACACCTACCCCTTGCTTCTGTGTGGAGACATTGGTCAGATGTACACTGTGTCCCACCTACCCTTGCTTCTGTATGGAGACATTGGTCAGTTGTACATTGTGTCCCACCTACCCTTGCTTCTGTATGGAGACATTGGTCAGATGTACACTGTGTCCCACCTACCCTTGCTTCTGTATGGAGACATTGGTCAGATGTACCCTGTGTCCCACCTACCCTTGCTTCTACATAGAGATATTAGTCAGTTTTACACTGTGACTCACCTACCCTTGCTTCTATATGAAGACATTGGTCAGATGTTCCACCTACCTCTTGCTTCTGTGTGGAGACATGGGTCAGATAATCCACCTACCCTTGCTTCTGTATGGAGACATTGGTCAGATGTACCCTGTGTCCCACCTACCCTTGCTTCTACATAGAGATATTAGTCAGTTTTACACTGTGTCCCACCTACCCTTGCTTCTATATGAAGACATTGGTCACATGTTCCACCTACCTCTTGCTTCTGTGTGGAGACATGGGTCAGATAATCCATCTACCTCTTGCTTCTGTATGGAAACATTGGTCATATGTACACTGTGTCCCACCTACCCCTTTCTGTTTGGAGACATTGGTCACATGTTCCACCTACCCCTTGCTTCTGTATGGAGACATGGGTCAGATGTACCCTGTGTTCATCTACCCCTTGCTTCTGTATGGAGACATTGGTCACATGTTCCACCTACCCCTTGCTTCTGTATGGAGACATGGGTCAGATGTACCCTGTGTTCATCTACCCCTTGCTTCTGTATGGAGACATGAATCAGATGTTCCACCTACCCCTTGCTTCAGTATGGAGACATGAATCAGATGTTCCACCTACCCCTTGCTTCTGTATGGAGACATGGGTCAGATGTACACTGTGTCCATCTACCCCTTGCTTCAGTATGGAGACATGAATCAGATGTTCCACTTACCCCTTGCTTCTGTATGGAGACATTGGTCAGATGTACAAACATGTTGTCCAGCTCATTGATGTTGGCATTGTACTTGACTGTACAGAAGCGACAGAAGCCAAGCTTGTACCTACAACACAATGACTTTTTCAGTGTATAGCATTGGTATCATTCACAGTACCGTATTTTCTTGAGTATAGTACACAACTTAATCTTCTAATTACACTGTATGGTTATAAAAAGTGTTCATTGTACATCTGGACTTATATTTGTAACTTATTTCATTAATGGTGTTTAAAATAATTTCGGTGAATTTAATTTCGTTAAAAGTCATATATGTTGTAGTTTGACGATTCTATGTCAACATGTAGTTCTCGCAGTCACGTGCACGGGAGCCTCGATGGTGACTGGTCAAATTGTTCCATGTGAAAAAATAACTGGCAACAGCGATCAGCTGCACCGAAGTGCTAAGTCTACAGAGAGGTCTGAAGGAAGTCACCAACACTTACATGTAGCACTTGAGAGGCCTGAAGGAAGTCACCAACACTTACATGTAGCACTTGAGAGGCCTGAAGGAAGTCACCAACACTTACATGTAGCACTTGAGAGGCCTGAAGGAAGTCACCAACAATTACATGTAGCACTTGAGAGGCCTGAAGGAAGTCACCAACACTTACATGTAGCACTTGAGAGGCCTGAAGGAAGTCACCAACACTTACATGTAGCACTTGAGAGGCCTGAAGGAAGTCACCAACACTTACATGTAGCACTTGAGAGGCCTGAAGGAAGTCACCAACACTTACATGTAGCACTTGAGAGACCTGAAGGAAGTCACCAACACTTACATGTAGCACTTGAGAGGCCTGAAGGAAGTCACTAGCACATACATGTAGCACTTGAGAGGCCTGAAGGAAGTCACCAACACTTACATGTAGCACTTGAGAGGCCTGAAGGAAGTCACCAACACTTACATGTAGCACTTGAGAGGCCTGAAGGAAGTCACTAGCACATACAGTCGCAGGTCAAACTTCTTCCCACCAATCAGCAGTGGGTTGTCAATGTACTTTGATATTACGTATGTGTCCTTTGCAGTAGGAGGAGTGAACCTACAAAATAAAAAACAATCAAGTTTGTTGCTAAAATACTTTAAAGTAAACAATCAATATTGTCTGATAACATATCGAGACTTCTTACTGAAAGTGTCTAAGCTGTCTTGGAAATCAGCCATGTAGACAGATTACTGTGACCAGGGACTGCTGATATAGTGGAGAGGTGGTGGACTTTTTCTTTTCCATCCCATGTGTCTCTGAAAACCTATGACCCTCCCTACAAATACTGGGGGAAAACCTTCCAATGGCTTATCTATTTCTTACACACCTGTGGGTGAGAAACCCATTTGCGATATCTGGTATCAAACATATGTGTGAGATGGAATTCCAGGCCCATGATTGGCTATTCCATGGTGATGACCTGAGGTCAGATTATGCTGGACTACTTTCCTGAGCGTAGTCATTGGTCTGTTGTTATGTCAACATTATGTTTTTTTTAAAGTGTAAACCCCTTGGATGCCTCCTCTTCAACCCTCTCTTCAAAGTCGAATAAAATTCAAAATACATCATGCATACTAATACACTTCACAGTTTTGAATTCCCTCTTCTGTGATATCATTCATTGTCATTTTAGGCAAAGCAAAATTACTGAACATGCTGAAAGTGACTTCTGAAAATTTGGTACATCATAAATCTCGCTAGATCACAATTCATGGTGTTATTCACTGTGTGTTTAGAAATCAAAATATCTGATATTAACTTGAAGAATTTAATCTATGAAAATAGCATATAAGTAATCACGGGTATCTGTTTTTCATCAAATCACTAATGATAATTCTGAAAAATCACTGATAAGACTAGAATCGTTTTGGAAAATACGCATATGTACACGAACGCTGAAGTGTACGTACTGCCATAATGGGTTGTGTTTACAAAATGCCGGTGTAAGCTCCCAGAATCTACCCCAGGTTAAAATTTAGGGACTTTCCAGAATCTACCCCCTTTCCCAGATTATACCCCCAGGGGGTATAATCTGGGAGTTCCCAGAATCTACCCTGGTGTAGAATAAATTGTTATCAAATTCAAAAATACAGAATGTTGTTTAATACATGCAAAGAATAAATAAATAAACTTGATCATCCTTAATTAAACGTGGATAAAATCGGTACCTTTGTATATGTATATAACCTATTCAAATAAGTCACATTCTCATCTCACATGTGAGATTTCTTTAATTATGATTACTTTTTGGAAAAACTGGTGCTCCAACCTTTGTATTCTCAGTTTAAATAACAGAATATGCATGTTTTAAACTAATTAGATGTGTACTGAATAGGCATTGGTCTAAACTTAATCAGATGACAATGTTGTTACAGCAATTGACCAGAAGAGATCAAGACTGAGTTAGATGCATCCCCCAAAAGAAAACTTCATGTACATTCATGAAATAAAAATGTTTGAATCAAACAGGGCTTGAGTAGATTCTGGGAGCTCCTAGATTATAGTTATAACCTGGGGTAGATTCTGGGAGCTCCTAGATTATAGTTATAACCTGGGGTAGATTCTGAAAAAGGGGAGTAGATTCTGGAAGGCCCCAAAATCTACACAAGTATATTTTGAAGGGGGGGGGGGGTGTATACTTTCAGACTTTACACCAGTTATGAGATCACGTATATTTCAAACTCAGCCGATTACATGCATACCTGAATTCCTCATACATTTTAGAATCAAATGACAAATGGTCTTTGGCACCAATGCAAATTATCTTGATGAAATCAAGTGAAATAAATTTGGTGTGGAAACGAACAGTATGCTCGGAAAACTGTACTTGCTGAAATGTAAACAAAACAAAATTCAGATTTTACACTGTGTAGCATTTTTAGAGGTTCTTTCATCTAATTGATGCATACATTGGCTTGATTGCTTGTTTGAGAATATTCATGGGAAGAGTATAGTTGCACAAATTATTGAAATACAAAGATATACATTACAATGATGTGGGAAATTCAACAGAAATCATAAAAATTTCCGTCCTGTGTGGCGCCATGGCTGAAGTAAAATTATGCACAAAGACAACGGTAGTTATCTGCATTTCTGACTAATTCTCTTGATTGCATTGGAAAACATACAACAAATGACAGTATGCAGATTGTCAGAATGTTTCTGAATACTTACATGACACATTTATGTATATACGATCCTTCAATCAACGAAAATCCTCCTCTGGAAATCCTGTGTACTGTTGTCAGTGAACACGCCATTAGTAAAAGTCGGGCACCGGTAGTGATGTCATACAGAAGTTAACATTGTTGTACATATTTGGTAATTTCTTTGAGGTGAAAACTTTTAAATCGGCTTTTGTCTAGTTTGCATTATCATCATCGCCTTGATAATCCAGATATGGCAGAAACATGTAGGGTCACATTACATATGAGTAGAAGTAAGCAGTATGCTGGATGACATCACTCATGGCCGTAGTGTTATGTATTAATGCGCTACTGTGATCATGAGAAAAGACAAAATGCTTTGATTCGATGCTAACAAGGTGTGTAAGAAACAGATTACTGCACTCGTGCCTGTCACATACCATTTATCTTACAACTCATTGTTACAAAGTGTATCTAACTTGCTTTCACTCATTAGATATGTTTTGAAACAACTTGTTATAAGATAAATGGTATCTGACAGACACCCGTGTAGTGATCTCTTTTTTTCACATGACCCTCCTAGAAACAAACACATTTATCATTAAATAACCTTCCTAATCAGTGTTTTCTTTTCACTACTATCCCCTTGATGCTGCTGTCTTCCTTTTTAAGGTTTCTTCATTAATTCCCTTGGACCCTCATCCCCCACAGAATATGACTGGTCCCCTAAACACAAAAATAGTTGTAGCAAATACAATGAGTGTTCAACAATTAAACCAGCATCTAACTATCTGTAATGAGCAGTCAAGCCAAAAGTGAATAAACCAGTGAGTGATAGCGGTAACATCAATACATTTGCTTCAGTGAAGCTGAGAGTTCTCTAATGTTACACAAAATCACAGAACACACATGGCTACAGTGAAAGAATTGAAGTTTACACCCTTTTGTGCAATGTTTACGAATTACTGAGCAAAGGGCCCCATATATGGGCTTCACACATCTACATGTTTGGGATGATGATCACTTTAACCACTAGCATACCTCACCACCACTAAACTACCCTGTGGAGAACAAGAAGGAAAGGCAGCTAAGCATGTCTTGGGTTATCAACTAGAGATCCAGGAGTCAATTACAAAAAAATAGTTCAACTGAAAATAGTGTCAGCGTCTCTTATTCAACTCACGTTGTTGTTTTGCCATCTCTTGACCACTTCTTCAGCTGTGACAGCTTGTTGACCAGGAAGATGCCAATACCTCGAGCTACAACACAAATACAGACAGCTTGTTGACCAGGAAGATGTCAAAACCTCGGGCTACATCACAAATACAGACAGCTTGTTGACCAGAGAGATGCCAATACCTCAAGCTACAACACAAATACAGACAGCTTGTTGACCAGGAAGACACCAATACCTCGAGCTACAACACAAATACAGACGGCTTGTTGACCAGGAAGATGCCAATACCTCAAGCTACAACACAAATACAGACAGCTTGTTGACCAGGAAGACACCAATACCTCGAGCTACAACACAAATACAGACAGCTTGTTGACCAGGAAGATGCCAACACCTTGGGCTACAACACAAATACAGACAGCTTGTTGACCAGGAAGATGTCAAAACCTTGGGCTACAATACAAATACAGACAGCTTGTTGACCAGGAAGATGTCAATACCTTGGTCTACAACACAAATACAGACAGCTTGTTGACCAGGAAGATGTCAACACCTTGGGCTACAATACAAATACAGACAGCTTGTTGACCAGGAAGATGTCAATACCTCGAGCTACAACACAAATACTGACAGCTTGTTGACCAGGAAGATGTCAATACCTCGAGCTACAACACAAACACTGACAGCTTGTTGACCAGGAAGATGCCAATACCTTGGGCTACAACACAAACACTGACAGCTTGTTGACAGGAAGATGCCAATACCTCGAGCTACAACACAAACACTGACCAGCAATCCAATACCAACAGTGCCAAAACAGCCAGGACTAATACAAGACTGACACAGTGGTGCAGCGGTAACCTTTTTAGATAACTTTATTAGTTCCGTCTTTTCTTCCTTGTTCTACAGTGCCAATGCTAAATGATTATTTCTTAATCATTGTACATGTAGGTATAATCTATTGGATCACTTATTAACTTGCAAGAAGATAATGCTGGACTTAATGTGGTTAATGCCCAGTCTCCATTGTAAAATACTGTTACAAATACTAAAGCCAAGACTATCATTTCATTTAATTTGGTTGTATAATTTCGGGGAGACCTCTTATGTAGTCCGTCACTGTAGATGCGTACCCACCTTTCCCACAGGGTTTCATGATCCACGTTGTGTTTGGGTTCTTCCTGAACTCCTCAACAAACAGGTTGTAGTCGGCCGGCAACATGAACGTCTGCGGGATGAAATCTGAAAATGACAAAATCCATTCTTATCAAGGCATTATTAAACAAATATTGTTAACAATCAACCAGGACATCTTTTTTCTCTTGTTTGACTCAATTTCAATAATATTGTGTTGAACTGTTTTACTCTTCAAACTTCATTTTTTGCACAAACGTACAAAAATCATTTTGAGATAGATTTTCTTAGCAAGCCAGAACACTGGGGTTATTGTTCAAATTTCAAATTGTTATACCCAAGTGAACAAATCGCCCGAGTTCGTCCTTCTCGGCAAGGAGACTCCCCTCCTTCTCCACGTCCTTGCGGTATCGCTTGATGTTCTTCACCATCAGATCCTTCCTCGTCAGCTCCATGTGATTGGGGAAGTGGTTGATCACCCTGAAATAGGTCAGTCATACTGTGAGCAGCACTCCAGGTGGTCGGGGTATGAAGACACACAACCAACCAAGTCACCGAGCCTAAGCACCTGATCAAAATGGTGGCCTCTTACAACCAGCATAGGTTGCTGGGGATCACTTCTAACCCGGAATACCCATGGGGAATTGTACAGGAAGACCTGCCAAAGAGCAGATATCCTGACGTACCCCATTTTCTAAAAGTTGATATGGCACTGTCGATATTTCGAGGGATGAGCGAACAAAAACTCAAATGCTGCTTCATACCAGTAGGTGATGTCTTCAACAATAGAATTCAGCTACATTCCCAAAGGAAAAACATCCTTGATAAAAGGACTGACCTCCATTGCCTCCTCTGTAAACTTTCACAGCACTCGATTGACATCACCTATTTTTGAACATCTGATAGGTTCGGTACTTTAGCAGGGTTTCCATGAATGAACAGACATGTTTTGGTGCCCAGTTTTCAATTAATTTTTGCAGGTCGCATTGAAACTAAGAAACAATTGAAAGTTTGAAACTGATTCACAAAATCTGAATATTTGTCAAATTATGAGTGTTCACATCACATTATAACTCGATAAATCACTATCAATATGGCTGTATGAAAATAGTTATTGTTCGAAAATATAGTACTTGACGTTATATCAACAGAGAAATAATTTTTTAAACTATTATGCTAGTTCTTAAACTCCTTTTAAAAAACATCAAGGCTTTGCACACCTAGAAAGAAACCAATATCTGAAAGTCCATTTATTTGATCTACAAAAATAAGGTAGGGTTATTTTCAACTGGGCCAACGCTAAAAGATGAAATCCTTGTAGATCATACGCTATTGTCAGAAGTTGGCAACTAACTAAAGCCTAAGGCGGTGAATGGTCAACTCACTGATCATCTGTCAGCCGGTACCCACAGTCCACACTGAAGATGTTCCGGATGTTCTGAACATTTGCCCTGTGGACAAACACAACATACATAAGTCACACGGATCTCACAATAAGGAGTCACGCTTTTACTTATTTTATAATGGCAAACAACATGGCAAAAAGACATTTATAATTGTTTGGTGTTAGGAAAAGAAAAACTTGTTTACTCTGCAATCATGTCAATGGTTACAATAGTAGCAATTGCATCTATCGTGTTCATGACAACTTGGTTGGAAAGTACAGGACGTTTACACAGACTCACTGGGGGCGCACTTGAGTTGGTCTGTCATGGTGATTGAATTAGTGTCAATTGGAGAGCACCTGTCTCCCGTACAAGAGATGACAGGCCTTCTCACATACATGTTACGTCTGCGACTGATAACAGTCTAGATATTTTAGCATTATTATTTGTTGTGTGATGAAGGGAATGAAGTCATGTATCAGAGATATCCTTCAGACAGGCATAATTCTACCATTTGGATGTACGTTCAGAGAATGAAAATGGTTGAAAACTGAATTGTTTTCTCTTCAAACAACCATTGATAATCAGCTTATCAGTCAGTCATCATGGTCATCAACCAGCATTAATTCCCCTGACTGATCTGACAAAGCACAACGTATACATGTACCGGTGAATAACCTCATATAGCCTACATCTCTCACTGAACCTGTGGAACAGGTGATACACAATCATAGTAAGTGAGAGCGCTGGGTTTGAACTCTGCTTTGAACAGTACATCTGTTGTCATGGTTGTATCACAATAAGTGTCTGAAATAACTGCCGGCCTGCCCTTGCCGGTAACATTTCTGTCGGGCTGCATGAAATTTTCCTGCTTCCCTTACTGTCAGTCAGATAAGTTTAAGACTACTTATGCATTCCATTTTTAGGTGACTCCTAGTAGATTCTCATGTCATTATTTGCATTATTTCAACTGAATCAAGGTGTGCTTCATCTCAAAGTTTTTGCTATTTTTTTGCTAAATAATGTCTGAATGCAGGCAGGCAACACTTACGGGTCACCTAGCCAACTCTCTAGCTGGGTTAGAAAATTATTTCCAACACTGATCATGTTAATGTTAGAAGAAAGCCGAACATGAAGCAGGTCCTAGATGGTTACCATGTTGGCAAGATGAAGCTGAACCCTCAAACACTCTACTGATGACACAAAAACAATCATTACTAGGGAGAATATGGAGAAATGACCACTGGATCCTTACAAAACAAAGGGACACAACCACGAATGGTGACTCATTATTTGTATTCACCAGTAAAAGTTCCAGTCATCGTCTGCTCCGACCTGCACCCAGCCTCGTGTCTCGAAGTTGTTCAGAAGGACAGACTTGTCCTGGTCACAGGCGAACTTGAGACGGGATGTCATGTTGATTGTTGCCTGGAAATGTAACAAATAATACTGAAACAGGTCTGACATGGACCAAACTTTGTCAATGATCTAAAGGACCAGTGCACTGACAACCTACTGTTCCTGTTGGATCACAGTGGTGCTGATCAAACACGGTCAAATACAGGGGTCCGGAAACCGTCATATGCGCCGGACATGTCCGATTGGGAATCTCAAATGTCCGGTTTAAAATATTGCTTACCGGACATTTAAATTTTTCTGTCCGGACATTTTAAAAAGTATTGTCCGGACATTCTTAAATTTTGACCGGACATGATCAACAGTTAGGACTGAGCAGTTTCTGTCTGCAGTTGTAACACAATGAAGATTATCTACACTGACAAGCTTTGTTTGTTTTGATTGCTGTAAACAAACATACCGACAATGATAGTCAATCGGTCAATCACTGTAATAGGCAATAAACTGAGTTGACACTGATTAATCGAGGATTAAATACTGAGAACATCTTGTTAATTTGAGTAAAATGTGTTTACAACTGTACATAAATACCTTGCATCATCGATGTACCTCATTATCCTATTATTATTTGACTCAAATACACATGTTAGTAGTGGCTAGGCTAGTGGTGAGCAATGGTAAGGCAATAACATGAACTTCCACTGGAGATGAGAAAACCCTCCATAAAAGAAGAGACAGCTCTTGAAAAGTTTGCACCCTCTCTAAAATGTATTTTCTTCACAAGCTCACATTTCAACATAAAACTACAGAACAATGGGTCAGCAAACACCCCTATCTTCAGTTTTTGTATCATTTGACAACATGATTCAGTGAAAAGTTATATGAAATTTGGACCACACTAAAACCACCATTGTTACATGAGTACATCACTGACAGAGTTTGTAAATTTTGTAAACTTAATTTTGTTTCACAGATTTATTCCAGCTTTTCCAGGCAAGGTCAGTCCAAATAAATATAAAAGTAAATAGCTATGTCAGTCAAACATTCATTTATATGTAAGTTATATTCAACCGTGGAGTTAAAACTGCAGCTGGCTTCTTGAATCACTGGTAGTGATATAGACATGGAATTTTCATAGGACAGTTTATATTGTATAAGCAGGTCTATATGACAAGTGGGGTAAAAAAATAAAAAGTTTTATGGTTTTTTTTATTTCTTGAACCGGCTGCTTTTCAGTTCAGGCTGCGGCCAGTGAAACGAAATAAAAACTGTGTGGCCTAGGGCAACAAAATGAATTAGAAATCCATCAACAATGATTACTACAGTTGTAGAGTTGAGAACAGGATTCTTGTGCATTCAAGGAGCATTAAGACAAGAATCAGCCCCAGACTGGCTACCTGGTATAGTGAACATTGCAGAACATGTCGACTGAAGAATTGGTGTTCTTCTCTCATCCTATCTTGTCTACTCTATTCAAATACACATGACATATACTTGTCATGTTTGTAATTGCAATATGAAACTGTCAATCTATCGTACATAGTGGTGTACCAAATTATTACAAGCTCTGTGAAAGAAGGATATTGCGGTCATTTTCAAAATAACTTTTGATATTTAACAAGATTAACACTCATGTGACCATTCATCAACATAACTGATGATGGAGTTCTGTAAATAATTGAGTCTGGAGCAGACAATCCAGTGATTGACATCATGACCATCAATCTATGCAATTGGGATACAATGAAATACATTAACTAGAGGTGTAACGATACGGGAGGGTCGCGATACGATACGTATCACTATACAGGGGTCGCGATACGTATCACGATACAGTGTTTACTGGTACAAGCTAAGCCAAGTTGATGTCCTGCTCTCTAAAAGATGTGACAAGTACTGTTGAAGAAGATGTAAGGTGTTTATTTACTGTTATAGCAAATTGTCAGCAATACAGTATGTTTTACTGAAACAACAAACTGGCTTTGAAACTGTCAAACATATTTCATGTATTTTCTTGAGTATAGTGCGCATCCATGTATAATGCGCACCCCCCTCTAGCGGGTTCAATATTTTGGAAAAAAAGAAATTTTAATATTATGAGCAGAAAGAAATTACACCGTACCCCTTCAGCGAAGTCCGGCAAACGAACGGGTGATGAGAAACTTCGTCAGTACAAATTCGAAATTTGAGATACAAAATCACCAGACATGTTGATTTACCGTTTAAATTGTATTTTTTGTTCAGCTAGGCATTGTTTTATATCCAGGGATTAAGATTACCTTGTGTATTTTCTCGTAAACTAAGCCTGACACAGCAATCAGCTGTCCACACTTTTTCTTGGAATCTACTGGTGATTCAGTCAAGACACACAAAATGATATAACTTTTAATGCAAGGATCGGCAAAAGTTGTATCTAAAACTATTTTTTTTATCAGGAATAAAATATTCCAATATCTTGTTAATTTAGATGCAGCTTTTAGTCTAAACATATTTAAAATAATAATAACCCTAAGCGAAGCAGCTGATCGCTATTGCCGGGTATTATTTTTTACATGGAACATGTCTGACCAGTCACCGTCAGGGCTCTCGTGCACGTGATCGCATGATAGCGAGAATTACGTGTTGACATAGAATCGTCCAACAAACACAAATATGACTTTTAACGAATCAAAGTATGGCGTTAATGATATATGTATCCATTCTCTGTCAACTAAAGTTCGTTTCAAGGTGTCAATAGCGGTAATCTGACCGTGGTTGCTGTTAATAACGGTGAGTTGTGCGATCTTCTGATCGCTTCACACACGATTTCACCGAAATTAAATAAAACAAAATTAAAAGGAATTTTGAATAAAATTAATGAAATAAGTTAAAAACATAAGTCCAGATATACAAAGAACACTTTTTATAGCCAGACAGTGTAATTACATGAATGATTTGCAAACTTCAGTGTGGATTTGTTGACATGGTATTTCCGGTGTTACGTGCTCACGCTCTTTCCATGGGGGAAAAAACATTAATTTGTGTATAATGCGCACCCCCTTCTACACAGCTGTGTTTTTTTGGAGAAAAAAAGTGCGCACTATACTCAAGAAAATACTTTAATAAAACTGTGTTATGAAAATATCGTATGTATCTTGATACATGCTTTCCAAATCGATGCATCGTATCGTGGGCTGTGCATCGGGATACAATACAGTGTCGCCGTATCGTTACACCACTAACATCAACAAAGTCAGCAAGATTGACGACCCGATCCTGTCAGTCGCCTTTTATCAGTCTTTGTGACAAGCATGGGTAGCTGAAGACCAGTTCTAACCAGGACCTTCCTGATTGAGTTAGTATTAGTATTACTATTATTAGCATTCACTTAGCAGTATGTAGTGTGGTTGGTATAAGTATCAGTATTAACATTCACTTAGCAGTATGTAGTGCGGTTGGTATTAGTATCAGTATTAGCATTCTGTTAGCAGTATGCAGTGTAGTTGGTATTAGTATCAGTATTAGCATTCACTTAGTAGTATGTAGTGTAGTTGGTATTAGTATCAGTATTAGCATTCCGTTATCAGTATGTAGTGTGGTTGGTATTAGTATCAGTATTAGCATTCTGTTAGCAGTATGTAGTGTGGTTGGTATTAGTATCAGTATTAGCATTCTGTTAGCAGTATGAAGTGTAGTTGGTATTAGTATCAGTATTAGCATTCTGTTAGCAGTATGTAGTGTAGTTGGTATTAGTATCAGTATTAGCATTCCGTTAGCAGTATGTAGTGTAGTTGGTATTAGTATCAGTATTAGCATTCCGTTAGCAGTATGTAGTGTGGTTGGTATTAGTATCAGTATTAGCATTCAGTTAGCAGTATGTAGTGTAGTTGGTATTAGTATCAGCATTAGCATTCTGTTAGCAGTATGTTGTGTAGTTGGTATTAGTATCAGTATTAGCATTCAGTTAGCAGTATGTAGTGTAGTTGGTATTAGTATCAGTATTAGCATTCTGTTAGCAGTATTTGCTGGCAGTATGGGTGTTGAGGATTATAATGAAGAGGTGATAGTACACCTTTGAGCAAGTAAAGGTGTATTGTTAACTTGGTTGTGCTTGGGTCAGTCACTCCCCTACCAGCCCTATTGTTTCAGGCAGGGCAAATGTTCCGGTTGAGTGGCTGGCCCTATTGTTCTCCATGGGGTCAGCTTTGCATGCTTTTTACCCCTCACTTGCACCTCAGTCACCACACAGACAAGTCACTGACAGACGACAGCAAGTGGGCAGGTTTCAAAGACTTTTCACTTTAAAGGTATGTTTACAACTAACTAAACATGCATATAAATAGATCTTTTCATATATAATAATATAACCAGACCACCCTCGCCCCTTTCGGAAACACATTAAATGGCCTGGCCGGGCCCGTGTGCGAAATACGCATCAGTCGGAAAGCGCACGTTAAATCTCCAAAGTAAGTAAGTAAGTAAGTAAGTATAATAATATACAAGTAGGTGTAGGCTAAATAAGATATTTTCTATGATGTGTGAGAGATTAAGTGAATTACTGATTTTCCAGAACAGGCAATTATTTAAACATTTTTATGAAGCTTTTATCATGCCCATGGTAAGTGTATTGTGTAGGGAAGTAAATTTTATTGTACATTTAGTATCATCAGCATATTTCCATAGTTGTAGGTATTTTGATGATGTCACTGAATGGCCCTGGCCATGTAGTCATGGGAGTTTGACATGTGACCTACATCTAGAAGTAATACTTCTGGTATGTTTCTTTATTATATACTTCATTGAGAAAGACTGAGCCTCCTGAAGTTGAGAAAAGTGATATTTTGATTGTAGTGAACATAATGCTTGATATTTCACTGCAGTGAACATAACAATCAAGACTGTTCGTTTCGCAAAGTGCCATTTTTGTGACTTGACCAGCGTATTCTTTCACTTCTAACAGCAGCGTTCTCGTAGCTTTACAGAATATTTTTTGTGGAAGTCGAGTTTGTAATAAAATCTGAGACGGTCATCTACACGGTCCGGTGATATATCCATATCTAGACGTGTATTTAAGATGAATTATCATGCCCTGGTTTTATTTGTTATATTTTACATTGTGAGGACTGATGTTCTTAGTGAGTATTATCATGTATTTCAGGTGCACAGAAACTAGTCTAGTGATGACTTGTGGGCAGAAATGTGCTGGATTACGGCATTTCACAGTACTTTTACAGTAGTACGGAAATACTGATATCTTCAACTGTTTAAAAATATCAGTATTTTATTTAAAGACATCAATAATGCTTTAAAGATATCAAAAAATAATTAAAGATATCTTGAATTCACTTCTGATATCCATAATACAATTACTGATATCTTAAAATGTTACTGTGATATCAACAAAATTGTCTGTGATATCTCTAAATGTATTTAAGATATCATTAACAATTACCATCCTACTGTACATAATTATATTAGAAATAAATTGAAGATATCTTACATTCAATTCAAGATACCTTCAAATAAGTTATACATACCCACAAATGCATTACAAATATCATTAATTCGTTTTAAATATCTTCAATTCAATTTAGAGATATTTATAATTAAATTCAAGATATCATTAATTCTGACCGTTACTGACTATGACAGCAGTGACCAATTTCAAAACATGGTTTCTGTAGTGTGACGAAATTTTTCAAGATCAGGCACAAGTATTAATGGTAAATCATAATATTAACCATGAGATGAGACGATATATTATTAAAACACAATACAAGCTTATCTGCAAGTGCTGAGAACAAAGTAATTGTTGATTACAACATGAAGTTCCAAACAATCTTGATTCTTTATTCTTTCTTATTCCTGTTTCAACTCTCATGTACAAACATTAGATTAACTGTAACAAATAGAAAGGATTTCATTTAGTATATGGCTTTTCAATTTGATTAATTTACACATTAACTTCATAATACAGCAGTATTATACTAAGTTGGACTTGTTTAATTTACAAATGTATGAACATTTAACAATAAGGTGTACAAGACAAACCTGGAAATTGCACTAAGTACATAATAGTCCAATAAATGTACAGAAACAATGCCTTAACTGCACTTGATAAACAGGAAACTTACAATTTCATATACCTTTATAAATTTAGGCCATGAGAATATTATGAACAAAATTGAAGTCTAGGGTGTATCTCCATGAGCCAAGTCTAAACCAGCCACAAACCCTCAATTATGAAGAATTAAGATACTGTGTATGGTAGAAACTAAGAAGATGCATTTCTAAACAAATTCCTATTTATGAATTTTCAAATGAGTGACTAAATATGCCATACCATTACTTTTGACTTCACTGGCTCCTAGCATGACTTCCTCCTGCATGCTGCATAAAGCACATGGTGACATGACCACACCAATCTGTGCTTATCTCCCTTCTTAATAAGGTTGATGTAAAATTGGCACATGACCAAAAAATGAAACATAACATTCTAACCCAGGAAATTAAATAAACATCCGAACCATAACAAATATTTAATATTGTATATTGCTGTTGTTATATGTAATACATAATTTGTGGAAATTCTAGAAACCAGATTTCATACCTCCTTCACCAATTAAGCTATCATAATTGATAGAAAATAGAATGAAACATTTTGACCATTACATACCGGTCTCCTCATTGTACAATCAGGGAGTAACAATTACAAAACACAGTACCAAAAATGGTCAAAACTTCTCTGAATTTTAAACATTCTATAATGAAAAGACCTGAAACAACATAATTTATTTGTTTGTTTGTTTGCAATATCGCTGCAATCAACAATATCCAAGCCATATGACGATGGTCTGTAAAAAGTCGAGTCTGGTCCAGACAATCCAGAGACTGACATCATGAACATCGATCCATGCAATCGTGAAACGAAGACATGCATTAACCAAATCAGCGAGACTGACCACCCGATCCCATCAGTCGCCTCCTACAACAAGCATAGTAGCATCCCACGGCAAGCATGGGTTGCTGAAGACCAATTCCAACCCGGTTTACCATGGGTCGAAAATAACATAAACCTTATAAGAGTTATCAACTTCACTCTAAGTAGGCCAAATAAACCTTAAAGTTTACATATTCACATTCTTTCACGATGACTTTCAGAAGTGTTCATTTTGATCCACGCACAATGACACACAATTTGTTTATAGGACGGACAAGCTCTGTAAAAGCTGTCCTCACACGCACGATACGTACAGATCCCTTTTTGTCCATCATGATCTCAATGACACGTCCAAGTGACCATGAATTACGAGGAGAACTGTCCGCCAGAAGAACAATGTCTCCAACTTCAAGATTGGGCTTCTTTGTAACCCACTTTTGTCTTTCTTGCTGCAGTGTAAGGTATTCCTTTACCCACCGCTTCCAAAATATATCAGCTAAATACTGAACTTGCTTCCATCGTCTGCGAGAGTAGACGTCATCTTTACAAAATGTACCTGGTCGCATCTTTTGACCCGATCGCAGAAGCAAAAGATGATTTGGCGTGAGGGGGTTTAGATCATGAGGATGATATGGTACATCAGTGATAGGTCTACCATTGAGAATAATTTCAACTTCACAAAAGAGAGTACTCAGACCTTCATCGTCAAGCTTAATTGCTTGTTCCTGGACAACAGCATTAAGAACTTTCCTTATTGAACGGATCATACGCTCCCAAATCCCACCATGATGAGATGCTGTAGGAGGGTTAAAATGCCAATCAATTCCCTTCTCAAGCAGTGATGAGTGCAACTTGGACTGGTTCAACTTCAAGATTTCTTCTTTAAGTTCACGTTCGCTGCTTGAGAGATTGGTCCCATTGTCTGACCTGATCACTTCTGGTTGACCTCGTCTTGATATAAATCTCCGTATGGCATTGATACAACTGTCAGTATCAAGAGAACAAGCTAGTTCTAAATGCACTGCTCGCATGGTCAAACATGAGAAGACCACACCATACCTTTTCACAGTTGCGCGACCTCGTCTAACTAGAAAAGGCCCAAAAAAGTCCATGCCTACATGTGAAAAAGGTGGCTTATCAGGTTGAAGACGATCATCAGGAAGGTCTGCCATCTGTTGTTGTCCAGTTGGTGACTGATACTTCTTACAAATGACACACTTGGAAACAAGACTTTTGATGACAGCTCCAGCTCCTAAGATCCAATAACATTGCCTCAAGTAGGTAAGTATAGCATTTTTACCCATATGACCTACAGCCGTGTGAGCATCTTTGATCAGCAGCTTTGACAAGGGAGAAGTTTTAGGCAATACAACTGGATGTTTTGAATCATGCGGAATCTCTGCTCTTTGAAGACGTCCACCAACCCGTATGATTCCATCTTCAATGAAGGGATCTAACTTGTACAAAGAACTAGATTTACTAACCCCTCTTCCTTTCTTAATCTGGCTTTCTTTTCCTTTCAAAAATTCAATCTCTTTCATGAAGTGTTGACCCTGCACATAACGAGCAAGTGCAACTTCTGCATCCTTTAATACTGAAACTGTCAGCTTGGGTTTTGCCCGTGATAATTTTTCAGATCTGTCCTCCGCTGCTTCTGACTCCAATTGCCTTGCTTTCATCTTTCTTTTTAGCTCTCTGATAGTCAAGATGATCCAACCAACTGCTTTTCGGAGCCGTAGCCAGCTTGAATAGTGATTCAATAGTCTGTCCAATATATTTTGGGACTGGCCAGTTACTAGACAACTTACAGAGTTCTTGACCTCTGGGTCCTCATCAGTGACAGATAAGTCAGGAGAAATGGGCCATTTGACTCTTAGTCTCCACAGAAAATCTGGTCCTTCAAACCACTGATGTGCATGTTTGAACTTGTCGTAGGTCATTCCCCTTGATGCTAAATCTGCTGGGTTGAACTTTGTGTTGACATAATTCCACTGCTTGACCTCAGAACCTTCATGGATAGTGGTGAGCCGATTTGCTACAAAGGTTTTGAATCTTGATGTGCTGTTAGAGATATATCTGAGCACAGACATACTGTCTGTCCAAAAGAAAGTCTCATCAATTTTGTACTGCAACTCTCTGGTCAATAGCTTACCCAGGCGAACTGCAACTGTAGCTGCTGTTAGCTCCATGCGGGGTATTGTCATTTTCTTCAAGGGTGCCACTCTTGACTTAGCCATTACCAAGACACAGTGTACACCATTATCTTCATTTGTTAGACGAAGGTAGGTTACAACGCCATAGCCAACTTCACTTGCATCAGAAAACAGATGCAACTGACACGATGCAATTTTTCCAAACCCTTTTGGTTTGTAACACCGTTCCACTTCTATCTCATCCAACCTTGGCAAGTCCTTTAGCCACTGAAGCCAAATTGTCAAAGAAGCTTCATCTATTACCTCATCCCATCCAAGATCTTTCTTACATAATTCTTGGAGAAGACGCTTGGCGATCAACACGTAAGGTGCCACAAACCCCAGTGGATCGTATACACTACTTACAACAGACAATATGCCTCTTCTGGTGATTGTCTTTTCCTTGCTTTGAATCTTGAAACCTAGCGTATCTGAATCAACAAACCAAAAGACGCCGAGAGCTCTCTCACTGGGAAGAGATTCACATTCCAGATTCAATTCTTTCACCTCCTTGGCCCTCTCCTCAGTAGGTATAGCTTTCATTACAGATTTGCTGTTGGAGACCCATTTTGTCAGATGAAACCCTCCATCCATGCAGAGTTTTGATACTTCATTGATTAGGTAAACTGCCCTTTCTTCATCTTCTACAGAAGCTAAACAGTCATCAACATAGAAGCTGTCTTTAACCATGCTAACAACTTCAGAAATATATCTTTCTTTGTTGTCCTCAGCAGTTTGTTGTAAGGCGAATGTGGCACAACTAGATGAAGAAATGGCCCCAAATAAATGGACGCACATTCGGTATACTTCTGGCTTCTCATCACAGTCACCTCTCGGCCACCAGTAGAAGCGAAGGTAATTACGATCTTCTTTGGGCACTTTGACACGATAAAACATCGACTCAATGTCTCCCATTATCGCAACTGAGTCTTGGCGGAACCTGAGAAGAATACCAAGTAAGTTGTTTGTCAAGTTTGGGCCTTGTATGAGCATATTGTTCAAGGAAACTCCTTGATTACTAGCTGTACAATCAAACACAACTCTTATTTTCGAAATCTTTCTTGGGTGGTATATCCCATGATGAGGAATGTACCATACCTTTCCTGTTTGGCCCTCAAGCTCCTCAATAGGTACCTTCTCAGCATATCCCTTGGCCAGTATGTCTTCCATGAATGTTTTGTAGTCATCACTAAACTTTTGATCCTTATTAAACTTCCGTTTCAAGCTGTCCAGGCGTTTTAGAGCTTGCACACTATTGTTGGGCATCTGCACATTGGAGCACTTAAAAGGTAGACTAATATGATAATGACCTTCTTGTAAGGAGACAGACTCATTAACCTTGTCAAGAAACTTCTTGTCCTCTTGGGACATTTCTGCTTTGTCGTCGATGGAGCTTTCTGGGAAGTCAAAGTTTATGCTCTTCCTAACCAAACTATTCAATTCACTGATTTTCTCAACATTTCTGACATTTACAATGTCTGTTCTCATAGATGGAAAATGTTGTTTTCCTTCTTCTCCTGAAGGTCTGACAACGTTCCATAGGATCCATCCTAATCGAGTTCTGGTTGCATGAGGGCTTCCCTGTGGACCAACTTTGACTTCAAATGGAGAGTAAGCATCAGGGGCATTAGCACCTATCAGAAGATCGACACCAGATTCAAGTGAAGGTAAATGAATTCCACCAAGGTGAGACCACTCTGCGACATCAGAATCATTTGGAATGTGCCTACTTGTTACTGGGATATGGCTCCTAGAATACACTGTAGGAAGGACAACAGTATTCTTCATATCCATATCATGAACTTTCAGACCAGAGATGGCATGCACAAAGGAAGTATGAGGCTCCCCTAGTGTATCTATAGTTATTTCAACCTTCTTTGACTTTCCACTGCATCCAAGCTTATTCATCAGGGATTCTGAACAGAAAGAGATGGTACTTCCGGGGTCCAAGAATGCATATGTCGATATCACTTTCAATGTATCTTTGAATGTTACTTTCACAGGGATTACAGCTAGTGTACATTCACCGCTGCTGTCACCGGTCTCCATATCTTCACTAGCTTGACCTGTACATGCACTTAAACATTTCAGGTTTGTCTGGGAGTCAATATGCAATATTGTCGAGTGATTGCCTTTGCAGCACTGACAAATGACAATTTTATGACATTCCTTGCTACGATGACCCTGCTCAAAGCAACGAAAACATAGACCCTTGGATTTGAGAAAGTTCAAACGATCAATGTGGGGTTTTGAAGCTAACTTCTTGCACAAGTCTATTAAATGTCCATCATTTCCACAGTAGTCACATGGCCTTTGGACATTAGTATCAAACCTAGATGGCTGTTGATTATTGTAATCCTTTCCCATCTTGTTTGCCTTTACCAGATCAGTACCAAATGTTAGTTTGGTTGGAACCTTTACAGTGCTGGGATTAGCCCATACTCTTTTTTGAACCTGTTTTTTGTCATCTGGTCGCATGGCTTCTTTTCCATACATTGTATCCATAGCCTTTTGGGCTTCTTTTCGGACAAACTGAACAAGGTCAGAAAATTCTACAGTTGATCTAGAGAGACGAATTTGTAAAACAATACCTCTCCACTTCTCCTGGCAGTGAAATGGTAACTTCATTACAAGCTTCCGTATGTTGTCAGGGTACTCAAGTACCTTAACCGAGTACAAACTCTTCACAGCATTCTGGCATTCATTCAGGAACACAGCATATTCGTCCAAAGATTTCGCATTATCTGCTTTAATGTTGGGCCAGCACATAGCCCTTTTTATTAGGGCATTTGCAATTGTCTCTTGATTGCCATACCTTTCTTCAAGCTCGGCCATAGCAGCTTTGTAGCCACTTCTTGCATCCAGGTAGCTAAAACTTTTAACAACTTGATGTGCCTCTCCCTCAGTGAACTGCTCAAGGTAACACATAAGCTCATCTTCAGAACTCGAGTTGTTAATTATCTTTGTCCGAAATTGCCTCATGAACTTCTGGAATTCTAAGGGATTTCCATTAAACTTTTGGATGTCTGGCACTGGTTTACGAAGTTGTTGGACTATTGATATAATCATGTTATCAGATGGCTGTTCATATGCATAGGAAGAAAATGGAGATACTCTGGGATTACGATTTGCCCCTTCAGACTTTTGCATATGTGGTACGTGCTCTCTTATGACATGATCTCTATGCATTTCAGACTTCAGGCTTTGATCAATACTACCCTCGTCAAATGTCATATATTTTCTGGCAGAGTTCCTATCGTCCTGGTCATTGTCATAAACATCCAACACCTTAGACCTGGCCTCGGAGATCTCCAGTTGTGTTCTCAACTCTAGCTCTTCCTCCTTCATCTTAATTTCTAATTTTGCTTGATTAAGTTTTTGTTTCTCTTTCAGGGCTTTTACTTTAGCTTGAAGCTCTGCTTTTCTTTGCCTTTCAAGTAACATTGCTGAAGAAATAGTACTGGCCAAAGGTGACAGGCCAGTTCTACATGATCCTGACCTTTTACTAGAACGACTGGGGTGTAAAGAAGCTTCACTCTGGCTTTGGACTGATCCGTGCTTCACAAAAAACTGCTCAATTGCTGTTTTAATATTTGAAAGAACTTTATCTTGAGATATGCACTCCTCTTCAAAGTGGTATATTTCAGGCTCTTTTAACAGTTGTCTATAGTCTTCTCTAACATCAAATAGCGTGTTGTAGAGGAAAAGCCAAGATGCATACTCTCGACGTACATCCTCAATTGTGCTTTTATTCACAACCCCCGTAGCAATTACTAAGTTGATGTGGTCAAAGTCTCTTTCAAGTTGCCGGAAAATGCCTTGTACCCGTTTACCTTTTGTTTCAGATGCATAAGACATGCCCTTATCAGTTAACTTTTTTCGTCTGGTTTCTTTTCCTACTTTTTCTTTATCTTCTGTCTTATTTTCCTGATCCATTTCCAAAGTCAAATAATGTTAATGCTATGTTGATTACAACATGAAGTTCCAAACAATCTTGAAACCTGGAAATTGCACTAAGTACATAATAGTCCAATAAATGTACAGAAACAATGCCTTAACTGCACTTGATAAACAGGAAACTTACAATTTCATATACCTTTATAAATTTAGGCCATGAGAATATTATGAACAAAATTGAAGTCTAGGGTGTATCTCCATGAGCCAAGTCTAAACCAGCCACAAACCCTCAATTATGAAGAATTAAGATACTGTGTATGGTAGAAACTAAGAAGATGCATTTCTAAACAAATTCCTATTTATGAATTTTCAAATGAGTGACTAAATATGCCATACCATTACTTTTGACTTCACTGGCTCCTAGCATGACTTCCTCCTGCATGCTGCATAAAGCACATGGTGACATGACCACACCAATCTGTGCTTATCTCCCTTCTTAATAAGGTTGATGTAAAATTGGCACATGACCAAAAAATGAAACATAACATTCTAACCCAGGAAATTAAATAAACATCCGAACCATAACAAATATTTAATATTGTATATTGCTGTTGTTATATGTAATACATAATTTGTGGAAATTCTAGAAACCAGATTTCATACCTCCTTCACCAATTAAGCTATCATAATTGATAGAAAATAGAATGAAACATTTTGACCATTACAGTAATCTTGTCACTTTATAGTAATTAAGCGGCCAACAGAAAGCATATTCGTGGTAGCTGGACAGTATTGTCAACGCGCACGTTGATGGGGAATTAGCTCTTGGGGGAATAAAAACAAAATCAACATCACTGTCCCGGAACGCTTTATGCACAACATGTAAACAATAAACAACAATTGCACAATGAGCAGAATACCTGCTCTGACAACACAAACACAGCGATGAGCGGACCTTCCAGCTCAGGCGTACAAGAGGTGAGCGGAGCTCCAGCTCACCTCAGGGCGTTTCCTACGAGCGGCACATCCTGCTCGAGGTCGTCCCTATGCCAGCACTCAGAATACCAAGCCTGACTAACACCGTAGTAACTGTGTAAGGGTAGCACATATATAGTACTGAACAATGGAAATACAATGACGTTGCCCTGGACATGGGACTTCCTGGGGTGACGTACCAACACAACTCAGGGGATGAACAATTAAGGCAATAAATGTCATACCGTATTCGACGTAATAAGCGCCCAGGGCGCTCTCGAAATTAGAAATAGGGGGATCTTATTAGAATATAATTTTAGTGAAAGAGTAGAAAGATCGTAATTTTCTGACAGCCTGAAATGATACAAAAGAAAAGTCTGTGCGTATTATACACGACAGATATATTTTTCCAGAATTTAATTGCCCGTAATTAAGGGTGCATATAACACACGAGTGCGTATTCTACACGTAAAAATGTACACGAATTGTGTACATTGATCAGTCGGAAGGGTGCTAATTGGGATTGTTCACTAGCCAATATATTGGAAAATATCGCCGTGGGCGCTTGTTAGAGCGGGGCGCTTATTACGCCGAATACGGTACTATAAATAACAGTAATTAACGGGAAGTGATAAAGTAGCCCAGTTTGGCTGTCAGTCAATATACAATGAAATGTTGGTGAGGATAAACAATGGGGATTAGCGCCTAAAACGTAGTGACAATTAAGTTATGGAGACATGGCTACAGGGTAGTTTGCCCTTGGAGTCAAATGTACTGCAGACAATGGTAATCATAAAACAGTTGCTATGACAGTATAGATATAGTCACTGTATCAAAGGATAAACTTGCTGAACGTTTGTTTGAATATTCTTGGACTTTGTAAGTCCAGGGTTAGAAACTAACAGTTTTTGTCCACTAGTCCTTATAATGATAACATATAGCAAAACCCTTAAAATGGACCAATTTCTACTAGTCCTTAGGATACCTTTACTATTGGGCAGTTTGGTAAGGACTACAGGACTAGTGCCAATTTCTAACGCTGATTAGTCTTTGTAAGAATATGGAAAAATAAGATTACAACCATGACAATATGTAACAATATGTATTATTTTATAAAAAATGTGATACTAACGGTACAGTTACGTCTCTCACTCAGCTACATGGTTGGGATTTTTCTACATTATTATAAACTTTTTTCTGCAGATTGTATGGTTCAAATAATCCTTCAATCTCGATACAAGCTAGTTTTAGAATTACATCTATAATCGCTAGCAAGTTACAGTAACCAAACTGTCATTACCTCGTAGCATTGGCAATGTATTTTGGTAAATAATGTCTGCCAATATTCTCGGGACTTCTGTATATCAGTCACCCTCTAGTGTAAACAGTGAAGAGGCTGATACTGATGTTAGAAAGTACATGTAACCCTCTCAGATGAGAAAAGCAGTATAAAAACAAAATACAGTATTTTCTCAAAGCAATTATTTATTATTCTACTTAATTATTCATGACGACCTAATTCATAGTTTTACTATTCCTCCATGATAACATAAATAGGTACATTGAGATTAAAGTAAAATTCCTATTCGATTGTACAACCCCAGTTACATGATGTTCCATTTTTTACACATTACTAAATCACAGCTCACTGTGTTATTTACAGCATCTTTTGAAATTTAATTTCAGATATTTACTTGGGAGAAATGAATTTCAAAAATTGCAAATTCAGATTTTACACTGTAGCATTTTTTTTAGCTATCCATTCGTCTATTCGTTGCATACATTAGCTCAACATTTTAAGAATATATATGGGAATAGAATCTTAGGAAGAATAAGGGAATTAATAATTGATACATTGCAATGATTTGATATTTTCAACAATGGCATCCCCATAATGAGTACATATACATGTATATAAAAGCAGACAAAAATGACGAGATTGATAAATATTCCAGGTCTGGGAATACATACTGTGGCGTGACATGAATCAGGTGATTGTTTAATTATGCACATATCTTGAGTTGCCTACAAAGTCAGTAGCCAATCAATGGAGAGTAGGATCAAAACAAAGTTTATAGGACCTGTCAATCAAGGCAAGAGGCTAACAGAACTGCAACAGTCAGACGGGACAAAGCGGCTGTTTCAAATGACATGGTCAGTTGAATCAGTTACCACCAGATTCAAACATTAGTTCCCTGAGAATGGGAAGACACAGTTGGAAAAATGCTAGTTAGAACTGAAACCCAAAGCGATGAAAGTTGTGGAACCGAGCGAGCGGGATAAAAAGGGCGAGTGAGCTTGCATGTTTGCTGTTTCATTTTGGACAATGAATATGCATGAATGACGATACATGTCCTGTGCATGACGATACACATGAGCAGAAAGGGAATTCCCTGGATTCCCCGACATTCCGCAGTAATAAAAGTAGTCCGCCTCGGTGGGCGTGGCTTAATGTTTTACATTCATTGGGAAATGATTGCAATAACACATGACCAATTCAGCAAATTAAAACACAGGAATTTCAATACACACAATGAAAATTTAACTATAAAGACATAAAACCAACCATGAAGTCAAATATAATTGTCACTTGTCCAGTGAATCATTACATTTGATGATGTGGCTAGTGCTCCATGAATAATGGTGCAACATAAGTCAAATTACACTTGCACAATGAGGAGAATGTTGGAATCTAAGAACTAAATTTAGGTTCGATAGGGCCATCCATTTCGCTATTACTTCTTTTTTTAATAAGTACGATTTCGTCATTTGTTATGGGTTTTCTTTATTTGTAAACGTATACAGTTTCAATATCAATATTTGTGTTGGAATAGTTTGGTTCCTCGTTAACACTACGAAAATACATCGTCCTTACCCACAGCACCAAGTGACCTGAGTTACAATGAACTATTGCCAAGCATTGCAGAGTTATTCCCCCCTTTTCTTTGTACATGTGTAATCTCTCTGTCACCTTTAGACGTCATAGTGGAAAAACAGTTTTTATCATTTACGGCAGGCAATTTTTTGCCTTGACTGTATGTCGTTATACATATTCATATAAGGGTAGGTCTGGTAGCCTAGTGGCTAAAGCGTTCGCTCGTCACGCCGAAGACCCAGGTTTGATTCCCGACATGGATACAATGTGTGAAGCCCAATGTGTGGGGTTCCCCGCCGTGATATTGCTGGAATATTGTTAAAAGCAGCATAAAACCATACTCACTCACTCAGATATTCATTTAACTCCATTTGATATATATTTATGTCATTCAGATGTAAGGCAGTAGCTGTTTTCGCTCAGTTTCTGTCAAGCAGCTTACTAAAAACAATCATCGCACAGTACCTTTAGCAGTGTACGCTAAAAAGCGGAGGAATTTCCTGTTTTTCGACGCATGGTCTTTCATTCAAACTGGTTTAATATTTGCAGTTAAATTTACACATCAGAAACCAGCTATGTTTAGGATATTAAATTTCACAATTTGCAAGAAAATGACACGAGAGAATATACCCTTTTGATGCAAAGTTACACGTTACTAGGTATATATTGGTCATAGTGTGTTGTATTAAGAAACCGATTTTTTACCTTTGCCATCAGAAGAGATGTTAATAATTGAAAACATTTAATAAAATCATATATACAACAAGTATTTGTCACAAAGTGAAGAAATGTTCCCCGCCTGTATATACACCATAATACCAAATATGAAGACAATCCAGCGATTAGTTCTTGAGATATCGTGGCAACACCGTTTTCCAACTCCAAAAGCAGATTTGCCTGCTGTGACCTTGAAAATGGGGTCAAGGTCACCAAAACCGACTGGTGTCTGTATATACACCATAGTTCCAAATATGAAGACAATCCTGCAATTAGTTCTTGAGATATCGCGGCAACACCGTTTTCCAACTCCAAAAGCAGATTTGCCTGCTGTGACCTTGAAAAAGGGGTCAAGGTCACCAAAACCGACTGGTGTCTGCGGAGTCTAGTCCAGTGTTTAGTTCTTGAGATATCGCGGCAACACCGTTTTCCAACTCCAAAAGCAGATTTGCCTGCTGTGACCTTGAAAATGGGGTCAATGTCACCAAAACCGACTGGTGTCTGTATATACACCATAGTTCCAAATATGAAGACAATCCTGCGATTAGTTCTTGAGATATCGCGGCAACACCGTTTTCCAACTCCAAAAGCAGATTTGCCTGCTGTAACCTTGAAAATGGGATCAAGGTCACCAAAACCGACTGGTGTCTGCGGAGTCTGTATATATACACCATAGTTCCAAATATGAAGACATTCCAGTGTTTAGTTCTTGAGATATCGCGGCAACAAACAGGTGGGACGTACGTACGGACATATACTATATCCCCCGCTTCGCGCTTTCGTGCGGCGGGGGACAATAATGCACCCAATTATCCAGACTTCAAAATATATATTGATGAAAGGGCCAGATTAAGGTGTTAAGTTGAAGAATGTCCTAATTTAAGCAGAGATGTCTGGATAATGATGCACTGGAATAAAAACTGAAATTTGTGAACGTATATTTCAGGGGAAGCTGTTTTCCAGGAATCAGGAGTCTCTTGAGGACATGGACACTGGGAACATTGGAAGCCCACATTTACATGATTTATGCGCTGTTTCCCAAGGCCCCAATGGTAAAAAAACAAGAGATTTATTTCAGTGAAGTATTTTCTAATAAATCGCATCATGAATATTTTTTATGGTAAAATGTCAAGATTTTTTCATTTCATTTTGACAGAATGAGATGGACCAACAAGAATCAGACTTCACTGAAAGAGCCACCGAGCAGCCTGGCTTTACTGCAAGAGCCACCATGTGACCAGACTTTACTGCAAGAGCCACCGAGCAACCAGGCTTTACTGCAAGAGCCACCGAGCAACCAGGCTTTATTGCAAGAGCCACCGAGCAACCAGGCTTTACTGCAAGAGCCACCGAGCAGCCAGGCTTTATTGCAAGAGCCACCATGTGACCAGACTTTACTGCAAGAGCCACCGAGCAGCCAGGCTTTACTGCAAGAGCCATCGAGCATCCAGGCTTTATTGCAAGAGCCACCGAGCAACCATGCTTTACTGCAAGAGCCACCGAGCAGCCAGGCTTTATTGCAAGAGCCACCATGTGACCAGACTTTACTGCAAGAGCCACCGAGCAGCCAGGCTTTACTGCAAGAGCCACCGAGCAGCCAGGCTTTATTGCAAGAGCCACCATGTGACCAGACTTTACTGCAAGAGCCACCGAGCAGCCAGGCTTTACTGCAAGAGCCACCGAGCATCCAGGCTTTACTGCAAGAGCCACCGAGCAACCAGGCTTTACTGCAAGAGCCACCGAGCAACCAGGCTTTACTGCAAGAGCCACCGAGCAACCAGGCTTTATTGCAAGAGCCACCATGTGACCGGACTTTACTGCAAGAGCCAACGAGCAACCAGGCTTTATTGCAAAAGCCACCGAGCAACCAGGCTTTATTGCAAGAGCCACCGAGCAACCAGGCTTTATTGCAACAGCCACAGAGCAACCAGGCTTTGCTGCCAGATTGTAGCAAACACAAAAAACGGGATGGGTGATTGCGGGGACTCCCTACAGTGCAGTTCCTCATGACAGATAAACCCAAATCTGAAGAAAACAGTTATTATTACCAACCGACCTCATGACTAGTTTATCTAGTAAGGTCGGTTAAAAAGTTTTTAGACAACAGGTGGTCACGGGACTTCAGAACGGTTATGTTCACATGCCCAACTTCTTAAAATGAATGCTTTATGATAGTCGGCATCATACAGTGGACACTGCTTTTGGCAGAGATTTCTTATGAACATGGAACATTGTCGCTTTTATCTAATACACAACATCATGAGAATACTTCTGTATAGAACGAATATGTGGCACCTTAATTAGTTCATGTTGAATATGCACTTGAAACACTTTTTCATTACCACTGGAACATGGTGAGTGAGAATGCACTATTCCTTTATAATGTATTACCTCTATTAGACGCCTGGGCGTATATTAATTTCTCCCAAGTCATGGATCCGGAGTCTTTTCTGTTTAAAACTGGCACAGTAGCAACTCATTAACAGCCTTACCGAAACCAAAAGTCTAAAGTCATACAAATTATCAAATGATGGACCTGGCCTGTATGGCGTCTGATGGGATCATCACTCACAGAAGTGTTTAGTCATAGCATGCACTACGATCATCTCTGACAGATGTGTTTAGTCATAGCATGCACTACGATCATCACTCACAGATGTGTTTAGTCATAGCATGCACTACGATCATCACTCACAGATGTGTTTAATCATAGCATGCACTACGATCATCGCTCACAGATGTGTTTAGTCATAGCATGCACTACGATCATCACTCTGACAGATGTGTTTAGTCATAGCATGCACTACGATCATCACTCACAGATGTGTTTAGTCATAGCATGCACTAGAATCATCACTCACAGATGTGTTTAGTCATAGCATGCACTACGATCATCACTCACAGATGTGTTTAGTCATAGCATGCACTACGATCATCACTCACAGATGTGTTTAGTCATAGCATGCACTACGATCATCACTCTGACAGATGTGTTTAGTCATAGCATGCACTACGATCATCACTCACAGATGTGTTTAGTCATAGCATGCACTACGATCATCTCTCTGACAGATGTGTTTAGTCATAGCATGCACTACGATCATCACTCTCACAGATGTGTTTAGTCATAGCATGCACTACGATCATCACTCTCACAGATGTGTTTAGTCATAGCATGCACTACGTTCATCTCTCTCACAGATGTGTTTAGTCATAGCATGCACTACGATCATCACTCTGACAGATGTGTTTAGTCATAGCATGCACTACGATCATCTCTCTGACAGATGTGTTTAGTCATAGCATGCACTACGATCATCTCTCTCACAGATGTGTTTAGTCATAGCATGCACTACGTTCATCTCTCTGACAGATGTGTTTAGTCATAGCATGCACAACGATCATCACTCACAGATGTGTTTAGTCATAGCATGCACTACGATCATCACTCACAGATGTGTTTAGTCATAGCATGCACTACGTTCATCTCTCTCACAGATGTGTTTAGTCATAGCATGCACAACGATCATCACTCACAGATGTGTTTAGTCATAGCATGCACTACGATCATCACTCACAGAAGTGTTTAGTCATAGCATGCACTACGATCATCACTCTCATAGATGTGTTTAGTCATAGCATGCACTACGATCATCACTCTCACAGATGTGTTTAGTCATAGCATGCACTACGATCATCACTCACAGATGTGTTTAGTCATAGCATGCACTACGTTCATCTCTCTCACAGATGTGTTTAGTCATAGCATGCACTATGATCATCACTCACAGATGTGTTTAGTCATAGCATGCACTACGATCATCTCTCTGACAAGATGTGTTTAGTCCTAGCATGCACTACGATCATCACTCACAGATGTGTTTAGTCATAGCATGCACTACGTTCATCTCTCTCACAGATGTGTTTAGTCATAGCATGCACTATGATCATCACTCACAGATGTGTTTAGTCATAGCATGCACTATGATCATCACTCTGACAGATGTGTTTAGTCATAGCATGCACTACGATCATCTCTCTCACAGATGTGTTTAGTCATAGCATGCACTACGTTCATCTCTCTGACAGATGTGTTTAGTCATAGCATGCACAACGATCATCACTCACAGATGTGTTTAGTCATAGCATGCACTACGATCATCACTCACAGAAGTGTTTAGTCATAGCATGCACTACGATCATCACTCTCATAGATGTGTTTAGTCATAGCATGCACTACGATCATCACTCTCACAGATGTGTTTAGTCATAGCATGCACTACGATCATCACTCACAGATGTGTTTAGTCATAGCATGCACTACGTTCATCTCTCTCACAGATGTGTTTAGTCATAGCATGCACTATGATCATCACTCACAGATGTGTTTAGTCATAGCATGCACTATGATCATCACTCACAGATGTGTTTAGTCATAGCATGCACTACGATCATCACTCTCATAGATGTGTTTAGTCATAGCATGCACTATGATCATCACTCACAGATGTGTTTAGTCATAGCATGCACTACGATCATCTCTCTGACAAGATGTGTTTAGTCCTAGCATGCACTACGATCATCACTCACAGATGTGTTTAGTCATAGCATGCACTACGTTCATCTCTCTCACAGATGTGTTTAGTCATAGCATGCACTACGTTCATCTCTCTCACAGATGTGTTTAGTCATAGCATGCACTACGATCATCACTCACAGATGTGTTTAGTCATAGCATGCACTACGTTCATCTCTCTCACAGATGTGTTTAGTCATAGCATGCACTATGATCATCACTCTCACAGATGTGTTTAGTCATAGCATGCACTACGATCATCTCTCTGACAAGATGTGTTTAGTCCTAGCATGCACTACGATCATCACTCACAGATGTGTTTAGTCATAGCATGCACTACGTTCATCTCTCTCACAGATGTGTTTAGTCATAGCATGCACTACGATCATCACTCTCACAGATGTGTTTAGTCATAGCATGCACTACGATCATCACTCACAGATGTGTTTAGTCATAGCATGCACTACGTTCATCTCTCTCACAGATGTGTTTAGTCATAGCATGCACTATGATCATCACTCACAGATGTGTTTAGTCATAGCATGCACTATGATCATCACTCACAGATGTGTTTAGTCATAGCATGCACTACGATCATCACTCTCACAGATGTGTTTAGTCATAGCATGCACTACGATCATCACTCTCACAGATGTGTTTAGTCATAGCATGCACTATGATCATCACTCACAGATGTGTTTAGTCATAGCATGCACTATGATCATCACTCACAGATGTGTTTAGTCATAGCATGCACTACGATCATCACTCTCACAGATGTGTTTAGTCATAGCATGCACTACGATCATCACTCACAGATGTGTTTAGTCATAGCATGCACTACGATCATCACTCTCACAGATGTGTTTAGTCATAGCATGCACTATGATCATCACTCACAGATGTGTTTAGTCATAGCATGCACTACGATCATCTCTCTGACAAGATGTGTTTAGTCCTAGCATGCACTACGATCATCACTCACAGATGTGTTTAGTCATAGCATGCACTACGTTCATCTCTCTCACAGATGTGTTTAGTCATAGCATGCACTACGTTCATCTCTCTCACAGATGTGTTTAGTCATAGCATGCACTATGATCATCACTCTGACAGATGTGTTTAGTCATAGCATGCACTATGATCATCACTCACAGATGTGTTTAGTCATAGCATGCACTACGATCATCTCTCTGACAGATGTGTTTAGTCATAGCATGCACTACAATCATCACTCTCACAGATCTCATAGAAATAAGTGTGCTGTATTCCTCTTTTCAGGAGTTCTGTCATGAAATGACGCAGTATTTGAGGAACGAATTAGCTTTCCAATTTTCAATTCTGTAAGCTCAGCAGAAGGGTCGATATGATATATTCAGTTAAGGAAATGTGAATGTACAGGTTTCTTGGTGTGGAACCCTGTCATTAGCTAATCACAATCAGAACTGAGTATTCACCAAGTCATGGCACAATGTATTGTCTATTATGAATGTTTTAAATGAACATCTTTCTATATATAACACTTCAGTTGCATCTTCTTTTGTATGTTTATTGTTCAGGATACAGAAAACATTAAGCATGTTAAGTAAATCCGCTTTGTTTGATGTGAATACGTTTGTTATGAATATTTCTACATGTGGGATGGACGTATACAAGTTGTTTTTTTCTATCAAAGAAATAGTAACTGTACATACTATTACATAAAAAAAATTGCAAGTGGTCCCGTGGCATTTCCTTGGCATTGTTTGCGTTTATGTTTCCTTAAACAGAAATATACTTACACCCCGCCCGTCATGGACTTGTGTTTACTGGTAGGCTGATAACAGGATGTTTGGGGCTTGAGTTGCAGTATTACACCGAACGATGTCACTCATTTCAACTTGTTGTCTTCAGCTTTTGTGATAATGAATACATAAGCAGCCTGTGAAGTTATGATTGTTGACGTTACTCAAATTGTTGTCTCGGATTGATGATTGACAGCTTATCGACATCTTTGATTTATAGGTATTACGTAGTCACCATCTCCCATTCATCTACTAATTACATTTGTCAATGGTCATATAATAGCACTGTTACTAAAATCTGTTCTTAATCGGGTATGAGTTTGTTTTAATGATATTTATTGTTTGTACAATGTACTGTTCTTATAATAAGACATCATTTTAAAGTTTCAATTACAAGGTTCAAGGAGGAATGTTGTGGTGGTTTGAATAAAATTATAATACGAAAAGTGAAAAAAAGTTAATCAAAGACCATGATAATTGAGTGAGTGAGTATAGTTTTACTCCACTTTTAATAGCAATATCACGGCAGGGGACACCAGAAATGAGCTTCACACATCGTACACATGTCGGGAATCAAACACAGGTCTGTGTGAGAGCGAATGCTTTAACCACTAGGCTACCCGACTGCCCCAAAAAGATCATGATAAAGTAGCATGAGATATACCGTCCGGGGATTGTAAAAACTAACAGGTTCCCATAAAAGTCCCAATTAGTATCCGCGGAGACTCCCTATAGTAGCTCCACAGAGTGTTTGCGTACATACTCAGACATTTTTCAAACATTCTGTGGAGTAAATGTGTAGATCAGCAGAAATTTTACAAAATTCCCATGGAGTTTCTGCATAGGCTACATGGAAATTTTGCAAAATAAGGTAAAAGGCTTTTGTCATGTTGTGTATGTATTTATAAGAATTGACTTCCGTATGGTTTTCCTTTATGCTACGAGGATTTACAAAGTATTTACACTTGTTTTTACATTTATATCTCCATAAACACAAAGTATTGGAGTCAATTCTTAAACAAAGTTTAAAATCATATCACACAATGAAGTTTTAACATATTTCACTTTGATGATAGATTACCAGTGATCAATCGATGACATGATGTTTTTTCGATCAATTGAAGACAACTAATATATGTTGGGTAGATAATTAAAGGGGCACTGATCTAATGCCATTCCCCGGACTGGTTGTTGCCTTTGTTATTGTTTTTTCCCCCGTGAGTACCCGGATGATACTCAACGCAACTGAGCGTGACCAGAGACTGGGCTACCGTCTGCAAGGACAGCTAAATAAACTTGGAGGCTGGAGGCAATATTTGTTTTACGCATTTTTGCATAAACACTGATTGGTTAACTGTGATCTATAAAGATTCGACAAAGGGCGCATGTTAAATGATTTCTTCAGCCTAAACAAACAGACAAAAAGAACGGCGGAGCTCATCGGAAGTCGTAATTTGGAAATACCCCAGATGGTTATAGTTTAATACTAAAGAAAGTATCCATGCAGTGAAAGCATTTTCGGATTTCGGATTGTGTAATACGATTACTACTCCCTTGTTGTCATACACGTTTTCTCGTATAACCCTACACTTGTGTATTTGTCATCATTCACTTGATGCTCAGTTAATGAATTTATTACAGGTACAATTAGTGGTAGCACCACTTAGATTACCTGACAAAGGTTCTCATTTGGCATTTATTGTGTCTGGGGTAATTATTCAATCTAAATCCAGGCTTGAAGTGAGGTTATGTAATATGCACGTGGCAGCCCAGCAAGAGATGAATGATCAGTTGATTTACTTTTTTTGTAAATCAACGGATCGTTCCTAGTCATCAAAGGATTAACAGAAAATACGTTGATTGATTAATCACTGTTATCTTGCACAGTGGATATGTCAAAAGTGAGTGTTTACATGTCTAGGTTTACTAAAACAAAGGGAATACACTCATATCATGGCCTGAAGTGCCGATGTAAAAACAACATACAATTTGTTCAAAGGGTTAACTGATAATACGTTGATTGGTTGCTCATTGTTATCAAACTCAATGGATTTTTTAGGAACCGTCGACGTAATGAAAATAGTTGTCACGTGGCCTTTCTCAGCCGACCCTTGAGACTTGACACCCGAAACGATATATATCTTTTAGAATATTTGATAGTTAAAGAGACAAGTGACATCGAATAAGTTATTTTGTATAGCTGCAGACAAGTGGGATATTATTCCTTTGTGTAGATATTCGCGGATACATTCCTCGAATAAGGAAGCTGCCTATTTATACACATAAATTTGGTAAGTTGTAATTATGGTATTTGCATTTTGTTTTCCTTCATTTGAACCGATTCGTTCTTGTTTTTCTACGTCTTGGTTGGGAATTTCTTCAATGCGCGATAGACGTTGTTTTCACAGGTCATTTCCTTTGTAAGCGTGTATAGATTACCGTCAATTTGTAAAATGTGATTCTCTCAGGCAATTTTTAAAATGTGTAAATATTTCAGTCATTTTGACTAAAAAATCTGTCCAGATTGATTAAGACGATCAAAAGGGCCTACAAACATCACAACAGATTATTATGTAGGATTAGAAGCCAAACAACATAGAAATGTACTTTTCAACGTAACATTTTCAGTCTCTTGGTGATGACATTAAACATCAAAATGTTTGGAATTCGTTATCATAATAATACAGATGGAAATGTTTTTCAGTCACTTTGTAAAATAACTGAATATTTAGACGTTTAATAAATATGTTACACATTTTGACAGTAAAAAAATATACACAGTATAAAAAAAGCAATGCTCAGGTGAAATATTTACTTTGTGTTGCAAGTCAAAATAGTGTAAACGAAAATCGCAAAATTACCAAGCAAGTGACTTATCAAAACTTTGTCACCATTACCGATGCTACCCACAAAGATGCATACATTTCCTTATTATCTCGAAAACTGTATATCATTTTGTTGATCAATGTGACCATACGCTCTTATTACTACCGGTATCCATAAAAGTGACTAATGCGCTTACGAATGGCGCAACAGAGGTCGCGAGCTAGTCTAGATTTCTGCTCTACATCCGGGTACTCACTGGGAAAAAACAATAACAAAGGCAACAACCAGTCCCGGGGAATTGCGTTAGATCAGTGCCCCTTTAAGTTCTCTCGCACAAAGAATAAATTTATCTCTGTGTGAAATTTGTCCGTATAAAGCGTCCTTCAGTCAACTGTTTTGTTCATCTGTCAAGGGAAGAGATGATGCTCCATGCTGGTTGTTTGTGATTCAATTGAAGATATCTGTAATTCCGTAATAAATGTGAAAACGGCTTGCCATACCATGTATACTGGATGTAGAAACCGGTCAGTGTGTTGGAAAACGGGACCATGTAATTGATAATAATAACAAACTAACAGACGAGGCCGAAGGTGGCCTTGTCTACGACTTTTTTGGCGAGTTTTTTTATTATGATTATTATTAGTTACATGGTCCTGTGGTTGGGATGACTGGGGATATCACACTGTGTCTGAACATTTGCTCAACCATTTAAGCGCACCTGCTTATGTTCATATTATGAATTCGTTGTAAACAATAAATACAAATACCACTTTCTACACGAAAGATGCATTCATTAACACGTTTTATAAAACACAACAGAGTTGCAAACTGTCTTACCTACAGTGTTTCTAAAGGAAAAGCGTCATGTTGTCAAAGAAGCCATGTTTTCACCGGAAGTGCATTACGAAATAATCTCGTCTAAATAATTCCCAACATCCCCATGCTTTCCTAATAATTTATTCATGTAGGCCATAAACTATCCGTTTCTGAAAAAATACCGATGTTTTTTAATATTATTGAAGCTCGGGATATTCCGACAATACCGGAAGTTTATAATAACCGGAAATGATACATCATTGGAAAGAAAAATGGAAGACGAAGGAACACCGGTATCTGCTAAGTATCGCGGGACGTCCTTTCAAGGTAGTCTGCCTGCAAGCCCTTTGGGCGCAACACCCAGGCCTCCATTACGACAGAAGTATTCAAAATCACGTTATGCAAGTCGCCATGTGTCCGAGTATGATTTGAGTGAGTGGTAGAAACGAGCACTGCTGTCATTCTCTCAGTCTATCCTCTGCAAATGCATGAGTGCTTTTTGGCAGCTTCTGTGAATGAGCGATGTTAGTGATCAGTGTGTGCTAGCATGCTTATGTTGTGATAATAATTTGTTGTGTTAAATGTAAATTTAATTCCATGGGATACAGCTACTAACGACACAGTGGTGAGTAGCGGAACAGGAATACTGGCGCAACATGTGGCCCCAGAAACAAAACTAATAATGGTGGGGAAACACAGGACAGTCACTGTCGTTATCAGGCCTGGACGCTCAATCAGATTTCAAGGCAGACGGAAATTTCAATGCTACACTCAGATGACTGGGTATTAAACTTTTTTTTTGACTTGCACGAAAAGAATGGTAACTCTTTTTCCTGGTGGTTAAAGCGTTCGCTCGTCACGCCTAAGACCCGGGTTCAATTCCCGACATGGGTACATTGTGTGAAGCCCATTTCTGGTGTCCCCTGCCGTGATATTTCTGGAATATTGCCAAAAGCTGCGTAAAACCATACTCACTCACTTTTTCAAAGGGATATAATTCTTCATTTGCACCTTTGCCTGGAGGTTTCAGTGATGCCCTCAAATTACAATGTATGTTATTATCACACTCAAATCACCATACACCTGTTAATCACATGGCAAGGAAGTTGACCCATGGTGTATTTTCAAACAGGTGGCAATATTTCAAGTGCAACCTTTAGACACATTGTCTCTGTTAAATGCCGTAAATTTTAAAAGTGCAGAAATGGAAAGCGTTCTTCACTAATCTGTTATTTCTTTCATCAAAAGTTCTCAAATTTCAAAAATGGATCATACCTTAAAGTTTGAATACAGCAGTCAGGGGGACCTAGCACAGTAATGATTTGATTGGTTTCTCTGGATCTTCTGATGTCTTATCGCAATGAATTGTAAACTAAATTTGTTGAAAACAAAACTTTGCTGTATTGTTGGATATACAAGGTGTTACTAGGTGAAAGTAAGCCTATGGCAAATCATGATGATACAAGGGTAGTGTTTGAAACTCCAAGTAATTTGAAGGCGACACTGAAATTTACATACACACTGAAATCTGGTGTTGTGTCCAGACCTGTATAAAGATGGATACTTGACAATCTGTACCCACTGAAAATGGCTAACTAGTACCTAAAATTGCCATCAAATTCATACCTGTAAAGTGTCGTGAAACATTCATACTTTATTTGTCTGACTAGTGCACAAATTTGGTTGACCCCTGTATATAAATTTGGATGACAAAATTGACATGTACCCATCTATTTTTTTTAAGCAAGATGCCTGAAACAGGATTGCTTTTATCATTTGGGATTGTAAAAATGACTAAAGTATATGTTCATGAACATTTATTCACAGCACTAAACATGCTAAATTCACATATTCTGGCATACACTTTCATAGAGACTTTAATAGCATTTTTTTCATAGCACAATTTTCACACATTAAAACATTTTGCGCACTTTAAATTCACTAAGGCCCGTACATTCATTATACATTTCAAACAATCTTTATATGTTTGGGGGCGGCCGGGTAGCCTAGTGGTTAAAGCGTTGGCTCGTCATGCCGAAGACCCGGGTTCGATTCCCGACATGGGTACAGTGTGTGAAGCCCATTTCTGGTGTCCCCTGCCGTGATATTGCTGGAATATTGCTAAAAGCGGCGTAAAACAATACTCACTCACTCATTATATATTTATAAACATTCATTGGTGATTTGTGAATTACTAGTTAACAAATCAGTGTCTGACACAAGTTGTGACATATGATTCTAGTCCGATTCTAGTCATCTTCATGTGGCCTGGTTATTACAGACCAAAGTTTCAGATGCCTGTGATGTTGAACTTCGCATAAAGTTTCCATGTGTTCGGATTCATCCAGTTGATCAGGTACAAGTGAGTTCGGGTTATCCAACATTTGTGTTTGAGTCAGCCCCCCTCTCCCCCCCCCCCACCAAATGGGGAGGGATCTCCAGGGGTAGGGATTGTCCAGTTCCCGTATAGACAAGCATTGCTGATAATAAATGATAAGATTATTGAATTTATCAAAGAGGGATCAGATGTTTTTTGTTAGAAAAGCTTTAAAAAATATAAACAGAACTGAACATTTTGAATTCAGCTGATTATATTCTGATGTTCTTTTGCATCATTTTCTTTGCATGGGTAAACACTCGAACAAATAAAGCATGCCTCTTGCCAATGACAATGTGACTGTATATACATTTGTGATCAATGCACTTAACATGCTTAATTGATATGTGGTGCTAGTACTATTAAACACCAGCATGTTATGGATGGAAATTGATAACCAGATTAAGCTCTTTTTCATATGTATAGCCTGTTTGTTGTTAGTATTTCAAACATTTTAACTAAAAAGTTACAAGAATAACTGGCATCATAACACATTACCATTTGTTACCAGTTGATTACCATAATTAGGCTTTTAATTGCCAGGTGATAAAATGAAAGTTCACTTGAGTTTTTCATAGTAATCTCTTTAATGTGTAGTTAGTTGGCAATCTTCTAAACTCTGTTACTCTGATGCAGTACACCTCTGCATGAAGATCTGACATCTCTTAGGAGGTCGCAGCAAGGGAACTTCTGACCAGCATGATCAGAATCAAGGCTTCTAACTTCTCAGTACAGATGAACAAAGCATTTAGACAGCATATCTAATTTCTGTATCTCAAAAACAAAGTTAATGAGCCCATGCTGAATGTAAATGATTAAAGCCTTGCCCTCATATTATTGTGGATATTTTATACACTCTGTTGTTGCTGAGCGTCATGGCAAAACGAGAATACCACCAAACAAATATTTGTGTTCTGTGTGGATTTTTCATTTATTAAAATTGACATTTTTAAATCAGCGTAGTAAACAATTGTTTTTAGGAAGCTGACATCTGATTAGCTCGAGAACCTGTGCATCCTTCATGTTGATTGTATAGTAAAAGTCTACTCAGGGTTTATCTGCCACAACCTTCTACTCCGATGTTGTCAGATCATCACACAGGGAGGTATCGTGTCATTTAAAAGATCTTTTTTAGTGATGTATTGTGGAGGTTCGCCTTAATTATTTTATTTAAATTTATCAATTGGTGGGTCATTTGTGGTTCAAATAAGAAAAGACTTGTGTAGATCTGTAAACCAAGTGATACATAGGATAAGTGCTGGCAGGGTCATTGACCCCTCGTGAACACTTACATTTCCTAAAAAGATAAGTAATATAAGTACCATTTCACCAACGTATCAATGTTTCCGATACCTTATCCATAAGTAATAACATCATCTGAATGATCATGATAAAATAAATGTCTCAAAGTAATTACCATGATTAACACATCATTAGCTTTAACCCATACCCTGAAATATAGATGGAAATATGAGTCCACCCATCAATAGTACCAGATGTGATATGCCGCTCATAGATCCAGTATCTCTCACTGAAAGCTACCTTACAGAAGTAACGTTGAATCAATTTTGTGTTACATCAGCCAGGTTCTGATGTAGTTCTCATTAACATGAAAAAGTTTTAATTGAAACAGGATGTGTAGGAATGGATAAAATGAAGGGCGATAAAAAAGTGAAAATAAGTATCATTACTTTATCTGCCCCAAATTTGATGCCATAGTTGTAAATATAATCAAGAAATACTACTTTGTAAACAGTGGAAACAGTGTTAGATATATAACATTCCTATTGTTTGTGCAGCTCGTGTCGGTCACAGAGAGGGTACATGGTATAGCAGATATACAAATACGTGCTTCAGCATGGCTAGGCATGCTCCATGTAGCATATATAGATATTGGGTGTAGACACTACTGAATTATATCATGTATATTGTTGCTTACCTGGGTTGCTGACCGTTCTTGTACCAGGTGTGAAGGAATGTTCTGTCTGTCATGTGATGTGATTTCAATGTACGTTCTGCACCGTCTGCTGCTGCTTTCTAACTGTTGTTTTGTGGTATGTATGGGTGAGTGAGTGTGGATCAAGCATCAATCATATTCCCATATCCCATTGGTGACACTGACCCACTACATTTTAACCCCTTCCTGTAGAGACTACTAGAGCCATAACAACATGTAGTCCTAACCCTTGTAACCATGGTAACCTGTCCTAACCCTTGTAACCATGGTAACCTGTTTGACAAATGTATTCATGATGACAATTTCAAAATTTCAACTTTGTCTCAAAATGTTGATAGAGATTTATCAGTATCCAACCTTGGTGATGGTAAGGTCACCATTTCTCAGTTGTTTTTGTGCTGATATTATCACAGGGAATATACCAACTGAAAACCCATGTGCCAAGTTCCATGTCTCACATGGAAGAAAAGATAACAAGAAGGTTCTATTGCCTGAATCGACCACCTTGGTTTGTAAGCACCTTATCCATCTGCAACACTTCAGGCTTCCTCCTACATCAAATTAACACATTGTGATGTGAATAAAATACTTTCCATAGCAGCATTAAACACCACTCTCACTCACTCACTCACTCACTCACACACTCACTCACTCCGCAATCAGACATTTTAAACATTGAAATCACTCTCACTCACTCACTCACTCACTCACTCACTCCGCAATCAGACATTATAAACATTGAAAAGTCCCGAAAAATATGAGACATACCACATCTTGATTCAGTTGAAATAATGCAAACATTTACTTTGAAGAATTATGATAAAACTTCTCTGCAGAGATAGTTCGGCAGGTGGAAGAAAATTTCATGCAGCCCTACAGAAAAGCTACCAGCCACGGGCAGGCAGTTATTATGGACATTGATCTGATGTCAATTTCTGAGTGAGATTAAAACTTATTATGAGGTAGAAAAATAAGGAAGGACATGCTTCATTTGTACACGGAAGAATAGCGGTCACAAACAGTGCACAAGCTGGGGTATTCATGACGGAGCAGAGCAAGACAATATGTTTGATTAATACTGATGAGAATAGCACATACAGCAGCACTGACTGCTCCACCCCCTTCAGGAGATTGTACCTGCTCTGTGTACATTGACCTGTTACACATTCACACTGCCAGGCCGGGAGGTAAACATGTTGTGTGCTCACACTCGATCAACAAACTCCCAGTGGCCACTTCCAGGTTATCACAAAGCAAGGGGCAAGTCACCATGTTGAACTTTGTCAGCATTATCACCATTACAATTAGTTGTTAGTTATTTAGGAACACATATAAATATGGCCAACTGTAAGACGCAATGTTTTTTTATCTGCTGTTAATGGCTTATGTTATCTGACCAAGAACTTGAACAAGTAACATGATGAAAAAGGAATAACTTGAATGGAACTGCACATGAAAAATAATTGTCAGGGCCTTTACAGCATGTCAAGTTATGTGCTTGTTATTTTCTAATAACCATGCTTACTGTATGTTCAGTGAGTACTTAAACATAGTAATCTTCCTCATACATGTGCAGTGTATTGCCCAGGGTGTTCTAGTGAAAACAGTATCGACCACCATGACAAGCTCATCTGGTATGTTAGACTGTCAGACGAGTATTTTGCAGTTTACTTGAAAAGTCTGTGGGAACCAAGAATACAATACTTGTGTAGATTCTAGCCTGCATTTAAAGCACACTTTTTATATATCTTATTTAAGTCTCCTTCATCCAAACTTGAGGTGTGAAATTTGCAGTGATTTGTTGAAATTTTGCTGATTCAGCATGTTCAGTGATTTGTGATTAGCAAAGTAACTGGTAAGAGATAAAAACTCAACCCAGGTTTGCCAAGTCTTTAGCACAAATAACACACTGCACAACGAAAGCTGAACTAGGTTATAATGTCTGGACCCTTTGTTTGTGCACAGTGAAACATGGGTGGGTAGACTCCTCACTGACCAGTCGGGGTGGTGCAGCATGTATTTGGATGGTCCTGTTGTGGCCAGCCGTGGAATACTACAGAAGCCTAGTGGACACTGTGTCCAAGATAGACATGATAGTAGATTATTCATTTCATAGATATTGGGCAAACTTTGGTTTCTGCAACTAGAGAGTATAATTACGGGTACTCATTTCGATCATTACTGATGCTTATGGCAAATACAGTGTTTGAAATCATTACTGTCTTAAGTGATATTCTATGATAGCATTTTCCACATGAACAATGTGAAATCCTAAAAAATGATCCCACATATTAATTATTATTATTGTTGATCATATTTTTATCATGGTTGAGGGAAAAATTACCATGATTTGTAGAAGATATCTGCTATATTATTTTGAAAATTATGAGGATTGTATTATTTCAGATTTCGTAAGACATTTCTTTAAGCATGTTTAGGGTAAGTCAAGTAAGTCGTTGTCATGCATAGCCTTTCTTCTTCATGGATGTTGTTTATTTTCACACCCAGCTTGTGTTGCGCCACAAGATTGAGTCCCCGCAGAGCTTGTTCAGTTACAATCTTGCACTGGCACAGAAAAAGTGGCACTCCATTGCACTTATGCTTATCATTGAGAAATGATGTCAGCCAATCCTTTCATTACCTTTCAATACTGTTAATCATGTTTATATTGGCTGTGTTTTTCCACGTTTTGTGCCTGGAAAAGCCTACTCTCCATGCCATGAAGTTTTCCTGTGCATAATTGTCCCAATGAACTCCGGAGGAGTGACTGACCAAACTGAAACGAAGCTGCTTTTGCTACAAGTTGGCCAATTCTGTCCCACCTCAGCTTATGCATATGTCCATCCATCCTCCTTCCCCAAGATACATTTTGACATAAACACTAACCTGCTGGTCCAAGGCTAGTGAACCAAGGAAAACTGCTATCCTTGCTTGTTTACTAAATCTGACTGAAAACTTGTTGTAAACATGTTACTGGTAAACATAGATGAAAATACATATTCAGACAGATCAGAACAAATTTCCAACTTCCAGTTATGAAAAAATAATTTCTGTTCATCACGTCTAGTAAACGTTTGTTGTTAATAGTCCTCATCATGCACACAGCTAATTGAGTCAATGTGTTCATTGCTAAGAAGATAAACCAACTGGTTAACATTAATGATGAGTGGTCATGAAAATGCATCCACCCACCCAACTGGGTCAGCTTCAGACACTATTTGTTCTGAAGTGATGATGTTATGGAGGCAGTGGAGCAGGTTGTGATTGACCGATGTGTTGTGACTGTTGCAGGCTACTCCACAGATGAGACTGACTCTGGGGCGAACCGACGGGCACGCCATGCATCAGAGGGGAGTAGCACAAAGTCATTCCTCATACTCGGACTCATTTTCCTGGCATCGTTGCTAGCTTTGGGAGTTGTGTATCTCAACTTCCCGAAGCTGGATCAGTGAGTACTTTGTCCCTATAAGCCCATCTTTGCCGTCCTTCAACAAGGTTGTGTAAGGTTTGTATATGTGCTGCACACCCGTGACCTAGCTTGTTGTCTGACTTGGCATGCTGCCATTTGTAACCCTTGTTTTGCTGCATGTTGCCTTTGTTAGAAGTGCTAGTGTTCACTTGGAAACAACAAAAAACATAACATTTTCAGTAAACAATATTTAGGTTGGTGCTGGGGAGTTTCAGATGTGCTGATGTAGTATTTGAATGTACTGGTAAGCCAGGATAAGTTGAGATTTGACCTGACAATAAACCCTGTATGACTATGTATGAGGTCTGCCCACTGTACCATTGTGAAAGAAGGGGTAGCGGGTGGTAGTATGATGGATATGGGCGTGTCCTGTCTCGGCTAGCGAGTTCTAGTGGCGAGTTCAATAGCATCCAATTGTAAGTGAGATACCTGATGACCGAAAATGGTGACAGCAAATCTGCAAGATTAGATCACAACAACTGAGAAGTATTGTGGCAATGAAGGGAATTCATGTGCTGTAAAAATGGAATACTTTTATTACCCCAGGGAGCAGTAATGAATAGTGTCACAGCATTCTTGAAATGATTGTGAAGGTTGAGACCTTAACATAGAGATAGTTGACTCTGTGACATGTTCCTTAATTAATCCCATGTCAGTGTTTATGAGGTTTCAGCATACTGTAAACGTAATACTGCAAGCTGAATATGTATGGTGATAACTGGATAATCATAGCATGGCATCGACTTAATAGTCTTATGAGCAACATGTGTCCACAGGAGCGTTGTCGGTTTCCTTGTCATGACCTGCATGTGCATGACATGTGGACACCCTCTCTACCTGTACCAAACCAAATATGTTTGTCCAAATTCTTGCACCGCCTGTTTATCCCAAACACAGTTTGTGAGTTGTTTCAACTTATCCTGGATTACCAGTAGATCGCCCTAAACATGCTAATGCGTGGACTTTTAACACCATAATTATGATCCCTTATTTTTCATGCTTATTTTTTGATATTGTTGTTAATCCCAGTTTTGAATCCCAGGGTAATATACTAATCACTAAATCTAGCATTTATTAACTTGAAACAGCATTTATTACATTTGTATGGCAGACTAATTTCAAGATTTGAGTCCATCTGGTACTAACCACTGTGCAGAGTAGCATCCCTTAGTCACAACATCCACTGTACACAGTAGCATCCCTTAGTCACACCATCCTCTGTACACAGTAGCATCCCTTAGTCACACCATCCACTGTACACAGTAGCATCCCTTAGTCACACCATCCTCTGTACACAGTAGCATCCCTTAGTCACACCATACTCTGTACACAGTAGCATCCCTCAGTCACACCATACTCTGTACACAGTAGCATCCCTTAGTCACACCATACTCTGTACACAGTAGCATCCCTCAGTCACACCATCCACTGTACACAGTAGCATCCCTTAGTCACACCATCCACTGTACACAGTAGCATCCCTTAGTCACACCATACTCTGTACAGAGTAGCATCCCTTAGTCACACCATCCACTGTACAGAGTAGCATCCCTTAGTCACACCATCCTCTGTACACAGTAGCATCCCTTAGTCACACCATACTCTGTACACAGTAGCATCCCTTAGTCACACCATACTCTGTACACAGTAGCATCCCTCAGTCACACCATACTCTGTACACAGTAGCATCCCTTAGTCACACCATCCTCTGTACAGAGTAGCATCCCTTAGTCACACCATCCACTGTACACAGTAGCATCCCTTAGTCACACCATCCTCTGTACACAGTAGCATCCCTTAGTCACACCATCCACTGTACACAGTAGCATCCCTTAGTCACACCATCCTCTGTACACAGTAGCATCCCTTAGTCACACCATCCACTGTACACAGTAGCATCCCTTAGTCACACCATCCACTGTACACAGTAGCATCCCTTAGTCACACCATCCTCTGTACACAGTAGCATCCCTTAGTCACACCATCCACTGTACACAGTAGCATCCCTTAGTCACACCATCCACTGTACACAGTAGCATTCCTCAGTCACACCATCCACTGTACACAGTAGCATCCCTTAGTCACACCATCCACTGTACACATTAGCATCCCTTAGTCACACCATCCACTGTACACAGTAGCATTCCTTAGTCACACCATCCACTGTACACAGTAGCATCCCTTAGTCACACCATCCACTGTACACAGTAGCATCCCTTAGTCACACCATCCACTGTACACAGTAGCATCCCTTAGTCACACCATCCACTGTACACAGTAGCATCCCTTAGTCACACCATCCACTGTACACAGTAGCATCCCTTAGTCACACCTTAAATGTGTGGGCTCCTGTGAACAATAAAGCTGACACATACTGGGCAAAGCCCAAGTCTCAGTTAGGGACTCACCATTTGATGTTCTTGTGGTTGGGGCTGTGATTTTACGTTAAGAAAATAAATTGTTCCAGAAAATGCTTGAAAAAAGTAATTCTGCTTCAGACTATTGAAAAAAATGCATTGTCAGCAACAACAAAATATATTGTGTTAAAAAAATATTTTGGTTCATACCTTTAATCAACAAAATATGTGTTTTTGCCTAACTAGCTCACTTGCCACGAGTAGATCCTTTTGAGTGAATATGGCTTGCTCAGCACATCATCTGTTGTGGGAAGGAATGCACTAACACCACTATTTGAGATGTATGCCAATGTTTACTTTCAGCTCACCTGACTGAAAGTCAAGTGAACTTATGTCCATGTCGGTTTATCTGGCATCGGTCTTGAATGCTGCATCATTTACATCTTCTCAGAAACTGACATCTTCCCAAGGCAAGGGGTCAACTGACTGTAAAAGTCCAGTTTCCACCCTTGCTGAAATGGACTGGAATTTATGGGCTTGATCATAGTGCCACCAGTGGCTATTACGAGTTATGTCCCTTCTATGTCCCTCCTATTGACCAATCAGAATCCACTTCTCATATCACTTGCAATTACTTCAAACAAAATGTTGACACCCAGTCAAGATCGATAATCAAAATCTATATGGAAGCAAAACGGGTCTCACTTCACAAAGTGCATCAAATTACGTAAGAACCTTGATTAAAAACTTGAAAAATAATTTGGAAAATATCTGTTGACGCAAATTTGGCAGTACACATGCTTTGCAATCTTGCAATTGAGCTCATTTAACGAACCGGATGTCGATGTCATTACACCAATTTGATTGGACTTTGCATGTACATGTACTTGTTAGTCCAGCCAATAGTAAGTCCATGCTTCCAGCACGGTCCTGATGGTAAGGCATCGGGGACTGCACATGCAGACAAGTAGCTGTGCAAATATTGTTGATATTTACATGTAGGATCTTTGATGCTGTTATATGGCAGGGTTTTACATGACACAGAATTGTGTGTCCAGTACGCACAAGTATATAGAATGGATGAAGAAAAAAATATATTTGCATCCTGAGGGATGCACAATAATGTTCATTGTATCAAATTCTTGACAAGAAATATAAACCTCCTGTAATTAAAGTAATTATTAGATCTTATAGTATAGGAATTTACAGGAGCCTCATATTTCCTGATAGGGCCCTTGAAATTAGTATTTGGGTGTCCGCGGTACCCCTGGTTTTGTAGGTCAAGGTAAGACCCTGTACTGTCAGTTGTTGGGACCGGTCAGAGTATAGACAGTTTGGAATGGTGGATGAGAAGATTTTGTGTGTAGGTATTGACTATGCATGTATCGCGTCAGCAACTTGTTGCAGTAACACTGCTTGTTTTATTCTTGATCGGCATGTTCAATTTCACTGTTCTGCTTGTCATGAACTGCGGAGGACTTTCAGTTGTCCCAGAAAGACTTCCCCTTCCGCAAGCTACTGAGCTTTCACTGTATGTAACTGGGAGAACATTATGAATTTTTCTCTTAAACATATTCAGGTAAGGTGAGCAGCCTGTTTTTGTATTTTTATGTTCTAGTGTAGGGCTGTGTAAATAGAAATTGGTGTGTGATGTGAGAGTGGTAAATATCCAGGTCAGGTGGTGGCATAGTTTAACAACTGACACTGCTGTTTTATGGTAATAACATTTGAAGCCTTATCGAAGCTGGTAGGTTCGTAAACTTATGTGACACTGGATACGATGTGTGCTTTGTTACTATCTTCAAGTACATTAAAGAGCTGTATTATCAGTGAAGACAAGACCGACTTATAAATTCCTACTTCGGTAGAGTTTCTCACAATTTGCTTGATAAAGGTATCAGCCACTAATACCAAAACGTCACACAAAGTTGAAATGATATCCTGGTATTTGATAATACTGGAGATAATGTAATATTGTGGTTACGTAATATCTATGAATTCTATTACATGTATTATGCACTTTTTTCTGTTTCAGAGATGAAGTTCAGTATATTAAACTACCTAGAGATATTGATGATGCGAAAAATTTGGGAAGAGTTTTGTCAAGATACAAGGACAGATATTTTTACCAAGTTTTAGTTGGAGTTTTCGTCATGTATATATTGTATCCTTTCCACCCACTGATTCCACCCACTGATGCAGTATGTGAAGTGTACTAGCAGCAGCTGGCCTGAAACAGACACTAATAGCAGATACTTACAATATTGTTCATTTTGAATGCTAAAAAAAACAAAAGTGCAAATTGAACTTCCTCATTTCTTGTATTCTGCCCATTTCTGGTGTCCCCTGCCAAGGTATTGCTGGAATATTGCTAAAATCGGCGTAAAACTATACTCACTCGCTCACTCTTGTATTCTGCACATTTATTTCAAATCATCTCTTGTTATTAGAGTGTTTGATCATGGCCTTTTTGATGACGGGTTAGTTAGAACATGTTTATGGAATGTGGAAAATTCTATTTCTTTTACTATCAGATGTTGCACATTCTGTACTGGTGATTATAATGTTGAAGAGCAAGCAACTCATATCCATGTAACATTTAGAAATGGCTGTCTGAACACGCTTCACCTACATCAGAAATTGAAACTCTGTGATACATGGCTGCCACTTTTGTTCGAATGACATGAAAACTGTACATGTCTGTCAGATGCAAGTGTCCCTAGTGATCCTTAACCATTGTTCAGTTTACAAACATTTGCTATACCAGGATCTATATTTCTCAGCATAATCTGCGGCTATCTCTTCTCCTACTACATTGCTCTGTTTGGTGTTTGTCTGGTGAGTATATCACTGTACATAAAGGTAACCCAGTAGATGCCTCTCAGTAAGCCAGGTGGGCTGGCAACTGCAGTGCCAGTATTCACTGTGGTAACCCGATTGCTGTAATCAGAATAACACTCATTTTGCTTCATTGTTAGTTATTTGTCTGTAAGTCACTGTAACTTTCCTCAAACATAAATGTGACTCTATGTTGGGACTTTGTGTTTTCTTTTTCATGCAGTTGCAAGTGAACTAAGATAAACATTTATTTCTTCTAATAGTCCACGTCTGCATTGGTTGCAATCCATTCATGAATCTGACCTTTGGTCTGTCTGACCGGAGTAGGTAACATGGTTAACAACCAACATGCCTTAGTGACCCCCACCTCAAAGCTGATTAACTGAAATAGCAGTGTTAATCTGAACTCACTTATTTACTGCCAGGTCATGGTCTACATTGTCTGATAACCAAAAGATGGTGTAGTTGTACCTTATACACTTATAGCTGGCCCTGGTCTGACAAGGCCTACAACACTGTACAACCAGTTCTCTCAAAGTATCCGACATTGTCTCTCTGCACCATTTGCACAAAACGATCTTAGCGCTAAGACTATTGTAAGCCTATGTTAAAGTATGGGAGTTAAGATAATCTTAGCACTAAGATCGCTTTGTGCAAGCAGACCCAGAAATCCGTCTGGAACTGTCCTAACTCACACTGGTTGAGAAGTACATCTTATGGCTGCTTGTCTTTGTTATTACAAGATACAACATGTGTTAACACCTGTTTGCAGGAAATGGAAACCATTTTCTCCTTCTTGTTTCCCCAGGCATCTGCTGTTGGTGCTTCCTTCTGTTATTTGTTGTCCTACTTGGTTGGAAGAAGGCTGGTAAAGAAGTACATCCCCCAGAGAGTGGCCCAGTGGAGGTCACATGTGAGTCACCTTGCTCAAACACATTGTGCAACTATTTTCAGGAATGTCTGTATGTAGTATACTGTGTTACATGTGGAGGATCTGTGTGGAGAATGTTTATCTGTTACATTTGACCTGAATGCATTAATTTTGCTGATTTGAAATTAGGTTAAGTCCTAACAATACAGACAGTATAAAGTGTAATGGTTTTGTTGTGATGAATCTTAGTACAGTTTCCATGATACTGTTTGTTTTCAGGTCGAAAAGAACCGTGAACACCTGCTCAACTACATGATCTTTCTGCGAATCACTCCATTCCTCCCTAACTGGTTTATCAACATCACCGCCCCAGTCATCGATGTGCCTCTCTCACCCTTCTTCTGGGGAACCTTTATAGGTGGGTCCTTGTTATCCGGGTCCAGCTGGTCACACTGTCCACTCATTGACGGTCCAGTCACTGCAGGGTCCTTGTGTACCTTCCTGTATCCAGGTTTAGCTTCCAGTGATGTGTGACCCGTGAAGATTCCGGGGTAGAACAGGTCTTCAGCAAAAGGTGACTATGCTTGTCGTAAAAGGCGACTAATGGGATCGAGTGGTCAGGCTCGCTGACTTGGTTGATGCATGTCATCGATCCCAATTGCATGGATCGATGCTCATGATATTAATCACTGGATTGTCTGGTCCAGACTCGATTATTTACAGACCGCCGTCATAGAGCTGGAATATTGCTGAGTGCGGCGTTAAACAACAAACCAACCAACAACCAGGTCCAGCTATTCACACTTTCCACTCATGCATGGTCCAGTCACTGCAGGGTCCTTGTGTACCTTCCTACATCCAGGTCCAGCTGGTCACACTGTCCACTCATGTATGGTCCAGTCACTGCAGGGTCCTTGTGTACCTTCCTGTAACCAGGTCCAGCTGGTCACACTGTCCACTCATGCATGGTCCAGTCGCTGCAGGGTCCTTGTGTACCTTCCTGTAACCAGGTCCAGCTGGTCACACTGTCCACTCATGCATGGTCCAGTCACTGCAGGGTCCCTGTGTACCTTCCTGTAACCAGGTCCAGCTGGTCACACTGTCAACTCATGCATGGTCCAGTCACTGCAGGGTCCTTGTGTACCTTCCTGTAACCAGGTCCAGCTGGTCACACTGTCCACTCATGCATGGTCCAGTCACTGCAGGGTCCCTGTGTACCTTCCTGTATTCAGGTCCAGTTGGTCACACTGTCCACTCATGCATGGTCCAGTCATCTGAGGTGCTGCAATTCACAGTGCAGAGTTGTGTCCCTTAGCTGGTCATGGTCATGGGACCGCCTCCGTGGTCTAAAGGTAGAGCGTCCGCCCGGAGAGAGGAAGGTTCGGGGTTCGATCCCCAGCCGCGTCATACCAAAAGACGTTAAAAGATGGTACTTGTTGTTACCCTGACTGGTGCTCGGCATTAAGGGGCTAAAACAAGGACTGGTCGGCTCGGAGTCAGTATACTGTGTCTGAGTGGGGTATTCATGTTAAACTGCGGCATGGTATCTCAGTGTGCTAGCACTTTAAATCGGCAACAGTCCGGACTAGTACAAGCAGCCACACACACACATACACGTGCATGCACGTCGCTATATAAGTGCAGTAATCTTGAACCTCATTTCACCTCACCTCACCTCCAAGACATGAGCAGTGAATGTAGTTGTGTTTGTGTGTTGGATGTAGTTACTGCAGTGGCATGTCTCCACATGATATACCATGTATGCAGCATTGCAGCATTATAATGTCTTATTGCTCACTGGGGCATCAAGGACAATGCTTACAATGAGATTATATCTTTGTACATTCATCCTGTGGCATTGGCCTTGTGATTATGTTATCTATTCACCTGATAATGAGCAAGAAGTAGCTTGGAAATGTACAAAGGCTAAAAGAAGTTGCTCTCCATAAAAAAGGTGTCATGTGTCAATGGGATTTTAGTATGCATGCCAAGCTTTCAGTGAATTAGTAATTGTGTTAATCAACACGGACCAGTGAGGCGTTTCATGTTTAACTCAACTGTTGAACAGGTCAAAGGCTCTGGTTTGATTCTTCAATGGGTACAATGTATGAAGCCCATACTTGGTGTCCACTGCTATGTTTGCTTGAATACGTATGGCTAAAGCTGTCACTACCATATTCATGCTGTGGCCAGACTCTATATATTTCTTAGTTTACACATGTTTTTGTGTGGGTAGATGCAGGGAGATAGATATGGATGAGATGAAAGTAAGCAATGTGAATGCCAAATGTTTTTATGGTGAATGTTTGCTTTCACCAGAATATAGAAGTAATACTTTTCTGATTATTTACTTGACCTCGATGTTGCAGGAGTTGCTCCCCCTTCCTTCGTAGCAGTCCAGGCAGGAACTACCTTGTACAAGTTGACCTCGTCAGGGGACGCTGTGTCATGGACCTCTATGATTGTACTAGCGGCATTAGCTATCCTCTCTCTGCTACCGGTTGTTTTCAAGAAAAGGTTGCAAAAGAAGTTTGATTGACACGAGTCACCTATTAGACATTCTTGTGTGTGAGGAGAATGACAGATCTGGCGTGTATGTGTCTGTTACCATGGTTACCCATGCATTTGATTAACAGTTTGCTCATGTGAACTGCATTTAGGATTACGGGTCATCAACAGCTGTCAAGTTAATGTGAGGCAATTTTGTAAATAACAAGGTGATTTTATGGGTTTATTGAACTTCTGAACATGCAAGAAACTCCCTTCCAGGTGGTTACCATATCAGATATGCTTACAAATATGGATGTATTTTGCTACAGTGCTTTGGATGACATTTTATGCTGGAATGGATGATTTTTCAATGTTTGAACATTAGATGAAACAGTATGTCAGTCGGTAGTGTTGCACCAAAGCTATCTGACAGATCTGATGTGGCCTCCCATTCCATGTCTTCACAGTCAGTATGCATTTCTATTCATGGAAATATTTGCAATTATACAAATTGATCTGTAAGGTGGTCACAATTAAGGACACGGTTAAATTGTGATTTGAGTAAAGTATATACACAAACAAAAAGTAAGCACGCCCTGTATATTTTACAATAACTGGCCCTATGAGTGTTGGCATTGAAACTTCAGAAAAATGAATGGGGTGTGTAAGAAGACGTTTCGGATGTACCGATCACTATTAAGGTTTCCTTGGAAGGTGACAAGATCCAGATTACAATTGTGTGACAGACAACCCCAAACCATCACCTAAACTGTACCATACTGGGGTCATAGGTTCCTGGGTGTGGTGGCCGTATTTGTATGCCTCACAATTCCCAATCCGCCATTCGTGACATGGAGCGGAAACCTGCTTCATCGGACTGGTGCACTCGTTGCCAAGTCCTCAGATGCCATCCTGTCTGGGCCAAACCCCATGTTAAACGACATCTATGATGACTATTGGCAAGGAACGATGCTTGAATACTCTCCTAGACTTCACTACCCCCTATTTTCAGATTTTCGTTGATTCCGTTTATTGGCACTTCAGAACAGGAGATGTTGCAAATGGTTGATGACGTTCAAGCTGAAGCAGGGCTATGTCCTCACCTTGACATCATGTGAGATCTTCCTGACCATGTGAGATCTTACTCACCATGTGAGATCTGACCATGTGAGATCTTCCTGACCATGTGAGATCTTCCTGACCATGTGAGATCTACCTGACCATGGGAGATCTTCCTGACCATGGGATATCTTCCTGACCATGGGATATCTTCCTGACCATGGGATATCTTCCTGACCATCCTGTACAGAATTGGTACAAAAAAATGGGCAAACCAGTCTGTTAATTACCGTAAAATGAAAACCTTGTTGATGTCCTAAGCTTTCACCGGCCATGCCTGTGCGATGCATACAAGTAACACCCATCTATACGCCTCTGACAACCTTCATCGTGCCATGTTCACATATACTGCTTCAACAATGCAAGACAGTGACGTTAAATACCCACAGTTGTGGTGTACAGATACTGCATGTTGAAACATGCATGCTGCACGTGCATGTCGTCACAGTTGTACTGTTCATCATTTCGATGGAACATCATTCTTTACATATTCATCACAAAATTAACATTTGTTGCAAATATTTCAGCATGAATTATTTCCAGGGGTGCTTAACTTATTTCTTTGTGTATATATATTTGTGTGAAAAGGTATAGTACAAATTTGTATTGCCAACCAATTGTAGTGTAGTGGGGAAGTGTGCAATCAGTATATTGCTGAGGTTTTAATTGTCTTCATATAGAATATATAAATTCATGTGCGTTTTGCAGCTCTTGTTGAACAATGTCAATAAATATTATTAAGTTTTAGCATGTTTAAGAAATTCTGGGTTGTAATAGTTTCATAGAAGTTGCCTATGTTGCTAGCTAGTTGAGAGCATGAACATGAGGCAGAACTGTTGCCACCTTTGTCTACATGTGATTATGATCATGATCATGTACTGTTGTTGAAAATCACCAACCGGGAAGGACTTGGACCAACCATCATGTGTTGAGAGTTGATCAGATTTCACAGATCTTTTCCTACCTTTATATTCTTTTTACAACCAAGTATTGCAGAGTAGCATGTTTCATGTTTGGTATAATGTTCATGTCTGTATACTGTTGGCCAGTTCCTTAATAATAAACGCAAACTTTCCCATTTAAGTATGTACTGAAACCCTGTCAATCTTGAACCCTCCCCTCCAGGACAAACTTTCCCATTTAAGTATGTACTGAAACCCTGTCAATCTGGAACCCTCCCGTCCAGGACAAACTTTCCCATTTAAATATGTACTGAAACCCTGTCTATCCGGAACCCTCCCCTCCAGGACAAACTTTCCCATTTAACTATGTACTGAAACCCTGTCAATCTGGAACCCTCCCCTCCAGGACATACTTTCCAATTTAAGTATGTACTGAAACCCTGTCAATCTGGAACCCTCCCCTCCAGGACAAACTTTCCCATTTAAGTATGTACTGAAACCCTGTCAATCTGGAACCCTCCTGGTGTCCTCTGGTGTCCTTGCTTATTATTGATTCATTTGGAACTATGTTCAAAACACTGATTTCCTTGGGAAGGACTTCATTAACAGGGTTCTGGTGTATTTGTACCAATAGTTATATATCGGTTACATTAATCATGATAGTACCCAGATAGTTAGTTATATGGACATTGTGTCTTACACAACCTTGAAGAGTGCTTAGGCAGCTGGCAGTAGGATAGTTCATCAGTAGCCATTACTTTATATTATTTATCAGTGTCATATATTTGACATATTTCATCATATTTGGATAAACATAATCACAGACTTCTGCAGAATGACTTGAGACTCATGAATTTTTTTTGTTTTGTTTCATTCATCACATACATTAATCAAAGAATTTATTTTTTTACCCCTCATTCCCCTTTATTAGTAGTTTGCATCCCGCTTCATATAAAAAGCCATTTTGTCATTGTAATTAGGATGTAAAGCATTTTTTGCCTTTGAATACTTTGAATTTGTTTTTTTTATTACAATTTTTGTCCCTGCTTACACTTTCATTTGTATTTCATCTGACCAAATTCCTTTTAAGAGAAGTTTACAATATCAAGAGTCATTGGTTTTGGTTTCAGTATTTGTCCTAAGTGTTATTTATGTATTAAGAAAATGTAAAAAATAAATATGCAGACATATTTTCATCTTTTGTTTTGATCACTAGTTGCCCAAGACCTCAACTGAGGTCCTCGTGGGACCTGTCTGGTCCAGCTGGCTGACACCCACAACTCCAGGTACACAGTTGAGGAGGCAGTTAGCTACAAAGTCCCATTTCAATCCCAGTTATGATCCTTGGTGTTTGAATTTTGACTGCAGGTCCTAGACGTTTATGGTGTTTGAATTTTGACTGCAGGTCCTAGACGTTTATGGTGTTTGACTTCTGACTGCAGGTCCTAGATGTTTATGGTGTTTGACTTCAGACTGCAGGTCCTAGACGTTTATGGTGTTTGATTTTGACTGCAGGTCCTAGACGTTTATGGTGTTTGACTTTTGACTGCAGGTCCTTGACGTTTATGGTGTTTGACTTTTGACTGCAGGTCCTTGACGTTTATGGTGTTTGACTTTTGACTGCAGGTCCTTGACGTTTATGGTGTTTGACTTTTGACTGCAGGTCCTAGACGTTTATGGTGTTTCCAAACCAAGGATCATAACTGGGATATAACTGGTTTTTATAGGGATGTTCAATCATTCAATGGGACAGGACAAAGGCCTGGAAGACCTAAAGTAATACCTCAATTTTATGCAAAGGCAAGTATGAAAGCACTGTCAGAAATATGATTAGTATTTTCGTGGCTATTTTTTTCAAGTTTCAACTTTTTTTTATAGTGACACTCCTACAAACTAAAGGTGACCTTTTGCTGTTGAAATATGTTTAGTGAAAACACATCTTGTTACTGCAGTAATCTAGACTTGCCAAACATTATAGACTTGCATGGGCTGTAGTTGATATATTTGTATCAGGGTCTGTAAGACAGACTATACTGCAGTAATCTAGACTTGCCAAACATTATAGACTTGCATGGGCTGTAGTTGATATATTTGTGTCAGGGTCTGTAAGACAGACTATGTCCGTTGTGGAATTAAAATTAGATAAAAAATATGTTACTCCTATGAGCCGTGAACTATTCCAAGTTTACAATAAATAGTAATGAAATACTGCGTCTGAATGGCTCTCCAGATATTGACTAATGAATTCCCATACTAGGAAACCCCTAGCATTGTCAACAATAGCTGGGCGTCGTAGTGGTTTCAACCTTATTTGCAATGAGACTGACAGCTCACAAGCAAATCTTTCTGCAAAGACCACTAAGGTTCTTCAAACAGTTCGAACTGAACTTGGTGCAACAGCGGCTGCCATAGATAAAGATGGTTTGGAAAACACCACAACATGCTAAAAAGGCTTCAGAGAGACTTGAAGACACCATCCTTGGCACCATCCTTGGAGTACAGTATTAGAGAAATACAGGCCTTGACAAGGACAATGTAAACAATGCGGGGATCACTCATCAATAATATAGCCAAGATAGAAGAGCTCGACAAACGTATAGCATATGAGAAAACAAAACTTACACAGGCAGACGATGAATTCAGTAGATGCAGAAAGATTGCGTAATTTAGAAGACGAAAGATCGACCCGCTTAGACGCAGCTTCCACTAAAATTTCGAATTCGAGAAACTATGAAATATTGTTCAGAGAACGAGATAACCATTACCAGTATTTTAACCGCATTTGGATTTATTATCTCAACTTTGGTTCTCGCTTTAACTGGTGGTTGTGGACACACGCCTACGCCTCCTAGCGGTGGTGGATAGCGTAAAAGAGTGGATGAAAAGCATTTTAAGGAGAAGCTGTTGGAAAGCTTGTGCGGAAAGCTGCATCTGCACTTCCTGGTATAATGGAAGTATTGTTGTATCCTGGCTCTTGGAACTTGGCTTAATCAAAACTTATAAGCAATGATTGTAGCAACTCTCCCGGGCTGTTGTATGTGAGTGAGTGAGTATGGTTTTACGCCGCTTTTAGCAATATTCCAGCAATATCACGGCGGGGGACACCAGAAATGGGCTTCACACATTGTACCCATGTCGGGAATCGAACCCGGGTGTTCGGCGTGACGAGCGAACGCTTTAACCACTAGGCTACCCGACCGCCCCTCTGTAATTACTAAAGATATAAGGGAATCGAAATTGAAACTTGATACCTGAGACATCAACCACAATTATTGAAGTTATAACTTAGTTGTTTTGGTTTTTTATTTAATTTGTATGTAACACTCCAGGGAATAACACATGAAGTCTTTTTAACTCCTTCATTCTATTGATAACTCAATGGGGCAACTTGAAGTTGCTATCTGCGATATGACATATTACCCCCAGTGGACCAGTGTGAATGCTGTTCGAATAAACAATTTATTCTTAATAATCTATATAAACAGCAACCTATACCTGATGGATATTATAGGATATGTTCACTCAATACTGAAATTCTTAAGCCTTATGGTTCTAGTATCACACTTAAGGAGTCAAACGGAACACTGACTTTAAACAGCGGAAAAAATAGTATAAAACTTTGCAGGAAAAGTAGTGGGACCCAGCGCAAAGAGAGTGGAGATAGATTACTCAGTTTAGTTCCCTATCAAGAGTTGTGCAACCATGTTGACCAGATTAGTACAACAGATAATATCCAACAAAAAAGTCCTTCAACTCAACTGAGGGCTCTTCCAGTCAAAGATGTATTGACTCATCGGCATTGTCAATTCGCCAATTAAAGAAGCTTGAATAACAGATTATCATATATTATGGACGAAGTATCTGAAAAGATGGATACTGCTGATGGATTTCGATTACAACAAATAAGTGAAATTAAACAGCTACTGGAGAAGGAGCGTGATTCTCGAACTGAGTTGGATAATAAGTATCAAAGGGCTGTGAATGCTCTTGATGGAGTTGACACTGCACTTTAAGTAACTAGCATGGGTCTTGGTGTAGTCGATGTTGCGCCTATCGTACTTGGTATGGAAGTAGCGGCGGAATTCTATGGACTTGCAGGAATAGCTCTTAAATTTATTTATCGCCGGATGCGAAAGAAAGCTTTAAAACATGATAGTATTCGTGAGCTGGTAGAAGGAAAGTTAAATAAGATCACATCTCAACAGAACTAGTTGATGGTAACATATCACTGGAAGAGTTTCTTTTTGTGTTGTCAGAACTCAAATACAACGCAATGAAGCAAGAGATTCAATCAAATTCCCGTAAGACTAGTGGCATTAGTGAAGATGAGAAAAACAAGTTCACAGAGCAAGCACATCAAGCTTTCTGTGCCAAAACCATACGTTAAGAATACACTATTTCCTCTTTATAGGGTAGCATCTTGATACATGACGATCATGAGATCGTCACCACATAAGTAATAGAACTTAAGACTCCCAAGTAAGCATTCCCAGGGCCTGGGTCTGGACCAGGTGGGGTGGTCCAGTACCCCCGTCATCTATACTATTCTATTACATCAACGTGTTTAACCGGTAATATTGGTATTGCCTTCGTTGTAACCGAGCTGCATCTGGTTATCTTCCTTTCCCCATAGCACAAACGGAGCACCAGTCCCAAACCCGAATTCATGAAGAAATGCTATATATGACATTATTATTAATATATTAAGGAGCTTAGTTCCTAGGAATGTATTAGACATGAATCATATCTCAACCCTCTGACTCCAAACATAATGCCGATCAATCCGTCTACGGGATAACTATGTCAGAAATTCAACCCTAGTTATTTCCGCGCGACAACATTAAGCTATTCCTTTCAGTCGTTCCCGTCCAAAGAGCTGCAGCAGTAAAGCCACAAGCATGACAATGGAAGTTTGCTATGAACTGTTTTGTCCTTTCAGTGCAGATGTATGGAGAGAAACGTCCAGTCATAATATGTATACATCTTCTAGTGGCACTGAAAGAAATGTAGTACCTCTAACGACTAACGGTGCTTTGCTTGTTCGACAAGCTTACATGGAATATGATCGTCTAAATATGTGTGTAATCGTTATCGAATTTATTTGAATCGCTTAGCGCAAAGTGGCAGATTTATTGTGAAAGGAGGCGGTTGTTGAATATGGACGAGCTAGTATGCAACACACCATACATACTCTACAAACGATAACTCACCGAGAATAGGCCCCAAGCCCACTTCTGTTCATGAGAAGCGACGATACGAATCGGATGATTAGGCCAGGCGGCTTGGTTAATCCCATGTCATTGAATCCCGACGACGTGAGTGAGTGAGTGAGTGAGCTTAATGTGGGAGGAAAGCCCGATGTGATGCATGTCTCAGACGTTTACCACTTCGGTGAAACCCACAAGCACGGGTATGGTGCTGACAAACTTAGAAACATTATCGGGGCGAACCGGGATTCGAACCGACAATCATAGGTTTCTGGCGTGCCCAAGGGACGCAACTCTGCATAGCGAATGGGACATGCTAATGATATCAAACACTGTTTATTTCTGGAGCAGTCTCGTATCAACAGGTCACAGTCTTAATACATAATCCCCTTGGCAGAAACAAGATGAATAACGGCTGGGAAAATAAACCATGACCATTGAAAAAGTTGGCAGTAATACACAAGTGAGGGAAGAAACAATGTCCCAACAGCGTTATCCTAATCAATTAAACAACAATGACTATGAAGGATATTATAATAAATTAGGTCTGTTTAGATTACTGTTTAATGACATTATATTTCATATATCCCCTATATCTATTCGTCTTCAAATATTTTGATATTGTATTCCTCAATATCGAAAGGTTAACTCCCTGTCGGCTCCAACGTAGCAAGATGTCGCCGAGCCGAACACAGACAACAGAAGCTACTGTGTTCTTCAGCCGGTAGTGTAACGTAAATCCCCTGAAACAAACAGATCGGGTAGAGTTATGTTTTTTCGTCTGCATTTATAGGGGCAGAGTTTTTCTTCTTTAAAGAGAGCTGAAATTTTGTTTTAGGTCACATTTCAAATTCAACATATGCAAAGCATGTTACAATGTTCTCATTGACTATGGGACTCACAACAGACTAATCAGCGGCCATACTCGTTACTGAATGTGATTCAAAAAGACTTTTAATGTCAACGTGACATTGAATCCTACATGAAGTTCATGAAATGCTGTCTTAAGTAAAATTAAATATGTTTCTATAACCCTGCCAATTTTGACTTGTTTCTGTTGAGAACTTTCATATTTATTGCATGTATCTAATACCACTTCAAATTCGCGTTTCGTTTTGAATTGAGTGTACTTTCCACTCGGGTAAATTACTCATATTACTTTTAGTTATAATGTGTTTATGATAATTATTTGGTTGCTTAAAGTTATGTCACAGCATATGTAACATACATACAAATACAAGCTACTATATTCCTACAATATTGGGAATTCAGGTAATGGATAAACTACTCAATCTAATACTTAAATACTAACCTTGGAATATGAGCCAAATATCCAAAGATGATAGCCATGACATTCACAATACAGAATAAAGATACGTGTGTAGACTTCAAAGAATATAGAGCGCGACTATGCTTGCCGTAAGAAACGACTAACGGGATCGGGTGGTCAGGCTCGCTGACTTGGTTGATGCATGTCATCGTATCCCAATAGTGTGGATCGACGCTCATGATGTCAACCACTGGATTGTGTGGTCCAGACTCGATTATTTACAGACCGCCGTCATATAGCTGGAATATTGCTGAACAAACAAACAAACAAACCAAAGCATATAGTGGAGAGACCACACCATCTGAGGGCTCCAGAATAAAGCTGAGCTGAATGCCAAAGCTGGTCAGAAAGACAAAGCGTCTGGAGTAGGGAGGGACAGGGCTTGGGCTATTGTGTTAGTGCACAAACTATGATGTATGTTGAGTCAGTCTGACCAATGATATACATAAGGTGACTAAAACTGTGACTGAGAAAGCATTTATTTACTTACATGACTTAAATAGCTCAGACACTTGTATCTATTGAACTTAACATCTGATACTAACGCACATATTTCAAAGTCTCCTTAGTTATCATAAATGAAGATATTTGTACGTGTTTAAGATAGTATTCAACAAGTGTCATCGGTGACTGGCTACTGGGAATATCTCGTTAAGTGAGTGAGTGCATCGTGTTTAACGCCGCAGTCAGCAACATCACAGGTATATCAGGGCGAAGTGTAACATATCGGGCCTGGGCCGGACAAACCAGTGATTGATATTCTGATGAACGTCTCACGCCGTCGGGGAACGTTGGCACAATCATCAGACCCGCTTTAAAAAGTCGTATCTTACCACAAGCTGCCTAGCGCTGGGGCCTACCCCGGGACACACTGCTGCCATCTCGTCAGACTTCACCCCTGTAACTAGTCACTCGAGGACCTAACACAGATTCAATATCACGTTTTATTATAAATTTACGTCCTCGTTCAATATTCTTTTCCCGGGTCCATAAAAAACGGGTATTGACCTCCTGAAAAGTCTACAGCACTGTTGTAGAATGTCTCGTATGTAGTGTGTGTTTGTTTATTTGTTGTTTAACAACGCGCTCAGCAATATTCCAGCAATGACGGCGTTCTGAAAATAATCGAGTCTGGACCAGACAATCCGATGATTGATATCGTGAGCATCGATCTACATAATTGGGATATGATGACATGCATCAACCAAGTCAGTGAGCCTGACCACCCGATCCCGTTAGTCGCCTTTTACGACAAGCATAGTCACCTTTTACGGCAAGCATGGGTTGCTGAAGACCTATTCTACCCCGGATCTTCTCGGGTACGGGCATCACATGTAGTGACATTCATCAGTAGAGACAATTTGGTCTGAGTGGAAACCACCCGGATGAATAAATAATGACCATGACTGGCCATAAAAATACAGCATGCATGTCCGCGGACTACTACTGAATACGGGTGACTTATTCCTGGTTGAATATTGATTGAACGAGAAACTCCTCACAATGTTTGATATATGTGTGTTTCACGTGGTAATCACCATGCTGTATTCACACATGGAACACCATTAAAAGGAGGACGTTAACCCCAGTTTACTTCTTACAATGTTTCCATAAGAGCAGCCGATTATTCAGCAATACGCATAGTCCGCGGGAGGTTTATGTGTATTTCGTGGTCATAACCACGACCACGCCAACTCCTCGTGTCCCCTTTACGCTGAGATGCAGCATGATGAATACATGCATTGATACCACTGTATAACACTGGGGCCAGGTATATGCTTACACAAGTTGAGCGACAGTTTCATGTCCCACCTACTAATGGTAGGAGTGTATTTCTAGTGAGAAGCGAGCCGGAGGTTTTGAGAATATCGACAGAGCCTTTAGAACATACATGTATACGTAAAAACAAGACTGATTTGTGGATCAGACTACATTCATAAAAGAATATGTTCCTGTTAGCACGACGAGCTTTGTGTGTGATCTTGGCTTTATCAGGTAGGTTTGTTTGTTTCTTTATGTGTTTGTTGTTTAACACCGCACACAGCAATATTACAGCTGTATAACGGCGGCCTGTAAATAATCGAACAATCCAGTTGACATCATGAGCATCGATCCTCGCAATTAAGAAACGATGACATGCATCAACCAAGACAGCGAGCCTGACCACACGATCCCGTTATTCGCCTCTTGCGACCGGCATGGGTTAGTAAAGACCTATTCTTCACGGAGGTAAGAGTGAGCGAGTGAATTGATTGTCATGCAGTTTTGAATGTTTGTTATAGCTGTCGGCAGATTATGTTAACAATGTTGGTGAAATTTAATGTGCATTTGGCACTGACCAAGACCGGGAGAATCTGCAGTTCGAAAGAGAGTGTGTGTCCTCCCTGTTGTAACCATCCCCTTTATTCTTAGTCCCTTTTTACAAATAGTTTCCTGTTGTATTTAGTACACTGATGATGTTTATCAGAATAAACGTCAGTTAAACTATGTGAGTAACAGGATTCACAGATTTTCAAGGATGCTAAAGGACGGGGAGTACAGTGCTACATAAATGTAGTGAGGTGAACTGGGGGTTAACGTCGCGTCCAAGAATACTGCACTTATATAGTGAAGTGCTTGCACATGTGTGGCTGCTTGTTCTAGTCCAGAATAATGCCGATTTAATAGTGCTAGCACACTGAGATATCATGTCGCAGTTTAACATGAATACCCCACTCAGATACAGTATACTGACTCCGAACGGACCTGTCCTTGTTTTAGCCCCATAATGCCGAGCGTCATGGCAGGGTAACAAGTACCATAAATGTATCATAATGAGTATCGACATGTCGTCCGTCACACCTGTGGCGATTCCAAGTAAGGACAGGCACTATGCTTGTCGTAAATGGCGACTGCAGGGATCAGTGGTCAGGGGAGGCGACATGCTTGATTTACATGTCATCGTATCCCAATTATGTGGATCGATGCTCATGATATCAATAATTGGATCGTCGGATCATGACTCAATTATTTACAGACCGCTACCATATAGCTGGAATATTGCTGAGTGCGGCGTTAAAAAAACCCCACCCCACACCATGTCATCACTTTGATGGAGATTACATATTAACATTTATTTAGACAACATGGCGTTGATGTCTTTCGTCTCAGTAGGTATTATTGTTACAGCGTCTCATCAGTCATGGCATTGCTAACACGGGGATATGCCGTCTGCGACTGTCATATGCTTTACAGCTGAATACGACGTGAACTTTGTCCTCTTAACACACAACATTGACCACACCAAACTTCCACATCATCTGCAGAGTACACACCTCTGATGATTTTCTGAAAACCAAATGAATTAAAACCACTTCGAAGTTTAACAATAATCTTTTTATAGTTTAAAAAATAATAATGTGTTTACTTTGACTAATAAACATTTGAAGGATATATAACGCTTAAGGGGGCGGTCGGGTAGCCTAGTGGTTAAAGCGTTCGCTCGTCACGCCGGACCCGGGTTCGATTCCCGACATGGGTACAATGTGTGAAGCCCATTTCTGGTGTCCCCCGCCGTGATATTGCTGGAATATTGCTAAAAGCGGCGTAAAACTATACTCACTCGCTCACTCACTCACTCACTATAACGCTTAAGAGATTTGCTTTTTGTTACTGATGAATGCCATCTCCTGACGGGAACATTTTTCGACTTAAAGAACATTATCTCCTACCCCCGCTACGTGCCTTGTCTCACGTGTGTTCGTCATCTTCCCCATTCCCCATACACTGCTGCAGGATTTAGACTTTTCAGAAGAAGTTAGAATAAAAGTCACAAACGTTTGTGCGCTCAGCAATTAAGATAAATGTCGGATATCTTGTACATCGAGGAACTCGCCTGATATACCGACATACAAGAGGCCTTCAAATCAGTTCACATAACAATTTTGTACTGTCATCGGATGATATTTCATTGAGTGTTTAAGAGTGTGTATTTATTAGACCTGTCTTAACCATCTTTTAAAAGTTCGTGTTGCGCCATCTCCACTGTGATAGTGGTTACAGAACGCATAGGCCTGCTTCCCCGCACAGGTGCCCGTGTGTGTATCTATCTGTAAATACCCATATCTGTGAATACCCATCTCTGTAAATACCCATATCTGTGAATACCCATCTGTGTAAATACCCATCTCTGTAAATACACATCCCTGTCGATACCCATATCTGTTAATACCCATCTCTGTAAATACCCATCTCTGTGAATACCCATCTCTGTAAATACACATCCCTGTCGATACCCATATCTGTGAATATCCATCTCTGTAAATACACATCTCTGTAAATACCCATATCTGTGAATACCCATCTCTGTAAATACCCATATCTGTGAATACCCATCTCTGTAAATACCCATATCTGTGAATACCCATCTCTGTAAATACACATCCCTGTAAATACCCATATCTGTGAATATCCATCTCTGTAAATACCCATCTCTGTAAATACCCATATCTGTGAATACCCATCTCTGTAAATACACATCCCTGTCGATACCCATATCTGTGAATACCCATCTCTGTAAATACCCATCTCTGTAAATACCCATATCTGTGAATACCAATCTCTGTAAATACACATCCCTGTCGATACCCATATCTGTGAATACCCATCTCTGTAAATACCCATCTCTGTAAATACCCATATCTGTGAATACCCATCTCTGTAAATACACATCCCTGTCGATACCCATATCTGTGAATACCCATCTCTGTAAATACCCATCTCTGTAAATACCCATATCTGTGAATACCCATCTCTGTAAATACACATCCCTGTCGATACCCATATCTGTGAATACCCATCTCTGTAAATACACATCCCTGTCGATACCCATATCTGTGAATATCCATCTCTGTAAATACCCATCTCTGTAAATACCCATATCTGTGAATACCCATCTCTGTAAATACACATCCCTGTCGATACCCATATCTGTGAATACCCATCTCTGTAAATACACATCCCTGTCGATACCCATATCTGTGAATACCCATCTCTGTAAATACACACCCCTGTCGATACCCATATCTGTGAATACCCATCTCTCTGAATAAGCTTCCCTTTGAATACCCATTTCTGTGAATACCCATCTCTGTGAATAAGCTTCCCTTTGAATACCCATTTCTCTGAATACTCACCTATCTGTGCAGGATGAAACACGTCAGGGTTTTTAATGAGTTTTAAAACCCGAATCCAAGGGATAAAACAGAGTGGCGCCAGTGCCGAGGTTGAGGGGTTTAAATCTCATAAAAATCCGAGGGTAAGTGTTTTATCTAACTTATAAACGGAAGAAAAAGAAACTTAAAACATCCTTTATCAACATATTTCTGTTTCAAACATACTTTCCATGAACCTAAAGAAACAGGCGTAAAATATCTTGCTGGCGTGTGCGTAACTGAAAATTTTAGAGCTTTTCTTAAAAGCATTGTGAGTTATGAGCGCGTCTGTAGCCGAGTGGTACACTCACTGGGATACAGATACAAAGGTTGCATGTCCGACCCACGGGAATTTATAGAAAACATTTGTCATCTGGTTTTATATTTCATTACAATGTGTATAAACGGTTGTATTGATAAAATCCCCGGGATATTATAACATTCCTGTTTATGAGATTTAACCTCCTTGGAGAACAATAGGATGACGTCACTTGAGGTTCATGAATATGAATAACTATTTTTTACGTTCCCTTGGAACACCCGTGTATTGTATACTTCTTTGTACACATCCTGATATAAAATCTATGTCCTGTTACCAGGCACGCAATAACACCCTTTCATGTCACCTACAGGTGCTTGTCCCCGACCTGCACTAACACCCTGTCATGTCGCCTACAGGTGCTTGTTCCCGACCTGCAATAATACCGTTTCATGTCGCCTGCAGGTGCTTGTCCCCGACCTGCACTAAAACCCTGTCATGTCGCCTACAGGTGCTTGTCCCCGACCTGCTCTAACACTCTGTCATGTTGCCTACAGGTGCTTGTCCCCGACCTGCGCTAACACCCTGTCATGTCGCCTACAGGTGCTTGTCCCCGACCTATTCTAACACCCTGTCATGTCGCCTACAGGTGCTTGTCCCCGACCTGCACTAACACCCTGTCATGTCGCCTACAGGTGCTTGTCCCCGACCTGCACCTGCTCTAACACCCTGTCATGTCGCCTACAGGTGCTTGTCCCCGACCTGCACTAAAACCCTGTCATGTCGCCTACAGGTGCTTGTCCCCGACCTGCACTAAAACCCTTTCATGTCGCCTACAGGTGCTTGTCCCCGACCTGCTCTAACACCCTGTCATGTCGCCTACAGGTGCTTGTCCCCGACCTGCACTAACACCCTGTCATGTCGCCTACAGGTGCTTGTCCCCGACCTGCACCTGCTCTAACACCCTGTCATGTCGCCTACAGGTGCTTGTTCCCGACCTGCAATAACACCCTGTCATGTCGCCTACAGGTGCTTGTCCCCGACCTGCTCTAACACCCTGTCATGTCGCCTACAGGTGCTTGTCCCCGACCTGCGCTAACCTTGTCCCCGACCTGCACCTGCTCTAACACCCTGTCATGTCGCCTACAGGTGCTTGTCCCCGACCTGCACTAAAACCCTGTCATGTCGCCTACAGGTGCTTGTCCCCGACCTGCACTAAAACCCTTTCATGTCGCCTACAGGTGCTTGTCCCCGACCTGCTCTAACACCCTGTCATGTCGCCTACAGGTGCTTGTCCCCGACCTGCACTAACACCCTGTCATGTCGCCTACAGGTGCTTGTCCCCGACCTGCACCTGCTCTAACACCCTGTCATGTCGCCTACAGGTGCTTGTTCCCGACCTGCAATAACACCCTGTCATGTCGCCTACAGGTGCTTGTCCCCGACCTGCTCTAACACCCTGTCATGTCGCCTACAGGTGCTTGTCCCCGACCTGCGCTAACCTTGTCCCCGACCTGCACCTGCTCTAACACCTTTTCATTTCGTCTACAGGTGCTTGTCCCCGACCTGCGCTAACACTCTGTCATGTCGCCTACAGGTGCTTGTTCCCGACCTGCAATAACACCCTGTCATGTCGCCTACAGGTGCTTGTCCCCGACCTGCTCTAACACCCTGTCATGTCGCCTACAGGTGCTTGTCCCCGACCTGCGCTAACACCCTGTCATGTCGCCTACAGGTGCTTGTCCCCGACCTGCTCTAACACCCTGTCATGTAGCCTACAGGTGCTTATCCCCGTCCTGCGCTAACACCCTGTCATGTCGCCTACAGGTGCTTATCCCCGTCCTGCGCTAACACCCTGTCATGTAGTCTACAGGTTCTTGTCCCCGACCTGCACTAACACTCATTCATGTCACCTACAGGTGCTTGTCCCCGACCTGCAATAACATTTATTCATGTCGCCTACAGGTGCTTGTCCCCGACCTGCGCTAACACCCTGTCATGTCACCGTCAGGTGCTTGTCCCCGACCTGCGCTAACACCCTGTCATGTCACCGTCAGGTGCTTGTCCCCGACCTGCTCTAACACCCTGTCATGTCGCCTACAGGTGCTTGTCCCCGACCTGCGCTAACCTTGTCCCCGACCTGCACCTGCTCTAACACCCTGTCATGTCGCCTACAGGTGCTTGTCCCCGACCTGCACTAAAACCCTGTCATGTCGCCTACAGGTGCTTGTCCCCGACCTGCACTAAAACCCTTTCATGTCGCCTACAGGTGCTTGTCCCCGACCTGCTCTAACACCCTGTCATGTCGCCTACAGGTGCTTGTCCCCGACCTGCACTAACACCCTGTCATGTCGCCTACAGGTGCTTGTCCCCGACCTGCACCTGCTCTAACACCCTGTCATGTCGCCTACAGGTGCTTGTTCCCGACCTGCAATAACACCCTGTCATGTCGCCTACAGGTGCTTGTCCCCGACCTGCTCTAACACCCTGTCATGTCGCCTACAGGTGCTTGTCCCCGACCTGCGCTAACCTTGTCCCCGACCTGCACCTGCTCTAACACCTTTTCATTTCGTCTACAGGTGCTTGTCCCCGACCTGCGCTAACACTCTGTCATGTCGCCTACAGGTGCTTGTTCCCGACCTGCAATAACACCCTGTCATGTCGCCTACAGGTGCTTGTCCCCGACCTGCTCTAACACCCTGTCATGTCGCCTACAGGTGCTTGTCCCCGACCTGCGCTAACACCCTGTCATGTCGCCTACAGGTGCTTGTCCCCGACCTGCTCTAACACCCTGTCATGTAGCCTACAGGTGCTTATCCCCGTCCTGCGCTAACACCCTGTCATGTCGCCTACAGGTGCTTATCCCCGTCCTGCGCTAACACCCTGTCATGTAGTCTACAGGTTCTTGTCCCCGACCTGCACTAACACTCATTCATGTCACCTACAGGTGCTTGTCCCCGACCTGCAATAACATTTATTCATGTCGCCTACAGGTGCTTGTCCCCGACCTGCGCTAACACCCTGTCATGTCACCGTCAGGTGCTTGTCCCCGACCTGCGCTAACACCCTGTCATGTCACCGTCAGGTGCTTGTCCCCGACCTGCAATAACACACTGTCATGTCACCTACAGGTGCTTGTCCCCGACCTGCACTAACACACTGTCACGTCGCCTATAGGTGCTTGTCCCCGACCTGCACTAACACTCTGTCATGTTGCCTACAGGTGCTTGTCCCCGTCCTGCACTAACACTCATTCATGTCGCCTACAGGTGCTTGTCCCCGACCTGCAATAACACTCATTCATGTCGCCTACAGGTGCTTGTCCCCGACCTGCAATAACACCCTGTCATGTCGCCTACAGGTGCTTGTCCCCGACCTGCACTAACACTCATTCATGTCGCCTACAGGTGCTTGTCCCCGACCTGCACTAACACTCATTCATGTCGCCTACAGGTGCTTATGTGTCCCAGACCTACGCAAAGATGACATGCCCGATTTGCACTCTCACAATAGAACGCTCCATTAATCTAATAGTAATATGCTTTCCTTCTATTCAGTTTACAGGGCGACATAAGGCACCGGAGAAGACGCACTCCGTACAAAGCGTAGCCTGTCCCCAAATCGGAAGAAATGTGCGTCATAGGCAACGTCAATGCACCAACAATCTTACTGCCCCTGTATCTGTATAATAATGTACTCACGCTAAAGATTCGCCCGTGTAAAGCTTCGCCCGTATACATTTGCAAGCTATCAATATACCGAGGTCGACTTCAGTTGGAATGACTTCAAATGAAGGCCCAGAAATAGACGTGAGGTCGAATCATTACGTAGAATGTTAAACACAAATGTATTTCGTTAGTGCGCGACAGATTGCACCTCCTTATTAAATAAAGCAATAGTTTGTTCATATCTTATAATATTCATGCACGCTTAATGTGAACCGTCTTACTGACGTTACTGTCACGTGATGATACACACGTGAGCACTACACTAAACACTAAATGTATAGTCTTTCCCAAAGGTCAGACCCCTGATTACTTTACTCGCTTGTTACAGCCAAACAATCTGCTCTGTTTGTGGATATACCGCTATGACATCATGTAATATCCTCAACAACAAAATTCACTATCACACAATTCCTTCTATGTGAGATTTAGAACTCGTCAATCAACAATCGTTTTTAAGACTTTTGTGTTTTTGAAGAATTGAAGGGAACCAATGTTGATGAATGAAAACACTTCCTGTAAGCATGTACGTCATAGGTTGGAAACGGCGAATATGCAATCCTGACTTTGCTCTTTGCTTCAGGCGTGCTGTGTTCCAGTGCACCTTCAGACACCAATACAGAGAACAGACGAGGTCACAGACATGGGAGAAGTGTATGTGTCAAAACTTTCCCTTTTTCTAACGTGCGTACATGAAGGTGGGGACATGAATATGTATGTTGTTTAATGCCGCATATAAGTCCAGTTATATGACAGCGGTCTGTAAATAATCGAGTCAGGACCAGCAAATCCAGTGAATGATAAAATGCGCAACGATCCACGCGGTCGGGATACAATGACACGAAATCAACCGCAGGTCACCGACCACCCGATCCAGCTGGTTGCTTCTTATGTCCAGCATAGGTTGCCGGGGCAGTTCTAACCAGGAATGGATATATACACGTATACTGATTTTACAAAAAAGAATGTCTGAATATTCATATTTCACTTGCGAGAGCGACTTTGGTGAAATCAGTAAGATACATACATTTTCCCTTTTACAACTTGAGTGAGAAACATTTATGATACGGGAGATAGGCAGTAATGGATGCCGTAGGGTATGTGTATCGACAGTAGTCAAACTGGGAATATGATAATCTCTTGATTATCCCTTACCACATAACATCAGTAGAGTAGAGTATGACATCACTATCTAACACTTCAACAATGGCGTCTGAATTACGCCAACAAATCTGTCTGCGCGGCTGCAATACCCCACAGCGAGTGACGTCATCATGACCCATGTGGTTCGAACGCATGCATATTTAATACCTCGCATATTTGGATATTTTGGGTAATACATTAAATGCTATGTGTGCTTATCTACCAGCCACGAAAACCTCGTATTTGTGTTAGTGTTGTTTACTTATGTTTAGGCCAACTGTCACGAGAAGTATCAGCAATCATCAGACCACTCTGCCTGCCTCGTGAAGTCAAGCCAGGCCTTAGTTTCAGGTAAGAGCAGGCGGAGTCGGTGTTTGTTTGTTGTTTAACGCCGCCCTCAGCAATAGTCCGGCTGTTTAACGGTGGTCTGTACATAATTGAGTTTGGACCAGACAATCCAGTGATCCAGCATCGATCTACGCAATTGGGATACGATGACATGCATCAACCCAGTCAGCGAGCCCGTTAGTCGCCTCTTAAGACAAGCATGGTTTGCTGAAGACCGATTCTATCCGGATCTTCATGGGTAGGTTGCGTGAATGATTGTGAGTAATTGAAATGACGGATATTGTATCAGTAGTCATGCAGGTGTACCGCCATCTTATCATTATCGCGTTATACAGACTGATCAGCTTCCCGTATAGGGAGCCAACACAGCCAAAGTACATACATATGGAACATGCATATGGAATTGCAAGACAACTTTTTTTCGTTTCAAAATGTTATGTTGACCAGCTTGTCACCTTCGGGGTACATACGGTAACTTGGATATGTCTAGAAGGACTCTGAGGTTGTGTTGTATAGCTGACTCACATGTTGTCCGTGTACACATGGCAGGTGTTGTGTGGGACTCTAAGGTTGTGTTGTATAGCTGACTCACATGTTGTCCGTGTACACATGGCAGGTGTTGTGTGGGACTCTGAGGTTGTGTTGTATAGCTGACTCACATGTTGTCCGTGTACACATGACAGGTGTTGTGTGGGACTCTGAGGTTGTGTTGTATAGCTGACTCACATGTTGTCCGTGTACACATGGCAGGTGTTGTGTGGGACTCTAAGGTTGTGCTGTATAACTGACTCACATGTTGTCAGTGTACACATGGCAGGTGCTGTGTGGGACTCTGAGGTTGTGCTGTATAACTGACTCACATGTTGTCAGTGTACACACGGCAGGTGTGTGGGACTCTGAGGTTGTGCTGTATAGCTGACTCACATGTTATCCGTGTATCCCCCGAGGGTTTACATTTTCAGCCAAATCAGGGGGAAGCGCTTTCTCCCACTTACCTACCGTCGAAACAACATTTATGAGTATTTGTTTTATTTAATGTATGAAAATGTGATAGTCTCAAGAAACGCTCGTAAAATATACGTGTCCCTGAAATATACGCTAAACGTGGTGCATTTTGATCTTCAACCAGGTCTGTGGTCTAATGGTTGGAGTGTCCGTTTACTGATCAGGAACTTGTCGGACCTATTCCCGTCATCCATAATGAAACAGTTTCAATTCTACTCTTCGATTTTTGAACATTGGACGTTTGACACGCTTCTGGTATAAACCTCATGTACTGCTCGTGATCCTGCTGCAACTTATAATGTATCCCTCCACCCTGAGTGATACTCTACAACTTATAATGTATCCCACCACCCTGAGTGATACTCTACAACTTATAATGTATCCCGCCACCCCGAGTGATACTCTACAACTTATAATGTATCCTGCCACCCCGAGTGATACTCTACAACTTATAATGTATTCCGCCACCCCGAGTGATACTCTACAACTTATAATGTATCGCGCCACCCTGAGTGATACTCTACAACTTATAATGTATCCCGCCACCCCGAGTGATACTCTACAACTTATAATGTATCGCGCCACCCTGAGTGATACTTTACAACTTATAATGTATCCCGCCACCCCGAGTGATACTCTACAACTTATAAAACTTGAGATAGACTCGACCGTTGCTTGGCCATGTTTCTCGTGACAACAACGAGCAAGCAATTATTGTTTTTAAAAATGTAGAAAATGATTAGCATCTGTATATAAAAACCCATTCAGATGCGACTTCACACTTTGCACATGTAAAACCAAAACGCATACATTCATGACACTCAAATGATTTTCATTATTTCTAAAACATGACTTTTCCTTCTATACTTTAATTATCCCCCAGTGGCCTATTTGGTGAAGTTATTGAAATCGGTCCAAGAATACGGAAATAGAAAAAAAAACGTCCATGCAGTTATGAGAGCTAGCTACATTGAATCATACACTTCTAGTGACGTTGTCCTATTGATTTTACGGGGCCTTGTTTTCGTCGAATACTTTCTACAGAATGTCCCACTTTCCCACGAATATTGTACAGAAAGCCCCACTATGATACTAGATACTAATTATGAAATGAATGATCTTACAAACTTGTACTCCTGATCATCAATGGCCATGCATCCTCGATAAGCTAGTGTATTTTATTATGATACATAATCTAGACCCGTTTGCTACGTTCAGGAAGTCTGGAGTTTGTAATCAGTAGTTTCACACAGAATGTCCCTCGCTCATGTCTTTTGATCTTACGGCTGTTTATAATTTCGCATCTCAAAATGATAGCGGGGTAGCGACTGTGTTGGGTACATCTACCATAATAGGATCGATGTAACAGTTGTAAAGAGATGTAACAGCTGTAAAGAAATGTAACAGTCGTAAAGAGATGTAACAGTCGTAGAGAGATGTAACAATTGTAAAGAGATGTAACAATTGTAAAGAGATGTAACAATTGTACAGATATGTAACAGCTGTAAAGAGATGTAACAGTCGTAAAGAGATGTAACAGTCGTAGAGAGATGTAACAGTTGTAAAGAGATGTAACAATTGTACAGATATGTAACAGCTGTAAAGAGATGTAACAGCAGTAAAGAGGTGTACCAGCAGTAAAGAGATGTAACAATTGTAAAGAGATGTAACAGTCGTAAAGAGATGTAACAATTGTAAAGAGATGTAACAATTGTAAAGAGATGTAACAATTGTAAAGAGATGTAACAATCGTAAAGAGATGTAACAGTTGTAAAGAGATGTAACAATCGTAAAGAGATGTAACAGTTGTAAAGAGATGTAACAGTTGTAAAGAGATGTAACAGTTGTAAAGAGATGGAACAGTTGTAAAGAGACGTAACAGTTGTAAAGAGATGAAACTGTTGTAAAGAGATGTAACAATCGTAAAGAGATGTAACAATTGTAAAGAGATGTAACAGTTGTAAAGAGATGTAACAGCTGTAAAGAGATGTAACAATCGTAAAGAGATGTAACAATTGTAAAGAGACGTAACAGTTGTAAAGAGACGTAACAGTTGTAAAGAGACGTAACAGTTGTAAAGAGATGTAACAGCTGTAAAGAGATGAAACTGTTGTAAAGAGATGTAACAATCGTAAAGAGATGTAACAGTTGTAAAGAGATGCAACAATTGTAAAGAGACGTAACAGTTGTAAAGAGACGTAACAGTTGTAAAGAGATGTAACAGCTGTAAAGAGATGAAACTGTTGTAAAGAGATGTAACAATCGTAAAGAGATGTAACAATTGTAAAGAGACGTAACAGTTGTAAAGAGACGTAACAGTTGTAAAGAGATGTAACAGCTGTAAAGAGATGTAACAGCTGTAAAGAGACGTAACAGTTGTAAAGAGATGTAACTGTTGTAAAGAGATGTAACAATTGTACAGATATGTAACAGCTGTAAAGAGATGTAACAATCGTAAAGAGATGTAACAATTGTACAGATATGTAACAGCTGTAAAGAGATGTAACAGCTGTAAAGAAATGAAACTGTTGTAAAGAGATGTAACAATCGTAAAGAGATGTAACAATTGTACAGATATGTAACAGCTGTAAAGAGACGTAACAGTTGTAAAGAGATGAAACTGTTGTAAAGAGACGTAACAGTTGTAAAGAGATGTAACAGCTGTAAAGAGATGAAACTGTTGTAAAGAGACGTAACAATTGTAAAGAGATGTAACAATTGTAAAGAGATGTAACTGTTGTAAAGAGATGTAACAATTGGATCTATAAAGAGTAAGCATTTAAATAGGAATGTATAGATAGAAAAGTATTGCTTTTTCCATTTTTTCATTAAAATCATTTGTGATATTCAACCTAATCTGCCATTAATACCGACTGATGTTTTGTTTGTGTGTTATTTAACGCCGCACTCAGCAAATATTCCAGCTAAATGACGGCGGTCTGTAAATAATCGAGTCTGGGCCAAACAATCCAGTGACCACCCGATCCCGTTAGTCGCCTCTTCAGACAAGCATAATCGCCTTTAACGATTCTAACTGGGTGAGTTGGTGAGTAACTTAAATAAACGGATATTGTGTCCATAAGTGGGTAGCCATGTTAAACCTGCGGCATGGTATCACAGTGGGCTTACTCTACACACACGCACGCACGCACGCACGCACGCACGCACGCACGCACGCACGCACGCATGCACATGCGCGTCGCTATATAAGTGCAATAATCTTGAACGCCACGTTATTCCCATTTCACCTCACCACCCATTGATACGCGTGAGTTGGCCTATTGTTTATGGCTGTGTGTAGAGAATGTAGGCTTTCCTGTTCTCTTTACCGGAGTAACTTCAAGCGTTAACGAGACCCTAGCGATCTCCTGTCCGCGAAATGTCTACAACGTAACCCCAAACGCCACTTGTTGAAAACGTTACGCGGAATACCCTCCAATATATAACCGACAGTTTCAGAGGTTTGTCTTAAATATTTTCAACATTCTTGGGAAAGTATTACACGGTTACCCTATAACCAAGTAGGTTTTTGATTCCGCTTCTTACAGGGGTTTCTGCAGCAGATCAAGTGGGCATCCTCAACCTTCACAACACTTTCAGAAACAACGTCAACCCTGCAGCCACTAATATGCTCAAGTTGGTAAGTAAGGCAAAATAACAAACAATACAATGGTAGTATTTTGTCTAAAGTTTCTCAAGATACTGTTTGCAATAAGGACGCATTAATGTGGCCTGTCTGAAACCTGGATTGTATTGGTAGTTTGGGATCGCTCCATGCGATAACCGGAGGAGTGACAGTACTCACTGATCGTGGGTTCTAATTGTTCAAATCTAATAAAATCCGCTGTATATATGTCAAGGTATTACCTTTCTCTGCTTCTTTGAACAAAAGTTGATATATATGAATCTCTTAATACAACCATCAGGTTTTTATTGAATGAATAACGCCAACCTGTGCATAATGTGTGTTATTGTCACAGTCTTGGGACAACACCGTGGCCATGATTGCCCAGCGCTTCGCGGACTCCTGTAGAGGCGGCCATGACACCATGGAGCAGAGATCCATACCAGGTAGATGTCATTATTGTCAGCGAGGATACTACTACTACTACTACTACTACTACTACTACTACTACTACTACTACTACAACTACTACTACAACTACTACTACAACAACTACCACTACAACTACAACTACAACTACTACTACTACTACTACTATTACAACTACTACAACTAATACTTCAACTACTGCTAATACAGCTACACCTACAACTACAACTACTATTAACTACTACTACTACTACAACTACTATTACTACAACTACTACTAATGCTGTTACTACTACTGCCGCTGCTACTACTACAACTACTACTACTGCTGCTGCTGCTACTACTACAACTACTACTACTACTACTACTATTGCTGCTGCTGCTACTACTATTACTGCTGCTGCTTCCACTACTACTATTACTACTACTACAACTACTACTACTGCTGCTACTGCTACTACTTCTACTACTACTACTGCTACTGTTACTACTGCTGCTACTACTACTATTGTTGCTGCTACTACTTCTACTGCTGCTATTGCTACGACTACAACTACTACCACTACTACTGCTTCTGCTGCTGCTGCTACTACTGCTGCTGCTTCTACTGCTGCTGCTACTACTACTACTACTACTACTACTACTAGTACTACTAATACTATTACTACTACTACTACTACTACTACTACTGCTAAGGCTACTACTGATTCTATTACAGCTGCTGCTGCTGCTACTACTACTGCTGCTGCTACTACTACAACTATTGCTACCACTACTACTGCTACTACTACTACTTTTACCACTACTACTACCACTGCTACTACTTCTACTACTACTACTACTACTGCTATTATTGCTACTACTACAACTACTACCACTGCTGCTACTGCTACGACTACAACTACTGCTGCTGCTACTACTACTACTACTACTGCTGCTGCTACTACTACTGCTTCTTCTTCTACTACTACTGCTGTAACTACCACTACTACTATTGCTACTACTACTACAACTACTGCTACTACGACTACTGCTACTACGACTACTGCTACTACTACTACTACTGCTACCACTACTACAACTACCTCTGCTACTACTACTACTACTACTGTTACTACTGCTGCTGCTACTACTACTATTGTTGCTGCTACTACTTCTACTGCTGCTACTGCTACGACTACAACTACTACTACTGCTGCTACTACTACCACTACTACTGCTTCTGCTGCTGCTGCAACTACTGCTGCTGCTTCTACTGCTGCTGCTACTACTACTACTACTACTAGTACTACTACTACTACTATTACTTCTACTACTGCTGCTACTACCACTACTACTACTGCTGCTGCTACTACTACTACTACTACTGCTACGGCTACTACTGATTCTATTACAGCTGCTGCTACTACTACTACTACTGCTGCTGCTATTACTACAACTATTGCTACCACTACTACAACTACTGCTACTACTACTACTACTACTACTACTATTTTAACACTACTACTACTACCACTGCTTCTACTACTACTACTACTACTACTACTACTACTACTATTTTAACACTACTACTACTACCACTGCTTCTACTACTACTACTACTACTACTACTGCTGCTATTATTGCTACTACTACAACTACTACCACTGCTGCTACTGCTACGACTACAACTACTACTACTGCTGCTGCTACTACTACCGCTACTACTACCTTTACCACTACTACTACTACTACTGCTATTATTGCTACTGCTACTACTTCTACTACTACTACTACTACTACTAGTTCTGCTGCTGCTACTACTACTACTACTGCTACGGCTACTACTGATACTGTTACTGCTGCTGCTGCTGCTACTACTACTACTACTACTACTGCTGCTGCTACTACTACTGCTGATTCTTCTACTACTACTGCTGTTACTACCATTACAACTATTGCTGCTACTACTTCTACTGCTACTACTCCTGCTACTACTATTGCTACTACTACTACAACTACTGCTACTACGACTACTGCTACTTCTAATCCGATGTTTCGCGGTGACCCCATCCTTTAACTGACAGTATGCTCCTTATCCCAAGGATACTTGCGTGTGGGTCAGAACATCGCCCTGCACTCTGCGTCCTGGGCCCAGGCCTTTGCTGAATGGTCATCTGAGGAGCAGAACTTCACGTTTGGAGCCAATAACGATCTTGGCACCATCGGCCACTATTCACAGGTTTGCTAATTAATATATGCTTCATAAGTAATCACTGATTAATCTACGTCTATGTACGTCTAAGACCAGAGATTCCCGGTAGAATTGTCCCCTCCCATGCTTGTTGTAAGAGACGCCTGCAATGGAGAACGGTTGGTCACAATGCTGAAGATTGTTCTTGGATGTGTGACCACCAGCGCAGATCACCTGCATTGTTTGTTGTTTACCGCCTCACATTTAGCAATATTCCAGATGAATGACGGCGCCTTGTAAATAATCAAATCTGGATCACAGAAACCAGTGGTTGATATTGTGAACACCGCGGTCTTGGTACAATCAACCACACAGCCGAGCATGATCACCCAGCCGCCGAGTGGCCCCGTACAATCATACGTTGCCGGTAGTGTACAGGGTTGTATAAACGACGAACCATGATGTATAGATGCTGAAAAGACTGAAAAAAGGTTGCCGGGGACCTATTCCGACATTGGTTTGGTTTGTTGTTTTACGCCGCACTCAGTAATATCCCAGCTATATGACGGCGGTCTGTAAATAACCAAGTCAGCGAGCCTGACTACCCGATCCCGTAAGTCGCCTCTTACGACAAGCATAGTCGCCTTTAACGGCAAGCATGGGTTGCTGAAGACCTATTCTACCCCGGATCTTCACGGGTCTATTCCGACATTGCTTATTGTTCGTCGACGTGCAGTGTATCTGTTCCAGACTCGGTTACCCACAGGCCGCCTTGATATATACGTAACGGTGCTGCATGATCACTCATTAATTTGAAGTTCATGTGTGGGGTCGCACACACAGCCCCCCTCCCCTACCCCCAGTCCCACGCCATAGGCACACAGACAGACAAAAAAACAACAACAAAACTTCTTCAACATTATTTCTTCATATATATTATTATATGTAGGGGTTTATATTTTCCATAATAAGGTACGTCCTACCTAATTTGTTCAATTAACAACATATAAAAAAAACAATGCCAAAGCCAAGTCTGTTAATGAATGTAGTCAACTCAAACAGAAAGATCTCATTTTTTGGTTCTCTGAATCCCTTACGGAGGGATAAGTCAATAATAACTCAAAATACCATGATTAATTTGTCGTGCCCTAATCTATCCCGTGAAACAAGGAGAAAAAAACTGTTCTTCATTTCACATGACGCCCTTTCTGACAGGCTAAATAATGTGGTCAATAAGAGAAAATCCCCGCAGCCCCCTGGAGACACACTGGCTGGATTTTTTCAATAATTTGTCAATACACAAGAAGATATATATGTGATTTGTTTTCAGCTGGTATGGGCGGACACACAGACGGTCGGCTGTGGCTACGCTGACTGCGGCAATGCTACATACTACGTGTGCAACTACGGCCCTCCGTGAGTAGGCTGTGCGGGAATCTGTCAGGACTCCAGTACTATGATGCACACCCCCACCCTGTCCTCCTTATAGTTGTCATGTCACCCCCCATCACGTATGTAGTTTCTGTAAGGTAGGAAGTTTACATATACCCCAACTCCGCGATCCAGATATAGTGTATAAACGATATTCTTGGCATACTCCTCAATGATCCTAAGGTTATATCGCCCGTATCGAACTCCGGATAACTCGATCTGTTTTGCCATTCAATCATGGACCCTATGCACAACTAGGCAAGTAATAGCATCACTAAACAGGCCAGTCTCGGTAGGGGATCCTCACCCGCACTTCAACTTCAACACTACATACCTGCTTGCTTTTGGCGATCTGACACTGAGTCACAATGGACACTGGGTATGGATAGTGATTAACGTGGGGACAGAGGTGGCCTGGAACAGTGAGTCGATAGTAACGCTGCATGTAACTGGATGTAACAGCATGTAACTGGATGTAACAGCATGTAACTGGATGTAACAGCATGTAACTGGATGTAACAAGACGTAACATCACGTAACAGCATGTGACTGCATGTATCATCATCTAACGACATGTAGCTGGAAGTAACAACATGTAACTAGATGTAACAGCATGTAATTAGATGTAACAACATGTAACTAGATGTAACATCATGAAACTTGAAGTAACAGCATGTAACTAGATGTAACAGCATGTAACTGGATGTATCATCATGTAACTAGATGACACAGCATGTAACTAGATGTAACAACATATAACTGGATGTAACAGCATGTAATTTTGAATTTTGTCTTTTCCATATCAAATTATCTTGAATAACTGACATCGCATTTTAAATTTGAATACTGTCACTTTTTAATAAGGGTGACCAAAAGCAACTCGGTTTAGACAGAATGAAACGAAATATTAATGCGACTGTCATGAAACCCTGTCGGGCACAAACCGGATAATGAATTGGAATGTGACTCGGTGGTACTTTTATCGCTTATAATGAATGATATGCATGTTGAAAGTCTATAAATTTATGTACACCTAGTTCCTGGCTTATTGAAACACACAGGGCACCACGGTTGCGTGTCTTAGCTGCCTGAATCAGCTGGTCGTGGCCTCTACCCCAATATTCGCCCCCATTATGATCCTAGCTTGATTCGGCGGCAACTTAACCAAATTCTTGTACTTCACTTGATGGTGATCGTTTACTGTTAGTGTCACTTACACGCTGCAGTATGATTCAAATAGCGCGAAAAGCATATGTGTTACTTCACTGTTACACCTAACTGAAAACAATTTGCTGCTTTTCTGCAGAGGAAACATTGGTGATTTCAACACACCCTACAAAAGTGGCATCAGCAGCGAATGCAGCGCTCAACATCTCGACGGCAAACAATGCGGTGAGGCTTTCAACCCCATAGTTAGTGAAAGTATAAATGTTACGATCCGAGGAGATGACTGACACACAGCCCTTGGTAGGGAACTATATCGGGGTCGCGTACATCTCACCTCGACAACTCCACCCATGTCATGGGCTTTAGAAAAGACTATTTGATTTCCTACTTGGCAAAGTACTTCCGTCAAAGTTCTTCACCAATGCACTTTTGTCAAGCTCTTCCATGAACGATCTTCCATCAATGACGTATGTCAATGCTCTTCGATCAAACCCCTTCCATCAATGGCTTATGAGAATGCTCTTCCATAAGCTCTTCCATCATTGTATGTCCAGCAACACTATCCACCAATGCCTTATGTCAATGCTCTTCCATCAATACCTTCTGTCGGTGCTCTTCCATCAAAGCTCTTCCATCATTGTATGTCCAGCAACACTATTCCACCAATGCCTTATGTCAATGCTCTTCCATCAATACCTTCTGTCGGTGCTCTTCCATCAAAGCTCTTCCATCATTGTATGTCCAGCAACACTATTCCACCAATGCCTTATGTCAATGCTCTTCCATCAATACCTTCTGTCGGTGCTCTTCCATCAAAGCTCTTCCATCATTGTATGATGTTCAGCAACACCATTCCATCAATGCCCCGTCAATGCTTATCCATTAATGCGCTTTTATCAAGCTATTCCACCCAAGGAATCAAACGTTTTTCGATGTCGTTCTGTGTGAGACTGCATAAACCGTGTAGCTGATACAATGCTTTTTGTTACGTTCCACCCTCAGTTCATACATTTGATAACGTCTACTTCAGATTGTGGCGTCGTATGTTTAAACGGTGGCCAAGTGTTTCGAGAGAATTGCACATGCAAGTGTCAAGCATACCCCTTCTACACCGGAAACAACTGTCAACGTAAGTCGCCAAGTGTGCCTATGAGGGAGTCAACCCTGAACCTGTCATAACGTATAGTGCCAGCAGCCCTCTCGACAGACTCCCAACACATACACGACAAATCCTTGTTCTATATGCAGTGAAATGCCAGCAGCCCTCTCGACAGACTCCCAACACATACACGACAAATCCTTGTTCTATATGCAGTGAAATGCCAGCAGCCCTCTCGACAGACTCCCAACACATACACGACAAATCCTTGTTCTATATGCAGTGAAATGCCAGCAGCCCTCTCCACAGACTCCCAACATATACACGACAAATCCTTGTTCTATATGCAGTGAAATGCCAGCAGCCCTCTCCACAGACTCCCAACACATACGCGACAAATCCTTGTTCTATATGCAGTGAAATGCCAGCAGCCCTCTCGACAGACTCCCAACACATACGCGACAAATCCTTGTTCTATATGCAGTGAAATACCAGCAGCCCTCTCCACAGACTCCCAACATATACACGACAAATCCTTGTTCTATATGCAGTGAAATGCCAGCAGCCCTCTCCACAGACTCCCAACACATACACGACAAATCCTTGTTCTATATGCAGTGAAATGCCAGCAGCCCTCTCCACAGACTCCCAACACATACACGACAAATCCTTGTTCTATATGCAGTGAAATGCCAGCAGCCCTCTCCACAGACTCCCAACACATACACGACAAATCCTTGTTCTATATGCAGTGAAATGCCAGCAGCCCTCTCGACAGACTCCCAACACATACACGACAAATCCTTGTTCTATATGCAGTGAAATGCCAGCAGCCCTCTCCACAGACTCCCAACATATACACGACAAATCCTTGTTCTATATGCAGTGAATCGCCAGCAGCCCTCTCGACAGACTCCCAACACATACACGACAAATCCTTGTTCTATATGCAGTGGAATGCCAGCAGCCCTCTCGACAGACTCCCAACACATACACGACAAATCCTTGTTCTATATGCAGTGAAATGCCAGCCCCTCTCGACAGACTCCCAACATATACACGACAAATCCTTGTTCTATATGCAGTGAAATGCCAGCAGCCCTCTCGACAGACTCCCAACATATACACGACAAATCCTTGTTCTATATGCAGTGGAATGCCAGCAGCCCTCTCCACAGACTCCCAACATATACACGACAAATCCTTGTTCTATATGCAGTGGAATGCCAGCAGCCCTCTCGACAGACTCCCAACACATACACGACAAATCCTTGTTCTATATGCAGTGAAATGCCAGCAGCCCTCTCCACAGACTCCCAACATATACACGACAAATCCTTGTTCTATATGCAGTGGAATGCCAGCAGCCCTCTCCACAGATTCCCAACATATACACGACAAATCCTTGTTCTATATGCAGTGAAATGCCAGCAGCCCTCTCCACAGACTCCCAACATATACACGACAAATCCTTGTTCTATATGCAGTGAAATGCCAGCAGCCCTCTCCACAGACTCCCAACATATACACGACAAATCCTTGTCTATATGCAGTGGAATGCCAGCAGCCCTCTCCACAGACTCCCAACATATACACGACAAATCCTTGTTCTATATGCAGTGGAATGCCAGCAGCCCTCTCGACAGACTCCCAACACATACACGACAAATCCTTGTTCTATTTGCAGTGAAATGCCAGCAGCCCTCTCCACAGACTCCCAACATATACACTGCAAATTCTTGTTCTATTTGCAGTGGAATGCAGCAATGTCGAAACAGACCCCAGCGAATGCAGTGGAACGTTTGCCGGCTTTCCTTGCACTGTCGTCGCCGTGAACTGTCCCAACAGGTGCGGCGTGTGTCCATGTAAGTTCCTGACCTTTCTGTGAATGTTAAATATAGTGTCCATGTGTCAGGCGGCGTGGACGTTTACATCTTGAAATTCTACTAATTACTTCCCCCTACTTATGAAACACAACTATGTCTGCAGTAACTACTGAACTACGTTTATTGTCTGGTTTGCAGTAAATCCCTATCTCGAATACCCGAAGCTCTGTTGTTATTTTCCATCTATTCACTTTCTCCAAGATGGCGGCATTCACTATACCGGAAGTCCCAGTGGCAGCACCACCGACAGTCCAGATGGGGGTGCCAGTGGAAGCAACAACAAACAAATCCGTGCGAGTGGTGACGTCATATTGGCTGCTTGCATGGTCATTGTTACTCGAATGGGACTCTTTCACTTGTGATGTTGAAGGCCTGTGCAGTTTTTGAAAAAGAATAAAACCACACCCATCTGAAGATCGAAACTATCCCTCTTGCCAACATTTATGTTCTCCAAGCACTACCCGGTGGACATCGTAAATGATTATACGTAAAACTAGATTAATACACGTAGAAGACGATATCCATATGGATTATGTAGTTTCCGTAGTTGTTGGGGTCGGCCGAATCATTCATGGCTGAATACATTTATCCTTTCATGGTACATAACCGTGCATTGACTATATCGCAGTTTGGAACGGCTGGGGAAAGGTGGGACGTCGACTTGGCGTGAAGCAATATGGGTGAGGAATGATGTATCAAACTGTTGTTCGCTATATATTACAGCTTTTACAGAAATACATAATATTCGAGTTTTACTCGACAAACCAGTTTTTAATAGCATAAGCAGCATTCCTTTCTTTGGGAGATGTCCAGTGGGTCATGTTAAATAACTCCTTTCCTAGCCGTAGAAATAGTACGGGCATAGATTGAAATGTTTCAAGAATTTACTTTTATTTACATAAATATTTAGTGTTTTGAAATGCGCACTTTAATTTCAGTGCTCATTCCCGTCTCACTAATATGCCCTACGACAACAAGTACTGTTGGTATTAATTGTGGCTTGATCCGTTCAAGTTAAAAAAAAAAGTGTTTTGTGTTAATAATTTGAATGTGCAAATAATTATTGTGTAGTAAATCATTAACGTGGTATTTTAAAACACCCAAGGGCTCTTAGGACGCGTGACGTATGTGTTTACTTATGAAATAAGATACAGGAACGTAACTTTGTTATAGAGAAACAGTTTCATCAATACGGCGCTGAACATCATGACAAGACTGGTGCAGTTAACTGTTGTGTTGTCGGAGAGATAGTAAATAACATATTTTGTCTACAGTCCGGCACTACTTAATTTTATACACCACAAATAATACAGCAACAACAACAACTACAGCAACTACTACCGAAACAGAAACAACAACAGTTTAAGCACGTTAATTCCGGTACTTTGTATTGAGGGCATCTCCAAAAGAAAATGTTAATGTTATATAAGTATATGAAATATGTCCTGTTTCTCAGTCTGCTGTCCGGCTCTGCACCCAATGCCAGCACACTGGACACATGTGGCAGGAGATCTATCACGCTTCCCGTCACCCACATCATAACTAGTGTTTCAGAAATAACAATAATTAACGTGTTTCCCTGTGTACATTACTGTTATTTTCCTTTTCTTAACATATTGCTGACTTTTATGTTAACATGATTTTCAAATTATATTAAAGACCACTTTATCATTTCATGTGTATCGTTGTATTTGGTTGGGCCTTAAGTTAAATCACAAGGAACCCTTTTCGTTACCTCTTTAAAACACTACTACAAGCTGGCGATTCATGCAGACTTAACTTGAACATTTATGCTTTGGTTGATAAAACTGATTTCAATACTCATGTTGAATCCAACGTTGTGAAGTAATATCCTACGTTCTTCTGTCGCATCGTGTGAAGCTGATACTTGGTACGATCTTGAAAGCGTGTCTGTGACCTGCGTATAAGGTCAAGGTCACGGTGAAGTAGTTATGCCAATTTCACCTGAATCCGTTGTACTGCAGCCACGAGTTCAGCCTTGTGCATGAAGTGGTTTATCAAGTGTGATGGCATTCTAATAGTACATGTGGGTAGGCCACCCTGACCTTTCTGTGAGAAGCATATGTTACAGTTTCTTTGTTACGTTAAATTCCACCAAGGGACATCCTATTTGGCTTATGTGCTGCCTAGCCCTTGGAATGCTCTTGAAATAATGGTCACTAGCTGATATTACGGGTTACGTTCACTCTCAAAGTCATACAAGGTCATTCGTGTTCGTCGAAAAATGTTCACTATAGTAGATTAAATAATAAATAAAAATAATTAAGATGGCATCTGATTGGTAATGTTTTGAGTGTGCTTTATTGAAGGTCAAGGTCACTGGATTATCATGTGTATTGTAGACGTGCAGCTTTGTTTACGGAAACAACCCACTGTGTTTGTATGAGATGATTGCAAGAGCAAGGACCTGTGTTCGAGTGTATAATTGGCTGAAATTGAGGGTCAATGTCATTAAACCGGAAGTGCATAAAACCTTTTTAATAGAGTAGTTAGTGGCATACGACCTTTTTTTAAAAAAATGTTTTGCATTACACGTGCGTTTATCCATACCATATGTAAAGTTATTAAACCACACGTATATGGAACATGGGACTCTTATTATGAATTCGCATCTTTGAAAACCATCCTTCACAATTGAATACATAGACGCAATATTTCTCTGTCTGGTAAGAAGAAGTATAAAGGCCGTGGATAGAAAGGGAAATTTGCAACTATTGTTTGAGATACATGTCTTATTATAAACATGTTAACGTCCCTATAAACATGTTTATGGAGTAGAAATACGACAGAGTAACGGGTTCATCTAAGTCTTTACACAGGAGTATCATATGGAGATTTTATCGATATTTACGCTCTTACAAACTCATAAAGGGTGTCAAATTGCCTTATGAATAAAATAGTCATCATGTATACAGCAACGTTACCATTTTAATTCCTTATCTTAGAACCGAGTGCAAAGCCCGTGTACCCCGACTGAAGAGATTTCAGTTGTTCGCTTTGTTAGTATTAGACTTGAACTGATTTTGCCAGAGCAGTTATTCGTTTGTATTCTCACACGTTTATGAGATTGTATTTATTCGTATAATCATTATCGCATTTAATTCATCACCGCTTAGAATATATATGATAATATGCCGTATAAAACATACATTACAGTATGGCTGAGTGCGCCTAAACACTAACTAACCCACGTCATTGTCGAATCGTTGTTATGAGCACAGCTCAAAACAAGCAGTTGTGTGATGTTCAGCAAATCGACCACCATTAGCGGCTGGGACAATAACTTGGCGTGCTTTGTAGCGATAACTATGTTCTCTTGTGCCAGTAACCTGACTTGACTGAACACAGAAGATGTCAGACTGACCCAGATAGTCCTAATAGTACATGCTGCATTGGCTGAATGCAAAAGTTCAAATGACAGAGCGCAAGAAACTCAAAATAGCGATTCCATATATTCACGATACTAAAATCATTTCATTTCTGACAAAATTTCGAGTGACCACCATAACAGTCATATTGCCACTTGGGCAACAACGTGGAGAAACAACGGTCAGCCTACATGACATGATGTCCGCTACCTGATAACATGCCGTGTCAGTGGCATGTTACTTAGACCAGGAAACAGATACCAGCCTTCATGAAATGATGTCCGCTACCTGATAACATGCCGTGTCAGTGGCATGTTACTTAGACCAGGAAACAGATACCAGCCTACATGACATGATGTCCGCTACCTGATAACATGCCGTGTCAGTGGCATGTTACTTAGACCAGGAAACAGATACCAGCCTACATGACATGATGTCCGCTACCTGATAACATGCCGTGTCAGTGGCATGTTACTTAGACCAGGAAACAGATACCAGCCTTCATGAAATGATGTCCGCTACCTGATAACATGACGTGTCAGTGGTATGTTACTTAGACCAGGAAACAGATACCAGCCTACATGACTTGATGTCCGCTACCTGATAACATGTCGTGTCATTGGTATGTTACTTAGACCAGGAAACAGATACCAGCCTACATGACTTGATGTCCGCTACCTGATAACATGCCGTGTCAGTGGTATGTTATTTAGACCAGGAAACAGATACCAGCCTACATGGCGTGATGACCGCTACCTGATAACATGCCGTGTCAGTGGTATGTTACTTAGACCAGGAAAAAGATACCAGCCTACATGACTTTATGTCCGCTACCTGATAACATGCCGTGTCAGTGGTATGTTACTTAGACCAGGAAACAGATACCAGCCTACATGACTTGATGTCCACTACCTGATAACATGCCGTGTCAGTGGTATGTTACTTAGACCAGGAAACAGATACCAGCCTACATGACTTGATGTCCGCTACCTGATAACATGCCGTGTCAGTGGTATGTTACTTAGACCAGGAAACAGATACCAGCCTACATGACTTGATATCCGCTACCTGATAACATGCCGTGTTAGTGGTATGTTACTTAGACCAGGAAACAGATACCAGCCTTCATGACATGATGTCTGCTACCTGATAACATGCCGTGTCAGTGGTATGTTACTTAGACCAGGAAACAGATACCAGCCTACATGCTTGATATCCGCTACCTGATAACATGCCGTGTCAGTGGTATGTTACTTAGACCAGGAAACAGATACCAGCCTACATGACTTGATGTTCGCTACCTGATAACATGCCGTGTCAGTGGTATGTTACTTAGACCAGGAAACAGATACCAGCCTACATGACATGATGTCCGCTGCCTGATAACATGCCGTGTCAGTGGTATGTTACTTAGACCAGGAAACAGATACCAGCCTTCATGACATGATGTCCGCTACCTGATAACATGCCGTGTCAGTGGTATGTTACTTAGACCAGGAAACAGATACCAGCCTACATGAAATGATGTCCGCTACCTGATAACATGCCGTGTCAGTGGTATGTTACTTAGACCAGGAAACAGATACCAGCCTTCATGAAATGATGTCCGCTTTCTGATAACATGCCGTGTCATTGGTATGTTACTTATACCAGGAAACAGATACCAGTCTACATGACATGATGTCCGCTACCTGATAACATGCCGTGTCAGTGGTATGTTACTTAGACCAGGAAACAGATACCAGCCTACATGACATGATGTCCGATACCTGATAACATGCCGTGTCAGTGGCATGTTACTTAGACCAGGAAACAGATACCAGACTACATGACTTGATGTTCGCTACCTGATAACATGCCGTGTCATTGGTATGTTACTTAGACCAGGAAACAGATACCAGCCTACATGACTTGATGTCCGCTACCTGATAACATGCCGTGTCAGTGGTATGTTACTGAGACCAGGAAACAGATACCAGCCTACATGACGTGATGTCCGCTACCTGATAACATGACGTGTCAGTGGTATGTTATTTAGACCAGGAAACAGATACCAGCCTACATGACGTGATGTCCGCTACCTGATAACATGCCGTGTCAGTGGTATGTTACTTAGACCAGGAAACAGATACCAGCCTACATGACTTTATGTCCGATACCTGATAACATGCCGTGTCAGTGGTATGTTACTTAGACCAGGAAACAGATACCAGCCTACATGACTTGATGTCCGCTACCTGATAACATGCCGTGTCAGTGGTATGTTACTTATACCAGGAAACAGATACCAGACTACATGACTTGAGGTTCGCTACCTGATAACATGCCGTGTCATTAGTATGTTACTTAGACCAGGAAACAGATACCAGCCTACATGACATGATGTCCGCTACCTGATAACATGCCGTGTCAGTGGCATGTTACTGAGACCAGGAAACAGATACCAGCCTTCATGACGTGATGTCCGCTACCTGATAACATGCCGTGTCAGTGGTATGTTACTGAGACCTGGAAACAGATACCAGCCTACATGACATGATGTCCGCTACCTGATAACATGCCGTGTCAGTGGCATGTTACTTAGACCAGGAAACAGATACCAGCCTTCATGACATGATGTTCGCTACCTGATAACATGCCGTGTCAGTGGCATGTTACTTAGACCAGGAAACAGATACCAGCCTACATGACTTGATGTCCGCTACCTGATAACATGCCGTGTCAGTGGTATGTTACTTAGACCAGGAAACAGATACCAGCCTTCATGACATGATGTCCGCTACCTGATAACATGCTGTGTCAGTGGCATGTTACTGAGACCTGGAAACAGATACCAGCCTACATGACATGATGTCCGCTACCTGATAACATGCCGTGTCAGTGGTATGCTACTTAGACCAGGAAACAGATACCAGCCTACATGACATGATGTCCGCTACCTGATAACATGCCGTGTCAGTGGTATGTTACTGAGACCAGGAAACAGATACCAGCCTACATGACTTGATGTCCGCTACCTGATAACATGCCGTGTCAGTGGCATGTTACTGAGACCAGGAAACAGATACCAGCCTACATGACATGATGTCCGCTACCTGATAACATGCCGTGTCAGTGGTATGTTACTTAGACCAGGAAACAGATACCAGCCTACATGACTTGATGTCCGCTACCTGATAACATGCCGTGTCAGTGGCATGTTACTGAGACCAGGAAACAGATACCAGCCTACATGACGTGATGTCCGCTACCTGATAACATGCCGTGTCAGTGGTATGTTACTGAGACCTGGAAACAGATACCAGCCTACATGACATGATGTCCGCTACCTGATAACATGCCGTGTCAGTGACATGTTACTTAGACCAGGAAACAGATACCAGCCTTCATGACATGATGTCCGCTACCTGATAACATGCCGTGTCAGTGGCATGTTACTTAGACCAGGAAACAGATACCAGCCTACATGACTTGATGTCCGCTACCTGATAACATGCCGTGTCAGTGGCATGTTACTGAGACCAGGAAACAGATACCAGCCTTCATTACATAATGTCCGCTACTTGATAACATGCCGTGTCAGTGGCATGTTACTTAGACCAGGAAACAGATACCAGCCTTCATGACATGATGTTCGCTACCTGATAACATGCCGTGTCAGTGGCATGTTACTTAGACCAGGAAACAGATACCAGCCTACATGACTTGATGTCCGCTACCTGATAACATGCCGTGTCAGTGGTATGTTACTTAGACCAGGAAACAGATACCAGCCTTCATGACATGATGTCCGCTACCTGATAACATGCCGTGTCAGTGGTATGTTACTGAGACCTGGAAACAGATACCAGCCTACATGACATGATGTCCGCTACCTGATAACATGCCGTGTCAGTGGTATGTTACTTAGACCAGGAAACAGATACCAGCCTACATGACTTGATGTCCGCTACCTGATAACATGCCGTGTCAGTGGTATGTTACTTAGACCAGGAAACAGATACCAGCCTACATGACTTGATGTCCGCTACCTGATAACATGCCGTGTCAGTGGTATGTTACTTAGACCAGGAAACAGATACCAGCCTTCATGACTTGATGTCCGGTACCTGATAACATGCCGTGTCAGTGGTATGCTACTTAGACCAGGAAACAGATACCAGCCTACATGACATGATGTCCGCTACCTGATAACATGCCGTGTCAGTGGTATGTTACTGAGACCAGGAAACAGATACCAGTCTACATGACATGATGTCCGCTACCTGATAACATGCCGTGTCAGTGACATGTTACTTAGACCAGGAAACAGATACCAGCCTTCATGACATGATGTCCGCTACCTGATAACATGCCGTGTCAGTGGCATGTTACTGAGACCAGGAAACAGATACCAGCCTACATGACGTGATGTCCGCTACCTGATAACATGCCGTGTCAGTGGTATGTTACTGAGACCTGGAAACAGATACCAGCCTACATGACATGATGTCCGCTACCTGATAACATGCCGTGTCAGTGACATGTTACTTAGACCAGGAAACAGATACCAGCCTTCATGACATGATGTCCGCTACCTGATAACATGCCGTGTCAGTGGCATGTTACTTAGACCAGGAAACAGATACCAGCCTACATGACTTGATGTCCGCTACCTGATAACATGCCGTGTCAGTGGCATGTTACTGAGACCAGGAAACAGATACCAGCCTTCATTACATAATGTCCGCTACCTGATAACATGCCGTGTCAGTGGCATGTTACTTAGACCAGGAAACAGATACCAGCCTTCATGACATGATGTTCGCTACCTGATAACATGCCGTGTCAGTGGCATGTTACTTAGACCAGGAAACAGATACCAGCCTACATGACTTGATGTCCGCTACCTGATAACATGCCGTGTCAGTGGTATGTTACTTAGACCAGGAAACAGATACCAGCCTTCATGACATGATGTCCGCTACCTGATAACATGCCGTGTCAGTGGTATGTTACTGAGACCTGGAAACAGATACCAGCCTACATGACATGATGTCCGCTACCTGATAACATGCCGTGTCAGTGGTATGTTACTTAGACCAGGAAACAGATACCAGCCTACATGACTTGATGTCCGCTACCTGATAACATGCCGTGTCAGTGGTATGTTACTTAGACCAGGAAACAGATACCAGCCTACATGACTTGATGTCCGCTACCTGATAACATGCCGTGTCAGTGGTATGTTACTTAGACCAGGAAACAGATACCAGCCTTCATGACTTGATGTCCGGTACCTGATAACATGCCGTGTCAGTGGTATGCTACTTAGACCAGGAAACAGATACCAGCCTACATGACATGATGTCCGCTACCTGATAACATGCCGTGTCAGTGGTATGTTACTGAGACCAGGAAACAGATACCAGTCTACATGACATGATGTCCGCTACCTGATAACATGCCGTGTCAGTGGTATGTTACTTAGACCAGGAAACAGATACCAGCCTACATGACTTGATGTCCGCTACCTGATAACATGCCGTGTCAGTGGCATGTTACTGAGACCAGGAAACAGATACCAGCCTACATGACGTGATGTCCGCTACCTGATAACATGCCGTGTCAGTGGTATGTTACTGAGACCTGGAAACAGATACCAGCCTACATGACATGATGTCCGCTACCTGATAACATGCCGTGTCAGTGACATGTTACTTAGACCAGGAAACAGATACCAGCCTTCATGACATGATGTCCGCTACCTGATAACATGCCGTGTCAGTGGCATGTTACTTAGACCAGGAAACAGATACCAGCCTACATGACTTGATGTCCGCTACCTGATAACATGCCGTGTCAGTGGCATGTTACTGAGACCAGGAAACAGATACCAGCCTTCATTACATAATGTCCGCTACCTGATAACATGCCGTGTCAGTGGTATGTTACTTAGACCAGGAAACAGATACCAGCCTACATGAAATGATGTCCGCTACCTGATAACATGCCGTGTCAGTGGTATGTTACTTAGACCAGGAAACAGATACCAGCCTACATGACATGATGTCCGCTACCTGATAACATGCTGTGTCAGTGGTATGTTACTTAGACCAGGAAACAGATACCAGCCTACATGACTTGATGTCCGCTACCTTGCTCGGAGGTAAGCTGACAGGATCTGCCCATAACGGGTTCGACCATGAGTATGTCGGCTTCACAATAAACAAGCTGTTCCTGCTGGCCGCTGTGTGTTATTCATATGAATAAAGGTGCTAGTTATGATAACGTTCGAATCCCGTTTCGCCCCGATTATGTTTCTAGGTTTGTCAGCACCATAGCCGAAGAGTTAAACGTCAGAGACCTGCATCACTTCGGGCTTTCCTCACACATTAAGCTGACACGCCGCGATATAACTCGAATACTAGTAAAAGCGGCGTTACACCCAACTCACTCACTCATTGTTTGCTATTTCATTTACCTCATGTGCCTTCTTTGATCTCATTTATAAACCCTGATACTTTGTAATCGCACGTGTCTTTCACTGACAGTTGAATGTTGTCAGTTTGTTGTGGAAGACACGAAAACCCAATTGAAAATCCATATTCCCATATAACACAATAGCCACTGCCTGTTAAATAACATCCAAGAAGTTTGTTTGCTTGTTCGTTGCTTAACGCCACACTAATCAATATTCCAGCAATATGACGGCGGTCTGTACATAATTGAGTGTGGACCAGACAATGCAGTGACTGACATCATGAGCAACGATCCCCGCATTTGAGATACGATGACATGCATCAACCAAGTCAGCGAGTCTGATAACCTGATCCCGTTAGTCGCCTCTAACTACAAGCATGGTCGCCTTTCTACGACAAACATGGGTTGCTTAAGACCTTATCTACCCCGGATCTTCACAGGTCATTGGGTGGAAGTGTGAGGCTTGACGTCATGTGGAATATAGCTGGGATGGCACATGATACCATCACAATACTGGTGAGCAGCCACGCCATCGGGCACGGCTTCCGGAAGCAACATTTGTTATTCGACTTCGCATTTATATCTAATGGCCAAATCTCATGTGATGAGTGGGAGACTCACACCAGTCAGCAGTATTCCAATATTATGTTTCTAGGTTTGTCAGCACCATTCCCGTACTCGGGGATTTCACCAAAGCGGTAAACGTCTGAGACCTGCATCACTTCGGGCTTTCCTCCCACATCAAGCTGACACGCCGTGATATAACTGGAATAAAAGCGACGTTAACCCAAACTCACTCACTTCAAGAAAAATAGTGGCAGTGGGTGTTACAAACACCGTGTAGCTGTTATGAACCTGCAGTGCGTGATAGTTCGCTAAGAACACTACAGCAGATAAACAACTCCGATACCGAGGAGTTAAGTCATTGTGTCTAAAACATGTCACCTGGTTATCTCGAAATCTGGACTCCCCGAAGACCCTGTTCGACACGTGTATTAATTTCCTCCTCACATAGAAGGGAGACGATACATCAGTGCAGGGGGACTTCGTGTTGTTCCTGTATATTAATATCCGCAATACGCGTGCTTGTACAAGATATCTCTGTTTGGCGAGGTTGGGGAAATGAACCTTTATCAGCGGATATTGATCTTAAGTTTCAAACTCTCTACACGGGAATTATATCTGATCGCCAACGGCGTGATCTGACTCCTTTCTCCTCCACATAAACGTTTAGGACACATAATCCATATCTGAATACATGGGAAACTCCCTATGGGGAGAACTGCTAAGTAGAGTGTTTGATCTAAAGTCACCTGGTCTTCGACAGCAAAGATACGTGGTTGTTACGGCAAAGATACGTGGTTGTTACAGCAAAGATACGTGGTTGTTACAGCAAAGATACGTGGTTGTTACATTTATCCTGAAAGTCAACTATACAGTGTCGCGCAAAGTGAAATTATAGTATTTTTGCTTTTTTTACAAATGCAAGAGCAGAGGCTGATTTCAACATTCATCAAACGAACATAACTACAGCTTGAAATGTTGATGAGGTGCTCCTGGCTACATCCCCTCTGCTACAATGTACTGAACTGACCGGTACATCGGTGTCAAACATTGTATTACATTACTGTATAAAGACTGGATACAGGAAAGATTTGAAGATCAAAACGTTTCACCATAAAGGAAAATGTCTCCGTCTCCGAGATGCCCCCTTGCTGTGTTCCTGACATTAAGCTTTATATCAGGTAAGTAAACTGATAACTAATGAAGCCTGTTAGCGCTGAGAGATTATCTGACTTAATGGGGGTTTGAAGGTGACCACTGTGTTGCATGCTGAGGTAAGACATGGGAATTGTCTCTAATCTAGACACATAAACAATACCCTACATAGTGAACAGATGGGTAAATATTGTTTCGTTAATTGTGAATATTCATAAAATATAATATAAAGATAGTATTTGACACTTGACTTATTAACGCTTCTTGCATAAGGATGTTTCCCGTGGCCTGTGTAGGTCCTCACTCCCTTCTCCTGGTGTAAATAGGCGACTACAATGGGGATCTGAGACCTACTGTTTCCCGTGGCCTGTGTAGGTCCTCACTCCCTCCTCCTGGTGTAAAGAGGCGACTACAATGGGGATCTGAGACCTACTGTTTCCCGTGGCCTGTGTAGGTCCTCACTCCCTCCTCCTGGTGTAAAGAGGCGACTACAATGGGGATCTGAGACCTGCTGTTTCCCGCGGCCTGTGTAGGTCATCACTCCCTCCTCCTGGTGTAAAGAGGCGACTTCAATGGGGATCTGAGACTTGCTGTTTCCCGTGGCCTGGTTAGGTCCTCACTCCCTCCTCCTTGTGTAAAGAGGCGACTTCAATGGGGATCTGAGACTTGCTGTTTCCGTGGCCTGGGTAGGTCCTCACTCCCTCCTCCTGGTGTTAAGAGGCGACTACAATGGGGATCTGGGACCTGCTGTTTCCCGTGGCCTGGGTAGGTCCTCACTCCCTCCTCCTGGTGTTAAGAGGCGACTACAATGGGGATCTGAGACCTGCTGTTTCCCGTGGCCTGGGTAGGTCCTCACTCCCTCCTCCTGGTGTTAAGAGGCGACTACAATGGGGATCTGGGACCTGCTGTTTCCCGTGGCCTGGGTAGGTCCTCACTCCCTCCTCCTGGTGTTAAGAGGCGACTACAATGGGGATCTGAGACTTGCTGTGCATGTGCCATCTCACTCCGCCAGAGTTGATCGTTACGAATTCTTCAAATCACTTGTTTGTCTGGTCCTGATTCCAATATTTACTGTCCGCCGTGAGCTGGGTTACTGCAGCGTCATATAACATGCACCACTCACACACATGTATGCATCTCGCATGCATAATCGTCATGGAAAAATAGATTGTTCTTAACACACACCCTATACATTTCAAACGGATGCTCCCTTAGAATATATATCTTGATGGTTTCATATTTATGATTACTTAAGGAATATACTTTACACTGGTACTCACATACGTATCACCATTATTAATATTTATAGTTACTTGAGACAGATACTGATGGTATATCAGCCATAGTTTATCAGCTTGTACATTCAGTCTTAATATAGCAGCTTTTTTTTATATTCGGCCATTGTCTATCAGCTTGTATAAACAGCCGTGATATATAACAGTTTATATTCAACCATTGTCTCTCAGCTTGTATAACCAGCCGTGATATATCAAATGTTATATTCAACCATTGTCTATCAACTTGTATATTCAGTCTTGGTATATCAGCTTATATATTCAACCATTGTCTATCAGCTTGTATAACCAGCCGTGATATATCAAATGTTACGTATATTCAACCATTGCCTATCAGCTTGTATATTCAGTCTTGATATATCAAATTTTATATTCAACCATTGTCTATAAGCTTGTATAACCAGCCGTGATGTATCAAATTTTATATTCAACCATTGTCCATCAACTTGTATATTCAGTCTTGATATATCAAATTTTATATTCGACCATTGTCTATCAACTTGTATATTCAGTCGTGATATATTAGCTTATATATTCTGTCATGATATATCAACTTATATATTTAGCCAGTGTATATCAGCTTGTACATTCGACCATGGCATATCACCTACTTATACATTAAAGAAATATAATTTAATCATGCAATTGTTTTCATAAAAAAACGCAATTCCAAACTGACTGGTTTCGAACAGCTGTTCACGAATCGATTATGCCTCAGTATCTTTGGATATTTGTATTTTTAGTATCTTTTCTAACCCCACCTCAGTCAAGGTCACGTTGACCTTGATAACGCGAAGGAATATGTGTAGAATGGTGGAAATTATTAATGACTCACTTGATAAATCATGTACTAGACTGATAGCATTTATGAGACATAAAGTCGTGCTGTCGGGTCGTCATGGGAACAACGTGTACGGCCGTATGTGAAGGGGCCAGAAGGAGATTACCCCACGAAACACGTGTATCGATAACAACAGACGTTGTGTTGTATAGAAACGTATATTGTCTGTTAAAACTTAATAGAGCTTTCATTCATTAGCCACGATATCTTTCAGAAACTGTTTCAAGATCTGTACAGGGCATGTCGCTTTGACCAGAGAACCCCATATTTATTCTATTTTCACACAACTTATCGCTAACAGAGTTACAGCTTCTTGTGTGTGTGTGTATTAAACACATGTACAGTGCAATTAACCCCGTGCGGTACCCGTTCCTGGTGTTCTCGCAGTGATAAGCCTTAAATGTTGCCCTAAAGCAATGCTCCCTCACTCACCCACTCAATAACCATACAGTTTGTTCATAACGAGGTGCAAGCGGTGTCTATTTTTAATTTACCCAAACATGAAATCACACTTGTCCGCGTTACAAGACAATGTTACAATGTAACATTTATGCAAAACACAGTAACGGGAAGAAAAATAGTATTGATCATTGTCATTTTACAAACGCCCAAGGCATACAATGTGAATATATCCTTATTTATCAAAGTATCTACATATCTGACCACATATAGTATTCACATGCTGTTAGATTTCAATATGAGTTGGTTTTTAAACGGGAACTTTTAAACAGATCCCACACGTATGGAAGATAATTTATGGATGTCAACTTCTTTAATATGAGAAACACAACGTTTTGGAGTATATGCTTACTCCTCCATCAGGTGAATGACTGCTATGAGCCAGAGGGCATTTATAAGTACATGTAAGAACTACAAAAGTAGTAAGATAACAAAAGGTGGAAACTTAACAAGGGAAGCCAACAGATAATTGGCGCTGATAGGTGATTAGCAATAGACAATGGAAGTCAACACTTTACAGTAATTACCACTGATAGTTTGGACAACTGGAAGCCAGGACTAAATGATCACTGCTGCTCCGAAACGTTGTGTTCCTCATACTAAAGGAGTTGACATCCATAAATTATCTTCCTTATGTGTATCACTTCTACATGTCTTTCAAAGACTTATATGACGCTATGATACCTAACAGGACGGCTGTATGTGATGACGCTATGATACCTTACAGGACGGCTGTATGTGATGACGCTATGATACCTTACAGGACGGCTGTATGTGATGACGCTATGATACCTTACAGGACGACTGTATGTGATGACGCTATGATACCTTACAGGACGACTGTATGTGATGACGCTATGATACCTTACAGGACGACTGTATGTGATGACGCTATGATACCTTACAGGACGGCTGTATGTGATGACGCTATGATACCTTACAGGACGGCTGTATGTGATGACGCTATGATACCTTACAGGACGGCTGTATGCGATGACGCTATGATACCTTACAGGACGGCTGTATGTGATGACGCTATGATACCTTACAGGACGGCTGTATGTGATGACGCTATGATACCTTACAGGACGGCTGTATGCGATGACGCTATGATACCTTACAGGACGGCTGTATGTGATGACGCTATGATACCTTACAGGACGGCTGTATGCGATGACGCTATGATACCTTACAGGACGGCTGTATGTGATGACGCTATGATACCTTACAGGACGGCTGTATGTGATGACGCTATGATACCTTACAGGACGGCTGTGCGATATGACAACCAGGCATGATCATGAGTCGATTGTGTTCACGGGAGATACTCATAGAACAGACATGGTGAACACATACCCATCAGTACATACATATCTACTCATAGAACAGGGTTAATGACACCATACCCATCAGTACATACATATCTACTCATAGAACAGGGTTAATGACACCATACCCATCAGTACATACATATCTACTCATAGAACAGGTTTAATGACACCATACCCATCAGAAAGCGCAGATCTACTCATAGAACAGGTATTGTGATAAGACATATATATCTGATTTCAACAATATTAATTTCCAAAAGAAGGAATGGGTTTTTTGAACAGGCAAAGTCTATTTTAACACCTCTCCCTACAAAAGACATTTAACAATTGATGAGTAAATTGTACATAACATAATAAATCTAGATGAATTGTACCTATTGTTGCAAATAGTGTGATGCGAATATACAAGTCACACACAAATACACACATACCAACTTTTAGTGAAGTCATATACAGTATTTTGTGACTGAATATTATCAGGTGGTTTATTCCACATTCGCACTGTATCCGGTATATATGATCTATACTAGCTTACTGTTCTAGCATTTACAGTCTGTAGCTGTGAAGAAATTCTTAAATTGTAACGTGCGCCCGCTGAGACATTAGGAGGAACAAGATTACATAGATATTCAGGGGCCATCTTTTTTAACCATTTTATAAAATGTACATATCTCAGTACATGCAGTTGTGACAAAGTGACAATACATCCATCAGTGCGTGCATATGTACTCATAAAACGGACATTGCGACACTCTATCCATCAATGGATACATACCTACTCACAGAACAGACATTTTGAGAATATATCCATGAGTACTAGTGCATAATATTTATAAAACATTTAAGATTTTGAGCTGTAAGAATATCTTGCGACGCGTGTGCGACACAGTCGTATGTTGAAACCATTTCGGTAAGCACCCAGTGTTACGATGGTAGTAAGGCTGGGTTTGTTTTTGGAGATGCGCCAAGTGGTCTCAGTAAAAACACCCCGTACATGAAGGATGGTAGTTCTTGCTGTGAGCAATATTCACTTTCTCACTCGTACGAACAAACAATGCTGACAGATGCACCAAGAGGGTCACATAATCCTTTAATAGTTCTGGGGGGTCAATTTAGTGTGTTTGTGATCCATGGCTCTGTGTGTCACAGTAAATGTTACCTTACCAGGCAACAAGCAACATGCTTTTAAAAACACAGAAAATATCAACATGTTTTTTTATTTCAATATATACACTTCAAGCAGGTGGAAGGAGAAAAGATCCCCTGAAATTAGTTAAGACTTGACAAACGGAGGAATGACTTCAAACATTTGCTTGTACAAGGTCTTCCCTGGGATTACTAAACAAATAGACGTACATCATCCTCTGAAAATACTATCGGCCTAAACAGCAACCAGTTAGTCTTGTCTTGCTCTGTCTGTTTGGACTGTGCCGTAATGTGGTTTCTACAATTTAATAAACGTTTGTAACAAATAAACAGACGGTTCTATCAAGGGCATTTCAAATATAATCCTTAGATACGACTGATAGCGCAGTGACCTTTCTGATCTTTGCAAACATGAGTCAGCCCTTGAAGGAAGCATCGGCTACATCAAACGTGTAATAACAGCACATGCTTCGATCTTCAACACGACTTTGTCTGCAAACAGTGGCTCGTCCCACTCCTAATGTACATATGTCTGTCTGCGATATGTACTGACTGAGGTCTATATATCTGACTAAGTGATCATTATCAAGCACATTCCTGTCACTGAAGATTAAATATGAACAAGAAACAGGCATGGCTATATCGTGATTGCAGTCAAATAATCACGTTGTAAATTGTTGCTTTACATGCATATTGAGAACAAATGCATGTAGATGTTTCCTCTTAAACTCCTTTAATCAATATTCACCACTCCATCGTGTGTGTGTGTGTGTGTGTGTGTGTGTGTGTGTGTGTGTGTGTTTGTGAGTGTGTTTGTTTGTGTGTGTTCCTGCACGTGTACGTGTGTGTTTGTTTGTTTTTGTATGTGTGTTTGTGATTTGATTTAAATATTTTTATTCAATAATTGAATCTGGATTGGGTATGTTTGGGGAATGTTGTCGTAGCCACTTTGTGAATGTAGAATTACCCCGTAGTAGCAGCGTCGTTGTAGGGATGTAATGTTGCCGTAGCCACTGTGTGAATGTAGAATTACCCCGTAGTAGCAGCGTCGTTGTGGGGATGTAATGTTGCCGTATCCACTGTGTGAATGTAGAATTACCACGTAGTAGCAGCGTCGTTGTGGGGATGAAATGTTGCCGTAGCCACTGTGTGAATGTAGAATTACCCCGTAGTAGCAGCGTCGTTGTGGGGAGGAATGTTGCCGTAGCCACTGTGTGAATGTAGAATTACCCCGTAGTAGCAGCGTCGTTGTAGGGATGTAATGTTGCCGTAGCCACTGTGTGAATGTAGAATTACCCCGTAGTAGCAGCGTCGTCGTGGGGAGGAATGTTGCCGTAGCCACTGTGTGAATGTAGAATTACCCCGTAGTAGCAGCGTCGTTGTGGGGATGTAATGTTGCCGTATCCACTGTGTGAATGTAGAATTACCCCGTAGTAGCAGCGTCGTTGTGGGGATGTAATGTTGCCGTATCCACTGTGTGAATGTAGAATTACCCCGTAGTAGCAGCGTCGTTGTAGGGATGTAATGTTGCCGTATCCACTGTGTGAATGTAGAATTACCCCGTAGTAGCAGCGTCGTTGTGGGGATGTAATGTTGCCGTATCCACTGTGTGAATGTAGAATTACCCCGTAGTAGCAGCGTCGTTGTGGGGATGTAATGTTGCCGTAGCCACTGTGTGAATGTAGAATTACCCCGTAGTAGCAGCGTCGTCGTGGGGATGTAATGTTGCCGTAGCCACTGTGTGAATGTAGAATTACCCCGTAGTAGCAGCGTCGTTGTAGGGATGTAATGTTGCCGTAGCCACTGTGTGAATGTAGAATTACCCCGTAGTAGCAGCGTCGTTGTAGGGATGTAATGTTGCCGTATCCACTGTGTGAATGTAGAATTACCCCGTAGTAGCAGCGTCGTTGTAGGGATGTAATGTTGCCGTAGCCACTGTGTGAATGTAGAATTACCCCGTAGTAGCAGCGTCGTCGTGGGGATGTAATGTTGCCGTAGCCACTGTGTGAATGTAGAATTACCCCGTAGTAGCAGCGTCGTTGTAGGGATGTAATGTTGCCGTAGCCACTGTGTGAATGTAGAATTACCCCGTAGTAGCAGCGTCGTCGTGGGAATGTAATGTTGCCGTATCCACTGTGTGAATGTAGAATTACCCCGTAGTAGCAGCGTCGTCGTGGGAATGTAATGTTGCCGTATCCACTGTGTGAATGTAGAATTACCCCGTAGTAGCAGCGTCGTCGTGGGGAGGAATGTTGCCGTAGCCACTGTGTGAATGTAGAATTACCCCGTAGTAGCAGCGTCGTTGTGGGGATGTAATGTTGCCGTATCCACTGTGTGAATGTAGAATTACCCCGTAGTAGCAGCGTCGTTGTAGGGATGTAATGTTGCCGTAGCCACTGTGTGAATGTAGAATTACCCCGTAGTAGCAGCGTCGTCGTGGGAATGTAATGTTGCCGTATCCACTGTGTGAATGTAGAATTACCCCGTAGTAGCAGCGTCGTCGTGGGGAGGAATGTTGCCGTAGCCACTGTGTGAATGTAGAATTACCCGTAGTAGCAACGTCGTCGTGGGGATGTAAACTCCCCTCCAGTACAATCGTCACAGTTATAAGATATAAAATCAAGAGTTGTATGAGTAGTAAGTTACCCCTAGTATCCGTATAATTGTCGGATGTAAAGTTACCCCTACTACCAGCTATATTGAACGATGGACGATGATGTGTGTAAAAACATGTGGTGTGTGCAGATATTAATCACCCATGTTAATATCACCCCGGACTTGTTAATCTGTCATCCGGGTACTTCCTCCATAGGGACACCGTTCGTCCAGTATACCAGACACTTTCGTTTGCCACACAGACGGGGTAATCCTGTGTTGTCAGTGCATTAATAACATCACTATGGAGGGTTTGACAGGCTCACCGCCCAGCTATAGGTCGTACATTATAATTATGACTTATTGGAAATAAGATCAAAATTAGGGGCTGTTGGATTGAAAATCGGCAGTGAATATATTGATCATATGAGAGTATACCGCTGGTATTCCAAACAAAACACAGGTTCGGAGGGAGGAATGGTCGATAGATAACTGGTAGTTTGGATTATGTCTGATGTGGGATAAAGGTTTTGTTTGGATGTGTTTGTTGTTGCCAGTCATTGCGGGGTAACCTAATCACATGGTAATGTGTCAACCAACGAAACTCGCCAGATGCCAGTAAAGCTTGTCATGGATTTAGAGAACACTATAAAGAGACACCCCTCTGCTTTCTCTGGAGATACGGGTGTTTTGTATTGTCGGCGAGAGGCAAGAGCCGGGACCATGGCGACGATGACAACGCAACAATGTTTGGTTGTTGCAATTACGCTAGCGGGTAGGACATTTTCTACTTTGACTTCACTGTATTGTTATGAATGTATTTGGGCTCAGTATCCAATATGCAGTTTTCATGTACTTCAGCGAGATATTTAAGTTTCGCTCTGCGGACCTGAATTCGTATCTGTTCACGTACAGAAACAATGTTTCTGAAATGGTATGATCTTCCATGACCGTTAGCATCTCTGAAGTAATTTGAGGTTATATCACAGAGTTGAAACCAATATATATCATTTTGCATTTTACTACAGGCGTCATTATCAATTACTGAGTAACCTTCTACTGCGTAAGTCTTCTACTTCTAAAGATCAGGAGATCGAGAGATGGATATTGCTAAACTCATCTTCAAGATATCTAAGGGTGGTCGGCGGACTGGGTGTGATAGAAAGCGGAACATGCAAGTCGACGATTTTATCTGTTACCCAAACAAACAGTGATAACCCGAGACACACCCATGTTATCAAACTCAGGATTTCATAAATTATCCTTGTCTGACATCATGAATGTATGACCGATAATTTGCGATAATGAAAAATAAGACATTAAAACTACAAGGAACCTTCATAACATGCAATTTCTATCAAGTCTTAGAATCATACTGAACGTGAATTGTGGCATCCTAATGACCTTAAAGGGGACATTTGACAAACATGCGACTGATTTTGACATAAGTCTGTTAGTATCGCCAAAGTGGAAAAATCATATACATGTATATATGCTTTAAAAAAAATAGGGGCTAGTGAACTATATATGTTATGAACGGTCGTCAGAAGAAAGCTTAGCTTTGAAAAATAACTGCTACAGAGAGAACGGTTTAGGAACCAAAACACACCTGAAACATTGCACGTGAAAGATGCAATTCCTCCGTGCTCGTGGGTAGGGGGTACTTCCAGATGTTGACACTTCAGTGAAAGGTCGTCAAATCGCTCTTATCCATTTTTATTGTTGATTTTCATTATCTATGTCTTTACGCTTGATTTAATGCAGGGTTTGTGCCTAGGTTGGGAATGTTTCGTCTACAACGCGAGGAACGCCTTTGGTTTATAGATGTAGCCAATATGTTCAATGTGTCTCAGTCTGTGATTTGCAGATATTGGAACTGGTTTCTGCAGACATAAATGTTAATCATTGGCCTCGCTCAGGGCACCGTCGGTCAACAACACAAATTCGGGATTAATTAATCAGAAAATAGGCTTTAAGATATTGAGCCTTAACAACCAATAAAATCGCGCCAGGAAACCTGAGTTCAAGTTTCTGACCACAGGGTTAGAAACCGTCTGCATACAGGTAATCGGTATACCCGGCGATCACGTGTTGTAGCATCGTTAACAAATGGGCACATTCTAGCCAAGCGCCTATATGGTGTTAAGAATCGCCTGTAGTCGCCAATGGACTCCAGTGGTGTTTTCAGATGAACCCAGATTCACTCTGGACTTTCTGGATAGGCGTGGACGTGTCTGAGACGTCCCAACGATATATCGCCATGCGAATGTCAACTTAAGGCAACATGACAGATTAGGGGGTGAGTCTGTAATGATATGGGGCGGGATCACTATGACTGCAAGAACGCCAATGCATTTGGTCCATGTTGCAGTCACTGGACAATACTTCCGAGACAACATACTGGCACCAATACTTATGCCGCTGGAACGTCATGCTGGTCCACGTTTTGTCTTTCAAGACGATAACGCTCGTGTCCAACGTGCACGCCTCGTAGCTGATTACCTTCACCAGAAACATATGCCCAACGGTCAGTCAAACGTTCTGCCCTATCCCCCATAGACCCCTTCTGGGATATATTCGGTACTTTCTCTATAGTCAAAAACTTGATGATTGCTCGGTACTCGTTCTTTTCCATTTCTGTGTCCATTTGGACTCCTATCACGTTCAACTGGCTGTCACTAATTTACAAACAGCCTCAACAGACCAAATTCACTTGCAATGAACAACTCAAACAGTGTACAACATTGACTACTTCACTTTGTCATGGCCCATAGTTGAAAGTTAGAAAGGCTTCGAACTTTTTGACCAACCCTCGTACTTTCATGACTAGCGCCTCGTCTTTGCAAATGTCACGTTAGACTATCGTTTCTCATCGTTCCTCCATGCCGATATGTGGGCCTATTTCTCATCGTCCCTCCATGCCGATCTGTGGGCTTATATCTCATCGTCCCTCCATGCCGATCTTTTGGCTTATTTCTCATCGTCCCTCCATGCCGATCAGTGGGCCTATTTCTCATTGTCCCTCCATGCCGATCTATGGGCTTATTTCTCATCGTCCCTCCATGCCGGTCTGTGGGCTTATTTCTCATCGTCCCTCCATGCCGATCAGTGGGCTTATTTCTCATCGTCCCTCCATGCCGATCAGTGGGCTTATTTCTCATCGTCCCTCCATGCCGATCTTTGGCTTATTTCTCATCCCGGCCAGATTCTTTTAATAACATATATTTGTGTGTTGCTTTTGGAAAATACGAAAATGTGTATAGAGGAGTAGCCACAATTAAAGGTCAAAGTTTTGGCATAACCATGCAAATATTATTAATTCATGTGTGATGATCAATACCGCTTTCTTGTATTATCTTCTTTTCGCGGCCTGTATGGAGGATGAATGTGTAAGTTGGGATCAAAAAGACATTAAGACAAAAGTGTTAGTGACTACGCCTTCATGTTGCTGAGATTTTTTAAAACGTCCTACCTATGCACTCACTGACTTGTCTTCCATGTCCGGACCAAGTACAGACAACTGAATAGATCTGTTGTTTGTATACTTAAGCACTGATACACTTTGATCTTGTGAGTAGGCAGCATGGCCTGGATTGAATGCCGTGACTCAAGTGAATAAATCCTGACATAGTATGCGTTAATGCAAGAGTCACTTTGTATCCTTATTCCTCTCAGAGCTGGAAGTAGTATCAAGAGGTTAGATTTACTGTAGCTTTCATGTTGGTCTGTAATCTAGTTTATTCCCGCAATGTATACAGCTAATTTGTGGAGTGCTGATGTGTTAACATGGCATGATAGAAGATGATTCATTGACTCAGTCAGTATTTACATACTATTGTCATCTTACATTCTTATCTGAAAGGATGCCGTACATGAGATATGATGGACACGATTAAACCAATAATATCTTCATTACCGTTGTCCTTTCCCTCGGTAATCTTGGTATTTCAGCCAACATCGGAATGAAGCGGTGTGATCGAACGTGCGCTACGCTATATATTCATAAGCATACAGATTGCACATAAACGATACGATGTTCTGTACAACTGTATTTCAGGGCTGCTGCAGACGTGTGCTGGTTCAGCTGTGGGCCCCGGGCACCGAGCCAAGAGGAGTGTGGGTAGTCCAATCTTTTGTTTTAAACACTGTAGTTTTTAAAATTCGAATAAGCTGGATTTAGCGTATCACCTTACAAGTAGGAATATAAATATCTTACAGCTGGAAGCTACTTAAACACCTTTTGATCGTGTACTTTATGAACCTGGGTCCTTTTTCACAAAGCAAGATACGTTGTTGATATATGACTAACTTCCTGAGGTAGTTCTTAAATTACCTTTATCATCCAATAAGGTAAGTACTTGAATGTATTTGTTGTAGCCAAACTATAAAAGACGTAACCGTAGAGCAAGTTGTGTATACATACGCTCATGTCTCCTTTTGAGTAACTATCTTATTCCGCGATATATCCGCGATACTGCTGGTCGTTGCATGGCTGCCATGTGAACAAGACGTCACACGTACTAAATGAATGCGTGTGCACACCTTCATGCTATAAGATAACATTTTGTAATAAGTTAACAGACATTCACTTTGTGTGAGTTCGTTGGAGTATGAACCTTCATTAGAGAGAGGGCCAAACATTACAACTACACACATTTGAATGTGGGACCTTTTTGGGTGAATGGTGCTCCTCGGAATCGGTTACTAGTATATAATTGGTGGCATTCCCGCTCTATACTGCTCACAAACAGCTAAGCACCTCCCAATTCTTTCATATTACTGTCGTTAATTTGTCAGAATAACTATAGTAATATGAAATAATCGGGTGGTCATTTAACCTTTTATGAGCAGTATATCTACAACATGTGGAGGAATTGGCAACGAATGGCTGTGAATTATTCTACATTATTGTTCGATTGTATCTGATCATGTTTTAAACATGGCGTGACATGTTTTAGGCGTAAAGGTGTATATCTGAATCATATATTCCTTTTCCAGGCAACATGCAAGGACAAGTATAGGCAAGTGACGGACCATTCTGCTTGTATTGCGAGCTCAAGTCAAGTGTCAGAATCAGGTACAACATTACACTTTTAAAGGACAGTCGCTAAAAATTCAGGATTTAGTTAATTAGCTTAATGGATATAGCATCAGCAGTAGCTGGGCGGATGGTTAGGTCGTAGCTGAGGGTTGCCGTAATTTCAGCTGTGTCTGTCACATGTTATGGCCATGTTGAATGCCTTTACGAAAGGCATGAGTGAATGGTACATATTCGTCAATGATGATTATTCATTGTTGGAAATACTTGAAGTGTACTGTTGGAACAATGTAAGCATGTATATGTACGTCACAGGAACTCGTTATTGATCAGTAAATAAATATATATATATACCCCATATATGTAAGTAGAGATATCTTTTTATTTACAAAGCAATATCGATGTACATGTACTTTGATTGACAAGTCAGTACCTTGTACTACTAACCGTTGACGCTACCGTCCGGATTTACAGGGTTTCACGTTTTCAATGCCGTATTTTTTCTTTTAGGGATTTCCGACGCTGACAAAATTCTAATCGTTACCCTACACAACAGTCATAGAAATAGCGTTGACCCACAGGCTTCAAACATGCTTAAAATGGTAAGTGGCAAGAAGTAACAGGGTTCCATGTTAATAGGGGATCACCACAGGGGTCGCCGCGGCTCCCTCCATGCCTGTCTTTCCTCACGAAAATTTCAGCGATTAAGGAAACAAGGGCTAGAATGAAATTGCTGATAAAATGAGTTCGGGTAAACGAACAACGCATTGACAATAAAAAACATCACCTTTGTCAGCTTAGGTTATATTTTAATCACGATATTGTAGCACAACCACCGGTGTTGTTTTCACCCCCAATCAATATTCCTTTTTAATTATGAAGCTATTTCTGGATAATAGCCACCTAGATGAAAACAGCAGGTAAATGTTGAGTAGCGAGTACTCCGTCCACGTGTCCGGATAACGACCTCCATCCACCCTGCGTGCCATCCATCCAGTCAGACGTCGGAGAAGCTAAGGGGGCAACTGCAGCCAATCCCCATGCAAAGCTGCTTCCATTTCTCGCGTAGTCTGTACATGAGGCTCCAGTACCTGTATACGACGCCCAGGGATGTCACAAATGTCCTCGAGAGGATTCAGATCTGGCTCATTGTGGCACAGGGGTAGCAGCGTTGTTCCGGAGGCATGTTGTTCCAAAATATCTAGCATGTACTGATTATCTATGAGGTTGCCTTGTATGGTGATCAGTACTTGCAATCGTGTGAAATACACCCAGATCATTACTGAGCCTCCTCCCAAAAGGGGCGGTTAGCCTGCAGTTCCTGGGAGTTTTAGTCTTACTCCTGTCCCTCAGAACCCTCAGTCGTCCATCCGTGACATGGGGCAGAAACCTGGTTTCGTCGACCAATGGATTTTCCGCCAGGTTCACCGATCCCAAGCCCGCCGTGCTAAACCCCTGGCAAACGGAACCCCTGATGATGCTCTGTCAGGAAGGGGCGATGTGAGGACTCTCCTGAGCGCCATCCCTACTGCTTTAAAGCGGATCCTCGGGATTCTGGTGAACAAACGTCGATTGGATAGCCACAGTCGCTTCAGGACGGGACTCGTCCTACAAATGGCTGCCGTTGAACAAATTGAAGCGGTGTCCTGTTTTAACGTTGTTACGTCACAGGAGACCGCCCTGACCGTGAAAGGTTCTCCACAGCTCTGGTTTGTCCATGTTGTCTTACCGATCGGCTGATTACTGTGTAATTGTGGGCCATTTGACGCCTGGTAGCTTTGAAGGACAACTCTATGGAATGCATTCCGATTATTCGCCATTATTATTTGTGCCTCTGATATCTTCCTTCGTGCCATGTTCAGGGGAAGTGAACATTACAATTTCAAACAGCGGATTTAAATACCCAAATGTGATGCCTGGGCATACTGTATGTGGGAGAAACTATGAGAGACATACTGTATGTTGGAGAAACTATGAGAGACATACTGTATGTGGGAGAAACTATGAGAGACATACTGTATGTGGGAGAAACTATGAGAGACATACTGTATGTGGGAGAAACTATGAGAGACCTGCTGCACGAGCATGTCACTGTTAGTTCTGATGTCAAACATGAATGGTTACGTCCTTACGATTGTTCCAGCAGATACATGTATGTCTACGAACATTCCAAAACATCCACAAATTCCCAGGTTTAACCACTCGTGTAACACTCCCCCTGTATCATCTCTGGAAGTAAAGATAAAGATACATATGTTAATGTTGTGACAGACAAGCTCGATTTATTTGCCAGCACAAGATCCGACAAATGACTTTCACGGGAATGTGTGGGTGATGATAAGTCTCTTTGTTAACCTTAAAACATGCACAGAACGAACTGATTTCTTATATAAGCTATCATTTCATTTTCTCACAGTCCTGGGACGAAGAAATAGCGAGCATAGCACAGCACTGGGCAGAGGCGTGCTTATTAAAGCATGACAGTAACGACCAGAGAGCCATTCCAGGTAGTGTAGAATCATTGCACAAACACGTTATACATAGTATGATAGATGGATACCATGGGATTGTAAAATGGGTAACAGTGTTCTTTCTGAGACTATGTCCATTATTGATTTTATTTGGGAGGGAACTTCAGTCACACACCACTTTCTGTATGCTACTACTACTACTACTACTACTTCTACTGCTGCTACTACTACTACTACTACTACTACTACTACTACTACTACTACTACACCTACTCCTACCCTCTCTAATCCGGTGTCTCGAGGTCACCCCATCTTATAACTGACATTATCCAGTATATGACTGTTATTGTTGTTGTTGCTACTACTATTACGACGACGACGATGCTCACCACAGAACAGACCAACGTCCTGTTCAAAGGCCTGAAGTACATTCCCACCAGACCACAACGGAACCATGATGACTTCATCTCTAATATCGAGAAAGGGCTTCAGCAACTCGCACCAGGGGGTAAGGTCGACTATCGCGTCACCAAATCTGTGACATTCTTGCCAAAACCATAATTCCTAACCTCACCAGAGCCGAGCCAAAGTCCCTGAAAGAACTCCGAGATGACAACCCCATCAAGATTGCCCCTGCTGACAAGGGCAGGGCCACAGTCATCATGGACACTGTCCACTTCCATGAGCTAGTCAACAACATCCCCCAAGACCCCATCAACTACTCCAAGATCAAGAAGAACCCAACTGCCAAACTACTTCGCCAACATAAAACCCCCCTCGAACAACTAAAAGACAACTCTGAAATTAGCTAAGTACTTCACCACCACTTCTCCGTCAATCACCCCCAGCCACACCCTTTGCTAAAGCCACAATCAAAATCCAAAAGAACCCTCCTAAGGCCCGTCTACTTGTCTGTTCCCAAGACACTGTCGTTGACAACACGGCCCAAAACCCCACCTGAATCCTTGCCCCCATAGAAAAATCATCTGACTCCTTCATCTCTGATTCCACCGACTTCTGCTCCAAACTCACGAACATCGCCGACCCAGATCAAATCATGAGTTACGATGTAGTGGACCTCTTCACCAACGTACCCATAGATGACACTCTGCAAAGTCTCCGCCGTCGCATCACTGAAACTCCTCTTGAAACTAGCCTATCCACCGAATCTATCATCGCCCTCACCACCGCCTGTATCTGCTATACCTACTTCACCCTGGGCGACGAGTACTATCAACAGATACACGGCCTACACATGGGATCCCCACATCCTATCCTGACTGAAATCTACATGACCTTCAATAAGCCCTAACCACATCACCCATCCAACCTATTTGCTGGTACAGAAAAGTCCACAACACCTTCGTCATCCTAAAACAAACCCAACCCTGCTACTACAACATCTAAACCAACAACACGACCGAGTACAGTTCACCATCGAAATAGGAAAGAACAACCAACTACCCTTCCAAGGTATCCTTGTCTCCAGGACCCCAACACAATCCAAACCAGTGTCTACCGGAACCCACCCACACCAATCTGTACATCCACTTCAATCCGAACCATCCCCTCAGAGCCAAGACTGGCATCACCTCTACCATCAACGAGCCATCAACCTTTCTTCTGCTGAACCTGAGAACCTGAGATCGAAAACCTCCGTCATGTCTTCACCCACCTCAACAATTATCCACCCAATCCTGTCGACAAACCCAGATCTGCGACCACTAAACCCGGATCAGCGCCCTCCCATTCATATGAAAGGCCTCCCGCATCAGCCGCCTCCTCAAACAGCAAGCCAATATCGACACCTTCTTCACCAGTTCCACCTCCCTCAATACCCTACTAGGAGCCAACAGCAGGAACACAACCAAACCTCAGGTGCCTTAATTACTACAACTCTCACTACTACTACTACTACTACTACTACTACTACTACTACTACTAATGCTGCTGCTGCTACTACTACTACTACTACTCTCACTACTACAATCATCACTTCTACTACTACTACTACTACTACTACTACTATCACTACTACTATTCCCACTACTACGAGCATCACTGCTACTACTACCGCTACTACTACTACTACTACTACTACTACTACTACTACTTCTACTACAACTACTACTACTACAATCATCACTGCTACTACTACTACTACTACTACTACTACTTCCACTACTACAATCATCACTGCTACTATTACTACTACTACAACTACTACTACTACTTCTACTACTACTATTATCACTACTACTACTATCACTACTACTACTACTACTACTACTACTACTACTACCGTTTCTACAGCTGATTCTACTATTACTACTATGTTTAATACATTTGACTAGCTGTCATAACATCAAAGTAATCATCATTGATGTAGCCGCTCATAGCGATATCATGACGTCCCAGGTTCCATGAACGTTGGCCAGAACATCGCCACTGGCACCCAGAACTGGACACATGCTGTTACCCTGTGGCATGACGAGGTCAAAGATTTCATATTTGAGGGAAATAACTCATTTCCAAGTGTCGGACACTATACCCAGGTTAGTTTATTTAACCAGTTTAGTTCAGCTTGTATTCAGCTCCCGGTAAACATGTATCAGATCTTGTCTTGCCGTCGTGGGATGTCATCAGTGAACATCGCCTCACATGCACCAGCTGACGTGTTTGTTCCTAGTAACGAAGATTTCCGAGTAGTTCTAAATCGTTTCCATCCACTTTTTATATATAAAACATACAAACAATAAAATGCACAGCTGCGTCAAATGAAGTGTTGTGTGAATGGTGTTGACGATACGGTCGTTCAAAAAACATAAATACTTGCCGTTCATATTTGCTGCCAATTATTTTATTTTCAATCATTGAAATTATCAAGCAGGTTAAAAGTTTTAAATAAAGATCTACTTTCACGTCACACTTGAAGTGCCAAGGTAACGGATTTTGTGCTGATCAATAAACGTGAATGCACAAAATAGCACTGGTTCAATACGTTTGCTATACGGTTTGAACAATATAAAGTTTACAATGTGAGAAGTGTCAAATCTTGTCATTCTGATCAAGTGTCAATTATGAGTATCTTACATTGTAAGTAATGTCAAATATTTAGTGTCATTTTTTTCATCATGTTAATATATATTCAATATACTACAAGTCTTAAACGTGTTCCTTGTTTGTTGACTTTAGCATTGCATGGATAAGTCCATTACAGTATAGGGAAGAAGGTTTCGCTATTGTGTGCCCTGAACCATGATGTTGTAGGCAAAGTGCACTGTAGGCAATAGGAGGAGTTGACCGCACCACTACTAAATGCTATACAAACAATACAAGAATTCTGCCAAAATACAACACAATACATTCACAACCAGAATCAACAATAACCCCCAGAACCGGCAAACTCCAACAAAATACTGCCAACAATGTGGGTGCTACATACAATTTAGTTCAGTTTAATTCCAACCAAGCTAGTTGGATGGCGGTAAGAATGCTGGTGTGTCGTCAAGCGTTTTATTCATTTTAAAACGTTTACGATGATGTCTTTTCTATATAATGACGAGAGCCCCAGTGCCTTTGCTGCTACGTTGTCGACATACACAATAGTGCATGTACGTTTGCAACCAGTAGGTACGGAGACTCGTGACTGTGTGCGTATCGACAGGGCCTGGTCATATGCGGCAGTTGGCCAACACCATGACAGGAACGACAGCCATCACCAACAGCTGGGTGCATTCAACATTCTTCTGACAATCGTCAATCCTGTTTCCTCTTACTTATATCATTTGTACAAGTTAGTATCCAAATATGTAATTTAGAATGTTACGTTCAGTCTCAATGAAATGTCGCAAAGATACATGTTAAGATGTTAAGATGTTAAGTATGTTTACAGCTGGTGTGGGCGGACACTCAGAAGATTGGTTGTGGATATGCAATGTGCGGCACGACTTCATTCTATGTGTGCAACTACGGGCCAGCGTAAGTAGAGAACGGCTCTATTGAAAGACATGGGAAGTGATGAATGTTCCTGACTCGGTTTCCTCCAGACAACTAAGATTTAGATAGCATCCTGGGAGGTTCATTTTGATTCGCGTGTATTACGTATAATGGCTTCTTAACGACACAAACCTTCCTGAAATACTCGTAGCTGGTGCAGATGGAATGCACTGTATGAATATGTTGTCACGTGGACGTTTATGACATCAGAGGAAGATCTAAGTAATATATATGTTGTCCCGTGGACGTTTATGACATCAGAGGAAGATCTAAGTAATATATATGTTGTCCCGTGGACGTTTATGACATCAGAAGAAGATCTAAGTAATATATATGTTGTCACGTGGACGTTTATGACATCAGAGGAAGATCTGAGTACCGGTAATATATATGTTGTCCCGTGGACGTGTATGACATCAGAGGAAGATCTAAGCAATATATATGTTGTCACGTGGACGTTTATGACATCAGAGGAAGATCTAAGTAATATATATGTTGTCACGTGGACGTTTATGACATCAGAGGAAGATCTAAGTAATATATATGTTGATTTGCCCACACCAAACACATTTTCAACGGTTCTATATTGCGAAGTTGACGCTATTCAGTGTACTGCAACACCAACCTTGCGGTCATCCAGAGCCGGGCGGACGGTATTTTTTGCATTTCAACGAGTCAAACATTTGTGTACAGATAAAATAACACACATGTTGCTTCATGCCAAGATTTCTGGAAGGTAACTCTCTTCTCATTCGACTTTGACTGGAAAAAAGCCTTTTCACGTTGAACATCGTGAACAGACTGATGAATGTATGTGTTCCTTCCTCACCCCATGTACATACCTTATCTACATACCTGAGTACATTGCCATGTAAACGCAAAGTAAATATACCTATACAAACGTATGTAAAGTTACACATATAAAATTACTTTCGGGAGTAAATGTTGTGCATGTTTTAGATTTCCTCTATTTAAGGTATGCTGAATACGCCGTGTGAGGTGTTGGCGTTGTTTTCAGAAGATTAGAACGGTACATAAAGGTTGTCATTCCTCCAATCCATATTTAGATGACAAAGTTCAAAAGTGATGTTATCATTAAAAGAGAGAACTGTTTGTTTTCGACCACGTAATTTCTTACCGTTCATAATCTAACTGTGAAAATATGTTTGTAAATATTTTGTTTTCACGAATTTAGTGGGAACGTTGGTGGATTCAACATGCCTTACAAAAACGAGACCACGAATGAATGCAGCGCTGAACACAAAGATGGCAACTTGTGCGGTGAGGAATTGTAGTGACCTTAACAATGTAGTGTAAATGCATAACGCGCGGTTTGGGGCAGCTACAAATAAACAGCAAAGGATACAAAATGCAGGCTTAAACAGCAAGCGCTGCACCTTGCTGTTCATTTGTGCTAATAGAACTTGCATCTGAGACTTGGGTTTTTACACGAGTATGTATATCTAGGTTAGATCACTTCTTGGTGGACTTATATTTTGTTCATCTGTCCAAAATAATATATTACCCTTGCACATTTAGCATTGATTACCACGACTCTGATGGAGATGTCAAGAAGTAGAGGTAGTTAACCCATCCTGACATTTGGACGAGGATTGAAGTAGCTGTCCAAGCATTACCTCAATTGAATGTAAATGTCTTCCTTCTGTGTACAAATTCGTTATAGAAATATGGTCTTCCAACACCGTTGTTGTTTTCGGTATTTCAATATACACTGTACACACTCTGCTGTTACTCGTCAATGAATGCACGAAGAACATCTCTCCTTGCACATCGATTTGTCCTCTTGTTAGGGTATGGTCATGCTTTGATGAAGTTATTGAATAAAGTTATTATAATATTCAGATATCTTTCAGATTGTAAAGTAACCTGCTTAAATGGCGCCACTGTGTCTCGAGACGATTGTTCATGTGTGTGTAAAGTGCGCCCGTTCTACACTGGAGACAACTGCCAACGTAAGTAAAACCTAGTACTCCATGCCCGTCTCAGGGGCTTGATGGTTGCATGACGCTATTTAGAGTACAGTCAGATGATGCCCTTTACTCGATGTTAAGCCTGATTATCCGAGAAGTTACAATATTTATTGTATTCATTATATTTATGATGACTGGTGGTGAATTGTAACCCTCCTATGGAAGAATAGTGAGAATACATAACAAAGGCAATGTTCTATTAATGCTCTGATTAAACCTTGATACAAACTATTAATCCTGAACAGATATTATGTAGCATTCTTATTATAAATTTCAAATAGGTTATACAAGCGCATATAGTTTACCCTTTGCCTACATGAATGTTGTGGTAAAGTGTCCTATTTCAACTATAATGATCTTGCTCTTGAAGAGTTAGCTTAAACGGTGTCTATAACCTGACTACCCTACAACTTAACCATACATACATAGGTAATATAGTTAACACACTAGCAGCCTTTCGTAATGTGGTATGTACAGTAAAGTACGTTTACGCTTATGGCGAACTGACGGATAAATCGAACTGTTTGGGGGTCCCGTCCATTTGCAGTATACATGATCGATATATGCTCATAACGACCTAAAATTAGCGGTCCCTTTGAGTTCGTCACCATCTTTAATGTTTTACTTTTTAGATGCTTGCAACAACAGCCTCAGTTCATCGTCATGGACACTCAAAATCTATATGTAGCGTCCATGATGAAATTAAGTTCTGTACTGTTTTGATCCAGTAAATGAAGGTGTGGAGATAATAATTAGATCGGGGACAACATGTTATTAATTAATACAGAGTTTGTTTTCCAGTTGAATGCAACAAAGCCGAGAAGGACCCCGATGAGTGTAACGCGGCATATAGAGATTATGCCTGTTCCATCATTGCTGTCGAGTGTCCAAACAAATGCCACGTGTGTCCATGTAAGTATGTGATGTGCTGTTATCATTAAGAAATTATCAGGTATCGCCTACATAATATACACATAGCTTCTACACGGAAAACAACGTTATGACAACGTTATGACTATCCCCCACCATGGGGCACATTACAGTTGTGTTTGTCCATATAGCAGTGGATATAAACTTAAAATAGTCCTATAAAGCCTTTATGTCATCAGAAAGAAATGATTAAATGTGAAATTAATACACATAAAAGGTCCCTTCTCTGGAAAAAATAACTCTGGCGAGGTATCGCTTAGATAAGCCAACTTCAGTAGTATCTGAGAAAAACTTGTCCCCACTACAGACGCTATGTACCAAGTAAGACAACATGGATCAAGGGCCGTAACTCTGTGCAAAAACAAAATGACAAGACCAGTTTTCGAACTAATTCTTGACAAGCATATCTTAGATAAGCATGCAAACGTTCATTCGTGAAACTACAGCAGTTTCTTAGAAAACTAGTCTCCATTCCACGCAGCAAACCCCAAGTTAAAAGAGCATGTAGCAAGGGACATAACACTATAAAGATGAATTTACATAAATTTTCGAACTCATCTGAGATCTTAACCTGTAACATCAGTGTGTAAAATTTTATTTCTCTGACTTAAACAGTTTTTGAGAAAAAAATATCCCCTTTGAGTTTTTATAATCCCTGCCCCAGAAATATATTCATGATAAGAAAGGGCATTGATAGTAAAATATTCAACATGCATTGTAGAGAGGATAACCTGGTGTGAGAAATGTCTATGCTGCGTGTACATAGTAACTGGTAGATGTCACAGGGTATAAATAGACTCCTATGAACAACTGTTTTGCCCATTTGTAGGGATTTTCGAACAAAAGATAACGTCAAGACCAGACCGACATAAAGTGTGCTAAAGAGAGGTACCTGGTATATGTGTTTCTAAGTGACAGGCGTTTCGATTTCCTTTTGTATTTAATGGAAAGAAGCAACAAAATTCCGAAGAAAGTTCATAAATAAAACATTTGTCACACTTTGGGATAAAGGTTAGAGCATTGTTCCTTCTTTTTTCGGACTTCCAAATAGAAACATTTGGCTCTTTACATATAGTTAAAATGTACTTATGCAGTCTATCATGCTGATGTGACGCTGTAATTATCGTCTGTGTGCTGGGAGTTGCTCGTCATTGCCAGTAGTTTGGAGTCGTGTTTTATACGTGGCACCGTTGACATCTCTTACTGGCATTTGTAACCCAGGATGAAAAGCTGTGCGTCACCCATATGGTTCACGATAACCGAGTTAATTAATGACAATGAGTTCACGCGCATTATAACATTCTTGGGGTAATGAAACAGCATTGTTGACGCATTGCAAACATTATTCACGCATTGTAAACATTATTCGTGCTATGCTTAATTCCGTCACGACCCGTTAAGATCCGGGGTAGATTAGGCCTTCAGCAACCCATACTTGCCCTAAAAGGCTACTATGCTAGTCGTAAAAGGCGACTATGCTTGTTGTAAAAGGCGACTATGCTTGTTGTAAAAGGCAACTATGCTTGTCGTAAAAGGCGACTATGCTTGTTGTAAAAGGCGACTAACGGGATCGGGTGGTAAGGCTCACTGACTTGGTTGAAACATGTCATCGATCAAAATTACGTGGATCGATGCTCATAATGTCAATCACTGGCTTGTCTGGTCCAGACTCGATAATTTACAGACCGCCGTCATATAGCGGGAATATTGCTGAGTGCAAACAAACAACAACAACAAACAAACAAACAAACAAATAATTCCGTCACGATAGTAATGACACTACACAGCATCACTGATGACGTCATGTTGACCCGGTCAGCTTCTAGTTGCGGCTTTCAATGTAGAAGGAAGTATTTCTTCACAACTGCAGGTCGTTAAGTGGGAATACTATCTATGGTATTGCATCCTTGTGTGCATCAAGATTACTGTTTCAAACACAAACAAACGTTCTCAAAGCAATACTGTCCTTCTACCTCTGCAGATGCGGGCATTCACTACACAGAGGGCAACAAGCAGGGTCGACTGACTGGTGACCTCGTACTGGCCACTATCATGGTTGCCCTTGCCTGGATCAGAAACCCTTACCTGTAATACCAGCTTAGACCACTTGTAAAGTGTATATAGTCAAATGTATTAACATCACTATTAAAGTAACATGCAAGTTTCATGATCATGATAATTGAAAACAATATGGAACAAAACAGGAAATTAGCCATGCAAACATTGTACTAAATTGTTTCAGTACATACTGCATGTTATGTTTTAAATCTATATATGTATGTATGTACATCGCACGACAATGAGTAATTGATGTCTCATTTCCACATATGTCGTTATACCTCTGTATTAAAGTAAATAGACCTGTTTCACTTGAAGAAATAATGTATATAAGCGGGAACACTTTGCTAAACATCAGTTACATTTAAGAAATATTTTTTTTTAATAAATTGGGCATCTCCACATCGACCTGCTCACCTGTTGTGTTAGACTTTATTCAAATACAGCCTTTGAATCTTGCAACTGTAACTATGTCCTGTGTTTTCTTGCAAGTTGTAAGGTTAAACCCCACCAATAACAATAAGCTTCAATACTTTTATGGCCAAAGTTTGATGACCAGGTATCAAGGACACTATGACGTGCTTAATGTATTCATCAGGTGCAGATACAACATCTTGTACTACAACATTAGACGAATGACGGCTTGGTTTAAAGTCAAACTCCCTGTACTGTTACACACATAACGTGTCTTGAAAAATAATTTCTTCATACATCATGACGAAACGACATGATCAGGAAGTATCACGATTAACAGGGAGGGATCCTATTGTAGTCCTGAACTGGAAATGCTCAAGAGATCAGATGTCATCGTAAAGAACCTTTCTCGAACTCCTCTAAACAAACTAACAGGTATCCATGGATACACTTGTATCAGCAATGTTGATAAAAAAAAGATGGACAAAACCATTTTTGTGAAGATCTGAAGCCATGTTCACCAACCATCCTCATCTTAGAGTCCTTGGAACACCGACCCATGTCTACTTTGCCTTGAATGTCCTCCTGCCAATCACTCACTCCCATTGGAATACTGAATCCAAATGCACTTTTTGTTACTACCTTTTCATAGAAATGTGTTGTATTAGCCTTCACTACCTTAGTATTTTTCCCATGTACAATAAACAATCTATGGTCCGAGCAACGGAAATATATTAGTCTCTCTAACACTATATTTTAATGTTGTATATCACTGTAGCACGTAAAAGATAGACTTCACAACACAGACACAATTTCTCAGTGCTACACATGACAGGTATAATGTCATTTACTGGAACTGAGTACCTAACTGTTTGTTTCATTCTTTTTTCCAGCATATTATCACATTAGTCAATGTTGTGTTTGTATCAATAACAGTAAATGATATATATACACAGCACTTTATTTACTCAGAAATATCTTTATCAAAATACAATTACATCATTCTTGTGGAATGTTTAACGCTATCAATACAACTTCACCATATGAAACAAAAGCACATCCTAACACATTACTAGAACGGATCTCAATGTCCAGTGAACACTGGCAAGGGGAATTACCCCGGTAAATACGGACAAACAAGCGCAGACTTTAGAGTTACCTCTGCAAACATAAGGATTAAGTTTGGTTTTTTGCATTGACAAGCAAATCAATACTACATTTAGCAAACTGGTATTGACCACAGGAATAATTTTTATAAAAACATTCAGTTGCTATCTGCAACTAAGACACAGAACTGCCCTTGTTGTGCACTCACATAATGCTTCATCTAGGTTCATCTAGAATGTGTATGTATTTAACAAATAAATGAATATTGAAATATATATATTGATTTTCTCTACTTTTCTTACCAATTCAAACAATTGTGTACACAGAGCTGAAGGAATTGTTACCATATTTGTATTGAAAGTCTCATTCCTCTGAATCTCTCCTGAGAGTGACTAGACCTAGTGATCTATATACAATCTGAGCACTGACATAGCTGTGGATGTGCTCCTGAATATCAACTCTCACTGCATTACACAACAGCTGAGGACACATCCTCCTGAGGCAAGGGAGTTAACTGAAACTCCAGTTTCCACCCTCGCCAAACTACGCTGCAATTTCGTGGCTCAATCGTAGCGCCACCAGTGGCTATTACGAGTTAAGCCCCTTCTATGTCCCTCCTATTGACCAATTAGAGTTCACCTATCTTATCACTTGCATATGCTTCAAACAAAATGGCAGCACTCAGTCAAGAAAATCGGATCGATAATCACAATCTATATTGTTACAAAACCTTGCGAGGTGCGCAAAATCACTTGAGCACCTTGATTTCAAACATGAAAAGATTTTGAAAATATCTGTCGACGACCAGCTCATTGAACACATGCTTTGGAAATCCTGCAGTCGACCAAAATCTGCACTTTGAAATCCATGTTGTTTATGAACTGGGTGACTAGTTGATTACGCAATTTTGATTGGACTATGCATAAACTGGATTGTTTATAACTCCGGAATTCCATCCTAGTTCGGCAAGGGTGGAAACTGGACTGTTATGGTCAGTTATCTCCCTTGCCTCGGGAAAATGCTGAGTACATTGAAATTCCTGAAGCTGTAATTCAAAATCTGGATTTACTTTGACCATGGAAAGAGTGAGTTACGTTGGATATATAAAAGTATTTCAGTCACATAAGTTGGATATCAATCTGGATAGAAAGCCAAAGATGACACGGGTCACAGATATTGAACACTATGGGTTGGGTGCATTTCCAGGGGTTACAACTGTGTTGGAACCCACAGACAGACAGGTAGGAAAACTGGGTCACCCATACTTCCAACTAAATAGACCAGTTTCAAAATAACAACATGGGACCACATAAATTTCAATGAATTCCTATTCAAGGGACATAATATAATAAGAAAACAAAGATAATTCTGATACATCCAGATTTTTTTATCCTAGGGTGAACATTGCACAAAGATGCTCCAAGAAACATAGGTAGGTCTGTACTGATACCGACACTGCCCTGCACCGCATCCCACTGGACACCAGAGTCCCCAGGAAAAGGGTTTATTGTTGGTCCCTGTGAACCAATGAGACGACTGTGTAGCATACAACTGGTGTTTGGGGAAAGGTAAGTCATTGGAAAGGAAGATAAAAGATGTTTGACTTTGAGGAATGCAACAAATATTTAATAATGTTAGGGACAAATGGCATCTATTTCAAGTTTGAAGTCATTTAAAGTTTGCCATTAATAAATCTGTTCAAGTTTGCTGTGATCCAAATCATACACCTCACTGTAAAAGATAATGGAAAAGACAGGCATTTGTTAAAGACAGCGGTTTGATCCTTATAATCATTACTGACTTTGTGTTGACAACCAAAATGTCCAAAAATACTACGTCTTAACATAATCTCTATAATGGTACAAAGAACACTTTTAGTTGCAGTTGTACATAGGTTGATTGCTAACATACAAAACATCCACTGACAGAAAAGTGCGTCCTCATCACAGTCCATGAATGGATACAAACAATCAACAACACTCATTATACAACACTGTACAATTGCTGGGAACAAAATAATTAAAATGAAATATATACATTAGTCAAAATATGAATGTGAAATTACGGAAAATATTGATCTGCCAATCAGCATGATGAAGGCTCCACATGAGGAGCACGCTGCTCCACACATCTGCCAGCCAGCCAGCCAGCCAGCCAGCCAGGCCACACTCCTTGTCACGTACAGTCACCAGGATCAATGATATCTTATGTAGGTTCATGCTGCAAGAGCTCACTGGACATGTGCTTCTGAATACAGGACTGACTGTCCCCATGACACAGAGAGTTTGTTTATAATTGAAAAACAAAAATTATCAAATATGAAATAAATCAAAACACCTGGTCTTTAATAAGCTGCAAATAATTCCTTATAAGAACACCAGTGGTCGAGGTTTACTGAGCATGTTACCAACAAACCAAGGATCACATCTATGTCATTCTCATATTTGAAGCAAGCCAGAACCAGAGAATCAAGTGTCAGACTTTGCACAGCCAATTGTGGTGCCTTAGACCACTGGGCTGGCCTGGCTAGTGTAAGAAATACATAGTTTGGGAGGTCTTGTTTCTGGATTCCGAAGTTGCTCCTGGGTGTCATCAAGTGCCTGTAAGCCAGGACAAAAATCTTCATTCTCTGTATGTAAACAAAGAAGATGTCTGTTTCCAGAAAAGAAGGAAATGTACAAACATAATTTTCGGGGAAAATAATTCAAATGGTGTCAACAGATTGTGCAGAGCCTAGCTTCATAATGATAATTCCACATGATAACTCTTCCATGTTTTCAGGAATAGCATCATCCAAAAGCATTCTTCATTCCATTTCATATCTCCCTTTTCTGCACTTGAAGGCATTCTGTACATTCTGGAGAGACCCGCCTGCCACGAAGAAGGCAACGACGGCCATGAGGATCATGATGAAGTAAGCTGGCACGATGCTGGCGAGGTAGAGTGGTTCCGGGCGGTACTTTGTCCTCTCGTTGAGTAGAGACTGCAACACGGGAATATCATCAAATAAGTGTGTGACAAGGTTGCTAAAGCAATAGTGTAACAATGACCTATCAGTAATAGAAATAAATTGATGCCAAACAAGTGTTAGAGTGAGTGAGTTGGGTTTAATCCTGCTTTGAACAATGTTTCAGCTAAATCATGTTTCAGCTTGCTGTGGGAGGAAAGCGGGACGACTGCAGGTCTTAGACGTTCACCACTTTGGTGAAACCCCTGAGCATGGGTAATCTGCTGCCAACCAAGGATAATAATTAGGGTGAATCCAGGAAATGAAGCCCATGATCACTGGATCCTGGCCACCAAAGGGACGTAATTCTGCAAATACACCACCTCGATGATTGGGACATCTATGCCTCTATGTGTCATAAAATAGAAAGGTGATTGAATTACAAGCAAAAAACACAGAATGAGCCCCATAAACCCCTTTTCCTGATCACCCATAACTTCCCACCATGGTGAAATGAATGCCTCCTGCATCCTCCTAGCAGATGGAAGTGGCTTCCCCTGACTGGCACACTGAGGAACCTATATAGGGCTGCTGAAAGGTCCATGTCATTTGGGAACTATGACATATCATCAGCCAGTCACATATTGTGTCAAAGAGCAGCTCTCATGACTTTACTTGGATACACCCATCGACACACTACCTCAAGTCTATGGAAGTTGTTCAGTAAAGAATGCTAAGTAAGTCAACATATGTCCATCCTCTCCCCTTCAAACACCTTAACTTATGTCTTAACATTAGTACAGCATACAAAATGTAAATAAACACTGCAGATTCCCTCATCTCAGAAATACATCTCTCCATGTCACTGTTACGCAGCAAGAGTTACCTGCCCTTGGCATTACAACCTTCAAACTCCTCACAGCGATAGCCCATTCACAGAGGTCTCAATACTATCACTACCACCAGTCAAAGCTCCCCTCTGTGTTGGGTGGCCACAACTATGCCGGGAGTTGAACTCTCAACCAACAGACCATTATGTTTACAAACAAGTGTTGTGACGGCTAATACTCTTACCCCATCTTAATTATTTTCTTTGTTTGCCAATTTCAATTTCTATTTCATTTCCATTATCATGCAATTGGTATCATAGGAATGTAAGGGGGAAGTTGGTTAATTTTCCATTCGTCTGCAATCTCGAACCAATCTGATTAAACAAACTAAACGTAAATTCATCTGTGAAATCTGATCAGTCGTAAACCTTTTCAAAGTTGGCTATGATGGCATTCCTAAAGACATAAGCCCCCGAAAAATGTGACCACTTTTGGGGTTAAAAGACAAATTTCAAGATTCTTGTTATGGCTACTTCCACACTGATGTCAGCGATGTTACCGAGAGTGTAACGAATGATGAAACCTTGATGAAATAATGCAGATGGACATGAGGAATACAAGACAAGCACTCACCAGACAGGACACCAGCATGTGTGAGGCTACAACACCGGCTACCACCACATACTGCTTCTTGTCCAGGGCATGGAAGAAAATGACACCCCAGAATGTGTGCAGCAAGATGAAACACAGGGTCAGGAACGCTGGAACAGAGAATATATAGTGTGAAAGTGGGGAACGCTGGAACAGAGAATGTATAGTAAGATAGTGGGGAACGCTGGAACAGAGAATATATAGTGTGATAGTGGGGAACGCTGGAACAGAGAATATATAGTGTGATAGTGGGGAATGCTGGAACAGAGAATGTATAGTGTGATAGTGGGGAACGCTGGAACAGAGAATGTATAGTGTGATAGTGGGGAACAGTCAGGAACGCTGGAACAGAGAATATATAGTGTGATAGTGGGGAACGCTGGAACAGAGAATGTATAGTGTGATAGTGGGGAACAGTCAGGAACGCTGGAACAGAGAATACATAGCGTGATAGTGGGGAACGCTGGAACAGAGAATATATAGTGTGATAGTGGGGAACGCTGGAACAGAGAATATATAGTGTGATAGTGGGGAACGCTGGAACAGAGAATATATAGTGTGATAGTGGGGAACAGTCAGGAACGCTGGAACAGAGAATACATAGCGTGATAGTGGGGAACGCTGGAACAGAGAATATATAGTGTGATAGTGGGGAACAGTCAGGAATGCTGGAACAGAGAATACATAGCGTGATAGTGGGGAACGCTGGAACAGAGAATGTATAGTGTGATAGTGGGGAACAACCAGGAATGCTGGAACAGAGAATACATAGCGTGATAGTGGGGAACGCTGGAACAGAGAATGTATAGTGTGATAGTGGGGAACAGTCAGGAACGCTGGAACAGAGAATGTATAGTGTGATAGTGGGGAACGCTGGAACAGAGAATATATAGTGTGATAGTGGGGAACAGTCAGGAACGCTGGAACAGAGAATATATAGTGTGATAGTGGGGAACAGTCAGGAACGCTGGAACAGAGAATATATAGTGTGATAGTGGGGAACGCTGGAACAGAGAATATATAGTGTGATAGTGGGGAATGCGGGAACAGAGAATATATAGTGTGATAGTGGGGAACAGTCAGGAACGCTGGAACAGAGAATGTATAGTGTGATAGTGGGGAACGCTGGAACAGAGAATATATAGTGTGATAGTGGGGAACGCTGGAACAGAGAATATATAGTGTGATAGTGGGGAACGCTGGAACAGAGAATATATAGTGTGATAGTGGGGAACAGTCAGGAACGCTGTAACAGAGAATGTATAGTGTGATAGTGGGGAACGCTGGAACAGAGAATATATAGTGTGATAGTGGGGAACAGTCAGGAACGCTGGAACAGAGAATATATAGCGTGATAGTGGGGAACGCTGGAACAGAGAATGTTGAGTGTGATGGTGGGGAACACACAGTCACGTACACTGCAACAGAGAATGTTGAGTGTGATGGTTGAGAACACACAGTCACGTACACTACAACAGAGAATGGTTAGTGTGATAGTGGGGAACACACAGTCACGAACACTGCAACAGAGAATGTTGAGTGTGATGGTTGAGAACACACAGTCACGAACACTGCAACAGAGAATGTTGAGTGTGATGGTGGGGAACACACAGTCACGAACACTGCAACAGAGAATGTTGAGTGTGATAGTGGGAAACACACAGTCACGTACACTGCAACAGAGAATGTTGAGTGTGATAGTGGGGAACACACAGTCACGAACACTGCAACAGAGAATGTTGAGTGTGATAGTGGGAAACACACAGTCACGTACACTGCAACAGAGAATGTTGAGTGTGATAGTGGGGAACACACAGTCACGAACACTGCAACAGAGAATGTTGAGTGTGATGGTTGAGAACACACAGTCACGAACACTGCAACAGAGAATGTTGAGTGTGATAGTGGGGAACACACAGTCACGAACACTGCAACAGAGAATGTTGAGTGTGATGGTGGGGAACACACAGTCACGTACACTGCAACAGAGAATGTTGAGTGTGATAGTGGGGAACACACAGTCACGAACACTGCAACAGAGAATGTTGAGTGTGATGGTGGGGAACACACAGTCACGAACACTACAACAGAGAATGTTGAGTGTGATGGTGGGGAACACACAGTCACGAACACTGCAACAGAGAATGTTGAGTGTGATGGTGGGGAACGCACAGTCACGTACACTGCAACAGAGAATCTTGAGTGTGATGGTGGGGAACGCACAGTCACGAACACTGCAACAGAGAATCTTGAGTGTGATGGTGGGGAACACACAGTCACGAACACTACAACAGAGAATGTTGAGTGTGATGGTGGGGAACACACAGTCACGAACACTGCAACAGAGAATGTTGAGTGTGATGGTGGGGAACACACAGTCACGTACACTGCAACAGAGAATCTTGAGTGTGATAGTGGGGAACGCACAGTCACGAACACTGCAACAGAGAATCTTGAGTGTGATGGTGGGGAACACACAGTCACGAACACTACAACAGAGAATGTTGAGTGTGATGGTGGGGAACACACAGTCACGAACACTGCAACAGAGAATGTTGAGTGTGATGGTGGGGAACACACAGTCACGTACACTGCAACAGAGAATGTTGAGTGTGATGGTTGAGAACACAGTCACGAACACTGCAACAGAGAATGTTGAGTGTGATGGTTGAGAACACAGTCACGAACACTGCAACAGAGAATGTTGAGTGTGATAGTGGGGAACGCACAGTCACGTACACTGCAACAGAGAATGTTGAGTGTGATGGTGGGGAACGCACAGTCACGTACACTGCAACAGAGAATGTTGAGTGTGATGGTGGGGAACACACAGTCACGTACACTGCAACAGAGAATGTTGAGTGTGATGGTTGAGAACACAGTCACGAACACTGCAACAGAGAATGTTGAGTGTGATGGTTGAGAACACACAGTCACGAACACTGCAACAGAGAATGTTGAGTGTGATGGTGGGGAACGCACAGTCACGAACACTGCAACAGAGAATGTTGAGTGTGATGGTGGGGAACACACAGTCACGTACACTGCAACAGAGAATGTTGAGTGTGATGGTGGGGAACGCACAGTCACGAACACTGCAACAGAGAATGTTGAGTGTGATGGTTGAGAACACAGTCACGAACACTGCAACAGAGAATGTTGAGTGTGATGGTGGGGAACACACAGTCACGAACACTGCAACAGAGAATGTTGAGTGTGATGGTTGAGAACACAGTCACGAACACTGCAACAGAGAATGTTGAGGGTGATGGTGGGGAACACACAGTCACGAACACTACAACAGAGAATGTTGAGTGTGATGGTGGGGAACGCACAGTCACGTACACTGCAACAGAGAATGTTGAGTGTGATGGTGGGGAACACACAGTCACGAACACTGCAACAGAGAATGTTGAGTGTGATGGTGGGAAACACACAGTCACGTACACTGCAACAGAGAATCTTGAGTGTGATGGTGGGGAACACACAGTCACGAACATTGCAACAGAGAATGTTGAGTGTGATGGTGGGGAACGCACAGTCACGAACACTGCAACAGAGAATCTTGAGTGTGATGGTGGGGAACGCACAGTCACGAACACTGCAACAGAGAATGTTGAGTGTGATGGTTGAGAACACAGTCACGAACACTGCAACAGAGAATGTTGAGTGTGATGGTGGGGAACGCACAGTCACGTACACTGCAACAGAGAATGTTGAGTGTGATGGTGGGAAACACACAGTCACGTACACTGCAACAGAGAATGTTGAGTGTGATGGTGGGGAACACAGTCACGAACACTGCAACAGAGAATGTTGAGTGTGATGGTGGGAAACACACAGTCACGTACACTGCAACAGAGAATGTTAAGTGTGATGGTGGGGAACACACAGTCACGAACACTGCAACAGAGAATGTTGAGTGTGATGGTGGGCATGGTAAAACATCATATATCATGGTGACTAATACATCATATATCATGGTGACTAATACATCATATATCATGGTGACTAATACATCATATATCATGGTGACTAATACATCATATATCATGGTGACTAATATATCATATATCATGGTGACTAATACATCAATCTGGAGCATGCAAACCATGGACTGAAAGCAGGAGATACAGTGATTTGGAATCGCCACAGGGTAACAGGTTGGTAAGATATTTACCTGACGTGAGGAAAAAGAGGTGAGAATCTCCATGGATACCAATTGTGCCTGGACCCACCATGTCTGCGAGCACGTTGATGAGGGAGAACGCCCCACACATGATGCCAAAGCCTAGACCAGACACTGTAATCCAATCAAAGTCACATTGGTCAGGAATCTAATATGTTTAACAGAGTGTTAACCAAACCAATCAATTGATATTGATTTCCATTCTGCCTCAAATCATAGATGAAGTACAGTACTTAGTGTTTTTAGTAAATCTTACAGAGCAATGAACACACACATTTAGAAAGTCAAATGTAATGTATGTTATTTGGGGATAACACTTTCTTAGTATTCAGAATGAGGCACCTACTCGCCAGCACACTTGTATGACTTGTCAGAGGGGTACACAAATTACATCATCTAGACTACCAGTTGTCAAGACTTTCATTTTTGTGGAAGCTTCAGTGGCTGAGTGGGTTAGATCGCTGACATTGTGTGCTGGCGATTAGGTGCCTCACTCTGGCAGTGTGGATTCAAATCACGGACGGGACTCAACCCAAAAAGTACTATCTGTACTTAACTAAGAAAGTGTTATCTCAAATAGAACATTTGTCATACATATAGAATACTAAACGAGCTCCTGTGTAATACCAATTTTATGAAACGAGTGAATAGTTGTTGTATCTGACGAGCGAAAGCGAGTCAGATACCACAACTATTCACGAGTTTCATAAAATTGGTTTTACACAGTAGTGAGTTTAGTATTTTATTTATTACTTGCCATTTAAAACGTTTTTAGAATTATACTGTCGAGTGTGAATAGGCTGACACCTAGACGATCCACGGAATAATACAATTCAGTTTAACAGAATAATACTTCAAACACGTCAAAAGTTGAAACGTATGAATTTAATGCCATACAACGGTCTACCTTTAGAATTCAGGCGTCCGTTCCACAAAATTATCGTAGCGTTAAGGTTATCGCAACTCACATACTTAAACTTAGACCAACGACTGTCGTTGCGCTACAGCACGATCGCCTTGTGGAATGTGGCCTTGCACCTCAAAGTTTACAATCACGTCACAGTACCCAATGACGTAATTTGTGGAATTTTGTTGCAAGATCCTTCGGCGAAACAATGCCATGTGACGTCAGCCTAGCAACAAGGTTGCTGGGGTCATCGAGTGTGCTTAAGCTCCTCTCAGTGATCTATCATCTCCACACGCAATGTTGTTGAATAAGTCAAGGGATGTTGAGAGCTTTCAATATTTGTTCGTGAAACGTGTTCCGAGAGTACATAAGCACGCGTTTTGGTATTACACAATGTGTAATACAGCTGTATGTTTATTAAACGGGTGATCTCTTCACGGGCAAGTAATAAATAGCAATATCAAATAATAGACTAAACTTCTGGTGAACTGCATCACATAAAATTACTGAATCACAGGTTTTTGGCAATTTATGTATTGATAATATTTTCATTTTGCATTTTATTGTAAATCTATGTTGTCAAAAGAGAAAAGTATATTATATTCAATTTTTTCTAAGGTGTTTGATCCAGTTGACAGAGCCAAACTCTGGTTAGTATTAAAACAAAAACACATTTCTCCTAAGATGTTTGGATCCATTTATGATAGTATAAAATCTTGTGCTAAAGCTAATCATACATTTTCTGAGGAAACTTTTGAATGTAATGATGGTGTTTGTCAAGGATGTGTTTTAAGTCTCTTTCTGTTTTACATAATTATTGATGATTCAGACAAAGAAATAGAAATTTCATGTTGTCAATTATATCATGAATTGACTCAGTTGTTTTTACTGCTTTTTTGCAGATGATGTACAATTATTTTCTGACACAATTTTTGGGTTACAAAAGTGAAATAATGTCTTTGAACAATATTGTGTGGAATTATCAGTTAACTGTTAATTTAGAAAAGACAAGAGTTGCAGTATTTAAGAGTTGTAGTGCCAATTATGAACCAATTATGGCCTACACCCATACTGAATAAAGTGAGTGAGTGAGTGAGTGAGTATGGTTTTACGCCGCTTTTAGCAATATTCCAGCAATATCACGGCGGGGGACACCAGAAATGGGCTTCACACATTGTACCCATGTCGGGAATCGAACCCGGGTCTTCGGCGTGACGAGCGAACGCTTTAACCACTAGGCTACCCGACCGCCCCATACTGAATAAAGACCAATGATCTTGATATTTCCATAGCTCCCAAGTCTACCAAATCTCTGCTACACATCACTTAGGCAAATCTTTGACTTATATAACACACATCAATGCATGAGTCTTACCATAGGCCATGATGTGCTTATTGGAGATGTCTTTAGGCGTGACATTTTCTGTCTGAGCTGTCAGACTAACTTTCTGAAGGCCTTCATCAGCCCTCCTGGAAACAAGGAATATACACAACAAAATGTTAAATAAGATCCAATAAATCAATCAATTCATTCAAAACATCCAGGTAAGACACCAGGTGGGTGTGTGCAGATCACATCAGGGGACAGCTTCAGGGATTCTAACATTATAAGTTGTAGCAGTATCCCGTGTGGTACATGTGGTCTGAGCATGAGGCAAATGGTATAAAACCTAACTGGGGACACATTAACTGCATATACCCCAAGTGATACTGCTACAACAAATTTATCTTATTGACATTTTATATCTGCCATTGTAAAAGAATTAAAACAAATTCAAAATTGATAGAAAACAGCTGTACAACTGAGCTGAGGTTAACTTGCACTGTGTCACATGACTTTCATTGACACATGAACAGCATGCAACTCCTTGCTTTGTAGCCGGGAATAAAGGATTTATTCTGCCACTCAGACATCCACATGCAGCCTCTTATCTTCCCAGCGGGGTATAAAGGATTTATTCTGCCACTCAGACATCCACATGCAGCCTCTTATCTTCCCAGCAGGGTATAAAGGATTTATCCTGCCACTCGGACATCCACGTGCAGCCTCATTTCTTCCCAGCGGGGTATAAAGGATTTATCCTGCCACTCGGACATCCACGTGCAGCCTCATTTCTTCCCAGCGGGGTATAAGGGATTTATCCTGCCACTCAGACATCCATGTTCAGCCTCTTATCTTCCCAGCGGGGTATAAGGGATTTATTCTGCCACTCAGACATCCACATGCAGCCTCTTATCTTCCCAGCGGGGTATAAGGGGTTTATCCTGCCACTCAGACATCCACATGCAGCCTCTTATCTTCCCAGCTGGGTATAAGGGGTTTATCCTGCCACTCAGACATCCACGTGCAGCCTCTTATCTTCCCAGCGGGGTATAAAGGATTTATCCTGCCACTCGGACATCCACGTGCAGCCTCATTTCTTCCCAGCGGGGTATAAAGGATTTAAACCTGCCACTCGGACATCCACGTGCAGCCTCATTTCTTCCCAGCGGGGTATAAGGGATTTATCCTGCCACTCAGACATCCATGTTCAGCCTCTTATCTTCCCAGCGGGGTATAAGGGATTTATTCTGCCACTCAGACATCCACGTGCAGCCTCTTATCTTCCCAGCGGGGTATAAGGGATTTATTCTCCCGCTCAGAAATGTATTCCCCTCCCAGGCAGGGTACATATATTTTATCAAGAACATGTGAACCAATCAGCTCTCAATAATCTGACTTGGAGGTAAGATAATGGTTTCCTTCATGCTGTATGATAACCTGGTAGGCACAAGTGTGTCACAAATAGGGCTGGGACCATACACCAACTGTGCTATCTGATACACATCACAATACCTGACACACTGACGATTAACAGATGAAAAAATTTACTCTTTCACTATCAATTTGCACTACTGATTAGTGCTTAGTGTAACAGTTATTACAGCAAACATTTAAGGTAAGAATTGATGTTTTCTACTAAGTAACTTCGTGTGTAAGTGCACCTTGATCAAGCAACACCGGGATCAGCACTGAAGGCTGCACCGTGGAGGTGAAGCATTATAGGAGACCCTTGAAAGGCAATCTTTACCTTAAAAGTTTGTAGAAGAGGAATCTGAACAGCTCTTGGAAAATGACTGAGAACACCAGCCCGAATGCCAGATCATTCTGGAGGGGAACCACAGCGTACCACAGTATGGAGGATATCAGCAGTGCTAGCAACCAGAAGAATGCCCTGAAGTCATAAAGATAATAAGAGGATTGGCATAAAAATTAGAAGAAAACATTCAGTATACATCTCATAAACATGATAAATGGTTTGACATCATGGACATATATACACAACATTTGTTTTTGTTTGTTTGTTTAATTGTTTTAACACTGCACTCATAATGTAAATAATCTAGTGTGGACCAGACAATACAGTGATTGACATCATGAACATCGGTCTACGCAACTGGGATACGATGACATGCATCAACCAAGTCAGCAAGCTTAACCACCCGATCCTGTTAGTCGCTTGGGTAGTTGAAGACCCATTCTAACCAAGATCACTGGTCATATCTACACAACAAAACAGGCGAGACAGAAACATAAAAAAAATAAAAAATACTTGACATTGCTTGAATTACCCTGCATCCTGGTTGAATGTTGTCAAATCACTGACCCTGCTATCCTGGTTGATTGTTGTCAGTTCACTTACCCTGCTATCCTGGTTGAACGATGTCAATTCACTTACCCTGCTATCCTGGTTGAATGTTGTCAGTTCACTTACCCTGCTATCCTGGTTGAATGATGCCAATTCACCATGTTCACTTACCCTGCTATCCTGGTTGAATGTTGTCAGTTCACTTACCCTGCTATCAGTACAATGACCCTGAGGGGATCCCTGGCAATAGTGAAAACAAACATTGCCAATGGGGGACCAAAGGCAATGAATGTACACCCGAAGAATTCCATTAAAGTCATCTTGACAGACACCTGGAAAAGATAATGGGTTATCAATGAATGAACTTACCACGATGATGGTTACCACAAACAGTGGACAGGAATAACGTAACCATGGTAATAGAAGACAGGAATAATGTAACCATGGTAACAGTGGACAAAACTTTTGTAACCATGGTAACAGTAGATAGGAATAATGTATCCACAGTAACAGAAATATGTGGTGCTGGTTTGAAAATGGCATTGAAGAAAGAAGTAATGATGAATAGTGCAAGATGTTATGGGTGCAAGAAACATATCATAAGATGAAAGCAAGATTTGAGATGCATGAACCAATTACCATAGCAAATCTATGTTCATTTTTAACATGATAAAGCAACCAACAACAACCCAATATTTATGTCTGTTTTCACATCTCACATTCAAAACATATTAATTTCATGTGTATGAGTTTTGATAAACACAACACTTAATATATGAATAACAAGTTGAAATTCAGTTTGTAGTAAACATGCTAAATGGATCGGTTACTTCTGAACCTAGCAAACACAGAAATGAAGGAGTAATGCATCTTTAATCTCTTAACATGCTGAAACAAAAACATATCCTCAACATTTGACCAACTCTTCAGCATATATCATGTACATCATGTATATATAAAAAAGATCAGGTTGAGACTTAAGCCACGAGTTTGAAGACAGGTTAAAGTGTTTTGTTTGTTGGTTTGTTTGTTGTTTAATGCCTCACTCAGAAGTATTGCAGCTCAATGATGGCAGCCTGTAATTTCTATTTGGTTTATCATGTCTTGTAGTAAACTAAGCTAAAGATTGCCACTCTACTGACATTGAAACCTACTGAAAGTGATGCCAAGGGCAACGGCCAGACTTGCAGCCTCAAACTCTGTAGAAATGCTGTCATCAAGGACGTGTGGACAATATGTATGTCAGATACATGTGTTGGTAGTTGCAGTCAGTGAACAAATGACACGTCCAACATGTTATACTTCTAGTGATACACAAGCTGCCCTAAGAGACAATACTTTAAGACAGGAGCAGCTTTAGAATACTGTCTTCTCTATCTTAGCATGAGCAAGTGCCCCACCCCCAACCAACTTCTAGACCAACCTGTACTGTAATCTTTTTAAGCACACCATACCAATCTAGAAGATTTCCATGACAGTCTGTACTGTCCATGTAACACATCAGTGTACAAGATGTAAATAAGTGCCCATCTAGAAGATTTCCATGACAGTCTGTTCTTTCCATGTAACACATCAGTGTACAAGATGTAAATAAGTGCCCATCTAGAAGATTTCCATGACAGTCTGTACTTTCCATGTAACACATCAGTGTACAAGATGTAAATAAGTGCCCATCTAGAAGATTTCCATGACAGTCTGTACTTTCCATGTAACACATCAGTGTACAAGATGTAAATAAGTGCCCATCTAGAAGATTTCCATGACAGTCTGTACTTTCCATGTAACACATCAGTGTACAAGATGTAAATAAGTGCCCATCTAGAAGACTTCCATGACAGTCTGTACTTTCCATGTAACACATCAGTGTACAAGATGTAAATAAGTGCCCATCTAGAAGATTTCCATGACAGTCTGTACTTTCCATGTAACACATCAGTGTACAAGATGTAAATAAGTGCCCATCTAGAAGACTTCCATGACAGTCTGTACTTTCCATGTAACACATCAGTGTACAAGATGTAAATAAGTGCCCAGGAACCAGTACAAAAAGGTTTCTTTGTTTGTTGTTAACACCACACTCAGCAATATTCCAGCTATATGACTGCGGTCTGTAAATAATGGGAGTCTGGACCAGTGATTCATATCATGATCACTGATGCATGCAATTGGGATACGATCACATGCATCAACCAAGTCAGCGAGCCTGACCACCTGACCCCTTTAGTAGCCTCTTACGACAAGCATTGTCGCTTCTTATGACAAGCATGGGTTGCTGAAGACCAATTGTAACCCGGATCTTCACATGTGTTGAAAAAGTTTGGAGTTCATTGATTTTGAACTATGTTTGTTCTCTACCACACAATCTCTAATACTCAATCTCTACCGCAAGCAATCTTGATCTTAGAACTATGTTGCCAGAATATGCATTTATCCTTTTCTTAATTTCATGTGCACATGGTAGACTTGGTAGATTGAAAAACTACTGGATAACAACTTGTTGAAAACTAGAATTCTGTTGCCAACACTTGACAGTAATTCATTCAAGACATATTTGGGTTTATTTATTAAAAATGGAGGAGGTCTTTGATAGGCATTTAGAAGTCAGGAGAACATGAATACATGACACTCTTTATGGACAGCAACTTCTTTTATTCTTTGTACAATGTTTCAGAGCTACTTCTTGCTCCTTCATCAGATGAATGACTTTGAAAAGTACTTGATTTTGATTGGTCAATCAGAGGTATCAAATCACAATAAATCCCCCTCTAATTGAAACAGCTGATTTTATGGCCGCATCACCACGGAGACTAATATTTTTGGAATAGCACTTCAGTCATTGTTGGTAGGGGTATTTAAATAATTATATGTGCAATTATAGGCTACAAATTTCAAAGCTGTAGTTCCTACAATATTCAAAGGATGTGTGGCAATATACATTGTGCAGAAAACAAAACAGAAATCTACAAAGAGAATGTATTTCAGGTTTTGGGAACAGAGAGCTTATAATTTGGCACATTTTACACAAAACTGTGATGTCATATCTTTTGTGTCACAATGAATGAGTTGTAGAAATGCTCTGCAACATGTGCAAGTTCTACAGCACACATTAGCAGATATTGTGAAAGGGCGAATCCATAGTCACCACAGGGAACACTTGATGAACTGATGAAGGATATGGTAATAATATATAGATATTGTCTCAGCTGTAGCAAATGCATTATAATAGCATCAATCCAATACAGGGTTACCTAATACAGAAGCTCAGCAGAACGGGACAGAGTGATGAAAATGGTACCAATTAGCAAAAACTGAATATCACTCAAAGCAAAAAACAGCTACTTTTGATCATGTTGATAGCCAAAAATGGAACCTAATCTATTTTTACTTTGGTTTTTAAAAATAAGCAATATATGAAATGAAACTCACAGGTTCACAAGCAAATACAAATAACTGTGAAATGTAAATCGCCTTAAAACATATTTACTTTAGAAATTAGCCTCTTCTTCCAATTTATTTGCCAACTCTGATAGTCAATGTCAAACGGAAATTTAAATTTTACAATGTCGTATCGATGTGTTGTACAAGAGAAGACAGTCAGGAAAAAATGAACATGCTGTATCACATGATGAACGCTTCAAGTTTGTGGTTCTAGAGTACCTTAGGAAAGTATAAAGAAATTTGCAGGAATATAAAAGCTTTTTCTCTCCGTTTTTCGAGATGCATTTGTCATGTTACAGATGTGATTGAAAATATGAACTTTGAAGCAAGTATCCAATCTGGTACTGGAGCAGGGGTCCGGAAACGGTCATATGCGGCGGACATGTCCCATTGGGAATGTCATATGTCTGATTTAAAATATTGCCTACATTCAAATTTTGCTGTCCCGACATTTGGGGTCCAAATAATCTACCGGTCATTCAGTTAAAACGTACCCAGTGATACACCTTCAAAGAATTTTGATGCAATGGTCGGAAGAAATTGTATCTGAAATTATTATTTTATCAGGAATAATATATTCCAATATTGTGTTATTTTAGTTGCACAATATATACTTGAAATTATAAGAACCATAAGCGTAGCACTTTGGTACAGATGGTATGCAGGATATTTTTTGATGTATGGAACGATTTTGACCAGTCACCGTAGGGGCTTCCCGCACTACATGTATTTTGATTGCGAAAACGTAATGTTGACATTTAATGGTCAAACTGCCTCAAATACGACTTTTAGCGTGTAATGGTACAGCATTTATGATATGTGTATCCATCTCTTGCAACTAAAGTTCATTTCAAGGCGTCAATAGCGGTAATCTGACTGTGGTTGCTGTAAATAATGGGGAGTTGTGCGATCTACCGATCACTTCGCATACAATTTCTCCGAAATTATTGTTTGTATCCAATCTGACACTAAAGTACAGTAGGCAATGATAGGTAGTTATACAGGAATTTGCAGGAATAAAGAAGCTTTTCTCCTCCATTGTCTGAGATGCATTTGTCAAATTACAGATGTCATTGAAAACATGAAATTTTAAGTAAGTATCCAATCAGAAAACTACTACTGAAGAAAACTAGACAGACAAAGGAAAGATACCCAACATTTCTGACATCAATATTTAGGCATCAGCATAAGCCTCTGCTAAGACAATGAAGACCGTAACTATGTGATTATTTTATATTGGTAAAGTATTTACAGTAATGTAAGAGTATATATATGCTTGTTCAGATGGCTAACAGCACAAGGGAATAATTGCATTCTCAATGACTAAACGCCCCCCAATGAACACTTCCATACATTCTTTTTCATAAAAACCTTTTGAAGAAGATACGAATACTTGATGTTTACTTTAAAGGTAACACGGAGAAAATATCATTTCCTGTGTTGAATTTGAACAATCACTACGGCCTACATTGAATATATTTACATAAAATGTGTGTGAAATTTGCATGAATCCAAATAGGCCTATTGGTGTTCAGAACAAACTGACTCTGATACATACTCAAAATTCAGAAATGTCCAAGTTATCAGTCAATGTTTTTCCACTTGTGCACCTTGTTTCAACCCGGAAGTAGCTGATGACAAATGCCTATTTCCGGTTGTAAGGAAATGAATGGTAAAACGTTTTCCATTGGATAAATGTGTTCCATAAGTTTTTATTGTTTATATTTTACAGTAATTTCCAAACACAGGGGATTTATGCGCTCTCAATATTATCTTAGAAATGCCGATATAATTGTATGATACTGATAATCAAATTGATATTTTTCTGCCGAGAGTTGCTTCCGTAATGTCCTTATAAATATTTATCGGTGTCCTCAATGATAACGGGGAAAAACAAGTTAGGTACACAAAATTGTCAAATATGATGCAATGAAATGCCTAAAATAGACATTATATCTTCTTGGTTAATATCATAACTTCGGGTTGGAAGAAGCATGAATCATTTATTTATGTTGGACATCGCGTGACCATCAGCTGTGTCTTCAACATCAAACAACAAAAATGTTACAAAAGGAGTTACGATGACTCAAGGTAATCAAGGTGTTTTCAGTTTGATGAAGAATTACTTACTTCGGAATCAGATTATACTTGATCTGAAAAAAAATGAAATATTCTAAATGAAAACCAGAAGGAAATCCATTTTGAGTAAAAGTACAATTCATCAACATGATCATGTGCATTGGCACACTTTACTTGGCGATTACTCTAGATCAGTAGACGCTTTAATACTTATATATAGGCTAGGCGGTTACATTTTCTGCACGGAAATAGCTGAAAGGATATGTTTCACTACTAATATTTTTTCCTCTTCGTGTATGTAAAACTCATTTCCTGTCTATAAGTTTGTTATTTTGTCCATGGACATTTGCCTTAACAATGTATTTGTCCGGTCATCATGGTCATCTATAATGTTTAGTCTAAAAGTCATGGCTTTAATAACTATGTTCAATCTGACAATAACAAGACAATAAATAATGACTGTAAGTTAGGGCTGCAGGTAAAATAAATGGCCATTGAGTATACATGTACTCACATGTTGTCATTTACTTTGGCCTACCTTTAAAATACAGTACCACAAACTTTTCAAACACATGATCATACCCTATGACGTAATTTGTAGTATTTTGTTGCCAGTCACACCGGCGAAACAATGCCATGTGACGTCAGGGGTCATCGAGTGTGCATAAGCTCCTCCCAGTGATCTATCATCTCTACACGCAATGTCATTGAATACGCCCTGCGGTGTTGAGAGTTTTGAGCATTTGTTTACTGATTATAGCCTGCGACTGCGCATTTTAGAGCAAGCGCTAGTTTACAAAAGCACTTTTATTTTTTATGTATTTTTTATTTTGTTTTTCTCGTAATTGAAGTGAATAAAATGGTTATAAATGGGAACTAATATACATATATATTTTTTCGGTTCATTAAATTTCATTATTATGCACAAGAATGCAGTTTATTAGGAATATTATATTGGCACTGAACACATCCTAATGTCGCCAATATTAGGGTAGGTTACCCCGAACTCTCTATCCTTAGCCCTTGGATCCCCTTTACGATCATTAGGGTTAGGAACCTGTTAAGTGGCTATTACATTACCCGAAGTCTATCCTTAACCCTTGGATCCCCTTTACGATCAATCACCCCTTTACGATCAATAGGGTTAGGTACTCGTTTAGTGGCTATTATAGATTATATAGGGGCTCCTAATATTCTTCACACAAAAACGTTGAGTACAAAGGATGAAATGGTTTTGTGTCGAATATTTTGGCTACTGGAAACTATCTTGGAACATTCACACAAGCCACTTTCACCGGCTACATTTTTTCAGTACTGATTAAAAAAACCTCACTTTTCTGTCACAAAAATCACCCGACGACTTAATAAATACCATATCATTCATGTGTACTCGCGAGTTCGACGTCTGATGCCTGGAGCCGTTTTCAGTTCGCGGCATATCGGCTCATTCCTCACCACTCGGTATCTTGTAGATTACGGAATGGGACGAGTGTGTCAAATGGCATCGGGATCATTCATAAGTGTCCGTAGACTAAAGTCACGAGACACCATGCCTATCCGTAACCTTCGTAAGTGTCCGTCACCTATTCAACACTTTTCGTTCAGTTCCATGACGTCATAGGCATGACTAGGTAAATTTTAACAGTGTGGATGTAGCTCAGTCGGTTAGCTGTCGGGCTAACAATCCGAAGGTCGCGAGTTCACGTCTGACGGATTCTCACAAGACTGGTTGCTAGTCTTGAGACATGTGACCTACGGCAGAGATCGTCCTCACGAGAAGTTGTTGTAATGTATTCTAAAGGTGCTCCTTTACTTTGGGGCCTTATACCTGTAGAATTAAGCACCACAAAGTTAACAAACAATTAACGAAAAAATTTGAAACATGTCACAATACCCTGTCATGTAATTTGTGACATTTTGTCGCAAGATACAAAACTCCAGTGAAACTATGCCCTTTCGCAATGAATCAGTTGACAAGAATGGAGAGAATGTAAAACTTTTCTTTGGTTAAGTTGATCATATCGTCTTGAATGGGAGCTGCCATTTTTGTTTCTGACAAATTCCCACAAAAACTTGTTGCTTGTCTCAGGGATCGTCCTCACGAAAAGCAGTGGTGCTGAATTCTAAAGGTGCTTCTCTTTTGGTATGCAGTATATTTCAGTTCCCTTGGGTCCAGACTATTGGGTTTTTAAAACAATTGAGTCAACCTTTTTGAAATATCATTCTGGATATAATGCTGTTTCAGATGACTTACAGTTTGCATCTGTCCATGTGTTGCCCTATGTGTGTCATAAGGTTACAACAGCGATAATGTCTTAAGTTACAATAAAGTGAGACATAGCACTTTTTAGTCTTATTCAATGCAGTAGAGTTCAGGTATAAGTGATGTCTGCATTTGATCAATATGCTAATTATCTCGAGCTGTGGTTAGTTACCAACACATCCAGCAAAGTTGGTAAACTTAGAGCCCAATACTGGCTAGACATTTTGGGGAAAAAATCATTATTTTTGTCCAAGATTGTGATTTTCTCTTTGTTGCCACTATAAGTATTTAAACAGTCACACAGTGAAATCATGGTTAAAAAAATAATTCTGAGGTCTTTTTTTTCTCAAATTCAGACTTCTAACAGCTGTGATTATAGAGAAACAACTGGTCATTATGGGCCATATACCACGGGAGATATAGCGTCTGAGTAGAGTCTGTGGCCATGTCTCATGTCCACTGTGAAGGTTGTATCAGTCGCCATTGTGCGGTCAAGGCAGACAACACAACCAGCTGCCCAATGGCCGTCTGTGATGTTGGTTGTGGAGCCAGGTTTCATCAATGTCTGCAGTCTGAACACTCCAACCTGTGTCCAGACGAACGAGTTGCATGCATCAACTTCCTCTATGGCTGCCCTCTTGTAATGCAGCGAAAGAAACTGGGAATTCATCTTGAAGTGTGTCCTGCTAGCGTCCTATGTTGTCCCATTGAATGGAACAGATGGCCCATGTATTCTGTGGAAGATAAGAAAAAGATGCCACTGCCTTCCAACATTTTGAAAGTTCATTGTGGGCAGTTGGATGTGGCTTTAGCGATGCGGGACCAAAGGATGTTGGTTGAAACACTGAATGCTCCCAAAAAGACGAAGCGAATATTGCGAAATCGCCTCACCACTAGATATCCAGCAGCCCCCTTTAGTCATCGAAGTAGCTCAATGGAATCAGATATGCTCACATCGGAAGAAACTTCAAGAAATGTGTCTGATGATGAGGGTGGAAATACACCCTGGAACCTGGGGAACTATCCCCCGGGCCTGCAGCGTAGTGTGTGTAGTCGACTCATCAGAGCCACCAAACAAACTGCCGATAGTCTTTCAACAACGCTAGATCTCGCTATGGCAAATTCAAGCCATTCTCTTAAGAATATTGATGAGACTGGTGAGCAAGGAAACAAGAAGACCAACGAAGTGCCCAGTCCAACTCCAGACATCTCCAGGTGTGATAGTACTGGAGGAGCCATTGACATTGGTGAACCAGTTAGCCTTACACCAGCTCAAGATGCGGATGAAACAGCCATGACAAACAACAATAATAAAAACCTGACAAGGAAACTAGACAACGATACACGGCTGTGCGATGTCCTTGGTGTGGATATCAACATAGACTGCATCACAAAGTATCAACCCAAACCAGCTGAAATGTTTACTTTTCTATGTGCTCAGGAATTCCGTCGAGATGAGTATGCATGGCACTTTAAAAACGTACACAACGATATCCAAAGCTGCTTGAATGGCTGGATGGAGCAAAGATGTCCTCTGGCATATCTGGGGTGTACGTTTTCCTTTCGGCGCTTTCAGCCAAGTAAACATGGTGTGTCTATTGTACATAGTGCATTATTAGAGAGCTATGGCTTAGCAGCAACAGAAGCAGCAGACTACAATGTTCCAGTTACCAACAAACTTCAATCTGATGACTGCCAGTCCGAAGCTATGGACACAAACTGTACAACGTATCCCAATCGTTCACTACCCCCTGTGCAATATGAGACCACCCCGACCTCACAGCACAGTGCACAGTCGGAGGTGGTGCCTTCATCTGACTGTGTTCCTGAATCTGCTGGTGATGCCCTGGACATGGAAGTTTTCACCTCTTACCGAGCCTACTCCGCTATATCTGTGCAGTCCCGCCTCTCCAAGCCAGACACTCCTACGTGGAATGATACAGGTTCGTGTGCTTTGCATTCAGCATGTTTATTTGTAGGATAATTTTGGGTATTACTGTACTATTACATATCTTGTTTGAAACTTACAAGTATTATTAATACGATTGAATTGATTGAGCGATCTGTAGATCTTCTTTCCAATTCTCTCATTGATAGAACTCTGAGGATGGTGAGAGAAATAAATCCTATATTATTTTGAAGATCTCAATCTTTATCACTGATATAGACCTTAATCTTATTTTGACAGCCGTTATGTAATAGTAAAGTCCTCTATTAGCATGATTAGTAAAAATAGCATTTACCATGCTCATCATAATCATCATGGGGGCACGGGTGGCCCAGTCGTCTAAGGCTCCGCGATTCACTGTGCAGAGTTGCGTCCCTTGTGCACGCCAGAAACCTATGATTGTGGGTTCGAATCCCGGTTCGCCCCGATTATGTTTCTAGGTTTGTCAGCACCATACCCGTGCTCGTGGCTTTCATCGAAGTGGTAAACGTCTGAGACCTGCATCACTTCGGGCTTTCCTCCCACATTCAGCTGACATGCCGATATATCTGGAATACTGTTAAAAGTGGGGTTAAACCCAACTCACTCACTCATAATCATCATTTTAATAACCATGATAACAATTATAGGAAATCTTCACAGGATTAGGACATATACCTGAGTCACATTTGAGTAATTAACATGGTTAAACGTACACTGGACAATGATTGGATTTACTTATCTTGTTATGATGTACATGATGTAAAGCATACACCTGCTGGAGTTGTTACACAGTGATGACAGTGCCCTGATAATGTATACTGCTGTTCATCACTGACAGGTGACTGTAACTATGCAGACTGCAGCAAGAAACAAAACTCACTCACTTTTTCACTTCCGGGTATTTCGATAATCTGTATTACATACTTCATCTTTTTAACTGATTGATTTTAGCTTGTATTTGCATCACAACAATGAAATGTCTGTATGTATCAGAGGTTTGTTGTCATGGTTACAGGCATGGAGTTTCTGAATCTTCCCTTCGAGGTGCTGCAGCATGTGTCCCGACATCTGGACTCATTCAGTCTGTGTAACCTAGCCCTCACCTGTAAACTGCTGCGTGACGTCTGCTGCAGCCTGCTCGATGAACGCGGCATAGTCATACAGGTCTGGGAGAAGGTCAAGGACGCAGAGCAGAAGGTCACATGGCAGTCATTTTGCAATGTAAGTCAGGAGTGTATGGCCATATTGGCTCAATATGAACATAGGCTTTGCAGTAAATGTTGTCAGTATTTTGTATACAAAAGTGTTAAAAATTTGCAAGGGTTCTCAAAGTTTGGAACGCTGTATAGAAACCATGTCCTTTACTTGTTGAGTGTTTACTAAACATGCTGAAGCTAATGTTACAGTAGTCTTTATAGATCTTAACAAATGCTTAACTATATCTGTGCTGCTGCTGTCCACCTTGGCGTCCTAAAGTGGTAAAATTCTATTTCTAAGATACTGGAGTCGTTTGGGTAGTCGAGTGGTTAAAACGTTCGGTTGTCACGACAGAGACCTGGGTTCGATTCCACACATGGGCATTCCTCCAAAAGTGGGAGAGATGACAATTGGAGAAATGGTACAGATAATCGACGTGAGGAATGTGAGAATTTCCTGGAAATACCAAACTTTACCCACCTGTTCGTAAAATGGACTTGTCTGACTTTTCTATGGTCAGATTCTATTCAGGGAGTCAACATTTTTAAAATATTGGGTAAATATTTTTAAAACTTGTACATAATGTTGATGTCTCATATAAGAAATGAACAATGCGTGGTCGTTGTTTATCGTACCATGAAACTATGCAGGTGGAATAAACCACTCGTGTTTCCATGCGCCCCTCATGGTTTATTCTCCTTGCAGTGTTTTAGTGTACAACAAAATAACGACCATGTGTCATATGTTTCTTAAATAAACATCATATTGCAGACTCATGTGCAATTGTTTCTCCTTGGAATTCCAGGTGAGTATAGGTCCTGCATGCTTGGGAGAGTTTGTTCCATTGAGGATTGGGTGTCAGCATGTGTGACATAGCCGAATGACTGCCGGGATGGTTCTCATGATGCTCACATTGTTAACCACTAGTTTGTCTGGTCCAAGTATCAAAACAACTTTCACTCTTATCACATGCACTCCATTTCAGCGGTGGCGCTTCAGCACAGCCTTCAGCCCAGTTGAACAGTGGCAGTTTTCGGGCCACAATCCGATCGGGGAGCATCTCAAAACTTGTGCCTTCAACCAGAACCGAATCCTGAGAGACAACCCCTTCTTTGTGTACCCTCCCGGTGATGCTCCCATGGACAACGAGCTGCGGTCACTGTTGGCAGAGCGGCAGCGTGAGTCAGTGTCGGTGAAGCTGCGAGAACTTCATCAGTGGTATCAGCAGTTTCAGGACGTGCAGGAAGACGGGCGGGGCAACATCGGACATGTCATGGAAAACTAAGACAGAACAATTTTTAAGGATTTCTTTGCCACAAATCTTATTTCTTTATAGTTTTATTATCAGAAAGTTGATTGAGGGGAAGGCTGAAGCTTATAGTTTAGAATATGAGGTTGATATTTGTTTTGGAAATGGGCTTATATGTACTGATGCTTGAATGGTCATTTCCGGCCTTTATTAGTTACGTTGATCGTGATCAAGCTTACATTTATGTAGAGAAGATTTTCTTGAATGCTGCACAGTACAATAAAGGCAGAATGAAATGTCAGGAAGTCTGAAATTTGAATTTGTCCGAACAGTTTATAATATATTTTTACAGAGTGAAGAGTCTGAGGTTCAGTTTGATAGGTTGGGGTTGAATGTTGTAATCATTTTTTATACATGAGCATGTATTGTGCATTGTCCATCATTCACTCTGAAACTACAAGAGCTATGGAGTTGAAACTTCACATGAATAAAGCCAGCCATCAAGTGGCTTTCAGAATAGCAGATAATAATGCATTGGGTACAGTTCGATGTTTTATCCAGTTATGGCCTTTGACTTTCATGATCCCTGTTTTTCGAGTGTTGCTGCATTTTCAACTTATCCTCTAAAACTACAAGGTCTATGGAGTTGAAACTTTACATGAATCATCTTAGCTATGGTTTCTCATAACGTTGCTTATAGGGTTTTGATCTGATGTGAAACATGGCCACCCTGGCTGCCATATTTAGAAATCATTCATGGCTATATTAATAGGCAATGTCTTAAATTTGTCAAATGTGAATATTTAATTTTATGGTTGTACTATTGCGTCCTCTGTGTGGTATATATCTGAGAGAGTCAGTTGCTTTTTGGAAAGAACTTGCATGCAGTGCATTGAATTGAGATGTAAGTGTTCCTGTTTTATGCCATCATGTTAACACTATCTGGCAGCAGTTTGTCTATGTTGGCGGAGGTCAATATTTACCCTGTTTACTCCGTCACCCTGATTCAATCGTCCACTCTATATGTTTGCTGTTTGCCGTTTCTTTCCCATATCATTTAGTTACTATGGTTACTGTGAGAAGTTGTTTTGTTTTGAATCTCATTGATCATGCAGATATGATGCTCTTTGTTTAAATATATTCTGTTTTTAAACCATTTAAAAATGTACTTAAAGCTTATACTTAATCTATGTTGATGACATTGGAATATCTTAGATACTTGTTGCACAAATGCCTATGACTGTAAAATAATGCCTAAACAGCGGTTTTTGTTAAAGTTGCCATCAGATGAAAGCAACACAGGGTATTCACTCAATTTAAACAGTAACCACCAGGATATGATTTGAATTGAGGTTGATGTTGAGTTACTTCCCTTGGAGTGGTTTCAGTGAGCTGCATCTGTACCAGGTATTGATACAACATTGGTGGATGATGACTGCTTTGAGGTTCCCATGGTAACGGAGATACGTCCTTCCTGTTATTCTTATCATTTGATTCGTACCAAGTTGTACATGCTAAGAGTAGATTGTGTATTGTTATCATTATTATTATTATTGCCATTAATGTACGGGTCCAGATATGAAGAACTAACGACCCCTATTGAGGATAAAGCAATATCATTCTAGTCGGTTGTAACAAATGATTTTGGTATAGTTGAGTCATCAACAGAGATCAGAGTGAAATTGCTAGGTTAGGTCAGAATGATTTATATGTTTCTCTTCAGGGGAATGAATGGTTTATTTAGCAGTTTTAATGTTTAGATTTGTTGCATTTAGATAACATTGATGTTACAACATGTAGCTGAGAGTTGTTGTTAACACCTTACTATGCTAGACTATCTATACAGTCATGTTGTTACTCCACCAGTGGTCATGTGCTACTGAACACACCTTGCCTTTTCTGATGAAGTCTATGTGACGACCATGTTTGCAAACTTTAGTAAACATATAGATAAATTAATTAAGTTACCAATAACTTATAAAAATCAGATCTTTCATTCTGATGTGATACCTCTTCTGGGTGAAAGATCTGATTTTAATGATTGTGTTTAGTTTAAAGAAATGATTCTTAAAAAAATATAATTACCTCCATATTAATGTTGCGTTACTGTATGAAAATCGCATTCAACGTTAAAGATTAAGAAAGGGTGAAATCTTTCATTTGTGTGTCACATTACAGTTCGTTATGTGTAAAATATTACATGTAGTCAAACATCAAATCCACATTACAGTTCGTTATGTGTAAAATATTACATGTAGTCAAACATCAAATTAACATTACAGTTCGTTATGTGTAACATATTACATGTAGTCCAACATCAAATCCACATTACAGTTTGTTATGTGTAAAATATTACATGTAGTCAAACATAAAATTCACATTAAAGTTACATATCAGTTAGTAATGTTTGAACATGAAACCTTTGGGAAAAAGTTCAGGTCTGAAAAGCACTTGAGAAAACCAACATAAAATAATCTGAAATATCGGTTTATTTTTTCCCACATACTGAACCAGCATTTTCACACAAAATGTTATAAGAAAAAAATATTTTTTTGTCCGTAAAGAATAATAATGTACAGTTAAAACAGTTTGTTGGATAATAAAAATCTTCTATTTCAATCACTGTTCATGTTGACTGAAACAGTTGATTTGCCACATCCATGTCTTCAGAAGAAAACCTCAGTTTTATCAAAATAAATATTTCAGAACTTTCTTTGATCTTCAGACAGATGTAAGTAGAAAGTTTTTCCAAGCTTATAAATCAACTGTGTTTGAGATTTATGTACAGCAATGAACCCGTGCAATATGATATGCCGAGAGAAACAAGTAGAGGTACACCGGGGGTATGGCTGGCCTAGGGCTATGTTGTGCTGTGGAGAGTTGTGCCCGGAGCTGTGTCCAAACCCAAGTCACATTTTTTAAAGTTGAAACATAGATGCATCAACTAGTCATGATAAGTACAATCTCAGATCTCTGATGATTGTGTCATGTGTCACATGACACATGGATTAGTGATGTAGTTTGGTAAATAAAGATTAGAGACATTCACTTAATTCACAGATTTTGTGGGGACATGTAATGGTAAGTCGGACACAAATATGATGTTTTTTACATGAATTTGGTGCATGTAGACATTAATATTTAGTTGCACTTTTCAATAATTGGTTGTACTGGTGTTTTATATAGCTAAACCAAGGCCTGCTGTATACCTGTAACTATGTCACTCATCCAGTAGTGCAGTTATTACAACAGCAGCAAGTTGATGCTGGATAACGGGAACTGGTTGACAACATTCTGACGGGTCATTCATGTGTGACTGTTCTATACAGTGTCGGGTGCGGCCCCACACAGGAGAACATGACTGATAAGAAAGGTCGACTGTACAAACAATAAGGCAACAGTTGACAACAGTCATCTGAGCCAGACTTATTCATATTGCAGAGTTGTGACCCTTTTTAGAAGCAGGATCTGTTGGTCATGAATCCCAAATCACCGGGATTATGATCCTCGGAATGTTGACTCCATACCTCACTTAGGTTTTCTTCCTAGATGAAGCTGGCAGCCGTGATGTAACTGAAAAAAGTCACTTCTCTTACTCACTTTCATCTGACATGTGTAATGTATAAGGCGCAATATGTTTGAGGTAGAAATGTTGGAATGTAGATACATGTATATAATGTTGAGTCCCAGAAGACACTCTACAGGTAATATATTGGACAGTCACCTCCTAGTTTGCCCAGGTACAGTTGTGAAAGTAAAAGAAATCTTAATTTGGATTGTTTTATGGTATGTTATGACTCGGGTTACTTGCTGAGCGCATGGTTCTCTAAGAACCAATGTAGTCTTTCATTTACATTATTTAATATATTTATTTATATATACATACATGTAACATTGATTGACTAATTTATAACATTATTTGCCCAGTTGTCTTTGATGACTGCCAGATTTGAGGCACACCAGATGTGAGGCACACCACTTATTTGTCTGGCCCCCCGAATCAGTTAATCTCCATGGGAAAGTTATTAATATAAGACTTGAATGCCACAGACATCAAGCTAGCAGTCAATTACTTTCCTGCATGAAATGAACGCTTTGTGTCATTGTGTACAAGTCAGATGACAGGTGGCCCAGCGGAGCAGGGTGTTGCCAAGTGCTAGGGTCTGCTGGTCTGGGGTTGGATAGCCCTTGATGTCCTCAAGGGTAGTCCCAACTGTATCAGTTTGGGCAGCTTGTATGGTACTGGAAGCACAGCTAGAATGACCGACTTGTATCACTGAGTGTTGCCCTGCAGCCTAGATGTGTGTCACCTCACTCTCAGCCTACAGAGCTGTGGAAGTCAATTGGAAGTCATAATGAAATAATCATTTTCTGATTGTTTACTGAAATATATATTAAAACCCATTTACGACAGACTACCCATTCATGACAGACTATATTTGCTTCACTTTGGGATAAAAAAGCAACAGAAAGAGATACTAAAAACACTTTTTGTGATCTAGATTTATGAAATATTTTTCTGATGTAAATTGAAAAACACCTGATAAACCTAGTATTCTCTCATGCATACCTTTAAATTAACCTAGTAAACATTTGAGGAAGTTTGAAGTTCAGGGAATTTACTTCAAATTGACTCTGACAAATGTGTGTGGTGTTTTTTTTTTCATTTTGCTCCAATGTTTGTTCATCATATTTATCCCCAAAATGATAAAAAATACTTTCAACACCCTGTTTGTATTTTGGTGGTTACATTATTTCAAGACTATTATATTAACCTAAACTCCCACAAGACCAACTTTTTTATGTTGTCTTCTGAATCCTGGCATATATATCCTGTAAAACAAGGGTATGCATACATTGCCTTGGCAGATCTTGTCTTGGAGTGTGTTGCTGGATCTGGTGTATAGTCATAAGTGATATCTACTGATCCTAGAGTTTGGGGGAATTAGGACTGTTCAATACCTCAGCTGGTCCATATCACCTTTGGAATAGCAGTGATGATGTATGTTAAGGTTTAGAGTGAATGTATTCTGGAGTGTTGGCACCATGAAGGTGTCATGATGCACATGTGTACACACAGACAATCCCACCGATTCCACTTGATGTAAACTTGTACCAGCATAATTGTTTCTGTTTCTTCATGTATTTGAAATAACTGGATGCTGTACATGTAGAGCCACTCTGTAGTAGCTTCACTGTTTGTACTTCACTCACCACAAATGTATGTTTGACATTAATATTGGTTCCAGAGCCTACTGTCAAAGGGTGCTATATGTATTACCAAATATTAATAGTGCTGGACAGGATGAAGAATTTATGAGCATATATGCATTATACACCAAGAGAAGTGTCATTAGAATAATAAAGGTGAAAATATTGACAAAATGAGTTGGTTATTTTTTTAGTCTACTTGCACTTATTCCCGGAGTACATAGTTAGGCGATAGATCGTCGTCCAGTCATGTGAGGCGAAGCCACTATCGATGTTGTGGTGCACAGTTAGATCGTCGTCCAGTCATGTGAGGCGATAGATCGTCATCCAGTCATGTGAGGCGATGCCACTATCGATGTTGTGATGCACAGATAGATCGTCGTCCAGTCATGTGAGGCGATGCTACTATCGATGTTGTGATGCACAGTTAGATCGTCATCCAGTCATGTGAGGCGATAGATCGTCATCCAGTCATGTGAGGCGATGTTACTATCGATGTTGTGATGCACAGTTAGATCGTCGTCCAGTCATGTGAGGCGATGTTACTATCGATGTTGTGATGCACAGTTAGATCGTCGTCCAGTCATGTGAGGCGAAGCCACTATCGATGTTGTGGTGCACAGTTAGATCGTCATCCAGTCATGTGAGGCGATAGATCGTCATCCAGTCATGTGAGGCGATGTTACTATCGATGTTGTGATGCACAGTTAGATCGTCGTCCAGTCATGTGAGGCGATGTTACTATCGATGTTGTGATGCACAGTTAGATCGTCATCCAGTCATGTAAGGCGATGCTACTATCGATGTTGTGATGAACAGTTAGAGCGTCGTCCTATCATGTAAGGCGATGCTACTATCGATGTTGTGATGCACAGATAGATCGTCGTCCTATCATGTAAGGCGATGCTACTATCGATGTCGTGATGCACAGTTAGATCGTCATCCAGTCATGTAAGGCGATGCTACTATCGATGTTGTGATGCACAGTTAGATCGTCGTCCAGTCATGTAAGGCGATGCCACTATCGATGTTGTGATGCACAGTTAGATCGTCATCCAGTCATGTGAGGCGATAGATCGTCATCCAGTCATGTGATGCACAGTTAGATTGTCGTCCAGTCATGTGAGGCGATAGATCGTCATCCAGTCATGTGAGGCGATGCTACTATCGATGTTGTGATGCACAGTTAGATCGTCATCCAGTCATGTAAGGCGATGTTACTATCGATGTTGTGATGCACAGTTAGATCGTCGTCCAGTCATGTAAGGCGATGCTACTATCGATGTTGTGATGCACAGTTAGATCGTCGTCCAGTCATGTAAGGCGATGCTACTATCGATGTTGTGATGCACAGTTAGATCGTCATCCAGTCATGTGAGGCGATGCTACTATCGATGTTGTGATGCACAGTTAGAGCGTCGTCCAGTCATGTGAGGCGATGTTACTATCGATGTTGTGATGCACAGTTAGATCGTCATCCAGTCATGTGAGGCGATGCTACTATCGATGTTGTGATGCACAGTTAGATCGTCATCCAGTCATGTAAGGCGATGCTACTATCGATGTTGTGATGCACAGTTAGAGCGTCGTCCAGTCATGTGAGGCGATGCCACTATCGATGTTGTGATGCACAGTTAGATCATCGTCCAGTCATGTAAGGCGATGCTACTATCGATGTTGTGATGCACAGTTAGATCGTCATCCAGTCATGTGAGGCGATGCTACTATCGATGTTGTGATGCACAGTTAGAGCGTCGTCCAGTCATGTGAGGCGATGTTACTATCGATGTTGTGATGCACAGATAGATCGTCGTCCTATCATGTAAGGCGATGCTACTATCGATGTTGTGATGCACAGATAGATCGTCGTCCAGTCATGTGAGGCGATGTTACTATCGATGTTGTGATGCACAGATAGATCGTCATCCAGTCATGTAAGGCGATGCTACTATCGATGTTGTGATGCACAGATAGATCGTCGTCCTATCATGTAAGGCGATGCTACTATCGATGTCGTGATGCACAGTTAGATCGTCATCCAGTCATGTAAGGCGATGCTACTATCGATGTTGTGATGCACAGATAGATCGTCGTCCAGTCATGTAAGGCGATGCCACTATCGATGTTGTGATGCACAGTTAGATCGTCATCCAGTCATGTGAGGCGATAGATCGTCATCCAGTCATGTGATGCACAGTTAGATTGTCGTCCAGTCATGTGAGGCGATAGATCGTCATCCAGTCATGTGAGGCGATGCTACTATCGATGTTGTGATGCACAGATAGATCGTCGTCCAGTCATGTGAGGCGATGTTACTATCGATGTTGTGATGCACAGTTAGATCGTCGTCCTATCATGTGTAGACGTAATCTGAATGTAATGTGTGTAATCTGAAGTCTTTGTCCTTGTGATTATGACCGAGTCATTATACTGCTGGCAGACCAAGGTGCACGAGTGTATGTGGGATTGTAATCCCCTACCCGCGGATAGAAGTACATCTATTTGGCGCAACATAGATGCATGTCATCGTATCACAATTGCGTGGATCGATGCTCATGATGTCAGTCACTGGACTGACTGGTCCAGACTAGTTTATTTTACATACCGCCGCCATACAGCTGGAATATTGCTTAGTGCGGCGTTAAACAACAAACAAACAAAATGACACAACTAAGCACAGCTACCCCCTAGATTTTGTCACATGACCTAGTACCACCTCCTAATGCCCTAGTCTTCAATCCCCGCCTCCCTATCCACCATCACCTGAACTCACCCCTCCCTGTCCTCTGTCACCCTCCACCCCTCCCTATCATCTTCCACCCTCCACCCCTCCCTGTCCTCTGTCACCCTCCACCCCTCCCTGTCCTCTGTCACCCTCCACCCCTCCCTATCATCTTCCACCCTCCACCCTCCACCACTCCCTATCATCTTCCACCCTCCACCCTCCACCCCTCCCTATCATCTTCCACCCTCCACCCTCCACCCCTCCCTATCATCTTCCACCCTCCACCCTCCACCACTCCCTATCATCTTCCACCCTCCACCCTCCACCCCTCCCTATCATCTTCCACCCTCCACCCTCCACCCCTCCCTATCATCTTCCACCCTCCACCCTCCACCACTCCCTATCATCTTCCACCCTCCACCCCCCACCCCTCCCTATCATCTTCCACCCTCCACCCTCCACCCCTCCCTATCATCTTCCACCCTCCACCCTCCACCCCTCCCTATCATCTTCCACCCTCCACCCTCCACCACTCCCTATCATCTTCCACCCTCCACCCTCCACCCCTCCCTATCATCTTCCACCCTCCACCCTCCACCCCTCCCTATCATCTTCCACCCTCCACCCTCCACCACTCCCTATCATCTTCCACCCTCCACCCTCCACCACTCCCTATCATCTTCCACCCTCCACCCCTCCCTATCATCTTCCACCCTCCACCCTCCACCACTCCCTATCATCTTCCACCCTCCACCCTCCACCCCTCCCTATCATCTTCCACCCTCCACACCCCACCACTCCCTATCATCTTCCACCCTCCACCCTCCACCACTCCCTATCATCTTCCACCCTCCACCCTCCACCACTCCCTATCATCTTCCACCCTCCACCCTCCACCACTCCCTATCATCTTCCACCCTCCACCCTCCACCCCTCCCTATCATCTTCCACCCTCCACACCCCACCACTCCCTATCATCTTCCACCCTCCACCCTCCACTACTCCCTATCATCTTCCACCCTCCACCCTCCACCACTCCCTATCATCTTCCACCCTCCACCCTCCACCCCTCCCTATCATCTTCCACCCTCCACCCTCCACCCCTCCCTATCATCTTCCACCCTCCACCCTCCACCACTCCCTATCATCTTCCACCCTCCACCCTCCACCCTCCACCCCTCCCTATCATCTTCCACCCTCCACCCTCCACCACTCCCTATCATCTTCCACCCTCCACCCCCCACCACTCCCTATCATCTTCCACCCTCCACCCTCCACCCCTCCCTATCATCTTCCACCCTCCACCCTCCACCACTCCCTATCATCTTCCACCCTCCACCCTCCACCCTCCACCCCTCCCTATCATCTTCCACCCTCCACCCTCCACCCCTCCCTATCATCTTCCACCCTCCACCCCCCACCACTCCCTATCATCTTCCACCCTCCACCCTCCACTACTCCCTATCATCTTCCACCCTCCACCCTCCACCCCTCCCTATCATCTTCCACCCTCCACCCTCCACCACTCCCTATCATCTTCCACCCTCCACCCTCCACCCCTCCCTATCATCTTCCACCCTCCACCCTCCACCACTCCCTATCATCTTCCACCCTCCACCCCCCACCACTCCCTATCATCTTCCACCCTCCACCCTCCACCACTCCCTATCATCTTCCACCCTCCACCCTCCACCACTCCCTATCATCTTCCACCCTCCACCCTCCACCCCTCCCTATCATCTTCCACCCTCCACCCTCCACCACTCCCTATCATCTTCCACCCTCCACCCTCCACTACTCCCTATCATCTTCCACCCTCCACCCTCCACCCCTCCCTATCATCTTCCACCCTCCACCCTCCACCACTCCCTATCATCTTCCACCCTCCACCCTCCACTACTCCCTATCATCTTCCACCCTCCACCCTCCACCACTCCCTATCATCTTCCACCCTCCACCCTCCACTACTCCCTATCATCTTCCACCCTCCACCCTCCACCACTCCCTATCATCTTCCACCCTCCACCCTCCACCACTCCCTATCATCTTCCACCCTCCACCCTCCACCCCTCCCTATCATCTTCCACCCTCCACCCTCCACCACTCCCTATCATCTTCCACCCTCCACCCTCCACCACTCCCTATCATCTTCCACCCTCCACCCTCCACCCCTCCCTATCATCTTCCACCCTCCACCCTCCACCACTCCCTATCATCTTCCACCCTCCACCCTCCACCCCTCCCTATCATCTTCCACCCTCCACCCTCCACCACTCCCTATCATCTTCCACCCTCCACCCTCCACCCCTCCCTATCATCTTCCACCCTCCACCACTCCCTATCATCCTCCACCCTCCACCACTCACCTTCCCTTCTTGGCTCGTGACCATTCTGCTGTTTTTATTCAGACGAACTACTTCTCTGGCACGGAAGATTGTTAAATACATGTAATTTGTTAAGTATTTCAACATAGTATGTTTAGTTGAGGACTATTCGGCTTAAATCAGACTTATTCTATACATATTGATCATGCCTTCCCATAGTAAGTTTGTATGTGACATTTTCAGTAAAAGTATTTACTCTAGATGTTATCACAAGCCTCGATGGTCAATCAGTGCACACCTGTACACACTAAACGTCATTACAATTTGAAGACCACTGAGTCCATTACGTCTGTAAATATATACCTAATAAAGTAAGTACATAATATATGCCCTTACTAGCGGAAGTATGACAAATTAACTGAAATGCAATCCGCCCAAGTGTGGTTTTGTAACGTAGACTGTTTGGCGTCCGCTGAAGTGAGCTGTTCACATCAGGTTAGAGGCAGAATGTTGATGTCGCCTTCTGTAAATAAGGTAAGACGTTTTTGCTAGCAGGGGATCATTTAATGTCCTTGGGGAAGGCTTGGTAATTTTCTGAACAAAAATGAAATGTTCCCGCAATACAGTAAAACATAATTTGACCGCATGTTTTACAAAGAAAGTAAACCTCATTCGCTGGACAGTCAATGCTGTTAAATACTGTTTAGTGGATGAAAAGCAACAGCAATTTCATTGGCTCAATTCAGGGAAAAACGTATGTCTTCACCTAAAGATAGGGCGATGATATCGTCATATCGATGATGTCACAGGTGTACAATGTGTTAACACAATGGATACATAGATGTGAAGAGTGCAGTTGTCTCAGATAGGTGGGTGTTTTAACAGGTGGGGTACTTAGAAAGACTGACTGCAGTTATTTCATTGACAGGAAGACTTTTTTCTGTGAATATTTCTTTCTTCATGAATCTTTTTTCATTAGTAAGAAAGAAATATTTTGATATTTTTGAATGACTGATGGCTGCAATTTATCAAAACATAACTGTCTTGAAGTGTATGTATGGCATTCTTAAACTTGTCTAATCCAAATGCATTAATAAGTTAAATTGTTAATAACTATTGCATGGAAGCAGAGGAACAGAGATAGGGAAAATAACAGTGAACATTACAAAACAACAACAATTTTTTTCACATTCCAGAAAAGTTTAGTTTGAAAAGTATTATTTGTTCGCTTTGTTTTGGGGCAGAGATATCAAGTTTGTTTGGATTGTGTCGGGAACGACTTTAAACAAGGGAAGCTTCAAGGTCAAGGTCATCTGAGACGTGAACAAGGTTCAGCGTGAGAGTTTGTAGGAATTATCTGGGAGATGCTGCCACCTAGGGGCGGAACATACAAGGTGTGCCACACCTCACTGATAATACCCTGCACTATGGAGTACCAATCAAGTGAGGTGCTGTAGATGGGTTAATTGCTCAGCAAATGTTCACGCGTGCATGTGAATTTAAATAGAACAGAGTCAACCAGCTGTTGGCATGTGTGTCTCGAGTAAGTGGCAGGCGAACAAAGCGACGATATGTTTACGCGCAATCATCACTAACACAAAGTCGGAAAAGTGTGCTCACAAATAAGAAGTGGAAATAAACGGTTTATATTATAGGCTCTGCATGTCTTCAGTCAAATGTGTATTTAGTAATTATATACCTTTTAAGACGAATATTATCCTAGTTTGAGATGGTTTTACGTACCTCCATTTTAAGCACAATGTGTATGTTTTCGTTTCATTAATTAATTCTACCGTTCTTGAAATCACGAAGCAATTGAAGCACCGCTCTCTTTATACACGATCATCTTGTGACTAGTGTAGAGGTACACCCTTCTGTGGCGCTGAATTCGAGCTTATGTATTATTATTAAGGGTAAAAGTTCAGTTTTTCATGCTTAAAACGTACCATCATGTGTGTTCTAAATTATTGGTCCTGGTGTATTTACACTTCACCCTTCTCTTTTGCTGATCCGAGAACAAACATCTTGGGCGAGAGACAACTTTGTTCAACCACGCCTGCTATTTCCCCGAATGGCCAATCGTCTTGCATCATCTTGCAGAATAATCAGTCTCAGCTACGTCACGCGGAATATCTCCGACCCACTGAATATTTCAGTTATTGGATTTACTGCTTGTTATCAAAGACAATAACCTACGCTAATGGAGTTTATAACGGCCATACACTGAAGTAAAGGTGTTGACTTAGGCCTCGTGTTGGAATGATTCGTGTCACGAACAGCTTTGTCATCGAGTGTTTGGATCCCGA